>NC_136059.1:1424018399-1425315733 GCF_964261635.1 Lissotriton helveticus | reverse complement strand
TGTGCCTGAAATCGGTCAAAATTGAAGCTTTTGAGTAAGCAAATCTCTGTAAAAAGGGCAATTTTGGTCACTGTGAGGGTTTAAAAAGTGGTTATCCAACATGAGGCACGATCCAATTGACATTTTGAATTATTTTTGGTACAGTTCAAAAAATCAATTTTCTGATCAAAAACGATGACTCTGGACCTGTCGAACGTTCCCAAAATGGACAATATGGATGAAATTGTAGCATTTAATCTTTTGACTCTAAATGATTGTTGGACGTGAAATATGACTTTTTCAACTAAAATAAGTATGTTTAAAGTTATTTCTGTGCCTGAAATTGGTCAAAATTGAAGCTTTTGAGTAAACAAAACTCTGTAAAAATGGCAATTATGGTCACTGTGAGGGTTTAAAAAGTGGTTATCCAACATGAGGCATGATCCCATTGACATTTTTAATCATTTTTGGTACAGGCCAAAAACTAAATTTTCTGATGAAAAACGATGGCTCCGGACCTGTCGAACGTTCCCAAAATGGTCAATATGGATGAAATTTTAAGATTTAATCTTTTGACTCTAAATGACTGTTGGATGTGAATTATGACTTTTTCAACTAAAATAAGTGTATTTAAAGTCATTTCTGTGCCTGAAATTGGTCAAAATTGAAGATTTTGAGTAAGCAAAACTCTGTAAAAATTGCAATTTTGGTCACTGTGAGAGTTTAAAAAGTGGTTATCCAACATGAGGCACGATCCAATTGACATTTTGAATCTTTTTTGGTACAGTTGAAAAAATCTATTTTCTGATCAAAAACGATGACTGTCGAACGTTCCCAAAGTGGTCAAAATGGATGAAATTGAAGCATTTAATCTTTTGACTCTGAATGATTGTTGGATGTGAATTATGACTTTTTCAACTAAAATAAGTGTGTTTAAAGTCATTTCTGTGCCTGAAATTTCTTAAAATTGAAGTTTTTGAGTAAGCAAAACTCTGTAAAAATTGCAATTTGGTCACTGTGAGGGTTTAAAAAGTGGTTATTCAACATGAGGCACGATCCAATTGACATTTTTAATCATTTTTGGTACAGGCCAAAAAATCAATTTTCTGATGAAAAACGGTGACTCCGGACCTTTCGAACGTTTCCAAAATTGTCAATATGAATACAATTTTAACATTTAATCTTTTGACTCTAAATGACTGTTGGATGTGAATTATGACTTTTTCAACTAAAATAAGTGTGTTTAAAGTCATTTCTGTGCCTGAAATTGGTCAAAATTGAAGATTTTGAATAAGCAAAACTCTGTAAAAATGGCAATTATGGTCACTGTGAGGGTTTAAAAAGTGGTTATTCAACATGAGGCACGATCCAATTGACATTTTGAATCATTTTTGGTACAATTCAAAAAATCAATTTTCTGATCAAAAAACGATGACTCTGGACCTGTCGAACGTTCCCAAAATGGACAATATGGATGAAATTGTAGCATTTAATCTTTTGACTCTGAATGATTGTTGGACGTGAAATATGACTTTTTCAACTGATATAAGTGTGTTTAAAGTTATTTCTGTGCCTGAAATTGGTCAAAATTGAAGCTTTTGAGTAAACAAAACTCTGTAAAAATGGCAATTTTGGTCACTGTAAGGGGTTAAAAAGTGGTTATCCAACATGAGGCACGATCCAAGTGACATTTTGAATCATTTTTGGTACAGTTCAAAAAATCAATTTTCTGATCAAAAACGATGACTGTCGAACGTTCCCAAAATGGTCAAAATCGATGAAATTGTAGCATTTAATCTTTTGACTCTGAATGATTGTTGGATGTGAATTATGACTTTTTCAACTAAAATAAGTGTGTTTAAAGTTATTTCTGTGCCTGAAATTCGTCAAAATTGAAGCTTTTGAGTAAGCAAAACTCTGTAAAAACGGCAATTTTGGTCACTGTGAGGGTTTAAAAAGTGGTTATCCAACATGAGGCACGATCCAATTGACATTTTGAAACATTTTTGGTACAGTCCAAAAAATCAATTGTCTGATGAGAAACGATGACTCCGGACCTGTCGAACGTTCCCAAAATGGACAATATAGATGAAATTTTAACATTTAATCTTTTGACTCTAAATGACTGTTGGATGTGATTTATGACTATTTCAACTAAAATAAGTGTGCTTAAAGTCACTTCTGTGCCTGAAATTGGTCAAAATTGAAGCTTTTAAGTAAGCAAAACTCTGTAAAAAGGGCAATTTTGGTCACTGTGAGGGTTTAAAAAGTGGTTATCCAACATGAGGCACGATCCAATTGACATTTTGAATCATTTTTGGTACAGTTCAAAAAATCTATTTTCTGATCAAAAACGAGGACTGTCGAACGTTCCCAAAATGGTCAAAATGGATGAAATTGAAGCTTTTAATCTTTTGACTCTGAATGATTGTTGGATGTGAATTATGACTTTTTCAACTAAAATAAGTATGTTTAAAGTTATTTCTGTGCCTGAAATTGGTCAAAATTGAAGCTTTTGAGTAAGCAAAACGCTGTAAAACTGGCAATTATGGTCACTGTGAGGGTTTAAAAAGTGGTTATCCAACATGAGGCACGATCCAATTGACATTTTGAATCATTTTTGGTACAGTCCAAAAAATTAACTTTATGATGAAAAACGATGACTCCGGACCTGTCGAGCGTTCCCAAAATGGTCAATATGGGTGAAATTTTAACATTTAATCTTTTGACTCTAAATGACTGTTGAATGTGAGTTATTACTTTTTCAACTAAAATAAGTGTGTTTAAAGTCATATCTGTGCCTGAAATTGGTCAAAATTGAATCTTTTGAGTAAGCAAAACTCTGTAAAACTGGCAATTATGGTCACTGTGAGGGTTTAAAAAGTGGTTATCCAACACGAGGCCCGATCCAATTGATATTTTGAATCATTTTTGGTACAGTCCAAAAAATCAACTTTATGATGAGAAACGATGACTCCGGACCTGTCGAACGTTCCCAAAATGGTCAATATAGATGACATTTTAACATTTAATCTTTTGACTCTAAATGACTGTTGGATGTGAATTATGACTTTTTCAACTAAAATAAGTGTGTTTAAAGTCATTTCTGTGCCTGAAATTGTTCAAAATTGAAGATTTTAAGTAAGCAAAACTCTGTAAAAAGGGCAATTTTGGTCACTGTGAGGGTTTAAAAAGTGGTTATTCAACATGAGGCACGATCCAATTGACATTTTGAATCATTTTTGGTACAATTCAAAAAATCAATTTTCTGATCAAAAAACGATGACTCTGGACCTGTCGAACGTTCCCAAAATGGACAATATGGATGAAATTGTAGCATTTAATCTTTTGACTCTGAATGATTGTTGGACGTGAAATATGACTTTTTCAACTAATATAAGTGTGTTTAAAGTTATTTCTGTGCCTGAAATTGGTCAAAATTGAAGCTTTTGAGTAAACAAAACTCTGTAAAAATGGCAATTTTGGTCACTGTAAGGGGTTAAAAAGTGGTTATCCAACATGAGGCACGATCCAATTGACATTTTGAATCATTTTTGGTACAGTTCAAAAAATCAATTTTCTGATCAAAAAACGATGACTCTGGACCTGTCGAACGTTCCCAAAATGGACAATATGGATGAAATTGTAGCATTTAATCTTTTGACTCTGAATGATTGTTGGACGTGAAATATGACTTTTTCAACTAATATAAATGTGTTTAAAGTTATTTCTGTGCCTGAAATTGGTCAAAATTGAAGCTTTTGAGTAAACAAAACTCTGTAAAAATGGCAATTTTGGTCACTGTAAGGGGTTAAAAAGTGGTTATCCAACATGAGGCACGATCCAATTGACATTTTGAATCATTTTTGGTACAGTTCAAAAAATCAATTTTCTGATCAAAAACGATGACTGTCGAACGTTCCCAAAATGGTCAAAATCGATGAAATTGTAGCATTTAATCTTTTGACTCTGAATGATTGTTGGATGTGAATTATGACTTTTTCAACTAAAATAAGTGTGTTTAAAGTTATTTCTGTGCCTGAAATTCGTCAAAATTGAAGCTTTTGAGTAAGCAAAACTCTGTAAAAACGGCAATTTTGGTCACTGTGAGGGTTTAAAAAGTGGTTATCCAACATGAGGCACGATCCAATTGACATTTTGAAACATTTTTGGTACAGTCCAAAAAATCAATTGTCTGATGAGAAACGATGACTCCGGACCTGTCGAACGTTCCCAAAATGGACAATATAGATGAAATTTTAACATTTAATCTTTTGACTCTAAATGACTGTTGGATGTGATTTATGACTATTTCAACTAAAATAAGTGTGCTTAAAGTCACTTCTGTGCCTGAAATTGGTCAAAATTGAAGCTTTTAAGTAAGCAAAACTCTGTAAAAAGGGCAATTTTCGTCACTGTGAGGGTTTAAAAAGTGGTTATCCAACATGAGGCACGATCCAATTGACACTTTGAATCATTTTTGGTACAGTTCAAAAAATCTATTTTCTGATCAAAAACGAGGACTGTCGAACGTTCCCAAAATGGTCAAAATGGATGAAATTGAAGCTTTTAATCTTTTGACTCTGAATGATTGTTGGATGTGAATTATGACTTTTTCAACTAAAATAAGTATGTTTAAAGTTATTTCTGTGCCTGAAATTGGTCAAAATAGAAGCTTTTGAGTAAGCAAAACGCTGTAAAACTGGCAATTATGGTCACTGTGAGGGTTTAAAAAGTGGTTATCCAACATGAGGCACGATCCAATTGACATTTTGAATCATTTTTGGTACATTCCAAAAAATTAACTTTATGATGAAAAACGATGACTCCGGACCTGTCGAGCGTTCCCAAAATGGTCAATATGGGTGAAATTTTAACATTTAATCTTTTGACTCTAAATGACTGTTGAATGTGAGTTATTACCTTTTCAACTAAAATAAGTGTGTTTAAAGTCATATCTGTGCCTGAAATTGGTCAAAATTGAAGCTTTTGAGTAAGCAAAACTCTGTAAAACTGGCAATTATGGTCACTGTGAGGGTTTAAAAAGTGGTTATCCAACATGAGGCACGATCCAATTGATATTTTGAATCATTTTTGGTACAGTCCAAAAAATCAACTTTATGATGAAAAACGATGACTCCGGACCTGTCGAACGTTCCCAAAATGGTCAATATAGATGACATTTTAACATTTAATCTTTTGACTCTAAATGACTGTTGGATGTGAATTATGACTTTTTCAACTAAAATAAGTGTGTTTAAAGTCATTTCTGTGCCTGAAATTGTTCAAAATTGAAGATTTTAAGTAAGCAAAACTCTGTAAAAAGGGCAATTTTGGTCACTGTGAGGGTTTAAAAAGTGGTTATCCAACATGAGGCACGATCCAATTGACATTTTGAATCATTTTTGGTACAGTTCAAGAAAACAATTTTCTGATCAAAAACGATGACTCTGGACCTGTCGAACGTTCCCAAAATGGACAATATGTATGAAATTGTAGCATTTAATCTTTTGACTCTGAATGATTGTTGGGCGTGAAATATGACTTTTTCAACTAAAATAAGTGTGTTTAAAGTTATTTCTGTGCCTGAAATTGGTCAAAATTGAAGCTTCTGAGTGGGCAAAACTCTGTAAAAATGGCAATTTTGGTCACTGTGAGGGTTTAAAAAGTGGTTATTCAACACGAGGCACGATCCAATTGACATTTTTAATCATTTTTGGTACAGGCCAAAAAAATCAATTTTCTGATGAAAAACGATGACTCCGGACCTGTCGAACGTTCCCAAAATGGACAATATGGATGACATTTTAACATTTAATCTTTTGACTCTAAATGACTGTTGGATGTGAATTATGACTTTTTCAACTAAAATAAGTGTGTTTAAAGTCATTTCTGTGCCTGAAATTGTTCAAAATTGAAGATCTTAAGTAAGCAAAACTCTGTAAAAAGGGCAATTTTGGTCACTGTGAGGGTTTAAAAAGTGGTTATCCAACATGAGGCACGATCCAATTGACATTTTGAATCATTTTTGGTACAGTTCAAAAAATCAATTTTCTGATCAAAAACGAGGACTTTCGAACGTTCCCTAAATGGTCAAAATAGATGAAATTGAAGCATTTAATCTTTTGACTCTGAATGATTGTTGGATGTGAATTATCACTTTTTCAACTAAAATAAGTGTGTTCAAAGTTATTTCTGTGCCTGAAATTGGTCAAAATTGAAGCTTTTGAGTAAGCAAAACGCCGTAAAACTGGCAATTATGGTCACTGTGAGGGTTTAAAAAGTGGTTATCCAACATGAGGCACGATCCAATTGACATTTTGAATCATTTTTGGTACAGCCCAAAAAATTTACTTTATGATGAAAAACGATGACTCCGGACCTGTTGAGCGTTCCCAAAATGGTCAATATGGGTGAAATTTTAACATTTAATCTTTTGACTCTAAATGACTGTTGAATGTGAGTTATTACTTTTTCAACTAAAATAAGTGTGTTTAAAGTCATATCTGTGCCTGAAATTGGTCAAAATTGAAGCTTTTGAGTAAGCAAAACTCTGTAAAACTGGCAATTATGGTCACTGTGAGGGTTTAAAAAGTGGTTATCCAACATGAGGCACGATCCAATTGATATTTTGAATAATTTTTGGTACAGTCCAAAAAATCAACTTTATGATGAAAAACGATGACTCCGGACCTGTCGAACGTTCCCAAAATGGTCAATATGGATGACATTTTAACATTTAATCTTTTGACTCTAAATGACTGTTGGATGTGAATTATGACTTTTTCAACTAAAATAAGTGTGTTTAAAGTCATTTCTGTGCCTGAAATTGGTCAAAATTGAAGATTTTGAGTAAGCAAAACTCCGTAAAAATTGCAAATTTGGTCACTGTGAGGGTTTAAAAAGTGGTTATCCAACATGAGGCACGATCCAATTGACATTTTGAATCATTTTTGGTACAGTTCAAAAAATCAATTTTCTGATCAAAAATGATGACTCTGGACCTGTCGAACGTTCCCAAAATGGACAATATGTATGAAATTGTAGCATTTAATCTTTTGACTCTGAATGATTGTTGGGCGTGAAATATGACTTT
Source organism: Lissotriton helveticus (assembly GCF_964261635.1). Classification (NCBI taxonomy): domain Eukaryota; kingdom Metazoa; phylum Chordata; class Amphibia; order Caudata; family Salamandridae; genus Lissotriton; species Lissotriton helveticus. The sequence goes on along the minus strand of NC_136059.1, from coordinate 1,425,308,658 downwards.
TTAACTAAAATAAGTGTGTTTAAAGTTATTTCTGTGCCTGAAATTGGTCAAAATTGAAGCTTCTGAGTAAGCAAAACTCTGTAAAAATGGCAATTTTGGTCACTGTGAGGGTTTAAAAATGTGGTTATCCAACATGAGGCACGATCCAATTGACATTTTGAATTATTTTTGGTACAGTCCAAAAAATCAATTTTCCGATGAAAAACGATGACTCCGGACCTGTCAAACGCTCCCAAAATGGTCAATATGGATGAAATTTTAACATTTTATCTTTTGACTCTAAATGACTGTTCGATGTGAATTATGACTTTTTCAACTAAAATAATTGTGTTTAAAGTCATTTCTGTGCCTGAAATTGGTCAATATTTAAGATTTTGAGTAAGCAAAACTCTGTAAAAAGGGCAATTTTGGTCACTGTGAGGGTTTAAAAAGTGGTTATCCAACATGAGGCACGATCCAATTGACATTTTGAATCATTGTTGGTACAGTTCAAAAAATCAATTTTCTGATCAAAAACGAGGACTGTCGAACGTTCCCAAAATGGTCAAAATGGATGAAATTGAAGCATTTAATCTTTTGACTCTGATTGATTGTTGGATGTGAATTATGACTTTTTCAACTAAAATAAGTGTGTTTAAAGTTATTTCTGTGCCTGAAATTGGTCAAAATTGAAGCTTTTGAGTAAGCAAAACGCTGTAAAACTGGCAATTATGGTCACTGTGAGGGTTTAAAAAGTGGTTATCCAACATGAGGCACGATCCAATTGACATTTTGAATCATTTTTGGTACAGTCCAAAAAATTAACTTTATGATGAAAAACGATGACTCCGGACCTGTCGAGCGTTCCCAAAATGGTCAATATGGGTGAAATTTTAACATTTAATCTTTTGACTCTAAATGACTGTTGAATGTGAGTTATTACTTTTTCAACTAAAATAAGTGTGTTTAAAGTCATATCTGTGCCTGAAATTGGTCAAAATTGAAGCTTTTGAGTAAGCAAAACTCTGTAAAACTGGCAATTATGGTCACTGTGAGGGTTTAAAAAGTGGTTATCCAACATGAGGCACGATCCCATTGACATTTTTAATCATTTTTGGTACAGGCCAAAAACTAAATTTTCTGATGAAAAACGATGGCTCCGGACCTGTCGAACGTTCCCAAAATGGTCAATATGGATAAAATGTTAACATTTAATCTTTTTTGACTCTAAATGACTGTTGGATGTGAATTATGACTTTTTCAACTAAAATAAGTGTGTTTAAAGTCATTTCTGTGCCTGAAATTGGTCAAAATTGAAGATTTTGAGTATTTTTTTTGTTATTTGTTAGGTGTACTTGTAAAGCGCGACATTCATCCTACAAGGATATCACGGCGCTGCAAAAAATAACAGTAAAACCAAGGCATTAACCTGGGAGCCTATTCATTATTCTGAGGTAGGGAATAGTGCGGTTTTAAGTTTTTTCCTGAAGGTGGGATAGGAATCCGTGAGTCTGAGGCTGATCGGTAGTTCATTCCAACATTTCGCAGCAATGTGTGAGAAAGCACATCCGCCCATTCTGGAAAGCTTAATCCGAATAGTGGCTGCTTTGGCTGAGGCTTGCGAACGTAAGTTCCGCGCTGGAGCATAGAACTTAATTCTATTTCGTAGAATGTAAGGGCCTATATAAGAGTAAGCAAAACTCTGTAAAAATTGCAATTTTGGTCACTGTGAGGGTTTAAAAAGTGGTTATCCAACATGAGGCACGATCCAATTGATATTTTGAATCATTTTTGGTACAGTTCAAAAAATCAATTTTCTGATCAAAAACGATGACTGTCGAACGTTCCCAAAGTGGTCAAAATGGATGAAATTGAAGCATTTAATCTTTTGACTCTGAATGATTGTTGGATGTGAATTATGACTTTTTCAACTAAAATAAGTGTGTTTAAAGTTATTTCTGTGCCTGAAATTGGTCAAAATTGAAGCTTTTGAGTAAGCAAAACTCTGTAAAACTGGCAATTATGGTCACTGTGAGGGTTTAAAAAGTGGTTATCCAACATGAGGCACGATCCAATTGACATTTTGAATCATTCTTGGTACAGTCCAAAAAATCAATTTTCTGATGAAAAACGATGACTCCGGACCTGTCGAACGTTCCCAAAATGGTCAATATGGATGAAATTTTAACATTTAATCTTTTGACTCTAAATGACTGTTGGATGTGAATAAAGACTTTTTCAACTAAAATAAGTGTGTTTAAAGTTATTTCTGTGCCTGAAATTGGTCAAAATTGAAGCTTTTGAGTAAACAAAACTCTGTAAAAATTGCAATTTTGGTCACTGTAATGGGTTAAAAAGTGGTTATCCAACATGAGGCACGATCCAATTGACATTTTGAATCATTTTTGGTACAATTTAAAAAATCAATTTTCTAATAAAAAACGATGACTCTGGACCTGTCGAACGTTCCCAAAATGGACAATATGGATGAAATTGTAGCATTTAATCTTTTGACTCTGAATGATTGTTGGACGTGAAATATGACTTTTTCAACTAATATAAGTGTGTTTAAAGTTATTTCTGTGCCTGAAATTGGTCAAAATTGAAGCTTTTGAGTAAACAAAACTCTGTAAAAATGGCAATTTTGGTCACTGTAATGGGTTAAAAAGTGGTTATCCAACATGAGGCACGATCCAATTGACATTTTGAATCATTTTTGGTACAGTTCAAAAAATCAATTTTCTGATCAAAAACGATGACTGTCGAACGTTCCCAAAATGGTCAAAATGGATGAAATTGTAGCATTTAATCTTTTGCAGCGGCGGTTTCTGATAAAGGGCGTCGGGGCTCCGCCCCCTATATTTTCATCCCCCCAGCGTCGGCATTGCTAAAGTAAAAAAAAACTCTGTAAATCTATTATTATAAAAATAATTTACACACGTTTGTTGGGAGCAGGGCTGTCGATGTGCTGACACTGGCAGCAAGTCCGATACATTCCTTAACTTTCTGCCTGAGGGCGGGCCCGGGAGCTTGAGCCTAATGTATTTGCCGGCGGAAGAGCTCACAGCCCTGAGGCCTGTGAGGTCATCAGCTCGGCAAATACATAGACTCGAGCTCCAGTCTCCACCCCCTGATGACTTGTGGATAGATTTTGCCCCGGGCGCTTCAGGTTGAAGCCCGGTAGCACCGGGGATCCACGTCAGTCAAGGAAGCTTTCCGCCTGCCTGCAGCCTCTACCCCACCCTTTCCCAATTCGTCACAGAGGGTGGTACCTGCCCTATGACGAGTTGAGAAGGGGTGGGGTAGAGGCTGCAGGCAGGCGGGAAGCTTCAAACTTCCCAAGACACACTTTGCAGACTCGAGGAGATTGCTGTTCTCTGAGGAAGCAGCAAAGACAGGAATGTACTTTAGATCAGAGCCCGAGTCTGTGACTAATTACAGGCTGTTCCACCAAGAAGTCCGACTCCGACCACCAACATAGCATCATAGAATCAAAGGTAGGGGGGGCAGGTATCCATGGGGAACGATCGATGCATCTAAGATTTGTAATTTTTTTTGGCCAATATAGTTCCCATAGATTTTGCGGAAGAATAGTCATTCCACTACGGTTAATTGCGACCTTTCGTTTGTTTCCTCAGGTTGTAATGAGGGGGTTTGCTGCACTGAAAATATTAGTTTAATTTACCTTTGTGTGCACTTGTTTTTAATTTCAGGTGTGTGCGTCATAATGCAGTTCTCTCTAAATGAAAGTCCAACAGCCTAGATACATATTATTTCGTTCTTTTTAGTTATGTGTCTGACCCTGTCCCTCACGCATTAACCCCACTATCATTGCGCACAGGATCATACTTCCGCTACTTTTTTTATACACTTTGATCGCTGCATAGGACAGGTCCAGGCAAAATGTATTAGTCAGCACAGGAAGGCGCCATCTCGTGCTACCAGTATTGACACTATTAGAGCGAGTGACTAACAAACCTGCAATTGATGGATATGAAGTATAGAAAAAAAATACAAATTACCGGAACTGGGCAATTTCTAACCGAAAAGTAATATGTACGTTGCCGAGTAAATGCAAAAATTAATTTTTTAATTGATTGGGCTTAGCATGCCAATTGGTGTACAAAGTCCAACTCCATCGGTCCAAGGTTTGTGTAATGTTGTCCCAATCAGGTATTCAAATCTACTCTGACGCACAGTCGAAAAAGCGCAATGGGTGGCTTCATATGGAAAATGTGTTACTATCGCAGATTACTGTGCACCCATTGTCAGTTACTTTATGCAGATGCCAACCCAAAGCAGTCTAGACAGACTTCAGTTACAAACCTTGATGCAATGGATGAGAGAAGCAGCTCCTATTTAGTATGAGAACTGCTCTCACTAGAGCCATCAATGCACATTAAAAACAAGTAAATACTGGCTGTTCTGATGGGATGACAGCTTGTATCACAATATGCTTGAAAATGCCACGATTTGTTGTAATTAGTAGCTTCTAAGCAGACTTTCCAAGCAGGCTTTCATGACCCTTGCAAGTTGCAAGTTTAAAACGTATGTCTATGGTATACTGCAGATGGCCATTTAAGTCACAGCAAAGCGAACTTCCTACTGTATACTCATCAATGCCGCTAACCTGTGGGGCAGCACAGTATGAACTTCAATATGCCAGTAATTCTATGCACGCAAATAAAACATGAGTTAGTCCACTAATTTTATTACAGAACTGGTAGATTTTTGGCTATTTGTCGAGCGAGAGGAGTATTCACGGACCTCCTTCCTTCTCTTTTGTCGTATATTCCCTTTTCTTGCACTCTTCTACCTTTTTTATTATTTTTGTATTTCATATTTTAGCTGTTTTTCCTTTTGAGATTCCTTTCCTACTTGCCTACCTACCGTCATTCTCTTCTTTGTTCCTCCTTCCACTTAATTCTCCTTCCTGAGCACTGTAATAGGGACATTTTCCACATTTAATCATGACGAACCCTTGCAATACTAATACTAATGAACAATTTGTGTATAGATTCGTGTTTTCCAGTTCTATGGGCCCTCCATGCTGTTGTGTATCTGCGATGGCTGACCTTGCATTTGCACTCTGCATTCTATCCTTGAGGTCTTTTGACCTTCCACAGACCTGACCCAAATGATTGTGGTCAGTGCCATGTACAGGTTGTTTGTCTTCTTGCTCGTAGTACTTCTATCAGGTAGAGGCATTTCGGATCGCGACAGACGTTTGCAGTGTGTTGTTCGAGTGAGATGGGTCATTTAATCCTCCACTTACCCTGTGTCTCTATAACTCACATTCTTCAATGTGCAGGTTTTGTGCCAACCTGCGTCAGTGGCTTCTTTTGCATGCACCACATGCCTCAATAATGCACTTCTCACATCAGTGATCATCTCCATTGACATGCCTCCTCATTCAAATGAATTCTTACCTCCGTACCTCCCATTCACACGTTTGCCCATCTACACTCTCCTAACATTACAAAATCTCACATCTCCTTTGCCCCTGTATGCCTTCGTGAATCATTATCCAAGCAATCTCATTCACAAATCCCCCATCTGTGCATCTCCCCATATGCCAAGATCCCTGCATCTCCCTGTATCTCCCTGTGACTGTCCGTCTCCGAGTCTCACTGTCCTGGGATGAAAAACAACCCCAGGTTTTAAAATCTGAACAGTGCAGGCTTGCTGACAAAGAATAAAATAACAACACTGTAATTTTTTATAAAAAATGCAAAGTTATGTGCAGATTTGAAGAGGGTACAGTGTAAAAGTTATCTGTGATCCACTGCTAATAAACTACTAATGGTGGCCTACAGTGTCAGTGTCTTCACAGAGCCTGTGTCTACCTACCCACAGCGTCTGTAACAGGAATGACCCATGCCTGCCAGGATTAATGCATGGCCGGCTATGCCTGAAATTGTGTGCCTCTACGTCCGTGTGCCTCCATCATGTCTGTGTCTTACTCTCCTTGCATACCCCTGTACCTATATTTCTCTGCTCCTATGCTAAGAGTGATCTGGAGTGGAAGTCGATGCCAAGTTATCAAAGGAGAGATTTTTGGATACATCATTCAACTGCGGACTCAGAGGGCTATTCCTTACGTGCTGCAGGTGCAGCGGCGCCAGGGGTGAGGGAACGGGAATGTTCACCACGGTTAGTGGTTGTGTTTTTTACTATGGGACAGTGGTCAGTGGGGTGAGGGTCCGATTTCCTTCCTGCATTGTGGTTCACTGAACCCTTGGTACGCTACAGGATACAGGGATGAGGGGAAGCAGCACAGGTAGAGTGGGACATCTATGTTTAGGAGAGCAAAATAGTGTGGAAATAGAGAGAGAGGAAGGCAGTTTTCCTACAGCCACACATCCACATTTAGTGCAGGTTGGAGGGAAGGAAGCATCTGGTTCCTTTAGGCAGCCTCCTGCGTATGGACAGCTACAGGCAGGTGTCCTGAGTGTGGAATCCTTGCACCAAAATTCAGTGAATGCTCTTAGCATGAACATTATTGCAAAGTAACATTCTGGCCGATTGTCCACTTCTAGATACACTGCAAGCACAGCGGAGCATGTTTTTGTGTCATTTTGATATGTTTGTGGCTCGTGAGGGGTGGGTTAGTGAAGCATGGTTGTGAGATGGAAGATGACGATGTAGAAATTATGTCTTGGGGTATTTTTAAATTTTATGGGCACTGTTCGCACTCTGGGGTGACTCAAAGCAGGGGGAGTTATTAGTTAGGGTATGTTGTTGTAATAGTGAGGCTTGGCTGCCATACTGTATGTTCTTGAACTAAAGCTGCAGATTTGTTGTCCAAATAAATTTGATTTACGCTCTCAGTTTGGGTCTGTGGTTTATGTGCAGTCCCGCCCACGTGCTCATTTATTTCTGACAGCTTTGCGGCTTCTGCTCTCAAGTAAAATGTTTACTTAATTTATATTAATATACCACAGTCAAGAGCCACTCCTCCATGTGCATCCACCGTGCTCTTCTTGCCACGCCCCAGTTTATGGTGTTACTGTGGGCACCGTGCTGCGTGCCCAGAAGCAGATTAGGTTTACACTGTGTGTGAATCTGTTGAGGGGTCTTCCATTCTGGATCTCTTATTTATTTGGTCTGTATTTTTCTTTTTTTATAGAGTTTTATTTAGGGTATCAATGCGCTTACATAGCACCAGTTGCATTAAATGAGGAACTCCAATCCTTCAGTGTTAGGCCTAAGAGAAACCAGTGCAGCCCTTACGCTCTTGCTTTTACCACTGATGAATGCCACATTTAAGTTGCACAAGCGAGAGAGAGAGATCAGAGTTTTTTGTCTAATTGAAGTTTTGATTCATGGAAAGGTAGCACATAAGGCTGTTAGAAAGCTCTGTGGCTGGGGTTATACTGAATAAGCAGCTACCTATGTTATATGACAGCTCTTTAATAATGTAATACCTGCACTTTCACAATTGCTTTATTAACCTTCCTGCTTTCTCAAATTTGCTTGAAAATGCACAATTTTTCCACTATTTTTTTAAGGGGTTCGGGCTCGCTCACTACGCTCGCTCGTTACGGTGCAATATGATTATCAGTTTCCGCCCCGCCACTTTCAAATGTCACCAGCCGCCACTGATCTTTTGACTCTGAATGATTGTTGGATGTGAATTATGACTTTTTCAACTAAAATAAGTGTGTTTAAAGTTATTTCTGTGCCTGAAATTGGTCAAAATTGAAGCTTTTGAGTAAGCAAAACTCTGTAAAAACTGCAATTTTGGTCACTGTGAGGGTTTAAAAAGTGGTTATCCAACATGAGGCACGATCCAATTGACATTTTGAAACATTTTTGGTACAGTCCAAAAAATCAATTGTCTGATGAGAAACGATGACTCCGGACCTGCCAAACGTTCCCAAAATGGTCAATATGGATGAAATTTTAACATTTAATCTTTTGACTCTAAATGACTGTTCGATGTGAATTATGACTTTTTCAACTAAAATAATTGTGTTTAAAGTCATTTCTGTGCCTGAAATTGGTCAATATTTAAGATTTTGAGGAAGCAAAACTCTGTAAAAACGGCAATTTTGGTCACTGTGAGGGTTTCAAAAGTGGTTATTCAACATGAGGCACGATCCAATTGACATTTTGAATCATTTTTGGTACAGTCCAAAAAATCAATTTTCTGATGAAAAACGATGACTCCGAACCTGTCGAATGTTCCCAAAAAGGTCAATATGGATGAAATTTTAACATTTAATCTTTTGACTCTAAATGACTGTTCGATGTGAATTATGACTTTTTCAACTAAAATAAGTGTGTTTAAAGTAATTTCTGTGCCTGAAATTGCTCAAAATTGAAGCTTTTGAGTAAGCAAAACTCTGTAAAAATTGCAATTTTGGTCACTGTGAGGGTTTAAAAAGTGGTTATTCAACATAAGGCACGATCCAATTGACATTTTTAATCATTTTTGGTACAGGCCAAAAAATCAATTTTCTGATGAAAAACGATGACTCCGGACCTGTCGAACGTTCCCAAAATGGACAATATGGATGAAATTTTAACATTTAATCTTTTGACTCTAAATGACTGTTGGATGTGATTTATGACTTTTTCAACTAAAATAAGTGTGCTTAAAGTCACTTCTGTGCCTGAAATTGGTCAAAATTGAAGCTTTTAAGTAAGCAAAACTCTGTAAAAAGGGCAATTTTGGTCACTGTGAGGGTTTAAAAAGTGGTTATCCAACATGAGGCACGATCCAATTGACATTTTGAATCATTTTTGGTACAGTTCAAAAAATCAATTTTCTGATCAAAAACGAGGACTGTCGAACGTTCCCAAAATGGTCAAAATGGATGAAATTGAAGCATTTAATCTTTTGACTCTGAATGATTGTTGGATGTGAATTATGACTTTTTCAACTAAAATAAGTGTGTTTAAAGTTATTTCTGTGCCTGAAATTGGTCAAAATTGAAGCTTTTGAGTAAGCAAAACGCTGTAAAACTGGCAATTATGGTCACTGTGAGGGTTTAAAAAGTGGTTATCCAACATGAGGCACGATCCAATTGACATTTTGAATCATTTTTGGTACAGTCCCAAAAATTAATTTTATGATGAAAAACGATGACTCCGGACCTGTCGAGCGTTCCCAAAATGGTCAATATGGGTGAAATTTTAACATTTAATCTTTTGACTCTAAATGACTGTTGAATGTGAGTTATTACTTTTTCAACTAAAATAAGTGTGTTTAAAGTCATATCTGTGCCTGAAATTGGTCAAAATTGAAGCTTTTGAGTAAGCAAAACTCTGTAAAACTGGCAATTATGGTCACTGTGAGGGTTTAAAAAGTGGTTATCCAACATGAGACACGATCCAATTGATATTTTGAATCATTTTTGGTACAGTCCAAAAAATCAACTTTATGATGAAAAACGATGACTCCGGACCTGTCGAACGTTCCCAAAATGGTCAATATGGATGACATTTTAACATTTAATCTTTTGACTCTAAATGACTGTTGGATGTGAATTATGACTTTTTCAACTAAAATAAGTGTGTTTAAAGTCATTTCTGTGCCTGAAATTGTTCAAAATTGAAGATTTTGAGTAAGCAAAACTCCGTAAAAATTGCAAATTTGGTCACTGTGAGGGTTTAAAAAGTGGTTATCCAACATGAGGCACGATCCAATTGACATTTTGAATCATTTTTGGTACAGTTCAAAAAATCAATTTTCTGATCAAAAACGATGACTCTGGACCTGTCGAACGTTCCCAAAATGGACAATATGTATGAAATTGTAGCATTTAATCTTTTGACTCTGAATGATTGTTGGGCGTGAAATATGACTTTTTCAACTAAAATAAGTGTGTTTAAAGTTATTTCTGTGCCTGAAATTGGTCACAATTGAAGCTTCTGAGTAAGCAAAACTCTGTAAAAATGGCAATTTTGGTCACTGTGAGGGTTTAAAAATGTGGTTATCCAACATGAGGCACGATCCAATTGACATTTTGAATTATTTTTGGTACAGTCCAAAAAATCAATTTTCCGATGAAAAACGATGACTCCGCACCTGTCAAACGCTCCCAAAATGGTCAATATGGATGAAATTTTAACATTTTATCTTTTGACTCTAAATGACTGTTCGATGTGAATTATGACTTTTTCAACTAAAATAATTGTGTTTAAAGTCATTTCTGTGCCTGAAATTGGTCAATATTTAAGATTTTGAGTAAGCAAAACTCTGTAAAAAGGGCAATTTTGGTCACTGTGAGGGTTTAAAAAGTGGTTATCCAACATGAGGCACGATCCAATTGACATTTTGAATAATTTTTGGTACAGTTCAAAAAATCAATTTTCTGATCAAAAACGAGGACTGTCGAACGTTCCCAAAATGGTCAAAATGGATGAAATTGAAGCATTTAATCTTTTGACTGAATGATTGTTGGATGTGAATTATGACTTTTTCAACTAAAATAAGTGTGTTTAAAGTTATTTCTGTGCCTGAAATTGGTCAAAATTGAAGCTTTTGAGTAAGCAAAACGCTGTAAAACTGGCAATTATGGTCACTTTGAGGGTTTAAAAAGTGGTTATCCAACATGAGGCACGATCCAATTGACATTTTGAATAATTTTTGGTACAGTCCAAAAAATTAACTTTATGATGAAAAACGATGACTCCGGACCTGTCGAGCGTTCCCAAAATGGTCAATATGGGTGAAATTTTAACATTTAATCTTTTGACTCTAAATGACTGTTGAATGTGAGTTATTACTTTTTCAACTAAAATAAGTGTGTTTAAAGTCATATCTGTGCCTGAAATTGGTCAAAATTGAAGCTTTTGAGTAAGCAAAACTCTGTAAAACTGGCAATTATGGTCACTGTGAGGGTTTAAAAAGTGGTTATCCAACATGAGGCACGATCCAATTGATATTTTGAATCATTTTTGGTACAGTCCAAAAAATCAACTTTATGATGAAAAACGATGACTCCGGACCTGTCGAACGTTCCCAAAATGGTCAATATGGATGACATTTTAACATTTAATCTTTTGACTCTAAATGACTGTTGGATGTGAATTATGACTTTTTCAACTAAAATAAGTTTGTTTAAAGTCATTTCTGTGCCTGAAATTGGTCAAAATTGAAGATTTTGGGTAAGCAAAACTCTGTAAAAATTGCAAATTTGGTAACTGTGAGGGTTTAAAAAGTGGTTATCCAACATGAGGCACGATCCAATTGACATTTTGAATCATTTTTGGTACAGTCCAAAAAATCAATTTTCCGATGAAAAACGATGACTCCGGACCTGTCAAACGCTCCCAAAATGGTCAATATGGATGAAATTTTAACATTTTATCTTTTGACTCTAAATGACTGTTCGATGTGAATTATGACTTTTTCAACTAAAATAATTGTGTTTAAAGTCATTTCTGTGCCTGAAATTGGTCAATATTTAAGATTTTGAGTAAGCAAAACTCTGTAAAAACGGCAATTTTGGTTACTGTGAGGGTTTCAAAAGTGGTTATTCACCATGAGGCACGATCCAATTGACATTTTGAATCATTTTTGGTACAGTCCAAAAAATCAATTTTCTGATGAAAAACAATGACTCCGGACCTGTCGAATGTTCCCAAAAAGGTCAATATGGATGAAATTTTAACATTTAATCTTTTGACTCTAAATGACTGTTCGATGTGAATTATGAATTTTTCAACTAAAATACGTGTGTTTAAAGTCATTTCTGTGCCTGAAATTGCTCAAAATTGAAGCTTTTGAGTAAGCAAAACTCCGTAAAAATTGCAATTTTGGTCACTGTGAGGGTTTAAAAAGTGGTTATTCAACATGAGGCACGATCCAATTGACATTTTTAATCATTTTTGGTACAGGCCAAAAAGTCAATTTTCTGATGAAAAACGATGACTCCGGACCTGTTGAACGTTCCCAAAATGGACAATATGGATGAAATTTTAACATTTAATCTTTTGACTCTAAATGACTGTTGGATGTTATTTATGACTTTTTCAACTAAAATAAGTGTGCTTAAAGTCACTTCTGTGCCTAAAATCGGTCAAAATTGAAGCTTTTGAGTAAGCAAAACTCTGTTAAAAGGGCAATTTTGGTCACTGTGAGGGTTTAAAAAGTGGTTATCTAAGATGAGGCACGATCCAATTGACATTTTGAATCATTTTTGGTACAGTTCAAAAAATCAATTTTCTGATCAAAAACGATGACTGTCGAACGTTCCCAAAATGGTCAAAATGGATGAAATTGAAGCATTTAATCTTTTGACTCTGAATGATTGTTGGATGTGAATTATGACTTTTTCAACTAAAATAAGTGTTTTTAAAGTTATTTCTGTGCCTGAAATTGGTCAAAATTGAAGCTTTTGAGTAAGCAAAACCCTGTAAAACTGGCAATTATGGTCACTGTGAGGGTTTAAAAAGTGGTTATCCAACATGAGGCACGATCCAATTGATATTTTGAATCATTTTTGGTACAGTCCAAAAAATCAACTTTATGATGAAAAACGATGACTCCGGACCTGTCGAACGTTCCCAAAATGGTCAATATGGATGACATTTTAACATTTAATCTTTTGACTCTAAATGACTGTTGGATGTGAATTATGACTTTTTCAACTAAAATAAGTGTGTTTAAAGTCATTTCTGTGCCTGAAATTTGTCAAAATTGAAGATTTTGAGTAAGCAAAACTCCGTAAAAATTGCAAATTTGGTCACTGTGAGGGTTTAAAAAGTGGTTATCCAACATGAGGCACGATCCAATTGACATTTTGAATCATTTTTGGTACAGTTCAAAAAATCAATTTTCTGATCAAAAACGATGACTCTGGACCTGTCGAACGTTCCTAAAATGGACAATATGTATGAAATTGTAGCATTTAATCTTTTGACTCTGAATGATTGTTGGGCGTGAAATATGACTTTTTCAACTAAAATAATTGTGTTTAAAGTTATTTCTGTGCCTGAAATTGGTCAAAATTGAAGCTTCTGAGTAAGCAAAACTCTGTAAAAATGGCAATTTTGGTCACTGTGAGGGTTTAAAAATGTGGTTATCCAACATGAGGCACGATCCAATTGACATTTTGAATTATTTTTGGTACAGTCCAAAAAATCAATTTTCCGATGAAAAACGATGACTCCGGACCTGTCAAACGCTCCCAAAATGGTCAATATGGATGAAATTTTAACATTTTATCTTTTGACTCTAAATGACTGTTCGATGTGAATTATGACTTTTTCAACTAAAATAATTGTGTTTAAAGTCATTTCTGTGCCTGAAATTGGTCAATATTTAAGATTTTGAGTAAGCAAAACTCTGTAAAAACGGCAATTTTGGTTACTGTGAGGGTTTCAAAAGTGGTTATTCAACATGAGGCACGATCCAATTGACATTTTGAATCATTTTTGGTACAGTCCAAAAAATCAATTTTCTGAAGAAAAACGATGACTCCTGACCTGTCGAATGTTCCCAAAAAGGTCAATATGGATGAAATTTTAACATTTAATCTTTTGACTCTAAATGACTGTTCGATGTGAATTATGACTTTTTCAACTAAAATAAGTGTGTTTAAAGTAATTTCTGTGCCTGAAATTGCTCAAAATTGAAGCTTTTGAGTAAGCAAAACTCTGTAAAAATTGCAATTTTGGTCACTGTGAGGGTTTAAAAAGTGGTTATTCAACATGAGGCACGATCCAATTGACATTTTTAATCATTTTTGGTACAGGCCAAAAAATAAATTTTCTGATGAAAAACGATGACTCCGGACCTGTCGAACGTTCCCAAAATGGACAATATGGATGAAATTTTAACATTTAATCTTTTGACTCTAAATGACTGTTGGATGTGATTTATGACTTTTTCAACTAAAATAAGTGTGCTTAAAGTCACTTCTGTGCCTGAAATTGGTCAAAATTGAAGTTTTTAAGTAAGCAAAACTCTGTAAAAAGGGCAATTTTGGTCACTGTGAGGGTTTAAAAAGTGGTTATCCAACATGAGGCACGATCCAATTGACATTTTGAATCATTTTTGGTACAGTTCAAAAAATCAATTTTCTGATCAAAAACGAGGACTGTCGAACGTTCCCAAAATGGTCAAAATGGATGAAATTGAAGCATTTAATCTTTTGACTTTGAATGATTGTTGGATGTGAATTATGACTTTTTCAACTAAAATAAGTGTGTTTAAAGTTATTTCTGTGCCTGAAATTGGTCAAAATTGAAGCTTTTGAGTAAGCAAAACGCTGTAAAACTGGCAATTATGGTCACTGTGAGGGTTTAAAAAGTGGTTATCCAACATGAGGCACGATCCAATTGACATTTTGAATCATTTTTGGTACAGTCCAAAAAATTAATTTTATGATGAAAAACGATGACTCCGGACCTGTCGAGCGTTCCCAAAATGGTCAATATGGGTGAAATTTTAACATTTAATCTTTTGACTCTAAATGACTGTTGAATGTGAGTTATTACTTTTTCAACTAAAATAAGTGTGTTTAAAGTCATATCTGTGCCTGAAATTGGTCAAAATTGAAGCTTTTGAGTAAGCAAAACTCTGTAAAACTGGCAATTATGGTCACTGTGAGGGTTTAAAAAGTGGTTATCCAACATGAGACACGATCCAATTGATATTTTGAATCATTTTTGGTACAGTCCAAAAAATCAACTTTATGATGAAAAACGATGACTCCGGACCTGTCGAACGTTCCCAAAATGGTCAATATGGATGACATTTTAACATTTAATCTTTTGACTCTAAATGACTGTTGGATGTGAATTATGACTTTTTCAACTAAAATAAGTGTGTTTAAAGTCATTTCTGTGCCTGAAATTGTTCAAAATTGAAGATTTTGAGTAAGCAAAACTCCGTAAAAATTGCAAATTTGGTCACTGTGAGGGTTTAAAAAGTGGTTATCCAACATGAGGCACGATCCAATTGACATTTTGAATCATTTTTGGTACAGTTCAAAAAATCAATTTTCTGATCAAAAACGATGACTCTGGACCTGTCGAACGTTCCCAAAATGGACAATATGTATGAAATTGTAGCATTTAATCTTTTGACTCTGAATGATTGTTGGGCGTGAAATATGACTTTTTCAACTAAAATAAGTGTGTTTAAAGTTATTTCTGTGCCTGAAATTGGTCACAATTGAAGCTTCTGAGTAAGCAAAACTCTGTAAAAATGGCAATTTTGGTCACTGTGAGGGTTTAAAAATGTGGTTATCCAACATGAGGCACGATCCAATTGACATTTTGAATTATTTTTGGTACAGTCCAAAAAATCAATTTTCCGATGAAAAACGATGACTCCGGACCTGTCAAACGCTCCCAAAATGGTCAATATGGATGAAATTTTAACATTTTATCTTTTGACTCTAAATGACTGTTCGATGTGAATTATGACTTTTTCAACTAAAATAATTGTGTTTAAAGTCATTTCTGTGCCTGAAATTGGTCAATATTTAAGATTTTGAGTAAGCAAAACTCTGTAAAAAGGGCAATTTTGGTCACTGTGAGGGTTTAAAAAGTGGTTATCCAACATGAGGCACGATCCAATTGACATTTTGAATAATTTTTGGTACAGTTCAAAAAATCAACTTTCTGATCAAAAACGAGGACTGTCGAACGTTCCCAAAATGGTCAAAATGGATGAAATTGAAGCATTTAATCTTTTGACTGAATGATTGTTGGATGTGAATTATGACTTTTTCAACTAAAATAAGTGTGTTTAAAGTTATTTCTGTGCCTGAAATTGGTCAAAATTGAAGCTTTTGAGTAAGCAAAACGCTGTAAAACTGGCAATTATGGTCACTTTGAGGGTTTAAAAAGTGGTTATCCAACATGAGGCACGATCCAATTGACATTTTGAATAATTTTTGGTACAGTCCAAAAAATTAACTTTATGATGAAAAACGATGACTCCGGACCTGTCGAGCGTTCCCAAAATGGTCAATATGGGTGAAATTTTAACATTTAATCTTTTGACTCTAAATGACTGTTGAATGTGAGTTATTACTTTTTCAACTAAAATAAGTGTGTTTAAAGTCATATCTGTGCCTGAAATTGGTCAAAATTGAAGCTTTTGAGTAAGCAAAACTCTGTAAAACTGGCAATTATGGTCACTGTGAGGGTTTAAAAAGTGGTTATCCAACATGAGGCACGATCCAATTGATATTTTGAATCATTTTTGGTACAGTCCAAAAAGTCAACTTTATGATGAAAAACGATGACTCCGGACCTGTCGAACGTTCCCAAAATGGTCAATATGGATGACATTTTAACATTTAATCTTTTGACTCTAAATGACTGTTGGATGTGAATTATGACTTTTTCAACTAAAATAAGTTTGGTTAAAGTCATTTCTGTGCCTGAAATTGGTCAAAATTGAAGATTTTGGGTAAGCAAAACTCTGTAAAAATTGCAAATTTGGTAACTGTGAGGGTTTAAAAAGTGGTTATCCAACATGAGGCACGATCCAATTGACATTTTGAATCATTTTTGGTACAGTCCAAAAAATCAATTTTCCGATGAAAAACGATGACTCCGGACCTGTCAAACGCTCCCAAAATGGTCAATATGGATGAAATTTTAACATTTTATCTTTTGACTCTAAATAACTGTTCGATGTGAATTATGACTTTTTCAACTAAAATAATTGTGTTTAAAGTCATTTCTGTGCCTGAAATTGGTCAATATTTAGGATTTTGAGTAAGCAAAACTCTGTAAAAACGGCAATTTTGGTTACTGTGAGGGTTTCAAAAGTGGTTATTCACCATGAGGCACGATCCAATTGACATTTTGAATCATTTTTGGTACAG
The DNA here is from genome assembly GCF_964261635.1 of Lissotriton helveticus. Lineage (NCBI taxonomy): Eukaryota > Metazoa > Chordata > Amphibia > Caudata > Salamandridae > Lissotriton > Lissotriton helveticus. The sequence continues at coordinate 1,425,291,877 of NC_136059.1, read as the reverse complement.
TCCAAAAAATCAATTTTCTGATGAAAAACAATGACTCCGGACCTGTCGAATGTTCCCAAAAAGGTCAATATGGATGAAATTTTAACATTTAATCTTTTGACTCTAAATGACTGTTCGATGTGAATTATGAATTTTTCAACTAAAATAAGTGTGTTTAAAGTCATTTCTGTGCCTGAAATTGCTCAAAATTGAAGCTTTTGAGTAAGCAAAACTCTGTAAAAATTGCAATTTTGGTCACTGTGAGGGTTTAAAAAGTGGTTATTCAACATGAGGCACGATCCAATTGACATTTTTAATCATTTTTGGTACAGGCCAAAAAATCAATTTTCTGATGAAAAACGATGACTCCGGACCTGTCGAACGTTCCCAAAATGGACAATATGGATGAAATTTTAACATTTAATCTTTTGACTCTAAATGACTGTTGGATGTTATTTATGACTTTTTCAACTAAAATAAGTGTGCTTAAAGTCACTTCTGTGCCTAAAATCGGTCAAAATTGAAGCTTTTGAGTAAGCAAAACTCTGTTAAAAGGGCAATTTTGGTCACTGTGAGGGTTTAAAAAGTGGTTATCCAAGATGAGGCACGATCCAATTGACATTTTGAATCATTTTTGGTACAGTTCAAAAAATCAATTTTCTGATCAAAAACGATGACTGTCGAACGTTCCCAAAATGGTCAAAATGGATGAAATTGAAGCATTTAATCTTTTGACTCTGAATGATTGTTGGATGTGAATTATGACTTTTTCAACTAAAATAAGTGTTTTTAAAGTTATTTCTGTGCCTGAAATTGGTCAAAATTTAAGCTTTTGAGTAAGCAAAACTCTGTAAAACTGGCAATTATGGTCACTGTGAGGGTTTAAAAAGTGGTTATCCAACATGAGGCACGATCCAATTGATATTTTGAATCATTTTTGGTACAGTCCAAAAAATCAACTTTATGATGAAAAACGATGACTCCGGACCTGTCGAACGTTCCCAAAATGGTCAATATGGATGACATTTTAACATTTAATCTTTTGACTCTAAATGACTGTTGGATGTGAATTATGACTTTTTCAACTAAAATAAGTGTGTTTAAAGTCATTTCTGTGCCTGAAATTGGTCAAAATTGAAGATTTTGAGTAAGCAAAACTCCGTAAAAATTGCAAATTTGGTCACTGTGAGGGTTTAAAAAGTGGTTATCCAACATGAGGCACGATCCAATTGACATTTTGAATCATTTTTGGTACAGTTCAAAAAATCAATTTTCTGATCAAAAACGATGACTCTGGACCTGTCGAACGTTCCCAAAATGGACAATATGTATGAAATTGTAGCATTTAATCTTTTGACTCTGAATGATTGTTGGGCGTGAAATATGACTTTTTCAACTAAAATAATTGTGTTTAAAGTTATTTCTGTGCCTGAAATTGGTCAAAATTGAAGCTTCTGAGTAAGCAAAACTCTGTAAAAATGGCAATTTTGGTCACTGTGAGGGTTTAAAAATGTGGTTATCCAACATGAGGCACGATCCAATTGACATTTTGAATTATTTTTGGTACAGTCCAAAAAATCAATTTTCCGATGAAAAACGATGACTCCGGACCTGTCAAACGCTCCCAAAATGGTCAATATGGATGAAATTTTAACATTTTATCTTTTGACTCTAAATGACTGTTCGATGTGAATTATGACTTTTTCAACTAAAATAATTGTGTTTAAAGTCATTTCTGTGCCTGAAATTGGTCAATATTTAAGATTTTGAGTAAGCAAAACTCTGTAAAAACGGCAATTTTGGTTACTGTGAGGGTTTCAAAAGTGGTTATTCAACATGAGGCACGATCCAATTGACATTTTGAATCATTTTTGGTACAGTCCAAAAAATCAATTTTCTGAAGAAAAACGATGACTCCGGACCTGTCGAATGTTCCCAAAAAGGTCAATATGGATGAAATGTTAACATTTAATCTTTTGACTCTAAATGACTGTTCGATGTGAATTATGACTTTTTCAACTAAAATAAGTGTGTTTAAAGTAATTTCTGTGCCTGAAATTGCTCAAAATTGAAGCTTTTGAGTAAGCAAAACTCTGTAAAAATTGCAATTTTGGTCACTGTGAGGGTTTAAAAAGTGGTTATTCAACATGAGGCACGATCCAATTGACATTTTTAATCATTTTTGGTACAGGCCAAAAAATAAATTTTCTGATGAAAAACGATGACTCCGGACCTGTCGAACGTTCCCAAAATGGACAATATGGATGAAATTTTAACATTTAATCTTTTGACTCTAAATGACTGTTGGATGTGATTTATGACTTTTTCAACTAAAATAAGTGTGCTTAAAGTCACTTCTGTGCCTGAAATTGGTCAAAATTGAAGCTTTTAAGTAAGCAAAACTCTGTAAAAAGGGCAATTTTGGTCACTGTGAGGGTTTAAAAAGTGGTTATCCAACATGAGGCACGATCCAATTGACATTTTGAATCATTTTTGGTACAGTTCAAAAAATCAATTTTCTGATCAAAAACGAGGACTGTCGAACGTTCCCAAAATGGTCAAAATGGATGAAATTGAAGCATTTAATCTTTTGACTTTGAATGATTGTTGGATGTGAATTATGACTTTTTCAACTAAAATAAGTGTGTTTAAAGTTATTTCTGTGCCTGAAATTGGTCAAAATTGAAGCATTTGAGTAAGCAAAACGCTGTAAAACTGGCAATTATGGTCACTTTGAGGGTTTAAAAAGTGGTTATCCAACATGAGGCACGATTCAATTGACATTTTGAATAATTTTTGGTACAGTCCAAAAAATTAACTTTATGATGAAAAACGATGACTCCGGACCTGTCGAGCGTTCCCAAAATGGGTCAATATGGGTGAAATTTTAACATTTAATCTTTTGACTCTAAATGACTGTTGAATGTGAGTTATTAGTTTTTCAACTAAAATAAGTGTGTTTAAAGTCATATCTGTGCCTGAAATTGGTCAAAATTGAAGCTTTTGAGTAAGCAAAACTCTGTAAAACTGGCAATTATGGTCACTGTGAGGGTTTAAAAAGTGGTTATCCAACATGAGGCACGATCCAATTGATATTTTGAATCATTTTTGGTACAGTCCAAAAAATCAACTTTATGATGAAAAACGATGACTCCGGACCTGTCGAACGTTCCCAAAATGGTCACCCCCGCGCCGCACGGCCACCATCTGCTGCGTGTGCCCCCAGTGCCTGCCTCTGCCTCAGCGCTGGCCTCGCTGCCGCCCTGAGCGCTCTCCTTTGGTTTCCCCCGTTTTTGTCCTGAACTTGTGCTTGTTTTTCTAGATCGTGTATCACTGTCTTTTTCCCCCGTTTTTGTCCTGAATTTGTGCTTGTTTTTCTAGATCGTGTATCACTGTCTTTTTCCCCCGTTTTTGTCCTGAATTTGTGCTTGTTTTTCTTCCTGTGCCCCAGATCGTGTATCACTGTATTTTCCCCCGTTTTTACTTAAATTTGTGCTTGTTTTGCTGTATCTGCCGTTTCTCGTCGTTTGCCCACCTCGCCGCCCCCCGCTCCCGCTTCCCGCCACCGCCTTTAGCCCCGCCCCTTTTCTCTTCTGTTTCCCTCCCCGCTCCCGCCTCCCAGCTGCTCCGCCCACCCGCGCACTTGGCCTTAAATGGCGACCGTGCGACGCAGGTGAGTGTGACCCACTTGTGGGACACCCCCGCGCTGCACGGCCACCATCTGCTGCGTGTGCCCCCAGTGCCTGCCTCTGCCTCAGCGCCGGCCTCGCTGCCGCCCTGAGCGCTCTCCTTTGGTTTCCCCCGTTTTTGTCCTGAACTTGTGCTTGTTTTTCTAGATCGTGTATCACTGTCTTTTTCCCCCGTTTTTGTCCTGAATTTGTGCTTGTTTTTCTAGATCGTGTATCACTGTCTTTTTCCCCCGTTCTTGTCCTGAATTTGTGCTTGTTTTTCATCCTGTGCCCCAGATCGTGTATCACTGTATTTTCCCCCGTTTTTACTTAAATTTGTGCTTGTTTTGCTGTATCTGCCGTTTCTCGTCGTTTGCCCACCTCGCCGCCCCCCGCTCCCGCTTCCCGCCACCGCCTTTAGCCCCGCCCCTTTTCTCTTCTGTTTCCCTCCCCGCTCCCGCCTCCCAGCTGCTCCGCCCACCCGCGCACTTGGCCTTAAATGGCGACCGTGCGACGCAGGTGAGTGTGACCCACTTGTGGGACACCCCCGCGCCGCACGGCCACCATCTGCTGCGTGTGCCCCCAGTGCCTGCCTCTGCCTCAGCGCCGGCCTCGCTGCCGCCCTGAGCGCTCTCCTTTGGTTTCCCCCGTTTTTGTCCTGAACTTGTGCTTGTTTTTCTAGATCGTGTATCACTGTCTTTTTCCCCCGTTTTTGTCCTGAATTTGTGCTTGTTTTTCTAGATCGTGTATCACTGTCTTTTTCCCCCGTTCTTGTCCTGAATTTGTGCTTGTTTTTCTTCCTGTGCCCCAGATCGTGTATCACTGTATTTTCCCCCGTTTTTACTTAAATTTGTGCTTGTTTTGCTGTATCTGCCGTTTCTCGTCGTTTGCCCACCTCGCCGCCCCCCGCTCCCGCTTCCCGCCACCGCCTTTAGCCCCGCCCCTTTCTTCTCTTCTGTTTCCCTCCCCGCTCCCGCCTCCCAGCTGCTCCGCCCACCCGCGCACTTCGCCTTAAATGGCGACCGTGCGAACGCGCAGCGGTCACGCGCAGCGGGTGCGCCGATTGTGCGCCGAAGGCGCGCCAAAGGTAAGCCCGTCTGCGCCCGTCCGCGCCTGGACCGCGCCCAGTGCCAGGACCCCTGGCCCCCACCGACGGAAGACGACCCGACGAACCTACAGCGCCACCGACCTCATCGCACTCAACACCGGCCACATCCCAGGATGTCACCGAGCCGCCCCGAAGCACACCCACGGACCCTTCAGCTGCCACGCCTGCAAGTTCACCTGCATCCGGACCTTCCCTGCACCCGCCAAGCCGAACTCCAGCAGCACCCACCTCAAGTGTATCCTGCTCAACACCCGCTCCGTCCACAGACACGCCGTAGAACTCTGGAACCTGCTCGACACCACCGCCCCCGACGTTGCCTTCATCACCGAGACCTGGATGAACGCCTCCTCAGCCCCAGACATCGCCATCGCCATCCCAGAGGGCTACAAGATCACCCGGAGGGACCGCGACAACCAGACCGGAGGAGGCATCGCCATCATCCACAGAGACACCATCCGCATCACTACCAACACCGATGACACCCTCACCACCGCTGAACACCTGCACTTCCAGATCCACACCAACCCGAAGACCACCCTCAGAGGCACCCTGATCTACCGACCCCCGGGTCCACGCACACGATTCAGCGAGGACATCGCCGACTTCGTCAGCCCGCACGCTCTCCCCTCCGCCGACTACATCCCCCTGGGGGACCTCAACTTCCACCTGGAGAACAACAACGACCGCAACACCATCAGCCTGCTCGACAACCTCGACAACCTCGGACTCAAGCAACTGGTAACCACCCCCACCCACCTCGCCGGACACACACTCGACGCCGTCTTCTCATCCAGCAAAGACGTCACCTTCAGCCACGCAACAGGACTCCACTGGACGGACCACAGCTGCGTCCACTTCACCTTCAGAAGAACGACGATCCACCACCACCAGCAACAGGTTGCTCGAAGAAGCTGGAATAAGATCACAGCCGACCAGCTCACCGCTTCCCTGAGCCAGCACCCTCCCGCCAATTCAGCGAACCCCAGCCAGGCCGCCGACAACCTCACGAAATGGATCAACGACTGCGCGGACGAACTCGCCCCTTTGAGAACCCCACCCAGCAGATCCTGCAGCAGAAAAACACCATGGTTCACCGACGAACTCAAGAGCTCCAAGAAGAACTGTCGAGCCCTCGAGAAAGCCTGGAGAAGGGAACCAACGACGGACAACATGACCACCCTCAAGCTCGCCACCCGGAAACACCACCAACTGATCCGCGCCACCAAGAAAAATGCATACAAGGACCGGCTGGACAACAACGCACACAACTGCAAGGAACTCTTCAACATCGTGAAAGAGCTATCCAACCCCAACGCCGGAAACAATGACATCACCCCGTCGCAAGAACTCTGCAACTCCCTCGCGTCCTTCTTCCACAACAAGATCACGGACATACACAACAGCTTCAACAACCAACCAACGCAAGCCACAACCGCAACGACGCCACCCACCACCACCCTCCGCACCTGGACCCCGATCAGCACCGAAGACACCATCCGCACCATGAACTCCATCCATTCCAGATCTCCGACCGACCCCTGCCCTCACCACGTCTTCAACAAAGCCGACGCTGTCCTCGCACCCCACCTGCGGGACATCATCAACACCTCCTTCGACTCCGCCACCTTCCCCGAGAGCTGGAAGCACGCCGAACTCAGCGCTCTCCTCAAGAAACCCACAGCAGACCCCACCGACCTCAAGAACTACCGTCCCATCTCGCTTCTCCCGTTCCCGGCCAAAGTCATCGAGAAGACCATCAACAAACAGCTGGCCGCCTTCCTCGAGACGAATGGATCCCTCGACCCCTCACAGTCCGGCTTCCGAGCGAACCACAGCACCGAGACCGCCCTCATCGCCGCCACCGACGACCTTCGAACTCTGATGGACAACGGAGAAACAGCGGCCCTCATCCTCCTGGACCTCTCCGCGGCTTTCGACACTGTCTGCCACCGCACCCTAGTACAGCGCCTCAGCAACATCGGAATCCAGGAGAAGGCACTGGAATGGATCACCTCCTTCCTCGACGGAAGAACACAAAGAGTCCGCCTACCACCGTACAAGTCAGAGGCCACCAAAGTCATCTGCGGCGTCCCTCAAGGATCCTCACTGAGCCCCACCCTCTTCAACGTCTACATGAGCCCCCTCGCGACCATCGCACGCCAACACAACCTCAACATAATCTCCTACGCTGACGACACCCAGCTGATCCTCTCCCTGACCAACGACCCCGCCACCGCCAGAGCCAACCTGCACGAAGGGATGAGAGACGTAGCCGAATGGATGACGACCAGCCGCCTGAAACTGAACTCAGACAAGACGGAGGTCCTCATCCTGGGCTCCACGCCCTCCGCCTGGGACGACTCCTGGTGGCCCCCCGCCCTGGGCACCGCACCCAAACCGACGGACCACGCACGCAACCTGGGCTTCATCCTGGACTCCTCCCTCTCCATGACCAGACAAGTCAACGCCGTCTCCTCGTCATGCTTCAACATCCTGCGCATGCTACGGAAGATCTTCCGGTGGATCCCCACCGAGACGAGGAAGACGGTCACCCAAGCCCTCGTCACCAGCCGACTGGACTACGGCAACGCCCTCTACGCCGGAACCACTGCCAAACTCCAGAAGAGACTCCAGCGGATCCAGAACGCCTCGGCGAGACTCATCCTCGACATCCCCCGACGCAGCCACATCTCCGGACACCTGAGAGATCTGCACTGGCTCCCGGTCAACAAGAGAATCACCTTCCGTCTCCTCACCCACGCGCACAAAGCCCTACACGACCAAGGCCCGACCTACCTCAACAACCGGATCAACTTCTACACTCCCAAGCGCCTCCTCAGATCAACCAACCACGCCCTCGCTGCCGTCCCCCGCATCCGAAGAGCGACAACAGGAGGAAGATCCTTCTCCTACCTGGCCGCCAAGACCTGGAACTCACTTCCGACCAATCTGCGCCTGACCCGAGACCACCTCTCCTTCAGGAGGAAGCTCAAGGCCTGGCTGTTCGAGCAGTAGCGGCGCCCCCCCCCCCCCAGCGCCTTGAGACCCTACGGGTGAGTAGTGCGCTCTACAAATGACCTGATTGATTGATTGATTGATTGAATATGGATGACATTTTAACATTTAATCTTTTGACTCTAAATGACTGTTGGATGTGAATTATGACTTTTTCAACTAAAATAAGTTTGTTTAAAGTCATTTCTGTGCCTGAAATTGGTCAAAATTGAAGATTTTGGGTAAGCAAAACTCCGTAAAAATTGCAAATTTGGTAACTGTGAGGGTTTAAAAAGTGGTTATCCAACATGAGGCACGATCCAATTGACATTTTGAATCATTTTTGGTACAGTTCAAAAAATCAATTTTCTGATCAAAAACGATGACTCTGGACCTGTCGTACGTTCCCAAAATGGACAATATGTATGAAATTGTAGCATTTAATCTTTTGACTCTGAATGATTGTTGGGCGTGAAATATGACTTTTTCAACTAAAATAAGTGTGTTTAAAGTTATTTCTGTGCCTGAAATTGGTCAAAATTGAAGCTTCTGAGTAAGCAAAACTCTGTAAAAATGGCAATTTTGGTCACTGTGAGGGTTGAAAAATGTGGTTATCCAACATGAGGCACGATCCAATTGACATTTTGAATTATTTTTGGTACAGTCCAAAAAATCAATTTTCCGATGAAAAACGATGACTCCGGACCTGTCAAACGCTCCCAAAATGGTCAATATGGATGAAATTTTAACATTTTATCTTTTGACTCTAAATGACTGTTCGATGTGAATTATGACTTTTTCAACTAAAATAATTGTGTTTAAAGTCATTTCTGTGCCTGAAATTGGTCAATATTTAAGATTTTGAGTAAGCAAAACTCTGTAAAAACGGCAATTTTGGTTACTGTGAGGGTTTCAAAAGTGGTTATTCAACATGAGGCACGATCCAATTGACATTTTGAATCATTTTTGGTACAGGCCAAAAAATCAATTTTCTGATGAAAAACGATGACTCCGGACCTGTCGAACGTTCCCAAAATGGACAATATGGATGAAATTTTAACATTTAATCTTTTGACTCTAAATGACTGTTGGGTGTTATTTATGACTTTTTCAACTAAAATAAGTGTGCTTAAAGTCACTTCTGTGCCTAAAATCGGTCAAAATTGAAGCTTTTGAGTAAGCAAAACTCTGTTAAAAGGGCAATTTTGGTCACTGTGAGGGTTTAAAAAGTGGTTATCCAAGATGAGGCACGATCCAATTGACATTTTGAATCATTTTTGGTACAGTTCAAAAAATAAATTTTCTGATCAAAAACGATGACTGTCGAACGTTCCCAAAATGGTCAAAATGGATGAAATTGAAGCATTTAATCTTTTGACTCTGAATGATTGTTGGATGTGAATTATGACTTTTTCAACTAAAATAAGTGTTTTTAAAGTTATTTCTGTGCCTGAAATTGGTCAAAATTGAAGCTTTTGAGTAAGCAAAACTCTGTAAAACTGGCAATTATGGTCACTGTGAGGGTTTAAAAAGTGGTTATCCAACATGAGGCACGATCCAATTGATATTTTGAATCATTTTTGGTACAGTCCAAAAAATCAACTTTATGATGAAAAACAATGACTCCGGACCTGTCGAACGTTCCCAAAATGGTCAATATGGATGACATTTTAACATTTAATCTTTTGACTCTAAATGACTGTTGGATGTGAATTATGACTTTTTCAACTAAAATAAGTGTGTTTAAAGTCATTTCTGTGCCTGAAATTGGTCAAAATTGAAGATTTTGAGTAAGCAAAACTCCGTAAAAATTGCAAATTTGGTCACTGTGAGGGTTTAAAAAGTGGTTATCCAACATGAGGCACGATCCAATTGACATTTTGAATCATTTTTGGTACAGTTCAAAAAATCAATTTTCTGATCAAAAACGATGACTCTGGACCTGTCGAACGTTCCCAAAATGGACAATATGTATGAAATTGTAGCATTTAATCTTTTGACTCTGAATGATTGTTGGGCGTGAAATATGACTTTTTCAACTAAAATAATTGTGTTTAAAGTTATTTCTGTGCCTGAAATTGGTCAAAATTGAAGCTTCTGAGTAAGCAAAACTCTGTAAAAATGGCAATTTTGGTCACTGTGAGGGTTTAAAAATGTGGTTATCCAACATGAGGCACGATCCAATTGACATTTTGAATTATTTTTGGTACAGTCCAAAAAATCAATTTTCCGATGAAAAACGATGACTCCGGACCTGTCAAACGCTCCCAAAATGGTCAATATGGATGAAATTTTAACATTTTATCTTTTGACTCTAAATGACTGTTCGATGTGAATTATGACTTTTTCAACTAAAATAATTGTGTTTAAAGTCATTTCTGTGCCTGAAATTGGTCAATATTTAAGATTTTGAGTAAGCAAAACTCTGTAAAAACGGCAATTTTGGTTACTGTGAGGGTTTCAAAAGTGGTTATTCAACATGAGGCACGATCCAATTGACATTTTGAATCATTTTTGGTACAGTCCAAAAAATCAATTTTCTGAAGAAAAACGATGACTCCGGACCTGTCGAATGTTCCCAAAAAGGTCAATATGGATGAAATTTTAACATTTAATCTTTTGACTCTAAATGACTGTTCGATGTGAATTATGACTTTTTCAACTAAAATAAGTGTGTTTAAAGTCATTTCTGTGCCTGAAATTGCTCAAAATTGAAGCTTTTGAGTAAGCAAAACTCTGTAAAAATTGCAATTTTGGTCACTGTGAGGGTTTAAAAAGTGGTTATTCAACATGAGGCACGATCCAATTGACATTTTTAATTATTTTTGGTACAGGCCAAAAAATAAATTTTCTGATGAAAAACGATGACTCCGGACCTGTCGAACGTTCCCAAAATGGACAATATGGATGAAATTTTAACATTTAATCTTTTGACTCTAAATGACTGTTGGATGTGATTTATGACTTTTTCAACTAAAATAAGTGTGCTTAAAGTCACTTCTGTGCCTGAAATTGGTCAAAATTGAAGCTTTTAAGTAAGCAAAACTCTGTAAAAAGGGCAATTTTGGTCACTGTGAGGGTTTAAAAAGTGGTTATCCAACATGAGGCACGATCCAATTGACATTTTGAATCATTTTTGGTACAGTTCAAAAAAATCAATTTTCTGATCAAAAACGATGACTCTGGACCTGTCGTACGTTCCCAAAATGGACAATATGTATGAAATTGTAGCATTTAATCTTTTGACTCTGAATGATTGTTGGGCGTGAAATATGACTTTTTCAACTAAAATAAGTGTGTTTAAAGTTATTTCTGTGCCTGAAATTGGTCAAAATTGAAGCTTCTGAGTAAGCAAAACTCTGTAAAAATGGCAATTTTGGTCACTGTGAGGGTTGAAAAATGTGGTTATCCAACATGAGGCACGATCCAATTGACATTTTGAATTATTTTTGGTACAGTTCAAAAAATCAATTTTCCGATGAAAAACGATGACTCCGGACCTGTCAAACGCTCCCAAAATGGTCAATATGGATGAAATTTTAACATTTTATCTTTTGACTCTAAATGACTGTTCGATGTGAATTATGACTTTTTCAACTAAAATAATTGTGTTTAAAGTCATTTCTGTGCCTGAAATTGGTCAATATTTAAGATTTTGAGTAAGCAAAACTCTGTAAAAACGGCAATTTTGGTTACTGTGAGGGTTTCAAAAGTGGTTATTCAACATGAGGCACGATCCAATTGACATTTTGAATCATTTTTGGTACAGGCCAAAAAATCAATTTTCTAATGAAAAACGATGACTCCGGACCTGTCGAACGTTCCCAAAATGGACAATATGGATGAAATTTTAACATTTAATCTTTTGACTCTAAATGACTGTTGGATGTTATTTATGACTTTTTCAACTAAAATAAGTGTGCTTAAAGTCACTTCTGTGCCTAAAATCGGTCAAAATTGAAGCTTTTGAGTAAGCAAAACTCTGTTAAAAGGGCAATTTTGGTCACTGTGAGGGTTTAAAAAGTGGTTATCCAAGATGAGGCACGATCCAATTGACATTTTGAATCATTTTTGGTACAGTTCAAAAAATCAATTTTCTGATCAAAAACGATGACTGTCGAACGTTCCCAAAATGGTCAAAATGGATGAAATTGAAGCATTTAATCTTTTGACTCTGAATGATTGTTGGATGTGAATTATGACTTTTTCAACTAAAATAAGTGTTTTTAAAGTTATTTCTGTGCCTGAAATTGGTCAAAATTGAAGCTTTTGAGTAAGCAAAACTCTGTAAAACTGGCAATTATGGTCACTGTGAGGGTTTAAACAGTGGTTATCCAACATGAGGCACGATCCAATTGATATTTTGAATCATTTTTGGTACAGTCCAAAAAATCAACTTTATGATGAAAAACGATGACTCCGGACCTGTCGAACGTTCCCAAAATGGTCAATATGGATGACATTTTAACATTTAATCTTTTGACTCTAAATGACTGTTGGATGTGAATTATGACTTTTTCAACTAAAATAAGTGTGTTTAAAGTCATTTCTGTGCCTGAAATTGGTCAAAATTGAAGATTTTGAGTAAGCAAAACTCCGTAAAAATTGCAAATTTGGTCACTGTGAGGGTTTAAAAAGTGGTTATCCAACATGAGGCACGATCCAATTGACATTTTGAATCATTTTTGGTACAGTTCAAAAAATCAATTTTCTGATCAAAAACGATGACTCTGGACCTGTCGAACGTTCCCAAAATGGACAATATGTATGAAATTGTAGCATTTAATCTTTTGACTCTGAATGATTGTTGGGCGTGAAATATGACTTTTTCAACTAAAATAATTGTGTTTAAAGTTATTTCTGTGCCTGAAATTGGTCAAAATTGAAGCTTCTGAGTAAGCAAAACTCTGTAAAAATGGCAATTTTGGTCACTGTGAGGGTTTAAAAATGTGGTTATCCAACATGAGGCACGATCCAATTGACATTTTGAATTATTTTTGGTACAGTCCAAAAAATCAATTTTCCGATGAAAAACGATGACTCCGGACCTGTCAAACGCTCCCAAAATGGTCAATATGGATGAAATTTTAACATTTTATCTTTTGACTCTAAATGACTGTTCGATGTGAATTATGACTTTTTCAACTAAAATAATTGTGTTTAAAGTCATTTCTGTGCCTGAAATTGGTCAATATTTAAGATTTTGAGTAAGCAAAACTCTGTAAAAACTGCAATTTTGGTTACTGTGAGGGTTTCAAAAGTGGTTATTCAACATGAGGCACGATCCAATTGACATTTTGAATCATTTTTGGTACAGTCCAAAAAATCAATTTTCTGAAGAAAAACGATGACTCCGGACCTGTCGAATGTTCCCAAAAAGGTCAATATGGATGAAATTTTAACATTTAATCTTTTGACTCTAAATGACTGTTCGATGTGAATTATGACTTTTTCAACTAAAATAAGTGTGTTTAAAGTCATTTCTGTGCCTGAAATTGCTCAAAATTGAAGCTTTTGAGTAAGCAAAACTCTGTAAAAATTGCAATTTTGGTCACTGTGAGGGTTTAAAAAGTGGTTATTCAACATGAGGCACGATCCAATTGACATTTTTAATTATTTTTGGTACAGGCCAAAAAATACATTTTCTGATGAAAAACGATGACTCCGGACCTGTCGAACGTTCCCAAAATGGACAATATGGATGAAATTTTAACATTTAATCTTTTGACTCTAAATGACTGTTGGATGTGATTTATGACTTTTTCAACTAAAATAAGTGTGCTTAAAGTCACTTCTGTGCCTGAAATTGGTCAAAATTGAAGCTTTTCAGTAAGCAAAACTCTGTAAAAAGGGCCATTTTGGTCACTGTGAGCGTTTAAAAAGTGGTTATCCAACATGAGGCACGATCCAATTGACATTTTGAATCATTTTTGGTACAGTTCAAAAAATCAATTTTCTGATCAAAAACGATGACTGTCGAACGTTCCCAAAATGGTCAAAATGGATGAAATTGAAGCATTTAATCTTTTGACTCTGAATGATTGTTGGATGTGAATTATGACTTTTTCAACTAAAATAAGTGTTTTTAAAGTTATTTCTGTGCCTGAAATTGGTCAAAATTGAAGCTTTTGAGTAAGCAAAACTCTGTAAAACTGGCAATTATGGTCACTGTGAGGGTTTAAAAAGTGGTTATCCAACATGAGGCACGATCCAATTGATATTTTGAATCATTTTTGGTACAGTCCAAAAAATCAACTTTATGATGAAAAACAATGACTCCGGACCTGTCGAACGTTCCCAAAATGGTCAATATGGATGACATTTTAACATTTAATCTTTTGACTCTAAATGACTGTTGGATGTGAATTATGACTTTTTCAACTAAAATAAGTGTGTTTAAAGTCATTTCTGTGCCTGAAATTGGTCAAAATTGAAGATTTTGAGTAAGCAAAACTCCGTAAAAATTGCAAATTTGGTCACTGTGAGGGTTTAAAAAGTGGTTATCCAACATGAGGCACGATCCAATTGACATTTTGAATCATTTTTGGTACAGTTCAAAAAATCAATTTTCTGATCAAAAACGATGACTCTGGACCTGTCGAACGTTCCCAAAATGGACAATATGTATGAAATTGTAGCATTTAATCTTTTGACTCTGAATGATTGTTGGGCGTGAAATATGACTTTTTCAACTAAAATAATTGTGTTTAAAGTTATTTCTGTGCCTGAAATTGGTCAAAATTGAAGCTTCTGAGTAAGCAAAACTCTGTAAAAATGGCAATTTTGGTCACTGTGAGGGTTTAAAAATGTGGTTATCCAACATGAGGCACGATCCAATTGACATTTTGAATTATTTTTGGTACAGTCCAAAAAATCAATTTTCCGATGAAAAACGATGACTCCGGACCTGTCAAACGCTCCCAAAATGGTCAATATGGATGAAATTTTAAAATTTTATCTTTTGACTCTAAATGACTGTTCGATGTGAATTATGACTTTTTCAACTAAAATAATTGTGTTTAAAGTCATTTCTGTGCCTGAAATTGGTCAATATTTAAGATTTTGAGTAAGCAAAACTCTGTAAAAACGGCAATTTTGGTTACTGTGAGGGTTTCAAAAGTGGTTATTCAACATGAGGCACGATCCAATTGACATTTTGAATCATTTTTGGTACAGTCCAAAAAATCAATTTTCTGAAGAAAAACGATGACTCCGGACCTGTCGAATGTTCCCAAAAAGGTCAATATGGATGAAATTTTAACATTTAATCTTTTGACTCTAAATGACTGTTCGATGTGAATTATGACTTTTTCAACTAAAATAAGTGTGTTTAAAGTCATTTCTGTGCCTGAAATTGCTCAAAATTGAAGCTTTTGAGTAAGCAAAACTCTGTAAAAATTGCAATTTTGGTCACTGTGAGGGTTTAAAAAGTGGTTATTCAACATGAGGCACGATCCAATTGACATTTTTAATTATTTTTGGTACAGGCCAAAAAATAAATTTTCTGATGAAAAACGATGACTCCGGACCTGTCGAACGTTCCCAAAATGGACAATATGGATGAAATTTTAACATTTAATCTTTTGACTCTAAATGACTGTTGGATGTGATTTATGACTTTTTCAACTAAAATAAGTGTGCTTAAAGTCACTTCTGTGCCTGAAATTGGTCAAAATTGAAGCTTTTAAGTAAGCAAAACTCTGTAAAAAGGGCAATTTTGGTCACTGTGAGGGTTTAAAAAGTGGTTATCCAACATGAGGCACGATCCAATTGACATTTTGAATCATTTTTGGTACAGTTCAAAAAAATCAATTTTCTGATCAAAAACGATGACTCTGGACCTGTCGTACGTTCCCAAAATGGACAATATGTATGAAATTGTAGCATTTAATCTTTTGACTCTGAATGATTGTTGGGCGTGAAATATGACTTTTTCAACTAAAATAAGTGTGTTTAAAGTTATTTCTGTGCCTGAAATTGGTCAAAATTGAAGCTTCTGAGTAAGCAAAACTCTGTAAAAATGGCAATTTTGGTCACTGTGAGGGTTGAAAAATGTGGTTATCCAACATGAGGCACGATCCAATTGACATTTTGAATTATTTTTGGTACAGTTCAAAAAATCAATTTTCCGATGAAAAACGATGACTCCGGACCTGTCAAACGCTCCCAAAATGGTCAATATGGATGAAATTTTAACATTTTATCTTTTGACTCTAAATGACTGTTCGATGTGAATTATGACTTTTTCAACTAAAATAATTGTGTTTAAAGTCATTTCTGTGCCTGAAATTGGTCAATATTTAAGATTTTGAGTAAGCAAAACTCTGTAAAAACGGCAATTTTGGTTACTGTGAGGGTTTCAAAAGTGGTTATTCAACATGAGGCACGATCCAATTGACATTTTGAATCATTTTTGGTACAGGCCAAAAAATCAATTTTCTAATGAAAAACGATGACTCCGGACCTGTCGAACGTTCCCAAAATGGACAATATGGATGAAATTTTAACATTTAATCTTTTGACTCTAAATGACTGTTGGATGTTATTTATGACTTTTTCAACTAAAATAAGTGTGCTTAAAGTCACTTCTGTGCCTAAAATCGGTCAAAATTGAAGCTTTTGAGTAAGCAAAACTCTGTTAAAAGGGCAATTTTGGTCACTGTGAGGGTTTAAAAAGTGGTTATCCAAGATGAGGCACGATCCAATTGACATTTTGAATCATTTTTGGTACAGTTCAAAAAATCAATTTTCTGATCAAAAACGATGACTGTCGAACGTTCCCAAAATGGTCAAAATGGATGAAATTGAAGCATTTAATCTTTTGACTCTGAATGATTGTTGGATGTGAATTATGACTTTTTCAACTAAAATAAGTGTTTTTAAAGTTATTTCTGTGCCTGAAATTGGTCAAAATTGAAGCTTTTGAGTAAGCAAAACTCTGTAAAACTGGCAATTATGGTCACTGTGAGGGTTTAAACAGTGGTTATCCAACATGAGGCACGATCCAATTGATATTTTGAATCATTTTTGGTACAGTCCAAAAAATCAACTTTATGATGAAAAACGATGACTCCGGACCTGTCGAACGTTCCCAAAATGGTCAATATGGATGACATTTTAACATTTAATCTTTTGACTCTAAATGACTGTTGGATGTGAATTATGACTTTTTCAACTAAAATAAGTGTGTTTAAAGTCATTTCTGTGCCTGAAATTGGTCAAAATTGAAGATTTTGAGTAAGCAAAACTCCGTAAAAATTGCAAATTTGGTCACTGTGAGGGTTTAAAAAGTGGTTATCCAACATGAGGCACGATCCAATTGACATTTTGAATCATTTTTGGTACAGTTCAAAAAATCAATTTTCTGATCAAAAACGATGACTCTGGACCTGTCGAACGTTCCCAAAATGGACAATATGTATGAAATTGTAGCATTTAATCTTTTGACTCTGAATGATTGTTGGGCGTGAAATATGACTTTTTCAACTAAAATAATTGTGTTTAAAGTTATTTCTGTGCCTGAAATTGGTCAAAATTGAAGCTTCTGAGTAAGCAAAACTCTGTAAAAATGGCAATTTTGGTCACTGTGAGGGTTTAAAAATGTGGTTATCCAACATGAGGCACGATCCAATTGACATTTTGAATTATTTTTGGTACAGTCCAAAAAATCAATTTTCCGATGAAAAACGATGACTCCGGACCTGTCAAACGCTCCCAAAATGGTCAATATGGATGAAATTTTAACATTTTATCTTTTGACTCTAAATGACTGTTCGATGTGAATTATGACTTTTTCAACTAAAATAATTGTGTTTAAAGTCATTTCTGTGCCTGAAATTGGTCAATATTTAAGATTTTGAGTAAGCAAAACTCTGTAAAAACTGCAATTTTGGTTACTGTGAGGGTTTCAAAAGTGGTTATTCAACATGAGGCACGATCCAATTGACATTTTGAATCATTTTTGGTACAGTCCAAAAAATCAATTTTCTGAAGAAAAACGATGACTCCGGACCTGTCGAATGTTCCCAAAAAGGTCAATATGGATGAAATTTTAACATTTAATCTTTTGACTCTAAATGACTGTTCGATGTGAATTATGACTTTTTCAACTAAAATAAGTGTGTTTAAAGTCATTTCTGTGCCTGAAATTGCTCAAAATTGAAGCTTTTGAGTAAGCAAAACTCTGTAAAAATTGCAATTTTGGTCACTGTGAGGGTTTAAAAAGTGGTTATTCAACATGAGGCACGATCCAATTGACATTTTTAATTATTTTTGGTACAGGCCAAAAAATACATTTTCTGATGAAAAACGATGACTCCGGACCTGTCGAACGTTCCCAAAATGGACAATATGGATGAAATTTTAACATTTAATCTTTTGACTCTAAATGACTGTTGGATGTGATTTATGACTTTTTCAACTAAAATAAGTGTGCTTAAAGTCACTTCTGTGCCTGAAATTGGTCAAAATTGAAGCTTTTCAGTAAGCAAAACTCTGTAAAAAGGGCCATTTTGGTCACTGTGAGCGTTTAAAAAGTGGTTATCCAACATGAGGCACGATCCAATTGACATTTTGAATCATTTTTGGTACAGTTCAAAAAATCAATTTTCTGATCAAAAACGATGACTGTCGAACGTTCCCAAAATGGTCAAAATGGATGAAATTGAAGCATTTAATCTTTTGACTCTGAATGATTGTTGGATGTGAATTATGACTTTTTCAACTAAAATAAGTGTTTTTAAAGTTATTTCTGTGCCTGAAATTGGTCAAAATTGAAGCTTTTGAGTAAGCAAAACTCTGTAAAACTGGCAATTATGGTCACTGTGAGGGTTTAAAAAGTGGTTATCCAACATGAGGCACGATCCAATTGATATTTTGAATCATTTTTGGTACAGTCCAAAAAATCAACTTTATGATGAAAAACAATGACTCCGGACCTGTCGAACGTTCCCAAAATGGTCAATATGGATGACATTTTAACATTTAATCTTTTGACTCTAAATGACTGTTGGATGTGAATTATGACTTTTTCAACTAAAATAAGTGTGTTTAAAGTCATTTCTGTGCCTGAAATTGGTCAAAATTGAAGATTTTGAGTAAGCAAAACTCCGTAAAAATTGCAAATTTGGTCACTGTGAGGGTTTAAAAAGTGGTTATCCAACATGAGGCACGATCCAATTGACATTTTGAATCATTTTTGGTACAGTTCAAAAAATCAATTTTCTGATCAAAAACGATGACTCTGGACCTGTCGAACGTTCCCAAAATGGACAATATGTATGAAATTGTAGCATTTAATCTTTTGACTCTGAATGATTGTTGGGCGTGAAATATGACTTTTTCAACTAAAATAATTGTGTTTAAAGTTATTTCTGTGCCTGAAATTGGTCAAAATTGAAGCTTCTGAGTAAGCAAAACTCTGTAAAAATGGCAATTTTGGTCACTGTGAGGGTTTAAAAATGTGGTTATCCAACATGAGGCACGATCCAATTGACATTTTGAATTATTTTTGGTACAGTCCAAAAAATCAATTTTCCGATGAAAAACGATGACTCCGGACCTGTCAAACGCTCCCAAAATGGTCAATATGGATGAAATTTTAACATTTTATCTTTTGACTCTAAATGACTGTTCGATGTGAATTATGACTTTTTCAACTAAAATAATTGTGTTTAAAGTCATTTCTGTGCCTGAAATTGGTCAATATTTAAGATTTTGAGTAAGCAAAACTCTGTAAAAACGGCAATTTTGGTTACTGTGAGGGTTTCAAAAGTGGTTATTCAACATGAGGCACGATCCAATTGACATTTTGAATCATTTTTGGTACAGTCCAAAAAATCAATTTTCTGAAGAAAAACGATGACTCCGGACCTGTCGAATGTTCCCAAAAAGGTCAATATGGATGAAATTTTAACATTTAATCTTTTGACTCTAAATGACTGTTCGATGTGAATTATGACTTTTTCAACTAAAATAAGTGTGTTTAAAGTCATTTCTGTGCCTGAAATTGCTCAAAATTGAAGCTTTTGAGTAAGCAAAACTCTGTAAAAATTGCAATTTTGGTCACTGTGAGGGTTTAAAAAGTGGTTATTCAACATGAGGCACGATCCAATTGACATTTTTAATTATTTTTGGTACAGGCCAAAAAATAAATTTTCTGATGAAAAACGATGACTCCGGACCTGTCGAACGTTCCCAAAATGGACAATATGGATGAAATTTTAACATTTAATCTTTTGACTCTAAATGACTGTTGGATGTGATTTATGACTTTTTCAACTAAAATAAGTGTGCTTAAAGTCACTTCTGTGCCTGAAATTGGTCAAAATTGAAGCTTTTAAGTAAGCAAAACTCTGTAAAAAGGGCAATTTTGGTCACTGTGAGGGTTTAAAAAGTGGTTATCCAACATGAGGCACGATCCAATTGACATTTTGAATCATTTTTGGTACAGTTCAAAAAATCAATTTTCTGATCAAAAACGAGGACTGTCGAACGTTCCCAAAATGGTCAAAATGGATGAAATTGAAGCATTTAATCTTTTGACTTTGAATGATTGTTGGATGTGAATTATGACTTTTTCAACTAAAATAAGTGTGTTTAAAGTTATTTCTGTGCCTGAAATTGGTCAAAATTGAAGCTTTTGAGTAAGCAAAACTCTGTAAAACTGGCAATTATGGTCACTGTGAGGGTTTAAAAAGTGGTTATCCAACATGAGGCACGATCCAATTGATATTTTGAATCATTTTTGGTACAGTCCAAAAAATCAACTTTATGATGAAAAACGATGACTCCGGACCTGTCGAACGTTCCCAAAATGGTCAATATGGATGACATTTTAACATTTAATCTTTTGACTCTAAATGACTGTTGGATGTGAATTATGACTTTTTCAACTAAAATAAGTTTGTTTAAAGTCATTTCTGTGCCTGAAATTGGTCAAAATTGAAGATTTTGGGTAAGCAAAACTCCGTAAAAATTGCAAATTTGGTAACTGTGAGGGTTTAAAAAGTGGTTATCCAACATGAGGCACGATCCAATTGACATTTTGAATCATTTTTGGTACAGTTCAAAAAATCAATTTTCTGATCAAAAACGATGACTCTGGACCTGTCGTACGTTCCCAAAATGGACAATATGTTTGAAATTGTAGCATTTAATCTTTTGACTCTGAATGATTGTTGGGCGTGAAATATGACTTTTTCAACTAAAATAAGTGTGTTTAAAGTTATTTCTGTGCCTGAAATTGGTCAAAATTGAAGCTTCTGAGTAAGCAAAACTCTGTAAAAATGGCAATTTTGGTCACTGTGAGGGTTGAAAAATGTGGTTATCCAACATGAGGCACGATCCAATTGACATTTTGAATTATTTTTGGTACAGTCCAAAAAATCAATTTTCCGATGAAAAACGATGACTCCGGACCTGTCAAACGCTCCCAAAATGGTCAATATGGATGAAATTTTAACATTTTATCTTTTGACTCTAAATGACTGTTCGATGTGAATTATGACTTTTTCAACTAAAATAATTGTGTTTAAAGTCATTTCTGTGCCTGAAATTGGTCAATATTTAAGATTTTGAGTAAGCAAAACTCTGTAAAAACTGCAATTTTGGTTACTGTGAGGGTTTCAAAAGTGGTTATTCAACATGAGGCACGATCCAATTGACATTTTGAATCATTTTTGGTACAGTCCAAAAAATCAATTTTCTGAAGAAAAACGATGACTCCGGACCTGTCGAATGTTCCCAAAAAGGTCAATATGGATGAAATTTTAACATTTAATCTTTTGACTCTAAATGACTGTTCGATGTGAATTATGAATTTTTCAACTAAAATAAGTGTGTTTAAAGTCATTTCTGTGCCTGAAATTGCTCAAAATTGAAGCTTTTGAGTAAGCAAAACTCTGTAAAAATTGCAATTTTGGTCACTGTGAGGGTTTAAAAAGTGGTTATTCAACATGAGGCACGATCCAATTGACATTTTTAATCATTTTTGGTACAGGCCAAAAAATCAATTTTCTGATGAAAAACGATGACTCCGGACCTGTCGAACGTTCCCAAAATGGACAATATGGATGAAATTTTAACATTTAATCTTTTGACTCTAAATGACTGTTGGATGTGATTTATGACTTTTTCAACTAAAATAAGTGTGCTTAAAGTCACTTCTGTGCCTGAAATCGGTCAAAATTGAAGCTTTTGAGTAAGCAAAACTCTGTAAAAAGGGCAATTTTGGTCACTGTGAGGGTTTAAAAAGTGGTTATCCAAGATGAGGCACGATCCAATTGACATTTTGAATCATTTTTGGTACAGTTCAAAAGATCAATTTTCTGATCAAAAACGATGACTGTCGAACGTTCCCAAAATGGTCAAAATGGATGAAATTGAAGCATTTAATCTTTTGACTCTGAATGATTGTTGGATGTGAATTATGACTTTTTCAACTAAAATAAGTGTTTTTAAAGTTATTTCTGTGCCTGAAATTGGTCAAAATTGAAGCTTTTGAGTAAGCAAAACTCTGTAAAACTGGCAATTATGGTCACTGTGAGGGTTTAAAAAGTGGTTATCCAACATGAGGCACGATCAAATTGATATTTTGAATCATTTTTGGTACAGTCCAAAAAAATCAACTTTATGATGAAAAACGATGACTCCGGACCTGTCGAACGTTCCCAAAATGGTCAATATGGATGACATTTTAACATTTAATCTTTTGACTCTAAATGACTGTTGGATGTGAATTATGACTTTTTCAACTAAAATAAGGGTGTTTAAAGTCATTTCTGTGCCTGAAATTGGTCAAAATTGAAGATTTTGAGTAAGCAAAACTCCGTAAAAATTGCAAATTTGGTCACTGTGAGGGTTTAAAAAGTGGTTATCCAACATGAGGCACGATCCAATTGACATTTTGAATCATTTTTGGTACAGTTCAAAAAATCAATTTTCTGATCAAAAACGATGACTCTGGACCTGTCGAACGTTCCCAAAATGGACAATATGTATGAAATTGTAGCATTTAATCTTTTGACTCTGAATGATTGTTGGGCGTGAAATATGACTTTTTCAACTAAAATAATTGTGTTTAAAGTTATTTCTGTGCCTGAAATTGGTCAAAATTGAAGCTTCTGAGTAAGCAAAACTCTGTAAAAATGGCAATTTTGGTCACTGTGAGGGTTTAAAAATGTGGTTATCCAACATGAGGCACGATCCAATTGACATTTTGAATTATTTTTGGTACAGTCCAAAAAATCAATTTTCCGATGAAAAACGATGACTCCGGACCTGTCAAACGCTCCCAAAATGGTCAATACGGATAAAATTTTAACATTTAATCTTTTGACTCTGAATGATTGTTGGATGTGAATTATGACTTTTTCAACTAAAATAAGTGTTTTTAAAGTTATTTCTGTGCCTGAAATTGGTCAAAATTGAAGCTTTTGAGTAAGCAAAACTCTGTAAAACTGGCAATTATGGTCACTGTGAGGGTTTAAAAAGTGGTTATCCAACATGAGGCACGATCCAATTGACATTTTGAATCATTTTTGGTACAGTCCAAAAAATCATTTTTCTGATGAAAAACGATGACTCCGGACCTGTCGAACGTTCCCAAAATGGTCAATATGGATGAAATTTTAACATTTAATCTTTTGACTCTAAATGACTGTTGGATGTGAATAAAGACTTTTTCAACTAAAATAATTGTGTTTAAAGTCATTTCTGTGCCTGAAATTGGTCAAAATTGAAGATTTTGAGTAAGCAAAACTCTGTAAAAATTGCAATTTTGGTCACTGTGAGGGTTTAAAAAGTGGTTATTCAACATGAGGCAAGATCCAATTGACATTTTGAATAATTTTTGGTACAGTTCAAAAAATCAATTTTCTGATCAAAAACGATGACTCTGGACCTGTCGAACGTTCCCAAAATGGACAATATGGATGAAATTGTAGCATTTAATCTTTTGACTCTGAATGATTGTTGGACGTGAAATATGACTTTTTCAACTAAAATAAGTGTGTTTAAAGTTATTTCTGTGCCTGAAATTGGTCAAAATTGAAGCTTTTGAGTAAGCAAAACTCAGTAAAACTGGCAATTATGGTCACTGTAAGTGTTTAAAAAGTGGTTATCCAACATGAGGCACAATCCCATTGACATTTTTATTCATTTTTGGTACAGGCCAAAAAATAAATTTTCTGATGAAAAACGATGACTGTCGAACGTTCCCAAAATGGTCAAAATGGATGAAATTGAAGCATTTAATCTTTTGACTCTGAATGATTGTTGGATGTGAATTATGACTTTTTCAACTAAAATAAGTGTGTTTAAAGTTATTTCTGTGCCTGAAATTGGTCAAAATTGAAGCTTTTGAGTAAGCAAAACTCTGTAAAACTGGCAATTATGGTCACTGTGAGGGTTTAAAAAGTGGTTATCCAACATGAGGCACGATCCAATTGATATTTTGAATCATTTTTGGTACAGTCCAAAAAATCAACTTTATGATGAAAAACGATGACTCCGGACCTGTCGAACGTTCCCAAAATGGTCAATATGGATGACATTTTAACATTTAATCTTTTGACTCTAAATGACTGTTGGATGTGAATTATGACTTTTTCAACTAAAATAAGTTTGTTTAAAGTCATTTCTGTGCCTGAAATTGGTCAAAATTGAAGATTTTGGGTAAGCAAAACTCCGTAAAAATTGCAAATTTGGTAACTGTGAGGGTTTAAAAAGTGGTTATCCAACATGAGGCACGATCCAATTGAAATTTTGAATCATTTTTGGTACAGTTCAAAAAATCAATTTTCTGATCAAAAACGATGACTCTGGACCTGTCGTACGTTCCCAAAATGGACAATATGTTTGAAATTGTAGCATTTAATCTTTTGACTCTGAATGATTGTTGGGCGTGAAATATGACTTTTTCAACTAAAATAAGTGTGTTTAAAGTTATTTCTGTGCCTGAAATTGGTCAAAATTGAAGCTTCTGAGTAAGCAAAACTCTGTAAAAATGGCAATTTTGGTCACTGTGAGGGTTGAAAAATGTGGTTATCCAACATGAGGCACGATCCAATTGACATTTTGAATTATTTTTGGTACAGTCCAAAAAATCAATTTTCCGATGAAAAACGATGACTCCGGACCTGTCAAACGCTCCCAAAATGGTCAATATGGATGAAATTTTAACATTTTATCTTTTGACTCTAAATGACTGTTCGATGTGAATTATGACTTTTTCAACTAAAATAATTGTGTTTAAAGTCATTTCTGTGCCTGAAATTGGTCAATATTTAAGATTTTGAGTAAGCAAAACTCTGTAAAAACGGCAATTTTGGTTACTGTGAGGGTTTCAAAAGTGGTTATTCAACATGAGGCACGATCCAATTGACATTTTGAATCATTTTTGGTACAGTCCAAAAAATCAATTTTCTGAAGAAAAACGATGACTCCGGACCTGTCGAATGTTCCCAAAAAGGTCAATATGGATGAAATTTTAACATTTAATCTTTTGACTCTAAATGACTGTTCGATGTGAATTATGAATTTTTCAACTAAAATAAGTGTGTTTAAAGTCATTTCTGTGCCTGAAATTGCTCAAAATTGAAGCTTTTGAGTAAGCAAAACTCTGTAAAAATTGCAATTTTGGTCACTGTGAGGGTTTAAAAAGTGGTTATTCAACATGAGGCACGATCCAATTGACATTTTTAATCATTTTTGGTACAGGCCAAAAAATCAATTTTCTGATGAAAAACGATGACTCCGGACCTGTCGAACGTTCCCAAAATGGACAATATGGATGAAATTTTAACATTTAATCTTTTGACTCTAAATGACTGTTGGATGTGATTTATGACTTTTTCAACTAAAATAAGTGTGCTTAAAGTCACTTCTGTGCCTGAAATCGGTCAAAATTGAAGCTTTTGAGTAAGCAAAACTCTGTAAAAAGGGCAATTTTGGTCACTGTGAGGGTTTAAAAAGTGGTTATCCAAGATGAGGCACGATCCAATTGACATTTTGAATCATTTTTGGTACAGTTCAAAAGATCAATTTTCTGATCAAAAACGATGACTGTCGAACGTTCCCAAAATGGTCAAAATGGATGAAATTGAAGCATTTAATCTTTTGACTCTGAATGATTGTTGGATGTGAATTATGACTTTTTCAACTAAAATAAGTGTTTTTAAAGTTATTTCTGTGCCTGAAATTGGTCAAAATTGAAGCTTTTGAGTAAGCAAAACTCTGTAAAACTGGCAATTATGGTCACTGTGAGGGTTTAAAAAGTGGTTATCCAACATGAGGCACGATCAAATTGATATTTTGAATCATTTTTGGTACAGTCCAAAAAATCAACTTTATGATGAAAAACGATGACTCCGGACCTGTCGAACGTTCCCAAAATGGTCAATATGGATGACATTTTAACATTTAATCTTTTGACTCTAAATGACTGTTGGATGTGAATTATGACTTTTTCAACTAAAATAAGGGTGTTTAAAGTCATTTCTGTGCCTGAAATTGGTCAAAATTGAAGATTTTGAGTAAGCAAAACTCCGTAAAAATTGCAAATTTGGTCACTGTGAGGGTTTAAAAAGTGGTTATCCAACATGAGGCACGATCCAATTGACATTTTGAATCATTTTTGGTACAGTTCAAAAAATCAATTTTCTGATCAAAAACGATGACTCTGGACCTGTCGAACGTTCCCAAAATGGACAATATGTATGAAATTGTAGCATTTAATCTTTTGACTCTGAATGATTGTTGGGCGTGAAATATGACTTTTTCAACTAAAATAATTGTGTTTAAAGTTATTTCTGTGCCTGAAATTGGTCAAAATTGAAGCTTCTGAGTAAGCAAAACTCTGTAAAAATGGCAATTTTGGTCACTGTGAGGGTTTAAAAATGTGGTTATCCAACATGAGGCACGATCCAATTGACATTTTGAATTATTTTTGGTACAGTCCAAAAAATCAATTTTCCGATGAAAAACGATGACTCCGGACCTGTCAAACGCTCCCAAAATGGTCAATACGGATGAAATTTTAACATTTAATCTTTTGACTCTGAATGATTGTTGGATGTGAATTATGACTTTTTCAACTAAAATAAGTGTTTTTAAAGTTATTTCTGTGCCTGAAATTGGTCAAAATTGAAGCTTTTGAGTAAGCAAAACTCTGTAAAACTGGCAATTATGGTCACTGTGAGGGTTTAAAAAGTGGTTATCCAACATGAGGCACGATCCAATTGACATTTTGAATCATTTTTGGTACAGTCCAAAAAATCAGTTTTCTGATGAAAAACGATGACTCCGGACCTGTCGAACGTTCCCAAAATGGTCAATATGGATGAAATTTTAACATTTAATCTTTTGACTCTAAATGACTGTTGGATGTGAATAAAGACTTTTTCAACTAAAATAATTGTGTTTAAAGTCATTTCTGTGCCTGAAATTGGTCAAAATTGAAGATTTTGAGTAAGCAAAACTCTGTAAAAATTGCAATTTTGGTCACTGTGAGGGTTTAAAAAGTGGTTATTCAACATGAGGCACGATCCAATTGACATTTTGAATAATTTTTGGTACAGTTCAAAAAATCAATTTTCTGATCAAAAACGATGACTCTGGACCTGTCGAACGTTCCCAAAATGGACAATATGGATGAAATTGTAGCATTTAATCTTTTGACTCTGAATGATTGTTGGACGTGAAATATGACTTTTTCAACTAAAATAAGTGTGTTTAAAGTTATTTCTGTGCCTGAAATTGGTCAAAATTGAAGCTTTTGAGTAAGCAAAACTCAGTAAAACTGGCAATTATGGTCACTGTAAGGGTTTAAAAAGTGGTTATCCAACATGAGGCACAATCCCATTGACATTTTTATTCATTTTTGGTACAGGCCAAAAAATAAATTTTCTGATGAAAAACGATGACTGTCGAACGTTCCCAAAATGGTCAAAATGGATGAAATTGAAGCATTTAATCTTTTGACTCTGAATGATTGTTGGATGTGAATTATGACTTTTTCAACTAAAATAAGTGTGTTTAAAGTTATTTCTGTGCCTGAAATTGGTCAAAATTGAAGCTTCTGAGTAAGCAAAACTCTGTAAAAATGGCAATTTTGGTCACTGTGAGAGTTTAAAAATGTGGTTATCCAACATGAGGCACGATCCAATTGACATTTTGAATTATTTTTGGTAAGTCCAAAAAATCAATTTTCCGATGAAAAACGATGACTCCGTACCTGTCAAACGCTCCCAAAATGGTCAATATGGATGAAATTTTAACATTTTATCTTTTGACTCTAAATGACTGTTCGATGTGAATTATGACTTTTTCAACTAAAATAATTGTGTTTAAAGTCATTTCTGTGCCTGAAATTGGTCAATATTTAAGATTTTGAGTAAGCAAAACTCTGTAAAAACGGCAATTTTGGTTACTGTGAGGGTTTCAAAAGTGGTTATTCAACATGAGGCACGATCCAATTGACATTTTGAATCATTTTTGGTACAGTCCAAAAAATCAATTTTCTGATGAAAAACGATGACTCCGGACCTGTCGAATGTTCCCAAAAAGGTCAATATGGATGAAATTTTAACATTTAATCTTTTGACTCTAAATGACTGTTCGATGTGAATTATGAATTTTTCAACTAAAATAAGTGTGCTTAAAGTCACTTCTGTGCCTGAAATCGGTCAAAATTGAAGCTTTTGAGTAAGCAAAACTCTGTAAAAATTGCAATTTTGGTCACTGTGAGGGTTTAAAAAGTGGTTATCCAAGATGAGGCACGATCCAATTGACATTTTGAATAATTTTTGGTACAGTTAAAAAATCAATTTTCTGATCAAAAACGATGACTGTCGAACGTTCCCAAAATGGTCAAAATGGATGAAATTGAAGCATTTAATCTTTTGACTCTGAATGATTGTTGGATGTGAATTATGACTTTTTCAACTAAAATAAGTGTGTTTAAAGTTATTTCTGTGCCTGAAATTGGTCAAAATTGAAGCTTCTGAGTAAGCAAAACTCTGTAAAAATGGCAATTTTGGTCACTGTGAGAGTTTAAAAATGTGGTTATCCAACATGAGGCACGATCCAATTGACATTTTGAATTATTTTTGGTAAGTCCAAAAAATCAATTTTCCGATGAAAAACGATGACTCCGGACCTGTCAAACGCTCCCAAAATGGTCAATATGGATGAAATTTTAACATTTTATCTTTTGACTCTAAATGACTGTTCGATGTGAATTATGACTTTTTCAACTAAAATAATTGTGTTTAAAGTCATTTCTGTGCCTGAAATTGGTCAATATTTAAGATTTTGAGTAAGCAAAACTCTGTAAAAACGGCAATTTTGGTTACTGTGAGGGTTTCAAAAGTGGTTATTCAACATGAGGCACGATCCAATTGACATTTTGAATCATTTTTGGTACAGTCCAAAAAATCAATTTTCTGATGAAAAACGATGACTCCGGACCTGTCGAATGTTCCCAAAAAGGTCAATATGGATGAAATTTTAACATTTAATCTTTTGACTCTAAATGACTGTTCGATGTGAATTATGAGTTTTTCAACTAAAATAAGTGTGCTAAAGTCACTTCTGTGCCTGAAATCGGTCAAAATTGAAGCTTTTGAGTAAGTAAAACTCTGTAAAAATTGCAATTTTGGTCACTGTGAGGGTTTAAAAAGTGGTTATCCAAGATGAGGCACGATCCAATTGACATTTTGAATAATTTTTGGTACAGTTAAAAAATCAATTTTCTGATCAAAAACGATGACTGTCGAACGTTCCCAAAATGGTCAAAATGGATGAAATTGAAGCATTTAATCTTTTGACTCTGAATGATTGTTGGATGTGAATTATGACTTTTTCAACTAAAATAAGTGTTTTTAAAGTTATTTCTGTGCCTGAAATTGGTCAAAATTGAAGCTTTTGAGTAAGCAAAACTCTGTAAAACTGGCAATTATGGTCACTGTGAGGGTTTAAAAAGTGGTTATCCAACATGAGGCACGATCCAATTGACATTTTGAATCATTTTTGGTACAGTCCAAAAAATCAGTTTTCTGATGAAAAACGATGACTCCGGACCTGTCGAACGTTCCCAAAATGGTCAATATGGATGAAATTTTAACATTTAATCTTTTGACTCTAAATGACTGTTGGATGCGAATAAAGACTTTTTCAACTAAAATAGGTGTGTTTAAAGTCATTTCTGTGCCTGAAATTGGTCAAAATTGAAGATTTTGAGTAAGCAAAACTCTGTAAAAATTGCAATTTTGGTCACTGTGAGGGTTTAAAAAGTGGTTATTCAACATAAGGCACGATCCAATTGACATTTTGAATAATTTTTGGTACAGTTCAAAAAATCAATTTTCTGATCAAAAACGATGACTCTGGACCTGTCGAACGTTCCCAAAATGGACAATATGGATGAAATTGTAGCATTTAATCTTTTGACTCTGAATGATTGTTGGACATGAAATATGACTTTTTCAACTAAAATAAGTGTGTTTAAAGTTATTTCTGTGCCTGAAATTGGTCAAAATTGAAGCTTTTGAGTAAGCAAAACTCAGTAAAACTGGCAATTATGGTCACTGTAAGGGTTTAAAAAGTGGTTATCCAACATGAGGCACAATCCCATTGACATTTTTATTCATTTTTGGTACAGGCCAAAAAATAAATTTTCTGATGAAAAACGATGACTGTCGAACGTTCCCAAAATGGTCAAAATGGATGAAATTGAAGCATTTAATCTCTTGACTCTGAATGATTGTTGGATGTGAATTATGACTTTTTCAACTAAAATAAGTGTGTTTAAAGTAATTTCTGTGCCTGAAATTGCTCAAAATTGAAGCTTTTGAGTAAGCAAAACTCTGTAAAAATTGCAATTTTGGTCACTGTGAGGGTTTAAAAAGTGGTTATTCAACATGAGGCACGATCCAATTGACATTTTTAATCATTTTTGGTACAGGCCAAAAAATAAATTTTCTGATGAAAAACGATGACTCCGGACCTGTCGAACGTTCCCAAAATGGACAATATGGATGAAATTTTAACATTTAATCTTTTGACTCTAAATGACTGTTGGATGTGATTTATGACTTTTTCAACTAAAATAAGTGTGCTTAAAGTCACTTCTGTGCCTGAAATTGGTCAAAATTGAAGCTTTTAAGTAAGCAAAACTCTGTAAAAAGGGCAATTTTGGTCACTGTGAGGGTTTAAAAAGTGGTTATCCAACATGAGGCACGATCCAATTGACATTTTGAATCAATTTTGGTACAGTTCAAAAAATCAATTTTCTGATCAAAAACGATGACTGTCGAACGTTCCCAAAATGGTCAAAATGGATGAAATTGAAGCATTTAATCTTTTGACTCTGAATGATTGTTGGATGTGAATTATGACTTTTTCAACTAAAATAAGTGCTTTTAAAGTTATTTCTGTGCCTGAAATTGGTCAAAATTGAAGCTTTTGAGTAAGCAAAACGCTGTAAAACTGGCAATTATGGTCACTGTGAGGGTTTAAAAAGTGGTTATCCAACATGAGGCACGATCCAATTGATATTTTGAATCATTTTTGGTACAGTCCAAAAAATCAACTTTATGATGAAAAACGATGACTCCGGACCTGTCGAACGTTCCCAAAATGGTCAATATGGATGACATTTTAACATTTAATCTTTTGACTCTAAATGACTGTTGGATGTGAATTATGACTTTTTCAACTAAAATAAGTGTGTTTAAAGTCATTTCTGTGCCTGAAATTGGTCAAAATTGAAGATTTTGAGTAAGCAAAACTCCGTAAAAATTGCAAATTTGGTCACTGTGAGGGTTTAAAAAGTGGTTATCCAACATGAGGCACGATCCAATTGACATTTTGAATCATTTTTGGTACAGTTCAAAAAATCAATTTTCTGATCAAAAACGATGACTCTGGACCTGTCGAACGTTCCCAAAATGGACAATATGTATGAAATTGTAGCATTTAATCTTTTGACTCTGAATGATTGTTGGGCGTGAAATATGACTTTTTCAACTAAAATAATTGTGTTTAAAGTTATTTCTGTGCCTGAAATTGGTCAAAATTGAAGCTTCTGAGTAAGCAAAACTCTGTAAAAATGGCAATTTTGGTCACTGTGAGGGTTTAAAAATGTGGTTATCCAACATGAGGCACGATCCAATTGACATTTTGAATTATTTTTGGTACAGTCCAAAAAATCAATTTTCCGATGAAAAACGATGACTCCGGACCTGTCAAACGCTCCCAAAATGGTCAATATGGATGAAATTTTAACATTTTATCTTTTGACTCTAAATGACTGTTCGATGTGAATTATGACTTTTTCAACTAAAATAATTGTGTTTAAAGTCATTTCTGTGCCTGAAATTGGTCAATATTTAAGATTTTGAGTAAGCAAAACTCTGTAAAAACGGCAATTTTGGTTACTGTGAGGGTTTCAAAAGTGGTTATTCAACATGAGGCACGATCCAATTGACATTTTGAATCATTTTTGGTACAGTCCAAAAAATCAATTTTCTGAAGAAAAACGATGACTCCGGACCTGTCGAATGTTCCCAAAAAGTTCAATATGGATGAAATTTTAACATTTAATCTTTTGACTCTAAATGACTGTTCGATGTGAATTATGACTTTTTCAACTAAAATAAGTGTGTTTAAAGTCATTTCTGTGCCTGAAATTGCTCAAAATTGAAGCTTTTGAGTA
Organism: Lissotriton helveticus; assembly: GCF_964261635.1. Lineage (NCBI taxonomy): Eukaryota > Metazoa > Chordata > Amphibia > Caudata > Salamandridae > Lissotriton > Lissotriton helveticus. The sequence continues at coordinate 1,425,259,413 of NC_136059.1, read as the reverse complement.
AGCAAAACTCTGTAAAAATTGCAATTTTGGTCACTGTGAGGGTTTAAAAAGTGGTTATTCAACATGAGGCACGATCCAATTGACATTTTTAATCATTTTTGGTACAGGCCAAAAAATAAATTTTCTGATGAAAAACGATGACTCCGGACCTGTCGAACGTTCCCAAAATGGACAATATGGATGAAATTTTAACATTTAATCTTTTGACTCTAAATGACTGTTGGATGTGATTTATGACTTTTTCAACTAAAATAAGTGTGCTTAAAGTCACTTCTGTGCCTGAAATTGGTCAAAATTGAAGCTTTTAAGTAAGCAAAACTCTGTAAAAAGGGCAATTTTGGTCACTGTGAGGGTTTAAAAAGTGGTTATCCAACATGAGGCACGATCCAATTGACATTTTGAATCATTTTTGGTACAGTTCAAAAAATCAATTTTCTGATCAAAAACGAGGACTGTCGAACGTTCCCAAAATGGTCAAAATGGATGAAATTGAAGCATTTAATCTTTTGACTTTGAATGATTGTTGGATGTGAATTATGACTTTTTCAACTAAAATAAGTGTGTTTAAAGTTATTTCTGTGCCTGAAATTGGTCAAAATTGAAGCATTTGAGTAAGCAAAACGCTGTAAAACTGGCAATTATGGTCACTTTGAGGGTTTAAAAAGTGGTTATCCAACATGAGGCACGATCCAATTGACATTTTGAATAATTTTTGGTACAGTCCAAAAAATTAACTTTATGATGAAAAACGATGACTCCGGACCTGTCGAGCGTTCCCAAAATGGTCAATATGGGTGAAATTTTAACATTTAATCTTTTGACTCTAAATGACTGTTGAATGTGAGTTATTACTTTTTCAACTAAAATAAGTGTGTTTAAAGTCATATCTGTGCCTGAAATTGGTCAAAATTGAAGCTTTTGAGTAAGCAAAACTCTGTAAAACTGGCAATTATGGTCACTGTGAGGGTTTAAAAAGTGGTTATCCAACATGAGGCACGATCCAATTGATATTTTGAATCATTTTTGGTACAGTCCAAAAAATCAACTTTATGATGAAAAACAATGACTCCGGACCTGTCGAACGTTCCCAAAATGGTCAATATGGATGACATTTTAACATTTAATCTTTTGACTCTAAATGACTGTTGGATGTGAATTATGACTTTTTCAACTAAAATAAGTTTGTTTAAAGTCATTTCTGTGCCTGAAATTGGTCAAAATTGAAGATTTTGGGTAAGCAAAACTCCGTAAAAATTGCAAATTTGGTAACTGTGAGGGTTTAAAAAGTGGTTATCCAACATGAGGCACGATCCAATTGACATTTTGAATCATTTTTGGTACAGTTCAAAAAATCAATTTTCTGATCAAAAACGATGACTCTGGACCTGTCGTACGTTCCCAAAATGGACAATATGTATGAAATTGTAGCATTTAATCTTTTGACTCTGAATGATTGTTGGGCGTGAAATATGACTTTTTCAACTAAAATAAGTGTGTTTAAAGTTATTTCTGTGCCTGAAATTGGTCAAAATTGAAGCTTCTGAGTAAGCAAAACTCTGTAAAAATGGCAATTTTGGTCACTGTGAGGGTTGAAAAATGTGGTTATCCAACATGAGGCACGATCCAATTGACATTTTGAATTATTTTTGGTACAGTCCAAAAAATCAATTTTCCGATGAAAAACGATGACTCCGGACCTGTCAAACGCTCCCAAAATGGTCAATATGGATGAAATTTTAACATTTTATCTTTTGACTCTAAATGACTGTTCGATGTGAATTATGACTTTTTCAACTAAAATAATTGTGTTTAAAGTCATTTCTGTGCCTGAAATTGGTCAATATTTAAGATTTTGAGTAAGCAAAACTCTGTAAAAACGGCAATTTTGGTTACTGTGAGGGTTTCAAAAGTGGTTATTCAACATGAGGCACGATCCAATTGACATTTTGAATCATTTTTGGTACAGTCCAAAAAATCAATTTTCTGAAGAAAAACGATGACTCCGGACCTGTCGAATGTTCCCAAAAAGGTCAATATGGATGAAATTTTAACATTTAATCTTTTGACTCTAAATGACTGTTCGATGTGAATTATGATTTTTTCAACTAAAATAAGTGTGTTTAAAGTCATTTCTGTGCCTGAAATTGCTCAAAATTGAAGCTTTTGAGTAAGCAAAACTCTGTAAAAATTGCAATTTTGGTCACTGTGAGGGTTTAAAAAGTGGTTATTCAACATGAGGCACGATCCAATTGACATTTTTAATCATTTTTGGTACAGGCCAAAAAATCAATTTTCTGATGAAAAACGATGACTCCGGACCTGTCGAACGTTCCCAAAATGGACAATATGGATGAAATTTTAACATTTAATCTTTTGACTCTAAATGACTGTTGGATTTGATTTATGACTTTTTCAACTAAAATAAGTGTGCTTAAAGTCACTTCTGTGCCTGAAATCGGTCAAAATTGAAGCTTTTGAGTAAGCAAAACTCTGTAAAAAGGGCAATTTTGGTCACTGTGAGGGTTTAAAAAGTGGTTATCCAAGATGAGGCACGATCCAATTGACATTTTGAATCATTTTTGGTAAAGTTCAAAAGATCAATTTTCTGATCAAAAACGATGACTGTCGAACGTTCCCAAAATGGTAAAAATGGATGAAATTGAAGCATTTAATCTTTTGACTCTGAATGATTGTTGGATGTGAATTATGACTTTTTCAACTAAAATAAGTGTTTTTAAAGTTATTTCTGTGCCTGAAATTGGTCAAAATTGAAGCTTTTGAGTAAGCAAAACTCTGTAAAACTGGCAATTATGGTCACTGTGAGGGTTTAAAAAGTGGTTATCCAACATGAGGCACGATCAAATTGATATTTTGAATCATTTTTGGTACAGTCCAAAAAATCAACTTTATGATGAAAAACGATGACTCCGGACCTGTCGAACGTTCCCAAAATGGTCAATATGGATGACATTTTAACATTTAATCTTTTGACTCTAAATGACTGTTGGATGTGAATTATGACTTTTTCAACTAAAATAAGGGTGTTTAAAGTCATTTCTGTGCCTGAAATTGGTCAAAGTTGAAGATTTTGAGTAAGCAAAACTCCGTAAAAATTGCACATTTGGTCACTGTGAGGGTTTAAAAAGTGGTTATCCAACATGAGGCACGATCCAATTGACATTTTGAATCATTTTTGGTACAGTTCAAAAAATCAATTTTCTGATCAAAAACGATGACTCTGGACCTGTCGAACGTTCCCAAAATGGACAATATGTATGAAATTGTAGCATTTAATCTTTTGACTCTGAATGATTGTTGGGCGTGAAATATGACTTTTTCAACTAAAATAATTGTGTTTAAAGTTATTTCTGTGCCTGAAATTGGTCAAAATTGAAGCTTCTGAGTAAGCAAAACTCTGTAAAAATGGCAATTTTGGTCACTGTGAGGGTTTAAAAATGTGGTTATCCAACATGAGGCACGATCCAATTGACATTTTGAATTATTTTTGGTACAGTCCAAAAAATCAATTTTCCGATGAAAAACGATGACTCCGGACCTGTCAAACGCTCCCAAAATGGTCAATATGGATGAAATTTTAACATTTAATCTTTTGACTCTGAATGATTGTTGGATGTGAATTATGACTTTTTCAACTAAAATAAGTGTTTTTAAAGTTATTTCTGTGCCTGAAATTGGTCAAAATTGAAGCTTTTGAGTAAGCAAAACTCTGTAAAACTGGCAATTATTGTCACTGTGAGGGTTTAAAAAGTGGTTATCCAACATGAGGCACGATCCAATTGACATTTTGAATCATTTTTGGTACAGTCCAAAAAAATCAGTTTTCTGATGAAAAACGATGACTCCGGACCTGTCGAACGTTCCCAAAATGGTCAATATGGATGAAATTTTAACATTTAATCTTTTGACTCTAAATGACTGTTGGATGTGAATAAAGACTTTTTCAACTAAAATAATTGTGTTTAAAGTCATTTCTGTGCCTGAAATTGGTCAAAATTGAAGATTTTGAGTAAGCAAAACTCTGTAAAAATTGCAATTTTGGTCACTGTGAGGGTTTAAAAAGTGGTTATTCAACATGAGGCACGATCCAATTGACATTTTGAATAATTTTTGGTACAGTTCAAAAAATCAATTTTCTGATCAAAAACGATGACTCTGGACCTGTCGAACGTTCCCAAAATGGACAATATGGATGAAATTGTAGCATTTAATCTTTTGACTCTGAATGATTGTTGGACGTGAAATATGACTTTTTCAACTAAAATAAGTGTGTTTAAAGTTATTTCTGTGCCTGAAATTGGTCAAAATTGAAGCTTTTGAGTAAGCAAAACTCAGTAAAACTGGCAATTATGGTCACTGTAAGGGTTTAAAAAGTGGTTATCCAACATGAGGCACAATCCCATTGACATTTTTATTCATTTTTGGTACAGGCCAAAAAATAAATTTTCTGATGAAAAATGATGACTGTCGAACGTTCCCAAAATGGTCAAAATGGATGAAATTGAAGCATTTAATCTTTTGACTCTGAATGATTGTTGGATGTGAATTATGACTTTTTCAACTAAAATAAGTGTGTTTAAAGTTATTTCTGTGCCTGAAATTGGTCAAAATTGAAGCTTCTGAGTAAGCAAAACTCTGTAAAAATGGCAATTTTGGTCACTGTGAGAGTTTAAAAATGTGGTTATCCAACATGAGGCACGATCCAATTGACATTTTGAATTATTTTTGGTAAGTCCAAAAAATCAATTTTCCGATGAAAAACGATGACTCCGTACCTGTCAAACGCTCCCAAAATGGTCAATATGGATGAAATGTTAACATTTTATCTTTTGACTCTAAATGACTGTTCGATGTGAATTATGACTTTTTCAACTAAAATAATTGTGTTTAAAGTCATTTCTGTGCCTGAAATTGGTCAATATTTAAGATTTTGAGTAAGCAAAACTCTGTAAAAACGGCAATTTTGGTTACTGTGAGGGTTTCAAAAGTGGTTATTCAACATGAGGCACGATCCAATTGACATTTTGAATCATTTTTGGTACAGTCCAAAAAATCAATTTTCTGATGAAAAACGATGACTCCGGACCTGTCGAATGTTCCCAAAAAGGTCAATATGGATGAAATTTTAACATTTAATCTTTTGACTCTAAATGACTGTTCGATGTGAATTATGAATTTTTCAACTAAAATAAGTGTGCTTAAAGTCACTTCTGTGCCTGAAATCGGTCAAAATTGAAGCTTTTGAGTAAGCAAAACTCTGTAAAAATTGCAATTTTGGTCACTGTGAGGGTTTAAAAAGTGGTTATCCAAGATGAGGCACGATCCAATTGACATTTTGAATAATTTTTGGTACAGTTAAAAAATCAATTTTCTGATCAAAAACGATGACTGTCGAACGTTCCCAAAATGGTCAAAATGGATGAAATTGAAGCATTTAATCTTTTGACTCTGAATGATTGTTGGATGTGAATTATGACTTTTTCAACTAAAATAAGTGTGTTTAAAGTTATTTCTGTGCCTGAAATTGGTCAAAATTGAAGCTTCTGAGTAAGCAAAACTCTGTAAAAATGGCAATTTTGGTCACTGTGAGAGTTTAAAAATGTGGTTATCCAACATGAGGCACGATCCATTTGACATTTTGAATTATTTTTGGTAAGTCCAAAAAATCAATTTTCCGATGAAAAACGATGACTCCGGACCTGTCAAACGCTTCCAAAATGGTCAATATGGATGAAATTTTAACATTTTATCTTTTGACTCTAAATGACTGTTCGATGTGAATTATGACTTTTTCAACTAAAATAATTGTGTTTAAAGTCATTTCTGTGCCTGAAATTGGTCAATATTTAAGATTTTGAGTAAGCAAAACTCTGTAAAAACGGCAATTTTGGTTACTGTGAGGGTTTCAAAAGTGGTTATTCAACATGAGGCACGATCCAATTGACATTTTGAATCATTTTTGGTACAGTCCAAAAAATCAATTTTCTGATGAAAAACGATGACTCCGGACCTGTCGAATGTTCCCAAAATGGTCAAAATGGATGAAATTGAAGCATTTAATCTTTTGACTCTGAATGATTGTTGGATGTGAATTATGACTTTTTCAACTAAAATAAGTGTTTTTAAAGTTATTTCTGTGCCTGAAATTGGTCAAAATTGAAGCTTTTGAGTAAGCAAAACTCTGTAAAACTGGCAATTATGGTCACTGTGAGGGTTTAAAAAGTGGTTATCCAACATGAGGCACGATCCAATTGACATTTTGAATCATTTTTGGTACAGTCCAAAAAAATCAGTTTTCTGATGAAAAACGATGACTCCGGACCTGTCGAACGTTCCCAAAATGGTCAATATGGATGAAATTTTAACATTTAATCTTTTGACTCTAAATGACTGTTGGATGTGAGTTATTACTTTTTCAACTAAAATAAGTGTGTTTAAAGTCATATCTGTGCCTGAAATTGGTCAAAATTGAAGCTTTTGAGTAAGCAAAACTCTGTAAAACTGGCAATTATGGTCACTGTGAGGGTTTAAAAAGTGGTTATCCAACATGAGGCACGATCCAAATGATATTTTGAATCATTTTTGGTACAGTCCAAAAAATCAACTTTATGATGAAAAACGATGACTCCGGACCTGTCGAACGTTCCCAAAATGGTCAATATGGATGACATTTTAACATTTAATCTTTTGACTCTAAATGACTGTTGGATGTGAATTATGACTTTTTCAACTAAAATAAGTTTGTTTAAAGTCATTTCTGTGCCTGAAATTGGTCAAAATTGAAGATTTTGGGTAAGCAAAACTCCGTAAAAATTGCAAATTTGGTAACTGTGAGGGTTTAAAAAGTGGTTATCCAACATGAGGCACGATCCAATTGACATTTTGAATCATTTTTGGTACAGTTCAAAAAAATCAATTTTCTGATGAAAAACGATGACTCCGGACCTGTCGTACGTTCCCAAAATGGACAATATGTATGAAATTGTAGCATTTAATCTTTTGACTCTGAATGATTGTTGGGCGTGAAATATGACTTTTTCAACTAAAATAAGTGTGTTTAAAGTTATTTCTGTGCCTGAAATTGGTCAAAATTGAAGCTTCTGAGTAAGCAAAACTCTGTAAAAATGGCAATTTTGGTCACTGTGAGGGTTGAAAAATGTGGTTATCCAACATGAGGCACGATCCAATTGACATTTTGAATTATTTTTGGTACAGTCCAAAAAATCAATTTTCCGATGAAAAACGATGACTCCGGACCTGTCAAACGCTCCCAAAATGGTCAATATGGATGAAATTTTAACATTTTATCTTTTGACTCTAAATGACTGTTCGATGTGAATTATGACTTTTTCAACTAAAATAATTGTGTTTAAAGTCATTTCTGTGCCTGAAATTGGTCAATATTTAAGATTTTGAGTAAGCAAAACTCTGTAAAAACGGCAATTTTGGTTACTGTGAGGGTTTCAAAAGTGGTTATTCAACATGAGGCACGATCCAATTGACATTTTGAATCATTTTTGGTACAGGCCAAAAAATCAATTTTCTGATGAAAAACGATGACTCCGGACCTGTCGAACGTTCCCAAAATGGACAATATGGATGAAATTTTAACATTTAATCTTTTGACTCTAAATGACTGTTGGATGTTATTTATGACTTTTTCAACTAAAATAAGTGTGCTTAAAGTCACTTCTGTGCCTAAAATCGGTCAAAATTGAAGCTTTTGAGTAAGCAAAACTCTGTTAAAAGGGCAATTTTGGTCACTGTGAGGGTTTAAAAAGTGGTTATCCAAGATGAGGCACGATCCAATTGACATTTTGAATCATTTTTGGTACAGTTCAAAAAATCAATTTTCTGATCAAAAACGATGACTGTCGAACGTTCCCAAAATGGTCAAAATGAATGAAATTGAAGCATTTAATCTTTTGACTCTGAATGATTGTTGGATGTGAATTATGACTTTTTCAACTAAAATAAGTGTTTTTAAAGTTATTTCTGTGCCTGAAATTGGTCAAAATTGAAGCTTTTGAGTAAGCAAAACTCTGTAAAACTGGCAATTATGGTCACTGTGAGGGTTTAAAAAGTGGTTATCCAACATGAGGCACGATCCAATTGATATTTTGAATCATTTTTGGTACAGTTCAAAAAATCAATTTTCTGATCAAAAACGATGACTCCGGACCTGTCGAACGTTCCCAAAATGGACAATATGTATGAAATTGTAGCATTTAATCTTTTGACTCTGAATGATTGTTGGGCGTGAAATATGACTTTTTCAACTAAAATAATTGTGTTTAAAGTTATTTCTGTGCCTGAAATTGGTCAAAATTGAAGCTTCTGAGTAAGCAAAACTCTGTAAAAATGGCAATTTTGGTCACTGTGAGGGTTTAAAAATGTGGTTATCCAACATGAGGCACGATCCAATTGACATTTTGAATTATTTTTGGTACAGTCCAAAAAATCAATTTTCCGATGAAAAACGATGACTCCGGACCTGTCAAACGCTCCCAAAATGGTCAATATGGATGAAATTTTAACATTTTATCTTTTGACTCTAAATGACTGTTGGATGTGATTTATGACTTTTTCAACTAAAATAATTGTGTTTAAAGTCATTTCTGTGCCTGAAATTGGTCAAAATTGAAGCTTTTAAGTAAGCAAAACTCTGTAAAAAGGGCAATTTTGGTCACTGTGAGGGTTTAAAAAGTGGTTATCCAACATGAGGCACGATCCAATTGACATTTTGAATCATTTTTGGTACAGTTCAAAAAATCAATTTTCTGATCAAAAACGAGGACTGTCGAACGTTCCCAAAATGGTCAAAATGGATGAAATTGAAGCATTTAATCTTTTGACTTTGAATGATTGTTGGATGTGAATTATGACTTTTTCAACTAAAATAAGTGTGTTTAAAGTTATTTCTGTGCCTGAAATTGGTCAAAATTGAAGCATTTGAGTAAGCAAAACGCTGTAAAACTGGCAATTATGGTCACTTTGAGGGTTTAAAAAGTGGTTATCCAACATGAGGCACGATCCAATTGACATTTTGAATAATTTTTGGTACAGTCCAAAAAATTAACTTTATGATGAAAAACGATGACTCAGGACCTGTCGAGCGTTCCCAAAATGGTCAATATGGGTGACATTTTAACATTTAATCTTTTGACTCTAAATGACTGTTGAATGTGAGTTATTACTTTTTCAACTAAAATAAGTGTGTTTAAAGTCATATCTGTGCCTGAAATTGGTCAAAATTGAAGCTTTTGAGTAAGCAAAACTCTGTAAAACTGGCAATTATGGTCACTGTGAGGGTTTAAAAAGTGGTTATCCAACATGAGGCACGATCCAATTGACATTTTGAATAATTTTTGGTACAGTTAAAAAATCAATTTTCTGATCAAAAACGATGACTGTCGAACGTTCCCAAAATGGTCAAAATGGATGAAATTGAAGCATTTAATCTTTTGACTCTGAATGATTGTTGGATGTGAATTATGACTTTTTCAACTAAAATAAGTGTGTTTAAAGTTATTTCTGTGCCTGAAATTGGTCAAAATTGAAGCTTCTGAGTAAGCAAAACTCTGTAAAAATGGCAATTTTGGTCACTGTGAGAGTTTAAAAATGTGGTTATCCAACATGAGGCACGATCCATTTGACATTTTGAATTATTTTTGGTAAGTCCAAAAAATCAATTTTCCGATGAAAAACGATGACTCCGGACCTGTCAAACGCTTCCAAAATGGTCAATATGGATGAAATTTTAACATTTTATCTTTTGACTCTAAATGACTGTTCGATGTGAATTATGACTTTTTCAACTAAAATAATTGTGTTTAAAGTCATTTCTGTGCCTGAAATTGGTCAATATTTAAGATTTTGAGTAAGCAAAACTCTGTAAAAACGGCAATTTTGGTTACTGTGAGGGTTTCAAAAGTGGTTATTCAACATGAGGCACGATCCAATTGACATTTTGAATCATTTTTGGTACAGTCCAAAAAATCAATTTTCTGATGAAAAACGATGACTCCGGACCTGTCGAATGTTCCCAAAATGGTCAAAATGGATGAAATTGAAGCATTTAATCTTTTGACTCTGAATGATTGTTGGATGTGAATTATGACTTTTTCAACTAAAATAAGTGTTTTTAAAGTTATTTCTGTGCCTGAAATTGGTCAAAATTGAAGCTTTTGAGTAAGCAAAACTCTGTAAAACTGGCAATTATGGTCACTGTGAGGGTTTAAAAAGTGGTTATCCAACATGAGGCACGATCCAATTGACATTTTGAATCATTTTTGGTACAGTCCAAAAAAATCAGTTTTCTGATGAAAAACGATGACTCCGGACCTGTCGAACGTTCCCAAAATGGTCAATATGGATGAAATTTTAACATTTAATCTTTTGACTCTAAATGACTGTTGGATGTGAATAAAGACTTTTTCAACTAAAATAGGTGTGTTTAAAGTCATTTCTGTGCCTGAAATTGGTCAAAATTGAAGATTTTGAGTAAGCAAAACTCTGTAAAAATTGCAATTTTGGTCACTGTGAGGGTTTAAAAAGTGGTTATTCAACATAAGGCACGATCCAATTGACATTTTGAATAATTTTTGGTACAGTTCAAAAAATCAATTTTCTGATCAAAAACGAGGACTGTCGAACGTTCCCAAAATGGTCAAAATGGATGAAATTGAAGCATTTAATCTTTTGACTTTGAATGATTGTTGGATGTGAATTATGACTTTTTCAACTAAAATAAGTGTGTTTAAAGTTATTTCTGTGCCTGAAATTGGTCAAAATTGAAGCATTTGAGTAAGCAAAACGCTGTAAAACTGGCAATTATGGTCACTTTGAGGGTTTAAAAAGTGGTTATCCAACATGAGGCACGATCCAATTGACATTTTGAATAATTTTTGGTACAGTCCAAAAAATTAACTTTATGATGAAAAACGATGACTCCGGACCTGTCGAGCGTTCCCAAAATGGTCAATATGGGTGAAATTTTAACATTTAATCTTTTGACTCTAAATGACTGTTGAATGTGAGTTATTACTTTTTCAACTAAAATAAGTGTGTTTAAAGTCATATCTGTGCCTGAAATTGGTCAAAATTGAAGCTTTTGAGTAAGCAAAACTCTGTAAAACTGGCAATTATGGTCACTGTGAGGGTTTAAAAAGTGGTTATCCAACATGAGGCACGATCCAATTGATATTTTGAATCATTTTTGGTACAGTCCAAAAAATCAACTTTATGATGAAAAACGATGACTCCGGACCTGTCGAACGTTCCCAAAATGGTCAATATGGATGACATTTTAACATTTAATCTTTTGACTCTAAATGACTGTTGGATGTGAATTATGACTTTTTCAACTAAAATAAGTTTGTTTAAAGTCATTTCTGTGCCTGAAATTGGTCAAAATTGAAGATTTTGGGTAAGCAAAACTCCGTAAAAATTGCAAATTTGGTAACTGTGAGGGTTTAAAAAGTGGTTATCCAACATGAGGCACGATCCAATTGACATTTTGAATCATTTTTGGTACAGTTCAAAAAAATCAATTTTCTGATGAAAAACGATGACTCCGGACCTGTCGTACGTTCCCAAAATGGACAATATGTATGAAATTGTAGCATTTAATCTTTTGACTCTGAATGATTGTTGGGCGTGAAATATGACTTTTTCAACTAAAATAAGTGTGTTTAAAGTTATTTCTGTGCCTGAAATTGGTCAAAATTGAAGCTTCTGAGTAAGCAAAACTCTGTAAAAATGGCAATTTTGGTCACTGTGAGGGTTGAAAAATGTGGTTATCCAACATGAGGCACGATCCAATTGACATTTTGAATTATTTTTGGTACAGTCCAAAAAATCAATTTTCCGATGAAAAACGATGACTCCGGACCTGTCAAACGCTCCCAAAATGGTCAATATGGATGAAATTTTAACATTTTATCTTTTGACTCTAAATGACTGTTCGATGTGAATTATGACTTTTTCAACTAAAATAATTGTGTTTAAAGTCATTTCTGTGCCTGAAATTGGTCAATATTTAAGATTTTGAGTAAGCAAAACTCTGTAAAAACGGCAATTTTGGTTACTGTGAGGGTTTCAAAAGTGGTTATTCAACATGAGGCACGATCCAATTGACATTTTGAATCATTTTTGGTACAGGCCAAAAAATCAGTTTTCTGATGAAAAACGATGACTCCGGACCTGTCGAACGTTCCCAAAATGGACAATATGGATGAAATTTTAACATTTAATCTTTTGACTCTAAATGACTGTTGGATGTTATTTATGACTTTTTCAACTAAAATAAGTGTGCTTAAAGTCACTTCTGTGCCTAAAATCGGTCAAAATTGAAGCTTTTGAGTAAGCAAAACTCTGTTAAAAGGGCAATTTTGGTCACTGTGAGGGTTTAAAAAGTGGTTATCCAAGATGAGGCACGATCCAATTGACATTTTGAATCATTTTTGGTACAGTTCAAAAAATCAATTTTCTGATCAAAAACGATGACTGTCGAACGTTCCCAAAATGGTCAAAATGAATGAAATTGAAGCATTTAATCTTTTGACTCTGAATGATTGTTGGATGTGAATTATGACTTTTTCAACTAAAATAAGTGTTTTTAAAGTTATTTCTGTGCCTGAAATTGGTCAAAATTGAAGCTTTTGAGTAAGCAAAACTCTGTAAAACTGGCAATTATGGTCACTGTGAGGGTTTAAAAAGTGGTTATCCAACATGAGGCACGATCCAATTGATATTTTGAATCATTTTTGGTACAGTCCAAAAAATCAACTTTATGATGAAAAACGATGACTCCGGACCTGTCGAACGTTCCCAAAATGGTCAATATGGATGACATTTTAACATTTAATCTTTTGACTCTAAATGACTGTTGGATGTGAATTATGACTTTTTCAACTAAAATAAGTGTGTTTAAAGTCATTTCTGTGCCTGAAATTGGTCAAAATTGAAGATTTTGAGTAAGCAAAACTCCGTAAAAATTGCAAATTTGGTCACTGTGAGGGTTTAAAAAGTGGTTATCCAACATGAGGCACGATCCAATTGACATTTTGAATCATTTTTGGTACAGTTCAAAAAATCAATTTTCTGATCAAAAACGATGACTCCGGACCTGTCGAACGTTCCCAAAATGGACAATATGTATGAAATTGTAGCATTTAATCTTTTGACTCTGAATGATTGTTGGGCGTGAAATATGACTTTTTCAACTAAAATAATTGTGTTTAAAGTTATTTCTGTGCCTGAAATTGGTCAAAATTGAAGCTTCTGAGTAAGCAAAACTCTGTAAAAATGGCAATTTTGGTCACTGTGAGGGTTTAAAAATGTGGTTATCCAACATGAGGCACGATCCAATTGACATTTTGAATTATTTTTGGTACAGTCCAAAAAATCAATTTTCCGATGAAAAACGATGACTCCGGACCTGTCAAACGCTCCCAAAATGGTCAATATGGATGAAATTTTAACATTTTATCTTTTGACTCTAAATGACTGTTGGATGTGATTTATGACTTTTTCAACTAAAATAATTGTGTTTAAAGTCATTTCTGTGCCTGAAATTGGTCAAAATTGAAGCTTTTAAGTAAGCAAAACTCTGTAAAAAGGGCAATTTTGGTCACTGTGAGGGTTTAAAAAGTGGTTATCCAACATGAGGCACGATCCAATTGACATTTTGAATCATTTTTGGTACAGTTCAAAAAATCAATTTTCTGATCAAAAACGAGGACTGTCGAACGTTCCCAAAATGGTCAAAATGGATGAAATTGAAGCATTTAATCTTTTGACTTTGAATGATTGTTGGATGTGAATTATGACTTTTTCAACTAAAATAAGTGTGTTTAAAGTTATTTCTGTGCCTGAAATTGGTCAAAATTGAAGCATTTGAGTAAGCAAAACGCTGTAAAACTGGCAATTATGGTCACTTTGAGGGTTTAAAAAGTGGTTATCCAACATGAGGCACGATCCAATTGACATTTTGAATAATTTTTGGTACAGTCCAAAAAATTAACTTTATGATGAAAAACGATGACTCAGGACCTGTCGAGCGTTCCCAAAATGGTCAATATGGGTGACATTTTAACATTTAATCTTTTGACTCTAAATGACTGTTGAATGTGAGTTATTACTTTTTCAACTAAAATAAGTGTGTTTAAAGTCATATCTGTGCCTGAAATTGGTCAAAATTGAAGCTTTTGAGTAAGCAAAACTCTGTAAAACTGGCAATTATGGTCACTGTGAGGGTTTAAAAAGTGGTTATCCAACATGAGGCACGATCCAATTGATATTTTGAATCATTTTTGGTACAGTCCAAAAAATCAACTTTATGATGAAAAACGATGACTCCGGACCTGTCGAACGTTCCCAAAATGGTCAATATGGATGACATTTTAACATTTAATCTTTTGACTCTAAATGACTGTTGGATGTGAATTATGACTTTTTCAACTAAAATAAGTTTGTTTAAAGTCATTTCTGTGCCTGAAATCGGTCAAAATTGAAGATTTTGGGTAAGCAAAACTCCGTAAAAATTGCAAATTTGGTAACTGTGAGGGTTTAAAAAGTGGTTATCCAACATGAGGCACGATCCAATTGACATTTTGAATAATTTTTGGTACAGTTCAAAAAATCAATTTTCTGATCAAAAACGATGACTCTGGACCTGTCGTACGTTCCCAAAATGGACAATATGTATGAAATTGTAGCATTTAATCTTTTGACTCTGAATGATTGTTGGGCGTGAAATATGACTTTTTCAACTAAAATAAGTGTGTTTAAAGTTATTTCTGTGCCTGAAATTGGTCAAAATTGAAGCTTCTGAGTAAGCAAAACTCTGTAAAAATGGCAATTTTGGTCACTGTGAGGGTTGAAAAATGTGGTTATCCAACATGAGGCACGATCCAATTGACATTTTGAATTATTTTTGGTACAGTCCAAAAAATCAATTTTCCGATGAAAAACGATGACTCCGGACCTGTCAAACGCTCCCAAAATGGTCAATATGGATGAAATTTTAACATTTTATCTTTTGACTCTAAATGACTGTTCGATGTGAATTATGACTTTTTCAACTAAAATAATTGTGTTTAAAGTCATTTCTGTGCCTGAAATTGGTCAATATTTAAGATTTTGAGTAAGCAAAACTCTGTAAAAACGGCAATTTTGGTTACTGTGAGGGTTTCAAAAGTGGTTATTCAACATGAGGCACGATCCAATTGACATTTTGAATCATTTTTGGTACAGTCCAAAAAATCAATTTTCTGAAGAAAAACGATGACTCTGGACCTGTCGAATGTTCCCAAAAAGGTCAATATGGATGAAATTTTAACATTTAATCTTTTGACTCTAAATGACTGTTCGATGTGAATTATGAATTTTTCAACTAAAATAGGTGTGTTTAAAGTCATTTCTGTGCCTGAAATTGCTCAAAATTGAAGCTTTTGAGTAAGCAAAACTCTGTAAAAATTGCAATTTTGGTCACTGTGAGGGTTTAAAAAGTGGTTATTCAACATGAGGCACGATCCAATTGACATTTTTAATCATTTTTGGTACAGGCCAAAAAATCAATTTTCTGATGAAAAACGATGACTCCGGACCTGTCGAACGTTCCCAAAATGGACAATATGGATGAAATTTTAACATTTAATCTTTTGACTCTAAATGACTGTTGGATGTGATTTATGACTTTTTCAACTAAAATAAGTGTGCTTAAAGTCACTTCTGTGCCTGAAATCGGTCAAAATTGAAGCTTTTGAGTAAGCAAAACTCTGTAAAAAGGGCAATTTTGGTCACTGTGAGGGTTTAAAAAGTGGTTATCCAAGATGAGGCACGATCCAATTGACATTTTGAATCATTTTTGGTACAGTTCAAAAGATCAATTTTCTGATCAAAAACGATGACTGTCGAACGTTCCCAAAATGGTCAAAATGGATGAAATTGAAGCATTTAATCTTTTGACTCTGAATGATTGTTGGATGTGAATTATGACTTTTTCAACTAAAATAAATGTTTTTAAAGTTATTTCTGTGCCTGAAATTGGTCAAAATTGAAGCTTTTGAGTAAGCAAAACTCTGTAAAACTGGCAATTATGGTCACTGTGAGGGTTTAAAAAGTGGTTATCCAACATGAGGCACGATCAAATTGATATTTTGAATCATTTTTGGTACAGTCCAAAAAATCAACTTTATGATGAAAAACGATGACTCCGGACCTGTCGAACGTTCCCAAAATGGTCAATATGGATGACATTTTAACATTTAATCTTTTGACTCTAAATGACTGTTGGATGTGAATTATGACTTTTTCAACTAAAATAAGGGTGTTTAAAGTCATTTCTGTGCCTGAAATTGGTCAAAATTGAAGATTTTGAGTAAGCAAAACTCCGTAAAAATTGCAAATTTAGTCACTGTGAGGGTTTAAAAAGTGGTTATCCAACATGAGGCACGATCCAATTGACATTTTGAATCATTTTTGGTACAGTTCAAAAAATCAATTTTCTGATCAAAAACGATGACTCTGGACCTGTCTAACGTTCCCAAAATGGACAATATGTATGAAATTGTAGCATTTAATCTTTTGACTCTGAATGATTGTTGGGCGTGAAATATGACTTTTTCAACTAAAATAATTGTGTTTAAAGTTATTTCTGTGCCTGAAATTGGTCAAAATTGAAGCTTCTGAGTAAGCAAAACTCTGTAAAAATGGCAATTTTGGTCACTGTGAGGGTTTAAAAATGTGGTTATCCAACATGAGGCACGATCCAATTGACATTTTGAATTATTTTTGGTACAGTCCAAAAAATCAATTTTCCGATGAAAAACGATGACTCCGGACCTGTCAAACGCTCCCAAAATGGTCAATATGGATGAAATTTTAACATTTAATCTTTTGACTCTGAATGATTGTTGGATGTGAATTATGACTTTTTCAACTAAAATAAGTGTTTTTAAAGTTATTTCTGTGCCTGAAATTGGTCAAAATTGAAGCTTTTGAGTAAGCAAAACTCTGTAAAACTGGCAATTATGGTCACTGTGAGGGTTTAAAAAGTGGTTATCCAACATGAGGCACGATCCAATTGACATTTTGAATCATTTTTGGTACAGTCCAAAAAATCAGTTTTCTGATGAAAAACGATGACTCCGGACCTGTCGAACGTTCCCAAAATGGTCAATATGGATGAAATTTTAACATTTAATCTTCTGACTCTAAATGACTGTTGGATGTGAATAAAGACTTTTTCAACTAAAATAATTGTGTTTAAAGTCATTTCTGTGCCTGAAATTGGTCAAAAATAAAGATTTTGAGTAAGCAAAACTCTGTAAAACTGGCAATTATGGTCACTGTAAGGGTTTAAAAAGTGGTTATCCAACATGAGGCACAATCCCATTGACATTTTTATTCATTTTTGGTACAGGCCAAAAAATAAATTTTCTGATGAAAAACGATGACTGTCGAACGTTCCCAAAATGGTCAAAATGGATGAAATTGAAGCATTTAATCTTTTGACTCTGAATGATTGTTGGATGTGAATTATGACTTTTTCAACTAAAATAAGTGTGTTTAAAGTTATTTCTGTGCCTGAAATTGGTCAAAATTGAAGCTTCTGAGTAAGCAAAACTCTGTAAAAATGGCAATTTTGGTCACTGTGAGAGTTTTAAAATGTGGTTATCCAACATGAGGCACGATCCAATTGACATTTTGAATTATTTTTGGTAAGTCCAAAAAATCAATTTTCCGATGAAAAACGATGACTCCGTACCTGTCAAACGCTCCCAAAATGGTCAATATGGATGAAATTTTAACATTTTATCTTTTGACTCTAAATGACTGTTCGATGTGAATTATGACTTTTTCAACTAAAATAATTGTGTTTAAAGTCATTTCTGTGCCTGAAATTGGTCAATATTTAAGATTTTGAGTAAGCAAAACTCTGTAAAAACGGCAATTTTGGTTACTGTGAGGGTTTCAAAAGTGGTTATTCAACATGAGGCACGATCCAATTGACATTTTGAATCATTTTTGGTACAGTCCAAAAAATCAATTTTCTGATGAAAAACGATGACTCCGGACCTGTCGAATGTTCCCAAAAAGGTCAATATGGATGAAATTTTAACATTTAATCTTTTGACTCTAAATGACTGTTCGATGTGAATTATGAATTTTTCAACTAAAATAAGTGTGCTTAAAGTCACTTCTGTGCCTGAAATCGGTCAAAATTGAAGCTTTTGAGTAAGCAAAACTCTGTAAAAATTGCAATTTTGGTCACTGTGAGGGTTTAAAAAGTGGTTATCCAAGATGAGGCACGATCCAATTGACATTTTGAATAATTTTTGGTACAGTTAAAAAATCAATTTTCTGATCAAAAACGATGACTGTCGAACGTTCCCAAAATGGTCAAAATGGATGAAATTGAAGCATTTAATCTTTTGACTCTGAATGATTGT
Source organism: Lissotriton helveticus (assembly GCF_964261635.1). Taxonomy (NCBI): domain Eukaryota; kingdom Metazoa; phylum Chordata; class Amphibia; order Caudata; family Salamandridae; genus Lissotriton; species Lissotriton helveticus. The sequence goes on along the minus strand of NC_136059.1, from coordinate 1,425,240,937 downwards.
TGGATGTGAATTATGACTTTTTCAACTAAAATAAGTGTGTTTAAAGTTATTTCTGTGCCTGAAATTGGTCAAAATTGAAGCTTCTGAGTAAGCAAAACTCTGTAAAAATGGCAATTTTGGTCACTGTGAGAGTTTAAAAATGTGGTTATCCAACATGAGGCACGATCCAATTGACATTTTGAATTATTTTTGGTAAGTCCAAAAAATAAATTTTCCGATGAAAAACGATGACTCCGGACCTGTCAAACGCTCCCAAAATGGTCAATATGGATGAAATTTTAACATTTTATCTTTTGACTCTAAATGACTGTTCGATGTGAATTATGACTTTTTCAACTAAAATAATTGTGTTTAAAGTCATTTCTGTGCCTGAAATTGGTCAATATTTAAGATTTTGAGTAAGCAAAACTCTGTAAAAACGGCAATTTTGGTTACTGTGAGGGTTTCAAAAGTGGTTATTCAACATGAGGCACGATCCAATTGACATTTTGAATCATTTTTGGTACAGTCCAAAAAATCAGTTTTCTGATGAAAAACGATGACTCCGGACCTGTCGAACGTTCCCAAAATGGTCAATATGGATGAAATTTTAACATTTAATCTTTTGACTCTAAATGACTGTTGGATGTGAATAAAGACTTTTTCAACTAAAATAGGTGTGTTTAAAGTCATTTCTGTGCCTGAAATTGGTCAAAATTGAAGATTTTGAGTAAGCAAAACTCTGTAAAAATTGCAATTTTGGTCACTGTGAGGGTTTAAAAAGTGGTTATTCAACATGAGGCACGATCCAATTGACATTTTGAATAATTTTTGGTGCAGTTCAAAAAATCAATTTTCTGATAAAAAACGATGACTCTGGACCTGTCGAACGTTCCCAAAATGGACAATATGGATGAAATTTTAACATTTTATCTTTTGACTCTAAATGACTGTTCGATGTGAATTATGACTTTTTCAACTAAAATAATTGTGTTTAAAGTCATTTCTGTGCCTGAAATTGGTCAATATTTAAGATTTTGAGTAAGCAAAACTCTGTAAAAACGGCAATTTTGGTTACTGTGAGGGTTTCAAAAGTGGTTATTCAACATGAGGCACGATCCAATTGACATTTTGAATCATTTTTGGTACAGTCCAAAAAATCAATTTTCTGATGAAAAACGATGACTCCGGACCTGTCGAATGTTCCCAAAAAGGTCAATATGGATGAAATTTTAACATTTAATCTTTTGACTCTAAATGACTGTTCGATGTGAATTATGAATTTTTCAACTAAAATAAGTGTGCTTAAAGTCACTTCTGTGCCTGAAATCGGTCAAAATTGAAGCTTTTGAGTAAGCAAAACTCTGTAAAAATTGCAATTTTGGTCACTGTGAGGGTTTAAAAAGTGGTTATCCAAGATGAGGCACGATCCAATTGACATTTTGAATAATTTTTGGTACAGTTAAAAAATCAATTTTCTGATCAAAAACGATGACTGTCGAACGTTCCCAAAATGGTCAAAATGGATGAAATTGAAGCATTTAATCTTTTGACTCTGAATGATTGTTGGATGTGAATTATGACTTTTTCAACTAAAATAAGTGTGTTTAAAGTTATTTCTGTGCCTGAAATTGGTCTAAATTGAAGCTTCTGAGTAAGCAAAACTCTGTAAAAATGGCAATTTTGGTCACTGTGAGAGTTTAAAAATGTGGTTATCCAACATGAGGCACGATCCAATTGACATTTTGAATTATTTTTGGTAAGTCCAAAAAATCAATTTTCCGATGAAAAACGATGACTCCGGACCTGTCAAACGCTCCCAAAATGGTCAATATGGATGACATTTTAACATTTTATCTTTTGACTCTAAATGACTGTTCGATGTGAATTATGACTTTTTCAACTAAAATAGTTGTGTTTAAAGTCATTTCTGTGCCTGAAATTGGTCAATATTTAAGATTTTGAGTAAGCAAAACTCTGTAAAAACGGCAATTTTGGTTACTGTGAGGGTTTCAAAAGTGGTTATTCAACATGAGGCACGATCCAATTGACATTTTGAATCATTTTTGGTACAGTCCAAAAAATCAGTTTTCTGATGAAAAACGATGACTCCGGACCTGTCGAACGTTCCCAAAATGGTCAATATGGATGAAATTTTAACATTTAATCTTTTGACTCTAAATGACTGTTGGATGTGAATAAAGACTTTTTCAACTAAAATAGGTGTGTTTAAAGTCATTTCTGTGCCTGAAATTGGTCAAAATTGAAGATTTTGAGTAAGCAAAACTCTGTAAAAATTGCAATTTTGGTCACTGTGAGGGTTTAAAAAGTGGTTATTCAACATAAGGCACGATCCAATTGACATTTTGAATAATTTTTGGTACAGTTCAAAAAATCAATTTTCTGATCAAAAGCGATGACTCTGGACCTGTCGAACGTTCCCAAAATGGACAATATGGATGAAATTGTAGCATTTAATCTTTTGACTCTGAATGATTGTTGGACATGAAATATGACTTTTTCAACTAAAATAAGTGTGTTTAAAGTTATTTCTGTGCCTGAAATTGGTCAAAATTGAAGCTTTTGAGTAAGCAAAACTCAGTAAAACTGGCAATTATGGTCACTGTAAGGGTTTAAAAAGTGGTTATCCAACATGAGGCACAATCCCATTGACATTTTTATTCATTTTTGGTACAGGCCAAAAAATAAATTTTCTGATGAAAAACGATGACTGTCGAACGTTCCCAAAATGGTCAAAATGGATGAAATTGAAGCATTTAATCTTTTGACTGAATGATTGTTGGATGTGAATTATGACTTTTTCAACTAAAATAAGTGTGTTTAAAGTTATTTCTGTGCCTGAAATTGGTCAAAATTGAAGCTTCTGAGTAAGCAAAACTCTGTAAAAATGGCAATTTTGGTCACTGTGAGAGTTTAAAAATGTGGTTATCCAACATGAGGCACGATCCAATTGACATTTTGAATTATTTTTGGTAAGTCCAAAAAATCAATTTTCCGATGAAAAACGATGACTCCGGACCTGTCAAACGCTCCCAAAATGGTCAATATGGATGAAATTTTAACATTTTATCTTTTGACTCTAAATGACTGTTCGATGTGAATTATGACTTTTTCAACTAAAATAATTGTGTTTAAAGTCATCTCTTTGCCTGAAATTGGTCAATATTTAAGATTTTGAGTAAGCAAAACTCTGTAAAAACGGCAATTTTGGTTACTGTGAGGGTTTCAAAAGTGGTTATTCAACATGAGGCACGATCCAATTGACATTTTGAATCATTTTTGGTACAGTCCAAAAAATCAATTTTCTGAAGAAAAACGATGACTCCGGACCTGTCGAATGTTCCCAAAAAGGTCAATATGGATGAAATTTTAACATTTAATCTTTTGACTCTAAATGACTGTTCGATGTGAATTATGAATTTTTCAACTAAAATAAGTGTGTTTAAAGTCATTTCTGTGCCTGAAATTGCTCAAAATTGAAGCTTTTGAGTAAGCAAAACTCTGTAAAAATTGCAATTTTGGTCACTGTGAGGGTTTAAAAAGTGGTTATTCAACATGAGGCACGATCCAATTGACATTTTTAATCATTTTTGGTACAGGCCAAAAAATCAATTTTCTGATGAAAAACGATGACTCCGGACCTGTCGAACGTTCCCAAAATGGACAATATGGATGAAATTTTAACATTTAATCTTTTGACTCTAAATGACTGTTGGATGTGATTTATGACTTTTTCAACTAAAATAAGTGTGCTTAAAGTCACTTCTGTGCCTGAAATCGGTCAAAATTGAAGCTTTTGAGTAAGCAAAACTCTGTAAAAAGGGCAATTTTGGTCACTGTGAGGGTTTAAAAAGTGGTTATCCAACATGAGGCACGATCCAATTGACATTTTTAATCATTTTTGGTACAGGCCAAAAAATCAATTTTCTGATGAAAAACGATGACTCCGGACCTGTCGAACGTTCCCAAAATGGTCAATATGGATGACATTTTAACATTTAATCTTTTGACTCTAAATGACTGTTGGATGTGAATTATGACTTTTTCAACTAAAATAAGGGTGTTTAAAGTCATTTCTGTGCCTGAAATTGGTCAAAATTGAAGATTTTGAGTAAGCAAAACTCCGTAAAAATTGCAAATTTGGTCACTGTGAGGGTTTAAAAAGTGGTTATCCAACATGAGGCACGATCCAATTGACATTTTGAATCATTTTTGGTACAGTTCAAAAAATCAATTTTCTGATCAAAAACGATGACTCTGGACCTGTCTAACGTTCCCAAAATGGACAATATGTATGAAATTGTAGCATTTAATCTTTTGACTCTGAATGATTGTTGGGCGTGAAATATGACTTTTTCAACTAAAATAATTGTGTTTAAAGTTATTTCTGTGCCTGAAATTGGTCAAAATTGAAGCTTCTGAGTAAGCAAAACTCTGTAAAAATGGCAATTTTGGTCACTGTGAGGGTTTAAAAATGTGGTTATCCAACATGAGGCACGATCCAATTGACATTTTGAATTATTTTTGGTACAGTCCAAAAAATCAATTTTCCGATGAAAAACGATGACTCCGGACCTGTCAAACGCTCCCAAAATGGTCAATATGGATGAAATTTTAACATTTAATCTTTTGACTCTGAATGACTGTTGGATGTGAATAAAGACTTTTTCAACTAAAATAATTGTGTTTAAAGTCATTTCTGTGCCTGAAACTGGTCAAAATTGAAGATTTTGAGTAAGCAAAACTCTGTAAAACTGGCAATTATGGTCACTGTGAGGGTTTAAAAAGTGGTTATTCAACATGAGGCACGATCCAATTGACATTTGTAATCATTTTTGGTACAGTTCAAAAGATCAATTTTCTGATCAAAAACGATGACTGTCGAACGTTCCCAAAATGGTCAAAATGGATGAAATTGAAGCATTTAATCTTTTGACTCTGAATGATTGTTGGATGTGAATTATGACTTTTTCAACTAAAATAAGGGTGTTTAAAGTCATTTCTGTGCCTGAAATTGGTCAAAATTGAAGATTTTGAGTAAGCAAAACTCCGTAAAAATTGCAAATTTGGTCACTGTGAGGGTTTAAAAAGTGGTTATCCAACATGAGGCACGATCCAATTGACATTTTGAATCATTTTTGGTACAGTTCAAAAAATCAATTTTCTGATCAAAAACGATGACTCTGGGCCTGTCGAACGTTCCCAAAATGGACAATATGTATGAAATTGTAGCATTTAATCTTTTGACTCTGAATGATTGTTGGATGTGAATTATGACTTTTTCAACTAAAATAAGTGTGCTTAAAGTCACTTCTGTGCCTGAAATCGGTCAAAATTGAAGCTTTTGAGTAAGCAAAACTCTGTAAAAAGGGCAATTTTGGTCACTGTGAGGGTTTAAAAAGTGGTTATCCAAGATGAGGCACGATCCAATTGACATTTTGAATCATTTTTGGTACAGTTCAAAAGATCAATTTTCTGATCAAAAACGATGACTGTCGAACGTTCCCAAAATGGTCAAAATGGATGAAATTGAAGCATTTAATCTTTTGACTCTGAATGATTGTTGGATGTGAATTATGACTTTTTCAACTAAAATAAGTGTTTTTAAAGTTATTTCTGTGCCTGAAATTGGTCAAAATTGAAGCTTTTGAGTAAGCAAAACTCTGTAAAACTGGCAATTATGGTCACTGTGAGGGTTTAAAAAGTGGTTATCCAACATGAGGCACGATCAAATTGATATTTTGAATCATTTTTGGTACAGTCCAAAAAATCAACTTTATGATGAAAAACGATGACTCCGGACCTGTCGAACGTTCCCAAAATGGTCAATATGGATGACATTTTAACATTTAATCTTTTGACTCTAAATGACTGTTGGATGTGAATTATGACTTTTTCAACTAAAATAAGGGTGTTTAAAGTCATTTCTGTGCCTGAAATTGGTCAAAATTGAAGATTTTGAGTAAGCAAAACTCCGTAAAAATTGCAAATTTGGTCACTGTGAGGGTTTAAAAAGTGGTTATCCAACATGAGGCACGATCCAATTGACATTTTGAATCATTTTTGGTACAGTTCAAAAAATCAATTTTCTGATCAAAAACGATGACTCTGGACCTGTCTAACGTTCCCAAAATGGACAATATGTATGAAATTGTAGCATTTAATCTTTTGACTCTGAATGATTGTTGGGCGTGAAATATGACTTTTTCAACTAAAATAATTGTGTTTAAAGTTATTTCTGTGCCTGAAATTGGTCAAAATTGAAGCTTCTGAGTAAGCAAAACTCTGTAAAAATGGCAATTTTGGTCACTGTGAGGGTTTAAAAATGTGGTTATCCAACATGAGGCACGATCCAATTGACATTTTGAATTATTTTTGGTACAGTCCAAAAAATCAATTTTCCGATGAAAAACGATGACTCCGGACCTGTCAAACGCTCCCAAAATGGTCAATATGGATGAAATTTTAACATTTAATCTTTTGACTCTGAATGATTGTTGGATGTGAATTATGACTTTTTCAACTAAAATAAGTGTTTTTAAAGTTATTTCTGTGCCTGAAATTGGTCAAAATTGAAGCTTTTGAGTAAGCAAAACTCTGTAAAACTGGCAATTATGGTCACTGTGAGGGTTTAAAAAGTGGTTATCCAACATGAGGCACGATCCAATTGACATTTTGAATCATTTTTGGTACAGTCCAAAAAATCAGTTTTCTGATGAAAAACGATGACTCCGGACCTGTCGAACGTTCCCAAAATGGTCAATATGGATGAAATTTTAACATTTAATCTTCTGACTCTAAATGACTGTTGGATGTGAATAAAGACTTTTTCAACTAAAATAATTGTGTTTAAAGTCATTTCTGTGCCTGAAATTGGTCAAAATTGAAGATTTTGAGTAAGCAAAACTCTGTAAAACTGGCAATTATGGTCACTGTAAGGGTTTAAAAAGTGGTTATCCAACATGAGGCACAATCCCATTGACATTTTTATTCATTTTTGGTACAGGCCAAAAAATAAATTTTCTGATGAAAAACGATGACTGTCGAACGTTCCCAAAATGGATGAAATTGAAGCATTTAATCTTTTGACTCTGAATGATTGTTGGATGTGAATTATGACTTTTTCAACTAAAATAAGTGTGTTTAAAGTTATTTCTGTGCCTGAAATTGGTCAAAATTGAAGCTTCTGAGTAAGCAAAACTCTGTAAAAATGGCAATTTTGGTCACTGTGAGAGTTTAAAAATGTGGTTATCCAACATGAGGCACGATCCAATTGACATTTTGAATTATTTTTGGTAAGTCCAAAAAATCAATTTTCCGATGAAAAACGATGACTCCGTACCTGTCAAACGCTCCCAAAATGGTCAATATGGATGAAATTTTAACATTTTATCTTTTGACTCTAAATGACTGTTCGATGTGAATTATGACTTTTTCAACTAAAATAATTGTGTTTAAAGTCATTTCTGTGCCTGAAATTGGTCAATATTTAAGATTTTGAGTAAGCAAAACTCTGTAAAAACGGCAATTTTGGTTACTGTGAGGGTTTCAAAAGTGGTTATTCAACATGAGGCACGATCCAATTGACATTTTGAATCATTTTTGGTACAGTCCAAAAAATCAATTTTCTGATGAAAAACGATGACTCCGGACCTGTCGAATGTTCCCAAAAAGGTCAATATGGATGAAATTTTAACATTTAATCTTTTGACTCTAAATGACTGTTCGATGTGAATTATGAATTTTTCAACTAAAATAAGTGTGCTTAAAGTCACTTCTGTGCCTGAAATCGGTCAAAATTGAAGCTTTTGAGTAAGCAAAACTCTGTAAAAATTGCAATTTTGGTCACTGTGAGGGTTTAAAAAGTGGTTATCCAAGATGAGGCACGATCCAATTGACATTTTGAATAATTTTTGGTACAGTTAAAAAATCAATTTTCTGATCAAAAACGATGACTGTCGTACGTTCCCAAAATGGTCAAAATGGATGAAATTGAAGCATTTAATCTTTTGACTCTGAATGATTGTTGGATGTGAATTATGACTTTTTCAACTAAAATAAGTGTGTTTAAAGTTATTTCTGTGCCTGAAATTGGTCAAAATTGAAGCTTCTGAGTAAGCAAAACTCTGTAAAAATGGCAATTTTGGTCACTGTGAGAGTTTAAAAATGTGGTTATCCAACATGAGGCACGATCCAATTGACATTTTGAATTATTTTTGGTAAGTCCAAAAAATCAATTTTCCGATGAAAAACGATGACTCCGGACCTGTCAAACGCTCCCAAAATGGTCAATATGGATGAAATTTTAACATTTTATCTTTTGACTCTAAATGACTGTTCGATGTGAATTATGACTTTTTCAACTAAAATAATTGTGTTTAAAGTCATTTCTGTGCCTGAAATTGGTCAATATTTAAGATTTTGAGTAAGCAAAACTCTGTAAAAACGGCAATTTTGGTTACTGTGAGGGTTTCAAAAGTGGTTATTCAACATGAGGCACGATCCAATTGACATTTTGAATCATTTTTGGTACAGTCCAAAAAATCAATTTTCTGATGAAAAACGATGACTCCGGACCTGTCGAATGTTCCCAAAAAGGTCAATATGGATGAAATTTTAACATTTAATCTTTTGACTCTAAATGACTGTTCGATGTGAATTATGAATTTTTCAACTAAAATAAGTGTGCTTAAAGTCACTTCTGTGCCTGAAATCGGTCAAAATTGAAGCTTTTGAGTAAGTAAAACTCTGTAAAAATTGCAATTTTGGTCACTGTGAGGGTTTAAAAAGTGGTTATCCAAGATGAGGCACGATCCAATTGACATTTTGAATAATTTTTGGTACAGTTAAAAAATCAATTTTCTGATCAAAAACGATGACTGTCGAACGTTCCCAAAATGGTCAAAATGGATGAAATTGAAGCATTTAATCTTTTGACTCTGAATGATTGTTGGATGTGAATTATGACTTTTTCAACTAAAATAAGTGTTTTTAAAGTTATTTCTGTGCCTGAAATTGGTCAAAATTGAAGCTTTTGAGTAAGCAAAACTCTGTAAAACTGGCAATTATGGTCACTGTGAGGGTTTAAAAAGTGGTTATCCAACATGAGGCACGATCCAATTGACATTTTGAATCATTTTTGGTACAGTCCAAAAAATCAGTTTTCTGATGAAAAACGATGACTCCGGACCTGTCGAACGTTCCCAAAATGGTCAATATGGATGAAATTTTAACATTTAATCTTTTGACTCTAAATGACTGTTGGATGTGAATAAAGACTTTTTCAACTAAAATAGGTGTGTTTAAAGTCATTTCTGTGCCTGAAATTGGTAAAAATTGAAGATTTTGAGTAAGCAAAACTCTGTAAAAATTGCAATTTTGGTCACTGTGAGGGTTTAAAAAGTGGTTATTCAACATAAGGCACGATCCAATTGACATTTTGAATAATTTTTGGTACAGTTCAAAAAATCAATTTTCTGATCAAAAGCGATGACTCTGGACCTGTCGAACGTTCCCAAAATGGACAATATGGATGAAATTGTAGCATTTAATCTTTTGACTCTGAATGATTGTTGGACATGAAATATGACTTTTTCAACTAAAATAAGTGTGTTTAAAGTTATTTCTGTGCCTGAAATTGGTCAAAATTGAAGCTTTTGAGTAAGCAAAACTCAGTAAAACTGGCAATTATGGTCACTGTAAGGGTTTAAAAAGTGGTTATCCAACATGAGGCACAATCCCATTGACATTTTTATTCATTTTTGGTACAGGCCAAAAAATAAATTTTCTGATGAAAAACGATGACTGTCGAACGTTCCCAAAATGGTCAAAATGGATGAAATTGAAGCATTTAATCTTTTGACTCTGAATGATTGTTGGATGTGAATTATGACTTTTTCAACTAAAATAAGTGTGTTTAAAGTTATTTCTGTGCCTGAAATTGGTCAAAATTGAAGCTTCTGAGTAAGCAAAACTCTGTAAAAATGGCAATTTTGGTCACTGTGAGAGTTTAAAAATGTGGTTATCCAACATGAGGCACGATCCAATTGACATTTTGAATTATTTTTGGTAAGTCCAAAAAATCAATTTTCCGATGAAAAACGATGACTCCGGACCTGTCAAACGCTCCCAAAATGGTCAATATGGATGAAATTTTAACATTTTATCTTTTGACTCTAAATGACTGTTCGATGTGAATTATGACTTTTTCAACTAAAATAATTGTGTTTAAAGTCATTTCTGTGCCTGAAATTGGTCAATATTTAAGATTTTGAGTAAGCAAAACTCTGTAAAAACGGCAATTTTGGTTACTGTGAGGGTTTCAAAAGTGGTTATTCAACATGAGGCACGATCTAATTGACATTTTGAATCATTTTTGGTACAGTCCAAAAAATCAATTTTCTGATGAAAAACGATGACTCCGGACCTGTCGAATGTTCCCAAAAAGGTCAATATGGATGAAATTTTAACATTTAATCTTTTGACTCTAAATGACTGTTCGATGTGAATTATGAATTTTTCAATTAAAATAAGTGTGTTTAAAGTCATTTCTGTGCCTGAAATTGCTCAAAATTGAAGCTTTAGAGTAAGCAAAACTCTGTAAACATTGCAATTTTGGTCACTGTGAGGGTTTAAAAAGTGGTTATTCAACATGAGGCACGATCCAATTGACATTTTTAATCAATTTTGGTACAGGCCAAAAAATCAATTTTCTGATGAAAAACGATGACTCCGGACCTGTCGAACGTTCCCAAAATGGACAATATGGATGAAATTTTAACATTTAATCTTTTGACTCTAAATGACTGTTGGATGTGATTTATGACTTTTTCAACTAAAATAAGTGTGCTTAAAGTCACTTCTGTGCCTGAAATCGGTCAAAATTGAAGCTTTTGAGTAAGCAAAACTCTGTAAAAAGGGCAATTTTGGTCACTGTGAGGGTTTAAAAAGTGGTTATCCAAGATGAGGCACGATCCAATTGACATTTTGAATCATTTTTGGTACAGTTCAAAAAATCCATTTTCTGATCAAAAACGATGACTGTCGAACGTTCCCAAAATGGTCAAAATGGATGAAATTGAAGCATTTAATCTTTTGACTCTGAATGATTGTTGGATGTGAATTATGACTTTTTCAACTAAAATAAGTGTTTTTAAAGTTATTTCTGTGCCTGAAATTGGTCAAAATTGAAGCTTTTGAGTAAGCAAAACTCTGTAAAACTGGCAATTATGGTCACTGTGAGGGTTTAAAAAGTGGTTATCCAACATGAGGCACGATCCAATTGACATTTTGAATTATTTTTGGTACAGTCCAAAAAATCAATTTTCCGATGAAAAACGATGACTCCGGACCTGTCAAACGCTCCCAAAATGGTCAATATGGATGAAATTTTAACATTTAATCTTTTGACTCTGAATGATTGTTGGATGTGAATTATGACTTTTTCAACTAAAATAAGTGTTTTTAAAGTTATTTCTGTGCCTGAAATTGGTCAAAATTGAAGCTTTTGAGTAAGCAAAACTCTGTAAAACTGGCAATTATGGTCACTGTGAGGGTTTAAAAAGTGGTTATCCAACATGAGGCACGATCCAATTGACATTTTGAATCATTTTTGGTACAGTCCAAAAAATCAGTTTTCTGATGAAAAACGATGACTCCGGACCTGTCGAACGTTCCCAAAATGGTCAATATGGATGAAATTTTAACATTTAATCTTCTGACTCTAAATGACTGTTGGATGTGAATAAAGACTTTTTCAACTAAAATAATTGTGTTTAAAGTCATTTCTGTGCCTGAAATTGGTCAAAATTGAAGATTTTGAGTAAGCAAAACTCTGTAAAACTGGCAATTATGGTCACTGTAAGGGTTTAAAAAGTGGTTATCCAACATGAGGCACAATCCCATTGACATTTTTATTCATTTTTGGTACAGGCCAAAAAATAAATTTTCTGATGAAAAACGATGACTGTCGAACGTTCCCAAAATGGATGAAATTGAAGCATTTAATCTTTTGACTCTGAATGATTGTTGGATGTGAATTATGACTTTTTCAACTAAAATAAGTGTGTTTAAAGTTATTTCTGTGCCTGAAATTGGTCAAAATTGAAGCTTCTGAGTAAGCAAAACTCTGTAAAAATGGCAATTTTGGTCACTGTGAGAGTTTAAAAATGTGGTTATCCAACATGAGGCACGATCCAATTGACATTTTGAATTATTTTTGGTAAGTCCAAAAAATCAATTTTCCGATGAAAAACGATGACTCCGTACCTGTCAAACGCTCCCAAAATGGTCAATATGGATGAAATTTTAACATTTTATCTTTTGACTCTAAATGACTGTTCGATGTGAATTATGACTTTTTCAACTAAAATAATTGTGTTTAAAGTCATTTCTGTGCCTGAAATTGGTCAATATTTAAGATTTTGAGTAAGCAAAACTCTGTAAAAACGGCAATTTTGGTTACTGTGAGGGTTTCAAAAGTGGTTATTCAACATGAGGCACGATCCAATTGACATTTTGAATCATTTTTGGTACAGTCCAAAAAATCAATTTTCTGATGAAAAACGATGACTCCGGACCTGTCGAATGTTCCCAAAAAGGTCAATATGGATGAAATTTTAACATTTAATCTTTTGACTCTAAATGACTGTTCGATGTGAATTATGAATTTTTCAACTAAAATAAGTGTGCTTAAAGTCACTTCTGTGCCTGAAATCGGTCAAAATTGAAGCTTTTGAGTAAGCAAAACTCTGTAAAAATTGCAATTTTGGTCACTGTGAGGGTTTAAAAAGTGGTTATCCAAGATGAGGCACGATCCAATTGACATTTTGAATAATTTTTGGTACAGTTAAAAAATCAATTTTCTGATCAAAAACGATGACTGTCGAACGTTCCCAAAATGGTCAAAATGGATGAAATTGAAGCATTTAATCTTTTGACTCTGAATGATTGTTGGATGTGAATTATGACTTTTTCAACTAAAATAAGTGTGTTTAAAGTTATTTCTGTGCCTGAAATTGGTCAAAATTGAAGCTTCTGAGTAAGCAAAACTCTGTAAAAATGGCAATTTTGGTCACTGTGAGAGTTTAAAAATGTGGTTATCCAACATGAGGCACGATCCAATTGACATTTTGAATTATTTTTGGTAAGTCCAAAAAATCAATTTTCCGATGAAAAACGATGACTCCGGACCTGTCAAACGCTCCCAAAATGGTCAATATGGATGAAATTTTAACATTTTATCTTTTGACTCTAAATGACTGTTCGATGTGAATTATGACTTTTTCAACTAAAATAATTGTGTTTAAAGTCATTTCTGTGCCTGAAATTGGTCAATATTTAAGATTTTGAGTAAGCAAAACTCTGTAAAAACGGCAATTTTGGTTACTGTGAGGGTTTCAAAAGTGGTTATTCAACATGAGGCACGATCCAATTGACATTTTGAATCATTTTTGGTACAGTCCAAAAAATCAATTTTCTGATGAAAAACGATGACTCCGGACCTGTCGAATGTTCCCAAAAAGGTCAATATGGATGAAATTTTAACATTTAATCTTTTGACTCTAAATGACTGTTCGATGTGAATTATGAATTTTTCAACTAAAATAAGTGTGCTTAAAGTCACTTCTGTGCCTGAAATCGGTCAAAATTGAAGCTTTTGAGTAAGTAAAACTCTGTAAAAATTGCAATTTTGGTCACTGTGAGGGTTTAAAAAGTGGTTATCCAAGATGAGGCACGATCCAATTGACATTTTGAATAATTTTTGGTACAGTTAAAAAATCAATTTTCTGATCAAAAACGATGACTGTCGAACGTTCCCAAAATGGTCAAAATGGATGAAATTGAAGCATTTAATCTTTTGACTCTGAATGATTGTTGGATGTGAATTATGACTTTTTCAACTAAAATAAGTGTTTTTAAAGTTATTTCTGTGCCTGAAATTGGTCAAAATTGAAGCTTTTGAGTAAGCAAAACTCTGTAAAACTGGCAATTATGGTCACTGTGAGGGTTTAAAAAGTGGTTATCCAACATGAGGCACGATCCAATTGACATTTTGAATCATTTTTGGTACAGTCCAAAAAATCAGTTTTCTGATGAAAAACGATGACTCCGGACCTGTCGAACGTTCCCAAAATGGTCAATATGGATGAAATTTTAACATTTAATCTTTTGACTCTAAATGACTGTTGGATGTGAATAAAGACTTTTTCAACTAAAATAGGTGTGTTTAAAGTCATTTCTGTGCCTGAAATTGGTCAAAATTGAAGATTTTGAGTAAGCAAAACTCTGTAAAAATTGCAATTTTGGTCACTGTGAGGGTTTAAAAAGTGGTTATTCAACATAAGGCACGATCCAATTGACATTTTGAATAATTTTTGGTACAGTTCAAAAAATCAATTTTCTGATCAAAAGCGATGACTCTGGACCTGTCGAACGTTCCCAAAATGGACAATATGGATGAAATTGTAGCATTTAATCTTTTGACTCTGAATGATTGTTGGACATGAAATATGACTTTTTCAACTAAAATAAGTGTGTTTAAAGTTATTTCTGTGCCTGAAATTGGTCAAAATTGAAGCTTTTGAGTAAGCAAAACTCAGTAAAACTGGCAATTATGGTCACTGTAAGGGTTTAAAAAGTGGTTATCCAACATGAGGCACAATCCCATTGACATTTTTATTCATTTTTGGTACAGGCCAAAAAATAAATTTTCTGATGAAAAACGATGACTGTCGAACGTTCCCAAAATGGTCAAAATGGATGAAATTGAAGCATTTAATCTTTTGACTCTGAATGATTGTTGGATGTGAATTATGACTTTTTCAACTAAAATAAGTGTGTTTAAAGTTATTTCTGTGCCTGAAATTGGTCAAAATTGAAGCTTCTGAGTAAGCAAAACTCTGTAAAAATGGCAATTTTGGTCACTGTGAGAGTTTAAAAATGTGGTTATCCAACATGAGGCACGATCCAATTGACATTTTGAATTATTTTTGGTAAGTCCAAAAAATCAATTTTCCGATGAAAAACGATGACTCCGGACCTGTCAAACGCTCCCAAAATGGTCAATATGGATGAAATTTTAACATTTTATCTTTTGACTCTAAATGACTGTTCGATGTGAATTATGACTTTTTCAACTAAAATAATTGTGTTTAAAGTCATTTCTGTGCCTGAAATTGGTCAATATTTAAGATTTTGAGTAAGCAAAACTCTGTAAAAACGGCAATTTTGGTTACTGTGAGGGTTTCAAAAGTGGTTATTCAACATGAGGCACGATCTAATTGACATTTTGAATCATTTTTGGTACAGTCCAAAAAATCAATTTTCTGATGAAAAACGATGACTCCGGACCTGTCGAATGTTCCCAAAAAGGTCAATATGGATGAAATTTTAACATTTAATCTTTTGACTCTAAATGACTGTTCGATGTGAATTATGAATTTTTCAACTAAAATAAGTGTGTTTAAAGTCATTTCTGTGCCTGAAATTGCTCAAAATTGAAGCTTTAGAGTAAGCAAAACTCTGTAAACATTGCAATTTTGGTCACTGTGAGGGTTTAAAAAGTGGTTATTCAACATGAGGCACGATCCAATTGACATTTTTAATCAATTTTGGTACAGGCCAAAAAATCAATTTTCTGATGAAAAACGATGACTCCGGACCTGTCGAACGTTCCCAAAATGGACAATATGGATGAAATTTTAACATTTAATCTTTTGACTCTAAATGACTGTTGGATGTGATTTATGACTTTTTCAACTAAAATAAGTGTGCTTAAAGTCACTTCTGTGCCTGAAATCGGTCAAAATTGAAGCTTTTGAGTAAGCAAAACTCTGTAAAAAGGGCAATTTTGGTCACTGTGAGGGTTTAAAAAGTGGTTATCCAAGATGAGGCACGATCCAATTGACATTTTGAATCATTTTTGGTACAGTTCAAAAAATCCATTTTCTGATCAAAAACGATGACTGTCGAACGTTCCCAAAATGGTCAAAATGGATGAAATTGAAGCATTTAATCTTTTGACTCTGAATGATTGTTGGATGTGAATTATGACTTTTTCAACTAAAATAAGTGTTTTTAAAGTTATTTCTGTGCCTGAAATTGGTCAAAATTGAAGCTTTTGAGTAAGCAAAACTCTGTAAAACTGGCAATTATGGTCACTGTGAGGGTTTAAAAAGTGGTTATCCAACATGAGGCACGATCCAATTGACATTTTGAATTATTTTTGGTACAGTCCAAAAAACTCAATTTTCTGATCAAAAACGATGACTCTGGACCTGTCGAACGTTCCCAAAATGGACAATATGGATGAAATTGTAGCATTTAATCTTTTGACTCTGAATGATTGTTGGACGTGAAATATGACTTTTTCAACTAAAATAAGTGTGTTTAAAGTTATTTCTGTGCCTGAAATTGGTCAAAGTTGAATCTTTTGAGTAAACAAAACTCTGTAAAAATGGCAATTTTGGTCACTGTGAGGGTTTAAAAAGTGGTTATCCAACATGAGGCACGATCCAATTGACATTTTGAATAATTTTTGGTACAGTTCAAAAAATCCATTTTCTGATCAAAAACGATGACTGTCGAACGTTCCCAAAATGGTCAAAATGGATGAAATTGAAGCATTTAATCTTTTGACTCTGAATGATTGTTGGATGTGAATTATGACTTTTTCAACTAAAATAAGTGTTTTTAAAGTTATTTCTGTGCCTGAAATTGGTCAAAATTGAAGCTTTTGAGTAAGCAAAACTCTGTAAAACTGGCAATTATGGTCACTGTGAGGGTTTAAAAAGTGGTTATCCAACATGAGGCACGATCCAATTGACATTTTGAATCATTTTTGGTACAGTCCAAAAAATCAGTTTTCTGATGAAAAACGATGACTCCGGACCTGTCAAACCTTCCCAAAATGGTCAATATGGATGAAATTTTAACATTTAATCTTTTGACTCTAAATGACTGTTGGATGTGAATAAAGACTTTTTCAACTAAAAAATTTGTGTTTAAAGTCATTTCTGTGCCTGAAATTGGTCAAAATTGAAGATTTTGAGTAAGCAAAACTCTGTAAAAATTGCAATTTTGGTCACTGTGAGGGTTTAAAAAGTGGTTATTCAACATGAGGCACGATCCAATTGACATTTTGAATAATTTTTGGTACAGTCCAAAAAATCAATTTTCTGATCAAAAACGATGACTCTGGACCTGTCGAACGTTCCCAAAATGGACAATATGGATGAAATTGTAGCATTTAATCTTTTGACTCTGAAGGATTGTTGGACGTGAAATATGACTTTTTCAACTAAAATAAGTGTGTTTAAAGTTATTTCTGTGCCTGAAATTGGTCAAAATTGAAGCTTTTGAGTAAGCAAAACTCAGTAAAACTGGCAATTATGGTCACTGTGAGGGTTTAAAAAGTGGTTATCCAACATGAGGCACGATCCTATTGACATTTTTATTCATTTTTGGTACAGGCCAAAAAATAAATTTTCTGATGAAAAACGATGACTGTCGAACGTTCCCAAAATGGTCAAAATGGATGAAATTGAAGCATTTAATCTTTTGACTCTGAATGATTGTTCGATGTGAATTATGACTTTTTCAACTAAAATAAGTGTGTTTAAAGTTATTTCTGTGCCTGAAATTGGTCAAAATTGAAGCTTCTGAGTAAGCAAAACTCTGTAAAAATGGCAATTTTGGTCACTGTGAGGGTTTAAAAATGTGGTTATCCAACATGAGGCACGATCCAATTGACATTTTGAATTATTTTTGGTAAGTCCAAAAAATCAATTTTCCGATGAAAAACGATGACTCCGGACCTGTCAAACGCTCCCAAAATGGTCAATATGGATGAAATTTTAACATTTTATCTTTTGACTCTAAATGACTGTTCGATGTGAATTATGACTTTTTCAACTAAAATAATTGTGTTAAAAGTCATTTATGTGCCTGAAATTGGTCAATATTTAAGATTTTGAGTAAGCAAAACTCTGTAAAAACGGCAATTTTGGTTACTGTGAGGGTTTAAAAAGTGGTTATCCAACATGAGGCACGATCCAATTGACATTTTGAATTATTTTTGGTACAGTCCAAAAAATCAATTTTCCGATGAAAAACGATGACTCCGGACCTGTCAAACGCTCCCAAAATGGTCAATATGGATGAAATTTTAACATTTAATCTTTTGACTCTAAATGACTGTTGGATGTGAATTATGACTTTTTCAACAAAAATAAGTGTGTTTAAAGTCATTTCTGTGCCTGAAATTGGTCAAAATTGAAGATTTTGAGTAAGCAAAACTCCGTAAAAATTGCAAATTTGGTCACTGTGAGGGTTTAAAAAGTGGTTATCCAACATGAGGCACGATCCAATTGACATTTTGAATAATTTTTGGTACAGTTCAAAAAATCAATTTTCTGATCAAAAACGATGACTCTGGACCTGTCGAACGTTCCCAAAATGGACAATATGTATGAAATTGTAGCATTTAATCTTTTGACTCTGAATGATTGTTGGGCGTGAAATATGACTTTTTCAACTAAAATAATTGTGTTTAAAGTTATTTCTGTGCCTGAAATTGGTCAAAATTGAAGCTTCTGAGTAAGCAAAACTCTGTAAAAATGGCAATTTTGGTCACTGTGAGGGTTTAAAAATGTGGTTATCCAACATGAGGCACGATCCAATTGACATTTTGAATTATTTTTGGTACAGTCTAAAAAATCAATTTTCCGATGAAAAACGATGACTCCGGACCTGTCAAACGCTCCCAAAATGGTCAATATGGATGAAATTTTAACATTTTATCTTTTGACTCTAAATGACTGTTCGATGTGAATTATGACTTTTTCAACTAAAATAATTGTGTTTAAAGTCATTTATGTGCCTGAAATTGGTCAATATTTAAGATTTTGAGTAAGCAAAACTCTGTAAAAACGGCAATTTTGGTTACTGTGAGGGTTTAAAAAGTGGTTATCCAACATGAGGCACGATCCAATTGATATTTTGAATCATTTTTGGTACAGTCCAAAAAATCAACTTTATGATGAAAAACGATGACTCCGGACCTGTCGAACGTTCCCAAAATGGTCAATATGGATGACATTTTAACATTTAATCTTTTGACTCTAAATGACTGTTGGATGTGAATTATGACTTTTTCAACAAAAATAAGTGTGTTTAAAGTCATTTCTGTGCCTGAAATTGGTCAAAATTGAAGATTTTGAGTAAGCAAAACTCCGTAAAAATTGCAAATTTGGTCACTGTGAGGGTTTAAAAAGTGGTTATCCAACATGAGGCACAATCCAATTGACATTTTGAATCATTTTTGGTACAGTTCAAAAAATCAATTTTCTGATCAAAAACGATGACTCTGGACCTGTCGAACGTTCCCAAAATGGACAATATGTATGAAATTGTAGCATTTAATCTTTTGACTCTGAATGATTGTTGGGCGTGAAATATGACTTTTTCAACTAAAATAATTGTGTTTAAAGTTATTTCTGTGCCTGAAATTGGTCAAAATTGAAGCTTCTGAGTAAGCAAAACTCTGTAAAAATGGCAATTTTGGTCACTGTGAGGGTTTAAAAAGTGGTTATCCAACATGAGGCACGATCCAATTGACATTTTGAATTATTTTTGGTACAGTCCAAAAAACTCAATTTTCTGATCAAAAACGATGACTCTGGACCTGTCGAACGTTCCCAAAATGGACAATATGGATGAAATTGTAGCATTTAATCTTTTGACTCTGAATGATTGTTGGACGTGAAATATGACTTTTTCAACTAAAATAAGTGTGTTTAAAGTTATTTCTGTGCCTGAAATTGGTCAAAGTTGAAGCTTTTGAGTAAACAAAACTCTGTAAAAATGGCAATTTTGGTCACTGTGAGGGTTTAAAAAGTGGTTATCCAACATGAGGCACAATCCAATTGACATTTTGAATCATTTTTGGTACAGTTCAAAAAATCCATTTTCTGATCAAAAACGATGACTGTCGAACGTTCCCAAAATGGTCAAAATGGATGAAATTGAAGCATTTAATCTTTTGACTCTGAATGATTGTTGGATGTGAATTATGACTTTTTCAACTAAAATAAGTGTGTTTAAAGTTATTTCTGTGCCTGAAATTGGTCAAAGTTGAAGCTTTTGAGTAAACAAAACTCTGTAAAAATGGCAATTTTGGTCACTGTGAGGGTTTAAAAAGTGGTTATCCAACATGAGGCACGATCCAATTGACATTTTGAATAATTTTTGGTACAGTTCAAAAAATCAATTTTCTGATCAAAAACGATGACTCTGGACCTGTCGAACGTTCCCAAAATGGACAATATGTATGAAATTGTAGCATTTAATCTTTTGACTCTGAATGATTGTTGGGCGTGAAATATGACTTTTTCAACTAAAATAATTGTGTTTAAAGTTATTTCTGTGCCTGAAATTGGTCAAAATTGAAGCTTCTGAGTAAGCAAAACTCTGTAAAAATGGCAATTTTGGTCACTGTGAGGGTTTAAAAATGTGGTTATCCAACATGAGGCACGATCCAATTGACATTTTGAATTATTTTTGGTACAGTCTAAAAAATCAATTTTCCGATGAAAAACGATGACTCCGGACCTGTCAAACGCTCCCAAAATGGTCAATATGGATGAAATTTTAACATTTTATCTTTTGACTCTAAATGACTGTTCGATGTGAATTATGACTTTTTCAACTAAAATAATTGTGTTTAAAGTCATTTATGTGCCTGAAATTGGTCAATATTTAAGATTTTGAGTAAGCAAAACTCTGTAAAAACGGCAATTTTGGTTACTGTGAGGGTTTAAAAAGTGGTTATCCAACATGAGGCACGATCCAATTGATATTTTGAATCATTTTTGGTACAGTCCAAAAAATCAACTTTATGATGAAAAACGATGACTCCGGACCTGTCGAACGTTCCCAAAATGGTCAATATGGATGACATTTTAACATTTAATCTTTTGACTCTAAATGACTGTTGGATGTGAATTATGACTTTTTCAACAAAAATAAGTGTGTTTAAAGTCATTTCTGTGCCTGAAATTGGTCAAAATTGAAGATTTTGAGTAAGCAAAACTCCGTAAAAATTGCAAATTTGGTCACTGTGAGGGTTTAAAAAGTGGTTATCCAACATGAGGCACAATCCAATTGACATTTTGAATCATTTTTGGTACAGTTCAAAAAATCAATTTTCTGATCAAAAACGATGACTCTGGACCTGTCGAACGTTCCCAAAATGGACAATATGTATGAAATTGTAGCATTTAATCTTTTGACTCTGAATGATTGTTGGGCGTGAAATATGACTTTTTCAACTAAAATAATTGTGTTTAAAGTTATTTCTGTGCCTGAAATTGGTCAAAATTGAAGCTTCTGAGTAAGCAAAACTCTGTAAAAATGGCAATTTTGGTCACTGTGAGGGTTTAAAAAGTGGTTATCCAACATGAGGCACGATCCAATTGACATTTTGAATTATTTTTGGTACAGTCCAAAAAACTCAATTTTCTGATCAAAAACGATGACTCTGGACCTGTCGAACGTTCCCAAAATGGACAATATGGATGAAATTGTAGCATTTAATCTTTTGACTCTGAATGATTGTTGGACGTGAAATATGACTTTTTCAACTAAAATAAGTGTGTTTAAAGTTATTTCTGTGCCTGAAATTGGTCAAAGTTGAAGCTTTTGAGTAAACAAAACTCTGTAAAAATGGCAATTTTGGTCACTGTGAGGGTTTAAAAAGTGGTTATCCAACATGAGGCACAATCCAATTGACATTTTGAATCATTTTTGGTACAGTTCAAAAAATCCATTTTCTGATCAAAAACGATGACTGTCGAACGTTCCCAAAATGGTCAAAATGGATGAAATTGAAGCATTTAATCTTTTGACTCTGAATGATTGTTGGATGTGAATTATGACTTTTTCAACTAAAATAAGTGTGTTTAAAGTTATTTCTGTGCCTGAAATTGGTCAAAGTTGAAGCTTTTGAGTAAACAAAACTCTGTAAAAATGGCAATTTTGGTCACTGTGAGGGTTTAAAAAGTGGTTATCCAACATGAGGCACGATCCAATTGACATTTTGAATAATTTTTGGTACAGTTCAAAAAATCCATTTTCTGATCAAAAACGATGACTGTCGAACGTTCCCAAAATGGTCAAAATGGATGAAATTGTAGCATTTAATCTTTTGACTCTGAATGATTGTTGGACGTGAAATATGACTTTTTCAACTAAAATAAGTGTGTTTAAAGTTATTTCTGTGCCTGAAATTGGTCAAAATTGAAGCTTTTGAGTAAGCAAAACTCTGTAAAACTGGCAATTATGGTCACTGTGAGGGTTTAAAAAGTGGTTATCCAACATGAGGCACGATCCAATTGACATTTTGAATCATTTTTGGTACAGTCCAAAAAATCAGTTTTCTGATGAAAAACGATGACTCCGGACCTGTCGAACGTTCCCAAAATGGTCAATATGGATGAAATTTTAACATTTAATTTTTTGACTCTAAATGACTGTTGGATGTGAATAAAGACTTTTTCAACTAAAATAATTGTGTTTAAAGTCATTTCTGTGCCTGAAATTGGTCAAAATTGAAGATTTTGAGTAAGCAAAACTCTGTAAAAACGGCAATTTTGGTTACTGTGAGGGTTTAAAAAGTGGTTATCCAACATGAGGCACGATCCAATTGATATTTTGAATCATTTTTGGTACAGTCCAAAAAATCAACTTTATGATGAAAAACGATGACTCCGGACCTGTCGAACGTTCCCAAAATGGTCAATATGGATGACATTTTAACATTTAATCTTTTGACTCTAAATGACTGTTGGATGTGAATTATGACTTTTTCAACAAAAATAAGTGTGTTTAAAGTCATTTCTGTGCCTGAAATTGGTCAAAATTGAAGATTTTGAGTAAGCAAAACTCCGTAAAAATTGCAAATTTGGTCACTGTGAGGGTTTAAAAAGTGGTTATCCAACATGAGGCACGATCCAATTGACATTTTGAATCATTTTTGGTACAGTTCAAAAAATCAATTTTCTGATCAAAAACGATGACTCTGGACCTGTCGAACGTTCCCAAAATGGACAATATGTATGAAATTGTAGCATTTAATCTTTTGACTCTGAATGATTGTTGGGCGTGAAATATGACTTTTTCAACTAAAATAATTGTGTTTAAAGTTATTTCTGTGCCTGAAATTGGTCAAAATTGAAGCTTCTGAGTAAGCAAAACTCTGTAAAAATGGCAATTTTGGTCACTGTGAGGGTTTAAAAAGTGGTTATCCAACATGAGGCACGATCCAATTGACATTTTGAATTATTTTTGGTACAGTCCAAAAAACTCAATTTTCTGATCAAAAACGATGACTCTGGACCTGTCGAACGTTCCCAAAATGGACAATATGGATGAAATTGTAGCATTTAATCTTTTGACTCTGAATGATTGTTGGACGTGAAATATGACTTTTTCAACTAAAATAAGTGTGTTTAAAGTTATTTCTGTGCCTGAAATTGGTCAAAGTTGAAGCTTTTGAGTAAACAAAACTCTGTAAAAATGGCAATTTTGGTCACTGTGAGGGTTTAAAAAGTGGTTATCCAACATGAGGCACGATCCAATTGACATGTTGAATCATTTTTGGTACAGTTCAAAAAATCAATTTTCTGATCAAAAACGATGACTGTCGAACGTTCCCAAAATGGTCAAAATGGATGAAATTGAAGCATTTAATCTTTTGACTCTGAATGATTGTTGGATGTGAATTATGACTTTTTCAACTAAAATAAGGGTGTTTAAAGTCATTTCTGTGCCTGAAATTGGTCAAAATTGAAGATTTTGAGTAAGCAAAACTCCGTAAAAATTGCAAATTTGGTCACTGTGAGGGTTTAAAAAGTGGTTATCCAACATGAGGCACGATCCAATTGACATTTTGAATCATTTTTGGTACAGTTCAAAAAATCAATTTTCTGATCAAAAACGATGACTCTGGGCCTGTCGAACGTTCCCAAAATGGACAATATGTATGAAATTGTAGCATTTAATCTTTTGACTCTGAATGATTGTTGGGCGTGAAATATGACTTTTTCAACTAAAATAATTGTGTTTAAAAATATTTCTGTGCCTGAAATTGGTCAAAATTGAAGCTTCTGAGTAAGCAAAACTCTGTAAAAATGGCAATTTTGGTCACTGTGAGGGTTTAAAAATGTGGTTATCCAACATGAGGCACGATCCAATTGACATTTTGAATTATTTTTGGTACAGTCCAAAAAATCAATTTTCCGATGAAAAACGATGACTCCGGACCTGTCAAACGCTCCCAAAATGGTCAATATGGATGAAATTTTAACATTTTATCTTTTGACTCTAAATGACTGTTCGATGTGAATTATGACTTTTTCAACTAAAATAATTGTGTTTAAAGTCATTTCTGTGCCTGAAATTGGTCATTGGAAATTAGTCTACACTAAGATACTAACATCTAATTCCATCCCTAATAATTCAGTAAAAATTGACCATCAAGTCCAGCCTTATACTATAACTGCTTGTAATGAGGCTAAGAAGCTTGCCGCTTTCCCCCCCATCTCTATGGAAGAGCTGACTGTTCTTGTCGCTCGAACAAAAAGTGGGTGCCCCACAGACATCATCCCGGCACGTATTATGCCACTTTTGTTGGATGATTTGGGGGCCGGAATACGACATGTAGTCAATTTGTCCCTGTGTTCAGGGGAAGTCCCTTTAGATTGGAAACAGGCCCTTGTGAGACCCTTGCGGAAAAACAATTCGATCCCCTGGTCCGATTTGACAAACCTGAGACCGATCTCTCTTCTCCCTTTTATGGGGAAGCTTGCTGAGAGATACGTAAATCAGCACTTGTCAAAGTTCATTGAACAGGCAGGTGGGCTTGATCCCTCTCAGTCGGGCTTTAGGCCCAGGCACAGTACTGAGACCGCCTTGCTGTCCGTCGCTGACAATCTTCAGATGTTACAGGACAAGGGCTATTCTGTTGTCCTTGTACTCTTAGATTTGTCAGCGGCGTTTGACACTGTGTCACACGACATCATGACCGCCAGACTAGTTGACATCGGTCTGGAAGGCAAGGCCCTGGCCTGGCTAAGGAGTTTCTTCATCAAACGCACCCAAAGAGTCATTCTGGGACCATATCAATCTGAGGTGGTGGCGATCTCGAAGGGGGTGCCACAGGGCTCTTGTTTGAGCCCGACGTTATTTAACATCTACGTGGCACCCCTAGCTAACATCATGAGATCCCATGGGTTCATTCCAGTATCATACGCGGATGATACCCAACTCCTCTTCCCTTTTAAAACTATGACTCCTGAAGTGCGTGACTCCTTTGCCCGGGGGATGAAGGAGGTGGCATGCTGGATGGCAGCTAACTTCCTTCAGTGTAACGTCTCCAAGACCGAGGTTATGCTGTTCGGAGAAGCCAAACGCCTGTGGACTCCGGACTGGTGGCCTCAAGATCTTGGCCCCGTCCCTGAGCCCAAAATGGTGGTAAAAGACCTTGGAGTGAAATTGGATCATGAGCTTGCCCTAACACAGCAAACAAATCAAGTGGTAGGCTCATGTTTTCATGTCATTGGGCTTCTCAGGAGAGTATTCCCGCTGTTGCCGGATATAACCAGGAGAACGTTGGTCCAGTCACTGGTGCTAAGCAGGCTGGATTACTGCAATGGGTTGATGCTAGCTGCCAATGAGGGGATTTTTGCCAGATTGCAGGTGGTGCAAAATACTGCTGCGCGATTGGTTCTAAATGCCCCACCTCGTACTCCCTCAAAACCGTTGCTGACTAAACTCCATTGGCTTCCAGTGAAGCAGAGGGTGATGTTTAAGATCTGTTGTATCATCCACAAATGCCTCACTGGAAAAGGTCCTAGTTACCTTACGGAAAAATTCACCCCTTATGTTCCATCTAGATCTCTAAGATCAGGAGATCAGGAATTGCTATGTGTTCCCAGGGCCTTTAAGGCAAGAAAGGGTGGAAGGGCTTTATCAGTAGCTGGCCCCAAGTTGTGGAACCAACTCCCAAAGGATATTAGAATATGCAGGGAACATTTCCCTTTTAGGAAAAAACTTAAAACCTTCCTATTTAATTTTTAGCTGGCCTTAGTGCTTATTCATTAAATTAGGACTAGTTTGCTGTCTTCAGATGCTGCCTAAGGCGCGGAGATACTCCTTCGGGAGTCGATTCCCAGCGCCATACAAACATGCAAATAAATAAATAAATAAAATATTTAAGATTTTGAGTAAGCAAAACTCTGTAAAAACGGCAATTTTGGTTACTGTGAGGGTTTCAAAAGTGGTTATTCAACATGAGGCACGATCCAATTGACATTTTGAATCATTTTTGGTACAGTCCAAAAAATCAACTTTCTGATGAAAAACGATGACTCCGGACCTGTCGAATGTTCCCAAAAAGGTCAATATGGATGAAATTTTAACATTTAATCTTTTGACTCTGAATGATTGTTGGATGTGAATTATGACTTTTTCAACTAAAATAAGTGTTTTTAAAGTTATTTCTGTGCCTGAAATTGGTCAAAATTGAAGCTTTTGAGTAAGCAAAACTCTGTAAAACTGGCAATTATGGTCACTGTGAGGGTTTAAAAAGTGGTTATCCAACATGAGGCACGATCCAATTGACATTTTGAATCATTTTTGGTACAGTCCAAAAAATCAGTTTTCTGATGAAAAACGATGACTCCGGACCTGTCGAACGTTCCCAAAATGGTCAATATGGATGAAATTTTAACATTTAATCTTTTGACTCTAAATGACTGTTGGATGTGAATAAAGACTTTTTCAACTAAAATAATTGTGTTTAAAGTCATTTCTGTGCCTGAAATTGGTCAAAATTGAAGATTTTGAGTAAGCAAAACTCTGTAAAAATTGCAATTTTGGTCACTGTGAGGGTTTAAAAAGTGGTTATTCAACATGAGGCACGATCCAATTGACATTTTGAATAATTTTTGGTACAGTTCAAAAAATCAATTTTCTGATCAAAAACGATGACTCTGGACCTGTCGAACGTTCCCAAAATGGACAATATGGATGAAATTGTAGCATTTAATCTTTTGACTCTGAATGATTGTTGGACGTGAAATATGACTTTTTCAACTAAAATAAGTGTGTTTAAAGTTATTTCTGTGCCTGAAATTGGTCAAAATTGAAGCTTTTGAGTAAGCAAAACTCAGTAAAACTGGCAATTATGGTCACTGTAAGGGTTTAAAAAGTGGTTATCCAACATGAGGCACAATCCCATTGACATTTTTATTCATTTTTGGTACAGGCCAAAAAAAAAATTTTCTGATGAAAAACGATGACTGTCGAACGTTCCCAAAATGGTCAAAATGGATGAAATTGAAGCATTTAATCTTTTGACTCTGAATGATTGTTGGATGTGAATTATGACTTTTTCAACTAAAATAAGTGTGTTTAAAGTTATTTCTGTGCCTGAAATTGGTCAAAATTGAAGCTTCTGAGTAAGCAAAACTCTGTAAAAATGGCAATTTTGGTCACTGTGAGAGTTTAAAAATGTGGTTATCCAACATGAGGCACGATCCAATTGACATTTTGA
The DNA here is from genome assembly GCF_964261635.1 of Lissotriton helveticus. Lineage (NCBI taxonomy): Eukaryota > Metazoa > Chordata > Amphibia > Caudata > Salamandridae > Lissotriton > Lissotriton helveticus. Next base: position 1,425,213,324 of record NC_136059.1, on the reverse strand, counting down.
ATTATTTTTGGTAAGTCCAAAAAATCAATTTTCCGATGAAAAACAATGACTCCGTACCTGTCAAACGCTCCCAAAATGGTCAATATGGATGAAATTTTAACATTTTATCTTTTGACTCTAAATGACTGTTCGATGTGAATTATGACTTTTTCAACTAAAATAATTGTGTTTAAAGTCATTTCTGTGCCTGAAATTGGTCAATATTTAAGATTTTGAGTAAGCAAAACTCTGTAAAAACGGCAATTTTGGTTACTGTGAGGGTTTCAAAAGTGGTTATTCAACATGAGGCACGATCCAATTGACATTTTGAATCATTTTTGGTACAGTCCAAAAAATCAATTTTCTGATGAAAAACGATGACTCCGGACCTGTCGAATGTTCCCAAAAAGGTCAATATGGATGAAATTTTAACACTTAATCTTTTGACTCTAAATGACTGTTCGATGTGAATTATGAATTTTTCAACTAAAATAAGTGTGCTTAAAGTCACTTCTGTGCCTGAAATCGGTCAAAATTGAAGCTTTTGAGTAAGCAAAACTCTGTAAAAATTGCAATTTTGGTCACTGTGAGGGTTTAAAAAGTGGTTATCCAAGATGAGGCACGATCCAATTGACATTTTGAATAATTTTTGGTACAGTTAAAAAATCAATTTTCTGATCAAAAACGATGACTGTCGAACGTTCCCAAAATGGTCAAAATGGATGAAATTGAAGCATTTAATCTTTTGACTCTGAATGATTGTTGGATGTGAATTATGAATTTTTCAACTAAAATAAGTGTGTTTAAAGTTATTTCTGTGCCTGAAATTGGTCAAAATTGAAGCTTCTGAGTAAGCAAAACTCTGTAAAAATGGCAATTTTGGTCACTGTGAGAGTTTAAAAATGTGGTTATCCAACATGAGGCACGATCCAATTGACATTTTGAATTATGTTTTGGTAATTCCAAAAAATCAATTTTCCGATGAAAAACGATGACTCCGGACCTGTCAAACGCTCCCAAAATGGTCAATATGGATGACATTTTAACATTTTATCTTTTGACTCTAAATGACTGTTCGATGTGAATTATGACTTTTTCAACTAAAATAATTGTGTTTAAAGTCATTTCTGTGCCTGAAATTGGTCAATATTTAAGATTTTGAGTAAGCAAAACTCTGTAAAAACGGCAATTTTGGTTACTGTGAGGGTTTCAAAAGTGGTTATTCAACATGAGGCACGATCCAATTGACATTTTGAATCATTTTTGGTACAGTCCAAAAAATCAATTTTCTGATGAAAAACGAGGACTCCGGACCTGTCGAATGTTCCCAAAAAGGTCAATATGGATGAAATTTTAACATTTAATCTTTTGACTCTAAATGACTGTTCGATGTGAATTATGAATTTTTCAACTAAAATAAGTGTGCTTAAAGTCACTTCTGTGCCTGAAATCGGTCAAAATTGAAGCTTTTGAGTAAGCAAAACTCTGTAAAAATTGCAATTTTGGTCACTGTGAGGGTTTAAAAAGTGGTTATCCAAGATGAGGCACGATCCAATTGACATTTTGAATAATTTTTGGTACAGTTAAAAAATCAATTTTCTGATCAAAAACGATGACTGTCGAACGTTCCCAAAATGGTCAAAATGGATGAAATTGAAGCATTTAATCTTTTGACTCTGAATGATTGTTGGATGTGAATTATGACTTTTTCAACTAAAATAAGTGTTTTTAAAGTTATTTCTGTGCCTGAAATTGGTCAAAATTGAAGCTTTTGAGTAAGCAAAACTCTGTAAAACTGGCAATTATGGTCACTGTGAGGGTTTAAAAAGTGGTTATCCAACATGAGGCACGATCCAATTGACATTTTGAATCATTTTTGGTACAGTCCAAAAAATCAGTTTTCTGATGAAAAACGATGACTCCGGACCTGTCGAACGTTCCCAAAATGGTCAATATGGATGAAATTTTAACATTTAATCTTTTGACTCTAAATGACTGTTGGATGTGAATAAAGACTTTTTCAACTAAAATAGGTGTGTTTAAAGTCATTTCTGTGCCTGAAATTGGTCAAAATTGAAGATTTTGAGTAAGCAAAACTCTGTAAAAATTGCAATTTTGGTCACTGTGAGGGTTTAAAAAGTGGTTATTCAACATAAGGCACGATCCAATTGACATTTTGAATAATTTTTGGTACAGTTCAAAAAATCAATTTTCTGATCAAAAACGATGACTCTGGACCTGTCGAACGTTCCCAAAATGGACAATATGGATGAAATTGTAGCATTTAATCTTTTGACTCTGAATGATTGTTGGACATGAAATATGACTTTTTCAACTAAAATAAGTGTGTTTAAAGTTATTTCTGTGCCTGAAATTGGTCAAAATTGAAGCTTTTTTTAGTAAGCAAAACTCAGTAAAACTGGCAATTATGGTCACTGTAAGGGTTTAAAAAGTGGTTATCCAACATGAGGCACAATCCCATTGACATTTTTATTCATTTTTGGTACAGGCCAAAAAATAAATTTTCTGATGAAAAACGATGACTGTCGAACGTTCCCAAAATGGTCAAAATGGATGAAATTGAAGCATTTAATCTTTTGACTCTGAATGATTGTTGGATGTGAATTATGACTTTTTCAACTAAAATAAGTGTGTTTAAAGTTATTTCTGTGCCTGAAATTGGTCAAAATTGAAGCTTCTGAGTAAGCAAAACTCTGTAAAAATGGCAATTTTGGTCACTGTGAGAGTTTAAAAATGTGGTTATCCAACATGAGGCACGATCCAATTGACATTTTGAATTATTTTTGGTAAGTCCAAAAAATCAATTTTCCGATGAAAAACGATGACTCCGGACCTGTCAAACGCTCCCAAAATGGTCAATATGGATGAAATTTTAACATTTTATCTTTTGACTCTAAATGACTGTTCGATGTGAATTATGACTTTTTCAACTAAAATAATTGTGTTTAAAGTCATTTCTGTGCCTGAAATTGGTCAATATTTAAGATTTTGAGTAAGCAAAACTCTGTAAAAATGGCAATTTTGGTTACTGTGAGGGTTTCAAAAGTGGTTATTCAACATGAGGCACGATCCAATTGACATTTTGAATCATTTTTGGTACAGTCCAAAAAATCAATTTTCTGATGAAAAACGATGACTCCGGACCTGTCGAATGTTCCCAAAAAGGTCAATATGGATGAAATTTTAACATTTAATCTTTTGACTCTAAATGACTGTTCGATGTGAATTATGAATTTTTCAACTAAAATAAGTGTGTTTAAAGTCATTTCTGTGCCTGAAATTGCTCAAAATTGAAGCTTTAGAGTAAGGAAAACTCTGTAAACATTGCAATTTTGGTCACTGTGAGGGTTTAAAAAGTGGTTATTCAACATGAGGCACGATCCAATTGACATTTTTAATCAATTTTGGTACAGGCCAAAAAATCAATTTTCTGATGAAAAACGATGACTCCGGACTGTCGAACGTTCCCAAAATGGACAATATGGATGAAATTTTAACATTTAATCTTTTGACTCTAAATGACTGTTGTATGTGATTTATGACTTTTTCAACTAAAATAAGTGTGCTTAAAGTCACTTCTGTGCCTGAAATCGGTCAAAATTGAAGCTTTTGAGTAAGCAAAACTCTGTAAAAAGGGCAATTTTGGTCACTGTGAGGGTTTAAAAAGTGGTTATCCAAGATGAGGCACGATCCAATTGACATTTTGAATCATTTTTGGTACAGTTCAAAAAATCCATTTTCTGATCAAAAACGATGACTGTCGAACGTTCCCAAAATGGTCAAAATGGATGAAATTGAAGCATTTAATCTTTTGACTCTGAATGATTGTTGGATGTGAATTATGACTTTTTCAACTAAAATAAGTGTTTTTAAAGTTATTTCTGTGCCTGAAATTGGTCAAAATTGAAGCTTTTGAGTAAGCAAAACTCTGTAAAACTGGCAATTATGGTCACTGTGAGGGTTTAAAAAGTGGTTATCCAACATGAGGCACGATCCAATTGACATTTTGAATTATTTTTGGTACAGTCCAAAAAACTCAATTTTCTGATCAAAAACGATGACTCTGGACCTGTCGAACGTTCCCAAAATGGACAATATGGATGAAATTGTAGCATTTAATCTTTTGACTCTGAATGATTGTTGGACGTGAAATATGACTTTTTCAACTAAAATAAGTGTGTTTAAAGTTATTTCTGTGCCTGAAATTGGTCAAAGTTGAAGCTTTTGAGTAAACAAAACTCTGTAAAAATGGCAATTTTGGTCACTGTGAGGGTTTAAAAAGTGGTTATCCAACATGAGGCACGATCCAATTGACATTTTGAATCATTTTTGGTACAGTCCAAAAAATCAGTTTTCTGATGAAAAACGATGACTCCGGACCTGTCAAACCTTCCCAAAATGGTCAATATGGATGAAATTTTAACATTTAATCTTTTGACTCTAAATGACTGTTGGATGTGAATAAAGACTTTTTCAACTAAAATAATTGTGTTTAAAGTCATTTCTGTGCCTGAAATTGGTCAAAATTGAAGATTTTGAGTAAGCAAAACTCTGTAAAAATTGCAATTTTGGTCACTGTGAGGGTTTAAAAAGTGGTTATTCAACATGAGGCACGATCCAATTGACATTTTGAATAATTTTTGGTACAGTCCAAAAAATCAATTTTCTGATCAAAAACGATGACTCTGGACCTGTCGAACGTTCCCAAAATGGACAATATGGATGAAATTGTAGCATTTAATCTTTTGACTCTGAATGATTGTTGGACGTGAAATATGACTTTTTCAACTAAAATAAGTGTGTTTAAAGTTATTTCTGTGCCTGAAATTGGTCAAAATTGAAGCTTTTGAGTAAGCAAAACTCAGTAAAACTGGCAATTATGGTCACTGTGAGGGTTTAAAAAGTGGTTATCCAACATGAGGCACGATCCCATTGACATTTTTATTCATTTTTGGTACAGGCCAAAAAATAAATTTTCTGATGAAAAACGATGACTGTCGAACGTTCCCAAAATGGTCAAAATGGATGAAATTGAAGCATTTAATCTTTTGACTCTGAATGATTGTTCGATGTGAATTATGACTTTTTCAACTAAAATAAGTGTGTTTAAAGTTATTTCTGTGCCTGAAATTGGTCAAAATTGAAGCTTCTGAGTAAGCAAAACTCTGTAAAAATGGCAATTTTGGTTACTGTGAGGGTTTAAAAAGTGGTTATCCAACATGAGGCACGATCCAATTGACATTTTGAATTATTTTTGGTACAGTCCAAAAAATCAATTTTCCGATGAAAAACGATGACTCCGGACCTGTCAAACGCTCCCAAAATGGTCAATATGGATGAAATTTTAACATTTAATCTTTTGACTCTAAATGACTGTTCGATGTGAATTATGACTTTTTCAACTAAAATAATTGTGTTAAAAGTCATTTATGTGCCTGAAATTGGTCAATATTTAAGATTTTGAGTAAGCAAAACTCTGTAAAAACGGCAATTTTGGTTACTGTGAGGGTTTAAAAAGTGGTTATCCAACATGAGGCACGATCCAATTGACATTTTGAATTATTTTTGGTACAGTCCAAAAAATCAATTTTCCGATGAAAAACGATGACTCCGGACCTGTCAAACGCTCCCAAAATGGTCAATATGGATGAAATTTTAACATTTAATCTTTTGACTCTAAATGACTGTTGGATGTGAATTATGACTTTTTCAACAAAAATAAGTGTGTTTAAAGTCATTTCTGTGCCTGAAATTGGTCAAAATTGAAGATTTTGAGTAAGCAAAACTCCGTAAAAATTGCAAATTTGGTCACTGTGAGGGTTTAAAAAGTGGTTATCCAACATGAGGCACGATCCAATTGACATTTTGAATAATTTTTGGTACAGTTCAAAAAATCAATTTTCTGATCAAAAACGATGACTCTGGACCTGTCGAACGTTCCCAAAATGGACAATATGTATGAAATTGTAGCATTTAATCTTTTGACTCTGAATGATTGTTGGGCGTGAAATATGACTTTTTCAACTAAAATAATTGTGTTTAAAGTTATTTCTGTGCCTGAAATTGGTCAAAATTGAAGCTTCTGAGTAAGCAAAACTCTGTAAAAATGGCAATTTTGGTCACTGTGAGGGTTTAAAAATGTGGTTATCCAACATGAGGCACGATCCAATTGACATTTTGAATTATTTTTGGTACAGTCTAAAAAATCAATTTTCCGATGAAAAACGATGACTCCGGACCTGTCAAACGCTCCCAAAATGGTCAATATGGATGAAATTTTAACATTTTATCTTTTTACTCTAAATGACTGTTCGATGTGAATTATGACTTTTTCAACTAAAATAATTGTGTTTAAAGTCATTTATGTGCCTGAAATTGGTCAATATTTAAGATTTTGAGTAAGCAAAACTCTGTAAAAACGGCAATTTTGGTTACTGTGAGGGTTTAAAAAGTGGTTATCCAACATGAGGCACGATCCAATTGATATTTTGAATCATTTTTGGTACAGTCCAAAAAATCAACTTTATGATGAAAAACGATGACTCCGGACCTGTCGAACGTTCCCAAAATGGTCAATATGGATGACATTTTAACATTTAATCTTTTGACTCTAAATGACTGTTGGATGTGAATTATGACTTTTTCAACAAAAATAAGTGTGTTTAAAGTCATTTCTGTGCCTGAAATTGGTCAAAATTGAAGATTTTGAGTAAGCAAAACTCCGTAAAAATTGCAAATTTGGTCACTGTGAGGGTTTAAAAAGTGGTTATCCAACATGAGGCACAATCCAATTGACATTTTGAATCATTTTTGGTACAGTTCAAAAAATCAATTTTCTGATCAAAAACGATGACTCTGGACCTGTCGAACGTTCCCAAAATGGACAATATGTATGAAATTGTAGCATTTAATCTTTTGACTCTGAATGATTGTTGGGCGTGAAATATGACTTTTTCAACTAAAATAATTGTGTTTAAAGTTATTTCTGTGCCTGAAATTGGTCAAAATTGAAGCTTCTGAGTAAGCAAAACTCTGTAAAAATGGCAATTTTGGTCACTGTGAGGGTTTAAAAAGTGGTTATCCAACATGAGGCACGATCCAATTGACATTTTGAATTATTTTTGGTACAGTCCAAAAAACTCAATTTTCTGATCAAAAACGATGACTCTGGACCTGTCGAACGTTCCCAAAATGGACAATATGGATGAAATTGTAGCATTTAATCTTTTGACTCTGAATGATTGTTGGACGTGAAATATGACTTTTTCAACTAAAATAAGTGTGTTTAAAGTTATTTCTGTGCCTGAAATTGGTCAAAGTTGAAGCTTTTGAGTAAACAAAACTCTGTAAAAATGGCAATTTTGGTCACTGTGAGGGTTTAAAAAGTGGTTATCCAACATGAGGCACAATCCAATTGACATTTTGAATCATTTTTGGTACAGTTCAAAAAATCCATTTTCTGATCAAAAACGATGACTGTCGAACGTTCCCAAAATGGTCAAAATGGATGAAATGGAAGCATTTAATCTTTTGACTCTGAATGATTGTTGGATGTGAATTATGACTTTTTCAACTAAAATAAGTGTGTTTAAAGTTATTTCTGTGCCTGAAATTGGTCAAAGTTGAAGTTTTTGAGTAAACAAAACTCTGTAAAAATGGCAATTTTGGTCACTGTGAGGGTTTAAAAAGTGGTTATCCAACATGAGGCACGATCCAATTGACATTTTGAATCATTTTTGGTACAGTTCAAAAAATCCATTTTCTGATCAAAAACGATGACTGTCGAACGTTCCCAAAATGGTCAAAATGGATGAAATTGTAGCATTTAATCTTTTGACTCTGAATGATTGTTGGACGTGAAATATGACTTTTTCAACTAAAATAAGTGTGTTTAAAGTTATTTCTGTGCCTGAAATTGGTCAAAATTGAAGCTTTTGAGTAAGCAAAACTCTGTAAAAATGGCAATTTTGGTCACTGTGAGAGTTTAAAAATGTGGTTATCCAACATGAGGCACGATCCAATTGACATTTTGAATTATTTTTGGTAAGTCCAAAAAATCAATTTTCCGATGAAAAACGATGACTCCGGACCTGTCAAACGCTCCCAAAATGGTCAATATGGATGAAATTTTAACATTTTATCTTTTGACTCTAAATGACTGTTCGATGTGAATTATGACTTTTTCAACTAAAATAATTGTGTTTAAAGTCATTTCTGTGCCTGAAATTGGTCAATATTTAAGATTTTGAGTAAGCAAAACTCTGTAAAAATGGCAATTTTGGTTACTGTGAGGGTTTCAAAAGTGGTTATTCAACATGAGGCACGATCCAATTGACATTTTGAATCATTTTTGGTACAGTCCAAAAAATCAATTTTCTGATGAAAAACGATGACTCCGGACCTGTCGAATGTTCCCAAAAAGGTCAATATGGATGAAATTTTAACATTTAATCTTTTGACTCTAAATGACTGTTCGATGTGAATTATGAATTTTTCAACTAAAATAAGTGTGTTTAAAGTCATTTCTGTGCCTGAAATTGCTCAAAATTGAAGCTTTAGAGTAAGGAAAACTCTGTAAACATTGCAATTTTGGTCACTGTGAGGGTTTAAAAAGTGGTTATTCAACATGAGGCACGATCCAATTGACATTTTTAATCAATTTTGGTACAGGCCAAAAAATCAATTTTCTGATGAAAAACGATGACTCCGGACTGTCGAACGTTCCCAAAATGGACAATATGGATGAAATTTTAACATTTAATCTTTTGACTCTAAATGACTGTTGTATGTGATTTATGACTTTTTCAACTAAAATAAGTGTGCTTAAAGTCACTTCTGTGCCTGAAATCGGTCAAAATTGAAGCTTTTGAGTAAGCAAAACTCTGTAAAAAGGGCAATTTTGGTCACTGTGAGGGTTTAAAAAGTGGTTATCCAAGATGAGGCACGATCCAATTGACATTTTGAATCATTTTTGGTACAGTTCAAAAAATCCATTTTCTGATCAAAAACGATGACTGTCGAACGTTCCCAAAATGGTCAAAATGGATGAAATTGAAGCATTTAATCTTTTGACTCTGAATGATTGTTGGATGTGAATTATGACTTTTTCAACTAAAATAAGTGTTTTTAAAGTTATTTCTGTGCCTGAAATTGGTCAAAATTGAAGCTTTTGAGTAAGCAAAACTCTGTAAAACTGGCAATTATGGTCACTGTGAGGGTTTAAAAAGTGGTTATCCAACATGAGGCACGATCCAATTGACATTTTGAATTATTTTTGGTACAGTCCAAAAAACTCAATTTTCTGATCAAAAACGATGACTCTGGACCTGTCGAACGTTCCCAAAATGGACAATATGGATGAAATTGTAGCATTTAATCTTTTGACTCTGAATGATTGTTGGACGTGAAATATGACTTTTTCAACTAAAATAAGTGTGTTTAAAGTTATTTCTGTGCCTGAAATTGGTCAAAGTTGAAGCTTTTGAGTAAACAAAACTCTGTAAAAATGGCAATTTTGGTCACTGTGAGGGTTTAAAAAGTGGTTATCCAACATGAGGCACGATCCAATTGACATTTTGAATCATTTTTGGTACAGTCCAAAAAATCAGTTTTCTGATGAAAAACGATGACTCCGGACCTGTCAAACCTTCCCAAAATGGTCAATATGGATGAAATTTTAACATTTAATCTTTTGACTCTAAATGACTGTTGGATGTGAATAAAGACTTTTTCAACTAAAATAATTGTGTTTAAAGTCATTTCTGTGCCTGAAATTGGTCAAAATTGAAGATTTTGAGTAAGCAAAACTCTGTAAAAATTGCAATTTTGGTCACTGTGAGGGTTTAAAAAGTGGTTATTCAACATGAGGCACGATCCAATTGACATTTTGAATAATTTTTGGTACAGTCCAAAAAATCAATTTTCTGATCAAAAACGATGACTCTGGACCTGTCGAACGTTCCCAAAATGGACAATATGGATGAAATTGTAGCATTTAATCTTTTGACTCTGAATGATTGTTGGACGTGAAATATGACTTTTTCAACTAAAATAAGTGTGTTTAAAGTTATTTCTGTGCCTGAAATTGGTCAAAATTGAAGCTTTTGAGTAAGCAAAACTCAGTAAAACTGGCAATTATGGTCACTGTGAGGGTTTAAAAAGTGGTTATCCAACATGAGGCACGATCCCATTGACATTTTTATTCATTTTTGGTACAGGCCAAAAAATAAATTTTCTGATGAAAAACGATGACTGTCGAACGTTCCCAAAATGGTCAAAATGGATGAAATTGAAGCATTTAATCTTTTGACTCTGAATGATTGTTCGATGTGAATTATGACTTTTTCAACTAAAATAAGTGTGTTTAAAGTTATTTCTGTGCCTGAAATTGGTCAAAATTGAAGCTTCTGAGTAAGCAAAACTCTGTAAAAATGGCAATTTTGGTTACTGTGAGGGTTTAAAAAGTGGTTATCCAACATGAGGCACGATCCAATTGACATTTTGAATTATTTTTGGTACAGTCCAAAAAATCAATTTTCCGATGAAAAACGATGACTCCGGACCTGTCAAACGCTCCCAAAATGGTCAATATGGATGAAATTTTAACATTTAATCTTTTGACTCTAAATGACTGTTCGATGTGAATTATGACTTTTTCAACTAAAATAATTGTGTTAAAAGTCATTTATGTGCCTGAAATTGGTCAATATTTAAGATTTTGAGTAAGCAAAACTCTGTAAAAACGGCAATTTTGGTTACTGTGAGGGTTTAAAAAGTGGTTATCCAACATGAGGCACGATCCAATTGACATTTTGAATTATTTTTGGTACAGTCCAAAAAATCAATTTTCCGATGAAAAACGATGACTCCGGACCTGTCAAACGCTCCCAAAATGGTCAATATGGATGAAATTTTAACATTTAATCTTTTGACTCTAAATGACTGTTGGATGTGAATTATGACTTTTTCAACAAAAATAAGTGTGTTTAAAGTCATTTCTGTGCCTGAAATTGGTCAAAATTGAAGATTTTGAGTAAGCAAAACTCCGTAAAAATTGCAAATTTGGTCACTGTGAGGGTTTAAAAAGTGGTTATCCAACATGAGGCACGATCCAATTGACATTTTGAATAATTTTTGGTACAGTTCAAAAAATCAATTTTCTGATCAAAAACGATGACTCTGGACCTGTCGAACGTTCCCAAAATGGACAATATGTATGAAATTGTAGCATTTAATCTTTTGACTCTGAATGATTGTTGGGCGTGAAATATGACTTTTTCAACTAAAATAATTGTGTTTAAAGTTATTTCTGTGCCTGAAATTGGTCAAAATTGAAGCTTCTGAGTAAGCAAAACTCTGTAAAAATGGCAATTTTGGTCACTGTGAGGGTTTAAAAATGTGGTTATCCAACATGAGGCACGATCCAATTGACATTTTGAATTATTTTTGGTACAGTCTAAAAAATCAATTTTCCGATGAAAAACGATGACTCCGGACCTGTCAAACGCTCCCAAAATGGTCAATATGGATGAAATTTTAACATTTTATCTTTTTACTCTAAATGACTGTTCGATGTGAATTATGACTTTTTCAACTAAAATAATTGTGTTTAAAGTCATTTATGTGCCTGAAATTGGTCAATATTTAAGATTTTGAGTAAGCAAAACTCTGTAAAAACGGCAATTTTGGTTACTGTGAGGGTTTAAAAAGTGGTTATCCAACATGAGGCACGATCCAATTGATATTTTGAATCATTTTTGGTACAGTCCAAAAAATCAACTTTATGATGAAAAACGATGACTCCGGACCTGTCGAACGTTCCCAAAATGGTCAATATGGATGACATTTTAACATTTAATCTTTTGACTCTAAATGACTGTTGGATGTGAATTATGACTTTTTCAACAAAAATAAGTGTGTTTAAAGTCATTTCTGTGCCTGAAATTGGTCAAAATTGAAGATTTTGAGTAAGCAAAACTCCGTAAAAATTGCAAATTTGGTCACTGTGAGGGTTTAAAAAGTGGTTATCCAACATGAGGCACAATCCAATTGACATTTTGAATCATTTTTGGTACAGTTCAAAAAATCAATTTTCTGATCAAAAACGATGACTCTGGACCTGTCGAACGTTCCCAAAATGGACAATATGTATGAAATTGTAGCATTTAATCTTTTGACTCTGAATGATTGTTGGGCGTGAAATATGACTTTTTCAACTAAAATAATTGTGTTTAAAGTTATTTCTGTGCCTGAAATTGGTCAAAATTGAAGCTTCTGAGTAAGCAAAACTCTGTAAAAATGGCAATTTTGGTCACTGTGAGGGTTTAAAAAGTGGTTATCCAACATGAGGCACGATCCAATTGACATTTTGAATTATTTTTGGTACAGTCCAAAAAACTCAATTTTCTGATCAAAAACGATGACTCTGGACCTGTCGAACGTTCCCAAAATGGACAATATGGATGAAATTGTAGCATTTAATCTTTTGACTCTGAATGATTGTTGGACGTGAAATATGACTTTTTCAACTAAAATAAGTGTGTTTAAAGTTATTTCTGTGCCTGAAATTGGTCAAAGTTGAAGCTTTTGAGTAAACAAAACTCTGTAAAAATGGCAATTTTGGTCACTGTGAGGGTTTAAAAAGTGGTTATCCAACATGAGGCACAATCCAATTGACATTTTGAATCATTTTTGGTACAGTTCAAAAAATCCATTTTCTGATCAAAAACGATGACTGTCGAACGTTCCCAAAATGGTCAAAATGGATGAAATGGAAGCATTTAATCTTTTGACTCTGAATGATTGTTGGATGTGAATTATGACTTTTTCAACTAAAATAAGTGTGTTTAAAGTTATTTCTGTGCCTGAAATTGGTCAAAGTTGAAGTTTTTGAGTAAACAAAACTCTGTAAAAATGGCAATTTTGGTCACTGTGAGGGTTTAAAAAGTGGTTATCCAACATGAGGCACGATCCAATTGACATTTTGAATCATTTTTGGTACAGTTCAAAAAATCCATTTTCTGATCAAAAACGATGACTGTCGAACGTTCCCAAAATGGTCAAAATGGATGAAATTGTAGCATTTAATCTTTTGACTCTGAATGATTGTTGGACGTGAAATATGACTTTTTCAACTAAAATAAGTGTGTTTAAAGTTATTTCTGTGCCTGAAATTGGTCAAAATTGAAGCTTTTGAGTAAGCAAAACTCTGTAAAACTGGCAATTATGGTCACTGTGAGGGTTTAAAAAGTGGTTATCCAACATGAGGCACGATCCAATTGACATTTTGAATCATTTTTGGTACAGTCCAAAAAATCAGTTTTCTGATGAAAAACGATGACTCTGGACCTGTCGAACGTTCCCAAAATGGTCAATATGGATGAAATTTTAACATTTAATCTTTTGACTCTAAATGACTGTTGGATGTGAATAAAGACTTTTTCAACTAAAATAATTGTGTTTAAAGTCATTTCTGTGCCTGAAATTGGTCAAAATTGAAGCTTTTGAGTAAGCAAAACTCAGTAAAACTGGCAATTATGGTCACTGTGAGGGTTTAAAAAGTGGTTATCCAACATGAGGCACGATCCCATTGACATTTTTATTCATTTTTGGTACAGGCCAAAAAATAAATTTTCTGATGAAAAACGATGACTGTCGAACGTTCCCAAAATGGTCAAAATGGATGAAATTGAAGCATTTAATCTTTTGACTCTGAATGATTGTTCGATGTGAATTATGACTTTTTCAACTAAAATAAGTGTGTTTAAAGTTATTTCTGTGCCTGAAATTGGTCAAAATTGAAGCTTCTGAGTAAGCAAAACTCTGTAAAAATGGCAATTTTGGTCACTGTGAGGGTTTAAAAATGTGGTTATCCAACATGAGGCACGATCCAATTGACATTTTGAATTATTTTTGGTAAGTCCAAAAAATCAATTTTCCGATGAAAAACGATGACTCCGGACCTGTCAAACGCTCCCAAAATGGTCAATATGGATGAAATTTTAACATTTTATCTTTTGACTCTAAATGACTGTTCGATGTGAATTATGACTTTTTCAACTAAAATAATTGTGTTTAAAGTCATTTATGTGCCTGAAATTGGTCAATATTTAAGATTTTGAGTAAGCAAAACTCTGTAAAAACGGCAATTTTGGTTACTGTGAGGGTTTCAAAAGTGGTTATTCAACATGAGGCACGATCCAATTGACATTTTGAATCATTTTTGGTACAGTCCAAAAAATCAATTTTCTGATGAAAAACGATGACTCCGGACCTGTCGAATGTTCCCAAAAAGGTCAATATGGATGAAATTTTAACATTTAATCTTTTGACTCTAAATGACTGTTCGATGTGAATTATGAATTTTTCAACTAAAATAAGTGTGTTTAAAGTCATTTCTGTGCCTGAAATTGCTCAAAATTGAAGCTTTAGAGTAAGCAAAACTCTGTAAAAATTGCAATTTTGGTCACTGTGAGGGTTTAAAAAGTGGTTATTCAACATGAGGCACGATCCAATTGACATTTTTAATCAATTTTGGTACAGGCCAAAAAATCAATTTTCTGATGAAAAACGATGACTCCGGACCTGTCGAACGTTCCCAAAATGGACAATATGGATGAAATTTTAACATTTAATCTTTTGACTCTAAATGACTGTTGGATGTGATTTATGACTTTTTCAACTAAAATAAGTGTGCTTAAAGTCACTTCTGTGCCTGAAATCGGTCAAAATTGAAGCTTTTGAGTAAGCAAAACTCTGTAAAAAGGGCAATTTTGGTCACTGTGAGGGTTTAAAAAGTGGTTATCCAAGATGAGGCACGATCCAATTGACATTTCGAATCATTTTTGGTACAGTTCAAAAAATCCATTTTCTGATCAAAAACGATGACTGTCGAACGTTCCCAAAATGGTCAAAATGGATGAAATTGAAGCATTTAATCTTTTGACTCTGAATGATTGTTGGATGTGAATTATGACTTTTTCAACTAAAATAAGTGTTTTTAAAGTTATTTCTGTGCCTGAAATTGGTCAAAATTGAAGCTTTTGAGTAAGCAAAACTCTGTAAAACTGGCAATTATGGTCACTGTGAGGGTTTAAAAAGTGGTTATCCAACATGAGGCACGATCCAATTGACATTTTGAATCATTTTTGGTACAGTCCAAAAAATCAGTTTTCTGATGAAAAACGATGACTCCGGACCTGTCGAACGTTCCCAAAATGGTCAATATGGATGCAATTTTAACATTTAATCTTTTGACTCTAAATGACTGTTGGATGTGAATTATGACTTTTTCAACTAAAATAAGTGTGTTTAAAGTCATTTCTGTGCCTGAAATTGCTCAAAATTGAAGCTTTTGAGTAAGCAAAGCTCTGTAAAAATTGCAATTTTGGTCACTGTGAGGGTTTAAAAAGTGGTTATTCAACATGAGGCACGATCCAATTGACATTTTTAATCATTTTTGGTACAGGCCAAAAAATCAATTTTCTGATGAAAAACGATGACTCCGGACCTGTCGAACGTTCCCAAAATGGACAATATGGATGAAATTTTAACATTTAATCTTTTGACTCTAAATGACTGTTCGATGTGAATTATGACTTTTTCAACTAAAATAATTGTGTTTAAAGTCATTTCTGTGCCTGAAATTGGTCAATATTTAAGATTTTGAGTAAGCAAAACTCTGTAAAACTGGCAATTATGGTCACTGTGAGAGTTTAAAAAGTGGTTATCCAACATGAGGCACGATCCCATTGACATTTTTAATCATTTTTGGTACAGTCCAAAAAATCAATTTTCTGATGAAAAACGATGACTCCGGACCTGTCGAATGTTCCCAAAAAGGTCAATATGGATGAAATTTTAACATTTAATCTTTTGACTCTAAATGACTGTTCGATGTGAATTATGAATTTTTCAACTAAAATAAGTGTGCTTAAAGTCACTTCTGTGCCTGAAATCGGTCAAAATTGAAGCTTTTGAGTAAGCAAAACTCTGTAAAAATTGCAATTTTGGTCACTGTGAGGGTTTAAAAAGTGGTTATCCAAGATGAGGCACGATCCAATTGACATTTTGAATAATTTTTGGTACAGTTAAAAAATCAATTTTCTGATCAAAAACGATGACTGTCGAACGTTCCCAAAATGGTCAAAATGGATGAAATTGAAGCATTTAATCTTTTGACTCTGAATGATTGTTGCATGTGAATTATGACTTTTTCAACTAAAATAAGTGTGTTTAAAGTTATTTCTGTGCCTGAAATTGGTCAAAATTGAAGCTTCTGAGTAAGCAAAACTCTGTAAAAATGGCAATTTTGGTCACTGTGAGAGTTTAAAAATGTGGTTATCCAACATGAGGCACGATCCAATTGACATTTTGAATTATTTTTGGTAAGTCCAAAAAATCAATTTTCCGATGAAAAACGATGACTCCGGACCTGTCAAACGCTCCCAAAATGGTCAATATGGATGAAATTTTAACATTTTATCTTTTGACTCTAAATGACTGTTCGATGTGAATTATGACTTTTTCAACTAAAATAATTGTGTTTAAAGTCATTTCTGTGCCTGAAATTGGTCAATATTTAAGATTTTGAGTAAGCAAAACTCTGTAAAAATGGCAATTTTGGTTACTGTGAGGGTTTCAAAAGTGGTTATTCAACATGAGGCACGATCCAATTGACATTTTGAATCATTTTTGGTACAGTCCAAAAAATCAATTTTCTGATGAAAAACGATGACTCCGGACCTGTCGAATGTTCCCAAAAAGGTCAATATGGATGAAATTTTAACATTTAATCTTTTGACTCTAAATGACTGTTCGATGTGAATTATGAATTTTTCAACTAAAATAAGTGTGTTTAAAGTCATTTCTGTGCCTGAAATTGCTCAAAATTGAAGCTTTAGAGTAAGCAAAACTCTGTAAACATTGCAATTTTGGTCACTGTGAGGGTTTAAAAAGTGGTTATTCAACATGAGGCACGATCCAATTGACATTTTTAATCAATTTTGGTACAGGCCAAAAAATCAATTTTCTGATGAAAAACGATGACTCCGGACTGTCGAACGTTCCCAAAATGGACAATATGGATGAAATTTTAACATTTAATCTTTTGACTCTAAATGACTGTTGTATGTGATTTATGACTTTTTCAACTAAAATAAGTGTGCTTAAAGTCACTTCTGTGCCTGAAATCGGTCAAAATTGAAGCTTTTGAGTAAGCAAAACTCTGTAAAAAGGGCAATTTTGGTCACTGTGAGGGTTTAAAAAGTGGTTATCCAAGATGAGGCACGATCCAATTGACATTTTGAATCATTTTTGGTACAGTTCAAAAAATCCATTTTCTGATCAAAAACGATGACTGTCGAACGTTCCCAAAATGGTCAAAATGGATGAAATTGAAGCATTTAATCTTTTGACTCTGAATGATTGTTGGATGTGAATTATGACTTTTTCAACTAAAATAAGTGTTTTTAAAGTTATTTCTGTGCCTGAAATTGGTCAAAATTGAAGCTTTTGAGTAAGCAAAACTCTGTAAAACTGGCAATTATGGTCACTGTGAGGGTTTAAAAAGTGGTTATCCAACATGAGGCACGATCCAATTGACATTTTGAATTATTTTTGGTACAGTCCAAAAAACTCAATTTTCTGATCAAAAACGATGACTCTGGACCTGTCGAACGTTCCCAAAATGGACAATATGGATGAAATTGTAGCATTTAATCTTTTGACTCTGAATGATTGTTGGACGTGAAATATGACTTTTTCAACTAAAATAAGTGTGTTTAAAGTTATTTCTGTGCCTGAAATTGGTCAAAGTTGAAGCTTTTGAGTAAACAAAACTCTGTAAAAATGGCAATTTTGGTCACTGTGAGGGTTTAAAAAGTGGTTATCCAACATGAGGCACGATCCAATTGACATTTTGAATCATTTTTGGTACAGTTCAAAAAATCCATTTTCTGATCAAAAACGATGACTGTCGAACGTTCCCAAAATGGTCAAAATGGATGAAATTGAAGCATTTAATCTTTTGACTCTGAATGATTGTTGGATGTGAATTATGACTTTTTCAACTAAAATAAGTGTTTTTAAAGTTATTTCTGTGCCTGAAATTGGTCAAAATTGAAGCTTTTGAGTAAGCAAAACTCTGTAAAACTGGCAATTATGGTCACTGTGAGGGTTTAAAAAGTGGTTATCCAACATGAGGCACGATCCAATTGACATTTTGAATCATTTTTGGTACAGTCCAAAAAATCAGTTTTCTGATGAAAAACGATGACTCCGGACCTGTCAAACCTTCCCAAAATGGTCAATATGGATGAAATTTTAACATTTAATCTTTTGACTCTAAATGACTGTTGGATGTGAATAAAGACTTTTTCAACTAAAATAATTGTGTTTAAAGTCATTTCTGTGCCTGAAATTGGTCAAAATTCAAGATTTTGAGTAAGCAAAACTCTGTAAAAATTGCAATTTTGGTCACTGTGAGGGTTTAAAAAGTGGTTATTCAACATGAGGCACGATCCAATTGACATTTTGAATAATTTTTGGTACAGTCCAAAAAATCAATTTCCTGATCAAAAACGATGACTCTGGACCTGTCGAACGTTCCCAAAATGGACAATATGGATGAAATTGTAGCATTTAATCTTTTGACTCTGAATGATTGTTGGACATGAAATATGACTTTTTCAACTAAAATAAGTGTGTTTAAAGTTATTTCTGTGCCTGAAATTGGTCAAAATTGAAGCTTTTGAGTAAGCAAAACTCAGTAAAACTGGCAATTATGGTCACTGTGAGGGTTTAAAAAGTGGTTATCCAACATGAGGCACGATCCCATTGACATTTTTATTCATTTTTGGTACAGGCCAAAAAATAAATTTTCTGATGAAAAACGATGACTGTCGAACGTTCCCAAAATGGTCAAAATGGATGAAATTGAAGCATTTAATCTTTTGACTCTGAATGATTGTTCGATGTGAATTATTACTTTTTCAACTAAAATAAGTGTGTTTAAAGTTATTTCTGTGCCTGAAATTGGTCAAAATTGAAGCTTCTGAGTAAGCAAAACTCTGTAAAAATGCCAATTTTGGTCACTGTGAGGGTTTAAAAATGTGGTTATCCAACATGAGGCACGATCCAATTGACATTTTGAATTATTTTTGGTAAGTCCAAAAAATCAATTTTCCGATGAAAAACGATGACTCCGGACCTGTCAAACGCTCCCAAAATGGTCAATATGGATGAAATTTTAACATTTTATCTTTTGACTCTAAATGACTGTTCGATGTGAATTATGACTTTTTCAACTAAAATAATTGTGTTAAAAGTCATTTATGTGCCTGAAATTGGTCAATATTTAAGATTTTGAGTAAGCAAAACTCTGTAAAAACGGCAATTTTGGTTACTGTGAGGGTTTAAAAAGTGGTTATCCAACATGAGGCACGATCCAATTGACATTTTGAATTATTTTTGGTACAGTCCAAAAAATCAATTTTCCGATGAAAAACGATGACTCCGGACCTGTCAAACGCTCCCAAAATGGTCAATATGGATGAAATTTTAACATTTAATCTTTTGACTCTAAATGACTGTTGGATGTGAATTATGACTTTTTCAACAAAAATAAGTGTGTTTAAAGTCATTTCTGTGCCTGAAATTGGTCAAAATTGAAGATTTTGAGTAAGCAAAACTCCGTAAAAATTGCAAATTTGGTCACTGTGAGGGTTTAAAAAGTGGTTATCCAACATGAGGCACGATCCAATTGACATTTTGAATAATTTTTGGTACAGTTCAAAAAATCAATTTTCTGATCAAAAACGATGACTCTGGACCTGTCGAACGTTCCCAAAATGGACAATATGTATGAAATTGTAGCATTTAATCTTTTGACTCTGAATGATTGTTGGGCGTGAAATATGACTTTTTCAACTAAAATAATTGTGTTTAAAGTTATTTCTGTGCCTGAAATTGGTCAAAATTGAAGCTTCTGAGTAAGCAAAACTCTGTAAAAATGGCAATTTTGGTCACTGTGAGGGTTTAAAAATGTGGTTATCCAACATGAGGCACGATCCAATTGACATTTTGAATTATTTTTGGTACAGTCCAAAAAATCAATTTTCCGATGAAAAACGATGACTCCGGACCTGTCAAACGCTCCCAAAATGGTCAATATGGATGAAATTTTAACATTTTATCTTTTGACTCTAAATGACTGTTCGATGTGAATTATGACTTTTTCAACTAAAATAATTGTGTTTAAAGTCATTTATGTGCCTGAAATTGGTCAATATTTAAGATTTTGAGTAAGCAAAACTCTGTAAAAACGGCAATTTTGGTTACTGTGAGGGTTTAAAAAGTGGTTATCCAACATGAGGCACGATCCAATTGATATTTTGAATCATTTTTGGTACAGTCCAAAAAATCAACTTTATGATGAAAAACGATGACTCCGGACCTGTCGAACGTTCCCAAAATGGTCAATATGGATGACATTTTAACATTTAATCTTTTGACTCTAAATGACTGTTGGATGTGAATTATGACTTTTTCAACAAAAATAAGTGTGTTTAAAGTCATTTCTGTGCCTGAAATTGGTCAAAATTGAAGATTTTGAGTAAGCAAAACTCCGTAAAAATTGCAAATTTGGTCACTGTGAGGGTTTAAAAAGTGGTTATCCAACATGAGGCACAATCCAATTGACATTTTGAATCATTTTTGGTACAGTTCAAAAAATCAATTTTCTGATCAAAAACGATGACTCTGGACCTGTCGAACGTTCCCAAAATGGACAATATGTATGAAATTGTAGCATTTAATCTTTTGACTCTGAATGATTGTTGGGCGTGAAATATGACTTTTTCAACTAAAATAATTGTGTTTAAAGTTATTTCTGTGCCTGAAATTGGTCAAAATTGAAGCTTCTGAGTAAGCAAAACTCTGTAAAAATGGCAATTTTGGTCACTGTGAGGGTTTAAAAAGTGGTTATCCAACATGAGGCACGATCCAATTGACATTTTGAATTATTTTTGGTACAGTCCAAAAAACTCAATTTTCTGATCAAAAACGATGACTCTGGACCTGTCGAACGTTCCCAAAATGGACAATATGGATGAAATTGTAGCATTTAATCTTTTGACTCTGAATGATTGTTGGACGTGAAATATGACTTTTTCAACTAAAATAAGTGTGTTTAAAGTTATTTCTGTGCCTGAAATTGGTCAAAGTTGAAGCTTTTGAGTAAACAAAACTCTGTAAAAATGGCAATTTTGGTCACTGTGAGGGTTTAAAAAGTGGTTATCCAACATGAGGCACGATCCAATTGACATTTTGAATCATTTTTGGTACAGTCCAAAAAATCAGTTTTCTGATGAAAAACGATGACTCCGGACCTGTCAAACCTTCCCAAAATGGTCAATATGGATGAAATTTTAACATTTAATCTTTTGACTCTAAATGACTGTTGGATGTGAATAAAGACTTTTTCAACTAAAATAATTGTGTTTAAAGTCATTTCTGTGCCTGAAATTGGTCAAAATTGAAGATTTTGAGTAAGCAAAACTCTGTAAAAATTGCAATTTTGGTCACTGTGAGGGTTTAAAAAGTGGTTATTCAACATGAGGCACGATCCAATTGACATTTTGAATAATTTTTGGTACAGTCCAAAAAATCAATTTTCTGATCAAAAACGATGACTCTGGACCTGTCGAACGTTCCCAAAATGGACAATATGGATGAAATTGTAGCATTTAATCTTTTGACTCTGAAGGATTGTTGGACGTGAAATATGACTTTTTCAACTAAAATAAGTGTGTTTAAAGTTATTTCTGTGCCTGAAATTGGTCAAAATTGAAGCTTTTGAGTAAGCAAAACTCAGTAAAACTGGCAATTATGGTCACTGTGAGGGTTTAAAAAGTGGTTATCCAACATGAGGCACGATCCTATTGACATTTTTATTCATTTTTGGTACAGGCCAAAAAATAAATTTTCTGATGAAAAACGATGACTGTCGAACGTTCCCAAAATGGTCAAAATGGATGAAATTGAAGCATTTAATCTTTTGACTCTGAATGATTGTTCGATGTGAATTATGACTTTTTCAACTAAAATAAGTGTGTTTAAAGTTATTTCTGTGCCTGAAATTGGTCAAAATTGAAGCTTCTGAGTAAGCAAAACTCTGTAAAAATGGCAATTTTGGTCACTGTGAGGGTTTAAAAATGTGGTTATCCAACATGAGGCACGATCCAATTGACATTTTGAATTATTTTTGGTAAGTCCAAAAAATCAATTTTCCGATGAAAAACGATGACTCCGGACCTGTCAAACGCTCCCAAAATGGTCAATATGGATGAAATTTTAACATTTTATCTTTTGACTCTAAATGACTGTTCGATGTGAATTATGACTTTTTCAACTAAAATAATTGTGTTAAAAGTCATTTATGTGCCTGAAATTGGTCAATATTTAAGATTTTGAGTAAGCAAAACTCTGTAAAAACGGCAATTTTGGTTACTGTGAGGGTTTAAAAAGTGGTTATCCAACATGAGGCATGATCCAATTGACATTTTGAATTATTTTTGGTACAGTCCAAAAAATCAATTTTCCGATGAAAAACGATGACTCCGGACCTGTCAAACGCTCCCAAAATGGTCAATATGGATGAAATTTTAACATTTAATCTTTTGACTCTAAATGACTGTTGGATGTGAATTATGACTTTTTCAACAAAAATAAGTGTGTTTAAAGTCATTTCTGTGCCTGAAATTGGTCAAAATTGAAGATTTTGAGTAAGCAAAACTCCGTAAAAATTGCAAATTTGGTCACTGTGAGGGTTTAAAAAGTGGTTATCCAACATGAGGCACGATCCAATTGACATTTTGAATAATTTTTGGTACAGTTCAAAAAATCAATTTTCTGATCAAAAACGATGACTCTGGACCTGTCGAACGTTCCCAAAATGGACAATATGTATGAAATTGTAGCATTTAATCTTTTGACTCTGAATGATTGTTGGGCGTGAAATATGACTTTTTCAACTAAAATAATTGTGTTTAAAGTTATTTCTGTGCCTGAAATTGGTCAAAATTGAAGCTTCTGAGTAAGCAAAACTCTGTAAAAATGGCAATTTTGGTCACTGTGAGGGTTTAAAAATGTGGTTATCCAACATGAGGCACGATCCAATTGACATTTTGAATTATTTTTGGTACAGTCTAAAAAATCAATTTTCCGATGAAAAACGATGACTCCGGACCTGTCAAACGCTCCCAAAATGGTCAATATGGATGAAATTTTAACATTTTATCTTTTGACTCTAAATGACTGTTGGATGTGAATTATGACTTTTTCAACAAAAATAATTGTGTTTAAAGTCATTTCTGTGCCTGAAATTGGTCAAAATTGAAGATTTTGAGTAAGCAAAACTCTGTAAAAATTGCAATTTTGGTCACTGTGAGGGTTTAAAAAGTGGTTATTCAACATGAGGCACGATCCAATTGACATTTTGAATAATTTTTGGTACAGTTCAAAAAATCAATTTTCTGATCAAAAACGATGACTCTGGACCTGTCGAACGTTCCCAAAATGGACAATATGGATGAAATTGTAGCATTTAATCTTTTGACTCTGAATGATTGTTGGACGTGAAATATGACTTTTTCAACTAAAATAAGTGTGTTTAAAGTTATTTCTGTGCCTGAAATTGGTCAAAATTGAAGCTTTTGAGTAAGCAAAACTCAGTAAAACTGGCAATTATGGTCACTGTAAGGGTTTAAAAAGTGGTTATCCAACATGAGGCACAATCCCATTGACATTTTTATTCATTTTTGGTACAGGCCAAAAAAAAAATTTTCTGATGAAAAACGATGACTGTCGAACGTTCCCAAAATGGTCAAAATGGATGAAATTGAAGCATTTAATCTTTTGACTCTGAATGATTGTTGGATGTGAATTATGACTTTTTCAACTAAAATAAGTGTGTTTAAAGTTATTTCTGTGCCTGAAATTGGTCAAAATTGAAGCTTCTGAGTAAGCAAAACTCTGTAAAAATGGCAATTTTGGTCACTGTGAGAGTTTAAAAATGTGGTTATCCAACATGAGGCACGATCCAATTGACATTTTGAATTATTTTTGGTACAGTCCAAAAAACTCAATTTTCTGATCAAAAACGATGACTCTGGACCTGTCGAACGTTCCCAAAATGGACAATATGGATGAAATTGTAGCATTTAATCTTTTGACTCTGAATGATTGTTGGACGTGAAATATGATTTTTCAACTAAAATAAGTGTGTTTAAAGTTATTTCTGTGCCTGAAATTGGTCAAAGTTGAAGCTTTTGAGTAAACAAAACTCTGTAAAAATGGCAATTTTGGTCACTGTGAGGGTTTAAAAAGTGGTTATCCAACATGAGGCACAATCCAATTGACATTTTGAATCATTTTTGGTACAGTTCAAAAAATCCATTTTCTGATCAAAAACGATGACTGTCGAACGTTCCCAAAATGGTCAAAATGGATGAAATTGAAGCATTTAATCTTTTGACTCTGAATGATTGTTGGATGTGAATTATGACTTTTTCAACTAAAATAAGTGTTTTTAAAGTTATTTCTGTGCCTGAAATTGGTCAAAATTGAAGCTTTTGAGTAAACAAAACTCTGTAAAAATGGCAATTTTGGTCACTGTGAGGGTTTAAAAAGTGGTTATCCAACATGAGGCACGATCCAATTGACATTTTGAATTATTTTTGGTACAGTCCAAAAAACTCAATTTTCTGATCAAAAACGATGACTCTGGACCTTTCGAACGTTCCCAAAATGGACAATATGGATGAAATTGTAGCATTTAATCTTTTGACTCTGAATGATTGTTGGACGTGAAATATGACTTTTTCAACTAAAATAAGTGTGTTTAAAGTTATTTCTGTGCCTGAAATTGGTCAAAGTTGAAGCTTTTGAGTAAACAAAACTCTGTAAAAATGGCAATTTTGGTCACTGTGAGGGTTTAAAAAGTGGTTATCCAACATGAGGCACGATCCAATTGACATTTTGAATCATTTTTGGTACAGTCCAAAAAATCAGTTTTCTGATGAAAAACGATGACTCCGGACCTGTCAAACCTTCCCAAAATGGTCAATATGGATGAAATTTTAACATTTAATCTTTTGACTCTAAATGACTGTTGGATGTGAATAAAGACTTTTTCAACTAAAATAATTGTGTTTAAAGTCATTTCTGTGCCTGAAATTGGTCAAAATTGAAGATTTTGAGTAAGCAAAACTCTGTAAAAATTGCAATTTTGGTCACTGTGAGGGTTTAAAAAGTGGTTATTCAACATGAGGCACGATCCAATTGACATTTTGAATAATTTTTGGTACAGTCCAAAAAATCAATTTTCTGATCAAAAACGATGACTCTGGACCTGTCGAACGTTCCCAAAATGGACAATATGGATGAAATTGTAGCATTTAATCTTTTGACTCTGAAGGATTGTTGGACGTGAAATATGACTTTTTCAACTAAAATAAGTGTGTTTAAAGTTATTTCTGTGCCTGAAATTGGTCAAAATTGAAGCTTTTGAGTAAGCAAAACTCAGTAAAACTGGCAATTATGGTCACTGTGAGGGTTTAAAAAGTGGTTATCCAACATGAGGCACGATCCTATTGACATTTTTATTCATTTTTGGTACAGGCCAAAAAATAAATTTTCTGATGAAAAACGATGACTGTCGAACGTTCCCAAAATGGTCAAAATGGATGAAATTGAAGCATTTAATCTTTTGACTCTGAATGATTGTTCGATGTGAATTATGACTTTTTCAACTAAAATAAGTGTGTTTAAAGTTATTTCTGTGCCTGAAATTGGTCAAAATTGAAGCTTCTGAGTAAGCAAAACTCTGTAAAAATGGCAATTTTGGTCACTGTGAGGGTTTAAAAATGTGGTTATCCAACATGAGGCACGATCCAATTGACATTTTGAATTATTTTTGGTAAGTCCAAAAAATCAATTTTCCGATGAAAAACGATGACTCCGGACCTGTCAAACGCTCCCAAAATGGTCAATATGGATGAAATTTTAACATTTTATCTTTTGACTCTAAATGACTGTTCGATGTGAATTATGACTTTTTCAACTAAAATAATTGTGTTAAAAGTCATTTATGTGCCTGAAATTGGTCAATATTTAAGATTTTGAGTAAGCAAAACTCTGTAAAAACGGCAATTTTGGTTACTGTGAGGGTTTAAAAAGTGGTTATTCAACATGAGGCACGATCCAATTGACATTTTGAATTATTTTTGGTACAGTCCAAAAAATCAATTTTCCGATGAAAAACGATGACTCCGGACCTGTCAAACGCTCCCAAAATGGTCAATATGGATGAAATTTTAACATTTAATCTTTTGACTCTAAATGACTGTTGGATGTGAATTATGACTTTTTCAACAAAAATAAGTGTGTTTAAAGTCATTTCTGTGCCTGAAATTGGTCAAAATTGAAGATTTTGAGTAAGCAAAACTCCGTAAAAATTGCAAATTTGGTCACTGTGAGGGTTTAAAAAGTGGTTATCCAACATGAGGCACGATCCAATTGACATTTTGAATAATTTTTGGTACAGTTCAAAAAATCAATTTTCTGATCAAAAACGATGACTCTGGACCTGTCGAACGTTCCCAAAATGGACAATATGTATGAAATTGTAGCATTTAATCTTTTGACTCTGAATGATTGTTGGGCGTGAAATATGACTTTTTCAACTAAAATAATTGTGTTTAAAGTTATTTCTGTGCCTGAAATTGGTCAAAATTGAAGCTTCTGAGTAAGCAAAACTCTGTAAAAATGGCAATTTTGGTCACTGTGAGGGTTTAAAAATGTGGTTATCCAACATGAGGCACGATCCAATTGACATTTTGAATTATTTTTGGTACAGTCTAAAAAATCAATTTTCCGATGAAAAACGATGACTCCGGACCTGTCAAACGCTCCCAAAATGGTCAATATGGATGAAATTTTAACATTTTATCTTTTGACTCTAAATGACTGTTGGATGTGAATTATGACTTTTTCAACAAAAATAATTGTGTTTAAAGTCATTTCTGTGCCTGAAATTGGTCAAAATTGAAGATTTTGAGTAAGCAAAACTCTGTAAAAATTGCAATTTTGGTCACTGTGAGGGTTTAAAAAGTGGTTATTCAACATGAGGCACGATCCAATTGACATTTTGAATAATTTTTGGTACAGTTCAAAAAATCAATTTTCTGATCAAAAACGATGACTCTGGACCTGTCGAACGTTCCCAAAATGGACAATATGGATGAAATTGTAGCATTTAATCTTTTGACTCTGAATGATTGTTGGACGTGAAATATGACTTTTTCAACTAAAATAAGTGTGTTTAAAGTTATTTCTGTGCCTGAAATTGGTCAAAATTGAAGCTTTTGAGTAAGCAAAACTCAGTAAAACTGGCAATTATGGTCACTGTAAGGGTTTAAAAAGTGGTTATCCAACATGAGGCACAATCCCATTGACATTTTTATTCATTTTTGGTACAGGCCAAAAAAAAAATTTTCTGATGAAAAACGATGACTGTCGAACGTTCCCAAAATGGTCAAAATGGATGAAATTGAAGCATTTAATCTTTTGACTCTGAATGATTGTTGGATGTGAATTATGACTTTTTCAACTAAAATAAGTGTGTTTAAAGTTATTTCTGTGCCTGAAATTGGTCAAAATTGAAGCTTCTGAGTAAGCAAAACTCTGTAAAAATGGCAATTTTGGTCACTGTGAGAGTTTAAAAATGTGGTTATCCAACATGAGGCACGATCCAATTGACATTTTGAATTATTTTTGGTAAGTCCAAAAAATCAATTTTCCGATGAAAAACGATGACTCCGTACCTGTCAAACGCTCCCAAAATGGTCAATATGGATGAAATTTTAACATTTTATCTTTTGACTCTAAATGACTGTTCGATGTGAATTATGACTTTTTCAACTAAAATAATTGTGTTTAAAGTCATTTCTGTGCCTGAAATTGGTCAATATTTAAGATTTTGAGTAAGCAAAACTCTGTAAAAACGGCAATTTTGGTTACTGTGAGGGTTTCAAAAGTGGTTATTCAACATGAGGCACGATCCAATTGACATTTTGAATCATTTTTGGTACAGTCCAAAAAATCAATTTTCTGATGAAAAACGATGACTCCGGACCTGTCGAATGTTCCCAAAAAGGTCAATATGGATGGAATTTTAACACTTAATCTTTTGACTCTAAATGACTGTTCGATGTGAATTATGAATTTTTCAACTAAAATAAGTGTGCTTAAAGTCACTTCTGTGCCTGAAATCGGTCAAAATTGAAGCTTTTGAGTAAGCAAAACTCTGTAAAAATTGCAATTTTGGTCACTGTGAGGGTTTAAAAAGTGGTTATCCAAGATGAGGCACGATCCAATTGACATTTTGAATAATTTTTGGTACAGTTAAAAAATCAATTTTCTGATCAAAAACGATGACTGTCGAACGTTCCCAAAATGGTCAAAATGGATGAAATTGAAGCATTTAATCTTTTGACTCTGAATGATTGTTGGATGTGAATTATGAATTTTTCAACTAAAATAAGTGTGTTTAAAGTTATTTCTGTGCCTGAAATTGGTCAAAATTGAAGCTTCTGAGTAAGCAAAACTCTGTAAAAATGGCAATTTTGGTCACTGTGAGAGTTTAAAAATGTGGTTATCCAACATGAGGCACGATCCAATTGACATTTTGAATTATTTTTGGTAAGTCCAAAAAATCAATTTTCCGATGAAAAACGATGACTCCGGACCTGTCAAACGCTCCCAAAATGGTCAATATGGATGAAATTTTAACATTTTATCTTTTGACTCTAAATGACTGTTCGATGTGAATTATGACTTTTTCAACTAAAATAAGTGTGCTTAAAGTCACTTCTGTGCCTGAAATCGGTCAAAATTGAAGCTTTTGAGTAAGCAAAACTCTGTAAAAATTGCAATTTTGGTCACTGTGAGGGTTTAAAAAGTGGTTATCCAAGATGAGGCACGATCCAATTGACATTTTGAATAATTTTTGGTACAGTTAAAAAATCAATTTTCTGATCAAAAACGATGACTGTCGAACGTTCCCAAAATGGTCAAAATGGATGAAATTGAAGCATTTAATCTTTTGACTCTGAATGATTGTTGGATGTGAATTATGACTTTTTCAACTAAAATAAGTGTTTTTAAAGTTATTTCTGTGCCTGAAATTGGTCAAAATTGAAGCTTTTGAGTAAGCAAAACTCTGTAAAACTGGCAATTATGGTCACTGTGAGGGTTTAAAAAGTGGTTATCCAACATGAGGCACGATCCAATTGACATTTTGAATCATTTTTGGTACAGTCCAAAAAATCAGTTTTCTGATGAAAAACGATGACTCCGGACCTGTCGAACGTTCCCAAAATGGTCAATATGGATGAAATTTTAACATTTAATCTTTTGACTCTAAATGACTGTTGGATGTGAATAAAGACTTTTTCAACTAAAATAGGTGTGTTTAAAGTCATTTCTGTGCCTGAAATTGGTCAAAATTGAAGATTTTGAGTAAGCAAAACTCTGTAAAAATTGCAATTTTGGTCACTGTGAGGGTTTAAAAAGTGGTTATTCAACATAAGGCACGATCCAATTGACATTTTGAATAATTTTTGGTACAGTTCAAAAAATCAATTTTCTGATCAAAAACGATGACTCTGGACCTGTCGAACGTTCCCAAAATGGACAATATGGATGAAATTGTAGCATTTAATCTTTTGACTCTGAATGATTGTTGGACATGAAATATGACTTTTTCAACTAAAATAAGTGTGTTTAAAGTTATTTCTGTGCCTGAAATTGGTCAAAATTGAAGCTTTTTTTAGTAAGCAAAACTCAGTAAAACTGGCAATTATGGTCACTGTAAGGGTTTAAAAAGTGGTTATCCAACATGAGGCACAATCCCATTGACATTTTTATTCATTTTTGGTACAGGCCAAAAAATAAATTTTCTGATGAAAAACGATGACTGTCGAACGTTCCCAAAATGGTCAAAATGGATGAAATTGAAGCATTTAATCTTTTGACTCTGAATGATTGTTGGATGTGAATTATGACTTTTTCAACTAAAATAAGTGTGTTTAAAGTTATTTCTGTGCCTGAAATTGGTCAAAATTGAAGCTTCTGAGTAAGCAAAACTCTGTAAAAATGGCAATTTTGGTCACTGTGAGAGTTTAAAAATGTGGTTATCCAACATGAGGCACGATCCAATTGACATTTTGAATTATTTTTGGTAAGTCCAAAAAATCAATTTTCCGATGAAAAACGATGACTCCGGACCTGTCAAACGCTCCCAAAATGGTCAATATGGATGAAATTTTAACATTTTATCTTTTGACTCTAAATGACTGTTCGATGTGAATTATGACTTTTTCAACTAAAATAATTGTGTTTAAAGTCATTTCTGTGCCTGAAATTGGTCAATATTTAAGATTTTGAGTAAGCAAAACTCTGTAAAAATGGCAATTTTGGTTACTGTGAGGGTTTCAAAAGTGGTTATTCAACATGAGGCACGATCCAATTGACATTTTGAATCATTTTTGGTACAGTCCAAAAAATCAATTTTCTGATGAAAAACGATGACTCCGGACCTGTCGAATGTTCCCAAAAAGGTCAATATGGATGAAATTTTAACATTTAATCTTTTGACTCTAAATGACTGTTCGATGTGAATTATGAATTTTTCAACTAAAATAAGTGTGTTTAAAGTCATTTCTGTGCCTGAAATTGCTCAAAATTGAAGCTTTAGAGTAAGGAAAACTCTGTAAACATTGCAATTTTGGTCACTGTGAGGGTTTAAAAAGTGGTTATTCAACATGAGGCACGATCCAATTGACATTTTTAATCAATTTTGGTACAGGCCAAAAAATCAATTTTCTGATGAAAAACGATGACTCCGGACTGTCGAACGTTCCCAAAATGGACAATATGGATGAAATTTTAACATTTAATCTTTTGACTCTAAATGACTGTTGTATGTGATTTATGACTTTTTCAACTAAAATAAGTGTGCTTAAAGTCACTTCTGTGCCTGAAATCGGTCAAAATTGAAGCTTTTGAGTAAGCAAAACTCTGTAAAAAGGGCAATTTTGGTCACTGTGAGGGTTTAAAAAGTGGTTATCCAAGATGAGGCACGATCCAATTGACATTTTGAATCATTTTTGGTACAGTTCAAAAAATCCATTTTCTGATCAAAAACGATGACTGTCGAACGTTCCCAAAATGGTCAAAATGGATGAAATTGAAGCATTTAATCTTTTGACTCTGAATGATTGTTGGATGTGAATTATGACTTTTTCAACTAAAATAAGTGTTTTTAAAGTTATTTCTGTGCCTGAAATTGGTCAAAATTGAAGCTTTTGAGTAAGCAAAACTCTGTAAAACTGGCAATTATGGTCACTGTGAGGGTTTAAAAAGTGGTTATCCAACATGAGGCACGATCCAATTGACATTTTGAATTATTTTTGGTACAGTCCAAAAAACTCAATTTTCTGATCAAAAACGATGACTCTGGACCTGTCGAACGTTCCCAAAATGGACAATATGGATGAAATTGTAGCATTTAATCTTTTGACTCTGAATGATTGTTGGACGTGAAATATGACTTTTTCAACTAAAATAAGTGTGTTTAAAGTTATTTCTGTGCCTGAAATTGGTCAAAGTTGAAGCTTTTGAGTAAACAAAACTCTGTAAAAATGGCAATTTTGGTCACTGTGAGGGTTTAAAAAGTGGTTATCCAACATGAGGCACGATCCAATTGACATTTTGAATCATTTTTGGTACAGTCCAAAAAATCAGTTTTCTGATGAAAAACGATGACTCCGGACCTGTCAAACCTTCCCAAAATGGTCAATATGGATGAAATTTTAACATTTAATCTTTTGACTCTAAATGACTGTTGGATGTGAATAAAGACTTTTTCAACTAAAATAATTGTGTTTAAAGTCATTTCTGTGCCTGAAATTGGTCAAAATTGAAGATTTTGAGTAAGCAAAACTCTGTAAAAATTGCAATTTTGGTCACTGTGAGGGTTTAAAAAGTGGTTATTCAACATGAGGCACGATCCAATTGACATTTTGAATAATTTTTGGTACAGTCCAAAAAATCAATTTTCTGATCAAAAACGATGACTCTGGACCTGTCGAACGTTCCCAAAATGGACAATATGGATGAAATTGTAGCATTTAATCTTTTGACTCTGAATGATTGTTGGACGTGAAATATGACTTTTTCAACTAAAATAAGTGTGTTTAAAGTTATTTCTGTGCCTGAAATTGGTCAAAATTGAAGCTTTTGAGTAAGCAAAACTCAGTAAAACTGGCAATTATGGTCACTGTGAGGGTTTAAAAAGTGGTTATCCAACATGAGGCACGATCCCATTGACATTTTTATTCATTTTTGGTACAGGCCAAAAAATAAATTTTCTGATGAAAAACGATGACTGTCGAACGTTCCCAAAATGGTCAAAATGGATGAAATTGAAGCATTTAATCTTTTGACTCTGAATGATTGTTCGATGTGAATTATGACTTTTTCAACTAAAATAAGTGTGTTTAAAGTTATTTCTGTGCCTGAAATTGGTCAAAATTGAAGCTTCTGAGTAAGCAAAACTCTGTAAAAATGGCAATTTTGGTTACTGTGAGGGTTTAAAAAGTGGTTATCCAACATGAGGCACGATCCAATTGACATTTTGAATTATTTTTGGTACAGTCCAAAAAATCAATTTTCCGATGAAAAACGATGACTCCGGACCTGTCAAACGCTCCCAAAATGGTCAATATGGATGACATTTTAACATTTAATCTTTTGACTCTAAATGACTGTTCGATGTGAATTATGACTTTTTCAACTAAAATAATTGTGTTAAAAGTCATTTATGTGCCTGAAATTGGTCAATATTTAAGATTATGAGTAAGCAAAACTCTGTAAAAACGGCAATTTTGGTTACTGTGAGGGTTTAAAAAGTGGTTATCCAACATGAGGCACGATCCAATTGACATTTTGAATTATTTTTGGTACAGTCCAAAAAATCAATTTTCCGATGAAAAACGATGACTCCGGACCTGTCAAACGCTCCCAAAATGGTCAATATGGATGAAATTTTAACATTTAATCTTTTGACTCTAAATGACTGTTGGATGTGAATTATGACTTTTTCAACAAAAATAAGTGTGTTTAAAGTCATTTCTGTGCCTGAAATTGGTCAAAATTGAAGATTTTGAGTAAGCAAAACTCCGTAAAAATTGCAAATTTGGTCACTGTGAGGGTTTAAAAAGTGGTTATCCAACATGAGGCACGATCCAATTGACATTTTGAATTATTTTTGGTACAGTCCAAAAAATCAATTTTCCGATGAAAAACGATGACTCCGGACCTGTCAAACGCTCCCAAAATGGTCAATATGGATGAAATTTTAACATTTAATCTTTTGACTCTAAATGACTGTTGGATGTGAATTATGACTTTTTCAACAAAAATAAGTGTGTTTAAAGTCATTTCTGTGCCTGAAATTGGTCAAAATTGAAGATTTTGAGTAAGCAAAACTCCGTAAAAATTGCAAATTTGGTCACTGTGAGGGTTTAAAAAGTGGTTATCCAACATGAGGCACGATCCAATTGACATTTTGAATAATTTTTGGTACAGTTCAAAAAATCAATTTTCTGATCAAAAACGATGACTCTGGACCTGTCGAACGTTCCCAAAATGGACAATATGTATGAAATTGTAGCATTTAATCTTTTGACTCTGAATGATTGTTGGGCGTGAAATATGACTTTTTCAACTAAAATAATTGTGTTTAAAGTTATTTCTGTGCCTGAAATTGGTCAAAATTGAAGCTTCTGAGTAAGCAAAACTCTGTAAAAATGGCAATTTTGGTCACTGTGAGGGTTTAAAAATGTGGTTATCCAACATGAGGCACGATCCAATTGACATTTTGAATTATTTTTGGTACAGTCTAAAAAATCAATTTTCCGATGAAAAACGATGACTCCGGACCTGTCAAACGCTCCCAAAATGGTCAATATGGATGAAATTTTAACATTTTATCTTTTGACTCTAAATGACTGTTGGATGTGAATTATGACTTTTTCAACAAAAATAATTGTGTTTAAAGTCATTTCTGTGCCTGAAATTGGTCAAAATTGAAGATTTTGAGTCAGCAAAACTCTGTAAAAATTGCAATTTTGGTCACTGTGAGGGTTTAAAAAGTGGTTATTCAACATGAGGCACGATCCAATTGACATTTTGAATAATTTTTGGTACAGTTCAAAAAATCAATTTTCTGATCAAAAACGATGACTCTGGACCTGTCGAACGTTCCCAAAATGGACAATATGGATGAAATTGTAGCATTTAATCTTTTGACTCTGAATGATTGTTGGACGTGAAATATGACTTTTTCAACTAAAATAAGTGTGTTTAAAGTTATTTCTGTGCCTGAAATTGGTCAAAATTGAAGCTTTTGAGTAAGCAAAACTCAGTAAAACTGGCAATTATGGTCACTGTAAGGGTTTAAAAAGTGGTTATCCAACATGAGGCACAATCCCATTGACATTTTTATTCATTTTTGGTACAGGCCAAAAAAAAAATTTTCTGATGAAAAACGATGACTGTCGAACGTTCCCAAAATGGTCAAAATGGATGAAATTGAAGCATTTAATCTTTTGACTCTGAATGATTGTTGGATGTGAATTATGACTTTTTCAACTAAAATAAGTGTGTTTAAAGTTATTTCTGTGCCTGAAATTGGTCAAAATTGAAGCTTCTGAGTAAGCAAAACTCTGTAAAAATGGCAATTTTGGTCACTGTGAGAGTTTAAAAATGTGGTTATCCAACATGAGGCACGATCCAATTGACATTTTGAATTATTTTTGGTAAGTCCAAAAAATCAATTTTCCGATGAAAAACGATGACTCCGTACCTGTCAAACGCTCCCAAAATGGTCAATATGGATGAAATTTTAACATTTTATCTTTTGACTCTAAATGACTGTTCGATGTGAATTATGACTTTTTCAACTAAAATAATTGTGTTTAAAGTCATTTCTGTGCCTGAAATTGGTCAATATTTAAGATTTTGAGTAAGCAAAACTCTGTAAAAACGGCAATTTTGGTTACTGTGAGGGTTTCAAAAGTGGTTATTCAACATGAGGCACGATCCAATTGACATTTTGAATCATTTTTGGTACAGTCCAAAAAATCAATTTTCTGATGAAAAACGATGACTCCGGACCTGTCGAATGTTCCCAAAAAGGTCAATATGGATGGAATTTTAACACTTAATCTTTTGACTCTAAATGACTGTTCGATGTGAATTATGAATTTTTCAACTAAAATAAGTGTGCTTAAAGTCACTTCTGTGCCTGAAATCGGTCAAAATTGAAGCTTTTGAGTAAGCAAAACTCTGTAAAAATTGCAATTTTGGTCACTGTGAGGGTTTAAAAAGTGGTTATCCAAGATGAGGCACGATCCAATTGACATTTTGAATAATTTTTGGTACAGTTAAAAAATCAATTTTCTGATCAAAAACGATGACTGTCGAACGTTCCCAAAATGGTCAAAATGGATGAAATTGAAGCATTTAATCTTTTGACTCTGAATGATTGTTGGATGTGAATTATGAATTTTTCAACTAAAATAAGTGTGTTTAAAGTTATTTCTGTGCCTGAAATTGGTCAAAATTGAAGCTTCTGAGTAAGCAAAACTCTGTAAAAATGGCAATTTTGGTCACTGTGAGAGTTTAAAAATGTGGTTATCCAACATGAGGCACGATCCAATTGACATTTTGAATTATTTTTGGTAAGTCCAAAAAATCAATTTTCCGATGAAAAACGATGACTCCGGACCTGTCAAACGCTCCCAAAATGGTCAATATGGATGAAATTTTAACATTTTATCTTTTGACTCTAAATGACTGTTCGATGTGAATTATGACTTTTTCAACTAAAATAATTGTGTTTAAAGTCATTTCTGTGCCTGAAATTGGTCAATATTTAAGATTTTGAGTAAGCAAAACTCTGTAAAAACGGCAATTTTGGTTACTGTGAGGGTTTCAAAAGTGGTTATTCAACATGAGGCACGATCCAATTGACATTTTGAATCATTTTTGGTACAGTCCAAAAAATCAATTTTCTGATGAAAAACGATGACTCCGGACCTGTCGAATGTTCCCAAAAAGGTCAATATGGATGAAATTTTAACATTTAATCTTTTGACTCTAAATGACTGTTCGATGTGAATTATGAATTTTTCAACTAAAATAAGTGTGCTTAAAGTCACTTCTGTGCCTGAAATCGGTCAAAATTGAAGCTTTTGAGTAAGCAAAACTCTGTAAAAATTGCAATTTTGGTCACTGTGAGGGTTTAAAAAGTGGTTATCCAAGATGAGGCACGATCCAATTGACATTTTGAATAATTTTTGGTACAGTTAAAAAATCAATTTTCTGATCAAAAACGATGACTGTCGAACGTTCCCAAAATGGTCAAAATGGATGAAATTGAAGCATTTAATCTTTTGACTCTGAATGATTGTTGGATGTGAATTATGACTTTTTCAACTAAAATAAGTGTTTTTAAAGTTATTTCTGTGCCTGAAATTGGTCAAAATTGAAGCTTTTGAGTAAGCAAAACTCTGTAAAACTGGCAATTATGGTCACTGTGAGGGTTTAAAAAGTGGTTATCCAACATGAGGCACGATCCAATTGACATTTTGAATCATTTTTGGTACAGTCCAAAAAATCAGTTTTCTGATGAAAAACGATGACTCCGGACCTGTCGAACGTTCCCAAAATGGTCAATATGGATGAAATTTTAACATTTAATCTTTTGACTCTAAATGACTGTTGGATGTGAATAAAGACTTTTTCAACTAAAATAGGTGTGTTTAAAGTCATTTCTGTGCCTGAAATTGGTCAAAATTGAAGATTTTGAGTAAGCAAAACTCTGTAAAAATTGCAATTTTGGTCACTGTGAGGGTTTAAAAAGTGGTTATTCAACATAAGGCACGATCCAATTGACATTTTGAAGAATTTTTGGTACAGTTCAAAAAATCAATTTTCTGATCAAAAACGATGACTCTGGACCTGTCGAACGTTCCCAAAATGGACAATATGGATGAAATTGTAGCATTTAATCTTTTGACTCTGAATGATTGTTGGACATGAAATATGACTTTTTCAACTAAAATAAGTGTGTTTAAAGTTATTTCTGTGCCTGAAATTGGTCAAAATTGAAGCTTTTTTTAGTAAGCAAAACTCAGTAAAACTGGCAATTATGGTCACTGTAAGGGTTTAAAAAGTGGTTATCCAACATGAGGCACAATCCCATTGACATTTTTATTCATTTTTGGTACAGGCCAAAAAATAAATTTTCTGATGAAAAACGATGACTGTCGAACGTTCCCAAAATGGTCAAAATGGATGAAATTGAAGCATTTAATCTTTTGACTCTGAATGATTGTTGGATGTGAATTATGACTTTTTCAACTAAAATAAGTGTGTTTAAAGTTATTTCTGTGCCTGAAATTGGTCAAAATTGAAGCTTCTGAGTAAGCAAAACTCTGTAAAAATGGCAATTTTGGTCACTGTGAGAGTTTAAAAATGTGGTTATCCAACATGAGGCACGATCCAATTGACATTTTGAATTATTTTTGGTAAGTCCAAAAAATCAATTTTCCGATGAAAAACGATGACTCCGGACCTGTCAAACGCTCCCAAAATGGTCAATATGGATGAAATTTTAACATTTTATCTTTTGACTCTAAATGACTGTTCGATGTGAATTATGACTTTTTCAACTAAAATAATTGTGTTTAAAGTCATTTCTGTGCCTGAAATTGGTCAATATTTAAGATTTTGAGTAAGCAAAACTCTGTAAAAATGGCAATTTTGGTTACTGTGAGGGTTTCAAAAGTGGTTATTCAACATGAGGCACGATCCAATTGACATTTTGAATCATTTTTGGTACAGTCCAAAAAATCAATTTTCTGATGAAAAACGATGACTCCGGACCTGTCGAATGTTCCCAAAAAGGTCAATATGGATGAAATTTTAACATTTAATCTTTTGACTCTAAATGACTGTTCGATGTGAATTATGAATTTTTCAACTAAAATAAGTGTGTTTAAAGTCATTTCTGTGCCTGAAATTGCTCAAAATTGAAGCTTTAGAGTAAGGAAAACTCTGTAAACATTGCAATTTTGGTCACTGTGAGGGTTTAAAAAGTGGTTATTCAACATGAGGCACGATCCAATTGACATTTTTAATCAATTTTGGTACAGGCCAAAAAATCAATTTTCTGATGAAAAACGATGACTCCGGACTGTCGAACGTTCCCAAAATGGACAATATGGATGAAATTTTAACATTTAATCTTTTGACTCTAAATGACTGTTGTATGTGATTTATGACTTTTTCAACTAAAATAAGTGTGCTTAAAGTCACTTCTGTGCCTGAAATCGGTCAAAATTGAAGCTTTTGAGTAAGCAAAACTCTGTAAAAAGGGCAATTTTGGTCACTGTGAGGGTTTAAAAAGTGGTTATCCAAGATGAGGCACGATCCAATTGACATTTTGAATCATTTTTGGTACAGTTCAAAAAATCCATTTTCTGATCAAAAACGATGACTGTCGAACGTTCCCAAAATGGTCAAAATGGATGAAATTGAAGCATTTAATCTTTTGACTCTGAATGATTGTTGGATGTGAATTATGACTTTTTCAACTAAAATAAGTGTTTTTAAAGTTATTTCTGTGCCTGAAATTGGTCAAAATTGAAGCTTTTGAGTAAGCAAAACTCTGTAAAACTGGCAATTATGGTCACTGTGAGGGTTTAAAAAGTGGTTATCCAACATGAGGCACGATCCAATTGACATTTTGAATTATTTTTGGTACAGTCCAAAAAACTCAATTTTCTGATCAAAAACGATGACTCTGGACCTGTCGAACGTTCCCAAAATGGACAATATGGATGAAATTGTAGCATTTAATCTTTTGACTCTGAATGATTGTTGGACGTGAAATATGACTTTTTCAACTAAAATAAGTGTGTTTAAAGTTATTTCTGTGCCTGAAATTGGTCAAAGTTGAAGCTTTTGAGTAAACAAAACTCTGTAAAAATGGCAATTTTGGTCACTGTGAGGGTTTAAAAAGTGGTTATCCAACATGAGGCACGATCCAATTGACATTTTGAATCATTTTTGGTACAGTCCAAAAAATCAGTTTTCTGATGAAAAACGATGACTCCGGACCTGTCAAACCTTCCCAAAATGGTCAATATGGATGAAATTTTAACATTTAATCTTTTGACTCTAAATGACTGTTGGATGTGAATAAAGACTTTTTCAACTAAAATAATTGTGTTTAAAGTCATTTCTGTGCCTGAAATTGGTCAAAATTGAAGATTTTGAGTAAGCAAAACTCTGTAAAAATTGCAATTTTGGTCACTGTGAGGGTTTAAAAAGTGGTTATTCAACATGAGGCACGATCCAATTGACATTTTGAATAATTTTTGGTACAGTCCAAAAAATCAATTTTCTGATCAAAAACGATGACTCTGGACCTGTCGAACGTTCCCAAAATGGACAATATGGATGAAATTGTAGCATTTAATCTTTTGACTCTGAATGATTGTTGGACGTGAAATATGACTTTTTCAACTAAAATAAGTGTGTTTAAAGTTATTTCTGTGCCTGAAATTGGTCAAAATTGAAGCTTTTGAGTAAGCAAAACTCAGTAAAACTGGCAATTATGGTCACTGTGAGGGTTTAAAAAGTGGTTATCCAACATGAGGCACGATCCCATTGACATTTTTATTCATTTTTGGTACAGGCCAAAAAATAAATTTTCTGATGAAAAACGATGACTGTCGAACGTTCCCAAAATGGTCAAAATGGATGAAATTGAAGCATTTAATCTTTTGACTCTGAATGATTGTTCGATGTGAATTATGACTTTTTCAACTAAAATAAGTGTGTTTAAAGTTATTTCTGTGCCTGAAATTGGTCAAAATTGAAGCTTCTGAGTAAGCAAAACTCTGTAAAAATGGCAATTTTGGTTACTGTGAGGGTTTAAAAAGTGGTTATCCAACATGAGGCACGATCCAATTGACATTTTGAATTATTTTTGGTAAGTCCAAAAAATCAATTTTCCGATGAAAAACGATGACTCCGTACCTGTCAAACGCTCCCAAAATGGTCAATATGGATGAAATTTTAACATTTTATCTTTTGACTCTAAATGACTGTTCGATGTGAATTATGACTTTTTCAACTAAAATAATTGTGTTTAAAGTCATTTCTGTGCCTGAAATTGGTCAATATTTAAGATTTTGAGTAAGCAAAACTCTGTAAAAACGGCAATTTTGGTTACTGTGAGGGTTTCAAAAGTGGTTATTCAACATGAGGCACGATCCAATTGACATTTTGAATCATTTTTGGTACAGTCCAAAAAATCAATTTTCTGATGAAAAACGATGACTCCGGACCTGTCGAATGTTCCCAAAAAGGTCAATATGGATGGAATTTTAACACTTAATCTTTTGACTCTAAATGACTGTTCGATGTGAATTATGAATTTTTCAACTAAAATAAGTGTGCTTAAAGTCACTTCTGTGCCTGAAATCGGTCAAAATTGAAGCTTTTGAGTAAGCAAAACTCTGTAAAAATTGCAATTTTGGTCACTGTGAGGGTTTAAAAAGTGGTTATCCAAGATGAGGCACGATCCAATTGACATTTTGAATAATTTTTGGTACAGTTAAAAAATCAATTTTCTGATCAAAAACGATGACTGTCGAACGTTCCCAAAATGGTCAAAATGGATGAAATTGAAGCATTTAATCTTTTGACTCTGAATGATTGTTGGATGTGAATTATGAATTTTTCAACTAAAATAAGTGTGTTTAAAGTTATTTCTGTGCCTGAAATTGGTCAAAATTGAAGCTTCTGAGTAAGCAAAACTCTGTAAAAATGGCAATTTTGGTCACTGTGAGAGTTTAAAAATGTGGTTATCCAACATGAGGCACGATCCAATTGACATTTTGAATTATTTTTGGTAAGTCCAAAAAATCAATTTTCCGATGAAAAACGATGACTCCGGACCTGTCAAACGCTCCCAAAATGGTCAATATGGATGAAATTTTAACATTTTATCTTTTGACTCTAAATGACTGTTCGATGTGAATTATGACTTTTTCAACTAAAATAATTGTGTTTAAAGTCATTTCTGTGCCTGAAATTGGTCAATATTTAAGATTTTGAGTAAGCAAAACTCTGTAAAAACGGCAATTTTGGTTACTGTGAGGGTTTCAAAAGTGGTTATTCAACATGAGGCACGATCCAATTGACATTTTGAATCATTTTTGGTACAGTCCAAAAAATCAATTTTCTGATGAAAAACGATGACTCCGGACCTGTCGAATGTTCCCAAAAAGGTCAATATGGATGAAATTTTAACATTTAATCTTTTGACTCTAAATGACTGTTCGATGTGAATTATGAATTTTTCAACTAAAATAAGTGTGCTTAAAGTCACTTCTGTGCCTGAAATCGGTCAAAATTGAAGCTTTTGAGTAAGCAAAACTCTGTAAAAATTGCAATTTTGGTCACTGTGAGGGTTTAAAAAGTGGTTATCCAAGATGAGGCACGATCCAATTGACATTTTGAATAATTTTTGGTACAGTTAAAAAATCAATTTTCTGATCAAAAACGATGACTGTCGAACGTTCCCAAAATGGTCAAAATGGATGAAATTGAAGCATTTAATCTTTTGACTCTGAATGATTGTTGGATGTGAATTATGACTTTTTCAACTAAAATAAGTGTTTTTAAAGTTATTTCTGTGCCTGAAATTGGTCAAAATTGAAGCTTTTGAGTAAGCAAAACTCTGTAAAACTGGCAATTATGGTCACTGTGAGGGTTTAAAAAGTGGTTATCCAACATGAGGCACGATCCAATTGACATTTTGAATCATTTTTGGTACAGTCCAAAAAATCAGTTTTCTGATGAAAAACGATGACTCCGGACCTGTCGAACGTTCCCAAAATGGTCAATATGGATGAAATTTTAACATTTAATCTTTTGACTCTAAATGACTGTTGGATGTGAATAAAGACTTTTTCAACTAAAATAGGTGTGTTTAAAGTCATTTCTGTGCCTGAAATTGGTCAAAATTGAAGATTTTGAGTAAGCAAAACTCTGTAAAAATTGCAATTTTGGTCACTGTGAGGGTTTAAAAAGTGGTTATTCAACATAAGGCACGATCCAATTGACATTTTGAAGAATTTTTGGTACAGTTCAAAAAATCAATTTTCTGATCAAAAACGATGACTCTGGACCTGTCGAACGTTCCCAAAATGGACAATATGGATGAAATTGTAGCATTTAATCTTTTGACTCTGAATGATTGTTGGACATGAAATATGACTTTTTCAACTAAAATAAGTGTGTTTAAAGTTATTTCTGTGCCTGAAATTGGTCAAAATTGAAGCTTTTTTTAGTAAGCAAAACTCAGTAAAACTGGCAATTATGGTCACTGTAAGGGTTTAAAAAGTGGTTATCCAACATGAGGCACAATCCCATTGACATTTTTATTCATTTTTGGTACAGGCCAAAAAATAAATTTTCTGATGAAAAACGATGACTGTCGAACGTTCCCAAAATGGTCAAAATGGATGAAATTGAAGCATTTAATCTTTTGACTCTGAATGATTGTTGGATGTGAATTATGACTTTTTCAACTAAAATAAGTGTGTTTAAAGTTATTTCTGTGCCTGAAATTGGTCAAAATTGAAGCTTCTGAGTAAGCAAAACTCTGTAAAAATGGCAATTTTGGTCACTGTGAGAGTTTAAAAATGTGGTTATCCAACATGAGGCACGATCCAATTGACATTTTGAATTATTTTTGGTAAGTCCAAAAAATCAATTTTCCGATGAAAAACGATGACTCCGGACCTGTCAAACGCTCCCAAAATGGTCAATATGGATGAAATTTTAACATTTTATCTTTTGACTCTAAATGACTGTTCGATGTGAATTATGACTTTTTCAACTAAAATAATTGTGTTTAAAGTCATTTCTGTGCCTGAAATTGGTCAATATTTAAGATTTTGAGTAAGCAAAACTCTGTAAAAATGGCAATTTTGGTTACTGTGAGGGTTTCAAAAGTGGTTATTCAACATGAGGCACGATCCAATTGACATTTTGAATCATTTTTGGTACAGTCCAAAAAATCAATTTTCTGATGAAAAACGATGACTCCGGACCTGTCGAATGTTCCCAAAAAGGTCAATATGGATGAAATTTTAACATTTAATCTTTTGACTCTAAATGACTGTTCGATGTGAATTATGAATTTTTCAACTAAAATAAGTGTGTTTAAAGTCATTTCTGTGCCTGAAATTGCTCAAAATTGAAGCTTTAGAGTAAGGAAAACTCTGTAAACATTGCAATTTTGGTCACTGTGAGGGTTTAAAAAGTGGTTATTCAACATGAGGCACGATCCAATTGACATTTTTAATCAATTTTGGTACAGGCCAAAAAATCAATTTTCTGATGAAAAACGATGACTCCGGACTGTCGATCGTTCCCAAAATGGACAATATGGATGAAATTTTAACATTTAATCTTTTGACTCTAAATGACTGTTGTATGTGATTTATGACTTTTTCAACTAAAATAAGTGTGCTTAAAGTCACTTCTGTGCCTGAAATCGGTCAAAATTGAAGCTTTTGAGTAAGCAAAACTCTGTAAAAAGGGCAATTTTGGTCACTGTGAGGGTTTAAAAAGTGGTTATCCAAGATGAGGCACGATCCAATTGACATTTTGAATCATTTTTGGTACAGTTCAAAAAATCCATTTTCTGATCAAAAACGATGACTGTCGAACGTTCCCAAAATGGTCAAAATGGATGAAATTGAAGCATTTAATCTTTTGACTCTGAATGATTGTTGGATGTGAATTATGACTTTTTCAACTAAAATAAGTGTTTTTAAAGTTATTTCTGTGCCTGAAATTGGTCAAAATTGAAGCTTTTGAGTAAGCAAAACTCTGTAAAACTGGCAATTATGGTCACTGTGAGGGTTTAAAAAGTGGTTATCCAACATGAGGCACGATCCAATTGACATTTTGAATTATTTTTGATACAGTCCAAAAAACTCAATTTTCTGATCAAAAACGATGACTCTGGACCTGTCGAACGTTCCCA
This sequence comes from Lissotriton helveticus, assembly GCF_964261635.1. Taxonomy (NCBI): domain Eukaryota; kingdom Metazoa; phylum Chordata; class Amphibia; order Caudata; family Salamandridae; genus Lissotriton; species Lissotriton helveticus. Next base: position 1,425,169,064 of record NC_136059.1, on the reverse strand, counting down.
AAATGGACAATATGGATGAAATTGTAGCATTTAATCTTTTGACTCTGAATGATTGTTGGACGTGAAATATGACTTTTTCAACTAAAATAAGTGTGTTTAAAGTTATTTCTGTGCCTGAAATTGGTCAAAGTTGAAGCTTTTGAGTAAACAAAACTCTGTAAAAATGGCAATTTTGGTCACTGTGAGGGTTTAAAAAGTGGTTATCCAACATGAGGCACGATCCAATTGACATTTTGAATCATTTTTGGTACAGTCCAAAAAATCAGTTTTCTGATGAAAAACGATGACTCCGGACCTGTCAAACCTTCCCAAAATGGTCAATATGGATGAAATTTTAACATTTAATCTTTTGACTCTAAATGACTGTTGGATGTGAATAAAGACTTTTTCAACTAAAATAATTGTGTTTAAAGTCATTTCTGTGCCTGAAATTGGTCAAAATTGAAGATTTTGAGTAAGCAAAACTCTGTAAAAATTGCAATTTTGGTCACTGTGAGGGTTTAAAAAGTGGTTATTCAACATGAGGCACGATCCAATTGACATTTTGAATAATTTTTGGTACAGTCCAAAAAATCAATTTTCTGATCAAAAACGATGACTCTGGACCTGTCGAACGTTCCCAAAATGGACAATATGGATGAAATTGTAGCATTTAATCTTTTGACTCTGAATGATTGTTGGACGTGAAATATGACTTTTTCAACTAAAATAAGTGTGTTTAAAGTTATTTCTGTGCCTGAAATTGGTCAAAATTGAAGCTTTTGAGTAAGCAAAACTCAGTAAAACTGGCAATTATGGTCACTGTGAGGGTTTAAAAAGTGGTTATCCAACATGAGGCACGATCCCATTGACATTTTTATTCATTTTTGGTACAGGCCAAAAAATAAATTTTCTGATGAAAAACGATGACTGTCGAACGTTCCCAAAATGGTCAAAATGGATGAAATTGAAGCATTTAATCTTTTGACTCTGAATGATTGTTCGATGTGAATTATGACTTTTTCAACTAAAATAAGTGTGTTTAAAGTTATTTCTGTGCCTGAAATTGGTCAAAATTGAAGCTTCTGAGTAAGCAAAACTCTGTAAAAATGGCAATTTTGGTTACTGTGAGGGTTTAAAAAGTGGTTATCCAACATGAGGCACGATCCAATTGACATTTTGAATTATTTTTGGTACAGTCCAAAAAATCAATTTTCCGATGAAAAACGATGACTCCGGACCTGTCAAACGCTCCCAAAATGGTCAATATGGATGACATTTTAACATTTAATCTTTTGACTCTAAATGACTGTTCGATGTGAATTATGACTTTTTCAACTAAAATAATTGTGTTAAAAGTCATTTATGTGCCTGAAATTGGTCAATATTTAAGATTTTGAGTAAGCAAAACTCTGTAAAAACGGCAATTTTGGTTACTGTGAGGGTTTAAAAAGTGGTTATCCAACATGAGGCACGATCCAATTGACATTTTGAATTATTTTTGGTACAGTCCAAAAAATCAATTTTCCGATGAAAAACGATGACTCCGGACCTGTCAAACGCTCCCAAAATGGTCAATATGGATGAAATTTTAACATTTAATCTTTTGACTCTAAATGACTGTTGGATGTGAATTATGACTTTTTCAACAAAAATAAGTGTGTTTAAAGTCATTTCTGTGCCTGAAATTGGTCAAAATTGAAGCTTTTGAGTAAGCAAAACTCAGTAAAACTGGCAATTATGGTCACTGTAAGGGTTTAAAAAGTGGTTATCCAACATGAGGCACAATCCCATTGACATTTTTATTCATTTTTGGTACAGGCCAAAAAAAAAATTTTCTGATGAAAAACGATGACTGTCGAACGTTCCCAAAATGGTCAAAATGGATGAAATTGAAGCATTTAATCTTTTGACTCTGAATGATTGTTGGATGTGAATTATGACTTTTTCAACTAAAATAAGTGTGTTTAAAGTTATTTCTGTGCCTGAAATTGGTCAAAATTGAAGCTTCTGAGTAAGCAAAACTCTGTAAAAATGGCAATTTTGGTCACTGTGAGAGTTTAAAAATGTGGTTATCCAACATGAGGCACGATCCAATTGACATTTTGAATTATTTTTGGTACAGTCCAAAAAACTCAATTTTCTGATCAAAAACGATGACTCTGGACCTGTCGAACGTTCCCAAAATGGACAATATGGATGAAATTGTAGCATTTAATCTTTTGACTCTGAATGATTGTTGGACGTGAAATATGATTTTTCAACTAAAATAAGTGTGTTTAAAGTTATTTCTGTGCCTGAAATTGGTCAAAGTTGAAGCTTTTGAGTAAACAAAACTCTGTAAAAATGGCAATTTTGGTCACTGTGAGGGTTTAAAAAGTGGTTATCCAACATGAGGCACAATCCAATTGACATTTTGAATCATTTTTGGTACAGTTCAAAAAATCCATTTTCTGATCAAAAACGATGACTGTCGAACGTTCCCAAAATGGTCAAAATGGATGAAATTGAAGCATTTAATCTTTTGACTCTGAATGATTGTTGGATGTGAATTATGACTTTTTCAACTAAAATAAGTGTTTTTAAAGTTATTTCTGTGCCTGAAATTGGTCAAAATTGAAGCTTTTGAGTAAACAAAACTCTGTAAAAATGGCAATTTTGGTCACTGTGAGGGTTTAAAAAGTGGTTATCCAACATGAGGCACGATCCAATTGACATTTTGAATTATTTTTGGTACAGTCCAAAAAACTCAATTTTCTGATCAAAAACGATGACTCTGGACCTTTCGAACGTTCCCAAAATGGACAATATGGATGAAATTGTAGCATTTAATCTTTTGACTCTGAATGATTGTTGGACGTGAAATATGACTTTTTCAACTAAAATAAGTGTGTTTAAAGTTATTTCTGTGCCTGAAATTGGTCAAAGTTGAAGCTTTTGAGTAAACAAAACTCTGTAAAAATGGCAATTTTGGTCACTGTGAGGGTTTAAAAAGTGGTTATCCAACATGAGGCACGATCCAATTGACATTTTGAATCATTTTTGGTACAGTCCAAAAAATCAGTTTTCTGATGAAAAACGATGACTCCGGACCTGTCAAACCTTCCCAAAATGGTCAATATGGATGAAATTTTAACATTTAATCTTTTGACTCTAAATGACTGTTGGATGTGAATAAAGACTTTTTCAACTAAAATAATTGTGTTTAAAGTCATTTCTGTGCCTGAAATTGGTCAAAATTGAAGATTTTGAGTAAGCAAAACTCTGTAAAAATTGCAATTTTGGTCACTGTGAGGGTTTAAAAAGTGGTTATTCAACATGAGGCACGATCCAATTGACATTTTGAATAATTTTTGGTACAGTCCAAAAAATCAATTTTCTGATCAAAAACGATGACTCTGGACCTGTCGAACGTTCCCAAAATGGACAATATGGATGAAATTGTAGCATTTAATCTTTTGACTCTGAAGGATTGTTGGACGTGAAATATGACTTTTTCAACTAAAATAAGTGTGTTTAAAGTTATTTCTGTGCCTGAAATTGGTCAAAATTGAAGCTTTTGAGTAAGCAAAACTCAGTAAAACTGGCAATTATGGTCACTGTGAGGGTTTAAAAAGTGGTTATCCAACATGAGGCACGATCCTATTGACATTTTTATTCATTTTTGGTACAGGCCAAAAAATAAATTTTCTGATGAAAAACGATGACTGTCGAACGTTCCCAAAATGGTCAAAATGGATGAAATTGAAGCATTTAATCTTTTGACTCTGAATGATTGTTCGATGTGAATTATGACTTTTTCAACTAAAATAAGTGTGTTTAAAGTTATTTCTGTGCCTGAAATTGGTCAAAATTGAAGCTTCTGAGTAAGCAAAACTCTGTAAAAATGGCAATTTTGGTCACTGTGAGGGTTTAAAAATGTGGTTATCCAACATGAGGCACGATCCAATTGACATTTTGAATTATTTTTGGTAAGTCCAAAAAATCAATTTTCCGATGAAAAACGATGACTCCGGACCTGTCAAACGCTCCCAAAATGGTCAATATGGATGAAATTTTAACATTTTATCTTTTGACTCTAAATGACTGTTCGATGTGAATTATGACTTTTTCAACTAAAATAATTGTGTTAAAAGTCATTTATGTGCCTGAAATTGGTCAATATTTAAGATTTTGAGTAAGCAAAACTCTGTAAAAACGGCAATTTTGGTTACTGTGAGGGTTTAAAAAGTGGTTATTCAACATGAGGCACGATCCAATTGACATTTTGAATTATTTTTGGTACAGTCCAAAAAATCAATTTTCCGATGAAAAACGATGACTCCGGACCTGTCAAACGCTCCCAAAATGGTCAATATGGATGAAATTTTAACATTTAATCTTTTGACTCTAAATGACTGTTGGATGTGAATTATGACTTTTTCAACAAAAATAAGTGTGTTTAAAGTCATTTCTGTGCCTGAAATTGGTCAAAATTGAAGATTTTGAGTAAGCAAAACTCCGTAAAAATTGCAAATTTGGTCACTGTGAGGGTTTAAAAAGTGGTTATCCAACATGAGGCACGATCCAATTGACATTTTGAATAATTTTTGGTACAGTTCAAAAAATCAATTTTCTGATCAAAAACGATGACTCTGGACCTGTCGAACGTTCCCAAAATGGACAATATGTATGAAATTGTAGCATTTAATCTTTTGACTCTGAATGATTGTTGGGCGTGAAATATGACTTTTTCAACTAAAATAATTGTGTTTAAAGTTATTTCTGTGCCTGAAATTGGTCAAAATTGAAGCTTCTGAGTAAGCAAAACTCTGTAAAAATGGCAATTTTGGTCACTGTGAGGGTTTAAAAATGTGGTTATCCAACATGAGGCACGATCCAATTGACATTTTGAATTATTTTTGGTACAGTCTAAAAAATCAATTTTCCGATGAAAAACGATGACTCCGGACCTGTCAAACGCTCCCAAAATGGTCAATATGGATGAAATTTTAACATTTTATCTTTTGACTCTAAATGACTGTTGGATGTGAATTATGACTTTTTCAACAAAAATAATTGTGTTTAAAGTCATTTCTGTGCCTGAAATTGGTCAAAATTGAAGATTTTGAGTAAGCAAAACTCTGTAAAAATTGCAATTTTGGTCACTGTGAGGGTTTAAAAAGTGGTTATTCAACATGAGGCACGATCCAATTGACATTTTGAATAATTTTTGGTACAGTTCAAAAAATCAATTTTCTGATCAAAAACGATGACTCTGGACCTGTCGAACGTTCCCAAAATGGACAATATGGATGAAATTGTAGCATTTAATCTTTTGACTCTGAATGATTGTTGGACGTGAAATATGACTTTTTCAACTAAAATAAGTGTGTTTAAAGTTATTTCTGTGCCTGAAATTGGTCAAAATTGAAGCTTTTGAGTAAGCAAAACTCAGTAAAACTGGCAATTATGGTCACTGTAAGGGTTTAAAAAGTGGTTATCCAACATGAGGCACAATCCCATTGACATTTTTATTCATTTTTGGTACAGGCCAAAAAAAAAATTTTCTGATGAAAAACGATGACTGTCGAACGTTCCCAAAATGGTCAAAATGGATGAAATTGAAGCATTTAATCTTTTGACTCTGAATGATTGTTGGATGTGAATTATGACTTTTTCAACTAAAATAAGTGTGTTTAAAGTTATTTCTGTGCCTGAAATTGGTCAAAATTGAAGCTTCTGAGTAAGCAAAACTCTGTAAAAATGGCAATTTTGGTCACTGTGAGAGTTTAAAAATGTGGTTATCCAACATGAGGCACGATCCAATTGACATTTTGAATTATTTTTGGTAAGTCCAAAAAATCAATTTTCCGATGAAAAACGATGACTCCGTACCTGTCAAACGCTCCCAAAATGGTCAATATGGATGAAATTTTAACATTTTATCTTTTGACTCTAAATGACTGTTCGATGTGAATTATGACTTTTTCAACTAAAATAATTGTGTTTAAAGTCATTTCTGTGCCTGAAATTGGTCAATATTTAAGATTTTGAGTAAGCAAAACTCTGTAAAAACGGCAATTTTGGTTACTGTGAGGGTTTCAAAAGTGGTTATTCAACATGAGGCACGATCCAATTGACATTTTGAATCATTTTTGGTACAGTCCAAAAAATCAATTTTCTGATGAAAAACGATGACTCCGGACCTGTCGAATGTTCCCAAAAAGGTCAATATGGATGGAATTTTAACACTTAATCTTTTGACTCTAAATGACTGTTCGATGTGAATTATGAATTTTTCAACTAAAATAAGTGTGCTTAAAGTCACTTCTGTGCCTGAAATCGGTCAAAATTGAAGCTTTTGAGTAAGCAAAACTCTGTAAAAATTGCAATTTTGGTCACTGTGAGGGTTTAAAAAGTGGTTATCCAAGATGAGGCACGATCCAATTGACATTTTGAATAATTTTTGGTACAGTTAAAAAATCAATTTTCTGATCAAAAACGATGACTGTCGAACGTTCCCAAAATGGTCAAAATGGATGAAATTGAAGCATTTAATCTTTTGACTCTGAATGATTGTTGGATGTGAATTATGAATTTTTCAACTAAAATAAGTGTGTTTAAAGTTATTTCTGTGCCTGAAATTGGTCAAAATTGAAGCTTCTGAGTAAGCAAAACTCTGTAAAAATGGCAATTTTGGTCACTGTGAGAGTTTAAAAATGTGGTTATCCAACATGAGGCACGATCCAATTGACATTTTGAATTATTTTTGGTAAGTCCAAAAAATCAATTTTCCGATGAAAAACGATGACTCCGGACCTGTCAAACGCTCCCAAAATGGTCAATATGGATGAAATTTTAACATTTTATCTTTTGACTCTAAATGACTGTTCGATGTGAATTATGACTTTTTCAACTAAAATAAGTGTGCTTAAAGTCACTTCTGTGCCTGAAATCGGTCAAAATTGAAGCTTTTGAGTAAGCAAAACTCTGTAAAAATTGCAATTTTGGTCACTGTGAGGGTTTAAAAAGTGGTTATCCAAGATGAGGCACGATCCAATTGACATTTTGAATAATTTTTGGTACAGTTAAAAAATCAATTTTCTGATCAAAAACGATGACTGTCGAACGTTCCCAAAATGGTCAAAATGGATGAAATTGAAGCATTTAATCTTTTGACTCTGAATGATTGTTGGATGTGAATTATGACTTTTTCAACTAAAATAAGTGTTTTTAAAGTTATTTCTGTGCCTGAAATTGGTCAAAATTGAAGCTTTTGAGTAAGCAAAACTCTGTAAAACTGGCAATTATGGTCACTGTGAGGGTTTAAAAAGTGGTTATCCAACATGAGGCACGATCCAATTGACATTTTGAATCATTTTTGGTACAGTCCAAAAAATCAGTTTTCTGATGAAAAACGATGACTCCGGACCTGTCGAACGTTCCCAAAATGGTCAATATGGATGAAATTTTAACATTTAATCTTTTGACTCTAAATGACTGTTGGATGTGAATAAAGACTTTTTCAACTAAAATAGGTGTGTTTAAAGTCATTTCTGTGCCTGAAATTGGTCAAAATTGAAGATTTTGAGTAAGCAAAACTCTGTAAAAATTGCAATTTTGGTCACTGTGAGGGTTTAAAAAGTGGTTATTCAACATAAGGCACGATCCAATTGACATTTTGAATAATTTTTGGTACAGTTCAAAAAATCAATTTTCTGATCAAAAACGATGACTCTGGACCTGTCGAACGTTCCCAAAATGGACAATATGGATGAAATTGTAGCATTTAATCTTTTGACTCTGAATGATTGTTGGACATGAAATATGACTTTTTCAACTAAAATAAGTGTGTTTAAAGTTATTTCTGTGCCTGAAATTGGTCAAAATTGAAGCTTTTTTTAGTAAGCAAAACTCAGTAAAACTGGCAATTATGGTCACTGTAAGGGTTTAAAAAGTGGTTATCCAACATGAGGCACAATCCCATTGACATTTTTATTCATTTTTGGTACAGGCCAAAAAATAAATTTTCTGATGAAAAACGATGACTGTCGAACGTTCCCAAAATGGTCAAAATGGATGAAATTGAAGCATTTAATCTTTTGACTCTGAATGATTGTTGGATGTGAATTATGACTTTTTCAACTAAAATAAGTGTGTTTAAAGTTATTTCTGTGCCTGAAATTGGTCAAAATTGAAGCTTCTGAGTAAGCAAAACTCTGTAAAAATGGCAATTTTGGTCACTGTGAGAGTTTAAAAATGTGGTTATCCAACATGAGGCACGATCCAATTGACATTTTGAATTATTTTTGGTAAGTCCAAAAAATCAATTTTCCGATGAAAAACGATGACTCCGGACCTGTCAAACGCTCCCAAAATGGTCAATATGGATGAAATTTTAACATTTTATCTTTTGACTCTAAATGACTGTTCGATGTGAATTATGACTTTTTCAACTAAAATAATTGTGTTTAAAGTCATTTCTGTGCCTGAAATTGGTCAATATTTAAGATTTTGAGTAAGCAAAACTCTGTAAAAATGGCAATTTTGGTTACTGTGAGGGTTTCAAAAGTGGTTATTCAACATGAGGCACGATCCAATTGACATTTTGAATCATTTTTGGTACAGTCCAAAAAATCAATTTTCTGATGAAAAACGATGACTCCGGACCTGTCGAATGTTCCCAAAAAGGTCAATATGGATGAAATTTTAACATTTAATCTTTTGACTCTAAATGACTGTTCGATGTGAATTATGAATTTTTCAACTAAAATAAGTGTGTTTAAAGTCATTTCTGTGCCTGAAATTGCTCAAAATTGAAGCTTTAGAGTAAGGAAAACTCTGTAAACATTGCAATTTTGGTCACTGTGAGGGTTTAAAAAGTGGTTATTCAACATGAGGCACGATCCAATTGACATTTTTAATCAATTTTGGTACAGGCCAAAAAATCAATTTTCTGATGAAAAACGATGACTCCGGACTGTCGAACGTTCCCAAAATGGACAATATGGATGAAATTTTAACATTTAATCTTTTGACTCTAAATGACTGTTGTATGTGATTTATGACTTTTTCAACTAAAATAAGTGTGCTTAAAGTCACTTCTGTGCCTGAAATCGGTCAAAATTGAAGCTTTTGAGTAAGCAAAACTCTGTAAAAAGGGCAATTTTGGTCACTGTGAGGGTTTAAAAAGTGGTTATCCAAGATGAGGCACGATCCAATTGACATTTTGAATCATTTTTGGTACAGTTCAAAAAATCCATTTTCTGATCAAAAACGATGACTGTCGAACGTTCCCAAAATGGTCAAAATGGATGAAATTGAAGCATTTAATCTTTTGACTCTGAATGATTGTTGGATGTGAATTATGACTTTTTCAACTAAAATAAGTGTTTTTAAAGTTATTTCTGTGCCTGAAATTGGTCAAAATTGAAGCTTTTGAGTAAGCAAAACTCTGTAAAACTGGCAATTATGGTCACTGTGAGGGTTTAAAAAGTGGTTATCCAACATGAGGCACGATCCAATTGACATTTTGAATTATTTTTGGTACAGTCCAAAAAACTCAATTTTCTGATCAAAAACGATGACTCTGGACCTGTCGAACGTTCCCAAAATGGACAATATGGATGAAATTGTAGCATTTAATCTTTTGACTCTGAATGATTGTTGGACGTGAAATATGACTTTTTCAACTAAAATAAGTGTGTTTAAAGTTATTTCTGTGCCTGAAATTGGTCAAAGTTGAAGCTTTTGAGTAAACAAAACTCTGTAAAAATGGCAATTTTGGTCACTGTGAGGGTTTAAAAAGTGGTTATCCAACATGAGGCACGATCCAATTGACATTTTGAATCATTTTTGGTACAGTCCAAAAAATCAGTTTTCTGATGAAAAACGATGACTCCGGACCTGTCAAACCTTCCCAAAATGGTCAATATGGATGAAATTTTAACATTTAATCTTTTGACTCTAAATGACTGTTGGATGTGAATAAAGACTTTTTCAACTAAAATAATTGTGTTTAAAGTCATTTCTGTGCCTGAAATTGGTCAAAATTGAAGATTTTGAGTAAGCAAAACTCTGTAAAAATTGCAATTTTGGTCACTGTGAGGGTTTAAAAAGTGGTTATTCAACATGAGGCACGATCCAATTGACATTTTGAATAATTTTTGGTACAGTCCAAAAAATCAATTTTCTGATCAAAAACGATGACTCTGGACCTGTCGAACGTTCCCAAAATGGACAATATGGATGAAATTGTAGCATTTAATCTTTTGACTCTGAATGATTGTTGGACGTGAAATATGACTTTTTCAACTAAAATAAGTGTGTTTAAAGTTATTTCTGTGCCTGAAATTGGTCAAAATTGAAGCTTTTGAGTAAGCAAAACTCAGTAAAACTGGCAATTATGGTCACTGTGAGGGTTTAAAAAGTGGTTATCCAACATGAGGCACGATCCCATTGACATTTTTATTCATTTTTGGTACAGGCCAAAAAATAAATTTTCTGATGAAAAACGATGACTGTCGAACGTTCCCAAAATGGTCAAAATGGATGAAATTGAAGCATTTAATCTTTTGACTCTGAATGATTGTTCGATGTGAATTATGACTTTTTCAACTAAAATAAGTGTGTTTAAAGTTATTTCTGTGCCTGAAATTGGTCAAAATTGAAGCTTCTGAGTAAGCAAAACTCTGTAAAAATGGCAATTTTGGTTACTGTGAGGGTTTAAAAAGTGGTTATCCAACATGAGGCACGATCCAATTGACATTTTGAATTATTTTTGGTACAGTCCAAAAAATCAATTTTCCGATGAAAAACGATGACTCCGGACCTGTCAAACGCTCCCAAAATGGTCAATATGGATGACATTTTAACATTTAATCTTTTGACTCTAAATGACTGTTCGATGTGAATTATGACTTTTTCAACTAAAATAATTGTGTTAAAAGTCATTTATGTGCCTGAAATTGGTCAATATTTAAGATTTTGAGTAAGCAAAACTCTGTAAAAACGGCAATTTTGGTTACTGTGAGGGTTTAAAAAGTGGTTATCCAACATGAGGCACGATCCAATTGACATTTTGAATTATTTTTGGTACAGTCCAAAAAATCAATTTTCCGATGAAAAACGATGACTCCGGACCTGTCAAACGCTCCCAAAATGGTCAATATGGATGAAATTTTAACATTTAATCTTTTGACTCTAAATGACTGTTGGATGTGAATTATGACTTTTTCAACAAAAATAAGTGTGTTTAAAGTCATTTCTGTGCCTGAAATTGGTCAAAATTGAAGATTTTGAGTAAGCAAAACTCCGTAAAAATTGCAAATTTGGTCACTGTGAGGGTTTAAAAAGTGGTTATCCAACATGAGGCACGATCCAATTGACATTTTGAATTATTTTTGGTACAGTCCAAAAAATCAATTTTCCGATGAAAAACGATGACTCCGGACCTGTCAAACGCTCCCAAAATGGTCAATATGGATGAAATTTTAACATTTAATCTTTTGACTCTAAATGACTGTTGGATGTGAATTATGACTTTTTCAACAAAAATAAGTGTGTTTAAAGTCATTTCTGTGCCTGAAATTGGTCAAAATTGAAGATTTTGAGTAAGCAAAACTCCGTAAAAATTGCAAATTTGGTCACTGTGAGGGTTTAAAAAGTGGTTATCCAACATGAGGCACGATCCAATTGACATTTTGAATAATTTTTGGTACAGTTCAAAAAATCAATTTTCTGATCAAAAACGATGACTCTGGACCTGTCGAACGTTCCCAAAATGGACAATATGTATGAAATTGTAGCATTTAATCTTTTGACTCTGAATGATTGTTGGGCGTGAAATATGACTTTTTCAACTAAAATAATTGTGTTTAAAGTTATTTCTGTGCCTGAAATTGGTCAAAATTGAAGCTTCTGAGTAAGCAAAACTCTGTAAAAATGGCAATTTTGGTCACTGTGAGGGTTTAAAAATGTGGTTATCCAACATGAGGCACGATCCAATTGACATTTTGAATTATTTTTGGTACAGTCTAAAAAATCAATTTTCCGATGAAAAACGATGACTCCGGACCTGTCAAACGCTCCCAAAATGGTCAATATGGATGAAATTTTAACATTTTATCTTTTGACTCTAAATGACTGTTGGATGTGAATTATGACTTTTTCAACAAAAATAATTGTGTTTAAAGTCATTTCTGTGCCTGAAATTGGTCAAAATTGAAGATTTTGAGTCAGCAAAACTCTGTAAAAATTGCAATTTTGGTCACTGTGAGGGTTTAAAAAGTGGTTATTCAACATGAGGCACGATCCAATTGACATTTTGAATAATTTTTGGTACAGTTCAAAAAATCAATTTTCTGATCAAAAACGATGACTCTGGACCTGTCGAACGTTCCCAAAATGGACAATATGGATGAAATTGTAGCATTTAATCTTTTGACTCTGAATGATTGTTGGACGTGAAATATGACTTTTTCAACTAAAATAAGTGTGTTTAAAGTTATTTCTGTGCCTGAAATTGGTCAAAATTGAAGCTTTTGAGTAAGCAAAACTCAGTAAAACTGGCAATTATGGTCACTGTAAGGGTTTAAAAAGTGGTTATCCAACATGAGGCACAATCCCATTGACATTTTTATTCATTTTTGGTACAGGCCAAAAAAAAAATTTTCTGATGAAAAACGATGACTGTCGAACGTTCCCAAAATGGTCAAAATGGATGAAATTGAAGCATTTAATCTTTTGACTCTGAATGATTGTTGGATGTGAATTATGACTTTTTCAACTAAAATAAGTGTGTTTAAAGTTATTTCTGTGCCTGAAATTGGTCAAAATTGAAGCTTCTGAGTAAGCAAAACTCTGTAAAAATGGCAATTTTGGTCACTGTGAGAGTTTAAAAATGTGGTTATCCAACATGAGGCACGATCCAATTGACATTTTGAATTATTTTTGGTAAGTCCAAAAAATCAATTTTCCGATGAAAAACGATGACTCCGTACCTGTCAAACGCTCCCAAAATGGTCAATATGGATGAAATTTTAACATTTTATCTTTTGACTCTAAATGACTGTTCGATGTGAATTATGACTTTTTCAACTAAAATAATTGTGTTTAAAGTCATTTCTGTGCCTGAAATTGGTCAATATTTAAGATTTTGAGTAAGCAAAACTCTGTAAAAACGGCAATTTTGGTTACTGTGAGGGTTTCAAAAGTGGTTATTCAACATGAGGCACGATCCAATTGACATTTTGAATCATTTTTGGTACAGTCCAAAAAATCAATTTTCTGATGAAAAACGATGACTCCGGACCTGTCGAATGTTCCCAAAAAGGTCAATATGGATGGAATTTTAACACTTAATCTTTTGACTCTAAATGACTGTTCGATGTGAATTATGAATTTTTCAACTAAAATAAGTGTGCTTAAAGTCACTTCTGTGCCTGAAATCGGTCAAAATTGAAGCTTTTGAGTAAGCAAAACTCTGTAAAAATTGCAATTTTGGTCACTGTGAGGGTTTAAAAAGTGGTTATCCAAGATGAGGCACGATCCAATTGACATTTTGAATAATTTTTGGTACAGTTAAAAAATCAATTTTCTGATCAAAAACGATGACTGTCGAACGTTCCCAAAATGGTCAAAATGGATGAAATTGAAGCATTTAATCTTTTGACTCTGAATGATTGTTGGATGTGAATTATGAATTTTTCAACTAAAATAAGTGTGTTTAAAGTTATTTCTGTGCCTGAAATTGGTCAAAATTGAAGCTTCTGAGTAAGCAAAACTCTGTAAAAATGGCAATTTTGGTCACTGTGAGAGTTTAAAAATGTGGTTATCCAACATGAGGCACGATCCAATTGACATTTTGAATTATTTTTGGTAAGTCCAAAAAATCAATTTTCCGATGAAAAACGATGACTCCGGACCTGTCAAACGCTCCCAAAATGGTCAATATGGATGAAATTTTAACATTTTATCTTTTGACTCTAAATGACTGTTCGATGTGAATTATGACTTTTTCAACTAAAATAATTGTGTTTAAAGTCATTTCTGTGCCTGAAATTGGTCAATATTTAAGATTTTGAGTAAGCAAAACTCTGTAAAAACGGCAATTTTGGTTACTGTGAGGGTTTCAAAAGTGGTTATTCAACATGAGGCACGATCCAATTGACATTTTGAATCATTTTTGGTACAGTCCAAAAAATCAATTTTCTGATGAAAAACGATGACTCCGGACCTGTCGAATGTTCCCAAAAAGGTCAATATGGATGAAATTTTAACATTTAATCTTTTGACTCTAAATGACTGTTCGATGTGAATTATGAATTTTTCAACTAAAATAAGTGTGCTTAAAGTCACTTCTGTGCCTGAAATCGGTCAAAATTGAAGCTTTTGAGTAAGCAAAACTCTGTAAAAATTGCAATTTTGGTCACTGTGAGGGTTTAAAAAGTGGTTATCCAAGATGAGGCACGATCCAATTGACATTTTGAATAATTTTTGGTACAGTTAAAAAATCAATTTTCTGATCAAAAACGATGACTGTCGAACGTTCCCAAAATGGTCAAAATGGATGAAATTGAAGCATTTAATCTTTTGACTCTGAATGATTGTTGGATGTGAATTATGACTTTTTCAACTAAAATAAGTGTTTTTAAAGTTATTTCTGTGCCTGAAATTGGTCAAAATTGAAGCTTTTGAGTAAGCAAAACTCTGTAAAACTGGCAATTATGGTCACTGTGAGGGTTTAAAAAGTGGTTATCCAACATGAGGCACGATCCAATTGACATTTTGAATCATTTTTGGTACAGTCCAAAAAATCAGTTTTCTGATGAAAAACGATGACTCCGGACCTGTCGAACGTTCCCAAAATGGTCAATATGGATGAAATTTTAACATTTAATCTTTTGACTCTAAATGACTGTTGGATGTGAATAAAGACTTTTTCAACTAAAATAGGTGTGTTTAAAGTCATTTCTGTGCCTGAAATTGGTCAAAATTGAAGATTTTGAGTAAGCAAAACTCTGTAAAAATTGCAATTTTGGTCACTGTGAGGGTTTAAAAAGTGGTTATTCAACATAAGGCACGATCCAATTGACATTTTGAAGAATTTTTGGTACAGTTCAAAAAATCAATTTTCTGATCAAAAACGATGACTCTGGACCTGTCGAACGTTCCCAAAATGGACAATATGGATGAAATTGTAGCATTTAATCTTTTGACTCTGAATGATTGTTGGACATGAAATATGACTTTTTCAACTAAAATAAGTGTGTTTAAAGTTATTTCTGTGCCTGAAATTGGTCAAAATTGAAGCTTTTTTTAGTAAGCAAAACTCAGTAAAACTGGCAATTATGGTCACTGTAAGGGTTTAAAAAGTGGTTATCCAACATGAGGCACAATCCCATTGACATTTTTATTCATTTTTGGTACAGGCCAAAAAATAAATTTTCTGATGAAAAACGATGACTGTCGAACGTTCCCAAAATGGTCAAAATGGATGAAATTGAAGCATTTAATCTTTTGACTCTGAATGATTGTTGGATGTGAATTATGACTTTTTCAACTAAAATAAGTGTGTTTAAAGTTATTTCTGTGCCTGAAATTGGTCAAAATTGAAGCTTCTGAGTAAGCAAAACTCTGTAAAAATGGCAATTTTGGTCACTGTGAGAGTTTAAAAATGTGGTTATCCAACATGAGGCACGATCCAATTGACATTTTGAATTATTTTTGGTAAGTCCAAAAAATCAATTTTCCGATGAAAAACGATGACTCCGGACCTGTCAAACGCTCCCAAAATGGTCAATATGGATGAAATTTTAACATTTTATCTTTTGACTCTAAATGACTGTTCGATGTGAATTATGACTTTTTCAACTAAAATAATTGTGTTTAAAGTCATTTCTGTGCCTGAAATTGGTCAATATTTAAGATTTTGAGTAAGCAAAACTCTGTAAAAATGGCAATTTTGGTTACTGTGAGGGTTTCAAAAGTGGTTATTCAACATGAGGCACGATCCAATTGACATTTTGAATCATTTTTGGTACAGTCCAAAAAATCAATTTTCTGATGAAAAACGATGACTCCGGACCTGTCGAATGTTCCCAAAAAGGTCAATATGGATGAAATTTTAACATTTAATCTTTTGACTCTAAATGACTGTTCGATGTGAATTATGAATTTTTCAACTAAAATAAGTGTGTTTAAAGTCATTTCTGTGCCTGAAATTGCTCAAAATTGAAGCTTTAGAGTAAGGAAAACTCTGTAAACATTGCAATTTTGGTCACTGTGAGGGTTTAAAAAGTGGTTATTCAACATGAGGCACGATCCAATTGACATTTTTAATCAATTTTGGTACAGGCCAAAAAATCAATTTTCTGATGAAAAACGATGACTCCGGACTGTCGAACGTTCCCAAAATGGACAATATGGATGAAATTTTAACATTTAATCTTTTGACTCTAAATGACTGTTGTATGTGATTTATGACTTTTTCAACTAAAATAAGTGTGCTTAAAGTCACTTCTGTGCCTGAAATCGGTCAAAATTGAAGCTTTTGAGTAAGCAAAACTCTGTAAAAAGGGCAATTTTGGTCACTGTGAGGGTTTAAAAAGTGGTTATCCAAGATGAGGCACGATCCAATTGACATTTTGAATCATTTTTGGTACAGTTCAAAAAATCCATTTTCTGATCAAAAACGATGACTGTCGAACGTTCCCAAAATGGTCAAAATGGATGAAATTGAAGCATTTAATCTTTTGACTCTGAATGATTGTTGGATGTGAATTATGACTTTTTCAACTAAAATAAGTGTTTTTAAAGTTATTTCTGTGCCTGAAATTGGTCAAAATTGAAGCTTTTGAGTAAGCAAAACTCTGTAAAACTGGCAATTATGGTCACTGTGAGGGTTTAAAAAGTGGTTATCCAACATGAGGCACGATCCAATTGACATTTTGAATTATTTTTGGTACAGTCCAAAAAACTCAATTTTCTGATCAAAAACGATGACTCTGGACCTGTCGAACGTTCCCAAAATGGACAATATGGATGAAATTGTAGCATTTAATCTTTTGACTCTGAATGATTGTTGGACGTGAAATATGACTTTTTCAACTAAAATAAGTGTGTTTAAAGTTATTTCTGTGCCTGAAATTGGTCAAAGTTGAAGCTTTTGAGTAAACAAAACTCTGTAAAAATGGCAATTTTGGTCACTGTGAGGGTTTAAAAAGTGGTTATCCAACATGAGGCACGATCCAATTGACATTTTGAATCATTTTTGGTACAGTCCAAAAAATCAGTTTTCTGATGAAAAACGATGACTCCGGACCTGTCAAACCTTCCCAAAATGGTCAATATGGATGAAATTTTAACATTTAATCTTTTGACTCTAAATGACTGTTGGATGTGAATAAAGACTTTTTCAACTAAAATAATTGTGTTTAAAGTCATTTCTGTGCCTGAAATTGGTCAAAATTGAAGATTTTGAGTAAGCAAAACTCTGTAAAAATTGCAATTTTGGTCACTGTGAGGGTTTAAAAAGTGGTTATTCAACATGAGGCACGATCCAATTGACATTTTGAATAATTTTTGGTACAGTCCAAAAAATCAATTTTCTGATCAAAAACGATGACTCTGGACCTGTCGAACGTTCCCAAAATGGACAATATGGATGAAATTGTAGCATTTAATCTTTTGACTCTGAATGATTGTTGGACGTGAAATATGACTTTTTCAACTAAAATAAGTGTGTTTAAAGTTATTTCTGTGCCTGAAATTGGTCAAAATTGAAGCTTTTGAGTAAGCAAAACTCAGTAAAACTGGCAATTATGGTCACTGTGAGGGTTTAAAAAGTGGTTATCCAACATGAGGCACGATCCCATTGACATTTTTATTCATTTTTGGTACAGGCCAAAAAATAAATTTTCTGATGAAAAACGATGACTGTCGAACGTTCCCAAAATGGTCAAAATGGATGAAATTGAAGCATTTAATCTTTTGACTCTGAATGATTGTTCGATGTGAATTATGACTTTTTCAACTAAAATAAGTGTGTTTAAAGTTATTTCTGTGCCTGAAATTGGTCAAAATTGAAGCTTCTGAGTAAGCAAAACTCTGTAAAAATGGCAATTTTGGTTACTGTGAGGGTTTAAAAAGTGGTTATCCAACATGAGGCACGATCCAATTGACATTTTGAATTATTTTTGGTAAGTCCAAAAAATCAATTTTCCGATGAAAAACGATGACTCCGTACCTGTCAAACGCTCCCAAAATGGTCAATATGGATGAAATTTTAACATTTTATCTTTTGACTCTAAATGACTGTTCGATGTGAATTATGACTTTTTCAACTAAAATAATTGTGTTTAAAGTCATTTCTGTGCCTGAAATTGGTCAATATTTAAGATTTTGAGTAAGCAAAACTCTGTAAAAACGGCAATTTTGGTTACTGTGAGGGTTTCAAAAGTGGTTATTCAACATGAGGCACGATCCAATTGACATTTTGAATCATTTTTGGTACAGTCCAAAAAATCAATTTTCTGATGAAAAACGATGACTCCGGACCTGTCGAATGTTCCCAAAAAGGTCAATATGGATGGAATTTTAACACTTAATCTTTTGACTCTAAATGACTGTTCGATGTGAATTATGAATTTTTCAACTAAAATAAGTGTGCTTAAAGTCACTTCTGTGCCTGAAATCGGTCAAAATTGAAGCTTTTGAGTAAGCAAAACTCTGTAAAAATTGCAATTTTGGTCACTGTGAGGGTTTAAAAAGTGGTTATCCAAGATGAGGCACGATCCAATTGACATTTTGAATAATTTTTGGTACAGTTAAAAAATCAATTTTCTGATCAAAAACGATGACTGTCGAACGTTCCCAAAATGGTCAAAATGGATGAAATTGAAGCATTTAATCTTTTGACTCTGAATGATTGTTGGATGTGAATTATGAATTTTTCAACTAAAATAAGTGTGTTTAAAGTTATTTCTGTGCCTGAAATTGGTCAAAATTGAAGCTTCTGAGTAAGCAAAACTCTGTAAAAATGGCAATTTTGGTCACTGTGAGAGTTTAAAAATGTGGTTATCCAACATGAGGCACGATCCAATTGACATTTTGAATTATTTTTGGTAAGTCCAAAAAATCAATTTTCCGATGAAAAACGATGACTCCGGACCTGTCAAACGCTCCCAAAATGGTCAATATGGATGAAATTTTAACATTTTATCTTTTGACTCTAAATGACTGTTCGATGTGAATTATGACTTTTTCAACTAAAATAATTGTGTTTAAAGTCATTTCTGTGCCTGAAATTGGTCAATATTTAAGATTTTGAGTAAGCAAAACTCTGTAAAAACGGCAATTTTGGTTACTGTGAGGGTTTCAAAAGTGGTTATTCAACATGAGGCACGATCCAATTGACATTTTGAATCATTTTTGGTACAGTCCAAAAAATCAATTTTCTGATGAAAAACGATGACTCCGGACCTGTCGAATGTTCCCAAAAAGGTCAATATGGATGAAATTTTAACATTTAATCTTTTGACTCTAAATGACTGTTCGATGTGAATTATGAATTTTTCAACTAAAATAAGTGTGCTTAAAGTCACTTCTGTGCCTGAAATCGGTCAAAATTGAAGCTTTTGAGTAAGCAAAACTCTGTAAAAATTGCAATTTTGGTCACTGTGAGGGTTTAAAAAGTGGTTATCCAAGATGAGGCACGATCCAATTGACATTTTGAATAATTTTTGGTACAGTTAAAAAATCAATTTTCTGATCAAAAACGATGACTGTCGAACGTTCCCAAAATGGTCAAAATGGATGAAATTGAAGCATTTAATCTTTTGACTCTGAATGATTGTTGGATGTGAATTATGACTTTTTCAACTAAAATAAGTGTTTTTAAAGTTATTTCTGTGCCTGAAATTGGTCAAAATTGAAGCTTTTGAGTAAGCAAAACTCTGTAAAACTGGCAATTATGGTCACTGTGAGGGTTTAAAAAGTGGTTATCCAACATGAGGCACGATCCAATTGACATTTTGAATCATTTTTGGTACAGTCCAAAAAATCAGTTTTCTGATGAAAAACGATGACTCCGGACCTGTCGAACGTTCCCAAAATGGTCAATATGGATGAAATTTTAACATTTAATCTTTTGACTCTAAATGACTGTTGGATGTGAATAAAGACTTTTTCAACTAAAATAGGTGTGTTTAAAGTCATTTCTGTGCCTGAAATTGGTCAAAATTGAAGATTTTGAGTAAGCAAAACTCTGTAAAAATTGCAATTTTGGTCACTGTGAGGGTTTAAAAAGTGGTTATTCAACATAAGGCACGATCCAATTGACATTTTGAAGAATTTTTGGTACAGTTCAAAAAATCAATTTTCTGATCAAAAACGATGACTCTGGACCTGTCGAACGTTCCCAAAATGGACAATATGGATGAAATTGTAGCATTTAATCTTTTGACTCTGAATGATTGTTGGACATGAAATATGACTTTTTCAACTAAAATAAGTGTGTTTAAAGTTATTTCTGTGCCTGAAATTGGTCAAAATTGAAGCTTTTTTTAGTAAGCAAAACTCAGTAAAACTGGCAATTATGGTCACTGTAAGGGTTTAAAAAGTGGTTATCCAACATGAGGCACAATCCCATTGACATTTTTATTCATTTTTGGTACAGGCCAAAAAATAAATTTTCTGATGAAAAACGATGACTGTCGAACGTTCCCAAAATGGTCAAAATGGATGAAATTGAAGCATTTAATCTTTTGACTCTGAATGATTGTTGGATGTGAATTATGACTTTTTCAACTAAAATAAGTGTGTTTAAAGTTATTTCTGTGCCTGAAATTGGTCAAAATTGAAGCTTCTGAGTAAGCAAAACTCTGTAAAAATGGCAATTTTGGTTACTGTGAGGGTTTAAAAAGTGGTTATCCAACATGAGGCACGATCCAATTGACATTTTGAATTATTTTTGGTAAGTCCAAAAAATCAATTTTCCGATGAAAAACGATGACTCCGTACCTGTCAAACGCTCCCAAAATGGTCAATATGGATGAAATTTTAACATTTTATCTTTTGACTCTAAATGACTGTTCGATGTGAATTATGACTTTTTCAACTAAAATAATTGTGTTTAAAGTCATTTCTGTGCCTGAAATTGGTCAATATTTAAGATTTTGAGTAAGCAAAACTCTGTAAAAACGGCAATTTTGGTTACTGTGAGGGTTTCAAAAGTGGTTATTCAACATGAGGCACGATCCAATTGACATTTTGAATCATTTTTGGTACAGTCCAAAAAATCAATTTTCTGATGAAAAACGATGACTCCGGACCTGTCGAATGTTCCCAAAAAGGTCAATATGGATGGAATTTTAACACTTAATCTTTTGACTCTAAATGACTGTTCGATGTGAATTATGAATTTTTCAACTAAAATAAGTGTGCTTAAAGTCACTTCTGTGCCTGAAATCGGTCAAAATTGAAGCTTTTGAGTAAGCAAAACTCTGTAAAAATTGCAATTTTGGTCACTGTGAGGGTTTAAAAAGTGGTTATCCAAGATGAGGCACGATCCAATTGACATTTTGAATAATTTTTGGTACAGTTAAAAAATCAATTTTCTGATCAAAAACGATGACTGTCGAACGTTCCCAAAATGGTCAAAATGGATGAAATTGAAGCATTTAATCTTTTGACTCTGAATGATTGTTGGATGTGAATTATGAATTTTTCAACTAAAATAAGTGTGTTTAAAGTTATTTCTGTGCCTGAAATTGGTCAAAATTGAAGCTTCTGAGTAAGCAAAACTCTGTAAAAATGGCAATTTTGGTCACTGTGAGAGTTTAAAAATGTGGTTATCCAACATGAGGCACGATCCAATTGACATTTTGAATTATTTTTGGTAAGTCCAAAAAATCAATTTTCCGATGAAAAACGATGACTCCGGACCTGTCAAACGCTCCCAAAATGGTCAATATGGATGAAATTTTAACATTTTATCTTTTGACTCTAAATGACTGTTCGATGTGAATTATGACTTTTTCAACTAAAATAATTGTGTTTAAAGTCATTTCTGTGCCTGAAATTGGTCAATATTTAAGATTTTGAGTAAGCAAAACTCTGTAAAAACGGCAATTTTGGTTACTGTGAGGGTTTCAAAAGTGGTTATTCAACATGAGGCACGATCCAATTGACATTTTGAATCATTTTTGGTACAGTCCAAAAAATCAATTTTCTGATGAAAAACGATGACTCCGGACCTGTCGAATGTTCCCAAAAAGGTCAATATGGATGAAATTTTAACATTTAATCTTTTGACTCTAAATGACTGTTCGATGTGAATTATGAATTTTTCAACTAAAATAAGTGTGCTTAAAGTCACTTCTGTGCCTGAAATCGGTCAAAATTGAAGCTTTTGAGTAAGCAAAACTCTGTAAAAATTGCAATTTTGGTCACTGTGAGGGTTTAAAAAGTGGTTATCCAAGATGAGGCACGATCCAATTGACATTTTGAATAATTTTTGGTACAGTTAAAAAATCAATTTTCTGATCAAAAACGATGACTGTCGAACGTTCCCAAAATGGTCAAAATGGATGAAATTGAAGCATTTAATCTTTTGACTCTGAATGATTGTTGGATGTGAATTATGACTTTTTCAACTAAAATAAGTGTTTTTAAAGTTATTTCTGTGCCTGAAATTGGTCAAAATTGAAGCTTTTGAGTAAGCAAAACTCTGTAAAACTGGCAATTATGGTCACTGTGAGGGTTTAAAAAGTGGTTATCCAACATGAGGCACGATCCAATTGACATTTTGAATCATTTTTGGTACAGTCCAAAAAATCAGTTTTCTGATGAAAAACGATGACTCCGGACCTGTCGAACGTTCCCAAAATGGTCAATATGGATGAAATTTTAACATTTAATCTTTTGACTCTAAATGACTGTTGGATGTGAATAAAGACTTTTTCAACTAAAATAGGTGTGTTTAAAGTCATTTCTGTGCCTGAAATTGGTCAAAATTGAAGATTTTGAGTAAGCAAAACTCTGTAAAAATTGCAATTTTGGTCACTGTGAGGGTTTAAAAAGTGGTTATTCAACATAAGGCACGATCCAATTGACATTTTGAAGAATTTTTGGTACAGTTCAAAAAATCAATTTTCTGATCAAAAACGATGACTCTGGACCTGTCGAACGTTCCCAAAATGGACAATATGGATGAAATTGTAGCATTTAATCTTTTGACTCTGAATGATTGTTGGACATGAAATATGACTTTTTCAACTAAAATAAGTGTGTTTAAAGTTATTTCTGTGCCTGAAATTGGTCAAAATTGAAGCTTTTTTTAGTAAGCAAAACTCAGTAAAACTGGCAATTATGGTCACTGTAAGGGTTTAAAAAGTGGTTATCCAACATGAGGCACAATCCCATTGACATTTTTATTCATTTTTGGTACAGGCCAAAAAATAAATTTTCTGATGAAAAACGATGACTGTCGAACGTTCCCAAAATGGTCAAAATGGATGAAATTGAAGCATTTAATCTTTTGACTCTGAATGATTGTTGGATGTGAATTATGACTTTTTCAACTAAAATAAGTGTGTTTAAAGTTATTTCTGTGCCTGAAATTGGTCAAAATTGAAGCTTCTGAGTAAGCAAAACTCTGTAAAAATGGCAATTTTGGTCACTGTGAGAGTTTAAAAATGTGGTTATCCAACATGAGGCACGATCCAATTGACATTTTGAATTATTTTTGGTAAGTCCAAAAAATCAATTTTCCGATGAAAAACGATGACTCCGGACCTGTCAAACGCTCCCAAAATGGTCAATATGGATGAAATTTTAACATTTTATCTTTTGACTCTAAATGACTGTTCGATGTGAATTATGACTTTTTCAACTAAAATAATTGTGTTTAAAGTCATTTCTGTGCCTGAAATTGGTCAATATTTAAGATTTTGAGTAAGCAAAACTCTGTAAAAATGGCAATTTTGGTTACTGTGAGGGTTTCAAAAGTGGTTATTCAACATGAGGCACGATCCAATTGACATTTTGAATCATTTTTGGTACAGTCCAAAAAATCAATTTTCTGATGAAAAACGATGACTCCGGACCTGTCGAATGTTCCCAAAAAGGTCAATATGGATGAAATTTTAACATTTAATCTTTTGACTCTAAATGACTGTTCGATGTGAATTATGAATTTTTCAACTAAAATAAGTGTGTTTAAAGTCATTTCTGTGCCTGAAATTGCTCAAAATTGAAGCTTTAGAGTAAGGAAAACTCTGTAAACATTGCAATTTTGGTCACTGTGAGGGTTTAAAAAGTGGTTATTCAACATGAGGCACGATCCAATTGACATTTTTAATCAATTTTGGTACAGGCCAAAAAATCAATTTTCTGATGAAAAACGATGACTCCGGACTGTCGATCGTTCCCAAAATGGACAATATGGATGAAATTTTAACATTTAATCTTTTGACTCTAAATGACTGTTGTATGTGATTTATGACTTTTTCAACTAAAATAAGTGTGCTTAAAGTCACTTCTGTGCCTGAAATCGGTCAAAATTGAAGCTTTTGAGTAAGCAAAACTCTGTAAAAAGGGCAATTTTGGTCACTGTGAGGGTTTAAAAAGTGGTTATCCAAGATGAGGCACGATCCAATTGACATTTTGAATCATTTTTGGTACAGTTCAAAAAATCCATTTTCTGATCAAAAACGATGACTGTCGAACGTTCCCAAAATGGTCAAAATGGATGAAATTGAAGCATTTAATCTTTTGACTCTGAATGATTGTTGGATGTGAATTATGACTTTTTCAACTAAAATAAGTGTTTTTAAAGTTATTTCTGTGCCTGAAATTGGTCAAAATTGAAGCTTTTGAGTAAGCAAAACTCTGTAAAACTGGCAATTATGGTCACTGTGAGGGTTTAAAAAGTGGTTATCCAACATGAGGCACGATCCAATTGACATTTTGAATTATTTTTGATACAGTCCAAAAAACTCAATTTTCTGATCAAAAACGATGACTCTGGACCTGTCGAACGTTCCCAAAATGGACAATATGGATGAAATTGTAGCATTTAATCTTTTGACTCTGAATGATTGTTGGACGTGAAATATGACTTTTTCAACTAAAATAAGTGTGTTTAAAGTTATTTCTGTGCCTGAAATTGGTCAAAGTTGAAGCTTTTGAGTAAACAAAACTCTGTAAAAATGGCAATTTTGGTCACTGTGAGGGTTTAAAAAGTGGTTATCCAACATGAGGCACGATCCAATTGACATTTTGAATCATTTTTGGTACAGTCCAAAAAATCAGTTTTCTGATGAAAAACGATGACTCCGGACCTGTCAAACCTTCCCAAAATGGTCAATATGGATGAAATTTTAACATTTAATCTTTTGACTCTAAATGACTGTTGGATGTGAATAAAGACTTTTTCAACTAAAATAATTGTGTTTAAAGTCATTTCTGTGCCTGAAATTGGTCAAAATTGAAGATTTTGAGTAAGCAAAACTCTGTAAAAATTGCAATTTTGGTCACTGTGAGGGTTTAAAAAGTGGTTATTCAACATGAGGCACGATCCAATTGACATTTTGAATAATTTTTGGTACAGTCCAAAAAATCAATTTTCTGATCAAAAACGATGACTCTGGACCTGTCGAACGTTCCCAAAATGGACAATATGGATGAAATTGTAGCATTTAATCTTTTGACTCTGAATGATTGTTGGACGTGAAATATGACTTTTTCAACTAAAATAAGTGTGTTTAAAGTTATTTCTGTGCCTGAAATTGGTCAAAATTGAAGCTTTTGAGTAAGCAAAACTCAGTAAAACTGGCAATTATGGTCACTGTGAGGGTTTAAAAAGTGGTTATCCAACATGAGGCACGATCCCATTGACATTTTTATTCATTTTTGGTACAGGCCAAAAAATAAAATTTCTGATGAAAAACGATGACTGTCGAACGTTCCCAAAATGGTCAAAATGGATGAAATTGAAGCATTTAATCTTTTGACTCTGAATGATTGTTCGATGTGAATTATGACTTTTTCAACTAAAATAAGTGTGTTTAAAGTTATTTCTGTGCCTGAAATTGGTCAAAATTGAAGCTTCTGAGTAAGCAAAACTCTGTAAAAATGGCAATTTTGGTTACTGTGAGGGTTTAAAAAGTGGTTATCCAACATGAGGCACGATCCAATTGACATTTTGAATTATTTTTGGTACAGTCCAAAAAATCAATTTTCCGATGAAAAACGATGACTCCGGACCTGTCAAACGCTCCCAAAATGGTCAATATGGATGACATTTTAACATTTAATCTTTTGACTCTAAATGACTGTTCGATGTGAATTATGACTTTTTCAACTAAAATAATTGTGTTAAAAGTCATTTATGTGCCTGAAATTGGTCAATATTTAAGATTTTGAGTAAGCAAAACTCTGTAAAAACGGCAATTTTGGTTACTGTGAGGGTTTAAAAAGTGGTTATCCAACATGAGGCACGATCCAATTGACATTTTGAATTATTTTTGGTACAGTCCAAAAAATCAATTTTCCGATGAAAAACGATGACTCCGGACCTGTCAAACGCTCCCAAAATGGTCAATATGGATGAAATTTTAACATTTAATCTTTTGACTCTAAATGACTGTTGGATGTGAATTATGACTTTTTCAACAAAAATAAGTGTGTTTAAAGTCATTTCTGTGCCTGAAATTGGTCAAAATTGAAGATTTTGAGTAAGCAAAACTCCGTAAAAATTGCAAATTTGGTCACTGTGAGGGTTTAAAAAGTGGTTATCCAACATGAGGCACGATCCAATTGACATTTTGAATAATTTTTGGTACAGTTCAAAAAATCAATTTTCTGATCAAAAACGATGACTCTGGACCTGTCGAACGTTCCCAAAATGGACAATATGTATGAAATTGTAGCATTTAATCTTTTGACTCTGAATGATTGTTGGGCGTGAAATATGACTTTTTCAACTAAAATAATTGTGTTTAAAGTTATTTCTGTGCCTGAAATTGGTCATAATTGAAGCTTCTGAGTAAGCAAAACTCTGTAAAAATGGCAATTTTGGTCACTGTGAGGGTTTAAAAATGTGGTTATCCAACATGAGGCACGATCCAATTGACATTTTGAATTATTTTTGGTACAGTCTAAAAAATCAATTTTCCGATGAAAAACGATGACTCCGGACCTGTCAAACGCTCCCAAAATGGTCAATATGGATGAAATTTTAACATTTTATCTTTTGACTCTAAATGACTGTTCGATGTGAATTATGACTTTTTCAACTAAAATAATTGTGTTTAAAGTCATTTATGTGCCTGAAATTGGTCAATATTTAAGATTTTGAGTAAGCAAAACTCTGTAAAAACGGCAATTTTGGTTACTGTGAGGGTTTAAAAAGTGGTTATCCAACATGAGGCACGATCCAATTGATATTTTGAATCATTTTTGGTACAGTCCAAAAAATCAACTTTATGATGAAAAACGATGACTCCGGACCTGTCGAACGTTCCCAAAATGGTCAATATGGATGACATTTTAACATTTAATCTTTTGACTCTAAATGACTGTTGGATGTGAATTATGACTTTTTCAACAAAAATAAGTGTGTTTAAAGTCATTTCTGTGCCTGAAATTGGTCAAAATTGAAGATTTTGAGTAAGCAAAACTCCGTAAAAATTGCAAATTTGGTCACTGTGAGGGTTTAAAAAGTGGTTATCCAACATGAGGCACAATCCAATTGACATTTTGAATCATTTTTGGTACAGTTCAAAAAATCAATTTTCTGATCAAAAACGATGACTCTGGACCTGTCGAACGTTCCCAAAATGGACAATATGTATGAAATTGTAGCATTTAATCTTTTGACTCTGAATGATTGTTGGGCGTGAAATATGACTTTTTCAACTAAAATAATTGTGTTTAAAGTTATTTCTGTGCCTGAAATTGGTCAAAATTGAAGCTTCTGAGTAAGCAAAACTCTGTAAAAATGGCAATTTTGGTCACTGTGAGGGTTTAAAAAGTGGTTATCCAACATGAGGCACGATCCAATTGACATTTTGAATTATTTTTGGTGCAGTCCAAAAAACTCAATTTTCTGATCAAAAACGATGACTCTGGACCTGTCGAACGTTCCCAAAATGGACAATATGGATGAAATTGTAGCATTTAATCTTTTGACTCTGAATGATTGTTGGACGTGAAATATGATTTTTCAACTAAAATAAGTGTGTTTAAAGTTATTTCTGTGCCTGAAATTGGTCAAAGTTGAAGCTTTTGAGTAAACAAAACTCTGTAAAAATGGCAATTTTGGTCACTGTGAGGGTTTAAAAAGTGGTTATCCAACATGAGGCACAATCCAATTGACATTTTGAATCATTTTTGGTACAGTTCAAAAAATCCATTTTCTGATCAAAAACGATGACTGTCGAACGTTCCCAAAATGGACAAAATGGATGAAATTGAAGCATTTAATCTTTTGACTCTGAATGATTGTTGGATGTGAATTATGACTTTTTCAACTAAAATAAGTGTGTTTAAAGTTATTTCTGTGCCTGAAATTGGTCAAAGTTGAAGCTTTTGAGTAAACAAAACTCTGTAAAAATGGCAATTTTGGTCACTGTGAGGGTTTAAAAAGTGGTTATCCAACATGAGGCACGATCCAATTGACATTTTGAATCATTTTTGGTACAGTTCAAAAAATCAATTTTCTGATCAAAAACGATGACTGTCGAACGTTCCCAAAATGGTCAAAATGGATGAAATTGTAGCATTTAATCTTTTGACTCTGAATGATTGTTGGACGTGAAATATGACTTTTTCAACTAAAATAAGTGTGTTTAAAGTTATTTCTGTGCCTGAAATTGGTCAAAATTGAAGCTTTTGAGTAAGCAAAACTCTGTAAAACTGGCAATTATGGTCACTGTGAGGGTTTAAAAAGTGGTTATCCAACATGAGGCACGATCCAATTGACATTTTGAATCATTTTTGGTACAGTCCAAAAAATCAGTTTTCTGATGAAAAACGATGACTCCGGACCTGTCGAACGTTCCCAAAATGGTCAATATGGATGAAATTTTAACATTTAATCTTTTGACTCTAAATGACTGTTGGATGTGAATAAAGACTTTTTCAACTAAAATAATTGTGTTTAAAGTCATTTCTGTGCCTGAAATTGGTCAAAATTGAAGATTTTGAGTAAGCAAAACTCTGTAAAAATTGCAATTTTGGTCACTGTGAGGGTTTAAAAAGTGGTTATTCAACATGAGGCACGATCCAATTGACATTTTGAATAATTTTTGGTACAGTCCAAAAAATCAATTTTCTGATCAAAAACGATGACTCTGGACCTGTCGAACGTTCCCAAAATGGAGAATATGGATGAAATTGTAGCATTTAATCTTTTGACTCTGAATGATTGTTGGACGTGAAATATGACTTTTTCAACTAAAATAAGTGTGTTTAAAGTTATTTCTGTGCCTGAAATTGGTCAAAATTGAAGCTTTTGAGTAAGCAAAACTCAGTAAAACTGGCAATTATGGTCACTGTGAGGGTTTAAAAAGTGGTTATCCAACATGAGGCACGATCCCATTGACATTTTTATTCATTTTTGGTACAGGCCAAAAAATAAATTTTCTGATGAAAAACGATGACTGTCGAACGTTCCCAAAATGGTCAAAATGGATGAAATTGAAGCATTTAATCTTTTGACTCTGAATGATAGTTCGATGTGAATTATGACTTTTTCAACTAAAATAAGTGTGTTTAAAGTTATTTCTGTGCCTGAAATTGGTCAAAATTGAAGCTTCTGAGTAAGCAAAACTCTGTAAAAATGGCAATTTTGGTCACTGTGAGGGTTTAAAAATGTGGTTATCCAACATGAGGCACGATCCAATTGACATTTTGAATTATTTTTGGTACAGTCCAAAAAAATCAATTTTCCGATGAAAAACGATGACTCCGGACCTGTCAAACGCTCCCAAAATGGTCAATATGGATGAAATTTTAACATTTTATCTTTTGACTCTAAATGACTGTTCGATGTGAATTATGACTTTTTCAACTAAAATAATTGTGTTTAAAGTCATTTCTGTGCCTGAAATTGGTCAATATTTAAGATTTTGAGTAAGCAAAACTCTGTAAAACTGGCAATTATGGTCACTGTGAGAGTTTAAAAAGTGGTTATCCAACATGAGGCACGATCCCATTGACATTTTTAATCATTTTTGGTACAGTTAAAAAATAAATTTTCTGATCAAAAACGATGACTGTCGAACGTTCCCAAAATGGTCAAAATGGATGAAATTGAAGTATTTAATCTTTTGACTCTGAATGATTGTTGGATGTGAATTATGACTTTTTCAACTAAAATAAGTGTGTTTAAAGTTATTTCTGTGCCTGAAATTGGTCAAAATTGAAGCTTCTGAGTAAGCAAAACTCTGTAAAAATGGCAATTTTGGTCACTGTGAGAGTTTAAAAATGTGGTTATCCAACATGAGGCACGATCCAATTGACATTTTGAATTATTTTTGATAAGTCCAAAAAATCAATTTTCCGATGAAAAACGATGACTCCGGACCTGTCAAACGCTCCAAAAATGGTCAATATGGATGAAATTTTAACATTTTATCTTTTGACTCTAAATGACTGTTCGATGTGAATTATGACTTTTTCAACTAAAATAATTGTGTTTAAAGTCATTTCTGTGCCTGAAATTGGTCAATATTTAAGATTTTGAGTAAGCAAAACTCTGTAAAAACGGCAATTTTGGTTACTGTGAGGGTTTCAAAAGTGGTTATTCAACATGAGGCACGATCCAATTGACATTTTGAATCATTTTTGGTACAGTCCAAAAAATCAATTTTCTGATGAAAAACGATGACTCCGGACCTGTCGAATGTTCCCAAAAAGGTCAATATGGATGAAATTTTAACATTTAATCTTTTGACTCTAAATGACTGTTCGATGTGAATTATGAATTTTTCAACTAAAATAAGTGTGCTTAAAGTCACTTCTGTGCCTGAAATCGGTCAAAATTGAAGCTTTTGAGTAAGCAAAACTCTGTAAAAATTGCAATTTTGGTCACTGTGAGGGTTTAAAAAGTGGTTATCCAAGATAAGGCACGATCCAATTGACATTTTGAATAATTTTTGGTACAGTTAAAAAATCAATTTTCTGATCAAAAACGATGACTGTCGAACGTTCCCAAAATGGTCAAAATGGATGAAATTGAAGCATTTAATCTTTTGACTCTGAATGATTGTTGGATGTGAATTATGACTTTTTCAACTAAAATAAGTGTTTTTAAAGTTATTTCTGTGCCTGAAATTGGTCAAAATTGAAGCTTTTGAGTAAGCAAAACTCTGTAAAACTGGCAATTATGGTCACTGTGAGGGTTTAAAAAGTGGTTATCCAACATGAGGCACGATCCAATTGACATTTTGAATCATTTTTGGTACAGTCCAAAAAATCAGTTTTCTGATGAAAAACGATGACTCCGGACCTGTCGAACGTTCCCAAAATGGTCAATATGGATGAAATTTTAACATTTAATCTTTTGACTCTAAATGACTGTTGGATGTGAATAAAGACTTTTTCAACTAAAATAGGTGTGTTTAAAGTCATTTCTGTGCCTGAAATTGGTCAAAATTGAAGATTTTGAGTAAGCAAAACTCTGTAAAAATTGCAATTTTGGTCACTGTGAGGGTTTAAAAAGTGGTTATTCAACATGAGGCACGATCCAATTGACATTTTGAATAATTTTTGGTACAGTTCAAAAAATCAATTTTCTGATCAAAAACGATGACTCTGGACCTGTCGAACGTTCCCAAAATGGACAATATGGATGAAATTGTAGCATTTAATCTTTTGACTCTGAATGATTGTTGGACGTGAAATATGACTTTTTCAACTAAAATAAGTGTGTTTAAAGTTATTTCTGTGCCTGAAATTGGTCAAAATTGAAGCTTTTGAGTAAGCAAAACTCAGTAAAACTGGCAATTATGGTCACTGTAAGGGTTTAAAAAGTGGTTATCCAACATGAGGCACAATCCCATTGACATTTTTATTCATTTTTGGTACAGGCCAAAAAATAAATTTTCTGATGAAAAACGATGACTGTCGAACGTTCCCAAAATGGTCAAAATGGATGAAATTGAAGCATTTAATCTTTTGACTCTGAATGATTGTTGGATGTGAATTATGACTTTTTCAACTAAAATAAGTGTGTTTAAAGTTATTTCTGTGCCTGAAATTGGTCAAAATTGAAGCTTCTGAGTAAGCAAAACTCTGTAAAAATGGCAATTTTGGTCACTGTGAGAGTTTAAAAATGTGGTTATCCAACATGAGGCACGATCCAATTGACATTTTGAATTATTTTTGGTAAGTCCAAAAAATCAATTTTCCGATGAAAAACGATGACTCCGGACCTGTCAAACGCTCCCAAAATGGTCAATATGGATGAAATTTTAACATTTTATCTTTTGACTCTAAATGACTGTTCGATGTGAATTATGACTTTTTCAACTAAAATAATTGTGTTTAAAGTCATTTATGTGCCTGAAATTGGTCAATATTTAAGATTTTGAGTAAGCAAAACTCTGTAAAAACGGCAATTTTGGTTACTGTGAGTGTTTCAAAAGTGGTTATTCAACATGAGGCACGATCCAATTGACATTTTGAATCATTTTTGGTACAGTCCAAAAAATCAATTTTCTGATGAAAAACGATGACTCCGGACCTGTCGAATGTTCCCAAAAAGGTCAATATGGATGAAATTTTAACATTTAATCTTTTGACTCTAAGTGACTGTTCGATGTGAATTATGAATTTTTCAACTAAAATAAGTGTGTTTAAAGTCATTTCTGTGCCTGAAATTGCTCAAAATTGAAGCTTTAGAGTAAGCAAAACTCTGTAAACATTGCAATTTTGGTCACTGTGAGGGTTTAAAAAGTGGTTATTCAACATGAGGCACGATCCAATTGACATTTTTAATCAATTTTGGTACAGGCCAAAAAATCAATTTTCTGATGAAAAACGATGACTCCGGACCTGTCGAACGTTCCCAAAATGGACAATATGGATGAAATTTTAACATTTAATCTTTTGACTCTAAATGACTGTTGGATGTGATTTATGACTTTTTCAACTAAAATAAGTGTGCTTAAAGTCACTTCTGTGCCTGAAATCGGTCAAAATTGAAGCTTTTGAGTAAGCAAAACTCTGTAAAAAGGGCAATTTTGGTCACTGTGAGGGTTTAAAAAGTGGTTATCCAAGATGAGGCACGATCCAATTGACATTTTGAATCATTTTTGGTACAGTTCAAAAAATCCATTTTCTGATCAAAAACGATGACTGTCGAACGTTCCCAAAATGGTCAAAATGGATGAAATTGAAGCATTTAATCTTTTGACTCTGAATGATTGTTGGATGTGAATTATGACTTTTTCAACTAAAATAAGTGTTTTTAAAGTTATTTCTGTGCCTGAAATTGGTCAAAATTGAAGCTTTTGAGTAAGCAAAACTCTGTAAAACTGGAAATTATGGTCACTGTGAGGGTTTAAAAAGTGGTTATCCAACATGAGGCACGATCCAATTGACATTTTGAATTATTTTTGGTACAGTCCAAAAAACTCAATTTTCTGATCAAAAACGATGACTCTGGACCTGTCGAACGTTCCCAAAATGGACAATATGGATGAAATTGTAGCATTTAATCTTTTGACTCTGAATGATTGTTGGACGTGAAATATGACTTTTTCAACTAAAATAAGTGTGTTTAAAGTTATTTCTGTGCCTGAAATTGGTCAAAGTTGAAGCTTTTGAGTAAACAAAACTCTGTAAAAATGGCAATTTTGGTCACTGTGAGGGTTTAAAAAGTGGTTATCCAACATGAGGCACGATCCAATTGACATTTTGAATCATTTTTGGTACAGTTCAAAAAATCCATTTTCTGATCAAAAACGATGACTGTCGAACGTTCCCAAAATGGTCAAAATGGATGAAATTGAAGCATTTAATCTTTTGACTCTAAATGACTGTTGGATGTGAATAAAGACTTTTTCAACTAAAATAATTGTGTTTAAAGTCATTTCTGTGCCTGAAATTGGTCAAAATTGAAGATTTTGAGTAAGCAAAACTCTGTAAAAATTGCAATTTTGGTCACTGTGAGTGTTTAAAAAGTGGTTATTCAACATGAGGCACGATCCAATTGACATTTTGAATAATTTTTGGTACAGTCCAAAAAATCAATTTTCTGATCAAAAACGATGACTCTGGACCTGTCGAACGTTCCCAAAATGGACAATATGGATGAAATTGTAGCATTTAATCTTTTGACTCTGAATGATTGTTGGACGTGAAATATGACTTTTTCAACTAAAATAAGTGTGTTTAAAGTTATTTCTGTGCCTGAAATTGGTCAAAATTGAAGCTTTTGAGTAAGCAAAACTCAGTAAAACTGGCAATTATGGTCACTGTAAGGGTTTAAAAAGTGGTTATCCAACATGAGGCACAATCCCATTGACATTTTTATTCATTTTTGGTACAGGCCAAAAAATAAATTTTCTGATGAAAAACGATGACTGTCGAACGTTCCCAAAATGGTCAAAATGGATGAAATTGAAGCATTTAATCTTTTGACTCTGAATGATTGTTGGATGTGAATTATGACTTTTTCAACTAAAATAAGTGTGTTTAAAGTTATTTCTGTGCCTGAAATTGGTCAAAATTGAAGCTTCTGAGTAAGCAAAACTCTGTAAAAATGGCAATTTTGGTCACTGTGAGAGTTTAAAAATGTGGTTATCCAACATGAGGCACGATCCAATTGACATTTTGAATTATTTTTGGTAAGTCCAAAAAATCAATTTTCCGATGAAAAACGATGACTCCGGACCTGTCAAACGCTCCCAAAATGGTCAATATGGATGAAATTTTAACATTTTATCTTTTGACTCTAAATGACTGTTCGATGTGAATTATGACTTTTTCAACTAAAATAATTGTGTTTAAAGTCATTTATGTGCCTGAAATTGGTCAATATTTAAGATTTTGAGTAAGCAAAACTCTGTAAAAACGGCAATTTTGGTTACAGTGAGTGTTTCAAAAGTGGTTATTCAACATGAGGCACGATCCAATTGACATTTTGAATCATTTTTGGTACAGTCCAAAAAATCAATTTTCTGATGAAAAACGATGACTCCGGACCTGTCGAATGTTCCCAAAAAGGTCAATATGGATGAAATTTTAACATTTAGGGGCCGATTAGGATGGCGGTTTTTCCGCATCCTCCGGGTTGGCGGAAGTGTCCGCCGGCCTGGAGGATGCGGAAAAACCGCGGCGGAGACTCCAAAGACCCACCGCCAAATTAGGATGGCTGGTGGGTCTGGAATTCCGTCCGCCGCTTTTCCGCCGCGGTCGGCTTCCGACCGCGGCGGAAAAGCTATAACATGGCAGGCGGTGTCTATGAGACACCGTCCGCCATATTATGATGTTGGTGTAAATATGCTTTTCCACGGCGGCTTTTCCGCCATGGAAAAGCATACGGACATTCACTTTGGGGGCCCGTTGCGGGCCCCCTGGGTGAATGGGGGGTGGGGGGTGCACATGGGGGGTACCTATGGTACCCCCCTGCATTTGCGTACACAAAGCAGCAGGCACCGTGCGGTGCCTGCTGCTTTGTGCATGTAAATGCAACACATGCATTTTTAACATTGCGGCGGGTGCAGCTTGAAGCTGCACCCGCCGCAATGTAAAAAATAGAGGATGTGACCGCCACCCTGGCGGTCACATCCTAATTGCCATGGAGGGACCGCCGCTGCCCATGCGGACGGTCCCTCCTACTCAGGGGTGGCGGACGGACGCAAGTCCGTCCGCCATCCTAATCGGCCCCTTAATCTTTTGACTCTAAGTGACTGTTCGATGTGAATTATGAATTTTTCAACTAAAATAAGTGTGTTTAAAGTCATTTCTGTGCCTGAAATTGCTCAAAATTGAAGCTTTAGAGTAAGCAAAACTCTGTAAACATTGCAATTTTGGTCACTGTGAGGGTTTAAAAAGTGGTTATTCAAC
The DNA here is from genome assembly GCF_964261635.1 of Lissotriton helveticus. Classification (NCBI taxonomy): domain Eukaryota; kingdom Metazoa; phylum Chordata; class Amphibia; order Caudata; family Salamandridae; genus Lissotriton; species Lissotriton helveticus. The sequence goes on along the minus strand of NC_136059.1, from coordinate 1,425,133,022 downwards.
ATGAGGCACGATCCAATTGACATTTTTAATCAATTTTGGTACAGGCCAAAAAATCAATTTTCTGATGAAAAACGATGACTCCGGACCTGTCGAACGTTCCCAAAATGGACAATATGGATGAAATTTTAACATTTAATCTTTTGACTCTAAATGACTGTTGGATGTGATTTATGACTTTTTCAACTAAAATAAGTGTGCTTAAAGTCACTTCTGTGCCTGAAATCGGTCAAAATTGAAGCTTTTGAGTAAGCAAAACTCTGTAAAAAGGGCAATTTTGGTCACTGTGAGGGTTTAAAAAGTGGTTATCCAAGATGAGGCACGATCCAATTGACATTTTGAATCATTTTTGGTACAGTTCAAAAAATCCATTTTCTGATCAAAAACGATGACTGTCGAACGTTCCCAAAATGGTCAAAATGGATGAAATTGAAGCATTTAATCTTTTGACTCTGAATGATTGTTGGATGTGAATTATGACTTTTTCAACTAAAATAAGTGTTTTTAAAGTTATTTCTGTGCCTGAAATTGGTCAAAATTGAAGCTTTTGAGTAAGCAAAACTCTGTAAAACTGGCAATTATGGTCACTGTGAGGGTTTAAAAAGTGGTTATCCAACATGAGGCACGATCCAATTGACATTTTGAATTATTTTTGGTACAGTCCAAAAAACTCAATTTTCTGATCAAAAACGATGACTCTGGACCTGTCGAACGTTCCCAAAATGGACAATATGGATGAAATTGTAGCATTTAATCTTTTGACTCTGAATGATTGTTGGACGTGAAATATGACTTTTTCAACTAAAATAAGTGTGTTTAAAGTTATTTCTGTGCCTGAAATTGGTCAAAGTTGAAGCTTTTGAGTAAACAAAACTCTGTAAAAATGGCAATTTTGGTCACTGTGAGGGTTTAAAAAGTGATTATCCAACATGAGGCACGATCCAATTGACATTTTGAATCATTTTTGGTACAGTTCAAAAAATCCATTTTCTGATCAAAAACGATGACTGTCGAACGTTCCCAAAATGGTCAAAATGGATGAAATTGAAGCATTTAATCTTTTGACTCTAAATGACTGTTGGATGTGAATAAAGACTTTTTCAACTAAAATAATTGTGTTTAAAGTCATTTCTGTGCCTGAAATTGGTCAAAATTGAAGATTTTGAGTAAGCAAAACTCTGTAAAAATTGCAATTTTGGTCACTGTGAGTGTTTAAAAAGTGGTTATTCAACATGAGGCACAATCCAATTGACATTTTGAATCATTTTTGGTACAGTTCAAAAAATCAATTTTCTGATCAAAAACGATGACTCTGGACCTGTCGAACGTTCCCAAAATGGACAATATGGATGAAATTGTAGCATTTAATCTTTTGACTCTGAATGATTGTTGGGCGTGAAATATGACTTTTCAACTAAAATAATTGTGTTTAAAGTTATTTCTGTGCCTGAAATTGGTCAAAATTGAAGCTTCTGAGTAAGCAAAACTCTGTAAAAATGGCAATTTTGGTCACTGTGAGGGTTTAAAAAGTGGTTATCCAACATGAGGCACGATCCAATTGACATTTTGAATTATTTTTGGTACAGTCCAAAAAACTCAATTTTCTGATCAAAAACGATGACTCTGGACCTGTCGAACGTTCCCAAAATGGACAATATGGATGAAATTGTAGCATTTAATCTTTTGACTCTGAATGATTGTTGGACGTGAAATATGATTTTTCAACTAAAATAAGTGTGTTTAAAGTTATTTCTGTGCCTGAAATTGGTCAAAGTTGAATCTTTTGAGTAAACAAAACTCTGTAAAAATGGCAATTTTGGTCACTGTGAGGGTTTAAAAAGTGGTTATCCAACATGAGGCACAATCCAATTGACATTTTGAATCATTTTTGGTACAGTTCAAAAAATCCATTTTCTGATCAAAAACGATGACTGTCGAACGTTCCCAAAATGGTCAAAATGGATGAAATTGAAGCATTTAATCTTTTGACTCTGAATGATTGTTGGATGTGAATTATGACTTTTTCAACTAAAATAAGTGTGTTTAAAGTTATTTCTGTGCCTGAAATTGGTCAAAGTTGAAGCTTTTGAGTAAACAAAACTCTGTAAAAATGGCAATTTTGGTCACTGTGAGGGTTTAAAAAGTGGTTATCCAACATGAGGCACGATCCAATTGACATTTTGAATCATTTTTGGTACAGTTCAAAAAATCAATTTTCTGATCAAAAACGATGACTGTCGAACGTTCCCAAAATGGTCAAAATGGATGAAATTGTAGCATTTAATCTTTTGACTCTGAATGATTGTTGGACGTGAAATATGACTTTTTCAACTAAAATAAGTGTGTTTAAAGTTATTTCTGTGCCTGAAATTGGTCAAAATTGAAGCTTTTGAGTAAGCAAAACTCTGTAAAACTGGCAATTATGGTCACTGTGAGGGTTTAAAAAGTGGTTATCCAACATGAGGCACGATCCAATTGACATTTTGAATCATTTTTGGTACAGTCCAAAAAATCAGTTTTCTGATGAAAAACGATGACTCCGGACCTGTCGAACGTTCCCAAAATGGTCAATATGGATGAAATTTTAACATTTAATCTTTTGACTCTAAATGACTGTTGGATGTGAATAAAGACTTTTTCAACTAAAATAATTGTGTTTAAAGTCATTTCTGTGCCTGAAATTGGTCAAAATTGAAGATTTTGAGTAAGCAAAACTCTGTAAAAATTGCAATTTTGGTCACAGTGAGGGTTTAAAAAGTGGTTATTCAACATGAGGCACGATCCAATTGACATTTTGAATAATTTTTGGTACAGTCCAAAAAATCAATTTTCTGATCAAAAACGATGACTCTGGACCTGTCGAACGTTCCCAAAATGGAGAATATGGATGAAATTGTAGCATTTAATCTTTTGACTCTGAATGATTGTTGGACGTGAAATATGACTTTTTCAACTAAAATAAGTGTGTTTAAAGTTATTTCTGTGCCTGAAATTGGTCAAAATTGAAGCTTTTGAGTAAGCAAAACTCAGTAAAACTGGCAATTATGGTCACTGTGAGGGTTTAAAAAGTGGTTATCCAACATGAGGCACGATCCCATTGACATTTTTATTCATTTTTGGTACAGGCCAAAAAATAAATTTTCTGATGAAAAACGATGACTGTCGAACGTTCCCAAAATGGTCAAAATGGATGAAATTGAAGCATTTAATCTTTTGACTCTGAATGATTGTTCGATGTGAATTATGACTTTTTCAACTAAAATAAGTGTGTTTAAAGTTATTTCTGTGCCTGAAATTGGTCAAAATTGAAGCTTCTGAGTAAGCAAAACTCTGTAAAAATGGCAATTTTGGTCACTGTGAGGGTTTAAAAATGTGGTTATCCAACATGAGGCACGATCCAATTGACATTTTGAAATATTTTTGGTACAGTCCAAAAAAATCAATTTTCCGATGAAAAACGATGACTCCGGACCTGTCAAACGCTCCCAAAATGGTCAATATGGATGAAATTTTAACATTTTATCTTTTGACTCTAAATGACTGTTCGATGTGAATTATGACTTTTTCAACTAAAATAATTGTGTTTAAAGTCATTTCTGTACCTGAAATTGGTCAATATTTAAGATTTTGAGTAAGCAAAACTCTGTAAAACTGGCAATTATGGTCACTGTGAGAGTTTAAAAAGTGGTTATCCAACATGAGGCACGATCCCATTGACATTTTTAATCATTTTTGGTACAGTTAAAAAATCAATTTTCTGATCAAAAACGATGACTGTCGAACGTTCCCAAAATGGTCAAAATGGATGAAATTGAAGCATTTAATCTTTTGACTCTGAATGATTGTTGGATGTGAATTATGACTTTTTCAACTAAAATAAGTGTGTTTAAAGTTATTTCTGTGCCTGAAATTGGTCAAAATTGAAGCTTCTGAGTAAGCAAAACTCTGTAAAAATGGCAATTTTGGTCACTGTGAGAGTTTAAAAATGTGGTTATCCAACATGAGGCACGATCCAATTGACATTTTGAATTATTTTTGATAAGTCCAAAAAATCAATTTTCCGATGAAAAACGATGACTCCGGACCTGTCAAACGCTCCAAAAATGGTCAATATGGATGAAATTTTAACATTTTATCTTTTGACTCTAAATGACTGTTCGATGTGAATTATGACTTTTTCAACTAAAATAATTGTGTTTAAAGTCATTTCTGTGCCTGAAATTGGTCAATATTTAAGATTTTGAGTAAGCAAAACTCTGTAAAAACGGCAATTTTGGTTACTGTGAGGGTTTCAAAAGTGGTTATTCAACATGAGGCACGATCCAATTGACATTTTGAATCATTTTTGGTACAGTCCAAAAAATCAATTTTCTGATGAAAAACGATGACTCCGGACCTGTCGAATGTTCCCAAAAAGGTCAATATGGATGAAATTTTAACATTTAATCTTTTGACTCTAAATGACTGTTCGATGTGAATTATGAATTTTTCAACTAAAATAAGTGTGCTTAAAGTCACTTCTGTGCCTGAAATCGGTCAAAATTGAAGCTTTTGAGTAAGCAAAACTCTGTAAAAATTGCAATTTTGGTCACTGTGAGGGTTTAAAAAGTGGTTATCCAAGATGAGGCACGATCCAATTGACATTTTGAATAATTTTTGGTACAGTTAAAAAATCAATTTTCTGATCAAAAACGATGACTGTCGAACGTTCCCAAAATGGTCAAAATGGATGAAATTGAAGCATTTAATCTTTTGACTCTGAATGATTGTTGGATGTGAATTATGACTTTTTCAACTAAAATAAGTGTTTTTAAAGTTATTTCTGTGCCTGAAATTGGTCAAAATTGAAGCTTTTGAGTAAGCAAAACTCTGTAAAACTGGCAATTATGGTCACTGTGAGGGTTTAAAAAGTAGTTATCCAACATGAGGCACGATCCAATTGACATTTTGAATCATTTTTGGTACAGTCCAAAAAATCAGTTTTCTGATGAAAAACGATGACTCCGGACCTGTCGAACGTTCCCAAAATGGTCAATATGGATGAAATTTTAACATTTAATCTTTTGACTCTAAATGACTGTTGGATGTGAATAAAGACTTTTTCAACTAAAATAGGTGTGTTTAAAGTCATTTCTGTGCCTGAAATTGGTCAAAATTGAAGATTTTGAGTAAGCAAAACTCTGTAAAAATTGCAATTTTGGTCACTGTGAGGGTTTAAAAAGTGGTTATTCAACATGAGGCACGATCCAATTGACATTTTGAATAATTTTTGGTACAGTTCAAAAAATCAATTTTCTGATCAAAAACGATGACTCTGGACCTGTCGAACGTTCCCAAAATGGACAATATGGATGAAATTGTAGCATTTAATCTTTTGACTCTGAATGATTGTTGGATGTGAAATATGACTTTTTCAACTAAAATAAGTGTGTTTAAAGTTATTTCTGTGCCTGAAATTGGTCAAAATTGAAGCTTTTGAGTAAGCAAAACTCAGTAAAACTGGCAATTATGGTCACTGTAAGGGTTTAAAAAGTGGTTATCCAACATGAGGCACAATCCCATTGACATTTTTATTCATTTTTGGTACAGGCCAAAAAATAAATTTTCTGATGAAAAACGATGACTGTCGAACGTTCCCAAAATGGTCAAAATGGATGAAATTGAAGCATTTAATCTTTTGACTCTGAATGATTGTTGGATGTGAATTATGACTTTTTCAACTAAAATAAGTGTGTTTAAAGTTATTTCTGTGCCTGAAATTGGTCAAAATTGAAGCTTCTGAGTAAGCAAAACTCTGTAAAAATGGCAATTTTGGTCACTGTGAGAGTTTAAAAATGTGGTTATCCAACATGAGGCACGATCCAATTGACATTTTGAATTATTTTTGGTAAGTCCAAAAAATCAATTTTCCGATGAAAAACGATGACTCCGGACCTGTCAAACGCTCCCAAAATGGTCAATATGGATGAAATTTTAACATTTTATCTTTTGACTCTAAATGACTGTTCGATGTGAATTATGACTTTTTCAACTAAAATAATTGTGTTTAAAGTCATTTATGTGCCTGAAATTGGTCAATATTTAAGATTTTGAGTAAGCAAAACTCTGTAAAAACGGCAATTTTGGTTACTGTGAGTGTTTCAAAAGTGGTTATTCAACATGAGGCACGATCCAATTGACATTTTGAATCATTTTTGGTACAGTCCAAAAAATCAATTTTCTGATGAAAAACGATGACTCCGGACCTGTCGAATGTTCCCAAAAAGGTCAATATGGATGAAATTTTAACATTTAATCTTTTGACTCTAAGTGACTGTTCGATGTGAATTATGAATTTTTCAACTAAAATAAGTGTGTTTAAAGTCATTTCTGTGCCTGAAATTGTTCAAAATTGAAGCTTTAGAGTAAGCAAAACTCTGTAAACATTGCAATTTTGGTCACTGTGAGGGTTTAAAAAGTGGTTATTCAACATGAGGCACGATCCAATTGACATTTTTAATCAATTTTGGTACAGGCCAAAAAATCAATTTTCTGATGAAAAACGATGACTCCGGACCTGTCGAACGTTCCCAAAATGGACAATATGGATGAAATTTTAACATTTAATCTTTTGACTCTAAATGACTGTTGGATGTGATTTATGACTTTTTCAACTAAAATAAGTGTGCTTAAAGTCACTTCTGTGCCTGAAATCGGTCAAAATTGAAGCTTTTGAGTAAGCAAAACTCTGTAAAAAGGGCAATTTTGGTCACTGTGAGGGTTTAAAAAGTGGTTATCCAAGATGAGGCACGATCCAATTGACATTTTGAATCATTTTTGGTACAGTTCAAAAAATCCATTTTCTGATCAAAAACGATGACTGTCGAACGTTCCCAAAATGGTCAAAATGGATGAAATTGAAGCATTTAATCTTTTGACTCTGAATGATTGTTGGATGTGAATTATGACTTTTTCAACTAAAATAAGTGTTTTTAAAGTTATTTCTGTGCCTGAAATTGGTCAAAATTGAAGCTTTTGAGTAAGCAAAACTCTGTAAAACTGGCAATTATGGTCACTGTGAGGGTTTAAAAAGTGGTTATCCAACATGAGGCACGATCCAATTGACATTTTGAATTATTTTTGGTACAGTCCAAAAAACTCAATTTTCTGATCAAAAACGATGACTCTGGACCTGTCGAACGTTCCCAAAATGGACAATATGGATGAAATTGTAGCATTTAATCTTTTGACTCTGAATGATTGTTGGACGTGAAATATGACTTTTTCAACTAAAATAAGTGTGTTTAAAGTTATTTCTGTGCCTGAAATTGGTCAAAGTTGAAGCTTTTGAGTAAACAAAACTCTGTAAAAATGGCAATTTTGGTCACTGTGAGGGTTTAAAAAGTGGTTATCCAACATGAGGCACGATCCAATTGACATTTTGAATCATTTTTGGTACAGTTCAAAAAATCCATTTTCTGATCAAAAACGATGACTGTCGAACGTTCCCAAAATGGTCAAAATGGATGAAATTGAAGCATTTAATCTTTTGACTCTAAATGACTGTTGGATGTGAATAAAGACTTTTTCAACTAAAATAATTGTGTTTAAAGTCATTTCTGTGCCTGAAATTGGTCAAAATTGAAGATTTTGAGTAAGCAAAACTCTGTAAAAATTGCAATTTTGGTCACTGTGAGTGTTTAAAAAGTGGTTATTCAACATGAGGCACGATCCAATTGACATTTTGAATAATTTTTGGTACAGTCCAAAAAATCAATTTTCTGATCAAAAACGATGACTCTGGACCTGTCGAACGTTCCCAAAATGGACAATATGGATGAAATTGTAGCATTTAATCTTTTGACTCTGAATGATTGTTGGACGTGAAATATGACTTTTTCAACTAAAATAAGTGTGTTTAAAGTTATTTCTGTGCCTGAAATTGGTCAAAATTGAAGCTTTTGAGTAAGCAAAACTCAGTAAAACTGGCAATTATGGTCACTGTGAGGGTTTAAAAAGTGGTTATCCAACATGAGGCACGATCCCATTGACATTTTTATTTATTTTTGGTACAGGCCAAAAAATCAATTTTCCGATGAAAAACGATGACTCCGGACCTGTCAAACGCTCCCAAAATGGTCAATATGGATGAAATTTTAACATTTTATCTTTTGACTCTAAATGACTGTTCGATGTGAATTATGACTTTTTCAACTAAAATAATTGTGTTTAAAGTCATTTATGTGCCTGAAATTGGTCAATATTTAAGATTTTGAGTAAGCAAAACTCTGTAAAAACGGCAATTTTGGTTACTGTGAGGGTTTAAAAAGTGGTTATCCAACATGAGGCACGATCCAATTGATATTTTGAATCATTTTTGGTACAGTCCAAAAAATCAACTTTATGATGAAAAACGATGACTCCGGACCTGTCGAACGTTCCCAAAATGGTCAATATGGATGACATTTTAACATTTAATCTTTTGACTCTAAATGACTGTTGGATGTGAATTATGACTTTTTCAACAAAAATAAGTGTGTTTAAAGTCATTTCTGTGCCTGAAATTGGTCAAAATTGAAGATTTTGAGTAAGCAAAACTCCGTAAAAATTGCAAATTTGGTCACTGTGAGGGTTTAAAAAGTGGTTATCCAACATGAGGCACGATCCAATTGACATTTTGAATCATTTTTGGTACAGTACAAAAAATCAATTTTCTGATCAAAAACGATGACTCTGGACCTGTCGAACGTTCCCAAAATGGACAATATGTATGAAATTGTAGCATTTAATCTTTTGACTCTGAATGATTGTTGGGCGTGAAATATGACTTTTTCAACTAAAATAATTGTGTTTAAAGTTATTTCTGTGCCTGAAATTGGTCAAAATTGAAGCTTCTGAGTAAGCAAAACTCTGTAAAAATGGCAATTTTGGTCACTGTGAGGGTTTAAAAATGTGGTTATCCAACATGAGGCACGATCCAATTGACATTTTGAATTATTTTTGGTACAGTCCAAAAAATCAATTTTCCGATGAAAAACGATGACTCCGGACCTGTCAAACGCTCCCAAAATGGTCAATATGGATGAAATTTTAACATTTTATCTTTTGACTCTAAATGACTGTTCGATGTGAATTATGAATTTTTCAACTAAAATAAGTGTGCTTAAAGTCACTTCTGTGCCTGAAATCGGTCAAAATTGAAGCTTTTGAGTAAGCAAAACTCTGTAAAAATTGCAATTTTGGTCACTGTGAGGGTTTAAAAAGTGGTTATCCAAGATGAGGCATGATCCAATTGACATTTTGAATAATTTTTGGTACAGTTAAAAAATCAATTTTCTGATCAAAAACGATGACTGTCGAACGTTCCCAAAATGGTCAAAATGGATGAAATTGAAGCATTTAATCTTTTGACTCTGAATGATTGTTGGATGTGAATTATGACTTTTTCAACTAAAATAAGTGTTTTTAAAGTTATTTCTGTGCCTGAAATTGGTCAAAATTGAAGCTTTTGAGTAAGCAAAACTCTGTAAAACTGGCAATTATGGTCACTGTGAGGGTTTAAAAAGTGGTTATCCAACATGAGGCACGATCCAATTGACATTTTGAATCATTTTTGGTACAGTCCAAAAAATCAGTTTTCTGATGAAAAACGATGACTCCGGACCTGTCGAACGTTTCCAAAATGGTCAATATGGATGAAATTTTAACATTTAATCTTTTGACTCTAAATGACTGTTGGATGTGAATAAAGACTTTTTCAACTAAAATAGGTGTGTTTAAAGTCATTTCTGTGCCTGAAATTGGTCAAAATTGAAGATTTTGAGTAAGCAAAACTCTGTAAAAATTGCAATTTTGGTCACTGTGAGGGTTTAAAAAGTGGTTATTCAACATGAGGCACGATCCAATTGACATTTTGAATAATTTTTGGTACAGTTCAAAAAATCAATTTTCTGATCAAAAACGATGACTCTGGACCTGTCGAACGTTCCCAAAATGGACAATATGGATGAAATTGTAGCATTTAATCTTTTGACTCTGAATGATTGTTGGACGTGAAATATGACTTTTTCAACTAAAATAAGTGTGTTTAAAGTTATTTCTGTGCCTGAAATTGGTCAAAATTGAAGCTTTTGAGTAAGCAAAACTCAGTAAAACTGGCAATTATGGTCACTGTAAGGGTTTAAAAAGTGGTTATCCAACATGAGGCACGATCCCATTGACATTTTTATTCATTTTTGGTACAGGCCAAAAAATAAATTTTCTGATGAAAAACGATGACTGTCGAACGTTCCCAAAATGGTCAAAATGGATGAAATTGAAGCATTTAATCTTTTGACTCTGAATGATTGTTGGATGTGAATTATGACTTTTTCAACTAAAATAATTGTGTTTAAAGTCATTTCTGTGCCTGAAATTGGTCAATATTTAAGATTTTGAGTAAGCAAAACTCTGTAAAAACGGCAATTTTGGTTACTGTGAGGGTTTCAAAAGTGGTTATTCAACATGAGGCACGATCCAATTGACATTTTGAATCATTTTTGGTACAGTCCAAAAAATCAATTTTCTGATGCAAAACGATGACTCCGGACCTGTCAAACGCTCCCAAAATGGTCAATATGGATGAAATTTTAACATTTTATCTTTTGACTCTAAATGACTGTTCGATGTGAATTATGAATTTTTCAACTAAAATAAGTGTGTTTAAAGTCACTTCTGTGCCTGAAATCGGTCAAAATTGAAGCTTTTGAGTAAGCAAAACTCTGTAAAAATTGCAATTTTGGTCACTGTGAGGGTTTAAAAAGTGGTTATCCAAGATGAGGCATGATCCAATTGACATTTTGAATAATTTTGGTACAGGCCAAAAAATCAATTTTCTGATGAAAAACGATGACTCCGGACCTGTCGAACGTTCCCAAAATGGACAATATGGATGAAATTTTAACATTTAATCTTTTGACTCTAAATGACTGTTGGATGTGATTTATGACTTTTTCAACTAAAATAAGTGTGCTTAAAGTCACTTCTGTGCCTGAAATCGGTCAAAATTGAAGCTTTTGAGTAAGCAAAACTCTGTAAAAATTGCAATTTTGGTCACTGTGAGGGTTTAAAAAGTGGTTATCCAAGATGAGGCACGATCCAATTGACATTTTGAATAATTTTTGGTACAGTTAAAAAATCAATTTTCTGATCAAAAACGATGACTGTCGAACGTTCCCAAAATGGTCAAAATGGATGAAATTGAAGCATTTAATCTTTTGACTCTGAATGATTGTTGGATGTGAATTATGACTTTTTCAACTAAAATAAGTGTTTTTAAAGTTATTTCTGTGCCTGAAATTGGTCAAAATTGAAGCTTTTGAGTAAGCAAAACTCTGTAAAACTGGCAATTATGGTCACTGTGAGGGTTTAAAAAGTGGTTATCCAACATGAGGCACGATCCAATTGACATTTTGAATCATTTTTGGTACAGTCCAAAAAATCAGTTTTCTGATGAAAAACGATGACTCCGGACCTGTCGAACGTTCCCAAAATGGTCAATATGGATGAAATTTTAACATTTAATCTTTTGACTCTAAATGACTGTTGGATGTGAATAAAGACTTTTTCAACTAAAATAGGTGTGTTTAAAGTCATTTCTGTGCCTGAAATTGGTCAAAATTGAAGATTTTGAGTAAGCAAAACTCTGTAAAAATTGCAATTTTGGTCACTGTGAGGGTTTAAAAAGTGGTTATTCAACATGAGGCACGATCCAATTGACATTTTGAATAATTTTTGGTACAGTTCAAAAAATCAATTTTCTGATCAAAAACGATGACTCTGGACCTGTCGAACGTTCCCAAAATGGACAATATGGATGAAATTGTAGCATTTAATCTTTTGACTCTGAATGATTGTTGGACGTGAAATATGACTTTTTCAACTAAAATAAGTGTGTTTAAAGTTATTTCTGTGCCTGAAATTGGTCAAAATTGAAGCTTTTGAGTAAGCAAAACTCAGTAAAACTGGCAATTATGGTCACTGTAAGGGTTTAAAAAGTGGTTATCCAACATGAGGCACAATCCCATTGACATTTTTATTCATTTTTGGTACAGGCCAAAAAATAAATTTTCTGATGAAAAACGATGACTGTCGAACGTTCCCAAAATGGTCAAAATGGATGAAATTGAAGCATTTAATCTTTTGACTCTGAATGATTGTTGGATGTGAATTATGACTTTTTCAACTAAAATAAGTGTGTTTAAAGTTATTTCTGTGCCTGAAATTGGTCAAAATTGAAGCTTCTGAGTAAGCAAAACTCTGTAAAAATGGCAATTTTGGTCACTGTGAGAGTTTAAAAATGTGGTTATCCAACATGAGGCACGATCCAATTGACATTTTGAATTATTTTTGGTAAGTCCAAAAAATCAATTTTCCGATGAAAAACGATGACTCCGGACCTGTCAAACGCTCCCAAAATGGTCAATATGGATGAAATGTTAACATTTTATCTTTTGACTCTAAATGACTGTTCGATGTGAATTATGACTTTTTCAACTAAAATAATTGTGTTTAAAGTCATTTATGTGCCTGAAATTGGTCAATATTTAAGATTTTGAGTAAGCAAAACTCTGTAAAAACGGCAATTTTGGTTACTGTGAGTGTTTCAAAAGTGGTTATTCAACATGAGGCACGATCCAATTGACATTTTGAATCATTTTTGGTACAGTCCAAAAAATCAATTTTCTGATGAAAAACGATGACTCCGGACCTGTCGAATGTTCCCAAAAAGGTCAATATGGATGAAATTTTAACATTTAATCTTTTGACTCTAAGTGACTGTTCGATGTGAATTATGAATTTTTCAACTAAAATAAGTGTGTTTAAAGTCATTTCTGTGCCTGAAATTGCTCAAAATTGAAGCTTTAGAGTAAGCAAAACTCTGTAAACATTGCAATTTTGGTCACTGTGAGGGTTTAAAAAGTGGTTATTCAACATGAGGCACGATCCAATTGACATTTTTAATCAATTTTGGTACAGGCCAAAAAATCAATTTTCTGATGAAAAACGATGACTCCGGACCTGTCGAACGTTCCCAAAATGGACAATATGGATTAAATTTTAACATTTAATCTTTTGACTCTAAATGACTGTTGGATGTGATTTATGACTTTTTCAACTAAAATAAGTGTGCTTAAAGTCACTTCTGTGCCTGAAATCGGTCAAAATTGAAGCTTTTGAGTAAGCAAAACTCTGTAAAAAGGGCAATTTTGGTCACTGTGAGGGTTTAAAAAGTGGTTATCCAAGATGAGGCACGATCCAATTGACATTTTGAATCATTTTTGGTACAGTTCAAAAAATCCATTTTCTGATCAAAAACGATGACTGTCGAACGTTCCCAAAATGGTCAAAATGGATGAAATTGAAGCATTTAATCTTTTGACTCTGAATGATTGTTGGATGTGAATTATGACTTTTTCAACTAAAATAAGTGTTTTTAAAGTTATTTCTGTGCCTGAAATTGGTCAAAATTGAAGCTTTTGAGTAAGCAAAACTCTGTAAAACTGGCAATTATGGTCACTGTGAGGGTTTAAAAAGTGGTTATCCAACATGAGGCACGATCCAATTGACATTTTGAATTATTTTTGGTACAGTCCAAAAAACTCAATTTTCTGATCAAAAACGATGACTCTGGACCTGTCGAACGTTCCCAAAATGGACAATATGGATGAAATTGTAGCATTTAATCTTTTGACTCTGAATGATTGTTGGACGTGAAATATGACTTTTTCAACTAAAATAAGTGTGTTTAAAGTTATTTCTGTGCCTGAAATTGGTCAAAGTTGAAGCTTTTGAGTAAACAAAACTCTGTAAAAATGGCAATTTTGGTCACTGTGAGGGTTTAAAAAGTGGTTATCCAACATGAGGCACGATCCAATTGACATTTTGAATCATTTTTGGTACAGTTCAAAAAATCCATTTTCTGATCAAAAACGATGACTGTCGAACGTTCCCAAAATGGTCAAAATGGATGAAATTGAAGCATTTAATCTTTTGACTCTAAATGACTGTTGGATGTGAATAAAGACTTTTTCAACTAAAATAATTGTGTTTAAAGTCATTTCTGTGCCTGAAATTGGTCAAAATTGAAGATTTTGAGTAAGCAAAACTCTGTAAAAATTGCAATTTTGGTCACTGTGAGTGTTTAAAAAGTGGTTATTCAACATGAGGCACGATCCAATTGACATTTTGAATAATTTTTGGTACAGTCCAAAAAATCAATTTTCTGATCAAAAACGATGACTCTGGACCTGTCGAACGTTCCCAAAATGGACAATATGGATGAAATTGTAGCATTTAATCTTTTGACTCTGAATGATTGTTGGACGTGAAATATGACTTTTTCAACTAAAATAAGTGTGTTTAAAGTTATTTCTGTGCCTGAAATTGGTCAAAATTGAAGCTTTTGAGTAAGCAAAACTCAGTAAAACTGGCAATTATGGTCACTGTGAGGGTTTAAAAAGTGGTTATCCAACATGAGGCACGATCCCATTGACATTTTTATTCATTTTTGGTACAGGCCAAAAAATAAATTTTCTGATGAAAAACGATGACTGTCGAACGTTCCCAAAATGGTCAAAATGGATGAAATTGAAGCATTTAATCTTTTGACTCTGAATGATTGTTGGATGTGAATTATGACTTTTTCAACTAAAATAAGTGTGTTTAAAGTTATTTCTGTGCCTGAAATTGGTCAAAATTGAAGCTTCTGAGTAAGCAAAACTCTGTAAAAATGGCAATTTTGGTCACTGTGAGGGTTTAAAAATGTGGTTATCCAACATGAGGCACGATCCAATTGACATTTTGAATTATTTTTGGTAAGTCCAAAAAATCAATTTTCCGATGAAAAACGATGACTCCGGACCTGTCAAACGCTCCCAAAATGGTCAATATGGATGAAATTTTAACATTTTATCTTTTGACTCTAAATGACTGTTCGATGTGAATTATGACTTTTTCAACTAAAATAATTGTGTTTAAAGTCATTTATGTGCCTGAAATTGGTCAATATTTAAGATTTTGAGTAAGCAAAACTCTGTAAAAACGGCAATTTTGGTTACTGTGAGGGTTTAAAAAGTGGTTATCCAACATGAGGCACGATCCAATTGATATTTTGAATCATTTTTGGTACAGTCCAAAAAATCAACTTTATGATGAAAAACGATGACTCCGGACCTGTCGAACGTTCCCAAAATGGTCAATATGGATGACATTTTAACATTTAATCTTTTGACTCTAAATGACTGTTGGATGTGAATTATGACTTTTTCAACAAAAATAAGTGTGTTTAAAGTCATTTCTGTGCCTGAAATTGGTCAAAATTGAAGATTTTGAGTAAGCAAAACTCCGTAAAAATTGCAAATTTGGTCACTGTGAGGGTTTAAAAAGTGGTTATCCAACATGAGGCACGATCCAATTGACATTTTGAATCATTTTTGGTACAGTACAAAAAATCAATTTTCTGATCAAAAACGATGACTCTGGACCTGTCGAACGTTCCCAAAATGGACAATATGTATGAAATTGTAGCATTTAATCTTTTGACTCTGAATGATTGTTGGGCGTGAAATATGACTTTTTCAACTAAAATAATTGTGTTTAAAGTTATTTCTGTGCCTGAAATTGGTCAAAATTGAAGCTTCTGAGTAAGCAAAACTCTGTAAAAATGGCAATTTTGGTCACTGTGAGGGTTTAAAAATGTGGTTATCCAACATGAGGCACGATCCAATTGACATTTTGAATTATTTTTGGTACAGTCCAAAAAATCAATTTTCCGATGAAAAACGATGACTCCGGACCTGTCAAACGCTCCCAAAATTGTCAATATGGATGAAATTTTAACATTTTATCTTTTGACTCTAAATGACTGTTCGATGTGAATTATGAATTTTTCAACTAAAATAAGTGTGCTTAAAGTCATTTCTGTGCCTGAAATTGGTCAATATTTAAGATTTTGAGTAAGCAAAACTCTGTAAAAACGGCAATTTTGGTTACTGTGAGGGTTTCAAAAGTGGTTATTCAACATGAGGCACGATCCAATTGACATTTTGAATCATTTTTGGTACAGTCCAAAAAATCAATTTTCTGATGAAAAACGATGACTCCGGACCTGTCGAACGTTCCCAAAATGGTCAATATGGATGACATTTTAACATTTAATCTTTTGACTCTAAATGACTGTTGGATGTGAATTATGACTTTTTCAACAAAAATAAGTGTGTTTAAAGTCATTTCTGTGCCTGAAATCGGTCAAAATTGAAGCTTTTGAGTAAGCAAAACTCTGTAAAAATTGCAATTTTGGTCACTGTGAGGGTTTAAAAAGTGGTTATCCAAGATGAGGCATGATCCAATTGACATTTTGAATAATTTTTGGTACAGTTAAAAAATCAATTTTCTGATCAAAAACGATGACTGTCGAACGTTCCCAAAATGGTCAAAATGGATGAAATTGAAGCATTTAATCTTTTGACTCTGAATGATTGTTGGATGTGAATTATGACTTTTTCAACTAAAATAAGTGTTTTTAAAGTTATTTCTGTGCCTGAAATTGGTCAAAATTGAAGCTTTTGAGTAAGCAAAACTCTGTAAAACTGGCAATTATGGTCACTGTGAGGGTTTAAAAAGTGGTTATCCAACATGAGGCACGATCCAATTGACATTTTGAATCATTTTTGGTACAGTCCAAAAAATCAGTTTTCTGATGAAAAACGATGACTCCGGACCTGTCGAACGTTTCCAAAATGGTCAATATGGATGAAATTTTAACATTTAATCTTTTGACTCTAAATGACTGTTGGATGTGAATAAAGACTTTTTCAACTAAAATAGGTGTGTTTAAAGTCATTTCTGTGCCTGAAATTGGTCAAAATTGAAGATTTTGAGTAAGCAAAACTCTGTAAAAATTGCAATTTTGGTCACTGTGAGGGTTTAAAAAGTGGTTATTCAACATGAGGCACGATCCAATTGACATTTTGAATAATTTTTGGTACAGTTCAAAAAATCAATTTTCTGATCAAAAACGATGACTCTGGACCTGTCGAACGTTCCCAAAATGGACAATATGGATGAAATTGTAGCATTTAATCTTTTGACTCTGAATGATTGTTGGACGTGAAATATGACTTTTTCAACTAAAATAAGTGTGTTTAAAGTTATTTCTGTGCCTGAAATTGGTCAAAATTGAAGCTTTTGAGTAAGCAAAACTCAGTAAAACTGGCAATTATGGTCACTGTAAGGGTTTAAAAAGTGGTTATCCAACATGAGGCACGATCCCATTGACATTTTTATTCATTTTTGGTACAGGCCAAAAAATAAATTTTCTGATGAAAAACGATGACTGTCGAACGTTCCCAAAATGGTCAAAATGGATGAAATTGAAGCATTTAATCTTTTGACTCTGAATGATTGTTGGATGTGAATTATGACTTTTTCAACTAAAATAATTGTGTTTAAAGTCATTTCTGTGCCTGAAATTGGTCAATATTTAAGATTTTGAGTAAGCAAAACTCTGTAAAAACGGCAATTTTGGTTACTGTGAGGGTTTCAAAAGTGGTTATTCAACATGAGGCACGATCCAATTGACATTTTGAATTATTTTTGGTAAGTCCAAAAAATCAATTTTCCGATGAAAAACGATGACTCCGGACCTGTCAAACGCTCCCAAAATGGTCAATATGGATGAAATTTTAACATTTTATCTTTTGACTCTAAATGACTGTTCGATGTGAATTATGACTTTTTCAACTAAAATAATTGTGTTTAAAGTCATTTCTGTGCCTGAAATTGGTCAATATTTAAGATTTTGAGTAAGCAAAACTCTGTAAAAACGGCAATTTTGGTTACTGTGAGGGTTTCAAAAGTGGTTATTCAACATGAGGCACGATCCAATTGACATTTTGAATCATTTTTGGTACAGTCCAAAAAATCAATTTTCTGATGCAAAACGATGACTCCGGACCTGTCGAATGTTCCCAAAAAGGTCAATATGGATGAAATTTTAACATTTAATCTTTTGACTCTAAATGACTGTTCGATGTGAATTATGAATTTTTCAACTAAAATAAGTGTGTTTAAAGTCATTTCTGTGCCTGAAATTGCTCAAAATTGAAGCTTTAGAGTAAGCAAAACTCTGTAAAAATTGCAATTTTGGTCACTGTGAGGGTTTAAAAAGTGGTTATTCAACATGAGGCACGATCCAATTGACATTTTTAATCAATTTTGGTACAGGCCAAAAAATCAATTTTCTGATGAAAAACGATGACTCCGGACCTGTCGAACGTTCCCAAAATGGACAATATGGATGAAATTTTAACATTTAATCTTTTGACTCTAAATGACCGTTGGATGTGATTTATGACTTTTTCAACTAAAATAAGTGTGCTTAAAATCACTTCTGTGCCTGAAATCTGTCAAAATTGAAGCTTTTGAGTAAGCAAAACTCTGTAAAAAGGGCAATTTTGGTCACTGTGAGGGTTTAAAAAGTGGTTATCCAAGATGAGGCACGATCCAATTGACATTTTGAATCATTTTTGGTACAGTTCAAAAAATCCATTTTCTGATCAAAAACGATGACTGTCGAACGTTCCCAAAATGGTCAAAATGGATGAAATTGAAGCATTTAATCTTTTGACTCTGAATGATTGTTGGATGTGAATTATGACTTTTTCAACTAAAATAAGTGTTTTTAAAGTTATTTCTGTGCCTGAAATTGGTCAAAATTGAAGCTTTTGAGTAAGCAAAACTCTGTAAAACTGGCAATTATGGTCACTGTGAGGGTTTAAAAAGTGGTTATCCAACATGAGGCACGATCCAATTGACATTTTGAATCATTTTTGGTACAGTCCAAAAAATCAGTTTTCTGATGAAAAACGACGACTCCGGACCTGTCGAACGATCCCAAAATGGTCAATATGGATGCAATTTTAACATTTAATCTTTTGACTCTAAATGACTGTTGGATGTGAATTATGACTTTTTCAACTAAAATAAGTGTGTTTAAAGTCATTTCTGTGCCTGAAATTGCTCAAAATTGAAGCTTTTGAGTAAGCAAAGCTCTGTAAAAATTGCAATTTTGGTCACTGTGAGGGTTTAAAAAGTGGTTATTCAACATGAGGCACGATCCAATTGACATTTTTAATCATTTTTGGTACAGGCCAAAAAATCAATTTTCTGATGAAAAACGATGACTCCGGACCTGTCGAACGTTCCCAAAATGGACAATATGGATGAAATTTTAACATTTAATCTTTTGACTCTAAATGACTGTTGGATGTGATTTATGACTTTTTCAACTAAAATAAGTGTGCTTAAAGTCACTTCTGTGCCTGAAATCGGTCAAAATTGAAGCTTTTGAGTAAGCAAAACTCTGTAAAAAGGGCAATTTTGGTCACTGTGAGGGTTTAAAAAGTGGTTATCCAACATGAGGCACGATCCAATTGACATTTTGAATTATTTTTGGTACAGTCCAAAAAACTCAATTTTCTGATCAAAAACGATGACTCTGGACCTGTCGAACGTTCCCAAAATGGACAATATGGATGAAATTGTAGCATTTAATCTTTTGACTCTGAATGATTGTTGGACGTGAAATATGACTTTTTCAACTAAAATAAGTGTGTTTAAAGTTATTTCTGTGCCTGAAATTGGTCAAAGTTGAAGCTTTTGAGTAAACAAAACTCTGTAAAAATGGCAATTTTGGTCACTGTGAGGGTTTAAAAAGTGGTTATCCAACATGAGGCACGATCCAATTGACATTTTGAATCATTTTTGGTACAGTTCAAAAAATCCATTTTCTGATCAAAAACGATGACTGTCGAACGTTCCCAAAATGGTCAAAATGGATGAAATTGAAGCATTTAATCTTTTGACTCTGAATGATTGTTGGATGTGAATTATGACTTTTTCAACTAAAATAAGTGTTTTTAAAGTTATTTCTGTGCCTGAAATTGGTCAAAATTGAAGCTTTTGAGTAAGCAAAACTCTGTAAAACTGGCAATTATGGTCACTGTGAGGGTTTAAAAAGTGGTTATCCAACATGAGGCACGATCCAATTGACATTTTGAATCATTTTTGGTACAGTCCAAAAAATCAGTTTTCTGATGAAAAACGATGACTCCGGACCTGTCGAACGTTCCCAAAATGGTCAATATGGATGAAATTTTAACATTTAATCTTTTGACTCTAAATGACTGTTGGATGTGAATAAAGACTTTTTCAACTAAAATAATTGTGTTTAAAGTCATTTCTGTGCCTGAAATTGGTCAAAATGGAAGATTTTGAGTAAGCAAAACTCTGTAAAAATTGCAATTTTGGTCACTGTGAGGGTTTAAAAAGTGGTTATTCAACATGAGGCACGATCCAATTGACATTTTGAATAATTTTTGGTACAGTCCAAAAAATCAATTTTCTGATCAAAAACGATGACTCTGGACCTGTCGAACGTTCCCAAAATGGAGAATATGGATGAAATTGTAGCATTTAATCTTTTGACTCTGAATGATTGTTGGACGTGAAATATGACTTTTTCAACTAAAATAAGTGTGTTTAAAGTTATTTCTGTGCCTGAAATTGGTCAAAATTGAAGCTTTTGAGTAAGCAAAACTCAGTAAAACTGGCAATTATGGTCACTGTGAGGGTTTAAAAAGTGGTTATCCAACATGAGGCACGATCCCATTGACATTTTTATTCATTTTTGGTACAGGCCAAAAAATAAATTTTCTGATGAAAAACGATGACTGTCGAACGTTCCCAAAATGGTCAAAATGGATGAAATTGAAGCATTTAATCTTTTGACTCTGAATGATTGTTCGATGTGAATTATGACTTTTTCAACTAAAATAAGTGTGTTTAAAGTTATTTCTGTGCCTGAAATTGGTCAAAATTGAAGCTTCTGAGTAAGCAAAACTCTGTAAAAATGGCAATTTTGGTCACTGTGAGGGTTTAAAAATGTGGTTATCCAACATGAGGCACGATCCAATTGACATTTTGAATTATTTTTGGTAAGTCCAAAAAATCAATTTTCCGATGAAAAACGATGACTCCGGACCTGTCAAACGCTCCCAAAATGGTCAATATGGATGAAATTTTAACATTTTATCTTTTGACTCTAAATGACTGTTCGATGTGAATTATGACTTTTTCAACTAAAATAATTGTGTTTAAAGTCATTTATGTGCCTGAAATTGGTCAATATTTAAGATTTTGAGTAAGCAAAACTCTGTAAAAACGGCAATTTTGGTTACTGTGAGTGTTTCAAAAGTGGTTATTCAACATGAGGCACGATCCAATTGACATTTTGAATCATTTTTGGTACAGTCCAAAAAATCAATTTTCTGATGAAAAACGATGACTCCGGACCTGTCGAATGTTCCCAAAAAGGTCAATATGGAGAGGAGGAGCTTGGCGGGCATCCGAGATGGCCGCGTGAGCACAGCGCTCTCCGGACCCCCGCCGCTCCCGGCTTAATATCCTGCTTTAATCCTGATTTTTTGCGAGGATTCATATAGAGGACGTTGGGCTGATCTACCTGGACCTTTCAGAAACTGATTTGGACATCGGGTGCCTGAATTATGTTCAATTGAACTTTTGGGCTCCACCCTCGAAGTACGCCCGGGACTGGGTGAGGTTCGGTGGCCGTCTTGGAGTTGAACAACAACGGCAGGGGGATTGGTCTTGCGGGTCCCCTTCTTAAGTTTCGGTTTCGTTTCTGCCTCAAACTGGGACACTGGTGAGAGGGTCGGGCCAGAGCTGCGGCCGGGACACGAGTGGGTTGTCTGGCCCTTGGCTGCACTGTTCCTGGAGTGGGCTGCCTCTATCCTGGTGATATCCCTCTTGTAGTCCTTTGGTCCAGGGGCCTCCATTTCTGGTGCCCGGTCCGTCGACCCTGGTGACTTTACTCGTGACGCATCTTCAAAATGGCGGGCAGAGGGGACCGAGAGACGCGCAAGACGAAGACACCGCTGAGCGGGGGTCCGGTTCAATCCAATGTTATGGATCGTTATACCCACTCTAAAGGGTCCCCCGGAGCTGCCCTGCCGGGTCCCATCGCGTCCGGTCAAGTAGTGGATGCGTCGACGGAGCCCTCCTTGCAGGACATCATGGGCGCCATTTCTGGCATGAGGGAATCCATAGGCCAACAGTACGAAACCTTGGCCCACAAACTTGACACTGTGGCAATTGAGGTGAATTTGATTCGAGCCGATCTCTCCAAGACGAACGAAAAGGTGAAGTCGTTGGATATCAAATCATCCAGCCTCACGACTGACGTCTCTGATATTCAGACGGAGATTGGCAATCTCCGTAGGGTGAACGATTTCATGACCCGGCGCTTGGAGGATTTTGAGAACAGGGCACGTCGCTGTAATGTTCGCGTGGTGGGTGTGCCGGAGAATCCAGAACCCCACTCGGTTGATCTCCTGGTTGAAGACCTCATCCAGAACCACCTTTCTCCGTCTGGCCTTAGTAAATGTTTCGCAGTGGAGCGCGCACATCGTGTTCCAGGGGGCCAGGGCAAGCCGGGCGCCCCGCCGAGACCTATTATTGCAAAGCTTTTCCACTATAGAGATCGGGACGCTATCCTGCAGGCCTCGCGGGTGAAGGGCCCGGTGGCCTTTGAGAATGCCACGGTGAACTTTTATCCGGACTTTTCCCAACAGGTCCAGAAGCAGCGTATGGGATTTCGTGGTGCCAAGAAGCGTCTTAGGGACATGGGGATGCGTTACGCAATGCTCTTTCCGACTAGGTTGCGGGTGGAGTATAATGATCGTACTTTCTTCTTTGATCGGCCAGATGCTGTGAATGACTGGCTAGACTCCCTGCCTCATCGACCTCCTGAGACTGAGTCCGAAGCCCACCCGGGCGGTGCTGAGGGTGGCGTAGAGAGCTGAACATTTTATCTTTGACTGATGCCTTGTTTTGTATACCTTCTCCAGGGATGTAAGCCTATGTTCCTCTACCTCACATGTGTTTTGATGTATGATCTTCTTCTCGTCATTGGTTTGATCGGGGGGCGGGTGGGACAGAGCCTTTCCTCCTCCGGGGTCTTTGTGTAGAATAGGGGTTCTTGGGCGACAGGCACACTGCAGGTTGGGGTGGCTTTTTAGCTTTTTGCAGGGGTGCAGGGTGGGGGGTGTTTTCTTGTTACCTGGGGGGTGGGTGGTTGGGAAGTTTGTTGTTTGTGTGTTCTGGGTTCAAGGCGACTTTATTCTGTATCTGGATTGCTTTTTATGGTCATGCTCATTGGTGGGGGGTTTGGGCTTTTTCGGGTGGGATGGGGGGTAGCGGGTTGAGATTTGTCTCGTGGAACGTTAATGGTCTGGGAGATCGTATCAAGCGAAGTGTGGTGTTGAAATGTATACGACGTTTATCTCCTGACATTGTTTTCCTGCAGGAGACTCATTTGATAGGCAATGTTTGTCATGCAATGAATAGGTGGGGCTATCGCCTCGTAGCGCATTCGGGGTTTACCTCGGGTTCCAGGGGTGTGGGTATCCTTGTCCGGGCTTCCCTCCCCCTGGCTATTGATGATGTTATTCAGGATGATCGGGGGCGGTATGCTGTTCTTGTGGGTCGATATGAAGGCCGTGCCCTCTCCTTGTTAACTGTTTATGTGCCCCCCGGCTTGCAGACTTCTACCTTTTCAGATTTGGGCCGTGTCTTGTTGGACCTCCCTGATAGTACTCTCTTTCTGGCTGGTGATTTTAATTCAGTAGTCTCCGGTCTCCACGATCGCCACCCCCCTAGGGATACCCCTGCGGCTCAGCAGTGGTTGGGTGGATTTTTGGATACCTTTGGCCTGGTGGAT
Organism: Lissotriton helveticus; assembly: GCF_964261635.1. Classification (NCBI taxonomy): domain Eukaryota; kingdom Metazoa; phylum Chordata; class Amphibia; order Caudata; family Salamandridae; genus Lissotriton; species Lissotriton helveticus. The sequence goes on along the minus strand of NC_136059.1, from coordinate 1,425,109,207 downwards.
TGCTGGAGGCTTTTGCATCCTACGCAGCTTCAGTACACCTTTCACTCTGGGGCCCATGGGAGTCTGTCTCGGCTGGATTATTTCCTGATGCCTGCGGCTCAGTCCCCAGCGGTGCGTGAGATAGTGCACCTGCCCAGGGGTGTCTCTGACCACTCTCCGCTCTGGCTTCGTTTTGAGGTTGGAGTGGAGGCAGTGGGCCGGGTGGCCCCCATTAATCCGTGGTACCTCACCTCCCCCGAGACCCGCACCCTTCTGCTTAAGTCCTTTGACTCGTATTTTCTGGATAACGAAGGGTCGGTTTCCTCTGCTGTGTTCCTATGGGAGGCCTTTAAGACCGTGATTCGTGGGCGGGCCCTCTCCCTTATTGTTGAGGCTAAGAGAACGAGAAATAGAGAGGTGGTTGATCTTGAGGGGGAGATTTCTGCATTGGAGGAGGGTTTGGAATCTGGTGTCACGCCTGAGAAGCTCCATGCCCTGGGTCTGAAACAATTTGCTTATAAGTCCATGGTCACAGATGCCGCCAAAGTGATGTTTCGGGAGCAACAGGGTCGTTTGTATGATGTGGGTGACAAAGCGGGTAAATTGCTGGCATGGCTGGATAAGAAAGAGAGAGCTAATCGTGTGGTACCCGTGATTCAGTCTGCGAGTGGTGTGAGTGTAACGGACCCGATTGGAATAGTTGACCGGTTTGCCGATTACTTCAGTGTGGTGTATACCCCTGTGTCTGAGAGGGATGTGGTTGACTCTCGCCTTTTGTTGCGTGATATAGCCCTGCCCATTGTTTCCGATTTAGACCGTGTGGCGTTGGACTCCCCCTTTACGGTTGATGAGATAGCTACTGCCATCCGTTCCCTCCGTTCGGGCAAAGCATTGGGCCCGAACGGATTGCCGATCGAATTGTACAAGTTGCGTCCCGATAGGGTGGCTCCGTATCTTTGCGCCATGTTTCTGGAGTCCCGGGAACGGGGTATTCTCCCTTATGATCAGAGACTGGCCACAATAGTTGTCATCCCCAAGGAGGGTAAACCACGTGATCTTTGTTCCTCCTACAGGCCCATATCTCTACTAAATGTTGAACCCAAGGTGTTGGCGAAACTCCTGGCATCCCGTCTCTTGACGGTCATTAGTGACTTGGTCCATCCGGATCAATCTGGATATATCCCGCATCGCAACACGGCTCTGAACCTGCGTCGTCTTCACGGCGCGATTGCGGGGGCGGGGCTTCTGACGGAGCCGGCCATTTTGGCATCGTTGGATGCTTCCATGGCCTTCGACACGGTGGAGTGGCCTTATCTTTGGGCGGCTCTTGAGAAATTTGGTTTTGGGCCTGAGTTTATTGGTTGGGTCCAGTTATTGTACGCGGAACCTCTGGCGCAAGTAGTGGTGAACGGTAGGGTCTCGGCTCCTTTCACCCTTGGTAGGGGTACCCGTCAGGGATGCCCCTTGTCTCCGTTACTGTTTGCGCTCGCCATGGAACCATTGGCTGCTTGGCTTCGGTGGGAACCTTCCCTCAAGGGGATCCGCTGGTCTCCGGACTTTGAGGACCGCGTGTCGCTTTACGCGGACGATATCCTTTTATATCTCACCTCCCCGCGTAAATCTCTGTCTGTTCTGTTCGACGTTCTTGCTTCCTTTGGAGCCAATTCGGGCCTTGTTATTAACTGGACCAAGTCCTGTGTATATGTTCTTTCGGGGGTTTTGCCCCCCTTGCCGAGCAGACTTCCGATTCAGGTGGTCCACTCGGGTTTCAAGTATTTAGGGATTTTTATTACGTTGGACCCGACGCTCCGCTTTGAGCGTAATCTCCTCCCACCATTGCTTAGATTGCGCCTGGATGTGGCCCGTTGGCGTAAGCTTCCTTTGTCTCCTCTGGGCAGGGCGGCTCTGTTTAAAATGATGTCCTTGCCGCGATTCCTTTACGCGCTCCAAAACTCCTATGACGCTATTCCTAAGACCTATTTCCAAGAGATTGAGAGTCTTCAGCGGCAATTGATATGGGATGGGCGTCCGCGTATCGCACTTGCAAAGCTCACCATCCCTTGGTATGACGGGGGCATGGCGCTCCCCGATATCAAGCGATATTACTGGGCTTCCCAGTTGTCTGCCATTAATCACGTGATGTTTTCCCCGGGTCGTAATCCTGCATTCGAGATGGACAGATTCCAGCTCCCGGGTGGGGACTTTACTAGAGCACTTTATTCTCGATCGGCCGGGCGCCATCTTGTGGGCCCATCCAAGATCGCAGTAACTGTATGGCGAGCTGCGAATGTGAGTTTGGGGTGGGAGAATCGCTTGACGTTGGCGACGCCGCTTTACGCCTCGGAACGTTTAGGCGGACTTTGGTCTACCAAGGGTTTCGACCGCTGGGATATGATAGGGATTTGTAAGGTGGGTGATGTGTGCTCGAACGGTAGTGTGAAGTCGTTCCAGGCCCTCCAGGCGGAATATGGTTTGAGTGGTAGGGAATCTTTTCGCTACCTGCAGGTCCGGCATGCCCTCGCCTCAGTTTTGGTTCCTAATGAGGCCCTGCCTGAATCTTCCCCCCTCGAGGACCGTGTCCTTGATGGGCATCTTCCCGATAGTACTATTTCTCTGATTTACAAGAAATTGATCAATAATCGGGCGGATTTATTGGTCCGACTTCGGGAGGCTTGGGTTGGCGATGGGTTGGAGCTGGACGACGAGGATTGGCAGTCGGCACTCTCTTCTCCCAAGGAGGTGGCCATTCCTGCCCGTCTCCGTTTGGTTCAACTTAAGATTCTTCATCGAGTTTATGTCACGGGTCCGCGTCTGGTGACGATGGGCTTTTCTTCGGATGGGCTCTGCAAGCGTGGTTGTGGTTTGAATGCGACCTTTTTACATATCCTTTGGGAATGCCCGGCTGTAGCGGCTTACTGGACTGCTGTGCTTGAGGTGATGACTGCTGTGACTGGTGTTGCCCTGCGGCCGGAGCCGAGACGGTGTCTGTTGAATGTGTGGGAGCCCACTGACTACTCTGTGGCCCAGACCAGATGGGTTACCCTGGGATACATGATTGCGAAGCGGGATGTTGCGCAACTCTGGGGCGCTTCCAGGCCCCCTGAGGTCTCGAAGTGGGAGGACAACATGGATTGGTCCATGTTTCGTGAGAAGACGGTTTATGTGGCCAGGGGCAGACCCAGGGCGTGGACGAAGGTTTGGGGCCAGTGGAATGATTATCCCGGCGCTTGGAGGATTTTGAGAACAGGGCACGTCGCTGTAATGTTCGCGTGGTGGGTGTGCCGGAGAATCCAGAACCCCACTCGGTTGATCTCCTGGTTGAAGACCTCATCCAGAACCACCTTTCTCCGTCTGGCCTTAGTAAATGTTTCGCAGTGGAGCGCGCACATCGTGTTCCAGGGGGCCAGGGCAAGCCGGGCGCCCCGCCGAGACCTATTATTGCAAAGCTTTTCCACTATAGAGATCGGGACGCTATCCTGCAGGCCTCGCGGGTGAAGGGCCCGGTGGCCTTTGAGAATGCCACGGTGAACTTTTATCCGGACTTTTCCCAACAGGTCCAGAAGCAGCGTATGGGATTTCGTGGTGCCAAGAAGCGTCTTAGGGACATGGGGATGCGTTACGCAATGCTCTTTCCGACTAGGTTGCGGGTGGAGTATAATGATCGTACTTTCTTCTTTGATCGGCCAGATGCTGTGAATGACTGGCTAGACTCCCTGCCTCATCGACCTCCTGAGACTGAGTCCGAAGCCCACCCGGGCGGTGCTGAGGGTGGCGTAGAGAGCTGAACATTTTATCTTTGACTGATGCCTTGTTTTGTATACCTTCTCCAGGGATGTAAGCCTATGTTTCTCTACCTCACATGTGTTTTGATGTATGATCTTCTTCTCGTCATTGGTTTGATCGGGGGGCGGGTGGGACAGAGCCTTTCCTCCTCCGGGGTCTTTGTGTAGAATAGGGGTTCTTGGGCGACAGGCACACTGCAGGTTGGGGTGGCTTTTTAGCTTTTTGCAGGGGTGCAGGGTGGGGGGTGTTTTCTTGTTACCTGGGGGGTGGGTGGTTGGGAAGTTTGTTGTTTGTGTGTTCTGGGTTCAAGGCGACTTTATTCTGTATCTGGATTGCTTTTTATGGTCATGCTCATTGGTGGGGGGTTTGGGCTTTTTCGGGTGGGATGGGGGTAGCGGGTTGAGATTTGTCTCGTGGAACGTTAATGGTCTGGGAGATCGTATCAAGCGAAGTGTGGTGTTGAAATGTATACGACGTTTATCTCCTGACATTGTTTTCCTGCAGGAGACTCATTTGATAGGCAATGTTTGTCATGCAATGAATAGGTGGGGCTATCGCCTCGTAGCGCATTCGGGGTTTACCTCGGGTTCCAGGGGTGTGGGTATCCTTGTCCGGGCTTCCCTCCCCCTGGCTATTGATGATGTTATTCAGGATGATCGGGGGCGGTATGCTGTTCTTGTGGGTCGATATGAAGGCCGTGCCCTCTCCTTGTTAACTGTTTATGTGCCCCCCGGCTTGCAGACTTCTACCTTTTCAGATTTGGGCCGTGTCTTGTTGGACCTCCCTGATAGTACTCTCTTTCTGGCTGGTGATTTTAATTCAGTAGTCTCCGGTCTCCACGATCGCCACCCCCCTAGGGATACTCCTGCGGCTCAGCAGTGGTTGGGTGGATTTTTGGATACCTTTGGCCTGGTGGATTGCTGGAGGCTTTTGCATCCTACGCAGCTTCAGTACACCTTTCACTCTGGGGCCCATGGGAGTCTGTCTCGGCTGGATTATTTCCTGATGCCTGCGGCTCAGTCCCCAGCCTGTGCGTGAGATAGTGCACCTGCCCAGGGGTGTCTCTGACCACTCTCCGCTCTGGCTTCGTTTTGAGGTTGGAGTGGAGGCAGTGGGCCGGGTGGCCCCCATTAATCCGTGGTACCTCACCTCCCCCGAGACCCGCACCCTTCTGCTTAAGTCCTTTGACTCGTATTTTCTGGATAACGAAGGGTCGGTTTCCTCTGCTGTGTCCCTATGGGAGGCCTTTAAGACCGTGATTCGTGGGCGGGCCCTCTCCCTTATTGTTGAGGCTAAGAGAACGAGAAATAGAGAGGTGGTTGATCTTGAGGGGGAGATTTCTGCATTGGAGGAGGGTTTGGAATCTGGTGTCACGCCTGAGAAGCTCCATGCCCTGGGTCTGAAACAATTTGCTTATAAGTCCATGGTCACAGATGCCGCCAAAGTGATGTTTCGGGAGCAACAGGGTCGTTTGTATGATGTGGGTGACAAAGCGGGTAAATTGCTGGCATGGCTGGATAAGAAAGAGAGAGCTAATCGTGTGGTACCCGTGATTCAGTCTGCGAGTGGTGTGAGTGTAACGGACCCGATTGGAATAGTTGACCGGTTTGCCGATTACTTCAGTGTGGTGTATACCCCTGTGTCTGAGAGGGATGTGGTTGACTCTCGCCTTTTGTTGCGTGATATAGCCCTGCCCATTGTTTCCGATTTAGACCGTGTGGCGTTGGACTCCCCCTTTACGGTTGATGAGATAGCTACTGCCATCCGTTCCCTCCGTTCGGGCAAAGCATTGGGCCCGAACGGATTGCCGATCGAATTGTACAAGTTGCGTCCCGATAGGGTGGCTCCGTATCTTCGCGCCATGTTTCTGGAGTCCCGGGAACGGGGTATTCTCCCTTATGATCAGAGACTGGCCACAATAGTTGTCATCCCCAAGGAGGGTAAACCACGTGATCTTTGTTCCTCCTACAGGCCCATATCTCTACTAAATGTTGAACCCAAGGTGTTGGCGAAACTCCTGGCATCCCGTCTCTTGACGGTCATTAGTGACTTGGTCCATCCGGATCAATCTGGATTTATCCCGCATCGCAACACGGCTCTGAACCTGCGTCGTCTTCACGGCGCGATTGCGGGGGCGGGGCTTCTGACGGAGCCGGCCATTTTGGCATCGTTGGATGCTTCCATGGCCTTCGACACGGTGGAGTGGCCTTATCTTTGGGCGGCTCTTGAGAAATTTGGTTTTGGGCCTGAGTTTATTGGTTGGGTCCAGTTATTGTACGCGGAACCTCTGGCGCAAGTAGTGGTGAACGGTAGGGTCTCGGCTCCTTTCACCCTTGGTAGGGGTACCCGTCAGGGATGCCCCTTGTCTCCGTTACTGTTTGCGCTCGCCATGGAACCATTGGCTGCTTGGCTTCGGTGGGAACCTTCCCTCAAGGGGATCCGCTGGTCTCCGGACTTTGAGGACCGCGTGTCGCTTTACGCGGACGATATCCTTTTATATCTCACCTCCCCGCGTAAATCTCTGTCTGTTCTGTTCGACGTTCTTGCTTCCTTTGGAGCCAATTCGGGCCTTGTTATTAACTGGACCAAGTCCTGTGTATATGTTCTTTCGGGGGTTTTGCCCCCCTTGCCGAGCAGACTTCCGATTCAGGTGGTCCACTCGGGTTTCAAGTATTTAGGGATTTTTATTACGTTGGACCCGACGCTCCGCTTTGAGCGTAATCTCCTCCCACCATTGCTTAGATTGCGCCTGGATGTGGCCCGTTGGCGTAAGCTTCCTTTGTCTCCTCTGGGCAGGGCGGCTCTGTTTAAAATGATGTCCTTGCCGCGATTCCTTTACGCGCTCCAAAACTCCTATGACGCTATTCCTAAGACCTATTTCCAAGAGATTGAGAGTCTTCAGCGGCAATTGATATGGGATGGGCGTCCGCGTATCGCACTTGCAAAGCTCACCATCCCTTGGTATGACGGGGGCATGGCGCTCCCCGATATCAAGCGATATTACTGGGCTTCCCAGTTGTCTGCCATTAATCACGTGATGTTTTCCCCGGGTCGTAATCCTGCATTCGAGATGGACAGATTACAGCTCCCGGGTGGGGACTTTACTAGAGCACTTTATTCTCGATCGGCCGGGCGCCATCTTGTGGGCCCATCCAAGATCGCAGTAACTGTATGGCGAGCTGCGAATGTGAGTTTGGGGTGGGAGGATCGCTTGACGTTGGCGACGCCGCTTTACGCCTCGGAACGTTTAGGCGGACTTTGGTCTACCAAGGGTTTCGACCGCTGGGATATGATAGGGATTTGTAAGGTGGGTGATGTGTGCTCGAACGGTAGTGTGAAGTCGTTCCAGGCCCTCCAGGCGGAATATGGTTTGAGTGGTAGGGAATCTTTTCGCTACCTGCAGGTCCGGCATGCCCTCGCCTCAGTTTTGGTTCCTAATGAGGCCCTGCCTGAATCTTCCCCCCTCGAGGACCGTGTCCTTGATGGGCATCTTCCCGATAGTACTATTTCTCTGATTTACAAGAAATTGATCAATAATCGGGCGGATTTATTGGTCCGACTTCGGGAGGCTTGGGTTGGCGATGGGTTGGAGCTGGACGACGAGGATTGGCAGTCGGCACTCTCTTCTCCCAAGGAGGTGGCCATTCCTGCCCGTCTCCGTTTGGTTCAACTTAAGATTCTTCATCGAGTTTATGTCACGGGTCCGCGTCTGGTGACGATGGGCTTTTCTTCGGATGGGCTCTGCAAGCGTGGTTGTGGTTTGAATGCGACCTTTTTACATATCCTTTGGGAATGCCCGGCTGTAGCGGCTTACTGGACTGCTGTGCTTGAGGTGATGACTGCTGTGACTGGTGTTGCCCTGCGGCCGGAGCCGAGACGGTGTCTGTTGAATGTGTGGGAGCCCACTGACTACTCTGTGGCCCAGACCAGATGGGCTACCCTGGGATACATGATTGCGAAGCGGGATGTTGCGCAACTCTGGGGCGCTTCCAGGCCCCCTGAGGTCTCGAAGTGGGAGGACAACATGGATTGGTCCATGTTTCGTGAGAAGACGGTTTATGTGGCCAGGGGCAGACCCAGGGCGTGGACGAAGGTTTGGGGCCAGTGGAATGATTATCGTGGGGATATTTGCACCCCTCCCCTTGTAGGCACGGCTGAGATTGTCCTATCTCCCTAGACGTGCATTCCCGGAACCTCCCCATACGGGTTTTTTCTATATTTCCGGTTCTCCCCGCTGCTCCCCTCCCCCCCCTCCCGACTCGATTGGAGCCTCCGGGCTCTGGGTGTGTTCTCCTGATCGTGGACCGTCCCCTCCTTTCTTTGGGCTGACCTTAATTATCGTGCATTCGCCTTTTAGTGTTTGTTTTTCTTTTGTAAAATAAAAAATTCGAGTTGCTCTGTGATATATGTAGAGTGATGCTTTGTGCTCGAGCTGTACCCGACCACGGGTGTACATTTCTGTTTCATGCATTGTGCCTTGTTATTAGCGGCCAGCCCGTGCGGTTGTAGGCCCATTCTTGTACTTTTCTATGCTTGCTCCAATAAAGGTTTTTGAAAAAAAAAAAAAAAAAAAAAAAAAAGGTTAATATGGATGAAATTTTAACATTTAATCTTTTGACTCTAAATGACTGTTCGATGTGAATTATGAATTTTTCAACTAAAATAAGTGTGTTTAAAGTCATTTCTGTGCCTGAAATTGCTCAAAATTGAAGCTTTAGAGTAAGCAAAACTCTGTAAAAATTGCAATTTTGGTCACTGTGAGGGTTTAAAAAGTGGTTATTCAACATGAGGCACGATCCAATTGACATTTTTAATCAATTTTGGTACAGGCCAAAAAATCAATTTTCTGATGAAAAACGATGACTCCGGACCTGTCGAACGTTCCCAAAATGGACAATATGGATGAAATTTTAACATTTAATCTTTTGACTCTAAATGACTGTTGGATGTGATTTATGACTTTTTCAACTAAAATAAGTGTGCTTAAAGTCACTTCTGTGCCTGAAATCGGTCAAAATTGAAGCTTTTGAGTAAGCAAAACTCTGTAAAAAGGGCAATTTTGGTCACTGTGAGGGTTTAAAAAGTGGTTATCCAAGATGAGGCACGATCCAATTGACATTTCGAATCATTTTTGGTACAGTTCAAAAAATCCATTTTCTGATCAAAAACGATGACTGTCGAACGTTCCCAAAATGGTCAAAATGGATGAAATTGAAGCATTTAATCTTTTGACTCTGAATGATTGTTGGATGTGAATTATGACTTTTTCAACTAAAATAAGTGTTTTTAAAGTTATTTCTGTGCCTGAAATTGGTCAAAATTGAAGCTTTTGAGTAAGCAAAACTCTGTAAAACTGGCAATTATGGTCACTGTGAGGGTTTAAAAAGTGGTTATCCAACATGAGGCACGATCCAATTGACATTTTGAATCATTTTTGGTACAGTCCAAAAAAGCAGTTTTCTGATGAAAAACGATGACTCCGGACCTGTCGAACGTTCCCAAAATGGTCAATATGGATGCAATTTTAACATTTAATCTTTTGACTCTAAATGACTGTTGGATGTGAATTATGACTTTTTCAACTAAAATAAGTGTGTTTAAAGTCATTTCTGTGCATGAAATTGCTCAAAATTGAAGCTTTTGAGTAAGCAAAGCTCTGTAAAAATTGCAATTTTGGTCACTGTGAGGGTTTAAAAAGTGGTTATTCAACATGAGGCACGATCCAATTGACATTTTTAATCATTTTTGGTACAGGCCAAAAAATCAATTTTCTGATGAAAAACGATGACTCCGGACCTGTCGAACGTTCCCAAAATGGACAATATGGATGAAATTTTAACATTTAATCTTTTGACTCTAAATGACTGTTGGATGTGATTTATGACTTTTTCAACTAAAATAAGTGTGCTTAAAGTCACTTCTGTGCCTGAAATCGGTCAAAATTGAAGCTTTTGAGTAAGCAAAACTCTGTAAAAAGGGCAATTTTGGTCACTGTGAGGGTTTAAAAAGTGGTTATCCAACATGAGGCACGATCCAATTGACATTTTGAATTATTTTTGGTACAGTCCAAAAAACTCAATTTTCTGATCAAAAACGATGACTCTGGACCTGTCGAACGTTCCCAAAATGGACAATATGGATGAAATTTTAACATTTAATCTTTTGACTCTAAATGACTGTTGGATGTGATTTATGACTTTTTCAACTAAAATAAGTGTGTTTAAAGTCATTTCTGTGCCTGAAATTGGTCAAAATTGAAGCTTTTGAGTAAACAAAACTCTGTAAAAATGGCAATTTTGGTCACTGTAAGGGTTTAAAAATGTGGTTATCCAACATGAGGCACGATCCAATTGACATTTTGAATTATTTTTGGTACAGTCCAAAAAACTCAATTGTCTGATGAAAAACGGTGACTCCGGACCTGTTGAACGTTCCCAAAAAGGTCAATATGGATGAAATTTTAACATTTAATCTTTTGACTCTAAATGACTGTTTGATGTGAATTATGACTTTTTCAACTAAAATAAGTGTGTTTAAAGTCATTTCTGTGCCTGAAATTGCTCAAAATTGAAGCTTTTGAGTAAGCAAAACTCTGTAAAACTGGCAATTATGGTCACTGTGAGAGTTTAAAAAGTGGTTATCCAACATGAGGCACGATCCCATTGACATTTTTAATCATTTTTGGTACAGGCCAAAAAATAAATTTTCTGATGAAAAACGATGACTCCGGACCTGTCGAACGTTCCCAAAATGGTCAATATGGGTGAAATTTTAACATTTAATCTTTTGACTCTAAATGACTGTTGGATGTGAATTATGACTTTTTCAACTAAAATAAGTGTGTTTAAAGTCATTTCTGTGCCTGAAATTGGTCAAAATGGAAGATTTTGAGTAAGCAAAACTCTGTAAAAATTGCAATTTTGGTCACTGTGAGGGTTTAAAAAGTGGTTATCCAACATGAGGCACGATCCAATTGACATTTTGAATCATTTTTGGTACAGTTCAAAAAATCAATTTTCTGATCAAAAACGATGACTGTCGAACGTTCCCAAAGTGGTCAAAATGGATGAAATTGAAGCATTTAATCTTTTGACTCTGAATGATTGTTGGATGTGAATTATGACTTTTTCAACTAAAATAAGTGTGTTTAAAGTTATTTCTGTGCCTGAAATTGGTCAAAATTGAAGCTTTTGAGTAAGCAAAACTCTGTAAAACTGGCAATTATGTTCACTGTGAGGGTTTAAAAAGTGGTTATCCAACATGAGGCACGATCCAATTGACATTTTGAATCATTTTTGGTACAGTCCAAAAAATCAGTTTTCTGATGAAAAACGATGACTCCGGACCTGTCGAACGTTCCCAAAATGGTCAATATGGATGAAATTTTAACATTTTATCTTTTGACTCTAAATGACTGTTCGATGTGAATTATGACTTTTTCAACTAAAATAATTGTGTTTAAAGTCATTTCTGTGCCTGAAATTGGTCAATATTTAAGATTTTGAGTAAGCAAAACTCTGTAAAAACGGCAATTTTGGTTACTGTGAGGGTTTCAAAAGTGGTTATTCAACATGAGGCACGATCCAATTGACATTTTGAATCATTTTTGGTACAGTCCAAAAAATCAATTTCCTGATGAAAAACGATGACTCCGGACCTGTCGAACGTTCCCAAAATGGTCAATATGGGTGAAATTTTAACATTTAATCTTTTGAGTCTAAATGACTGTTGGATGTGAATTATGACTTTTTCAACTAAAATAAGTGTGTTTAAAGTCATTTCTGTGCCTGAAATTAGTCAAAATTGAAGATTTTGAGTAAGCAAAACTCTGTAAAAATTGCAATTTTGGTCACTGTGAGGGTTTAAAAAGTGGTTATCCAACATGAGGCACGATCCAATTGACATTTTGAATCATTTTTGGTGCAGTCCAAAAAATCAATTTTCTGATGAAAAACGATAACTCCGGACCTGTCGAACGTTCCCAAAATGGACAATATGGATGAAATTTTAACATTTAATCTTTTGACTCTAAATGACTGTTGGATGTGATTTATGACTTTTTCAACTAAAATAAGTGTGCTTAAAGTCACTTCTGTGCCTGAAATCGGTCAAAATTGAAGCTTTTGAGTAAGCAAAACTCTGTAAAAAGGGCAATTTTGGTCACTGTGAGGGTTTAAAAAGTGGTTATCCAAGATGAGGCACGATCCAATTGACATTTTGAATCATTTTTGGTACAGTTAAAAAATCAATTTTCTGATCAAAAACGATGACTGTCGAACGTTCCCAAAATGGTCAAAATGGATGAAATTGAAGCATTTAATCTTTTGACTCTGAATGATTGTTGGATGTGAATAATGACTTTTTCAACTAAAATAAGTGTTTTTAAAGTTATTTCTGTGCCTGAAATTGGTCAAAATTGAAGCTTTTGAGTAAGCAAAACTCTGTAAAACTGGCAATTATGGTCACTGTGAGGGTTTAAAAAGTGGCTATCCAACATGAGGCACGATCCAATTGACATTTTGAATCATTTTTGGTACAGTCCAAAAAATCAGTTTTCTGATGAAAAACGATGACTCCGGACCTGTCGAACGTTCCCAAAATGGTCAATATGGATGAAATTTTAACATTTAATCTTTTGACTCTAAATGACTGTTGGATGTGAATAAAGACTTTTTCAACTAAAATAAGTGTGTTTAAAGTCATTTCTGTGCCTGAAATTGGTCAAAATTGAAGATTTTGAGTAAGCAAAACTCTGAAAAAATTGCAATTTTGGTCACTGTGAGGGTTTAAAAAGTGGTTATTCAACATGAGGCACGATCCAATTGACATTTTGAATAATTTTTGGTACAGTTCAAAAAATCAATTTTCTGATCAAAAACGATGACTGGACCTGTCGAACGTTCCCAAAATGGACAATATGGATGAAATTGTAGCATTTAATCTTTTGACTCTGAATGATTGTTGGACGTGAAACATGACTTTTTCAACTAAAATAAGTGTGTTTAAAGTTATTTCTGTGCCTGAAATTGGTCAAAATTGAAGCTTTTGAGTAAGCAAAACTCAGTAAAACTGGCAATTATGGTCACTGTGAGGGTTTAAAAAGTGGTTATCCAACATGAGGCACGATCCCATTGACATTTTTAATCATTTTTGGTACAGGCCAAAAAATAAATTTTCTGATGAAAAACGATGACTGTCGAACGTTCCCAAAATGGTCAAAATGGATGAAATTGAAGCATTTAATCTTTTGACTCTGAATGATTGTTGGATGTGAATTATGACTTTTTCAACTAAAATAAGTGTTTTTGAAGTTATTTCTGTGCCTGAAATTGGTCAAAATTGAAGCTTTTGAGTAAGCAAAACTCTGTAAAACTGGCAATTATGTTCACTGTGAGGGTTTAAAAAGTGGTTATCCAACATGAGGCACGATCCAATTGACATTTTGAATCATTTTTGGTACAGTCCAAAAAAATCAACTTTATGATGAAAAACAATGACTCCGGACCTGTCGAACGTTCCCAAAATGGTCAATATGGATGACATTTTAACATTTAATCTTTTGACTCTAAATGACTGTTGGATGTGAATTATGACTTTTTCAACTAAAATAAGTGTGTTTAAAGTCATTTCTGTGCCTGAAATTGGTCAAAATTGAAGCTTTTGAGTAAGCAAAACTCTGTAAAACTGGCAATTATGTTCACTGTGAGGGTTTAAAAAGTGGTTATCCAACATGAGGCACGATCCAATTGACATTTTGAATCATTTTTGGTACAGTCCAAAAAATCAGTTTTCTGATGAAAAACGATGACTCCGGACCTGTCGAACGTTCCCAAAATGGTCAATATGGATGAAATTTTAACATTTTATCTTTTGACTCTAAATGACTGTTCGATGTGAATTATGACTTTTTCAACTAAAATAATTGTGTTTAAAGTCATTTCTGTGCCTGAAATTGGTCAAAATTGAAGATTTTGAGTAAGCAAAACTCTGTAAAAATTGCAATTTTCGTCACTGTGAGGGTTTAAAAAGTGGTTATTCAACATGAGGCACGATCCAATTGACATTTTGAATAATTTTTGGTACAGTTCAAAAAATCAATTTTCTGATCAAAAACGATGACTCTGGACCTGTCGAACGTTCCCAAAATGGACAATATGGATGAAATTGTAGCATTTAATCTTTTGACTCTGAATGATTGTTGGACGTGAAACATGACTTTTTCAACTAAAATAAGTGTGTTTAAAGTTATTTCTGTGCCTGAAATTGGTCAAAATTGAAGCTTTTGAGTAAGCAAAACTCAGTAAAACTGGCAATTATGGTCACTGTGAGGGTTTAAAAAGTGGTTATCCAACATGAGGCACGATCCCATTGACATTTTTAATCATTTTTGGTACAGGCCAAAAAATCAATTTTCTGATCAAAAACGATGACTGTCGAACGTTCCCAAAATGGTCAAAATGGATGAAATTGAAGCATTTAATCTTTTGACTCTGAATGATTGTTGGATGTGAATTATGACTTTTTCAACTAAAATAAGTGTTTTTAAAGTTATTTCTGTGCCTGAAATTGGTCAAAATTGAAGCTTTTGAGTAAGCAAAACTCTGTAAAACTGGCAATTATGGTCACTGTGAGGGTTTAAAAAGTGGTTATCCAACATGAGGCACGATCCAATTGATATTTTGAATCATTTTTGGTACAGTCCAAAAAATCAACTTTATGATGAAAAACGATGACTCCGGACCTGTCGAACGTTCCCAAAATGGTCAATATGGATGACATTTTAACATTTAATCTTTTGACTCTAAATGACTGTTGGATGTGAATTATGACTTTTTCAACTAAAATAAGTGTGTTTAAAGTCATTTCTGTGCCTGAAACTGGTCAAAATTGAAGATTTTGAGTAAGCAAAACTCCGTAAAAATTGCAAATTTGGTCACTGTGAGGGTTTAAAAAGTGGTTATCCAACATGAGGCACGATCCAATTGACATTTTGAATCATTTTTGGTACAGTTCAAAAAATCAATTTTCTGATCAAAAACGATGACTCTGAACCTGTCAAACGTTCCCAAAATGGACAATATGTATGAAATTGTAGCATTCAATCTTTTGACTCTGAATGATTGTTGGGCGTGAAATATGACTTTTTCAACTAAAATAAGTGTGTTTAAAGTCATTTCTGTGCCTGAAACTGGTCAAAATTGAAGATTTTGAGTAAGCAAAACTCCGTAAAAATTGCAAATTTGGTCACTGTGAGGGTTTAAAAAGTGGTTATCCAACATGAGGCACGATCCAATTGACATTTTTAATCATTTTTGGTACAGGCCAAAAAATCAATTTTCTGATGAAAAACAATGACTCCGGACCTGTCGAACGTTCCCAAAATGGACAATATGGATGAAATTTTAACATTTAATCTTTTGACTCTAAATGACTGTTGGATGTGATTTATGACTTTTTCAACTAAAATAAGTGTGCTTAAAGTCACTTTTGTGCCTGAAATCGGTCAAAATTGAAGCTTTTGAGTAAGCAAAACTCTGTAAAAAGGGCAATTTTGGTCACTGTGAGGGTTTAAAAAGTGGTTATCCAACATGAGGCACGATCCAATTGACATTTTGAATTATTTTTGGTACAGTCCAAAAAACTCAATTTTCTGATCAAAAACGATGACTCTGGACTTGTCGAACGTTCCCAAAATGGACAATATGGATGAAATTTTAACATTTAATCTTTTGACTCTAAATGACTGTTGGATGTGATTTATGACTTTTTAAACTAAAATAAGTGTGTTTAAAGTCATTTCTGTGCCTGAAATTGGTCAAAATTGAAGCTTTTGAGTAAACAAAACTCTGTAAAAATGGCAATTTTGGTCACTGTAAGGGTTTAAAAATGTGGTTATCCAACATGAGGCACGATCCAATTGACATTTTGAATTATTTTTGGTACAGTCCAAAAAACTCAATTGTCTGATGAAAAACGGTGACTCCGGACCTGTTGAACGTTCCCAAACAATCAATATGGATGAAATTTTAACATTTAATCTTTTGACTCTAAATGACTGTTTGATGTGAATTATGACTTTTTCAACTAAAATAAGTGTGTTTAAAGTCATTTCTGTGCCTGAAATTGCTCAAAATTGAAGCTTTTGAGTAAGCAAAACTCTGTAAAACTGGCAATTATGGTCACTGTGAGAGTTTAAAAAGTGGTTATCCAACATGAGGCACGATCCCATTGACATTTTTAATCATTTTTGGTACAGGCCAAAAAATAAATTTTCTGATGAAAAACGATGACTCCGGACCTGTCGAACGTTCCCAAAATGGTCAATATGGGTGAAATTTTAACATTTAATCTTTTGACTCTAAATGACTGTTGGATGTGAATTATGACTTTTTCAACTAAAATAAGTGTGTTTAAAGTCATTTCTGTGCCTGAAATTGGTCAAAATGGAAGATTTTGAGTAAGCAAAACTCTGTAAAAATTGCAATTTTGGTCACTGTGAGGGTTTAAAAAGTGGTTATCCAACATGAGGCACGATCCAATTGACATTTTGAATCATTTTTGGTACAGTTCAAAAAATCAATTTTCTGATCAAAAACGATGACTGTCGAACGTTCCCAAAGTGGTCAAAATGGATGAAATTGAAGCATTTAATCTTTTGACTCTGAATGATTGTTGGATGTGAATTATGACTTTTTCAACTAAAATAAGTGTGTTTAAAGTTATTTCTGTGCCTGAAATTGGTCAAAATTGAAGCTTTTGAGTAAGCAAAACTCTGTAAAACTGGCAATTATGTTCACTGTGAGGGTTTAAAAAGTGGTTATCCAACATGAGGCACGATCCAATTGACATTTTGAATCATTTTTGGTACAGTCCAAAAAATCAGTTTTCTGATGAAAAACGATGACTCCGGACCTGTCGAACGTTCCCAAAATGGTCAATATGGATGAAATTTTAACATTTTATCTTTTGACTCTAAATGACTGTTCGATGTGAATTATGACTTTTTCAACTAAAATAATTGTGTTTAAAGTCATTTCTGTGCCTGAAATTGGTCAATATTTAAGATTTTGAGTAAGCAAAACTCTGTAAAAACGGCAATTTTGGTTACTGTGAGGGTTTCAAAAGTGGTTATTCAACATGAGGCACGATCCAATTGACATTTTGAATCATTTTTGGTACAGTCCAAAAAATCAATTTCCTGATGAAAAACGATGACTCCGGACCTGTCGAACGTTCCCAAAATGGTCAATATGGGTGAAATTTTAACATTTAATCTTTTGAGTCTAAATGACTGTTGGATGTGAATTATGACTTTTTCAACTAAAATAAGTGTGTTTAAAGTCATTTCTGTGCCTGAAATTGGTCAAAATTGAAGATTTTGAGTAAGCAAAACTCTGTAAAAATTGCAATTTTGGTCACTGTGAGGGTTTAAAAAGTGGTTATCCAACATGAGGCACGATCCAATTGACATTTTGAATCATTTTTGGTGCAGTCCAATAAATCAATTTTCTGATGAAAAACGATAACTCCGGACCTGTCGAACGTTCCCAAAATGGACAATATGGATGAAATTTTAACATTTAATCTTTTGACTCTAAATGACTGTTGGATGTGATTTATGACTTTTTCAACTAAAATAAGTGTGCTTAAAGTCACTTCTGTGCCTGAAATCGGTCAAAATTGGAGCTTTTGAGTAAGCAAAACTCTGTAAAAAGGGCAATTTTGGTCACTGTGAGGGTTTAAAAAGTGGTTATCCAAGATGAGGCACGATCCAATTGACATTTTGAATCATTTTTGGTACAGTTAAAAAATTCATTTTCTGATCAAAAACGATGACTGTCGAACGTTCCCAAAATGGTCAAAATGGATGAAATTGAAGCATTTAATCTTTTGACTCTGAATGATTGTTGGATGTGAATAATGACTTTTTCAACTAAAATAAGTGTTTTTAAAGTTATTTCTGTGCCTGAAATTGGTCAAAATTGAAGCTTTTGAGTAAGCAAAACTCTGTAAAACTGGCAATTATGGTCACTGTGAGGGTTTAAAAATTGGTTATCCAACATGAGGCACGATCCAATTGACATTTTGAATCATTTTTGGTACAGTCCAAAAAATCAGTTTTCTGATGAAAAACGATGACTCCGGACCTGTCGAACGTTCCCAAAATGGTCAATATGGATGAAATTTTAACATTTAATCTTTTGACTCTAAATGACTGTTGGATGTGAATAAAGACTTTTTCAACTAAAATAAGTGTGTTTAAAGTCATTTCTGTGCCTGAAATTGGTCAAAATTGAAGATTTTGAGTAAGCAAAACTCTGTAAAAATTGCAATTTTGGTCACTGTGAGGGTTTAAAAAGTGGTTATTCAACATGAGGCACGATCCAATTGACATTTTGAATAATTTTTGGTACAGTTCAAAAAATCAATTTTCTGATCAAAAACGATGACTCTGGACCTGTCGAACGTTCCCAAAATGGACAATATGGATGAAATTGTAGCATTTAATCTTTTGACTCTGAATGATTGTTGGACGTGAAACATGACTTTTTCAACTAAAATAAGTGTGTTTAAAGTTATTTCTGTGCCTGAAATTGGTCAAAATTGAAGCTTTTGAGTAAGCAAAACTCAGTAAAACTGGCAATTATGGTCACTGTGAGGGTTTAAAAAGTGGTTATCCAACATGAGGCACGATCCCATTGACATTTTTAATCATTTTTGGTACAGGCCAAAAAATAAATTTTCTGATGAAAAACGATGACTGTCGAACGTTCCCAAAATGGTCAAAATGGATGAAATTGAAGCATTTAATCTTTTGACTCTGAATGATTGTTGGATGTGAATTATGACTTTTTCAACTAAAATAAGTGTTTTTGAAGTTATTTCTGTGCCTGAAATTGGTCAAAATTGAAGCTTTTGAGTAAGCAAAACTCTGTAAAACTGGCAATTATGGTCACTGTGAGGGTTTAAAAAGTGGTTATCCAACATGAGGCACGATCCAATTGATATTTTGAATCATTTTTGGTACAGTCCAAAAAAATCAACTTTATGATGAAAAACAATGACTCCGGACCTGTCGAACGTTCCCAAAATGGTCAATATGGATGACATTTTAACATTTAATCTTTTGACTCTAAATGACTGTTGGATGTGAATTATGACTTTTTCAACTAAAATAAGTGTGTTTAAAGTCATTTCTGTGCCTGAAATTGGTCAAAATTGAAGCTTTTGAGTAAGCAAAACTCTGTAAAACTGGCAATTATGTTCACTGTGAGGGTTTAAAAAGTGGTTATCCAACATGAGGCACGATCCAATTGACATTTTGAATCATTTTTGGTACAGTCCAAAAAATCAGTTTTCTGATGAAAAACGATGACTCCGGACCTGTCGAACGTTCCCAAAATGGTCAATATGGATGAAATTTTAACATTTTATCTTTTGACTCTAAATGACTTTTCGATGTGAATTATGACTTTTTCAACTAAAATAATTGTGTTTAAAGTCATTTCTGTGCCTGAAATTGGTCAAAATTGAAGATTTTGAGTAAGCAAAACTCTGTAAAAATTGCAATTTTCGTCACTGTGAGGGTTTAAAAAGTGGTTATTCAACATGAGGCACGATCCAATTGACATTTTGAATAATTTTTGGTACAGTTCAAAAAATCAGTTTTCTGATGAAAAACGATGACTCTGGACCTGTCGAACGTTCCCAAAATGGACAATATGGATGAAATTGTAGCATTTAATCTTTTGACTCTGAATGATTGTTGGACGTGAAACATGACTTTTTCAACTAAAATAAGTGTGTTTAAAGTTATTTCTGTGCCTGAAATTGGTCAAAATTGAAGCTTTTGAGTAAGCAAAACTCAGTAAAACTGGCAATTATGGTCACTGTGAGGGTTTAAAAAGTGGTTATCCAACATGAGGCACGATCCCATTGACATTTTTAATCATTTTTGGTACAGGCCAAAAAATCAATTTTCTGATCAAAAACGATGACTGTCGAACGTTCCCAAAATGGTCAAAATGGATGAAATTGAAGCATTTAATCTTTTGACTCTGAATGATTGTTGGATGTGAATTATGACTTTTTCAACTAAAATAAGTGTTTTTAAAGTTATTTCTGTGCCTGAAATTGGTCAAAATTGAAGCTTTTGAGTAAGCAAAACTCTGTAAAACTGGCAATTATGGTCACTGTGAGGGTTTAAAAAGTGGTTATCCAACATGAGGCACGATCCAATTGATATTTTGAATCATTTTTGGTACAGTCCAAAAAATCAACTTTATGATGAAAAACGATGACTCCGGACCTGTCGAACGTTCCCAAAATGGTCAATATGGATGAAATTGTAGCATTTAATCTTTTGACTCTGAATGATTGTTGGACGTGAAACATGACTTTTTCAACTAAAATAAGTGTGTTTAAAGTTATTTCTGTGCCTGAAATTGGTCAAAATTGAAGCTTTTGAGTAAGCAAAACTCAGTAAAACTGGCAATTATGGTCACTGTGAGGGTTTAAAAAGTGGTTATCCAACATGAGGCACGATCCAATTGATATTTTGAATCATTTTTGGTACAGTCCAAAAAATCAACTTTATGATGAAAAACGATGACTCCGGACCTGTCGAACGTTCCCAAAATGGTCAATATGGATGACATTTTAACATTTAATCTTTTGACTCTAAATGACTGTTGGATGTGAATTATGACTTTTTCAACTAAAATAAGTGTGTTTAAAGTCATTTCTGTGCCTGAAACTGGTCAAAATTGAAGATTTTGAGTAAGCAAAACTCCGTAAAAATTGCAAATTTGGTCACTGTGAGGGTTTAAAAAGTGGTTATCCAACATGAGGCACGATCCAATTGACATTTTGAATCATTTTTGGTACAGTTCAAAAAATCAATTTTCTGATCAAAAACGATGACTCTGAACCTGTCAAACGTTCCCAAAATGGACAATATGTATGAAATTGTAGCATTCAATCTTTTGACTCTGAATGATTGTTGGGCGTGAAATATGACTTTTTCAACTAAAATAAGTGTGTTTAAAGTCATTTCTGTGCCTGAAACTGGTCAAAATTGAAGATTTTGAGTAAGCAAAACTCCGTAAAAATTGCAAATTTGGTCACTGTGAGGGTTTAAAAAGTGGTTATCCAACATGAGGCACGATCCAATTGACATTTTTAATCATTTTTGGTACAGGCCAAAAAATCAATTTTCTGATGAAAAACAATGACTCCGGACCTGTCGAACGTTCCCAAAATGGACAATATGGATGAAATTTTAACATTTAATCTTTTGACTCTAAATGACTGTTGGATGTGATTTATGACTTTTTCAACTAAAATAAGTGTGCTTAAAGTCACTTTTGTGCCTGAAATCGGTCAAAATTGAAGCTTTTGAGTAAGCAAAACTCTGTAAAAAGGGCAATTTTGGTCACTGTGAGGGTTTAAAAAGTGGTTATCCAACATGAGGCACGATCCAATTGACATTTTGAATTATTTTTGGTACAGTCCAAAAAACTCAATTTTCTGATCAAAAACGATGACTCTGGACTTGTCGAACGTTCCCAAAATGGACAATATGGATGAAATTTTAACATTTAATCTTTTGACTCTAAATGACTGTTGGATGTGATTTATGACTTTTTAAACTAAAATAAGTGTGTTTAAAGTCATTTCTGTGCCTGAAATTGGTCAAAATTGAAGCTTTTGAGTAAACAAAACTCTGTAAAAATGGCAATTTTGGTCACTGTAAGGGTTTAAAAATGTGGTTATCCAACATGAGGCACGATCCAATTGACATTTTGAATTATTTTTGGTACAGTCCAAAAAACTCAATTGTCTGATGAAAAACGGTGACTCCGGACCTGTTGAACGTTCCCAAACAATCAATATGGATGAAATTTTAACATTTAATCTTTTGACTCTAAATGACTGTTTGATGTGAATTATGACTTTTTCAACTAAAATAAGTGTGTTTAAAGTCATTTCTGTGCCTGAAATTGCTCAAAATTGAAGCTTTTGAGTAAGCAAAACTCTGTAAAACTGGCAATTATGGTCACTGTGAGAGTTTAAAAAGTGGTTATCCAACATGAGGCACGATCCCATTGACATTTTTAATCATTTTTGGTACAGGCCAAAAAATAAATTTTCTGATGAAAAACGATGACTCCGGACCTGTCGAACGTTCCCAAAATGGTCAATATGGGTGAAATTTTAACATTTAATCTTTTGACTCTAAATGACTGTTGGATGTGAATTATGACTTTTTCAACTAAAATAAGTGTGTTTAAAGTCATTTCTGTGCCTGAAATTGGTCAAAATGGAAGATTTTGAGTAAGCAAAACTCTGTAAAAATTGCAATTTTGGTCACTGTGAGGGTTTAAAAAGTGGTTATCCAACATGAGGCACGATCCAATTGACATTTTGAATCATTTTTGGTACAGTTCAAAAAATCAATTTTCTGATCAAAAACGATGACTGTCGAACGTTCCCAAAGTGGTCAAAATGGATGAAATTGAAGCATTTAATCTTTTGACTCTGAATGATTGTTGGATGTGAATTATGACTTTTTCAACTAAAATAAGTGTGTTTAAAGTTATTTCTGTGCCTGAAATTGGTCAAAATTGAAGCTTTTGAGTAAGCAAAACTCTGTAAAACTGGCAATTATGTTCACTGTGAGGGTTTAAAAAGTGGTTATCCAACATGAGGCACGATCCAATTGACATTTTGAATCATTTTTGGTACAGTCCAAAAAATCAGTTTTCTGATGAAAAACGATGACTCCGGACCTGTCGAACGTTCCCAAAATGGTCAATATGGATGAAATTTTAACATTTTATCTTTTGACTCTAAATGACTGTTCGATGTGAATTATGACTTTTTCAACTAAAATAATTGTGTTTAAAGTCATTTCTGTGCCTGAAATTGGTCAATATTTAAGATTTTGAGTAAGCAAAACTCTGTAAAAACGGCAATTTTGGTTACTGTGAGGGTTTCAAAAGTGGTTATTCAACATGAGGCACGATCCAATTGACATTTTGAATCATTTTTGGTACAGTCCAAAAAATCAATTTCCTGATGAAAAACGATGACTCCGGACCTGTCGAACGTTCCCAAAATGGTCAATATGGGTGAAATTTTAACATTTAATCTTTTGAGTCTAAATGACTGTTGGATGTGAATTATGACTTTTTCAACTAAAATAAGTGTGTTTAAAGTCATTTCTGTGCCTGAAATTGGTCAAAATTGAAGATTTTGAGTAAGCAAAACTCTGTAAAAATTGCAATTTTGGTCACTGTGAGGGTTTAAAAAGTGGTTATCCAACATGAGGCACGATCCAATTGACATTTTGAATCATTTTTGGTGCAGTCCAATAAATCAATTTTCTGATGAAAAACGATAACTCCGGACCTGTCGAACGTTCCCAAAATGGACAATATGGATGAAATTTTAACATTTAATCTTTTGACTCTAAATGACTGTTGGATGTGATTTATGACTTTTTCAACTAAAATAAGTGTGCTTAAAGTCACTTCTGTGCCTGAAATCGGTCAAAATTGGAGCTTTTGAGTAAGCAAAACTCTGTAAAAAGGGCAATTTTGGTCACTGTGAGGGTTTAAAAAGTGGTTATCCAAGATGAGGCACGATCCAATTGACATTTTGAATCATTTTTGGTACAGTTAAAAAATTCATTTTCTGATCAAAAACGATGACTGTCGAACGTTCCCAAAATGGTCAAAATGGATGAAATTGAAGCATTTAATCTTTTGACTCTGAATGATTGTTGGATGTGAATAATGACTTTTTCAACTAAAATAAGTGTTTTTAAAGTTATTTCTGTGCCTGAAATTGGTCAAAATTGAAGCTTTTGAGTAAGCAAAACTCTGTAAAACTGGCAATTATGGTCACTGTGAGGGTTTAAAAATTGGTTATCCAACATGAGGCACGATCCAATTGACATTTTGAATCATTTTTGGTACAGTCCAAAAAATCAGTTTTCTGATGAAAAACGATGACTCCGGACCTGTCGAACGTTCCCAAAATGGTCAATATGGATGAAATTTTAACATTTAATCTTTTGACTCTAAATGACTGTTGGATGTGAATAAAGACTTTTTCAACTAAAATAAGTGTGTTTAAAGTCATTTCTGTGCCTGAAATTGGTCAAAATTGAAGATTTTGAGTAAGCAAAACTCTGTAAAAATTGCAATTTTGGTCACTGTGAGGGTTTAAAAAGTGGTTATTCAACATGAGGCACGATCCAATTGACATTTTGAATAATTTTTGGTACAGTTCAAAAAATCAATTTTCTGATCAAAAACGATGACTCTGGACCTGTCGAACGTTCCCAAAATGGACAATATGGATGAAATTGTAGCATTTAATCTTTTGACTCTGAATGATTGTTGGACGTGAAACATGACTTTTTCAACTAAAATAAGTGTGTTTAAAGTTATTTCTGTGCCTGAAATTGGTCAAAATTGAAGCTTTTGAGTAAGCAAAACTCAGTAAAACTGGCAATTATGGTCACTGTGAGGGTTTAAAAAGTGGTTATCCAACATGAGGCACGATCCCATTGACATTTTTAATCATTTTTGGTACAGGCCAAAAAATAAATTTTCTGATGAAAAACGATGACTGTCGAACGTTCCCAAAATGGTCAAAATGGATGAAATTGAAGCATTTAATCTTTTGACTCTGAATGATTGTTGGATGTGAATTATGACTTTTTCAACTAAAATAAGTGTTTTTGAAGTTATTTCTGTGCCTGAAATTGGTCAAAATTGAAGCTTTTGAGTAAGCAAAACTCTGTAAAACTGGCAATTATGGTCACTGTGAGGGTTTAAAAAGTGGTTATCCAACATGAGGCACGATCCAATTGATATTTTGAATCATTTTTGGTACAGTCCAAAAAAATCAACTTTATGATGAAAAACAATGACTCCGGACCTGTCGAACGTTCCCAAAATGGTCAATATGGATGACATTTTAACATTTAATCTTTTGACTCTAAATGACTGTTGGATGTGAATTATGACTTTTTCAACTAAAATAAGTGTGTTTAAAGTCATTTCTGTGCCTGAAATTGGTCAAAATTGAAGCTTTTGAGTAAGCAAAACTCTGTAAAACTGGCAATTATGTTCACTGTGAGGGTTTAAAAAGTGGTTATCCAACATGAGGCACGATCCAATTGACATTTTGAATCATTTTTGGTACAGTCCAAAAAATCAGTTTTCTGATGAAAAACGATGACTCCGGACCTGTCGAACGTTCCCAAAATGGTCAATATGGATGAAATTTTAACATTTTATCTTTTGACTCTAAATGACTTTTCGATGTGAATTATGACTTTTTCAACTAAAATAATTGTGTTTAAAGTCATTTCTGTGCCTGAAATTGGTCAAAATTGAAGATTTTGAGTAAGCAAAACTCTGTAAAAATTGCAATTTTCGTCACTGTGAGGGTTTAAAAAGTGGTTATTCAACATGAGGCACGATCCAATTGACATTTTGAATAATTTTTGGTACAGTTCAAAAAATCAGTTTTCTGATGAAAAACGATGACTCTGGACCTGTCGAACGTTCCCAAAATGGACAATATGGATGAAATTGTAGCATTTAATCTTTTGACTCTGAATGATTGTTGGACGTGAAACATGACTTTTTCAACTAAAATAAGTGTGTTTAAAGTTATTTCTGTGCCTGAAATTGGTCAAAATTGAAGCTTTTGAGTAAGCAAAACTCAGTAAAACTGGCAATTATGGTCACTGTGAGGGTTTAAAAAGTGGTTATCCAACATGAGGCACGATCCCATTGACATTTTTAATCATTTTTGGTACAGGCCAAAAAATCAATTTTCTGATCAAAAACGATGACTGTCGAACGTTCCCAAAATGGTCAAAATGGATGAAATTGAAGCATTTAATCTTTTGACTCTGAATGATTGTTGGATGTGAATTATGACTTTTTCAACTAAAATAAGTGTTTTTAAAGTTATTTCTGTGCCTGAAATTGGTCAAAATTGAAGCTTTTGAGTAAGCAAAACTCTGTAAAACTGGCAATTATGGTCACTGTGAGGGTTTAAAAAGTGGTTATCCAACATGAGGCACGATCCAATTGATATTTTGAATCATTTTTGGTACAGTCCAAAAAATCAACTTTATGATGAAAAACGATGACTCCGGACCTGTCGAACGTTCCCAAAATGGTCAATATGGATGAAATTGTAGCATTTAATCTTTTGACTCTGAATGATTGTTGGACGTGAAACATGACTTTTTCAACTAAAATAAGTGTGTTTAAAGTTATTTCTGTGCCTGAAATTGGTCAAAATTGAAGCTTTTGAGTAAGCAAAACTCAGTAAAACTGGCAATTATGGTCACTGTGAGGGTTTAAAAAGTGGTTATCCAACATGAGGCACGATCCCATTGACATTTTTAATCATTTTTGGTACAGGCCAAAAAATCAATTTTCTGATCAAAAACGATGACTGTCGAACGTTCCCAAAATGGTCAAAATGGATGAAATTGAAGCATTTAATCTTTTGACTCTGAATGATTGTTGGATGTGAATTATGACTTTTTCAACTAAAATAAGTGTTTTTAAAGTTATTTCTGTGCCTGAAACTGGTCAAAATTGAAGATTTTGAGTAAGCAAAACTCCGTAAAAATTGCAAATTTGGTCACTGTGAGGGTTTAAAAAGTGGTTATCCAACATGAGGCACGATCCAATTGACATTTTGAATCATTTTTGGTACAGTTCAAAAAATCAATTTTCTGATCAAAAACGATGACTCTGAACCTGTCGAACGTTCCCAAAATGGACAATATGTATGAAATTGTAGCATTCAATCTTTTGACTCTGAATGATTGTTGGGCGTGAAATATGACTTTTTCAACTAAAATAAGTGTGTTTAAAGTTATTTCTGTGCCTGAAATTGTTCAAAATTGAAGCTTCTGAGTAAGCAAAACTCTGTAAAAATGGCAATTTTGGTCACTGTGAGGGTTTAAAAATGTGGTTATCCAACATGAGGCACGATCCAATTGACATTTTGAATTATTTTTGGTACAGTCCAAAAAATCAATTTTCCGATGAAAAACGATGACTCCAGACCTGTCAAACGCTCCCAAAATGGTCAATATGGATGAAATTTTAACATTTTATCTTTTGACTCTAAATGACTGTTCGATGTGAATTATGACTTTTTCAACTAAAATAATTGTGTTTAAAGTCATTTCTGTGCCTGAAATTGGTCAATATTTAAGATTTTGAGTAAGCAAAACTCTGTAAAAACGGCAATTTTGGTTACTGTGAGGGTTTCAAAAGTGGTTATTCAACATGAGGCACGATCCAATTGACATTTTGAATCATTTTTGGTACAGTCCAAAAAATCAATTTTCTGATGAAAAACGATGACTCCGGACCTGTCGAATGTTCCCAAAAAGGTCAATATGGATGAAATTTTAACATTTAATCTTTTGACTCTAAATGACTGTTCGATGTGAATTATGAATTTTTCAACTAAAATAAGTGTGTTTAAAGTCATATCTGTGCCTGAAATTGGTCAAAATTGAAGCTTTTGAGTAAGCACAACTCTGTAAAACTGGCAATTATGGTCACTGTGAGGGTTTAAAAAGTGGTTATCCAACATGAGGCACGATCCAATTGATATTTTGAATCATTTTTGGTACAGTCCAAAAAATCAACTTTATGATGAAAAACGATGACTCCGGACCTGTCGAACGTTCCCAAAATGGTCAATATGGATGAAATTGTAGCATTTAATCTTTTGACTCTGAATGATTGTTGGACGTGAAACATGACTTTTTCAACTAAAATAAGTGTGTTTAAAGTTATTTCTGTGCCTGAAATTGGTCAAAATTGAAGCTTTTGAGTAAGCAAAACTCAGTAAAACTGGCAATTATGGTCACTGTGAGGGTTTAAAAAGTGGTTATCCAACATGAGGCACGATCCCATTGACATTTTTAATCATTTTTGGTACAGGCCAAAAAATCAATTTTCTGATCAAAAACGATGACTGTCGAACGTTCCCAAAATGGTCAAAATGGATGAAATTGAAGCATTTAATCTTTTGACTCTGAATGATTGTTGGATGTGAATTATGACTTTTTCAACTAAAATAAGTGTTTTTAAAGTTATTTCTGTGCCTGAAACTGGTCAAAATTGAAGATTTTGAGTAAGCAAAACTCCGTAAAAATTGCAAATTTGGTCACTGTGAGGGTTTAAAAAGTGGTTATCCAACATGAGGCACGATCCAATTGACATTTTGAATCATTTTTGGTACAGTTCAAAAAATCAATTTTCTGATCAAAAACGATGACTCTGAACCTGTCGAACGTTCCCAAAATGGACAATATGTATGAAATTGTAGCATTCAATCTTTTGACTCTGAATGATTGTTGGGCGTGAAATATGACTTTTTCAACTAAAATAAGTGTGTTTAAAGTTATTTCTGTGCCTGAAATTGTTCAAAATTGAAGCTTCTGAGTAAGCAAAACTCTGTAAAAATGGCAATTTTGGTCACTGTGAGGGTTTAAAAATGTGGTTATCCAACATGAGGCACGATCCAATTGACATTTTGAATTATTTTTGGTACAGTCCAAAAAATCAATTTTCCGATGAAAAACGATGACTCCAGACCTGTCAAACGCTCCCAAAATGGTCAATATGGATGAAATTTTAACATTTTATCTTTTGACTCTAAATGACTGTTCGATGTGAATTATGACTTTTTCAACTAAAATAATTGTGTTTAAAGTCATTTCTGTGCCTGAAATTGGTCAATATTTAAGATTTTGAGTAAGCAAAACTCTGTAAAAACGGCAATTTTGGTTACTGTGAGGGTTTCAAAAGTGGTTATTCAACATGAGGCACGATCCAATTGACATTTTGAATCATTTTTGGTACAGTCCAAAAAATCAATTTTCTGATGAAAAACGATGACTCCGGACCTGTCGAATGTTCCCAAAAAGGTCAATATGGATGAAATTTTAACATTTAATCTTTTGACTCTAAATGACTGTTCGATGTGAATTATGAATTTTTCAACTAAAATAAGTGTGTTTAAAGTCATATCTGTGCCTGAAATTGGTCAAAATTGAAGCTTTTGAGTAAGCACAACTCTGTAAAACTGGCAATTATGGTCACTGTGAGGGTTTAAAAAGTGGTTATCCAACATGAGGCACGATCCAATTGATATTTTGAATCATTTTTGGTACAGTCCAAAAAATCAACTTTATGATGAAAAACGATGACTCCGGACCTGTCGAACGTTCCCAAAATGGTCAATATGGATGAAATTGTAGCATTTAATCTTTTGACTCTGAATGATTGTTGGACGTGAAACATGACTTTTTCAACTAAAATAAGTGTGTTTAAAGTTATTTCTGTGCCTGAAATTGGTCAAAATTGAAGCTTTTGAGTAAGCAAAACTCAGTAAAACTGGCAATTATGGTCACTGTGAGGGTTTAAAAAGTGGTTATCCAACATGAGGCACGATCCCATTGACATTTTTAATCATTTTTGGTACAGGCCAAAAAATCAATTTTCTGATCAAAAACGATGACTGTCGAACGTTCCCAAAATGGTCAAAATGGATGAAATTGAAGCATTTAATCTTTTGACTCTGAATGATTGTTGGATGTGAATTATGACTTTTTCAACTAAAATAAGTGTTTTTAAAGTTATTTCTGTGCCTGAAACTGGTCAAAATTGAAGATTTTGAGTAAGCAAAACTCCGTAAAAATTGCAAATTTGGTCACTGTGAGGGTTTAAAAAGTGGTTATCCAACATGAGGCACGATCCAATTGACATTTTGAATCATTTTTGGTACAGTTCAAAAAATCAATTTTCTGATCAAAAACGATGACTCTGAACCTGTCGAACGTTCCCAAAATGGACAATATGGATGAAATTTTAACATTTAATCTTTTGACTCTAAATGACTGTTGGATGTGATTTATGACTTTTTCAACTAAAATAAGTGTGCTTAAAGTCACTTCTGTGCCTGAAATCGGTCAAAATTGAAGCTTTTGAGTAAGCAAAACTCTGTAAAAAGGGCAATTTTGGTCACTGTGAGGGTTTAAAAAGTGGTTATCCAAGATGAGGCACGATACAATTGACATTTTGAATCATTTTTGGTACAGTTAAAAAATCAATTTTCTGATCAAAAACGATGACTGTCGAACGTTCCCAAAATGGTCAAAATGGATGAAATTGAAGCATTTAATCTTTTGACTCTGAATGATTGTTGGATGTGAATTATGACTTTTTCAACTAAAATAAGTGTTTTTAAAGTTATTTCTGTGCCTGAAATTGGTCAAAATTGAAGCTTTTGAGTAAGCAAAACTCTGTAAAACTGGCAATTTATGGTCACTGTGAGGGTTTAAAAAGTGGTTATCCAACATGAGGCACGATCCAATTGACATTTTGAATCATTTTTGGTACAGTCCAAAAAATCAGTTTTCTGATGAAAAACGATGACTCCGGACCTGTCGAACGTTCCCAAAATGGTCAATATGGATGAAATTTTAACATTTAATCTTTTGACTCTAAATGACTGTTGGATGTGAATAAAGACTTTTTCAACTAAAATAAGTGTGTTTAAAGTCATTTCTGTGCCTGAAATTGGTCAAAATTGCAGATTTTGAGTAAGCAAAACTCTGTAAAAATTGCAATTTTGGTCACTGTGAGGGTTTAAAAAGTGGTTATTCAACATGAGGCACGATCCAATTGACATTTTGAATAATTTTTGGTACAGTTCAAAAAATCAATTTTCTGATCAAAAACGATGACTCTGGACCTGTCGAACGTTCCCAAAATGGTCAATATGGATGACATTTTAACATTTAATCTTTTGACTCTAAATGACTGTTGGATGTGAATTATGACTTTTTCAACTAAAATAAGTGTGTTTAAAGTCATTTCTGTGCCTGAAATTGGTCAAAATTGAAGATTTTGAGTAAGCAAAACTCCGTAAAAATTGCACATTTGGTCACTGTGAGGGTTTAAAAAGTGGTTATCCAACATGAGGCACGATCCAATTGACATTTTGAATCATTTTTGGTACAGTTCAAAAAATAAATTTTCCGATGAAAAACGATGACTCCGGACCTGTCAAACGCTCTCAAAATGGTCAATATGGATGAAATTTTAACATTTTATCTTTTGACTCTAAATGACTGTTCGATTTGAATTATGACTTTTTCAACTAAAATAATTGTGTTTAAAGTCATTTCTGTGCCTGAAATTGGTCAATATTTAGGATTTTGAGTAAGCAAAACTCTGTAAAAACTGCAATTTTGGTTACTGTGAGGGTTTCAAAAGTGGTTATTCAACATGAGGCACGATCCAATTGACATTTTGAATCATTTTTGGTACAGTCCAAAAAATCAATTTTCTGATCAAAAACGATGACTCCGGACCTGTCGAATGTTCCCAAAAAGGTCAATATGGATGAAATTTTAACATTTAATCTTTGGACTCTAAATGACTGTTCGATGTGAATTATGAATTTTTCAACTAAAATAAGTGTGTTTAAAGTCATTTCTGTGCCTGAAATTGCTCAAAATGGAAGCTTTTGAGTAAACAAAACTCTGTTAAAAGGGCAATTTTGGTCACTGTGAGGGTTTAAAAAGTGGTTATCCAAGATGAGGCACGATCCAATTGACATTTTGAATCATTTTTGGTACAGTTCAAAAAATCAATTTTCTGATCAAAAACGATGACTGTCGAACGTTCCCAAAATGGTCAAAATGGATGAAATTGAAGCATTTAATCTTTTGACTCTGAATGATTGTTGGATGTGAATTATGACTTTTTCAACTAAAATAAGTGTTTTTAAAGTTATTTCTGTGCCTGAAATTGGTCAAAATTGAAGATTTTGAGTAAGCAAAACTCCGTAAAAATTGCAAATTTGGTCACTGTGAGGGTTTAAAAAGTGGTTATCCAACATGAGGCACGATCCAATTGACATTTTGAATCATTTTTGGTACAGTTCAAAAAATCAATTTTCTGATCAAAAACGAGGACTGTCGAACGTTCCCTAAATGGTCAAAATGGATGAAATTGAAGCATTTTATCTTTTGACTCTGAATGATTGTTGGATGTGAATTATGAGTTTTTCAACTAAAATAAGTGTGTTTAAAGTTATTTCTGTGCCTGAAATTGGTCAAAATTGAAGCTTTTGAGTATGCAAAACGCTGTAAAACTGGCAATTTATGGTCACTGTGAGGGTTTAAAAAGTGGTTATCCAACATGAGGCACGATCCAATTGACATTTTGAATCATTTTTGGTACAGTCCAAAAAATTAACTTTATGATGAAAAACGATGACTCCGGACCTGTCGAGCGTTCCCAAAATGGTCAATATGGGTGAAATTTTAACATTTAATCTTTTGACTCTGAATGACTGTTGAATGTGAGTTATTACTTTTTCAACTAAAATAAGTGTGTTTAAAGTCATATCTGTGCCTGAAATTGGTCAAAATTGAAGCTTTTGAGTAAGCAAAACTTTGTAAAACTAGCAATTATGGTCACTGTGAGGGTTTAAAAAGTGGTTATCCAACATGAGGCACGATCCAATTGATATTTTGAATCATTTTTTGTACAGTCCAAAAAATCAACTTTATGATGAAAAACGATGACTCCGGACCTGTCGAACGTTCCCAAAATGGTCAATATGGATGACATTTTAACATTTAATCTTTTGACTCTAAATGACTGTTGGATGTGAATTATGACTTTTTCAACTAAAATAAGTGTGTTTAAAGTCATTTCTGTGCCTGAAATTGGTCAAAATTGAAGATTTTGAGTAAGCAAAACTCCGTAAAAATTGCACATTTGGTCACTGTGAGGGTTTAAAAAGTGGTTATCCAACATGAGGCACGATCCAATTGACATTTTGAATCATTTTTGGTACAGTTCAAAAAATCAATTTTCTGATCAAAAACGATGACTCTGGACCTGTCGAACGTTCCCAAAATGGACAATATGTATGAAATTGTAGCATTTAATCTTTTGACTCTGAATGATTGTTGGGCGTGAAATATGACTTTTTCAACTAAAATAAGTGTGTTTAAAGTTATTTCTGTGCCTGAAATTGGTCAAAATTGAAGCTTCTGAGTGAGCAAAACTCTGTAAAAATGGCAATTTTGGTCACTGTGAGGGTTTAAAAATGTGGTTATCCAACATGAGGCACGATCCAATTCACATTTTGAATTATTTTTGGTAAGTCCAAAAAATCAATTTTCCGATGAAAAACGATGACTCCGGACCTGTCAAACGCTCCCAAAATGGTCAATATGGATGAAATTTTAAGATTTTATCTTTTGACTCTAAATGACTGTTCGATGTGAATTATGACTTTTTCAACTAAAATAATTGTGTTTAAAGTCATTTCTGTGCCTGAAATTGGTCAATATTTAAGATTTTGAGTAAGCAAAACTCTGTAAAAACGGCAATTTTGGTTACTGTGAGGGTTTCAAAAGTGGTTATTCAACATGAGGCACGATCCAATTGACATTTTGAATCATTTTTGGTACAGTCCCAAAAATCAATTTTCTGATGAAAAACGATGACTCCGGACCTGTCGAACGTTCCCAAAATGGACAATATGGATGAAATTTTAACATTTAATCTTTTGACTCTAAATGACTGTTGGATGTGATTTATGACTTTTTCAACTAAAATAAGTGTGCTTAAAGTCACTTCTGTGCCTGAAATCGGTCAAAATTGAAGCTTTTGAGTAAGCAAAACTCTGTAAAAAGGGCAATTTTGGTCACTGTGAGGGTTTAAAAAGTGGTTATCCAAGATGAGGCACGATCCAATTGACATTTTGAATCATTTTTGGTACAGTTCAAAAAATCAATTTTCTGATCAAAAACGATGACTCTGGACCTGTCGAACGTTCCCAAAATGGATAATATGTATGAAATTGTAGCATTTAATCTTTTGACTCTGAATGATTGTTGGGCGTGAAATATGACTTTTTCAACTAAAATAAGTGTGTTTAAAGTTATTTCTGTGCCTGAAATTGGTCAAAATTGAAGCTTCTGAGTAAGCAAAACTCTGTAAAAATGGCAATTTTGGTCACTGTGAGGGTTTAAAAATGTGGTTATCCAACATGAGGCACGATCCAATTACCATTTTGAATTATTTTTGGTACAGTCCAAAAAATCAATTTTCCGATGAAAAACGATGACTCCGGACCTGTCAAACGCTCTCAAAATGGTCAATATGGATGAAATTTTAACATTTTATCTTTTGACTCTAAATGACTGTTCGATTTGAATTATGACTTTTTCAACTAAAATAATTGTGTTTAAAGTCATTTCTGTGCCTGAAATTGGTCAATATTTAGGATTTTGAGTAAGCAAAACTCTGTAAAAACTGCAATTTTGGTTACTGTGAGGGTTTCAAAAGTGGTTATTCAACATGAGGCACGATCCAATTGACATTTTGAATCATTTTTGGTACAGTCCAAAAAATCAATTTTCTGATCAAAAACGATGACTCCGGACCTGTCGAATGTTCCCAAAAAGGTCAATATGGATGAAATTTTAACATTTAATCTTTGGACTCTAAATGACTGTTCGATGTGAATTATGAATTTTTCAACTAAAATAAGTGTGTTTAAAGTCATTTCTGTGCCTGAAATTGCTCAAAATGGAAGCTTTTGAGTAAACAAAACTCTGTTAAAAGGGCAATTTTGGTCACTGTGAGGGTTTAAAAAGTGGTTATCCAAGATGAGGCACGATCCAATTGACATTTTGAATCATTTTTGGTACAGTTCAAAAAATCAATTTTCTGATCAAAAACGATGACTGTCGAACGTTCCCAAAATGGTCAAAATGGATGAAATTGAAGCATTTAATCTTTTGACTCTGAATGATTGTTGGATGTGAATTATGACTTTTTCAACTAAAATAAGTGTGCTTAAAGTCACTTCTGTGCCTGAAATTGGTCAAAATTGAAGCTTTTAAGTAAGCAAAACTCTGTAAAAAGGGCAATTTTGGTCACTGTGAGGGTTTAAAAAGTGGTTATCCAACATGAGGCACGATCCAATTGACATTTTGAATCATTTTTGGTACAGTTCAAAAAATCAATTTTCTGATCAAAAACGAGGACTGTCGAACGTTCCCTAAATGGTCAAAATGGATGAAATTGAAGCATTTTATCTTTTGACTCTGAATGATTGTTGGATGTGAATTATGAGTTTTTCAACTAAAATAAGTGTGTTTAAAGTTATTTCTGTGCCTGAAATTGGTCAAAATTGAAGCTTTTGAGTATGCAAAACGCTGTAAAACTGGCAATTTATGGTCACTGTGAGGGTTTAAAAAGTGGTTATCCAACATGAGGCACGATCCAATTGACATTTTGAATCATTTTTGGTACAGTCCAAAAAATTAACTTTATGATGAAAAACGATGACTCCGGACCTGTCGAGCGTTCCCAAAATGGTCAATATGGGTGAAATTTTAACATTTAATCTTTTGACTCTGAATGACTGTTGAATGTGAGTTATTACTTTTTCAACTAAAATAAGTGTGTTTAAAGTCATATCTGTGCCTGAAATTGGTCAAAATTGAAGCTTTTGAGTAAGCAAAACTTTGTAAAACTAGCAATTATGGTCACTGTGAGGGTTTAAAAAGTGGTTATCCAACATGAGGCACGATCCAATTGATATTTTGAATCATTTTTTGTACAGTCCAAAAAATCAACTTTATGATGAAAAACGATGACTCCGGACCTGTCGAACGTTCCCAAAATGGTCAATATGGATGACATTTTAACATTTAATCTTTTGACTCTAAATGACTGTTGGATGTGAATTATGACTTTTTCAACTAAAATAAGTGTGTTTAAAGTCATTTCTGTGCCTGAAATTGGTCAAAATTGAAGATTTTGAGTAAGCAAAACTCTGTAAAAATGGCAATTTTGGTCACTGTGAGGGTTTAAAAATGTGGTTATCCAACATGAGGCACGATCCAATTGACATTTTGAATTATTTTTGGTACAGTTCAAAAAATCAATTTTCTGATCAAAAACGATGACTCTGGACCTGTCGAACGTTCCCAAAATGGACAATATGTATGAAATTGTAGCATTTAATCTTTTGACTCTGAATGATTGTTGGGCGTGAAATATGACTTTTTCAACTAAAATAAGTGTGTTTAAAGTTATTTCTGTGCCTGAAATTGGTCAAAATTGAAGCTTCTGAGTAAGCAAAACTCTGTAAAAATGGCAATTTTGGTCACTGTGAGGGTTTAAAAATGTGGTTATCCAACATGAGGCACGATCCAATTGACATTTTGAATTATTTTTGGTAAGTCCAAAAAATCAATTTTCCGATGAAAAACGATGACTCCGGACCTGTCAAACGCTCCCAAAATGGTCAATATGGATGAAATTTTAACATTTTATCTTTTGACTCTAAATGACTGTTCGATGTGAATTATGACTTTTTCAACTAAAATAATTGTGTTTAAAGTCATTTCTGTGCCTGAAATTGGTCAATATTTAAGATTTTGAGTAAGCAAAACTCTGTAAAAACGGCAATTTTGGTTACTGTGAGGGTTTCAAAAGTGTATATTCAACATGAGGCACGATCCAATTGACATTTTGAATCATTTTTGGTACAGTCCCAAAAATCAATTTTCTGATGAAAAACGATGACTCCGGACCTGTCGAACGTTCCCAAAATGGACAATATGGATGAAATTTTAACATTTAATCTTTTGACTCTAAATGACTGTTGGATGTGATTTATGACTTTTTCAACTAAAATAAGTGTGCTTAAAGTCACTTCTGTGCCTGAAATCGGTCAAAATTGAAGCTTTTGAGTAAGCAAAACTCTGTAAAAAGGGCAATTTTGGTCACTGTGAGGGTTTAAAAAGTGGTTATCCAAGATGAGGCACGATCCAATTGACATTTTGAATCATTTTTGGTACAGTTCAAAAAATCAATTTTCTGATCAAAAACGATGACTCTGGACCTGTCGAACGTTCCCAAAATGGACAATATGTATGAAATTGTAGCATTTAATCTTTTGACTCTGAATGATTGTTGGGCGTGAAATATGACTTTTTCAACTAAAATAAGTGTGTTTAAAGTTATTTCTGTGCCTGAAATTGGTCAAAATTGAAGCTTCTGAGTAAGCAAAACTCTGTAAAAATGGCAATTTTGGTCACTGTGAGGGTTTAAAAATGTGGTTATCCAACATGAGGCACGATCCAATTAACATTTTGAATTATTTTTGGTACAGTCCAAAAAATCAATTTTCCGATGAAAAACGATGACTCCGGACCTGTCAAACGCTCTCAAAATGGTCAATATGGATGAAATTTTAACATTTTATCTTTTGACTCTAAATGACTGTTCGATTTGAATTATGACTTTTTCAACTAAAATAATTGTGTTTAAAGTCATTTCTGTGCCTGAAATTGGTCAATATTTAGGATTTTGAGTAAGCAAAACTCTGTAAAAACTGCAATTTTGGTTACTGTGAGGGTTTCAAAAGTGGTTATTCAACATGAGGCACGATCCAATTGACATTTTGAATCATTTTTGGTACAGTCCAAAAAATCAATTTTCTGATCAAAAACGATGACTCCGGACCTGTCGAATGTTCCCAAAAAGGTCAATATGGATGAAATTTTAACATTTAATCTTTGGACTCTAAATGACTGTTCGATGTGAATTATGAATTTTTCAACTAAAATAAGTGTGTTTAAAGTCATTTCTGTGCCTGAAATTGCTCAAAATGGAAGCTTTTGAGTAAACAAAACTCTGTTAAAAGGGCAATTTTGGTCACTGTGAGGGTTTAAAAAGTGGTTATCCAAGATGAGGCACGATCCAATTGACATTTTGAATCATTTTTGGTACAGTTCAAAAAATCAATTTTCTGATCAAAAACGATGACTGTCGAACGTTCCCAAAATGGTCAAAATGGATGAAATTGAAGCATTTAATCTTTTGACTCTGAATGATTGTTGGATGTGAATTATGACTTTTTCAACTAAAATAAGTGTGCTTAAAGTCACTTCTGTGCCTGAAATTGGTCAAAATTGAAGCTTTTAAGTAAGCAAAACTCTGTAAAAAGGGCAATTTTGGTCACTGTGAGGGTTTAAAAAGTGGTTATCCAACATGAGGCACGATCCAATTGACATTTTGAATCATTTTTGGTACAGTTCAAAAAATCAATTTTCTGATCAAAAACGAGGACTGTCGAACGTTCCCTAAATGGTCAAAATGGATGAAATTGAAGCATTTTATCTTTTGACTCTGAATGATTGTTGGATGTGAATTATGAGTTTTTCAACTAAAATAAGTGTGTTTAAAGTTATTTCTGTGCCTGAAATTGGTCAAAATTTAAGCTTTTGAGTATGCAAAACGCTGTAAAACTGGCAATTTATGGTCACTGTGAGGGTTTAAAAAGTGGTTATCCAACATGAGGCACGATCCAATTGACATTTTGAATCATTTTTGGTACAGTCCAAAAAATTAACTTTATGATGAAAAACGATGACTCCGGACCTGTCGAGCGTTCCCAAAATGGTCAATATGGGTGAAATTTTAACATTTAATCTTTTGACTCTGAATGACTGTTGAATGTGAGTTATTACTTTTTCAACTAAAATAAGTGTGTTTAAAGTCATATCTGTGCCTGAAATTGGTCAAAATTGAAGCTTTTGAGTAAGCAAAACTTTGTAAAACTAGCAATTATGGTCACTGTGAGGGTTTAAAAAGTGGTTATCCAACATGAGGCACGATCCAATTGATATTTTGAATCATTTTTTGTACAGTCCAAAAAATCAACTTTATGATGAAAAACGATGACTCCGGACCTGTCGAACGTTCCCAAAATGGTCAATATGGATGACATTTTAACATTTAATCTTTTGACTCTAAATGACTGTTGGATGTGAATTATGACTTTTTCAACTAAAATAGGTGTGTTTAAAGTCATTTCTGTGCCTGAAATTGGTCAAAATTGAAGATTTTGAGTAAGCAAAACTCTGTAAAAATGGCAATTTTGGTCACTGTGAGGGTTTAAAAATGTGGTTATCCAACATGAGGCACGATCCAATTGACATTTTGAATTATTTTTGGTACAGTTCAAAAAATCAATTTTCTGATCAAAAACGATGACTCTGGACCTGTCGAACGTTCCCAAAATGGACAATATGTATGAAATTGTAGCATTTAATCTTTTGACTCTGAATGATTGTTGGGCGTGAAATATGACTTTTTCAACTAAAATAAGTGTGTTTAAAGTTATTTCTGTGCCTGAAATTGGTCAAAATTGAAGCTTCTGAGTAAGCAAAACTCTGTAAAAATGGCAATTTTGGTCACTGTGAGGGTTTAAAAATGTGGTTATCCAACATGAGGCACGATCCAATTGACATTTTGAAATATTTTTGGTAAGTCCAAAAAATCAATTTTCCGATGAAAAACGATGACTCCGGACCTGTCAAACGCTCCCAAAATGGTCAATATGGATGAAATTTTAACATTTTATCTTTTGACTCTAAATGACTGTTCGATGTGAATTATGACTTTTTCAACTAAAATAATTGTGTTTAAAGTCATTTCTGTGCCTGAAATTGGTCAATATTTAAGATTTTGAGTAAGCAAAACTCTGTAAAAACGGCAATTTTGGTTACTGTGAGGGTTTCAAAAGTGTATATTCAACATGAGGCACGATCCAATTGACATTTTGAATCATTTTTGGTACAGTCCCAAAAATCAATTTTCTGATGAAAAACGATGACTCCGGACCTGTCGAACGTTCCCAAAATGGACAATATGGATGAAATTTTAACATTTAATCTTTTGACTCTAAATGACTGTTGGATGTGATTTATGACTTTTTCAACTAAAATAAGTGTGCTTAAAGTCACTTCTGTGCCTGAAATCGGTCAAAATTGAAGCTTTTGAGTAAGCAAAACTCTGTAAAAAGGGCAATTTTGGTCACTGTGAGGGTTTAAAAAGTGGTTATCCAAGATGAGGCACGATACAATTGACATTTTGAATCATTTTTGGTACAGTTAAAAAATCAATTTTCTGATCAAAAACGATGACTGTCGAACGTTCCCAAAATGGTCAAAATGGATGAAATTGAAGCATTTAATCTTTTGACTCTGAATGATTGTTGGATGTGAATTATGACTTTTTCAACTAAAATAAGTGTTTTTAAAGTTATTTCTGTGCCTGAAATTGGTCAAAATTGAAGCTTTTGAGTAAGCAAAACTCTGTAAAACTCGCAATTATGGTCACTGTGAGGGTTTAAAAAGTGGTTATCCAACATGAGGCACGATCCAATTGACATTTTGAATCATTTTTGGTACAGTCCAAAAAATCAGTTTTCTGATGAAAAACGATGACTCCGGACCTGTCGAACGTTCCCAAAATGGTCAATATGGATGAAATTTTAACATTTAATCTTTTGACTCTAAATGACTGTTGGATGTGAATAAAGACTTTTTCAACTAAAATAAGTGTGTTTAAAGTCATTTCTGTGCCTGAAATTGGTCAAAATTGCAGATTTTGAGTAAGCAAAACTCTGTAAAAATTGCAATTTTGGTCACTGTGAGGGTTTAAAAAGTGGTTATTCAACATGAGGCACGATCCAATTGACATTTTGAATAATTTTTGGTACAGTTCAAAAAATCAATTTTCTGATCAAAAACGATGACTCTGGACCTGTCGAACGTTCCCAAAATGGTCAATATGGATGACATTTTAACATTTAATCTTTTGACTCTAAATGACTGTTGGATGTGAATTATGACTTTTTCAACTAAAATAAGTGTGTTTAAAGTCATTTCTGTGCCTGAAATTGGTCAAAATTGAAGATTTTGAGTAAGCAAAACTCCGTAAAAATTGCACATTTGGTCACTGTGAGGGTTTAAAAAGTGGTTATCCAACATGAGGCACGATCCAATTGACATTTTGAATCATTTTTGGTACAGTTCAAAAAATCAATTTTCTGATCAAAAACGATGACTCTGGACCTGTCGAACGTTCCCAAAATGGACAATATGTATGAAATTGTAGCATTTAATCTTTTGACTCTGAATGATTGTTGGGCGTGAAATATGACTTTTTCAACTAAAATAAGTGTGTTTAAAGTTATTTCTGTGCCTGAAATTGGTCAAAATTGAAGCTTCTGAGTAAGCAAAACTCTGTAAAAATGGCAATTTTGGTCACTGTGAGGGTTTAAAAATGTGGTTATCCAACATGAGGCACGATCCAATTAACATTTTGAATTATTTTTGGTACAGTCCAAAAAATCAATTTTCCGATGAAAAACGATGACTCCGGACCTGTCAAACGCTCTCAAAATGGTCAATATGGATGAAATTTTAACATTTTATCTTTTGACTCTAAATGACTGTTCGATTTGAATTATGACTTTTTCAACTAAAATAATTGTGTTTAAAGTCATTTCTGTGCCTGAAATTGGTCAATATTTAGGATTTTGAGTAAGCAAAACTCTGTAAAAACTGCAATTTTGGTTACTGTGAGGGTTTCAAAAGTGGTTATTCAACATGAGGCACGATCCAATTGACATTTTGAATCATTTTTGGTACAGTCCAAAAAATTCAATTTTCTGATCAAAAACGATGACTCCGGACCTGTCGAATGTTCCCAAAAAGGTCAATATGGATGAAATTTTAACATTTAATCTTTGGACTCTAAATGACTGTTCGATGTGAATTATGAATTTTTCAACTAAAATAAGTGTGTTTAAAGTCATTTCTGTGCCTGAAATTGCTCAAAATTGAAGCTTTTGAGTAAGCAAAACTCTGTTAAAAGGGCAATTTTGGTCACTGTGAGGGTTTAAAAAGTGGTTATCCAAGATGAGGCACGATCCAATTGACATTTTGAATCATTTTTGGTACAGTTCAAAAAATCAATTTTCTGATCAAAAACGATGACTGTCGAACGTTCCCAAAATGGTCAAAATGGATGAAATTGAAGCATTTAATCTTTTGACTCTGAATGATTGTTGGATGTGAATTATGACTTTTTCAACTAAAATAAGTGTTTTTAAAGTTATTTCTGTGCCTGAAATTGGTCAAAATTGAAGATTTTGAGTAAGCAAAACTCCGTAAAAATTGCAAATTTGGTCACTGTGAGGGTTTAAAAAGTGGTTATCCAACATGAGGCACGATCCAATTGACATTTTGAATCATTTTTGGTACAGTTCAAAAAAATCAATTTTCTGATCAAAAACGATGACTCTGGACCTGTCGAACGTTCCCAAAATGGACAATATGTATGAAATTGTAGCATTTAATCTTTTGACTCTGAATGATTGTTGGGCGTGAAATATGACTTTTTCAACTAAAATAAGTGTGTTTAAAGTTATTTCTGTGCCTGAAATTGGTCAAAATTGAAGCTTCTGAGTAAGCAAAACTCTGTAAAAATGGCAATTTTGGTCACTGTGAGGGTTTAAAAATGTGGTTATCCAACATGAGGCACGATCCAATTGACATTTTGAATTATTTTTGGTAAGTCCAAAAAATCAATTTTCCGATGAAAAACGATGACTCCGGACCTGTCAAACGCTCCCAAAATGGTCAATATGGATGAAATTTTAACATTTTATCTTTTGACTCTAAATGACTGTTCGATGTGAATTATGACTTTTTCAACTAAAATAATTGTGTTTAAAGTCATTTCTGTGCCTGAAATTGGTCAATATTTAAGATTTTGAGTAAGCAAAACTCTGTAAAAACGGCAATTTTGGTTACAGTGAGGGTTTCAAAAGTGGTTATTCAACATGAGGCACGATCCAATTGACATTTTGAATCATTTTTGGTACAGTCCAAAAAATCAATTTTCTGATGAAAAACGATGACTCCAGACCTGTCGAACGTTCCCAAAATGGACAATATGGATGAAATTTTAACATTTAATCTTTTGACTCTAAATGACTGTTGGATGTGATTTATGACTATTTCAACTAAAATAAGTGTGCTTAAAGTCACTTCTGTGCCTGAAATCGGTCAAAATTGAAGCTTTTGAGTAAGCAAAACTCTGTAAAAAGGGCAATTTTGGTCACTGTGAGGGTTTAAAAAGTGGTTATCCAAGATGAGGCACGATACAATTGACATTTTGAATCATTTTTGGTACAGTTAAAAAATCAATTTTCTGATCAAAAACGATGACTGTCGAACGTTCCCAAAATGGTCAAAATGGATGAAATTGAAGCATTTAATCTTTTGACTCTGAATGATTGTTGGATGTGAATTATGACTTTTTCAACTAAAA
Organism: Lissotriton helveticus; assembly: GCF_964261635.1. Taxonomy (NCBI): domain Eukaryota; kingdom Metazoa; phylum Chordata; class Amphibia; order Caudata; family Salamandridae; genus Lissotriton; species Lissotriton helveticus. Next base: position 1,425,066,143 of record NC_136059.1, on the reverse strand, counting down.
TAAGTGTTTTTAAAGTTATTTCTGTGCCTGAAATTGGTCAAAATTGAAGCTTTTGAGTAAGCAAAACTCTGTAAAACTGGCAATTATGGTCACTGTGAGGGTTTAAAAAGTGGTTATCCAACATGAGGCACGATCCAATTGACATTTTGAATCATTTTTGGTACAGTCCAAAAAATCAGTTTTCTGATGAAAAACGATGACTCCGGACCTGTCGAACGTTCCCAAAATGGTCAATATGGATGAAATTTTAACATTTAATCTTTTGACTCTAAATGACTGTTGGATGTGAATAAAGACTTTTTCAACTAAAATAAGTGTGTTTAAAGTCATTTCTGTGCCTGAAATTGGTCAAAATTGCAGATTTTGAGTAAGCAAAACTCTGTAAAAATTGCAATTTTGGTCACTGTGAGGGTTTAAAAAGTGGTTATTCAACATGAGGCACGATCCAATTGACATTTTGAATAATTTTTGGTACAGTTCAAAAAATCAATTTTCTGATCAAAAACGATGACTCTGGACCTGTCGAACGTTCCCAAAATGGTCAATATGGATGACATTTTAACATTTAATCTTTTGACTCTAAATGACTGTTGGATGTGAATTATGACTTTTTCAACTAAAATAAGTGTGTTTAAAGTCATTTCTGTGCCTGAAATTGGTCAAAATTGAAGATTTTGAGTAAGCAAAACTCCGTAAAAATTGCACATTTGGTCACTGTGAGGGTTTAAAAAGTGGTTATCCAACATGAGGCACGATCCAATTAACATTTTGAAATATTTTTGGTACAGTCCAAAAAATCAATTTTCCGATGAAAAACGATGACTCCGGACCTGTCAAACGCTCTCAAAATGGTCAATATGGATGAAATTTTAACATTTTATCTTTTGACTCTAAATGACTGTTCGATTTGAATTATGACTTTTTCAACTAAAATAATTGTGTTTAAAGTCATTTCTGTGCCTGAAATTGGTCAATATTTAGGATTTTGAGTAAGCAAAACTCTGTAAAAACTGCAATTTTGGTTACTGTGAGGGTTTCAAAAGTGGTTATTCAACATGAGGCACGATCCAATTGACATTTTGTATCATTTTTGGTACAGTCCAAAAAATCAATTTTCTGATGAAAAACGATGACTCCAGACCTGTCGAACGTTCCCAAAATGGACAATATGGATGAAATTTTAACATTTAATCTTTTGACTCTAAATGACTGTTGGATGTGATTTATGACTATTTCAACTAAAATAAGTGTGCTTAAAGTCACTTCTGTGCCTGAAATCGGTCAAAATTGAAGCTTTTGAGTAAGCAAAACTCTGTAAAAAGGGCAATTTTGGTCACTGTGAGGGTTTAAAAAGTGGTTATCCAAGATGAGGCACGATACAATTGACATTTTGAATCATTTTTGGTACAGTTAAAAAATCAATTTTCTGATCAAAAACGATGACTGTCGAACGTTCCCAAAATGGTCAAAATGGATGAAATTGAAGCATTTAATCTTTTGACTCTGAATGATTGTTGGATGTGAATTATGACTTTTTCAACTAAAATAAGTGTTTTTAAAGTTATTTCTGTGCCTGAAATTGGTCAAAATTGAAGCTTTTGAGTAAGCAAAACTCTGTAAAACTGGCAATTATGGTCACTGTGAGGGTTTAAAAAGTGGTTATCCAACATGAGGCACGATCCAATTGACATTTTGAATCATTTTTGGTACAGTCCAAAAAATCAGTTTTCTGATGAAAAACGATGACTCCGGACCTGTCGAACGTTCCCAAAATGGTCAATATGGATGAAATTTTAACATTTAATCTTTTGACTCTAAATGACTGTTGGATGTGAATAAAGACTTTTTCAACTAAAATAAGTGTGTTTAAAGTCATTTCTGTGCCTGAAATTGGTCAAAATTGCAGATTTTGAGTAAGCAAAACTCTGTAAAAATTGCAATTTTGGTCACTGTGAGGGTTTAAAAAGTGGTTATTCAACATGAGGCACGATCCAATTGACATTTTGAATAATTTTTGGTACAGTTCAAAAAATCAATTTTCTGATCAAAAACGATGACTCTGGACCTGTCGAACGTTCCCAAAATGGTCAATATGGATGACATTTTAACATTTAATCTTTTGACTCTAAATGACTGTTGGATGTGAATTATGACTTTTTCAACTAAAATAAGTGTGTTTAAAGTCATTTCTGTGCCTGAAATTGGTCAAAATTGAAGATTTTGAGTAAGCAAAACTCCGTAAAAATTGCACATTTGGTCACTGTGAGGGTTTAAAAAGTGGTTATCCAACATGAGGCACGATCCAATTAACATTTTGAAATATTTTTGGTACAGTCCAAAAAATCAATTTTCCGATGAAAAACGATGACTCCGGACCTGTCAAACGCTCTCAAAATGGTCAATATGGATGAAATTTTAACATTTTATCTTTTGACTCTAAATGACTGTTCGATTTGAATTATGACTTTTTCAACTAAAATAATTGTGTTTAAAGTCATTTCTGTGCCTGAAATTGGTCAATATTTAGGATTTTGAGTAAGCAAAACTCTGTAAAAACTGCAATTTTGGTTACTGTGAGGGTTTCAAAAGTGGTTATTCAACATGAGGCACGATCCAATTGACATTTTGTATCATTTTTGGTACAGTCCAAAAAATCAATTTTCTGATGAAAAACGATGACTCCGGACCTGTCGAATGTTCCCAAAAAGGTCAATATGGATGAAATTTTAACATTTAATCTTTGGACTCTAAATGACTGTTCGATGTGAATTATGAATTTTTCAACTAAAATAAGTGTGTTTAAAGTCATTTCTGTGCCTGAAATTGCTCAAAATTGAAGCTTTTGAGTAAGCAAAACTCTGTTAAAAGGGCAATTTTGGTCACTGTGAGGGTTTAAAAAGTGGTTATCCAAGATGAGGCACGATCCAATTGACATTTTGAATCATTTTTGGTACAGTTCAAAAAAATCAATTTTCTGATCAAAAACGATGACTCTGGACCTGTCGAACGTTCCCAAAATGGACAATATGTATGAAATTGTAGCATTTAATCTTTTGACTCTGAATGATTGTTGGGCGTGAAATATGACTTTTTCAACTAAAATAAGTGTGTTTAAAGTTATTTCTGTGCCTGAAATTGGTCAAAATTGAAGCTTCTGAGTAAGCAAAACTCTGTAAAAATGGCAATTTTGGTCACTGTGAGGGTTTAAAAATGTGGTTATCCAACATGAGGCACGATCCAATTGACATTTTGAATTATTTTTGGTAAGTCCAAAAAATCAATTTTCCGATGAAAAACGATGACTCCGGACCTGTCAAACGCTCCCAAAATGGTCAATATGGATGAAATTTTAACATTTTATCTTTTGACTCTAAATGACTGTTCGATGTGAATTATGACTTTTTCAACTAAAATAATTGTGTTTAAAGTCATTTCTGTGCCTGAAATTGGTCAATATTTAAGATTTTGAGTAAGCAAAACTCTGTAAAAACGGCAATTTTGGTTACAGTGAGGGTTTCAAAAGTGGTTATTCAACATGAGGCACGATCCAATTGACATTTTGAATCATTTTTGGTACAGTCCAAAAAATCAATTTTCTGATGAAAAACGATGACTCCAGACCTGTCGAACGTTCCCAAAATGGACAATATGGATGAAATTTTAACATTTAATCTTTTGACTCTAAATGACTGTTGGATGTGATTTATGACTTTTTCAACTAAAATAAGTGTGCTTAAAGTCACTTCTGTGCCTGAAATCGGTCAAAATTGAAGCTTTTGAGTAAGCAAAACTCTGTAAAAAGGGCAATTTTGGTCACTGTGAGGGTTTAAAAAGTGGTTATCCAAGATGAGGCACGATCCAATTGACATTTTGAATCATTTTTGGTACAGTTCAAAAAATCAATTTTCTGATCAAAAACGATGACTCTGGACCTGTCGAACGTTCCCAAAATGGACAACATGTATGAAATTGTAGCATTTAATCTTTTGACTCTGAATGATTGTTGGGCGTGAAATATGACTTTTTCAACTAAAATAAGTGTGTTTAAAGTTATTTCTGTGCCTGAAATTGGTCAAAATTGAAGCTTCTGAGTAAGCAAAACTCTGTAAAAATGGCAATTTTGGTCACTGTGAGGGTTTAAAAATGTGGTTATCCAACATGAGGCACGATCCAATTAACATTTTGAATTATTTTTGGTACAGTCCAAAAAATCAATTTTCCGATGAAAAACGATGACTCCGGACCTGTCAAACGCTCTCAAAATGGTCAATATGGATGAAATTTTAACATTTTATCTTTTGACTCTAAATGACTGTTCGATTTGAATTATGACTTTTTCAACTAAAATAATTGTGTTTAAAGTCATTTCTGTGCCTGAAATTGGTCAATATTTAGGATTTTGAGTAAGCAAAACTCTGTAAAAACTGCAATTTTGGTTACTGTGAGGGTTTCAAAAGTGGTTATTCAACATGAGGCACGATCCAATTGACATTTTGAATCATTTTTGGTACAGTCCAAAAAATCAATTTTCTGATCAAAAACGATGACTCCGGACCTGTCGAATGTTCCCAAAAAGGTCAATATGGATGAAATTTTAACATTTAATCTTTGGACTCTAAATGACTGTTCGATGTGAATTATGAATTTTTCAACTAAAATAAGTGTGTTTAAAGTCATTTCTGTGCCTGAAATTGCTCAAAATGGAAGCTTTTGAGTAAACAAAACTCTGTTAAAAGGGCAATTTTGGTCACTGTGAGGGTTTAAAAAGTGGTTATCCAAGATGAGGCACGATCCAATTGACATTTTGAATCATTTTTGGTACAGTTCAAAAAATCAATTTTCTGATCAAAAACGATGACTGTCGAACGTTCCCTAAATGGTCAAAATGGATGAAATTGAAGCATTTTATCTTTTGACTCTGAATGATTGTTGGATGTGAATTATGAGTTTTTCAACTAAAATAAGTGTGTTTAAAGTTATTTCTGTGCCTGAAATTGGTCAAAATTGAAGCTTTTGAGTATGCAAAACGCTGTAAAACTGGCAATTTATGGTCACTGTGAGGGTTTAAAAAGTGGTTATCCAACATGAGGCACGATCCAATTGACATTTTGAATCATTTTTGGTACAGTCCAAAAAATTAACTTTATGATGAAAAACGATGACTCCGGACCTGTCGAGCGTTCCCAAAATGGTCAATATGGGTGAAATTTTAACATTTAATCTTTTGACTCTGAATGACTGTTGAATGTGAGTTATTACTTTTTCAACTAAAATAAGTGTGTTTAAAGTCATATCTGTGCCTGAAATTGGTCAAAATTGAAGCTTTTGAGTAAGCAAAACTTTGTAAAACTAGCAATTATGGTCACTGTGAGGGTTTAAAAAGTGGTTATCCAACATGAGGCACGATCCAATTGATATTTTGAATCATTTTTTGTACAGTCCAAAAAATCAACTTTATGATGAAAAACGATGACTCCGGACCTGTCGAACGTTCCCAAAATGGTCAATATGGATGACATTTTAACATTTAATCTTTTGACTCTAAATGACTGTTGGATGTGAATTATGACTTTTTCAACTAAAATAAGTGTGTTTAAAGTCATTTCTGTGCCTGAAATTGGTCAAAATTGAAGATTTTGAGTAAGCAAAACTCTGTAAAAATGGCAATTTTGGTCACTGTGAGGGTTTAAAAATGTGGTTATCCAACATGAGGCACGATCCAATTGACATTTTGAATTATTTTTGGTACAGTTCAAAAAATCAATTTTCTGATCAAAAACGATGACTCTGGACCTGTCGAACGTTCCCAAAATGGACAACATGTATGAAATTGTAGCATTTAATCTTTTGACTCTGAATGATTGTTGGGCGTGAAATATGACTTTTTCAACTAAAATAAGTGTGTTTAAAGTTATTTCTGTGCCTGAAATTGGTCAAAATTGAAGCTTCTGAGTAAGCAAAACTCTGTAAAAATGGCAATTTTGGTCACTGTGAGGGTTTAAAAATGTGGTTATCCAACATGAGGCACGATCCAATTGACATTTTGAATTATTTTTGGTAAGTCCAAAAAATCAATTTTCCGATGAAAAACGATGACTCCGGACCTGTCAAACGCTCCCAAAATGGTCAATATGGATGAAATTTTAACATTTTATCTTTTGACTCTAAATGACTGTTCGATGTGAATTATGACTTTTTCAACTAAAATAATTGTGTTTAAAGTCATTTCTGTGCCTGAAATTGGTCAATATTTAAGATTTTGAGTAAGCAAAACTCTGTAAAACGGCAATTTTGGTTACTGTGAGGGTTTCAAAAGTGTATATTCAACATGAGGCACGATCCAATTGACATTTTGAATCATTTTTGGTACAGTCCCAAAAATCAATTTTCTGATGAAAAACGATGACTCCGGACCTGTCGAACGTTCCCAAAATGGACAATATGGATGAAATTTTAACATTTAATCTTTTGACTCTAAATGACTGTTGGATGTGATTTATGACTTTTTCAACTAAAATAAGTGTGCTTAAAGTCACTTCTGTGCCTGAAATCGGTCAAAATTGAAGCTTTTGAGTAGGCAAAACTCTGTAAAAAGGGCAATTTTGGTCACTGTGAGGGTTTAAAAAGTGGTTATCCAAGATGAGGCACGATACAATTGACATTTTGAATCATTTTTGGTACAGTTAAAAAATCAATTTTCTGATCAAAAACGATGACTGTCGAACGTTCCCAAAATGGTCAAAATGGATGAAATTGAAGCATTTAATCTTTTGACTCTGAATGATTGTTGGATGTGAATTATGACTTTTTCAACTAAAATAAGTGTTTTTAAAGTTATTTCTGTGCCTGAAATTGGTCAAAATTGAAGCTTTTGAGTAAGCAAAACTCTGTAAAACTGGCAATTATGGTCACTGTGAGGGTTTAAAAAGTGGTTATCCAACATGAGGCACGATCCAATTGACATTTTGAATCATTTTTGGTACAGTCCAAAAAATCAGTTTTCTGATGAAAAACGATGACTCCGGACCTGTCGAACGTTCCCAAAATGGTCAATATGGATGAAATTTTAACATTTAATCTTTTGACTCTAAATGACTGTTGGATGTGAATAAAGACTTTTTCAACTAAAATAAGTGTGTTTAAAGTCATTTCTGTGCCTGAAATTGGTCAAAATTGCAGATTTTGAGTAAGCAAAACTCTGTAAAAATTGCAATTTTGGTCACTGTGAGGGTTTAAAAAGTGGTTATTCAACATGAGGCACGATCCAATTGACATTTTGAATAATTTTTGGTACAGTTCAAAAAATCAATTTTCTGATCAAAAACGATGACTCTGGACCTGTCGAACGTTCCCAAAATGGTCAATATGGATGACATTTTAACATTTAATCTTTTGACTCTAAATGACTGTTGGATGTGAATTATGACTTTTTCAACTAAAATAAGTGTGTTTAAAGTCATTTCTGTGCCTGAAATTGGTCAAAATTGAAGATTTTGAGTAAGCAAAACTCCGTAAAAATTGCACATTTGGTCACTGTGAGGGTTTAAAAAGTGGTTATCCAACATGAGGCACGATCCAATTGACATTTTGAATCATTTTTGGTACAGTTCAAAAAATCAATTTTCTGATCAAAAACGATGACTCTGGACCTGTCAAACGCTCTCAAAATGGTCAATATGGATGAAATTTTAACATTTTATCTTTTGACTCTAAATGACTGTTCGATTTGAATTATGACTTTTTCAACTAAAATAATTGTGTTTAAAGTCATTTCTGTGCCTGAAATTGGTCAATATTTAGGATTTTGAGTAAGCAAAACTCTGTAAAAACTGCAATTTTGGTTACTGTGAGGGTTTCAAAAGTGGTTATTCAACATGAGGCACGATCCAATTGACATTTTGAATCATTTTTGGTACAGTCCAAAAAATTCAATTTTCTGATCAAAAACGATGACTCCGGACCTGTCGAATGTTCCCAAAAAGGTCAATATGGATGAAATTTTAACATTTAATCTTTGGACTCTAAATGACTGTTCGATGTGAATTATGAATTTTTCAACTAAAATAAGTGTGTTTAAAGTCATTTCTGTGCCTGAAATTGCTCAAAATTGAAGCTTTTGAGTAAGCAAAACTCTGTTAAAAGGGCAATTTTGGTCACTGTGAGGGTTTAAAAAGTGGTTATCCAAGATGAGGCACGATCCAATTGACATTTTGAATCATTTTTGGTACAGTTCAAAAAATCAATTTTCTGATCAAAAACGATGACTGTCGAACGTTCCCAAAATGGTCAAAATGGATGAAATTGAAGCATTTAATCTTTTGACTCTGAATGATTGTTGGATGTGAATTATGACTTTTTCAACTAAAATAAGTGTTTTTAAAGTTATTTCTGTGCCTGAAATTGGTCAAAATTGAAGATTTTGAGTAAGCAAAACTCCGTAAAAATTGCAAATTTGGTCACTGTGAGGGTTTAAAAAGTGGTTATCCAACATGAGGCACGATCCAATTGACATTTTGAATCATTTTTGGTACAGTTCAAAAAAATCAATTTTCTGATCAAAAACGATGACTCTGGACCTGTCGAACGTTCCCAAAATGGACAATATGTATGAAATTGTAGCATTTAATCTTTTGACTCTGAATGATTGTTGGGCGTGAAATATGACTTTTTCAACTAAAATAAGTGTGTTTAAAGTTATTTCTGTGCCTGAAATTGGTCAAAATTGAAGCTTCTGAGTAAGCAAAACTCTGTAAAAATGGCAATTTTGGTCACTGTGAGGGTTTAAAAATGTGGTTATCCAACATGAGGCACGATCCAATTGACATTTTGAATTATTTTTGGTAAGTCCAAAAAATCAATTTTCCGATGAAAAACGATGACTCCGGACCTGTCAAACGCTCCCAAAATGGTCAATATGGATGAAATTTTAACATTTTATCTTTTGACTCTAAATGACTGTTCGATGTGAATTATGACTTTTTCAACTAAAATAATTGTGTTTAAAGTCATTTCTGTGCCTGAAATTGGTCAATATTTAAGATTTTGAGTAAGCAAAACTCTGTAAAAACGGCAATTTTGGTTACAGTGAGGGTTTCAAAAGTGGTTATTCAACATGAGGCACGATCCAATTGACATTTTGAATCATTTTTGGTACAGTCCAAAAAAATCAATTTTCTGATGAAAAACGATGACTCCAGACCTGTCGAACGTTCCCAAAATGGACAATATGGATGAAATTTTAACATTTAATCTTTTGACTCTAAATGACTGTTGGATGTGATTTATTACTTTTTCAACTAAAATAAGTGTGCTTAAAGTCACTTCTGTGCCTGAAATCGGTCAAAATTGAAGCTTTTGAGTAAGCAAAACTCTGTAAAAAGGGCAATTTTGGTCACTGTGAGGGTTTAAAAAGTGGTTATCCAAGATGAGGCACGATACAATTGACATTTTGAATCATTTTTGGTACAGTTAAAAAATCAATTTTCTGATCAAAAACGATGACTGTCGAACGTTCCCAAAATGGTCAAAATGGATGAAATTGAAGCATTTAATCTTTTGACTCTGAATGATTGTTGGATGTGAATTATGACTTTTTCAACTAAAATAAGTGTTTTTAAAGTTATTTCTGTGCCTGAAATTGGTCAAAATTGAAGCTTTTGAGTAAGCAAAACTCTGTAAAACTGGCAATTATGGTCACTGTGAGGGTTTAAAAAGTGGTTATCCAACATGAGGCACGATCCAATTGACATTTTGAATCATTTTTGGTACAGTCCAAAAAATCAGTTTTCTGATGAAAAACGATGACTCCGGACCTGTCGAACGTTCCCAAAATGGTCAATATGGATGAAATTTTAACATTTAATCTTTTGACTCTAAATGACTGTTGGATGTGAATAAAGACTTTTTCAACTAAAATAAGTGTGTTTAAAGTCATTTCTGTGCCTGAAATTGGTCAAAATTGCAGATTTTGAGTAAGCAAAACTCTGTAAAAATTGCAATTTTGGTCACTGTGAGGGTTTAAAAAGTGGTTATTCAACATGAGGCACGATCCAATTGACATTTTGAATCATTTTTGGTACAGTCCAAAAAATCAATTTTCTGATGAAAAACGATGACTCCAGACCTGTCGAACGTTCCCAAAATGGACAATATGGATGAAATTTTAACATTTAATCTTTTGACTCTAAATGACTGTTGGATGTGATTTATGACTTTTTCAACTAAAATAAGTGTGCTTAAAGTCACTTCTGTGCCTGAAATCGGTCAAAATTGAAGCTTTTGAGTAAGCAAAACTCTGTAAAAAGGGCAATTTTGGTCACTGTGAGGGTTTAAAAAGTGGTTATCCAAGATGAGGCACGATCCAATTGACATTTTGAATCATTTTTGGTACAGTTCAAAAAATCAATTTTCTGATCAAAAACGATGACTCTGGACCTGTCGAACGTTCCCAAAATGGACAATATGTATGAAATTGTAGCATTTAATCTTTTGACTCTGAATGATTGTTGGGCGTGAAATATGACTTTTTCAACTAAAATAAGTGTGTTTAAAGTTATTTCTGTGCCTGAAATTGGTCAAAATTGAAGCTTCTGAGTAAGCAAAACTCTGTAAAAATGGCAATTTTGGTCACTGTGAGGGTTTAAAAATGTGGTTATCCAACATGAGGCACGATCCAATTAACATTTTGAATTATTTTTGGTACAGTCCAAAAAATCAATTTTCCGATGAAAAACGATGACTCCGGACCTGTCAAACGCTCTCAAAATGGTCAATATGGATGAAATTTTAACATTTTATCTTTTGACTCTAAATGACTGTTCGATTTGAATTATGACTTTTTCAACTAAAATAATTGTGTTTAAAGTCATTTCTGTGCCTGAAATTGGTCAATATTTAGGATTTTGAGTAAGCAAAACTCTGTAAAAACTGCAATTTTGGTTACTGTGAGGGTTTCAAAAGTGGTTATTCAACATGAGGCACGATCCAATTGACATTTTGAATCATTTTTGGTACAGTCCAAAAAATCAATTTTCTGATCAAAAACGATGACTCCGGACCTGTCGAATGTTCCCAAAAAGGTCAATATGGATGAAATTTTAACATTTAATCTTTGGACTCTAAATGACTGTTCGATGTGAATTATGAATTTTTCAACTAAAATAAGTGTGTTTAAAGTCATTTCTGTGCCTGAAATTGCTCAAAATGGAAGCTTTTGAGTAAACAAAACTCTGTTAAAAGGGCAATTTTGGTCACTGTGAGGGTTTAAAAAGTGGTTATCCAAGATGAGGCACGATCCAATTGACATTTTGAATCATTTTTGGTACAGTTCAAAAAATCAATTTTCTGATCAAAAACGATGACTGTCGAACGTTCCCAAAATGGTCAAAATGGATGAAATTGAAGCATTTAATCTTTTGACTCTGAATGATTGTTGGATGTGAATTATGACTTTTTCAACTAAAATAAGTGTGCTTAAAGTCACTTCTGTGCCTGAAATTGGTCAAAATTGAAGCTTTTAAGTAAGCAAAACTCTGTAAAAAGGGCAATTTTGGTCACTGTGAGGGTTTAAAAAGTGGTTATCCAACATGAGGCACGATCCAATTGACATTTTGAATCATTTTTGGTACAGTTCAAAAAATCAATTTTCTGATCAAAAACGAGGACTGTCGAACGTTCCCTAAATGGTCAAAATGGATGAAATTGAAGCATTTTATCTTTTGACTCTGAATGATTGTTGGATGTGAATTATGAGTTTTTCAACTAAAATAAGTGTGTTTAAAGTTATTTCTGTGCCTGAAATTGGTCAAAATTGAAGCTTTTGAGTATGCAAAACGCTGTAAAACTGGCAATTTATGGTCACTGTGAGGGTTTAAAAAGTGGTTATCCAACATGAGGCACGATCCAATTGACATTTTGAATCATTTTTGGTACAGTCCAAAAAATTAACTTTATGATGAAAAACGATGACTCCGGACCTGTCGAGCGTTCCCAAAATGGTCAATATGGGTGAAATTTTAACATTTAATCTTTTGACTCTGAATGACTGTTGAATGTGAGTTATTACTTTTTCAACTAAAATAAGTGTGTTTAAAGTCATATCTGTGCCTGAAATTGGTCAAAATTGAAGCTTTTGAGTAAGCAAAACTTTGTAAAACTAGCAATTATGGTCACTGTGAGGGTTTAAAAAGTGGTTATCCAACATGAGGCACGATCCAATTGATATTTTGAATCATTTTTTGTACAGTCCAAAAAATCAACTTTATGATGAAAAACGATGACTCCGGACCTGTCGAACGTTCCCAAAATGGTCAATATGGATGACATTTTAACATTTAATCTTTTGACTCTAAATGACTGTTGGATGTGAATTATGACTTTTTCAACTAAAATAAGTGTGTTTAAAGTCATTTCTGTGCCTGAAATTGGTCAAAATTGAAGATTTGAGTAAGCAAAACTCTGTAAAAATGGCAATTTTGGTCACTGTGAGGGTTTAAAAATGTGGTTATCCAACATGAGGCACGATCCAATTGACATTTTGAATTATTTTTGGTACAGTTCAAAAAATCAATTTTCTGATCAAAAACGATGACTCTGGACCTGTCGAACGTTCCCAAAATGGACAATATGTATGAAATTGTAGCATTTAATCTTTTGACTCTGAATGATTGTTGGGCGTGAAATATGACTTTTTCAACTAAAATAAGTGTGTTTAAAGTTATTTCTGTGCCTGAAATTGGTCAAAATTGAAGCTTCTGAGTAAGCAAAACTCTGTAAAAATGGCAATTTTGGTCACTGTGAGGGTTTAAAAATGTGGTTATCCAACATGAGGCACGATCCAATTGACATTTTGAATTATTTTTGGTAAGTCCAAAAAATCAATTTTCCGATGAAAAACGATGACTCCGGACCTGTCAAACGCTCCCAAAATGGTCAATATGGATGAAATTTTAACATTTTATCTTTTGACTCTAAATGACTGTTCGATGTGAATTATGACTTTTTCAACTAAAATAATTGTGTTTAAAGTCATTTCTGTGCCTGAAATTGGTCAATATTTAAGATTTTGAGTAAGCAAAACTCTGTAAAAACGGCAATTTTGGTTACTGTGAGGGTTTCAAAAGTGTATATTCAACATGAGGCACGATCCAATTGACATTTTGAATCATTTTTGGTACAGTCCCAAAAATCAATTTTCTGATGAAAAACGATGACTCCGGACCTGTCGAACGTTCCCAAAATGGACAATATGGATGAAATTTTAACATTTAATCTTTTGACTCTAAATGACTGTTGGATGTGATTTATGACTTTTTCAACTAAAATAAGTGTGCTTAAAGTCACTTCTGTGCCTGAAATCGGTCAAAATTGAAGCTTTTGAGTAAGCAAAACTCTGTAAAAAGGGCAATTTTGGTCACTGTGAGGGTTTAAAAAGTGGTTATCCAAGATGAGGCACGATACAATTGACATTTTGAATCATTTTTGGTACAGTTAAAAAATCAATTTTCTGATCAAAAACGATGACTGTCGAACGTTCCCAAAATGGTCAAAATGGATGAAATTGAAGCATTTAATCTTTTGACTCTGAATGATTGTTGGATGTGAATTATGACTTTTTCAACTAAAATAAGTGTTTTTAAAGTTATTTCTGTGCCTGAAATTGGTCAAAATTGAAGCTTTTGAGTAAGCAAAACTCTGTAAAACTGGCAATTATGGTCACTGTGAGGGTTTAAAAAGTGGTTATCCAACATGAGGCACGATCCAATTGACATTTTGAATCATTTTTGGTACAGTCCAAAAAATCAGTTTTCTGATGAAAAACGATGACTCCGGACCTGTCGAACGTTCCCAAAATGGTCAATATGGATGAAATTTTAACATTTAATCTTTTGACTCTAAATGACTGTTGGATGTGAATAAAGACTTTTTCAACTAAAATAAGTGTGTTTAAAGTCATTTCTGTGCCTGAAATTGGTCAAAATTGCAGATTTTGAGTAAGCAAAACTCTGTAAAAATTGCAATTTTGGTCACTGTGAGGGTTTAAAAAGTGGTTATTCAACATGAGGCACGATCCAATTGACATTTTGAATAATTTTTGGTACAGTTCAAAAAATCAATTTTCTGATCAAAAACGATGACTCTGGACCTGTCGAACGTTCCCAAAATGGTCAATATGGATGACATTTTAACATTTAATCTTTTGACTCTAAATGACTGTTGGATGTGAATTATGACTTTTTCAACTAAAATAAGTGTGTTTAAAGTCATTTCTGTGCCTGAAATTGGTCAAAATTGAAGATTTTGAGTAAGCAAAACTCCGTAAAAATTGCACATTTGGTCACTGTGAGGGTTTAAAAAGTGGTTATCCAACATGAGGCACGATCCAATTAACATTTTGAAATATTTTTGGTACAGTCCAAAAAATCAATTTTCCGATGAAAAACGATGACTCCGGACCTGTCAAACGCTCTCAAAATGGTCAATATGGATGAAATTTTAACATTTTATCTTTTGACTCTAAATGACTGTTCGATTTGAATTATGACTTTTTCAACTAAAATAATTGTGTTTAAAGTCATTTCTGTGCCTGAAATTGGTCAATATTTAGGATTTTGAGTAAGCAAAACTCTGTAAAAACTGCAATTTTGGTTACTGTGAGGGTTTCAAAAGTGGTTATTCAACATGAGGCACGATCCAATTGACATTTTGTATCATTTTTGGTACAGTCCAAAAAATCAATTTTCTGATGAAAAACGATGACTCCAGACCTGTCGAACGTTCCCAAAATGGACAATATGGATGAAATTTTAACATTTAATCTTTTGACTCTAAATGACTGTTGGATGTGATTTATGACTATTTCAACTAAAATAAGTGTGCTTAAAGTCACTTCTGTGCCTGAAATCGGTCAAAATTGAAGCTTTTGAGTAAGCAAAACTCTGTAAAAAGGGCAATTTTGGTCACTGTGAGGGTTTAAAAAGTGGTTATCCAAGATGAGGCACGATACAATTGACATTTTGAATCATTTTTGGTACAGTTAAAAAATCAATTTTCTGATCAAAAACGATGACTGTCGAACGTTCCCAAAATGGTCAAAATGGATGAAATTGAAGCATTTAATCTTTTGACTCTGAATGATTGTTGGATGTGAATTATGACTTTTTCAACTAAAATAAGTGTTTTTAAAGTTATTTCTGTGCCTGAAATTGGTCAAAATTGAAGCTTTTGAGTAAGCAAAACTCTGTAAAACTGGCAATTATGGTCACTGTGAGGGTTTAAAAAGTGGTTATCCAACATGAGGCACGATCCAATTGACATTTTGAATCATTTTTGGTACAGTCCAAAAAATCAGTTTTCTGATGAAAAACGATGACTCCGGACCTGTCGAACGTTCCCAAAATGGTCAATATGGATGAAATTTTAACATTTAATCTTTTGACTCTAAATGACTGTTGGATGTGAATAAAGACTTTTTCAACTAAAATAAGTGTGTTTAAAGTCATTTCTGTGCCTGAAATTGGTCAAAATTGCAGATTTTGAGTAAGCAAAACTCTGTAAAAATTGCAATTTTGGTCACTGTGAGGGTTTAAAAAGTGGTTATTCAACATGAGGCACGATCCAATTGACATTTTGAATAATTTTTGGTACAGTTCAAAAAATCAATTTTCTGATCAAAAACGATGACTCTGGACCTGTCGAACGTTCCCAAAATGGTCAATATGGATGACATTTTAACATTTAATCTTTTGACTCTAAATGACTGTTGGATGTGAATTATGACTTTTTCAACTAAAATAAGTGTGTTTAAAGTCATTTCTGTGCCTGAAATTGGTCAAAATTGAAGATTTTGAGTAAGCAAAACTCCGTAAAAATTGCACATTTGGTCACTGTGAGGGTTTAAAAAGTGGTTATCCAACATGAGGCACGATCCAATTAACATTTTGAAATATTTTTGGTACAGTCCAAAAAATCAATTTTCCGATGAAAAACGATGACTCCGGACCTGTCAAACGCTCTCAAAATGGTCAATATGGATGAAATTTTAACATTTTATCTTTTGACTCTAAATGACTGTTCGATTTGAATTATGACTTTTTCAACTAAAATAATTGTGTTTAAAGTCATTTCTGTGCCTGAAATTGGTCAATATTTAGGATTTTGAGTAAGCAAAACTCTGTAAAAACTGCAATTTTGGTTACTGTGAGGGTTTCAAAAGTGGTTATTCAACATGAGGCACGATCCAATTGACATTTTGTATCATTTTTGGTACAGTCCAAAAAATCAATTTTCTGATGAAAAACGATGACTCCGGACCTGTCGAATGTTCCCAAAAAGGTCAATATGGATGAAATTTTAACATTTAATCTTTGGACTCTAAATGACTGTTCGATGTGAATTATGAATTTTTCAACTAAAATAAGTGTGTTTAAAGTCATTTCTGTGCCTGAAATTGCTCAAAATTGAAGCTTTTGAGTAAGCAAAACTCTGTTAAAAGGGCAATTTTGGTCACTGTGAGGGTTTAAAAAGTGGTTATCCAAGATGAGGCACGATCCAATTGACATTTTGAATCATTTTTGGTACAGTTCAAAAAAATCAATTTTCTGATCAAAAACGATGACTCTGGACCTGTCGAACGTTCCCAAAATGGACAATATGTATGAAATTGTAGCATTTAATCTTTTGACTCTGAATGATTGTTGGGCGTGAAATATGACTTTTTCAACTAAAATAAGTGTGTTTAAAGTTATTTCTGTGCCTGAAATTGGTCAAAATTGAAGCTTCTGAGTAAGCAAAACTCTGTAAAAATGGCAATTTTGGTCACTGTGAGGGTTTAAAAATGTGGTTATCCAACATGAGGCACGATCCAATTGACATTTTGAATTATTTTTGGTAAGTCCAAAAAATCAATTTTCCGATGAAAAACGATGACTCCGGACCTGTCAAACGCTCCCAAAATGGTCAATATGGATGAAATTTTAACATTTTATCTTTTGACTCTAAATGACTGTTCGATGTGAATTATGACTTTTTCAACTAAAATAATTGTGTTTAAAGTCATTTCTGTGCCTGAAATTGGTCAATATTTAAGATTTTGAGTAAGCAAAACTCTGTAAAAACGGCAATTTTGGTTACAGTGAGGGTTTCAAAAGTGGTTATTCAACATGAGGCACGATCCAATTGACATTTTGAATCATTTTTGGTACAGTCCAAAAAATCAATTTTCTGATGAAAAACGATGACTCCAGACCTGTCGAACGTTCCCAAAATGGACAATATGGATGAAATTTTAACATTTAATCTTTTGACTCTAAATGACTGTTGGATGTGATTTATGACTTTTTCAACTAAAATAAGTGTGCTTAAAGTCACTTCTGTGCCTGAAATCGGTCAAAATTGAAGCTTTTGAGTAAGCAAAACTCTGTAAAAAGGGCAATTTTGGTCACTGTGAGGGTTTAAAAAGTGGTTATCCAAGATGAGGCACGATCCAATTGACATTTTGAATCATTTTTGGTACAGTTCAAAAAATCAATTTTCTGATCAAAAACGATGACTCTGGACCTGTCGAACGTTCCCAAAATGGACAATATGTATGAAATTGTAGCATTTAATCTTTTGACTCTGAATGATTGTTGGGCGTGAAATATGACTTTTTCAACTAAAATAAGTGTGTTTAAAGTTATTTCTGTGCCTGAAATTGGTCAAAATTGAAGCTTCTGAGTAAGCAAAACTCTGTAAAAATGGCAATTTTGGTCACTGTGAGGGTTTAAAAATGTGGTTATCCAACATGAGGCACGATCCAATTAACATTTTGAATTATTTTTGGTACAGTCCAAAAAATCAATTTTCCGATGAAAAACGATGACTCCGGACCTGTCAAACGCTCTCAAAATGGTCAATATGGATGAAATTTTAACATTTTATCTTTTGACTCTAAATGACTGTTCGATTTGAATTATGACTTTTTCAACTAAAATAATTGTGTTTAAAGTCATTTCTGTGCCTGAAATTGGTCAATATTTAGGATTTTGAGTAAGCAAAACTCTGTAAAAACTGCAATTTTGGTTACTGTGAGGGTTTCAAAAGTGGTTATTCAACATGAGGCACGATCCAATTGACATTTTGAATCATTTTTGGTACAGTCCAAAAAATCAATTTTCTGATCAAAAACGATGACTCCGGACCTGTCGAATGTTCCCAAAAAGGTCAATATGGATGAAATTTTAACATTTAATCTTTGGACTCTAAATGACTGTTCGATGTGAATTATGAATTTTTCAACTAAAATAAGTGTGTTTAAAGTCATTTCTGTGCCTGAAATTGCTCAAAATGGAAGCTTTTGAGTAAACAAAACTCTGTTAAAAGGGCAATTTTGGTCACTGTGAGGGTTTAAAAAGTGGTTATCCAAGATGAGGCACGATCCAATTGACATTTTGAATCATTTTTGGTACAGTTCAAAAAATCAATTTTCTGATCAAAAACGATGACTGTCGAACGTTCCCTAAATGGTCAAAATGGATGAAATTGAAGCATTTTATCTTTTGACTCTGAATGATTGTTGGATGTGAATTATGAGTTTTTCAACTAAAATAAGTGTGTTTAAAGTTATTTCTGTGCCTGAAATTGGTCAAAATTGAAGCTTTTGAGTATGCAAAACGCTGTAAAACTGGCAATTTATGGTCACTGTGAGGGTTTAAAAAGTGGTTATCCAACATGAGGCACGATCCAATTGACATTTTGAATCATTTTTGGTACAGTCCAAAAAATTAACTTTATGATGAAAAACGATGACTCCGGACCTGTCGAGCGTTCCCAAAATGGTCAATATGGGTGAAATTTTAACATTTAATCTTTTGACTCTGAATGACTGTTGAATGTGAGTTATTACTTTTTCAACTAAAATAAGTGTGTTTAAAGTCATATCTGTGCCTGAAATTGGTCAAAATTGAAGCTTTTGAGTAAGCAAAACTTTGTAAAACTAGCAATTATGGTCACTGTGAGGGTTTAAAAAGTGGTTATCCAACATGAGGCACGATCCAATTGATATTTTGAATCATTTTTTGTACAGTCCAAAAAATCAACTTTATGATGAAAAACGATGACTCCGGACCTGTCGAACGTTCCCAAAATGGTCAATATGGATGACATTTTAACATTTAATCTTTTGACTCTAAATGACTGTTGGATGTGAATTATGACTTTTTCAACTAAAATAAGTGTGTTTAAAGTCATTTCTGTGCCTGAAATTGGTCAAAATTGAAGATTTTGAGTAAGCAAAACTCTGTAAAAATGGCAATTTTGGTCACTGTGAGGGTTTAAAAATGTGGTTATCCAACATGAGGCACGATCCAATTGACATTTTGAATTATTTTTGGTACAGTTCAAAAAATCAATTTTCTGATCAAAAACGATGACTCTGGACCTGTCGAACGTTCCCAAAATGGACAACATGTATGAAATTGTAGCATTTAATCTTTTGACTCTGAATGATTGTTGGGCGTGAAATATGACTTTTTCAACTAAAATAAGTGTGTTTAAAGTTATTTCTGTGCCTGAAATTGGTCAAAATTGAAGCTTCTGAGTAAGCAAAACTCTGTAAAAATGGCAATTTTGGTCACTGTGAGGGTTTAAAAATGTGGTTATCCAACATGAGGCACGATCCAATTGACATTTTGAATTATTTTTGGTAAGTCCAAAAAATCAATTTTCCGATGAAAAACGATGACTCCGGACCTGTCAAACGCTCCCAAAATGGTCAATATGGATGAAATTTTAACATTTTATCTTTTGACTCTAAATGACTGTTCGATGTGAATTATGACTTTTTCAACTAAAATAATTGTGTTTAAAGTCATTTCTGTGCCTGAAATTGGTCAATATTTAAGATTTTGAGTAAGCAAAA
The DNA here is from genome assembly GCF_964261635.1 of Lissotriton helveticus. NCBI lineage: Eukaryota > Metazoa > Chordata > Amphibia > Caudata > Salamandridae > Lissotriton > Lissotriton helveticus. Next base: position 1,425,046,246 of record NC_136059.1, on the reverse strand, counting down.
CTCTGTAAAACGGCAATTTTGGTTACTGTGAGGGTTTCAAAAGTGTATATTCAACATGAGGCACGATCCAATTGACATTTTGAATCATTTTTGGTACAGTCCCAAAAATCAATTTTCTGATGAAAAACGATGACTCCGGACCTGTCGAACGTTCCCAAAATGGACAATATGGATGAAATTTTAACATTTAATCTTTTGACTCTAAATGACTGTTGGATGTGATTTATGACTTTTTCAACTAAAATAAGTGTGCTTAAAGTCACTTCTGTGCCTGAAATCGGTCAAAATTGAAGCTTTTGAGTAGGCAAAACTCTGTAAAAAGGGCAATTTTGGTCACTGTGAGGGTTTAAAAAGTGGTTATCCAAGATGAGGCACGATACAATTGACATTTTGAATCATTTTTGGTACAGTTAAAAAATCAATTTTCTGATCAAAAACGATGACTGTCGAACGTTCCCAAAATGGTCAAAATGGATGAAATTGAAGCATTTAATCTTTTGACTCTGAATGATTGTTGGATGTGAATTATGACTTTTTCAACTAAAATAAGTGTTTTTAAAGTTATTTCTGTGCCTGAAATTGGTCAAAATTGAAGCTTTTGAGTAAGCAAAACTCTGTAAAACTGGCAATTATGGTCACTGTGAGGGTTTAAAAAGTGGTTATCCAACATGAGGCACGATCCAATTGACATTTTGAATCATTTTTGGTACAGTCCAAAAAATCAGTTTTCTGATGAAAAACGATGACTCCGGACCTGTCGAACGTTCCCAAAATGGTCAATATGGATGAAATTTTAACATTTAATCTTTTGACTCTAAATGACTGTTGGATGTGAATAAAGACTTTTTCAACTAAAATAAGTGTGTTTAAAGTCATTTCTGTGCCTGAAATTGGTCAAAATTGCAGATTTTGAGTAAGCAAAACTCTGTAAAAATTGCAATTTTGGTCACTGTGAGGGTTTAAAAAGTGGTTATTCAACATGAGGCACGATCCAATTGACATTTTGAATAATTTTTGGTACAGTTCAAAAAATCAATTTTCTGATCAAAAACGATGACTCTGGACCTGTCGAACGTTCCCAAAATGGTCAATATGGATGACATTTTAACATTTAATCTTTTGACTCTAAATGACTGTTGGATGTGAATTATGACTTTTTCAACTAAAATAAGTGTGTTTAAAGTCATTTCTGTGCCTGAAATTGGTCAAAATTGAAGATTTTGAGTAAGCAAAACTCCGTAAAAATTGCACATTTGGTCACTGTGAGGGTTTAAAAAGTGGTTATCCAACATGAGGCACGATCCAATTGACATTTTGAATCATTTTTGGTACAGTTCAAAAAATCAATTTTCTGATCAAAAACGATGACTCTGGACCTGTCAAACGCTCTCAAAATGGTCAATATGGATGAAATTTTAACATTTTATCTTTTGACTCTAAATGACTGTTCGATTTGAATTATGACTTTTTCAACTAAAATAATTGTGTTTAAAGTCATTTCTGTGCCTGAAATTGGTCAATATTTAGGATTTTGAGTAAGCAAAACTCTGTAAAAACTGCAATTTTGGTTACTGTGAGGGTTTCAAAAGTGGTTATTCAACATGAGGCACGATCCAATTGACATTTTGAATCATTTTTGGTACAGTCCAAAAAATTCAATTTTCTGATCAAAAACGATGACTCCGGACCTGTCGAATGTTCCCAAAAAGGTCAATATGGATGAAATTTTAACATTTAATCTTTGGACTCTAAATGACTGTTCGATGTGAATTATGAATTTTTCAACTAAAATAAGTGTGTTTAAAGTCATTTCTGTGCCTGAAATTGCTCAAAATTGAAGCTTTTGAGTAAGCAAAACTCTGTTAAAAGGGCAATTTTGGTCACTGTGAGGGTTTAAAAAGTGGTTATCCAAGATGAGGCACGATCCAATTGACATTTTGAATCATTTTTGGTACAGTTCAAAAAATCAATTTTCTGATCAAAAACGATGACTGTCGAACGTTCCCAAAATGGTCAAAATGGATGAAATTGAAGCATTTAATCTTTTGACTCTGAATGATTGTTGGATGTGAATTATGACTTTTTCAACTAAAATAAGTGTTTTTAAAGTTATTTCTGTGCCTGAAATTGGTCAAAATTGAAGATTTTGAGTAAGCAAAACTCCGTAAAAATTGCAAATTTGGTCACTGTGAGGGTTTAAAAAGTGGTTATCCAACATGAGGCACGATCCAATTGACATTTTGAATCATTTTTGGTACAGTTCAAAAAAATCAATTTTCTGATCAAAAACGATGACTCTGGACCTGTCGAACGTTCCCAAAATGGACAATATGTATGAAATTGTAGCATTTAATCTTTTGACTCTGAATGATTGTTGGGCGTGAAATATGACTTTTTCAACTAAAATAAGTGTGTTTAAAGTTATTTCTGTGCCTGAAATTGGTCAAAATTGAAGCTTCTGAGTAAGCAAAACTCTGTAAAAATGGCAATTTTGGTCACTGTGAGGGTTTAAAAATGTGGTTATCCAACATGAGGCACGATCCAATTGACATTTTGAATTATTTTTGGTAAGTCCAAAAAATCAATTTTCCGATGAAAAACGATGACTCCGGACCTGTCAAACGCTCCCAAAATGGTCAATATGGATGAAATTTTAACATTTTATCTTTTGACTCTAAATGACTGTTCGATGTGAATTATGACTTTTTCAACTAAAATAATTGTGTTTAAAGTCATTTCTGTGCCTGAAATTGGTCAATATTTAAGATTTTGAGTAAGCAAAACTCTGTAAAAACGGCAATTTTGGTTACAGTGAGGGTTTCAAAAGTGGTTATTCAACATGAGGCACGATCCAATTGACATTTTGAATCATTTTTGGTACAGTCCAAAAAAATCAATTTTCTGATGAAAAACGATGACTCCAGACCTGTCGAACGTTCCCAAAATGGACAATATGGATGAAATTTTAACATTTAATCTTTTGACTCTAAATGACTGTTGGATGTGATTTATGACTTTTTCAACTAAAATAAGTGTGCTTAAAGTCACTTCTGTGCCTGAAATCGGTCAAAATTGAAGCTTTTGAGTAAGCAAAACTCTGTAAAAAGGGCAATTTTGGTCACTGTGAGGGTTTAAAAAGTGGTTATCCAAGATGAGGCACGATACAATTGACATTTTGAATCATTTTTGGTACAGTTAAAAAATCAATTTTCTGATCAAAAACGATGACTGTCGAACGTTCCCAAAATGGTCAAAATGGATGAAATTGAAGCATTTAATCTTTTGACTCTGAATGATTGTTGGATGTGAATTATGACTTTTTCAACTAAAATAAGTGTTTTTAAAGTTATTTCTGTGCCTGAAATTGGTCAAAATTGAAGCTTTTGAGTAAGCAAAACTCTGTAAAACTGGCAATTATGGTCACTGTGAGGGTTTAAAAAGTGGTTATCCAACATGAGGCACGATCCAATTGACATTTTGAATCATTTTTGGTACAGTCCAAAAAATCAGTTTTCTGATGAAAAACGATGACTCCGGACCTGTCGAACGTTCCCAAAATGGTCAATATGGATGAAATTTTAACATTTAATCTTTTGACTCTAAATGACTGTTGGATGTGAATAAAGACTTTTTCAACTAAAATAAGTGTGTTTAAAGTCATTTCTGTGCCTGAAATTGGTCAAAATTGCAGATTTTGAGTAAGCAAAACTCTGTAAAAATTGCAATTTTGGTCACTGTGAGGGTTTAAAAAGTGGTTATTCAACATGAGGCACGATCCAATTGACATTTTGAATCATTTTTGGTACAGTCCAAAAAATCAATTTTCTGATGAAAAACGATGACTCCAGACCTGTCGAACGTTCCCAAAATGGACAATATGGATGAAATTTTAACATTTAATCTTTTGACTCTAAATGACTGTTGGATGTGATTTATGACTTTTTCAACTAAAATAAGTGTGCTTAAAGTCACTTCTGTGCCTGAAATCGGTCAAAATTGAAGCTTTTGAGTAAGCAAAACTCTGTAAAAAGGGCAATTTTGGTCACTGTGAGGGTTTAAAAAGTGGTTATCCAAGATGAGGCACGATCCAATTGACATTTTGAATCATTTTTGGTACAGTTCAAAAAATCAATTTTCTGATCAAAAACGATGACTCTGGACCTGTCGAACGTTCCCAAAATGGACAATATGTATGAAATTGTAGCATTTAATCTTTTGACTCTGAATGATTGTTGGGCGTGAAATATGACTTTTTCAACTAAAATAAGTGTGTTTAAAGTTATTTCTGTGCCTGAAATTGGTCAAAATTGAAGCTTCTGAGTAAGCAAAACTCTGTAAAAATGGCAATTTTGGTCACTGTGAGGGTTTAAAAATGTGGTTATCCAACATGAGGCACGATCCAATTAACATTTTGAATTATTTTTGGTACAGTCCAAAAAATCAATTTTCCGATGAAAAACGATGACTCCGGACCTGTCAAACGCTCTCAAAATGGTCAATATGGATGAAATTTTAACATTTTATCTTTTGACTCTAAATGACTGTTCGATTTGAATTATGACTTTTTCAACTAAAATAATTGTGTTTAAAGTCATTTCTGTGCCTGAAATTGGTCAATATTTAGGATTTTGAGTAAGCAAAACTCTGTAAAAACTGCAATTTTGGTTACTGTGAGGGTTTCAAAAGTGGTTATTCAACATGAGGCACGATCCAATTGACATTTTGAATCATTTTTGGTACAGTCCAAAAAATCAATTTTCTGATCAAAAACGATGACTCCGGACCTGTCGAATGTTCCCAAAAAGGTCAATATGGATGAAATTTTAACATTTAATCTTTGGACTCTAAATGACTGTTCGATGTGAATTATGAATTTTTCAACTAAAATAAGTGTGTTTAAAGTCATTTCTGTGCCTGAAATTGCTCAAAATGGAAGCTTTTGAGTAAACAAAACTCTGTTAAAAGGGCAATTTTGGTCACTGTGAGGGTTTAAAAAGTGGTTATCCAAGATGAGGCACGATCCAATTGACATTTTGAATCATTTTTGGTACAGTTCAAAAAATCAATTTTCTGATCAAAAACGATGACTGTCGAACGTTCCCAAAATGGTCAAAATGGATGAAATTGAAGCATTTAATCTTTTGACTCTGAATGATTGTTGGATGTGAATTATGACTTTTTCAACTAAAATAAGTGTGCTTAAAGTCACTTCTGTGCCTGAAATTGGTCAAAATTGAAGCTTTTAAGTAAGCAAAACTCTGTAAAAAGGGCAATTTTGGTCACTGTGAGGGTTTAAAAAGTGGTTATCCAACATGAGGCACGATCCAATTGACATTTTGAATCATTTTTGGTACAGTTCAAAAAATCAATTTTCTGATCAAAAACGAGGACTGTCGAACGTTCCCTAAATGGTCAAAATGGATGAAATTGAAGCATTTTATCTTTTGACTCTGAATGATTGTTGGATGTGAATTATGAGTTTTTCAACTAAAATAAGTGTGTTTAAAGTTATTTCTGTGCCTGAAATTGGTCAAAATTGAAGCTTTTGAGTATGCAAAACGCTGTAAAACTGGCAATTTATGGTCACTGTGAGGGTTTAAAAAGTGGTTATCCAACATGAGGCACGATCCAATTGACATTTTGAATCATTTTTGGTACAGTCCAAAAAATTAACTTTATGATGAAAAACGATGACTCCGGACCTGTCGAGCGTTCCCAAAATGGTCAATATGGGTGAAATTTTAACATTTAATCTTTTGACTCTGAATGACTGTTGAATGTGAGTTATTACTTTTTCAACTAAAATAAGTGTGTTTAAAGTCATATCTGTGCCTGAAATTGGTCAAAATTGAAGCTTTTGAGTAAGCAAAACTTTGTAAAACTAGCAATTATGGTCACTGTGAGGGTTTAAAAAGTGGTTATCCAACATGAGGCACGATCCAATTGATATTTTGAATCATTTTTTGTACAGTCCAAAAAATCAACTTTATGATGAAAAACGATGACTCCGGACCTGTCGAACGTTCCCAAAATGGTCAATATGGATGACATTTTAACATTTAATCTTTTGACTCTAAATGACTGTTGGATGTGAATTATGACTTTTTCAACTAAAATAAGTGTGTTTAAAGTCATTTCTGTGCCTGAAATTGGTCAAAATTGAAGATTTGAGTAAGCAAAACTCTGTAAAAATGGCAATTTTGGTCACTGTGAGGGTTTAAAAATGTGGTTATCCAACATGAGGCACGATCCAATTGACATTTTGAATTATTTTTGGTACAGTTCAAAAAATCAATTTTCTGATCAAAAACGATGACTCTGGACCTGTCGAACGTTCCCAAAATGGACAATATGTATGAAATTGTAGCATTTAATCTTTTGACTCTGAATGATTGTTGGGCGTGAAATATGACTTTTTCAACTAAAATAAGTGTGTTTAAAGTTATTTCTGTGCCTGAAATTGGTCAAAATTGAAGCTTCTGAGTAAGCAAAACTCTGTAAAAATGGCAATTTTGGTCACTGTGAGGGTTTAAAAATGTGGTTATCCAACATGAGGCACGATCCAATTGACATTTTGAATTATTTTTGGTAAGTCCAAAAAATCAATTTTCCGATGAAAAACGATGACTCCGGACCTGTCAAACGCTCCCAAAATGGTCAATATGGATGAAATTTTAACATTTTATCTTTTGACTCTAAATGACTGTTCGATGTGAATTATGACTTTTTCAACTAAAATAATTGTGTTTAAAGTCATTTCTGTGCCTGAAATTGGTCAATATTTAAGATTTTGAGTAAGCAAAACTCTGTAAAAACGGCAATTTTGGTTACTGTGAGGGTTTCAAAAGTGTATATTCAACATGAGGCACGATCCAATTGACATTTTGAATCATTTTTGGTACAGTCCCAAAAATCAATTTTCTGATGAAAAACGATGACTCCGGACCTGTCGAACCTTCCCAAAATGGACAATATGGATGAAATTTTAACATTTAATCTTTTGACTCTAAATGACTGTTGGATGTGATTTATGACTTTTTCAACTAAAATAAGTGTGCTTAAAGTCACTTCTGTGCCTGAAATCGGTCAAAATTGAAGCTTTTGAGTAAGCAAAACTCTGTAAAAAGGGCAATTTTGGTCACTGTGAGGGTTTAAAAAGTGGTTATCCAAGATGAGGCACGATACAATTGACATTTTGAATCATTTTTGGTACAGTTAAAAAATCAATTTTCTGATCAAAAACGATGACTGTCGAACGTTCCCAAAATGGTCAAAATGGATGAAATTGAAGCATTTAATCTTTTGACTCTGAATGATTGTTGGATGTGAATTATGACTTTTTCAACTAAAATAAGTGTTTTTAAAGTTATTTCTGTGCCTGAAATTGGTCAAAATTGAAGCTTTTGAGTAAGCAAAACTCTGTAAAACTGGCAATTATGGTCACTGTGAGGGTTTAAAAAGTGGTTATCCAACATGAGGCACGATCCAATTGACATTTTGAATCATTTTTGGTACAGTCCAAAAAATCAGTTTTCTGATGAAAAACGATGACTCCGGACCTGTCGAACGTTCCCAAAATGGTCAATATGGATGAAATTTTAACATTTAATCTTTTGACTCTAAATGACTGTTGGATGTGAATAAAGACTTTTTCAACTAAAATAAGTGTGTTTAAAGTCATTTCTGTGCCTGAAATTGGTCAAAATTGCAGATTTTGAGTAAGCAAAACTCTGTAAAAATTGCAATTTTGGTCACTGTGAGGGTTTAAAAAGTGGTTATTCAACATGAGGCACGATCCAATTGACATTTTGAATAATTTTTGGTACAGTTCAAAAAATCAATTTTCTGATCAAAAACGATGACTCTGGACCTGTCGAACGTTCCCAAAATGGTCAATATGGATGACATTTTAACATTTAATCTTTTGACTCTAAATGACTGTTGGATGTGAATTATGACTTTTTCAACTAAAATAAGTGTGTTTAAAGTCATTTCTGTGCCTGAAATTGGTCAAAATTGAAGATTTTGAGTAAGCAAAACTCCGTAAAAATTGCACATTTGGTCACTGTGAGGGTTTAAAAAGTGGTTATCCAACATGAGGCACGATCCAATTGACATTTTGAATCATTTTTGGTACAGTTCAAAAAATCAATTTTCTGATCAAAAACGATGACTCTGGACCTGTCGAACGTTCCCAAAATGGACAATATGTATGAAATTGTAGCATTTAATCTTTTGACTCTGAATGATTGTTGGGCGTGAAATATGACTTTTTCAACTAAAATAAGTGTGTTTAAAGTTATTTCTGTGCCTGAAATTGGTCAAAATTGAAGCTTCTGAGTAAGCAAAACTCTGTAAAAATGGCAATTTTGGTCACTGTGAGGGTTTAAAAATGTGGTTATCCAACATGAGGCACGATCCAATTAACATTTTGAATTATTTTTGGTACAGTCCAAAAAATCAATTTTCCGATGAAAAACGATGACTCCGGACCTGTCAAACGCTCTCAAAATGGTCAATATGGATGAAATTTTAACATTTTATCTTTTGACTCTAAATGACTGTTCGATTTGAATTATGACTTTTTCAACTAAAATAATTGTGTTTAAAGTCATTTCTGTGCCTGAAATTGGTCAATATTTAGGATTTTGAGTAAGCAAAACTCTGTAAAAACTGCAATTTTGGTTACTGTGAGGGTTTCAAAAGTGGTTATTCAACATGAGGCACGATCCAATTGACATTTTGAATCATTTTTGGTACAGTCCAAAAAATTCAATTTTCTGATCAAAAACGATGACTCCGGACCTGTCGAATGTTCCCAAAAAGGTCAATATGGATGAAATTTTAACATTTAATCTTTGGACTCTAAATGACTGTTCGATGTGAATTATGAATTTTTCAACTAAAATAAGTGTGTTTAAAGTCATTTCTGTGCCTGAAATTGCTCAAAATTGAAGCTTTTGAGTAAGCAAAACTCTGTTAAAAGGGCAATTTTGGTCACTGTGAGGGTTTAAAAAGTGGTTATCCAAGATGAGGCACGATCCAATTGACATTTTGAATCATTTTTGGTACAGTTCAAAAAATCAATTTTCTGATCAAAAACGATGACTGTCGAACGTTCCCAAAATGGTCAAAATGGATGAAATTGAAGCATTTAATCTTTTGACTCTGAATGATTGTTGGATGTGAATTATGACTTTTTCAACTAAAATAAGTGTTTTTAAAGTTATTTCTGTGCCTGAAATTGGTCAAAATTGAAGATTTTGAGTAAGCAAAACTCCGTAAAAATTGCAAATTTGGTCACTGTGAGGGTTTAAAAAGTGGTTATCCAACATGAGGCACGATCCAATTGACATTTTGAATCATTTTTGGTACAGTTCAAAAAAATCAATTTTCTGATCAAAAACGATGACTCTGGACCTGTCGAACGTTCCCAAAATGGACAATATGTATGAAATTGTAGCATTTAATCTTTTGACTCTGAATGATTGTTGGGCGTGAAATATGACTTTTTCAACTAAAATAAGTGTGTTTAAAGTTATTTCTGTGCCTGAAATTGGTCAAAATTGAAGCTTCTGAGTAAGCAAAACTCTGTAAAAATGGCAATTTTGGTCACTGTGAGGGTTTAAAAATGTGGTTATCCAACATGAGGCACGATCCAATTGACATTTGAATTATTTTTGGTAAGTCCAAAAAATCAATTTTCCGATGAAAAACGATGACTCCGGACCTGTCAAACGCTCCCAAAATGGTCAATATGGATGAAATTTTAACATTTTATCTTTTGACTCTAAATGACTGTTCGATGTGAATTATGACTTTTTCAACTAAAATAATTGTGTTTAAAGTCATTTCTGTGCCTGAAATTGGTCAATATTTAAGATTTTGAGTAAGCAAAACTCTGTAAAAACGGCAATTTTGGTTACAGTGAGGGTTTCAAAAGTGGTTATTCAACATGAGGCACGATCCAATTGACATTTTGAATCATTTTTGGTACAGTCCAAAAAATCAATTTTCTGATGAAAAACGATGACTCCAGACCTGTCGAACGTTCCCAAAATGGACAATATGGATGAAATTTTAACATTTAATCTTTTGACTCTAAATAACTGTTGGATGTGATTTATGACTTTTTCAACTAAAATAAGTGTGCTTAAAGTCACTTCTGTGCCTGAAATCGGTCAAAATTGAAGCTTTTGAGTAAGCAAAACTCTGTAAAAAGGGCAATTTTGGTCACTGTGAGGGTTTAAAAAGTGGTTATCCAAGATGAGGCACGATACAATTGACATTTTGAATCATTTTTGGTACAGTTAAAAAATCAATTTTCTGATCAAAAACGATGACTGTCGAACGTTCCCAAAATGGTCAAAATGGATGAAATTGAAGCATTTAATCTTTTGACTCTGAATGATTGTTGGATGTGAATTATGACTTTTTCAACTAAAATAAGTGTTTTTAAAGTTATTTCTGTGCCTGAAATTGGTCAAAATTGAAGCTTTTGAGTAAGCAAAACTCTGTAAAACTGGCAATTATGGTCACTGTGAGGGTTTAAAAAGTGGTTATCCAACATGAGGCACGATCCAATTGACATTTTGAATCATTTTTGGTACAGTCCAAAAAATCAGTTTTCTGATGAAAAACGATGACTCCGGACCTGTCGAACGTTCCCAAAATGGTCAATATGGATGAAATTTTAACATTTAATCTTTTGACTCTAAATGACTGTTGGATGTGAATAAAGACTTTTTCAACTAAAATAAGTGTGTTTAAAGTCATTTCTGTGCCTGAAATTGGTCAAAATTGCAGATTTTGAGTAAGCAAAACTCTAAAAATTGCAATTTTGGTCACTGTGAGGGTTTAAAAAGTGGTTATTCAACATGAGGCACGATCCAATTGACATTTTGAATAATTTTTGGTACAGTTCAAAAAATCAATTTTCTGATCAAAAACGATGACTCTGGACCTGTCGAACGTTCCCAAAATGGTCAATATGGATGACATTTTAACATTTAATCTTTTGACTCTAAATGACTGTTGGATGTGAATTATGACTTTTTCAACTAAAATAAGTGTGTTTAAAGTCATTTCTGTGCCTGAAATTGGTCAAAATTGAAGATTTTGAGTAAGCAAAACTCCGTAAAAATTGCACATTTGGTCACTGTGAGGGTTTAAAAAGTGGTTATCCAACATGAGGCACGATCCAATTAACATTTTGAAATATTTTTGGTACAGTCCAAAAAATCAATTTTCCGATGAAAAACGATGACTCCGGACCTGTCAAACGCTCTCAAAATGGTCAATATGGATGAAATTTTAACATTTTATCTTTTGACTCTAAATGACTGTTCGATTTGAATTATGACTTTTTCAACTAAAATAATTGTGTTTAAAGTCATTTCTGTGCCTGAAATTGGTCAATATTTAGGATTTTGAGTAAGCAAAACTCTGTAAAAACTGCAATTTTGGTTACTGTGAGGGTTTCAAAAGTGGTTATTCAACATGAGGCACGATCCAATTGACATTTTGAATCATTTTTGGTACAGTCCAAAAAATCAATTTTCTGATGAAAAACGATGACTCCGGACCTGTCGAATGTTCCCAAAAAGGTCAATATGGATGAAATTTTAACATTTAATCTTTGGACTCTAAATGACTGTTCGATGTGAATTATGAATTTTTCAACTAAAATAACTGTGTTTAAAGTCATTTCTGTGCCTGAAATTGCTCAAAATTGAAGCTTTTGAGTAAGCAAAACTCTGTTAAAAGGGCAATTTTGGTCACTGTGAGGGTTTAAAAAGTGGTTATCCAAGATGAGGCACGATCCAATTGACATTTTGAATCATTTTTGGTACAGTTCAAAAAATCAATTTTCTGATCAAAAACGATGACTGTCGAACGTTCCCAAAATGGTCAAAATGGATGAAATTGAAGCATTTAATCTTTTGACTCTGAATGATTGTTGGATGTGAATTATGACTTTTTCAACTAAAATAAGTGTTTTTAAAGTTATTTCTGTGCCTGAAATTGGTCAAAATTGAAGATTTTGAGTAAGCAAAACTCCGTAAAAATTGCAAATTTGGTCACTGTGAGGGTTTAAAAAGTGGTTATCCAACATGAGGCACGATCCAATTGACATTTTGAATCATTTTTGGTACAGTTAAAAAAAAATCAATTTTCTGATCAAAAACGATGACTCTGGACCTGTCGAACGTTCCCAAAATGGACAATATGTATGAAATTGTAGCATTTAATCTTTTGACTCTGAATGATTGTTGGGCGTGAAATATGACTTTTTCAACTAAAATAAGTGTGTTTAAAGTTATTTCTGTGCCTGAAATTGGTCAAAATTGAAGCTTCTGAGTAAGCAAAACTCTGTAAAAATGGCAATTTTGGTCACTGTGAGGGTTTAAAAATGTGGTTATCCAACATGAGGCACGATCCAATTAACATTTTGAATTATTTTTGGTACAGTCCAAAAAATCAATTTTCCGATGAAAAACGATGACTCCGGACCTGTCAAACGCTCTCAAAATGGTCAATATGGATGAAATTTTAACATTTTATCTTTTGACTCTAAATGACTGTTCGATTTGAATTATGACTTTTTCAACTAAAATAATTGTGTTTAAAGTCATTTCTGTGCCTGAAATTGGTCAATATTTAGGATTTTGAGTAAGCAAAACTCTGTAAAAACTGCAATTTTGGTTACTGTGAGGGTTTCAAAAGTGGTTATTCAACATGAGGCACGATCCAATTGACATTTTGAATCATTTTTGGTACAGTCCAAAAAATCAATTTTCTGATCAAAAACGATGACTCCGGACCTGTCGAATGTTCCCAAAAAGGTCAATATGGATGAAATTTTAACATTTAATCTTTGGACTCTAAATGACTGTTCGATGTGAATTATGAATTTTTCAACTAAAATAAGTGTGTTTAAAGTCATTTCTGTGCCTGAAATTGCTCAAAATGGAAGCTTTTGAGTAAACAAAACTCTGTTAAAAGGGCAATTTTGGTCACTGTGAGGGTTTAAAAAGTGGTTATCCAAGATGAGGCACGATCCAATTGACATTTTGAATCATTTTTGGTACAGTTCAAAAAATCAATTTTCTGATCAAAAACGATGACTGTCGAACGTTCCCAAAATGGTCAAAATGGATGAAATTGAAGCATTTAATCTTTTGACTCTGAATGATTGTTGGATGTGAATTATGACTTTTTCAACTAAAATAAGTGTGCTTAAAGTCACTTCTGTGCCTGAAATTGGTCAAAATTGAAGCTTTTAAGTAAGCAAAACTCTGTAAAAAGGGCAATTTTGGTCACTGTGAGGGTTTAAAAAGTGGTTATCCAACATGAGGCACGATCCAATTGACATTTTGAATCATTTTTGGTACAGTTCAAAAAATCAATTTTCTGATCAAAAACGAGGACTGTCGAACGTTCCCTAAATGGTCAAAATGGATGAAATTGAAGCATTTTATCTTTTGACTCTGAATGATTGTTGGATGTGAATTATGAGTTTTTCAACTAAAATAAGTGTGTTTAAAGTTATTTCTGTGCCTGAAATTGGTCAAAATTGAAGCTTTTGAGTATGCAAAACGCTGTAAAACTGGCAATTTATGGTCACTGTGAGGGTTTAAAAAGTGGTTATCCAACATGAGGCACGATCCAATTGACATTTTGAATCATTTTTGGTACAGTCCAAAAAATTAACTTTATGATGAAAAATGATGACTCCGGACCTGTCGAGCGTTCCCAAAATGGTCAATATGGGTGAAATTTTAACATTTAATCTTTTGACTCTGAATGACTGTTGAATGTGAGTTATTACTTTTTCAACTAAAATAAGTGTGTTTAAAGTCATATCTGTGCCTGAAATTGGTAAAAATTGAAGATTTTGAGTAAGCAAAACTCTGTAAAAATGGCAATTTTGGTCACTGTGAGGGTTTAAAAATGTGGTTATCCAACATGAGGCACGATCCAATTGACATTTTGAATTATTTTTGGTACAGTTCAAAAAATCAATTTTCTGATCAAAAACGATGACTCTGGACCTGTCGAACGTTCCCAAAATGGACAATATGTATGAAATTGTAGCATTTAATCTTTTGACTCTGAATGATTGTTGGGCGTGAAATATGACTTTTTCAACTAAAATAAGTGTGTTTAAAGTTATTTCTGTGCCTGAAATTGGTCAAAATTGAAGCTTCTGAGTAAGCAAAACTCTGTAAAAATGGCAATTTTGGTCACTGTGAGGGTTTAAAAATGTGGTTATCCAACATGAGGCACGATCCAATTGACATTTTGAATTATTTTTGGTAAGTCCAAAAAATCAATTTTCCGATGAAAAACGATGACTCCGGACCTGTCAAACGCTCCCAAAATGGTCAATATGGATGAAATTTTAACATTTTATCTTTTGACTCTAAATGACTGTTCGATGTGAATTATGACTTTTTCAACTAAAATAATTGTGTTTAAAGTCATTTCTGTGCCTGAAATTGGTCAATATTTAAGATTTTGAGTAAGCAAAACTCTGTAAAAACGGCAATTTTGGTTACTGTGAGGGTTTCAAAAGTGTATATTCAACATGAGGCACGATCCAATTGACATTTTGAATCATTTTTGGTACAGTCCCAAAAATCAATTTTCTGATGAAAAACGATGACTCCGGACCTGTCGAACGTTCCCAAAATGGACAATATGGATGAAATTTTAACATTTAATCTTTTGACTCTAAATGACTGTTGGATGTGATTTATGACTTTTTCAACTAAAATAAATGTGCTTAAAGTCACTTCTGTGCCTGAAATCGGTCAAAATTGAAGCTTTTGAGTAAGCAAAACTCTGTAAAAAGGGCAATTTTGGTCACTGTGAGGGTTTAAAAAGTGGTTATCCAAGATGAGGCACGATACAATTGACATTTTGAATCATTTTTGGTACAGTTAAAAAATCAATTTTCTGATCAAAAACGATGACTGTCGAACGTTCCCAAAATGGTCAAAATGGATGAAATTGAAGCATTTAATCTTTTGACTCTGAATGATTGTTGGATGTGAATTATGACTTTTTCAACTAAAATAAGTGTTTTTAAAGTTATTTCTGTGCCTGAAATTGGTCAAAATTGAAGCTTTTGAGTAAGCAAAACTCTGTAAAACTGGCAATTATGGTCACTGTGAGGGTTTAAAAAGTGGTTATCCAACATGAGGCACGATCCAATTGACATTTTGAATCATTTTTGGTACAGTCCAAAAAATCAGTTTTCTGATGAAAAACGATGACTCCGGACCTGTCGAACGTTCCCAAAATGGTCAATATGGATGAAATTTTAACATTTAATCTTTTGACTCTAAATGACTGTTGGATGTGAATAAAGACTTTTTCAACTAAAATTAGTGTGTTTAAAGTCATTTCTGTGCCTGAAATTGGTCAAAATTGCAGATTTTGAGTAAGCAAAACTCTGTAAAAATTGCAATTTTGGTCACTGTGAGGGTTTAAAAAGTGGTTATTCAACATGAGGCACGATCCAATTGACATTTTGAATAATTTTTGGTACAGTTCAAAAAATCAATTTTCTGATCAAAAACGATGACTCTGGACCTGTCGAACGTTCCCAAAATGGTCAATATGGATGACATTTTAACATTTAATCTTTTGACTCTAAATGACTGTTGGATGTGAATTATGACTTTTTCAACTAAAATAAGTGTGTTTAAAGTCATTTCTGTGCCTGAAATTGGTCAAAATTGAAGATTTTGAGTAAGCAAAACTCCGTAAAAATTGCACATTTGGTCACTGTGAGGGTTTAAAAAGTGGTTATCCAACATGAGGCACGATCCAATTGACATTTTGAATCATTTTTGGTACAGTTCAAAAAATCAATTTTCTGATCAAAAACGATGACTCTGGACCTGTCGAACGTTCCCAAAATGGACAATATGTATGAAATTGTAGCATTTAATCTTTTGACTCTGAATGATTGTTGGGCGTGAAATATGACTTTTTCAACTAAAATAAGTGTGTTTAAAGTTATTTCTGTGCCTGAAATTGGTCAAAATTGAAGCTTCTGAGTAAGCAAAACTCTGTAAAAATGGCAATTTTGGTCACTGTGAGGGTTTAAAAATGTGGTTATCCAACATGAGGCACGATCCAATTAACATTTTGAATTATTTTTGGTACAGTCCAAAAAATCAATTTTCCGATGAAAAAAGATGACTCCGGACCTGTCAAACGCTCTCAAAATGGTCAATATGGATGAAATTTTAACATTTTATCTTTTGACTCTAAATGACTGTTCGATTTGAATTATGACTTTTTCAACTAAAATAATTGTGTTTAAAGTCATTTCTGTGCCTGAAATTGGTCAATATTTAGGATTTTGAGTAAGCAAAACTCTGTAAAAACTGCAATTTTGGTTACTGTGAGGGTTTCAAAAGTGGTTATTCAACATGAGGCACGATCCAATTGACATTTTGAATCATTTTTGGTACAGTCCAAAAAATTCAATTTTCTGATCAAAAACGATGACTCCGGACCTGTCGAATGTTCCCAAAAAGGTCAATATGGATGAAATTTTAACATTTAATCTTTGGACTCTAAATGACTGTTCGATGTGAATTATGAATTTTTCAACTAAAATAAGTGTGTTTAAAGTCATTTCTGTGCCTGAAATTGCTCAAAATTGAAGCTTTTGAGTAAGCAAAACTCTGTTAAAAGGGCAATTTTGGTCACTGTGAGGGTTTAAAAAGTGGTTATCCAAGATGAGGCACGATCCAATTGACATTTTGAATCATTTTTGGTACAGTTCAAAAAATCAATTTTCTGATCAAAAACGATGACTGTCGAACGTTCCCAAAATGGTCAAAATGGATGAAATTGAAGCATTTAATCTTTTGACTCTGAATGATTGTTGGATGTGAATTATGACTTTTTCAACTAAAATAAGTGTTTTTAAAGTTATTTCTGTGCCTGAAATTGGTCAAAATTGAAGATTTTGAGTAAGCAAAACTCCGTAAAAATTGCAAATTTGGTCACTGTGAGGGTTTAAAAAGTGGTTATCCAACATGAGGCACGATCCAATTGACATTTTGAATCATTTTTGGTACAGTTCAAAAAATCAATTTTCTGATCAAAAACGATGACTCTGGACCTGTCGAACGTTCCCAAAATGGACAATATGTATGAAATTGTAGCATTTAATCTTTTGACTCTGAATGATTGTTGGGCGTGAAATATGACTTTTTCAACTAAAATAAGTGTGTTTAAAGTTATTTCTGTGCCTGAAATTGGTCAAAATTGAAGCTTCTGAGTAAGCAAAACTCTGTAAAAATGGCAATTTTGGTCACTGTGAGGGTTTAAAAATGTGGTTATCCAACATGAGGCACGATCCAATTGACATTTTGAATCATTTTTGGTACAGTCCAAAAAATCAGTTTTCTGATGAAAAACGATGACTCCGGACCTGTCGAACGTTCCCAAAATGGTCAATATGGATGACATTTTAACATTTAATCTTTTGACTCTAAATGACTGTTGGATGTGAATTATGACTTTTTCAACTAAAATAAGTGTGTTTAAAGTCATTTCTGTGCCTGAAATTGGTCAAAATTGAAGATTTTGAGTAAGCAAAACTCCGTAAAAATTGCACATTTGGTCACTGTGAGGGTTTAAAAAGTGGTTATCCAACATGAGGCACGATCCAATTAACATTTTGAAATATTTTTGGTACAGTCCAAAAAATCAATTTTCCGATGAAAAACGATGACTCCGGACCTGTCAAACGCTCTCAAAATGGTCAATATGGATGAAATTTTAACATTTTATCTTTTGACTCTAAATGACTGTTCGATTTGAATTATGACTTTTTCAACTAAAATAATTGTGTTTAAAGTCATTTCTGTGCCTGAAATTGGTCAATATTTAGGATTTTGAGTAAGCAAAACTCTGTAAAAACTGCAATTTTGGTTACTGTGAGGGTTTCAAAAGTGGTTATTCAACATGAGGCACGATCCAATTGACATTTTGAATCATTTTTGGTACAGTCCAAAAAATCAATTTTCTGATGAAAAACGATGACTCCGGACCTGTCGAATGTTCCCAAAAAGGTCAATATGGATGAAATTTTAACATTTAATCTTTGGACTCTAAATGACTGTTCGATGTGAATTATGAATTTTTCAACTAAAATAAGTGTGTTTAAAGTCATTTCTGTGCCTGAAATTGCTCAAAATTGAAGCTTTTGAGTAAGCAAAACTCTGTTAAAAGGGCAATTTTGGTCACTGTGAGGGTTTAAAAAGTGGTTATCCAAGATGAGGCACGATCTAATTGACATTTTGAATCATTTTTGGTACAGTTCAAAAAATCAATTTTCTGATCAAAAACGATGACTGTCGAACGTTCCCAAAATGGTCAAAATGGATGAAATTGAAGCATTTAATCTTTTGACTCTGAATGATTGTTGGATGTGAATTATGACTTTTTCAACTAAAATAAGTGTTTTTAAAGTTATTTCTGTGCCTGAAATTGGTCAAAATTGAAGATTTTGAGTAAGCAAAACTCCGTAAAAACGGCAATTTTGGTCACTGTGAGGGTTTAAAAAGTGGTTATCCAACATGAGGCACGATCCAATTGACATTTTGAATCATTTTTGGTACAGTCCAAAAAATCAGTTTTCTGATGAAAAGCGATGACTCCGGACCTGTCGAACGTTCCCAAAATGGTCAATATGGATGAAATTTTAACATTTAATCTTTTGACTCTAAATGACTGTTGGATGTGAATAAAGACTTTTTCAACTAAAATAAGTGTGTTTAAAGTCATTTCTGTGCCTGAAATTGGTCAAAATTGAAGATTTTGAGTAAGCAAAACTCTGTAAAAATTGCAATTTTGGTCACTGTGAGGGTTTAAAAAGTGGTTATTCAACATGAGGCACGATCCAATTGACATTTTGAATAATTTTTGGTACAGTTCAAAAAATCAATTTTCTGATCAAAAACGATGACTCTGGACCTGTCGAACGTTCCCAAAATGGTCAATATGGATGACATTTTAACATTTAATCTTTTGACTCTAAATGACTGTTGGATGTGAATTATGACTTTTTCAACTAAAATAAGTGTGTTTAAAGTCATTTCTGTGCCTGAAATTGGTCAAAATTGAAGATTTTGAGTAAGCAAAACTCTGTAAAAATTGCACATTTGGTCACTGTGAGGGTTTAAAAAGTGGTTATCCAACATGAGGCACGATCCAATTAACATTTTGAATTATTTTTGGTACAGTCCAAAAAATCAATTTTCCGATGAAAAACGATGACTCCGGACCTGTCAAACGCTCTCAAAATGGTCAATATGGATGAAATTTTAACATTTTATCTTTTGACTCTAAATGACTGTTCGATTTGAATTATGACTTTTTCAACTAAAATAATTGTGTTTAAAGTCATTTCTGTGCCTGAAATTGGTCAATATTTAGGCTTTTGAGTAAGCAAAACTCTGTAAAAACTGCAATTTTGGTTACTGTGAGGGTTTCAAAAGTGGTTATTCAACATGAGGCACGATCCAATTGACATTTTGAATCATTTTTGGTACAGTCCAAAAAATCAATTTTCTGATGAAAAACGATGACTCCGGACCTGTCGAATGTTCCCAAAAAGGTCAATATGGATGAAATTTTAACATTTAATCTTTGGACTCTAAATGACTGTTCGATGTGAATTATGAATTTTTCAACTAAAATAAGTGTGTTTAAAGTCATTTCTGTGCCTGAAATTGCTCAAAATTGAAGCTTTTGAGTAAGCAAAACTCTGTTAAAAGGGCAATTTTGGTCACTGTGAGGGTTTAAAAAGTGGTTATCCAAGATGAGGCACGATCCAATTGACATTTTGAATCATTTTTGGTACAGTTCAAAAAATCAATTTTCTGATCAAAAACGATGACTGTCGAACGTTCCCAAAATGGTCAAAATGGATGAAATTGAAGCATTTAATCTTTTGACTCTGAATGATTGTTGGATGTGAATTATGACTTTTTCAACTAAAATAAGTGTTTTTAAAGTTATTTCTGTGCCTGAAATTGGTCAAAATTGAAGCTTTTGAGTAAGCAAAACTCTGTAAAACTGGCAATTATGGTCACTGTGAGGGTTTAAAAAGTGGTTATCCAACATGAGGCACGATCCAATTGACATTTTGAATCATTTTTGGTACAGTCCAAAAAATCAGTTTTCTGATGAAAAACGATGACTCCGGACCTGTCGAACGTTCCGAAAATGGTCAATATGGATGAAATTTTAACATTTAATCTTTTGACTCTAAATGACTGTTGGATGTGAATAAAGACTTTTTCAACTAAAATAAGTGTGTTTAAAGTCATTTCTGTGCCTGAAATTGGTCAAAATTGAAGATTTTGAGTAAGCAAAACTCTGTAAAAATTGCAATTTTGGTCACTGTGAGGGTTTAAAAAGTGGTTATTCAACATGAGGCACGATCCAATTGACATTTTGAATAATTTTTGGTACAGTTCAAAAAATCAATTTTCTGATCAAAAACGATGACTCTGGACCTGTCGAACGTTCCCAAAATGGTCAATATGGATGACATTTTAACATTTAATCTTTTGACTCTAAATGACTGTTGGATGTGAATTATGACTTTTTCAACTAAAATAAGTGTGTTTAAAGTCATTTCTGTGCCTGAAATTGGTCAAAATTGAAGATTTTGAGTAAGCAAAACTCCGTAAAAATTGCACATTTGGTCACTGTGAGGGTTTAAAAAGTGGTTATCCAACATGAGGCACGATCCAATTAACATTTTGAATTATTTTTGGTACAGTCCAAAAAATCAATTTTCCGATGAAAAACGATGACTCCGGACCTGTCAAACGCTCTCAAAATGGTCAATATGGATGAAATTTTAACATTTTATCTTTTGACTCTAATTGACTGTTCGATTTGAATTATGACTTTTTCAACTAAAATAATTGTGTTTAAAGTCATTTCTGTGCCTGAAATTGGTCAATATTTAGGCTTTTGAGTAAGCAAAACTCTGTAAAAACTGCAATTTTGGTTACTGTGAGGGTTTCAAAAGTGGTTATTCAACATGAGGCACGATCCAATTGACATTTTGAATCATTTTTGGTACAGTCCAAAAAATCAATTTTCTGATGAAAAACGATGACTCCGGACCTGTCGAATGTTCCCAAAAAGGTCAATATGGATGAAATTTTAACATTTAATCTTTGGACTCTAAATGACTGTTCGATGTGAATTATGAATTTTTCAACTAAAATAAGTGTGTTTAAAGTCATTTCTGTGCCTGAAATTGCTCAAAATTGAAGCTTTTGAGTAAGCAAAACTCTGTTAAAAGGGCAATTTTGGTCACTGTGAGGGTTTAAAAAGTGGTTATCCAAGATGAGGCACGATCCAATTGACATTTTGAATCATTTTTGGTACAGTTCAAAAAATCAATTTTCTGATCAAAAACGATGACTGTCGAACGTTCCCAAAATGGTCAAAATGGATGAAATCGAAGCATTTAATCTTTTGACTCTGAATGATTGTTGGATGTGAATTATGACTTTTTCAACTAAAATAAGTGTTTTTAAAGTTATTTCTGTGCCTGAAATTGGTCAAAATTGAAGATTTTGAGTAAGCAAAACTCCGTAAAAATTGCAAATTTGGTCACTGTGAGGGTTTAAAAAGTGGTTATCCAACATGAGGCACGATCCAATTGACATTTTGAATCATTTTTGGTACAGTTCAAAAAAATCAATTTTCTGATCCAAAACGATGACTCTGGACCTGTCGAACGTTCCCAAAATGGACAATATGTATGAAATTGTAGCATTTAATCTTTTGACTCTGAATGATTGTTGGGCGTGAAATATGACTTTTTCAACTAAAATAAGTGTGTTTAAAGTTATTTCTGTGCCTGAAATTGGTCAAAATTGAAGCTTCTGAGTAAGCAAAACTCTGTAAAAATGGCAATTTTGGTCACTGTGAGGGTTTAAAAATGTGGTTATCCAACATGAGGCACGATCCAATTGACATTTTGAATTATTTTTGGTAAGTCCAAAAAATCAATTTTCCGATGAAAAACGATGACTCCGGACCTGTCAAACGCTCCCAAAATGGTCAATATGGATGAAATTTTAACATTTTATCTTTTGACTCTAAATGACTGTTCGATGTGAATTATGACTTTTTCAACTAAAATAATTGTGTTTAAAGTCATTTCTGTGCCTGAAATTGGTCAATATTTAAGATTTTGAGTAAGCAAAACTCTGTAAAAACGGCAATTTTGGTTACTGTGAGGGTTTCAAAAGTGGTTATTCAACATGAGGCACGATCCAATTGACATTTTGAATCATTTTTGGTACAGTCCAAAAAATCAATTTTCTGATGAAAAACGATGACTCCGGACCTGTCGAACGTTCCCAAAATGGACAATATGGATGAAATTTTAACATTTAATCTTTTGACTCTAAATGACTGTTGGATGTGATTTATGACTTTTTCAACTAAAATAAGTGTGCTTAAAGTCACTTCTGTGCCTGAAATCGGTCAAAATTGAAGCTTTTGAGTAAGCAAAACTCTGTAAAAAGGGCAATTTTGGTCACTGTGAGGGTTTAAAAAGTGGTTATCCAAGATGAGGCACGATACAATTGACATTTTGAATCATTTTTGGTACAGTTAAAAAATCAATTTTCTGATCAAAAACGATGACTGTCGAACGTTCCCAAAATGGTCAAAATGGATGAAATTGAAGCATTTAATCTTTTGACTCTGAATGATTGTTGGATGTGAATTATGACTTTTTCAACTAAAATAAGTGTTTTTAAAGTTATTTCTGTGCCTGAAATTGGTCAAAATTGAAGCTTTTGAGTAAGCAAAACTCTGTAAAACTGGCAATTATGGTCACTGTGAGGGTTTAAAAAGTGGTTATCCAACATGAGGCACGATCCAATTGACATTTTGAATCATTTTTGGTACAGTCCAAAAAATCAGTTTTCTGATGAAAAACGATGACTCCGGACCTGTCGAACGTTCCCAAAATGGTCAATATGGATGAAATTTTAACATTTAATCTTTTGACTCTAAATGACTGTTGGATGTGAATAAAGACTTTTTCAACTAAAATAAGTGTGTTTAAAGTCATTTCTGTGCCTGAAATTGGTCAAAATTGCAGATTTTGAGTAAGCAAAACTCTGTAAAAATTGCAATTTTGGTCACTGTGAGGGTTTAAAAAGTGGTTATTCAACATGAGGCACGATCCAATTGACATTTTGAATAATTTTTGGTACAGTTCAAAAAATCAATTTTCTGATCAAAAACGATGACTCTGGACCTGTCGAACGTTCCCAAAATGGTCAATATGGATGACATTTTAACATTTAATCTTTTGACTCTAAATGACTGTTGGATGTGAATTATGACTTTTTCAACTAAAATAAGTGTGTTTAAAGTCATTTCTGTGCCTGAAATTGGTCAAAATTGAAGATTTTGAGTAAGCAAAACTCCGTAAAAATTGCACATTTGGTCACTGTGAGGGTTTAAAAAGTGGTTATCCAACATGAGGCACGATCCAATTGACATTTTGAATTATTTTTGGTAAGTCCAAAAAATCAATTTTCCGATGAAAAACGATGACTCCGGACCTGTCAAACGCTCTCAAAATGGTCAATATGGATGAAATTTTAACATTTTATCTTTTGACTCTAAATGACTGTTCGATTTGAATTATGACTTTTTCAACTAAAATAATTGTGTTTAAAGTCATTTCTGTGCCTGAAATTGGTCAATATTTAGGATTTTGAGTAAGCAAAACTCTGTAAAAACTGCAATTTTGGTTACTGTGAGGGTTTCAAAAGTGGTTATTCAACATGAGGCACGATCCAATTGACATTTTGAATCATTTTTGGTACAGTCCAAAAAATCAATTTTCTGATGAAAAACGATGACTCCGGACCTGTCGAATGTTCCCAAAAAGGTCAATATGGATGAAATTTTAACATTTAATCTTTGGACTCTAAATGACTGTTCGATGTGAATTATGAATTTTTCAACTAAAATAAGTGTGTTTAAAGTCATTTCTGTGCCTGAAATTGCTCAAAATTGAAGCTTTTGAGTAAGCAAAACTCTGTAAAACTGGCAATTATGGTCACTGTGAGGGTTTAAAAAGTGGTTATCCAACATGAGGCACGATCCAATTGACATTTTGAATCATTTTTGGTACAGTCCAAAAAATCAGTTTTCTGATGAAAAACGATGACTCCGGACCTGTTGAACGTTCCGAAAATGGTCAATATGGATGAAATTTTAACATTTAATCTTTTGACTCTAAATGACTGTTGGATGTGAATAAAGACTTTTTCAACTAAAATAAGTGTGTTTAAAGTCATTTCTGTGCCTGAAATTGGTCAAAATTGAAGATTTTGAGTAAGCAAAACTCTGTAAAAATTGCAATTTTGGTCACTGTGAGGGTTTAAAAAGTGGTTATTCAACATGAGGCACGATCCAATTGACATTTTGAATAATTTTTGGTACAGTTCAAAAAATCAATTTTCTGATCAAAAACGATGACTCTGGACCTGTCGAACGTTCCCAAAATGGTCAATATGGATGACATTTTAACATTTAATCTTTTGACTCTAAATGACTGTTGGATGTGAATTATGACTTTTTCAACTAAAATAAGTGTGTTTAAAGTCATTTCTGTGCCTGAAATTGGTCAAAATTGAAGATTTTGAGTAAGCAAAACTCCGTAAAAATTGCACATTTGGTCACTGTGAGGGTTTAAAAAGTGGTTATCCAACATGAGGCACGATCCAATTAACATTTTGAATTATTTTTGGTACAGTCCAAAAAATCAATTTTCCGATGAAAAACGATGACTCCGGACCTGTCAAACGCTCTCAAAATGGTCAATATGGATGAAATTTTAACATTTTATCTTTTGA
This sequence comes from Lissotriton helveticus, assembly GCF_964261635.1. Classification (NCBI taxonomy): domain Eukaryota; kingdom Metazoa; phylum Chordata; class Amphibia; order Caudata; family Salamandridae; genus Lissotriton; species Lissotriton helveticus. The sequence continues at coordinate 1,425,021,296 of NC_136059.1, read as the reverse complement.
CTCTAATTGACTGTTCGATTTGAATTATGACTTTTTCAACTAAAATAATTGTGTTTAAAGTCATTTCTGTGCCTGAAATTGGTCAATATTTAGGCTTTTGAGTAAGCAAAACTCTGTAAAAACTGCAATTTTGGTTACTGTGAGGGTTTCAAAAGTGGTTATTCAACATGAGGCACGATCCAATTGACATTTTGAATCATTTTTGGTACAGTCCAAAAAATCAATTTTCTGATGAAAAACGATGACTCCGGACCTGTCGAATGTTCCCAAAAAGGTCAATATGGATGAAATTTTAACATTTAATCTTTGGACTCTAAATGACTGTTCGATGTGAATTATGAATTTTTCAACTAAAATAAGTGTGTTTAAAGTCATTTCTGTGCCTGAAATTGCTCAAAATTGAAGCTTTTGAGTAAGCAAAACTCTGTTAAAAGGGCAATTTTGGTCACTGTGAGGGTTTAAAAAGTGGTTATCCAAGATGAGGCACGATCCAATTGACATTTTGAATCATTTTTGGTACAGTTCAAAAAATCAATTTTCTGATCAAAAACGATGACTGTCGAACGTTCCCAAAATGGTCAAAATGGATGAAATCGAAGCATTTAATCTTTTGACTCTGAATGATTGTTGGATGTGAATTATGACTTTTTCAACTAAAATAAGTGTTTTTAAAGTTATTTCTGTGCCTGAAATTGGTCAAAATTGAAGATTTTGAGTAAGCAAAACTCCGTAAAAATTGCAAATTTGGTCACTGTGAGGGTTTAAAAAGTGGTTATCCAACATGAGGCACGATCCAATTGACATTTTGAATCATTTTTGGTACAGTTCAAAAAAATCAATTTTCTGATCCAAAACGATGACTCTGGACCTGTCGAACGTTCCCAAAATGGACAATATGTATGAAATTGTAGCATTTAATCTTTTGACTCTGAATGATTGTTGGGCGTGAAATATGACTTTTTCAACTAAAATAAGTGTGTTTAAAGTTATTTCTGTGCCTGAAATTGGTCAAAATTGAAGCTTCTGAGTAAGCAAAACTCTGTAAAAATGGCAATTTTGGTCACTGTGAGGGTTTAAAAATGTGGTTATCCAACATGAGGCACGATCCAATTGACATTTTGAATTATTTTTGGTAAGTCCAAAAAATCAATTTTCCGATGAAAAACGATGACTCCGGACCTGTCAAACGCTCCCAAAATGGTCAATATGGATGAAATTTTAACATTTTATCTTTTGACTCTAAATGACTGTTCGATGTGAATTATGACTTTTTCAACTAAAATAATTGTGTTTAAAGTCATTTCTGTGCCTGAAATTGGTCAATATTTAAGATTTTGAGTAAGCAAAACTCTGTAAAAACGGCAATTTTGGTTACTGTGAGGGTTTCAAAAGTGGTTATTCAACATGAGGCACGATCCAATTGACATTTTGAATCATTTTTGGTACAGTCCAAAAAATCAATTTTCTGATGAAAAACGATGACTCCGGACCTGTCGAACGTTCCCAAAATGGACAATATGGATGAAATTTTAACATTTAATCTTTTGACTCTAAATGACTGTTGGATGTGATTTATGACTTTTTCAACTAAAATAAGTGTGCTTAAAGTCACTTCTGTGCCTGAAATCGGTCAAAATTGAAGCTTTTGAGTAAGCAAAACTCTGTAAAAAGGGCAATTTTGGTCACTGTGAGGGTTTAAAAAGTGGTTATCCAAGATGAGGCACGATACAATTGACATTTTGAATCATTTTTGGTACAGTTAAAAAATCAATTTTCTGATCAAAAACGATGACTGTCGAACGTTCCCAAAATGGTCAAAATGGATGAAATTGAAGCATTTAATCTTTTGACTCTGAATGATTGTTGGATGTGAATTATGACTTTTTCAACTAAAATAAGTGTTTTTAAAGTTATTTCTGTGCCTGAAATTGGTCAAAATTGAAGCTTTTGAGTAAGCAAAACTCTGTAAAACTGGCAATTATGGTCACTGTGAGGGTTTAAAAAGTGGTTATCCAACATGAGGCACGATCCAATTGACATTTTGAATCATTTTTGGTACAGTCCAAAAAATCAGTTTTCTGATGAAAAACGATGACTCTGGACCTGTCGAACGTTCCCAAAATGGTCAATATGGATGAAATTTTAACATTTAATCTTTTGACTCTAAATGACTGTTGGATGTGAATAAAGACTTTTTCAACTAAAATAAGTGTGTTTAAAGTCATTTCTGTGCCTGAAATTGGTCAAAATTGCAGATTTTGAGTAAGCAAAACTCTGTAAAAATTGCAATTTTGGTCACTGTGAGGGTTTAAAAAGTGGTTATTCAACATGAGGCACGATCCAATTGACATTTTGAATAATTTTTGGTACAGTTCAAAAAATCAATTTTCTGATCAAAAACGATGACTCTGGACCTGTCGAACGTTCCCAAAATGGTCAATATGGATGACATTTTAACATTTAATCTTTTGACTCTAAATGACTGTTGGATGTGAATTATGACTTTTTCAACTAAAATAAGTGTGTTTAAAGTCATTTCTGTGCCTGAAATTGGTCAAAATTGAAGATTTTGAGTAAGCAAAACTCCGTAAAAATTGCACATTTGGTCACTGTGAGGGTTTAAAAAGTGGTTATCCAACATGAGGCACGATCCAATTGACATTTTGAATTATTTTTGGTAAGTCCAAAAAATCAATTTTCCGATGAAAAACGATGACTCCGGACCTGTCAAACGCTCTCAAAATGGTCAATATGGATGAAATTTTAACATTTTATCTTTTGACTCTAAATGACTGTTCGATTTGAATTATGACTTTTTCAACTAAAATAATTGTGTTTAAAGTCATTTCTGTGCCTGAAATTGGTCAATATTTAGGATTTTGAGTAAGCAAAACTCTGTAAAAACTGCAATTTTGGTTACTGTGAGGGTTTCAAAAGTGGTTATTCAACATGAGGCACGATCCAATTGACATTTTGAATCATTTTTGGTACAGTCCAAAAAATCAATTTTCTGATGAAAAACGATGACTCCGGACCTGTCGAATGTTCCCAAAAAGGTCAATATGGATGAAATTTTAACATTTAATCTTTGGACTCTAAATGACTGTTCGATGTGAATTATGAATTTTTCAACTAAAATAAGTGTGTTTAAAGTCATTTCTGTGCCTGAAATTGCTCAAAATTGAAGCTTTTGAGTAAGCAAAACTCTTTTAAAAGGGCAATTTTGGTCACTGTGAGGGTTTAAAAAGTGGTTATCCAAGATGAGGCACGATCCAATTGACATTTTGAATCATTTTTGGTACAGTTCAAAAAATCAATTTTCTGATCAAAAACGATGACTGTCGAACGTTCCCAAAATGGTCAAAATGGATGAAATTGAAGCATTTAATCTTTTGACTCTGAATGATTGTTGGATGTGAATTATGACTTTTTCAACTAAAATAAGTGTTTTTAAAGTTATTTCTGTGCCTGAAATTGGTCAAAATTGAAGCTTTTGAGTAAGCAAAACTCTGTAAAACTGGCAATTATGGTCACTGTGAGGGTTTAAAAAGTGGTTATCCAACATGAGGCACGATCCAATTGATATTTTGAATCATTTTTGGTACAGTCCAAAAAATCAACTTTATGATGAAAAACGATGACTCCGGACCTGTCGAACGTTCCCAAAATGGTCAATATGGATGACATTTTAACATTTAATCTTTTGACTCTAAATGACTGTTGGATGTGAATTATGACTTTTTCAACTAAAATAAGTGTGTTTAAAGTCATTTCTGTGCCTGAAATTGGTCAAAATTGAAGATTTTGAGTAAGCAAAACTCCGTAAAAATTGCAAATTTGGTCACTGTGAGGGTTTAAAAAGTGGTTATCCAACATGAGGCACGATCCAATTGATATTTTGAATCATTTTTGGTACAGTCCAAAAAATCAACTTTATGATCAAAAACGATGACTCTGGACCTGTCGAACGTTCCCAAAATGGACAATATGTATGAAATTGTAGCATTTAATCTTTTGACTCTGAATGATTGTTGGGCGTGAAATATGACTTTTTCAACTAAAATAAGTGTGTTTAAAGTTATTTCTGTGCCTGAAATTGGTCAAAATTGAAGCTTCTGAGGCAAAACTCTGTAAAAATGGCAATTTTGGTCACTGTGAGGGTTTAAAAATGTGGTTATCCAACATGAGGCACGATCCAATTGACATTTTGAATTATTTTTGGTAAGTCCAAAAAATCAATTTTCCGATGAAAAACGATGACTCCGGACCTGTCAAACGCTCCCAAAATGGTCAATATGGATGAAATTTTAACATTTTATCTTTTGACTCTAAATGACTGTTCGATGTGAATTATGACTTTTTCAACTAAAATAATTGTGTTTAAAGTCATTTCTGTGCCTGAAATTGGTCAATATTTAAGATTTTGAGTAAGCAAAACTCTGTAAAAACGGCAATTTTGGTTACTGTGAGGGTTTCAAAAGTGGTTATTCAACATGAGGCACGATCCAATTGACATTTTGAATCATTTTTGGTACAGTCCAAAAAATTAATTTTCTGATGAAAAACGATGACTCCGGACCTGTCGAACGTTCCCAAAATGGACAATATGGATGAAATTTTAACATTTAATCTTTTGACTCTAAATGACTGTTGGATGTGATTTATGACTTTTTCAACTAAAATAAGTGTGCTTAAAGTCACTTCTGTGCCTGAAATGGGTCAAAATTGAAGCTTTTGAGTAAGCAAAACTCTGTAAAAAGGGCAATTTTGGTCACTGTGAGGGTTTAAAAAGTGGTTATCCAAGATGAGGCACGATACAATTGACATTTTGAATCATTTTTGGTACAGTTAAAAAATCAATTTTCTGATCAAAAACGATGACTGTCGAACGTTCCCAAAATGGTCAAAATGGATGAAATTGAAGCATTTAATCTTTTGACTCTGAATGATTGTTGGATGTGAATTATGACTTTTTCAACTAAAATAAGTGTTTTTAAAGTTATTTCTGTGCCTGAAATTGGTCAAAATTGAAGCTTTTGAGTAAGCAAAACTCTGTAAAACTGGCAATTATGGTCACTGTGAGGGTTTAAAAAGTGGTTATCCAACATGAGGCACGATCCAATTGACATTTTGAATCATTTTTGGTACAGTCCAAAAAATCAGTTTTCTGATGAAAAACGATGACTCCGGACCTGTCGAACGTTCCCAAAATGGTCAATATGGATGAAATTTTAACATTTAATCTTTTGACTCTAAATGACTGTTGGATGTGAATAAAGACTTTTTCAACTAAAATAAGTGTGTTAAAGTCATTTCTGTGCCTGAAATTGGTCAAAATTGAAGATTTTGAGTAAGCAAAACTCCGTAAAAATTGCACATTTGGTCACTGTGAGGGTTTAAAAAGTGGTTATCCAACATGAGGCACGATCCAATTAACATTTTGAAATATTTTTGGTACAGTCCAAAAAATCAATTTTCCGATGAAAAACGATGACTCCGGACCTGTCAAACGCTCTCAAAATGGTCAATATGGATGAAATTTTAACATTTTATCTTTTGACTCTAAATGACTGTTCGATTTGAATTATGACTTTTTCAACTAAAATAATTGTGTTTAAAGTCATTTCTGTGCCTGAAATTGGTCAATATTTAGGATTTTGAGTAAGCAAAACTCTGTGTAAAAACTGCAATTTTGGTTACTGTGAGGGTTTCAAAAGTGGTTATTCAACATGAGGCACGATCCAATTGACATTTTGAATAATTTTTGGTACAGTCCAAAAAATCAATTTTCTGATGAAAAACGATGACTCCGGACCTGTCGAATGTTCCCAAAAAGGTCAATATGGATGAAATTTTAACATTTAATCTTTTGACTCTAAATGACTGTTGGATGTGAATTATGACTTTTTCAACTAAAATAAGTGTGTTTAAAGTCATTTCTGTGCCTGAAATTGGTCAAAATTGAAGATTTTGAGTAAGCAAAACTCCGTAAAAATTGCACATTTGGTCACTGTGAGGGTTTAAAAAGTGGTTATCCAACATGAGGCACGATCCAATTGACATTTTGAATTATTTTTGGTAAGTCCAAAAAATCAATTTTCCGATGAAAAACGATGACTCCGGACCTGTCAAACGCTCTCAAAATGGTCAATATGGATGAAATTTTAACATTTTATCTTTTGACTCTAAATGACTGTTCGATTTGAATTATGACTTTTTCAACTAAAATAATTGTGTTTAAAGTCATTTCTGTGCCTGAAATTGGTCAATATTTAGGATTTTGAGTAAGCAAAACTCTGTAAAAACTGCAATTTTGGTTACTGTGAGGGTTTCAAAAGTGGTTATTCAACATGAGGCACGATCCAATTGACATTTTGAATCATTTTTGGTACAGTCCAAAAAATCAATTTTCTGATGAAAAACGATGACTCCGGACCTGTCGAATGTTCCCAAAAAGGTCAATATGGATGAAATTTTAACATTTAATCTTTGGACTCTAAATGACTGTTCGATGTGAATTATGAATTTTTCAACTAAAATAAGTGTGTTTAAAGTCATTTCTGTGCCTGAAATTGCTCAAAATTGAAGCTTTTGAGTAAGCAAAACTCTTTTAAAAGGGCAATTTTGGTCACTGTGAGGGTTTAAAAAGTGGTTATCCAAGATGAGGCACGATCCAATTGACATTTTGAATCATTTTTGGTACAGTTCAAAAAATCAATTTTCTGATCAAAAACGATGACTGTCGAACGTTCCCAAAATGGTCAAAATGGATGAAATTGAAGCATTTAATCTTTTGACTCTGAATGATTGTTGGATGTGAATTATGACTTTTTCAACTAAAATAAGTGTTTTTAAAGTTATTTCTGTGCCTGAAATTGGTCAAAATTGAAGCTTTTGAGTAAGCAAAACTCTGTAAAACTGGCAATTATGGTCACTGTGAGGGTTTAAAAAGTGGTTATCCAACATGAGGCACGATCCAATTGATATTTTGAATCATTTTTGGTACAGTCCAAAAAATCAACTTTATGATGAAAAACGATGACTCCGGACCTGTCGAACGTTCCCAAAATGGTCAATATGGATGACATTTTAACATTTAATCTTTTGACTCTAAATGACTGTTGGATGTGAATTATGACTTTTTCAACTAAAATAAGTGTGTTTAAAGTCATTTCTGTGCCTGAAATTGGTCAAAATTGAAGATTTTGAGTAAGCAAAACTCCGTAAAAATTGCAAATTTGGTCACTGTGAGGGTTTAAAAAGTGGTTATCCAACATGAGGCACGATCCAATTGACATTTTGAATCATTTTTGGTACAGTTCAAAAAATCAATTTTCTGATCAAAAACGATGACTCTGGACCTGTCGAACGTTCCCAAAATGGACAATATGTATGAAATTGTAGCATTTAATCTTTTGACTCTGAATGATTGTTGGGCGTGAAATATGACTTTTTCAACTAAAATAAGTGTGTTTAAAGTTATTTCTGTGCCTGAAATTGGTCAAAATTGAAGCTTCTGAGGCAAAACTCTGTAAAAATGGCAATTTTGGTCACTGTGAGGGTTTAAAAATGTGGTTATCCAACATGAGGCACGATCCAATTGACATTTTGAATTATTTTTGGTAAGTCCAAAAAATCAATTTTCCGATGAAAAACGATGACTCCGGACCTGTCAAACGCTCCCAAAATGGTCAATATGGATGAAATTTTAACATTTTATCTTTTGACTCTAAATGACTGTTCGATGTGAATTATGACTTTTTCAACTAAAATAATTGTGTTTAAAGTCATTTCTGTGCCTGAAATTGGTCAATATTTAAGATTTTGAGTAAGCAAAACTCTGTAAAAACGGCAATTTTGGTTACTGTGAGGGTTTCAAAAGTGGTTATTCAACATGAGGCACGATCCAATTGACATTTTGAATCATTTTTGGTACAGTCCAAAAAATTAATTTTCTGATGAAAAACGATGACTCCGGACCTGTCGAACGTTCCCAAAATGGACAATATGGATGAAATTTTAACATTTAATCTTTTGACTCTAAATGACTGTTGGATGTGATTTATGACTTTTTCAACTAAAATAAGTGTGCTTAAAGTCACTTCTGTGCCTGAAATGGGTCAAAATTGAAGCTTTTGAGTAAGCAAAACTCTGTAAAAAGGGCAATTTTGGTCACTGTGAGGGTTTAAAAAGTGGTTATCCAAGATGAGGCACGATACAATTGACATTTTGAATCATTTTTGGTACAGTTAAAAAATCAATTTTCTGATCAAAAACGATGACTGTCGAACGTTCCCAAAATGGTCAAAATGGATGAAATTGAAGCATTTAATCTTTTGACTCTGAATGATTGTTGGATGTGAATTATGACTTTTTCAACTAAAATAAGTGTTTTTAAAGTTATTTCTGTGCCTGAAATTGGTCAAAATTGAAGCTTTTGAGTAAGCAAAACTCTGTAAAACTGGCAATTATGGTCACTGTGAGGGTTTAAAAAGTGGTTATCCAACATGAGGCACGATCCAATTGACATTTTGAATCATTTTTGGTACAGTCCAAAAAATCAGTTTTCTGATGAAAAACGATGACTCCGGACCTGTCGAACGTTCCCAAAATGGTCAATATGGATGAAATTTTAACATTTAATCTTTTGACTCTAAATGACTGTTGGATGTGAATAAAGACTTTTTCAACTAAAATAAGTGTGTTAAAGTCATTTCTGTGCCTGAAATTGGTCAAAATTGAAGATTTTGAGTAAGCAAAACTCCGTAAAAATTGCACATTTGGTCACTGTGAGGGTTTAAAAAGTGGTTATCCAACATGAGGCACGATCCAATTAACATTTTGAAATATTTTTGGTACAGTCCAAAAAATCAATTTTCCGATGAAAAACGATGACTCCGGACCTGTCAAACGCTCTCAAAATGGTCAATATGGATGAAATTTTAACATTTTATCTTTTGACTCTAAATGACTGTTCGATTTGAATTATGACTTTTTCAACTAAAATAATTGTGTTTAAAGTCATTTCTGTGCCTGAAATTGGTCAATATTTAGGATTTTGAGTAAGCAAAACTCTGTGTAAAAACTGCAATTTTGGTTACTGTGAGGGTTTCAAAAGTGGTTATTCAACATGAGGCACGATCCAATTGACATTTTGAATCATTTTTGGTACAGTCCAAAAAATCAATTTTCTGATGAAAAACGATGACTCCGGACCTGTCGAATGTTCCCAAAAAGGTCAATATGGATGAAATTTTAACATTTAATCTTTGGACTCTAAATGACTGTTCGATGTGAATTATGAATTTTTCAACTAAAATAAGTGTGTTTAAAGTCATTTCTGTGCCTGAAATTGCTCAAAATTGAAGCTTTTGAGTAAGCAAAACTCTGTTAAAAGGGCAATTTTGGTCACTGTGAGGGTTTAAAAAGTGGTTATCCAAGATGAGGCACGATCCAATTGACATTTTGAATCATTTTTGGTACAGTTCAAAAAATCAATTTTCTGATCAAAAACGATGACTGTCGAACGTTCCCAAAATGGTCAAAATGGATGAAATTGAAGCATTTAATCTTTTGACTCTGAATGATTGTTGGATGTGAATTATGACTTTTTCAACTAAAATAAGTGTTTTTAAAGTTATTTCTGTGCCTGAAATTGGTCAAAATTGAAGCTTTTGAGTAAGCAAAACTCTGTAAAACTGGCAATTATGGTCACTGTGAGGGTTTAAAAAGTGGTTATCCAACATGAGGCACGATCCAATTGATAATTTGAATCATTTTTGGTACAGTCCAAAAAATCAACTTTATGATGAAAAACGATGACTCCGGACCTGTCGAACGTTCCCAAAATGGTCAATATGGATGACATTTTAACATTTAATCTTTTGACTCTAAATGACTGTTGGATGTGAATTATGACTTTTTCAACTAAAATAAGTGTGTTTAAAGTCATTTCTGTGCCTGAAATTGGTCAAAATTGAAGATTTTGAGTAAGCAAAACTCCGTAAAAATTGCACATTTGGTCACTGTGAGGGTTTAAAAAGTGGTTATCCAACATGAGGCACGATCCAATTGACATTTTGAATCATTTTTGGTACAGTCCAAAAAATCAATTTTCTGATGAAAAACGATGACTCCGGACCTGTCGAATGTTCCCAAAAAGGTCAATATGGATGAAATTTTAACATTTAATCTTTTGACTCTAAATGACTGTTCGATGTGAATTATGAATTTTTCAACTAAAATAAGTGTGTTTAAAGTCATATCTGTGCCTGAAATTGGTCAAAATTGAAGCTTTTGAGTAAGCAAAACTCTGTAAAACTGGCAATTATGGTCACTGTGAGGGTTTAAAAAGTGGTTATCCAACATGAGGCACGATCCAATTGATATTTTGAATCATTTTTGGTACAGTCCAAAAAATCAACTTTATGATGAAAAACGATGACTCCGGACCTGTCGAACGTTCCCAAAATGGTCAATATGGATGACATTTTAACATTTAATCTTTTGACTCTAAATGACTGTTGGATGTGAATTATGACTTTTTCAACTAAAATAAGTGTGTTTAAAGTCATTTCTGTGCCTGAAATTGTTCAAAATTGAAGATTTTGAGTAAGCAAAACTCCGTAAAAATTGCAAATTTGGTCACTGTGAGGGTTTAAAAAGTGGTTATCCAACATGAGGCACGATCCAATTGACATTTTGAATCATTTTTGGTACAGTTCAAAAAATCCATTTTCTGATCAAAAACGATGACTCTGGACCTGTCGAACGTTCCCAAAATGGACAATATGTATGAAATTGTAGCATTTAATCTTTTGACTCTGAATGATTGTTGGGCGTGAAATATGACTTTTTCAACTAAAATAAGTGTGTTTAAAGTTATTTCTGTGCCTGAAATTGGTCAAAATTGAAGCTTCTGAGTAAGCAAAACTCTGTAAAAATGGCAATTTTGGTCACTGTGAGGGTTTAAAAATGTGGTTATCCAACATGAGGCACGATCCAATTAACATTTTGAATTATTTTTGGTACAGTCCAAAAAATCAATTTTCCGATGAAAAACGATGACTCCGGACCTGTCAAACGCTCTCAAAATGGTCAATATGGATGAAATTTTAACATTTTATCTTTTGACTCTAAATGACTGTTCGATGTGAATTATGACTTTTTCAACTAAAATAATTGTGTTTAAAGTCATTTCTGTGCCTGAAATTGGTCAATATTTAGGATTTTGAGTAAGCAAAACTCTGTAAAAACTGCAATTTTGGTTACTGTGAGGGTTTCAAAAGTGGTTATTCAACATGAGGCACGATCCAATTGACATTTTGAATCATTTTTGGTACAGTCCAAAAAATCAATTTTCTGATGAAAAACGATGACTCCGGACCTGTTGAATGTTCCCAAAAAGGTCAATATGGATGAAATTTTAACATTTAATCTTTGGACTCTAAATGACTGTTCGATGTGAATTATGAATTTTTCAACTAAAATAAGTGTGTTTAAAGTCATTTCTGTGCCTGAAATTGCTCAAAATGGAAGCTTTTGAGTAAACAAAACTCTGTTAAAAGGGCAATTTTGGTCACTGTGAGGGTTTAAAAAGTGGTTATCCAAGATGAGGCACGATCCAATTGACATTTTGAATCATTTTTGGTACAGTTCAAAAAATCAATTTTCTGATCAAAAACGATGACTGTCGAACGTTCCCAAAATGGTCAAAATGGATGAAATTGAAGCATTTAATCTTTTGACTCTGAATGATTGTTGGATGTGAATTATGACTTTTTCAACTAAAATAAGTGTGCTTAAAGTCACTTCTGTGCCTGAAATTGGTCAAAATTGAAGCTTTTAAGTAAGCAAAACTCTGTAAAAAGGGCAATTTTGGTCACTGTGAGGGTTTAAAAAGTGGTTATCCAACATGAGGCACGATCCAATTGACATTTTGAATCATTTTTGGTACAGTTCAAAAAATCAATTTTCTGATCAAAAACGATGACTGTCGAACGTTCCCAAAATGGTCAAAATGGATGAAATTGAAGCATTTAATCTTTTGACTCTGAATGATTGTTGGATGTGAATTATGACTTTTTCAACTAAAATAAGTGTTTTTAAAGTTATTTCTGTGCCTGAAATTGGTCAAAATTGAAGCTTTTGAGTAAGCAAAACTCTGTAAAACTGGCAATTATGGTCACTGTGAGGGTTTAAAAAGTGGTTATCCAACATGAGGCACGATCCAATTGACATTTTGAATCATTTTTGGTACAGTCCAAAAAATCAGTTTTCTGATGAAAAACGATGACTCCGGACCTGTCGAACGTTCCCAAAATGGTCAATATGGATGAAATTTTAACATTTAATCTTTTGACTCTAAATAACTGTTGGATGTGAATAAAGACTTTTTCAACTAAAATAAGTGTGTTTAAAGTCATTTCTGTGCCTGAAATTGGTCAAAATTGCAGATTTTGAGTAAGCAAAACTCTGTAAAAATTGCAATTTTGGTCACTGTGAGGGTTTAAAAAGTGGTTATTCAACATGAGGCACGATCCAATTGACATTTTGAATAATTTTTGGTACAGTTCAAAAAATCAATTTTCTGATCAAAAACGATGACTCTGGACCTGTCGAACGTTCCCAAAATGGTCAATATGGATGACATTTTAACATTTAATCTTTTGACTCTAAATGACTGTTGGATGTGAATTATGACTTTTTCAACTAAAATAAGTGTGTTTAAAGTCATTTCTGTGCCTGAAATTGGTCAAAATTGAAGATTTTGAGTAAGCAAAACTCCGTAAAAATTGCACATTTGGTCACTGTGAGGGTTTAAAAAGTGGTTATCCAACATGAGGCACGATCCAATTAACATTTTGAATTATTTTTGGTACAGTCCAAAAAATCAATTTTCCGATGAAAAACGATGACTCCGGACCTGTCAAACGCTCTCAAAATGGTCAATATGGATGAAATTTTAACATTTTATCTTTTGACTCTAAATGACTGTTCGATTTGAATTATGACTTTTTCAACTAAAATAATTGTGTTTAAAGTCATTTCTGTGCCTGAAATTGGTCAATATTTAGGATTTTGAGTAAGCAAAACTCTGTAAAAACTGCAATTTTGGTTACTGTGAGGGTTCAAAAGTGGTTATTCAACATGAGGCACGATCCAATTGACATTTTGAATCATTTTTGGTACAGTTCAAAAAATCAATTTTCTGATCAAAAACGATGACTGTCGAACGTTCCCAAAATGGTCAAAATGGATGAAATTGAAGCATTTAATCTTTTGACTCTGAATGATTGTTGGATGTGAATTATGACTTTTTCAACTAAAATAAGTGTTTTTAAAGTTATTTCTGTGCCTGAAATTGGTCAAAATTGAAGCTTTTGAGTAAGCAAAACTCTGTAAAACTGGCAATTATGGTCACTGTGAGGGTTTAAAAAGTGGTTATCCAACATGAGGCACGATCCAATTGATATTTTGAATCATTTTTGGTACAGTTCAAAAAATCAATTTTCTGATCAAAAACGATGACTCTGGACCTGTCGAACGTTCCCAAAATGGACAATATGTATGAAATTGTAGCATTTAATCTTTTGACTCTGAATGATTGTTGGGCGTGAAATATGACTTTTTCAACTAAAATAAGTGTGTTTAAAGTTATTTCTGTGCCTGAAATTGGTCAAAATTGAAGCTTCTGAGTAAGCAAAACTCTGTAAAAATGGCAATTTTGGTCACTGTGAGGGTTTAAAAATGTGGTTATCCAACATGAGGCACGATCCAATTGACATTTTGAATTATTTTTGGTAAGTCCAAAAAATCAATTTTCCGATGAAAAACGATGACTCCGGACCTGTCAAACGCTCCCAAAATGGTCAATATGGATGACATTTTAACATTTTATCTTTTGACTCTAAATGACTGTTGGATGTGATTTATGACTTTTTCAACTAAAATAAGTGTGCTTAAAGTCACTTCTGTGCCTGAAATCGGTCAAAATTGAAGCTTTTGAGTAAGCAAAACTCTGTAAAAAGGGCAATTTTGGTCACTGTGAGGGTTTAAAAAGTGGTTATCCAAGATGAGGCACGATCCAATTGACATTTTGAATCATTTTTGGTACAGTTAAAAAATCAATTTTCTGATCAAAAACGATGACTGTCGAACGTTCCCAAAATGGTCAAAATGGATGAAATTGAAGCATTTAATCTTTTGACTCTGAATGATTGTTGGATGTGAATTATGACTTTTTCAACTAAAATAAGTGTTTTTAAAGTTATTTCTGTGCTTGAAATTGGTCAAAATTGAAGCTTTTGAGTAAGCAAAACTCTGTAAAACTGGCAATTATGGTCACTGTGAGGGTTTAAAAAGTGGTTATCCAACATGAGGCACGATCCAATTGACATTTTGAATCATTTTTGGTACAGTCCAAAAAATCAGTTTTCTGATGAAAAACGATGACTCCGGACCTGTCGAACGTTCCCAAAATGGTCAATATGGATGAAATTTTAACATTTAATCTTTTGACTCTAAATGACTGTTGGATGTGAATAAAGACTTTTTCAACTAAAATAAGTGTGTTTAAAGTCATTTCTGTGCCTGAAATTGGTCAAAATTGCAGATTTTGAGTAAGCAAAACTCTGTAAAAATTGCAATTTTGGTCACTGTGAGGGTTTAAAAAGTGGTTATTCAACATGAGGCACGATCCAATTGACATTTTGAATAATTTTTGGTACAGTTCAAAAAATCAATTTTCTGATCAAAAACGATGACTCTGGACCTGTCGAACGTTCCCAAAATGGACAATATGTATGAAATTGTAGCATTTAATCTTTTGACTCTGAATGATTGTTGGGCGTGAAATATGACTTTTTCAACTAAAATAAGTGTGTTTAAAGTTATTTCTGTGCCTGAAATTGGTCAAAATTGAAGCTTTTGAGTAAGCAAAACTCAGTAAAACTGGCAATTATGGTCACTGTGAGGGTTTAAAAAGTGGTTATCCAACATGAGGCACGATCCCATTGACATTTTTAATCATTTTTGGTACAGGCCAAAAAATAAATTTTCTGATGAAAAACGATGACTGTCGAACGTTCCCAAAATGGTCAAAATGGATGAAATTGAAGCATTTAATCTTTTGACTCTGAATGATTGTTGGATGTGAATTATGACTTTTTCAACTAAAATAAGTGTTTTTGAAGTTATTTCTGTGCCTGAAATTGGTCAAAATTGAAGCTTTTGAGTAAGCAAAACTCTGTAAAACTGGCAATTATGGTCACTGTGAGGGTTTAAAAAGTGGTTATCCAACATGAGGCACGATCCAATTGATATTTTGAATCATTTTTGGTACAGTCCAAAAAAATCAACTTTATGATGAAAAACGATGACTCCGGACCTGTCGAACGTTCCCAAAATGGTCAATATGGATGACATTTTAACATTTAATCTTTTGACTCTAAATGACTGTTGGATGTGAATTATGCCTTTTTCAACTAAAATAAGTGTGTTTAAAGTCATTTCTGTGCCTGAAATTGGTCAAAATTGAAGCTTTTGAGTAAGCAAAACTCTGTAAAACTGGTAATTATGGTCACTGTGAGAGTTTAAAAAGTGGTTATCCAACATGAGGCACGATCCCATTGACATTTTTAATCATTTTAGGTACAGGCCAAAAAATAAATTTTCTGATGAAAAACGATGACTCCGGACCTGTCGAACGTTCCCAAAATGGTCAATATGGGTGAAATTTTAACATTTAATCTTTTGACTCTAAATGACTGTTGGATGTGAATTATGACTTTTTCAACTAAAATAAGTGTGTTTAAAGTTATTTCTGTGCCTGAAATTGGTCAAAATTGAAGCTTTTGAGTAAGCAAAACTCTGTAAAACTGGCAATTATGTTCACTGTGAGGGTTTAAAAAGTGGTTATCCAACATGAGGCACGATCCAATTGACATTTTGAATCATTTTTGGTACAGTCCAAAAAATCAGTTTTCTGATGAAAAACGATGACTCCGGACCTGTCGAACGTTCCCAAAATGGTCAATATGGATGAAATTTTAACATTTTATCTTTTGACTCTAAATGACTGTTTGATGTGAATTATGACTTTTTCAACTAAAATAATTGTGTTTAAAGTCATTTCTGTGCCTGAAATTGGTCAATATTTAAGATTTTGAGTAAGCAAAACTCTGTAAAAACGGCAATTTTGGTTACTGTGAGGGTTTCAAAAGTGGTTATTCAACATGAGGCACGATCCAATTGACATTTTGAATCATTTTTGGTACAGTCCAAAAAATCAATTTCCTGATGAAAAACGATGACTCTGGACCTGTCGAACGTTCCCAAAATGGTCAATATGGGTGAAATTTTAACATTTAATCTTTTGAGTCTAAATGACTGTTGGATGTGAATTATGACTTTTTCAACTAAAATAAGTGTGTTTAAAGTCATTTCTGTGCCTGAAATTGGTCAAAATTGAAGATTTTGAGTAAGCAAAACTCTGTAAAAATTGCAATTTTCGTCACTGTGAGGGTTTAAAAAGTGGTTATTCAACATGAGGCACGATCCAATTGACATTTTGAATAATTTTTGGTACAGTTCAAAAAATCAATTTTCTGATCAAAAACGATGACTCTGGACCTGTCGAACGTTCCCAAAATGGACAATATGGATGAAATTGTAGCATTTAATCTTTTGACTCTGAATGATTGTTGGACGTGAAACATGACTTTTTCAACTAAAATAAGTGTGTTTAAAGTTATTTCTGTGCCTGAAATTGGTCAAAATTGAAGCTTTTGAGTAAGCAAAACTCAGTAAAACTGGCAATTATGGTCACTGTGAGGGTTTAAAAAGTGGTTATCCAACATGAGGCACGATCCCATTGACATTTTTAATCATTTTTGGTACAGGCCAAAAAATAAATTTTCTGATGAAAAACGATGACTGTCGAACGTTCCCAAAATGGTCAAAATGGATGAAATTGAAGCATTTAATCTTTTGACTCTGAATGATCGTTGGATGTGAATTATGACTTTTTTAACTAAAATAAGTGTTTTTAAAGTTATTTCTGTGCCTGAAATTGGTCAAAATTGAAGCTTTTGAGTAAGCAAAACTCTGTAAAACTGGCAATTATGGTCACTGTGAGGGTTTAAAAAGTGGTTATCCAACATGAGGCACGATCCAATTGATATTTTGAATCATTTTTGGTACAGTCCAAAAAATCAACTTTATGATGAAAAACGATGACTCCGGACCTGTCGAACGTTCCCAAAATGGTCAATATGGATGACATTTTAACATTTAATCTTTTGACTCTAAATGACTGTTGGATGTGAATTATGACTTTTTCAACTAAAATAAGTGTGTTTAAAGTCATTTCTGTGCCTGAAACTGGTCAAAATTGAAGATTTTGAGTAAGCAAAACTCCGTAAAAATTGCAAATTTGGTCACTGTGAGGGTTTAAAAAGTGGTTATCCAACATGAGGCACGATCCAATTGACATTTTGAATCATTTTTGGTACAGTTCAAAAAATCAATTTTCTGATCAAAAACGATGACTCTGAACCTGTCGAACGTTCCCAAAATGGACAATATGTATGAAATTGTAGCATTCAATCTTTTGACTCTGAATGATTGTTGGGCGTGAAATATGGCTTTTTCAACTAAAATAAGTGTGTTTAAAGTTATTTCTGTGCCTGAAATTGGTCAAAATTGAAGCTTCTGAGTAAGCAAAACTCTGTAAAAATGGCAATTTTGGTCACTGTGAGGGTTTAAAAATGTGGTTATCCAACATGAGGCACGATCCAATTGACATTTTGAATAATTTTTGGTACAGTTCAAAAAATCAATTTTCTGATCAAAAACGATGACTCTGGACCTGTCGAACGTTCCCAAAATGGACAATATGTATGAAATTGTAGCATTTAATCTTTTGACTCTGAATGATTGTTGGGCGTGAAATATGACTTTTTCAACTAAAATAAGTGTGTTTAAAGTTATTTCTGTGCCTGAAATTGGTCAAAATTGAAGCTTTTGAGTAAGCAAAACTCAGTAAAACTGGCAATTATGGTCACTGTGAGGGTTTAAAAAGTGGTTATCCAACATGAGGCACGATCCCATTGACATTTTTAATCATTTTTGGTACAGGCCAAAAAATAAATTTTCTGATGAAAAACGATGACTGTCGAACGTTCCCAAAATGGTCAAAATGGATGAAATTGAAGCATTTAATCTTTTGACTCTGAATGATTGTTGGATGTGAATTATGACTTTTTCAACTAAAATAAGTGTTTTTGAAGTTATTTCTGTGCCTGAAATTGGTCAAAATTGAAGCTTTTCAGTAAGCAAAACTCTGTAAAACTGGCAATTATGGTCACTGTGAGGGTTTAAAAAGTGGTTATCCAACATGAGGCACGATCCAATTGATATTTTGAATCATTTTTGGTACAGTCCAAAAAAATCAACTTTATGATGAAAAACGATGACTCCGGACCTGTCGAACGTTCCCAAAATGGTCAATATGGATGACATTTTAACATTTAATCTTTTGACTCTAAATGACTGTTGGATGTGAATTATGACTTTTTCAACTAAAATAAGTGTGTTTAAAGTCATTTCTGTGCCTGAAATTGGTCAAAATTGAAGCTTTTGAGTAAGCAAAACTCTGTAAAACTGGCAATTATGGTCACTGTGAGAGTTTAAAAAGTGGTTATCCAACATGAGGCACGATCCCATTGACATTTTTAATCATTTTAGGTACAGGCCAAAAAATAAATTTTCTGATGAAAAACGATGACTCCGGACCTGTCGAACGTTCCCAAAATGGTCAATATGGGTGAAATTTTAACATTTAATCTTTTGACTCTAAATGACTGTTGGATGTGAATTATGACTTTTTCAACTAAAATAAGTGTGTTTAAAGTCATTTCTGTGCCTGAAATTGGTCAAAATGGAAGATTTTGAGTAAGCAAAACTCTGTAAAAATTGCAATTTTGGTCACTGTGAGGGTTTAAAAAGTGGTTATCCAACATGAGGCACGATCCAATTGACATTTTGAATCATTTTTGGTACAGTTCAAAAAATCAATTTTCTGATCAAAAACCATGACTGTCGAACGTTCCCAAAGTGGTCAAAATGGATGAAATTGAAGCATTTAATCTTTTGACTCTGAATGATTGTTGGACGTGAATTATGACTTTTTCAACTAAAATAAGTGTGTTTAAAGTTATTTCTGTGCCTGAAATTGGTCAAAATTGAAGCTTTTGAGTAAGCAAAACTCTGTAAAACTGGCAATTATGTTCACTGTGAGGGTTTAAAAAGTGGTTATCCAACATGAGGCACGATCCAATTGACATTTTGAATCATTTTTGGTACAGTCCAAAAAATCAGTTTTCTGATGAAAAACGATGACTCCGGACCTGTCGAACGTTCCCAAAATGGTCAATATGGATGAAATTTTAACATTTTATCTTTTGACTCTAAATGACTGTTCGATGTGAATTATGACTTTTTCAACTAAAATAATTGTGTTTAAAGTCATTTCTGTGCCTGAAATTGGTCAATATTTAAGATTTTGAGTAAGCAAAACTCTGTAAAAACGGCAATTTTGGTTACTGTGAGGGTTTCAAAAGTGGTTATTCAACATGAGGCACGATCCAATTGACATTTTGAATCATTTTTGGTACAGTCCAAAAAATCAATTTCCTGATGAAAAACGATGACTCTGGACCTGTCGAACGTTCCCAAAATGGACAATATGGATGAAATTGTAGCATTTAATCTTTTGACTCTGAATGATTGTTGGACGTGAAACATGACTTTTTCAACTAAAATAAGTGTGTTTAAAGTTATTTCTGTGCCTGAAATTGGTCAAAATTGAAGCTTTTGAGTAAGCAAAACTCAGTAAAACTGGCAATTATGGTCACTGTGAGGGTTTAAAAAGTGGTTATCCAACATGAGGCACGATCCCATTGACATTTTTAATCATTTTTGGTACAGTCCAAAAAATCAACTTTATGATGAAAAACGATGACTCCGGACCTGTCGAACGTTCCCAAAATGGTCAATATGGATGACATTTTAACATTTAATCTTTTGACTCTAAATGACTGTTGGATGTGAATTATGACTTTTTCAACTAAAATAAGTGTGTTTAAAGTCATTTCTGTGCCTGAAACTGGTCAAAATTGAAGATTTTGAGTAAGCAAAACTCTGTAAAAATTGCAAATTTGGTCACTGTGAGGGTTTAAAAAGTGGTTATCCAACATGAGGCACGATCCAATTGACATTTTGAATCATTTTTGGTACAGTTCAAAAAATCAATTTTCTGATCAAAAACGATGACTCTGAACCTGTCGAACGTTCCCAAAATGGACAATATGTATGAAATTGTAGCATTCAATCTTTTGACTCTGAATGATTGTTGGGCGTGAAATATGACTTTTTCAACTAAAATAAGTGTGTTTAAAGTTATTTCTGTGCCTGAAATTGGTCAAAATTGAAGCTTCTGAGTAAGCAAAACTCTGTAAAAATGGCAATTTTGGTCACTGTGAGGGTTTAAAAATGTGGTTATCCAACATGAGGCACGATCCAATTGACATTTTGAATTATTTTTGGTACAGTCCAAAAAATCAATTTTCCGATGAAAAACGATGACTCCGGACCTGTCAAACGCTCCCAAAATGGTCAATATGGATGAAATTTTAACATTTTATCTTTTGACTCTAAATGACTGTTCGATGTGAATTATGACTTTTTCAACTAAAATAATTGTGTTTAAAGTCATTTCTGTGCCTGAAATTGGTCAATATTTAAGATTTTGAGTAAGCAAAACTCTGTAAAAACGGCAATTTTGGTTACTGTGAGGGTTTCAAAAGTGGTTATTCAACATGAGGCACGATCCAATTGACATTTTGAATCATTTTTGGTACAGTCCAAAAAATCAATTTTCTGATGAAAAACGATGACTCCGGACCTGTCGAATGTTCCCAAAAAGGTCAATATGGATGAAATTTTAACATTTAATCTTTTGACTCTAAATGACTGTTCGATGTGAATTATGAATTTTTCAACTAAAATAAGTGTGTTTAAAGTCATTTCTGTGCCTGAAATTGCTCAAAATTGAAGCTTTAGAGTAAGCAAAACTCTGTAAAAATTGCAATTTTGGTCACTGTGAGGGTTTAAAAAGTGGTTATTCAACAATTGACATTTTTAATCATTTTTGGTACAGGCCAAAAAATCAATTTTCTGATGAAAAACGATGACTCCGGGCCTGTCGAACGTTCCCAAAATGGACAAGATGGATGAAATTTTAACATTTAATCTTTTGACTCTAAATGACTGTTGGATGTGATTTATGACTTTTTCAACTAAAATAAGTGTGCTTAAAGTCACTTCTGTGCCTGAAATTGGTCAAAATTGAAGCTTTTAAGTAAGCAAAACTCTGTAAAAAGGGCAATTTTGGTCACTGTGAGGGTTTAAAAAGTGGTTATCCAACATGAGGCACGATCCAATTGACATTTTGAATCATTTTTGGTACAGTTCAAAAAATCAATTTTCTGATCAAAAACGAGGACTGTCGAACGTTCCCTAAATGGTCAAAATGGATGAAATTGAAGCATTTTATCTTTTGACTCTGAATGATTGTTGGATGTGAATTATGAGTTTTTCAACTAAAATAAGTGTGTTTAAAGTTATTTCTGTGCCTGAAATTGGTCAAAATTGAAGCTTTTGAGTAAGCAAAACTTTGTAAAACTAGCAATTATGGTCACTGTGAGGGTTTAAAAAGTGGTTATTCAACATGAGGCACGATCCAATTGACATTTTTAATCATTTTTGGTACAGGCCAAAAAATCAATTTTCTGATGAAAAACGATGACTCCGGACCTGTCGAGCGTTCCCAAAATGGTCAATATGGGTGAAATTTTAACATTTAATCTTTTGACTCTAAATGACTGTTGAATGTGAGTTATTACTTTTTCAACTAAAATAAGTGTGTTTAAAGTCATATCTGTGCCTGAAATTGGTCAAAATTGAAGCTTTTGAGTAAGCAAAACTTTGTAAAACTAGCAATTATGGTCACTGTGAGGGTTTAAAAAGTGGTTATCCAACATGAGGCACGATCCAATTGATATTTTGAATCATTTTTGGTACAGTCCAAAAAATCAACTTTATGATGAAAAACGTTGACTCCGGACCTGTCGAACGTTCCCAAAATGGTCAATATGGATGACATTTTAACATTTAATCTTTTGACTCTAAATGACTGTTGGATGTGAATTATGACTTTTTCAACTAAAATAAGTGTGTTTAAAGTCATTTCTGTGCCTGAAATTGGTCAAAATTGAAGATTTTGAGTAAGCAAAACTCCGTAAAAATTGCACATTTGGTCACTGTGAGGGTTTAAAAAGTGGTTATCCAACATGAGGCACGATCCAATTGACATTTTGAATCATTTTTGGTACAGTTCAAAAAATCAATTTTCTGATCAAAAACGATGACTCTGGACCTGTCGAACGTTCCCAAAATGGACAATATGTATGAAATTGTAGCATTTAATCTTTTGACTCTGAATGATTGTTGGGCGTGAAATATGACTTTTTCAACTAAAATAAGTGTGTTTAAAGTTATTTCTGTGCCTGAAATTGGTCAAAATTGAAGCTTCTGAGTAAGCAAAACTCTGTAAAAATGGCAATTTTGGTCACTGTGAGGGTTTAAAAATGTGGTTATCCAACATGAGGCACGATCCAATTAACATTTTGAATTATTTTTGGTACAGTCCAAAAAATCAATTTTCCGATGAAAAACGATGACTCCGGACCTGTCAAACGCTCTCAAAATGGTCAATATGGATGAAATTTTAACATTTTATCTTTTGACTCTAAATGACTGTTCGATGTGAATTATGACTTTTTCAACTAAAATAATTGTGTTTAAAGTCATTTCTGTGCCTGAAATTGGTCAATATTTAGGATTTTGAGTAAGCAAAACTCTGTAAAAACTGCAATTTTGGTTACTGTGAGGGTTTCAAAAGTGGTTATTCAACATGAGGCACGATCCAATTGACATTTTGAATAATTTTTGGTACAGTCCAAAAAATCAATTTTCTGATGAAAAACGATGACTCCGGACCTGTCGAATGTTCCCAAAAAGGTCAATATGGATGAAATTTTAACATTTAATCTTTGGACTCTAAATGACTGTTCGATGTGAATTATGAATTTTTCAACTAAAATAAGTGTGTTTAACCCCTTTAGAGCTTGTAAATAAACCTCCCCAGTGCTGCGCTGTCCATTGGAACTAGTGCTGAATGGACGTCCAACGGTCGTGCGCAGCACTGGGGAGGTAGTGGCCGTGACGACCGTTGGCCGACGGCAGCAATTAAGGGGTTAAAGTCATTTCTGTGCCTGAAATTGCTCAAAATGGAAGCTTTTGAGTAAGCAAAACTCTGTTAAAAGGGCAATTTTGGTCACTGTGAGGGTTTAAAAAGTGGTTATCCAAGATGAGGCACGATCCAATTGACATTTTGAATCATTTTTGGTACAGTTCAAAAAATCAATTTTCTGATCAAAAACGATGACTGTCGAACGTTCCCAAAATGGTCAAAATGGATGAAATTGAAGCATTTAATCTTTTGACTCTGAATGATTGTTGGATGTGAATTATGACTTTTTCAACTAAAATAAGTGTGCTAAAAGTCACTTCTGTGCCTGAAATTGGTCAAAATTGAAGCTTTTAAGTAAGCAAAACTCTGTAAAAAGGGCAATTTTGGTCACTGTGAGGGTTTAAAAAGTAGTTATCCAAGATGAGGCACGATCCAATTGACATTTTGAATCATTTTTGGTACAGTTCAAAAAATCAATTTTCTGATCAAAAACGAGGACTGTCGAACGTTCCCTAAATGGTCAAAATGGATGAAATTGAAGCATTTAATCTTTTGACTCTGAATGATTGTTGGATGTGAATTATGAGTTTTTCAACTAAAATAAGTGTGTTTAAAGTTATTTCTGTGCCTGAAATTGGTCAAAATTGAAGCTTTTGAGTATGCAAAACGCTGTAAAACTGGCAATTTTGGTCACTGTGAGGGTTTAAAAAGTGGTTATTAAAAATGAGGCACGATCCAATTGACATTTTTAATCATTTTTGGTACAGGCCAAAAAAATCAATTTTCTGATGAAAAACGATGACTCCGGGCCTGTCGAACGTTCCCAAAATGGACAAGATGGATGAAATTTTAACATTTAATCTTTTGACTCTAAATGACTGTTGGATGTGATTTATGACTTTTTCAACTAAAATAAGTGTGCTTAAAGTCACTTCTGTGCCTGAAATTGGTCAAAATTGAAGCTTTTAAGTAAGCAAAACTCTGTAAAAAGGGCAATTTTGGTCACTGTGAGGGTTTAAAAAGTGGTTATCCAACATGAGGCACGATCCAATTGACATTTTGAATCATTTTTGGTACAGTTCAAAAAATCAATTTTCTGATCAAAAACGATGACTCTGGACCTGTCGAACGTTCCCAAAATGGACAATATGTATGAAATTGTAGCATTTAATCTTTTGACTCTGAATGATTGTTGGGCGTGAAATATGACTTTTTCAACGAAAATAAGTGTGTTTAAAGTTATTTCTGTGCCTGAAATTGGTCAAAATTGAAGCTTCTGAGTAAGCAAAACTCTGTAAAAATGGCAATTTTGGTCACTGTGAGGGTTTAAAAATGTGGTTATCCAACATGAGGCACGATCCAATTAACATTTTGAATTATTTTTGGTACAGTCCAAAAAATCAATTTTCTGATGAAAAACGATGACTCCGGACCTGTCAAACGCTCTCAAAATGGTCAATATGGATGAAATTTTAACATTTTATCTTTTGACTCTAAATGACTGTTCGATGTGAATTATGACTTTTTCAACTAAAATAATTGTGTTTAAAGTCATTTCTGTGCCTGAAATTGGTCAATATTTAGGATTTTGAGTAAGCAAAACTCTGTAAAAACTGCAATTTTGGTTACTGTGAGGGTTTCAAAAGTAGTTATTCAACATGAGGCACGATCCAATTGACATTTTGAATAATTTTTGGTACAGTTCAAAAAATCAATTTTCTGATCAAAAACGAGGACTGTCGAACGTTCCCTAAATGGTCAAAATGGATGAAATTGAAGCATTTAATCTTTTGACTCTGAATGATTGTTGGATGTGAATTATGAGTTTTTCAACTAAAATAAGTGTGTTTAAAGTTATTTCTGTGCCTGAAATTGGTCAAAATTGAAGCTTTTGAGTATGCAAAACGCTGTAAAACTGGCAATTTTGGTCACTGTGAGGGTTTAAAAAGTGGTTATTCAAAATGAGGCACGATCCAATTGACATTTTTAATCATTTTTGGTACAGGCCAAAAAATCAATTTTCTGATGAAAAACGATGACTCCGGGCCTGTCGAACGTTCCCAAAATGGACAAGATGGATGAAATTTTAACATTTAATCTTTTGACTCTAAATGACTGTTGGATGTGATTTATGACTTTTTCAACTAAAATAAGTGTGCTTAAAGTCACTTCTGTGCCTGAAATTGGTCAAAATTGAAGCTTTTAAGTAAGCAAAACTCTGTAAAAAGGGCAATTTTGATCACTGTGAGGGTTTAAAAAGTGGTTATCCAACATGAGGCACGATCCAATTGACATTTTGAATCATTTTTGGTACAGTTCAAAAAATCAATTTTCTGATCAAAAACGAGGACTGTCGAACGTTCCCTAAATGGTCAAAATGGATGAAATTGAAGCATTTTATCTTTTGACTCTGAATGATTGTTGGATGTGAATTATGAGTTTTTCAACTAAAATAAGTGTGTTTAAAGTTATTTCTGTGCCTGAAATTGGTCAAAATTGAAGCTTTTGAGTATGCAAAACGCTGTAAAACTGGCAATTTATGGTCACTGTGAGGGTTTAAAAAGTGGTTATCCAACATGAGGCACGATCCAATTGACATTTTGAATCATTTTTGGTACAGTCCAAAAAATTAACTTTATGATGAAAAACGATGACTCCGGACCTGTCGAGCGTTCCCAAAATGGTCAATATGGGTGAAATTTTAACATTTAATCTTTTGACTCTAAATGACTGTTGAATGTGAGTTATTACTTTTTCAACTAAAATAAGTGTGTTTAAAGTCATATCTGTGCCTGAAATTGGTCAAAATTGAAGCTTTTGAGTAAGCAAAACTTTGTAAAACTAGCAATTATGGTCACTGTGAGGGTTTAAAAAGTGGTTATCCAACATGAGGCACGATCCAATTGATATTTTGAATCATTTTTGGTACAGTCCAAAAAATCTACTTTATGATGAAAAACGTTGACTCCGGACCTGTCGAACGTTCCCAAAATGGTCAATATGGATGACATTTTAACATTTAATCTTTTGACTCTAAATGACTGTTGGATGTGAATTATGACTTTTTCAACTAAAATAAGTGTGTTTAAAGTCATTTCTGTGCCTGAAATTGGTCAAAATTGAAGATTTTGAGTAGGCAAAACTCCGTAAAAATTGCACATTTGGTCACTGTGAGGGTTTAAAAAGTGGTTATCCAACATGAGGCACGATCCAATTGACATTTTGAATCATTTTTGGTACAGTTCAAAAAATCAATTTTCTGATCAAAAACGATGACTCTGGACCTGTCGAACGTTCCCAAAATGGACAATATGTATGAAATTGTAGCATTTAATCTTTTGACTCTGAATGATTGTTGGGCGTGAAATATGACTTTTTCAACGAAAATAAGTGTGTTTAAAGTTATTTCTGTGCCTGAAATTGGTCAAAATTGAAGCTTCTGAGTAAGCAAAACTCTGTAAAAATGGCAATTTTGGTCACTGTGAGGGTTTAAAAATGTGGTTATCCAACATGAGGCACGATCCAATTAACATTTTGAATTATTTTTGGTACAGTCCAAAAAATCAATTTTCTGATGAAAAACGATGACTCCGGACCTGTCAAACGCTCTCAAAATGGTCAATATGGATGAAATTTTAACATTTTATCTTTTGACTCTAAATGACTGTTCGATGTGAATTATGACTTTTTCAACTAAAATAATTGTGTTTAAAGTCATTTCTGTGCCTGAAATTGGTCAATATTTAGGATTTTGAGTAAGCAAAACTCTGTAAAAACTGCAATTTTGGTTACTGTGAGGGTTTCAAAAGTAGTTATTCAACATGAGGCACGATCCAATTGACATTTTGAATAATTTTTGGTACAGTCCAAAAAATCAATTTTCTGATGAAAAACGATGACTCCGGACCTGTCGAATGTTCCCAAAAAGGTCAATATGGATGAAATTTTAACATTTAATCTTTGGACTCTAAATGACTGTTCGATGTGAATTATGAATTTTTCAACTAAAATAAGTGTGTTTAAAGTCATTTCTGTGCCTGAAATTGCTCAAAATGGAAGCTTTTGAGTAAGCAAAACTCTGTTAAAAGGGCAATTTTGGTCACTGTGAGGGTTTAAAAAGTGGTTATCCAACATGAGGCACGATCCAATTGACATTTTGAATCATTTTTGGTACAGTTCAAAAAATCAATTTTCTGATCAAAAACGAGGACTGTCGAACGTTCCCTAAATGGTCAAAATGGATGAAATTGAAGCATTTTATCTTTTGACTCTGAATGATTGTTGGATGTGAATTATGAGTTTTTCAACTAAAATAAGTCTGTTTAAAGTTATTTCTGTGCCTGAAATTGGTCAAAATTGAAGCTTTTGAGTATGCAAAACGCTGTAAAACTGGCAATTTATGGTCACTGTGAGGGTTTAAAAAGTGGTTATCCAACATGAGGCACGATCCAATTGACATTTTGAATCATTTTTGGTACAGTCCAAAAAAATAACTTTATGATGAAAAACGATGACTCCGGACCTGTCGAGCGTTCCCAAAATGGTCAATATGGGTGAAATTTTAACATTTAATCTTTTGACTCTAAATGACGGTTGAATGTGAGTTATTACTTTTTCAACTAAAATAAGTGTGTTTAAAGTCATATCTGTGCCTAAAATTGGTCAAAATTGAAGCTTTTGAGTAAGCAAAACTTTGTAAAACTAGCAATTATGGTCACTGTGAGGGTTTAAAAAGTGGTTATCCAACATGAGGCACGATCCAATTGATATTTTGAATCATTTTTGGTACAGTCCAAAAAATCAACTTTATGATGAAAAACGTTGACTCCGGACCTGTCGAACGTTCCCAAAATGGTCAATATGGATGACATTTTAACATTTAATCTTTTGACTCTAAATGACTGTTGGATGTGAATTATGACTTTTTCAACTAAAATAAGTGTGTTTAAAGTCATTTCTTTGCCTGAAATTGGTCAATATTTAGGATTTTGAGTAAGCAAAACTCTGTAAAAACTGCAATTTTGGTTACTGTGAGGGTTTCAAAAGTAGTTATTCAACATGAGGCACGATCCAATTGACATTTTGAATAATTTTTGGTACAGTCCAAAAAATCAATTTTCTGATGAAAAACGATGACTCCGGACCTGTCGAATGTTCCCAAAAAGGTCAATATGGATGAAATTTTAACATTTAATCTTTGGACTCTAAATGACTGTTCGATGTGAATTATGAATTTTTCAACTAAAATAAGTGTGTTTAAAGTCATTTCTGTGCCTGAAATTGCTCAAAATGGAAGCTTTTGAGTAAGCAAAACTCTGTTAAAAGGGCAATTTTGGTCACTGTGAGGGTTTAAAAAGTGGTTATCCAACATGAGGCACGATCCAATTAACATTTTGAATTATTTTTGGTACAGTCCAAAAAATCAATTTTCTGATGAAAAACGATGACTCCGGACCTGTCAAACGCTCTCAAAATGGTCAATATGGATGAAATTTTAACATTTTATCTTTTGACTCTAAATGACTGTTCGATGTGAATTATGACTTTTTCAACTAAAATAATTGTGTTTAAAGTCATTTCTGTGCCTGAAATTGGTCAATATTTAGGATTTTGAGTAAGCAAAACTCTGTAAAAACTGCAATTTTGGTTACTGTGAGGGTTTCAAAAGTAGTTATTCAACATGAGGCACGATCCAATTGACATTTTGAATAATTTTTGGTACAGTCCAAAAAATCAATTTTCTGATGAAAAACGATGACTCCGGACCTGTCGAATGTTCCCAAAAAGGTTAATATGGATGAAATTTTAACATTTAATCTTTGGACTCTAAATGACTGTTCGATGTGAATTATGAATTTTTCAACTAAAATAAGTGTGTTTAAAGTCATTTCTGTGCCTGAAATTGCTCAAAATGGAAGCTTTTGAGTAAGCAAAACTCTGTTAAAAGGGCAATTTTGGTCACTGTGAGGGTTTAAAAAGTGGTTATCCAACATGAGGCACGATCCAATTGACATTTTGAATCATTTTTGGTACAGTTCAAAAAATCAATTTTCTGATCAAAAACGAGGACTGTCGAACGTTCCCTAAATGGTCAAAATGGATGAAATTGAAGCATTTTATCTTTTGACTCTGAATGATTGTTGGATGTGAATTATGAGTTTTTCAACTAAAATAAGTGTGTTTAAAGTTATTTCTGTGCCTGAAATTGGTCAAAATTGAAGCTTTTGAGTATGCAAAACGCTGTAAAACTGGCAATTTATGGTCACTGTGAGGGTTTAAAAAGTGGTTATCCAACATGAGGCACGATCCAATTGACATTTTGAATCATTTTTGGTACAGTCCAAAAAATTAACTTTATGATGAAAAACGATGACTCCGGACCTGTCGAGCGTTCCCAAAATGGTCAATATGGGTGAAATTTTAACATTTAATCTTTTGACTCTAAATGACTGTTGAATGTGAGTTATTACTTTTTCAACTAAAATAAGTGTGTTTAAAGTCATATCTGTGCCTGAAATTGGTCAAAATTGAAGCTTTTGAGTAAGCAAAACTTTGTAAAACTAGCAATTATGGTCACTGTGAGGGTTTAAAAAGTGGTTATCCAACATGAGGCACGATCCAATTGATATTTTGAATCATTTTTGGTACAGTCCAAAAAATCAACTTTATGATGAAAAACGTTGACTCCGGACCTGTCGAACGTTCCCAAAATGGTCAATATGGATGACATTTTAACATTTAATCTTTTGACTCTAAATGACTGTTGGATGTGAATTATGACTTTTTCAACTAAAATAAGTGTGTTTAAAGTCATTTCTGTGCCTGAAATTGGTCAAAATTGAAGATTTTGAGTAAGCAAAACTCCGTAAAAATTGCACATTTGGTCACTGTGAGGGTTTAAAAAGTGGTTATCCAACATGAGGCACGATCCAATTGACATTTTGAATCATTTTTGGTACAGTTCAAAAAATCAATTTTCTGATCAAAAACGATGACTCTGGACCTGTCGAACGTTCCCAAAATGGACAATATGTATGAAATTGTAGCATTTAATCTTTTGACTCTGAATGATTGTTGGGCGTGAAATATGACTTTTTCAACTAAAATAAGTGTGTTTAAAGTTATTTCTGTGCCTGAAATTGGTCAAAATTGAAGCTTCTGAGTAAGCAAAACTCTGTAAAAATGGCAATTTTGGTCACTGTGAGGGTTTAAAAATGTGGTTATCCAACATGAGGCACGATCCAATTAACATTTTGAATTATTTTTGGTACAGTCCAAAAAATCAATTTTCCGATGAAAAACGATGACTCCGGACCTGTCAAACGCTCTCAAAATGGTCAATATGGATGAAATTTTAACATTTTATCTTTTGACTCTAAATGACTGTTCGATGTGAATTATGACTTTTTCAACTAAAATAATTGTGTTTAAAGTCATTTCTGTGCCTGAAATTGGTCAATATTTAGGATTTTGAGTAAGCAAAACTCTGTAAAAACTGCAATTTTGGTTACTGTGAGGGTTTCAAAAGTGGTTATTCAACATGAGGCACGATCCAATTGACATTTTGAATCATTTTTGGTACAGTTCAAAAAATCAATTTTCTGATCAAAAACGATGACTGTCGAACGTTCCCAAAATGGTCAAAATGGATGAAATTGAAGCATTTAATCTTTTGACTCTGAATGATTGTTGGATGTGAATTATGACTTTTTCAACTAAAATAAGTGTGCTTAAAGTCACTTCTGTGCCTGAAATTGGTCAAAATTGAAGCTTTTAAGTAAGCAAAACTCTGTAAAAAGGGCAATTTTGGTCACTGTGAGGGTTTAAAAAGTGGTTATCCAACATGAGGCACGATCCAATTGACATTTTGAATCATTTTTGGTACAGTTCAAAAAATCAATTTTCTGATCAAAAACGAGGACTGTCGAACGTTCCCTAAATGGTCAAAATGGATGAAATTGAAGCATTTTATCTTTTGACTCTGAATGATTGTTGGATGTGAATTATGAGTTTTTCAACTAAAATAAGTGTGTTTAAAGTTATTTCTGTGCCTGAAATTGGTCAAAATTGAAGCTTTTGAGTATGCAAAACGCTGTAAAACTGGCAATTTATGGTCACTGTGAGGGTTTAAAAAGTGGTTATCCAACATGAGGTACGATCCAATTGACATTTTGAATCATTTTTGGTACAGTCCAAAAAATTAACTTTATGATGAAAAACGATGACTCCGGACCTGTCGAGCGTTCCCAAAATGGTCAATATGGGTGAAATTTTAACATTTAATCTTTTGACTCTAAATGACTGTTGAATGTGAGTTATTACTTTTTCAACTAAAATAAGTGTGTTTAAAGTCATATCTGTGCCTGAAATTGGTCAAAATTGAAGCTTTTGAGTAAGCAAAACTTTGTAAAACTAGCAATTATGGTCACTGTGAGGGTTTAAAAAGTGGTTATCCAACATGAGGCACGATCCAATTGATATTTTGAATCATTTTTGGTACAGTCCAAAAAATCAACTTTATGATGAAAAACGTTGACTCCGGACCTGTCGAACGTTCCCAAAATGGTCAATATGGATGACATTTTAACATTTAATCTTTTGACTCTAAATGACTGTTGGATGTGAATTATGACTTTTTCAACTAAAATAAGTGTGTTTAAAGTCATTTCTGTGCCTGAAATTGGTCAAAATTGAAGATTTTGAGTAAGCAAAACTCCGTAAAAATTGCACATTTGGTCACTGTGAGGGTTTAAAAAGTGGTTATCCAACATGAGGCACGATCCAATTGACATTTTGAATCATTTTTGGTACAGTTCAAAAAATCAATTTTCTGATCAAAAACGATGACTCTGGACCTGTCGAACGTTCCCAAAATGGACAATATGTATGAAATTGTAGCATTTAATCTTTTGACTCTGAATGATTGTTGGGCGTGAAATATGACTTTTTCAACTAAAATAAGTGTGTTTAAAGTTATTTCTGTGCCTGAAATTGGTCAAAATTGAAGCTTCTGAGTAAGCAAAACTCTGTAAAAATGGCAATTTTGGTCACTGTGAGGGTTTAAAAATGTGGTTATCCAACATGAGGCACGATCCAATTAACATTTTGAATTATTTTTGGTACAGTCCAAAAAATCAATTTTCCGATGAAAAACGATGACTCCGGACCTGTCAAACGCTCTCAAAATGGTCAATATGGATGAAATTTTAACATTTTATCTTTTGACTCTAAATGACTGTTCGATGTGAATTATGACTTTTTCAACTAAAATAATTGTGTTTAAAGTCATTTCTGTGCCTGAAATTGGTCAATATTTAGGATTTTGAGTAAGCAAAACTCTGTAAAAACTGCAATTTTGGTTACTGTGAGGGTTTCAAAAGTGGTTATTCAGCATGAGGCACGATCCAATTGACATTTTGAATCATTTTTGGTACAGTCCAAAAAATCAATTTTCTGATGAAAAACGATGACTCTGGACCTGTCGAACGTTCCCAAAATGGACAATATGTATGAAATTGTAGCATTTAATCTTTTGACTCTGAATGATTGTTGAAATGTGAATTATGAGTTTTTCAACTAAAATAAGTGTGTTTAAAGTTATTTCTGTGCCTGAAATTGGTCAAAATTGAAGCTTTTGAGTATGCAAAACGCTGTAAAACTGGCAATTTTGGTCACTGTGAGGGTTTAAAAAGTGGTTATTCAAAATGAGGCACGATCCAATTGACATTTTTAATCATTTTTGGTACAGGCCAAAAAATCAATTTTCTGATGAAAAACGATGACTCCGGGCCTGTCGAACGTTCCCAAAATGGACAAGATGGATGAAATTTTAACATTTAATCTTTTGACTCTAAATGACTGTTGGATGTGATTTATGACTTTTTCAACTAAAATAAGTGTGCTTAAAGTCACTTCTGTGCCTGAAATTGGTCAAAATTGAAGCTTTTAAGTAAGCAAAACTCTGTAAAAAGGGCAATTTTGGTCACTGTGAGGGTTTAAAAAGTGGTTATCCAACATGAGGCACGATCCAATTGACATTTTGAATCATTTTTGGTACAGTTCAAAAAATCAATTTTCTGATCAAAAACGAGGACTGTCGAACGTTCCCTAAATGGTCAAAATGGATGAAATTGAAGCATTTTATCTTTTGACTCTGAATGATTGTTGGATGTGAATTATGAGTTTTTCAACTAAAATAAGTGTGTTTAAAGTTATTTCTGTGCCTGAAATTGGTCAAAATTGAAGCTTTTGAGTATGCAAAACGCTGTAAATTTGGCAATTTATGGTCACTGTGAGGGTTTAAAAAGTGGTTATCCAACATGAGGCACGATCCAATTGACATTTTGAATCATTTCAATAATAAATGACTGTTGGATGTGAATTATGACTTTTTCAACTAAAATAAGTGTGTTTAAAGTCATTTCTGTGCCTGAAATTGCTCAAAATTGAAGCTTTTGAGTAAGCAAAGCTCTGTAAAATTGCAATTTTGGTCACTGTGAGGGTTTAAAAAGTGGTTATTCAACATGAGGCACGATCCAATTGACATTTTTAATCATTTTTGGTACAGGCCAAAAAATCAATTTTTTGATGAAAAACGATGACTCCGGACCTGTCGAACGTTCCCAAAATGGACAATATGGATGAAATTTTAACATTTAATCTTTTGACTCTAAATGACTGTTGGATGTGATTTATGACTTTTTCAACTAAAATAAGTGTGCTTAAAGTCACTTCTGTGCCTGAAATCGGTCAAAATTGAAGCTTTTGAGTAAGCAAAACTCTGTAAAAAGGGCAATTTTGGTCACTGTGAGGGTTTAAAAAGTGGTTATCCAACATGAGGCACGATCCAATTGACATTTTGAATTATTTTTGGTACAGTCCAAAAAACTCAATTTTCTGATCAAAAACGATGACTCTGGACCTGTCGAACGTTCCCAAAATGGACAATATGGATGAAATTGTAGCATTTATTCTTTTGACTCTGAATGATTGTTGGACGTGAAATATGACTTTTTCAACTAAAATAAGTGTGTTTAAAGTTATTTCTGTGCCTGAAATTGGTCAAAGTTGAAGCTTTTGAGTAAACAAAACTCTGTAAAAATGGCAATTTTGGTCACTGTGAGGGTTTAAAAAGTGGTTATCCAACATGAGGCACGATCCAATTGACATTTTGAATCATTTTTGGTACAGTTCAAAAAATCCATTTTCTGATCAAAAACGATGACTGTCGAACGTTCCCAAAATGGTCAAAATGGATGAAATTGAAGCATTTAATCTTTTGACTCTGAATGATTGTTGGATGTGAATTATGACTTTTTCAACTAAAATAAGTGTTTTTAAAGTTATTTCTGTGCCTGAAATTGGTCAAAATTGAAGCTTTTGAGTAAGCAAAACTCTGTAAAACTGGCAATTATGGTCACTGTGAGGGTTTAAAAAGTGGTTATACAACATGAGGCACGATCCAATTGACATTTTGAATCATTTTTGGTACAGTTAAAAAATCAATTTTCTGATCAAAAACGATGACTGTCGAACGTTCCCAAAATGGTCAAAATGGATGAAATTGAAGCATTTAATCTTTTGACTCTGAA
Source organism: Lissotriton helveticus (assembly GCF_964261635.1). Lineage (NCBI taxonomy): Eukaryota > Metazoa > Chordata > Amphibia > Caudata > Salamandridae > Lissotriton > Lissotriton helveticus. The sequence goes on along the minus strand of NC_136059.1, from coordinate 1,424,986,331 downwards.
TGATTGTTGGATGTGAATTATGACTTTTTCAACTAAAATAAGTGTTTTTAAAGTTATTTCTGTGCCTGAAATTGGTCAAAATTGGAGCTTTTGAGTAAGCAAAACTCTGTAAAACTGGCAATTATGGTCACTGTGAGGGTTTAAAAAGTGGTTATCCAACATGAGGCACGATCCAATTGACATTTTGAATCATTTTTGGTACAGTCCAAAAAATCAGTTTTCTGATGAAAAACGATGACTCCGGACCTGTCGAACGTTCCCAAAATGGTCAATATGGATGAAATTTTAACATTTAATCTTTTGACTCTAAATGACTGTTGGATGTGAATAAAGACTTTTTCAACTAAAATAAGTGTGTTTAAAGTCATTTCTGTGCCTGAAATTGGTCAAAATTGCAGATTTTGAGTAAGCAAAACTCTGTAAAAATTGCAATTTTGGTCACTGTGAGGGTTTAAAAAGTGGTTATTCAACATGAGGCACGATCCAATTGACATTTTGAATAATTTTTGGTACAGTTAAAAAAATCAATTTTCTGATAAAAAACGATGACTCTGGACCTGTCGAACGTTCCCAAAATGAACAATATGTATGAAATTGTAGCATTTAATCTTTTGACTCTGAATGATTGTTGGGCATGAAATATGACTTTTTCAACTAAAATAAAAGTTATTTTAGTTGAAAAAGTCAAAGTTATTTCTGTGCCTGAAATTGGTCAAAATTGAAGCTTCTGAGTAAGCAAAACTCTGTAAAAATGGCAATTTTGGTCACTGTGAGGGTTTAAAAATGTGGTTATCCAACATGAGGCACGATCCAATTGACATTTTGAATTATTTTTGGTAAGTCCAAAAAATCAATTTTCCGATGAAAAACGATGACTCCGGACCTGTAAAACGCTCCCAAAATGGTCAATATGGATGAAATTTTAACATTTTATCTTTTGACTCTAAATGACTGTTCGATGTGAATTATGACTTTTTCAACTAAAATAAGTGTGTTTAAAGTCATTTCTGTGCCTGAAATTGGTCAAAATTGAAGATTTTGAGTAAGCAAAACTCCGTAAAAATTGCAAATTTGGTCACTGTGAGGGTTTAAAAAGTGGTTATCCAACATGAGGCACGATCCAATTGACATTTTGAATCATTTTTGGTACAGTTCAAAAAATCAATTTTCTGATCAAAAACGATGACTCTGGACCTGTCGAACGTTCCCAAAATGGACAATATGTATGAAATTGTAGCATTTAATCTTTTGACTCTGAATGATTGTTGGGCGTGAAATATGACTTTTTCAACTAAAATAAGTGTGTTTAAAGTTATTTCTGTGCCTGAAATTGGTCAAAATTGAAGCTTCTGAGTAAGCAAAACTCTGTAAAAATGGCAATTTTGGTCACTGTGAGGGTTTAAAAATGTGGTTATCCAACATGATGCACGATCCAATTGACATTTTGAATTATTTTTGGTAAGTCCAAAAAATCAATTTTCCGATGAAAAACGATGACTCCGGACCTGTCAAACGCTCCCAAAATGGTCAATATGGATGAAATTTTAACATTTTATCTTTTGACTCTAAATGACTGTTCGATGTGAATTATGACTTTTTCAACTAAAATAATTGTGTTTAAAGTCATTTCTGTGCCTGAAATTGGTCAATATTTAAGATTTTGAGTAAGCAAAACTCTGTAAAAACGGCAATTTTGGTTACTGTGAGGGTTTCAAAAGTGGTTATTCAACATGAGGCACTATCCAATTGACATTTTGAATCATTTTTGGTACAGTCCAAAAAATCAATTTTCTGATGAAAAACGATGACTCCGGACCTGTCGAACGTTCCCAAAATGGACAATATGGATGAAATTTTAACATTTAATCTTTTGACTCTAAATGACTGTTGGATGTGATTTATGACTTTTTCAACTAAAATAAGTGTGCTTAAAGTCACTTCTGTGCCTGAAATCGGTCAAAATTGAAGCTTTTCAGTAAGCAAAACTCTGTAAAAAGGGCAATTTTGGTCACTGTGAGGGTTTAAAAAGTGGTTATCCAAGATGAGGCACGATCCAATTGACATTTTGAATCATTTTTGGTACAGTTAAAAAATCAATTTTCTGATCAAAAACGATGACTGTCGAACGTTCCCAAAATGGTCAAAATGGATGAAATTGAAGCATTTAATCTTTTGACTCTGAATGATTGTTGGATGTGAATTATGACTTTTTCAACTAAAATAAGTGTTTTTAAAGTTATTTCTGTGCCTGAAATTGGTCAAAATTGAAGCTTTTGAGTAAGCAAAACTCTGTAAAACTGGCAATTATGGTCACTGTGAGGGTTTAAAAAGTGGTTATCCAACATGAGGCACGATCCAATTGACATTTTGAATCATTTTTGGTACAGTCCAAAAAATCAGTTTTCTGATGAAAAACGATGACTCCGGACCTGTCGAACGTTCCCAAAATGGTCAATATGGATGAAATTTTAACATTTAATCTTTTGACTCTAAATGACTGTTGGATGTGAATAAAGACTTTTTCAACTAAAATAAGTGTGTTTAAAGTCATTTCTGTGCCTGAAATTGGTCAAAATTGCAGATTTTGAGTAAGCAAAACTCTGTAAAAATTGCAATTTTGGTCACTGTGAGGGTTTAAAAAGTGGTTATTCAACATGAGGCACGATCCAATTGACATTTTGAATAATTTTTGGTACAGTTCAAAAAATCAATTTTCTGATCAAAAACGATGACTCTGGACCTGTCGAACGTTCCCAAAATGGACAATATGTATGAAATTGTAGCATTTAATCTTTTGACTCTGAATGATTGTTGGGCGTGAAATATGACTTTTTCAACTAAAATAAGTGTGTTTAAAGTTATTTCTGTGCCTGAAATTGGTCAAAATTGAAGCTTCTGAGTAAGCAAAACTCTGTAAAAATGGCAATTTTGGTCACTGTGAGGGTTTAAAAATGTGGTTATCCAACATGAGGCACGATCCAATTGACATTTTGAATTATTTTTGGTAAGTCCAAAAAATCAATTTTCCGATGAAAAACGATGACTCCGGACCTGTCAAACGCTCCCAAAATGGTCAATATGGATGAAATTTTAACATTTTATCTTTTGACTCTAAATGACTGTTCGATGTGAATTATGACATTTTCAACTAAAATAATTGTGTTTAAAGTCATTTCTGTGCCTGAAATTGGTCAATATTTAAGATTTTGAGTAAGCAAAACTCTGTAAAAACGGCAATTTTGGTTACTGTGAGGGTTTCAAAAGTGGTTATTCAACATGAGGCACGATCCAATTGACATTTTGAATCATTTTTGGTACAGTCCAAAAAATCAATTTTCTGATGAAAAACGATGACTCCGGACCTGTCGAATGTTCCCAAAAAGGTCAATATGGATGAAATTTTAACATTTAATCTTTTGACTCTAAATGACTGTTCGATGTGAATTATGAATTTTTCAACTAAAATAAGTGTGTTTAAAGTCATTTCTGTGCCTGAAATTACTCAAAATTGAAGCTTTAGAGTAAGCAAAACTCTGTAAAAAGGGCAATTTTGGTCACTGTGAGGGTTTAAAAAGTGGTTATCCAAGATGAGGCACGATCCAATTGACATTTTGAATCATTTTTGGTACAGTTCAAAAAATCCATTTTCTGATCAAAAACGATGACTGTCGAACGTTCCCAAAATGGTCAAAATGGATGAAATTGAAGCATTTAATCTTTTGACTCTGAATGATTGTTGGATGTGAATTATGACTTTTTCAACTAAAATAAGTGTTTTTAAAGTTATTTCTGTGCCTGAAATTGGTCAAAATTGAAGCTTTTGAGTAAACAAAACTCTGTAAAAATTGCAATTTTGGTCACTGTGAGGGTTTCAAAAGTGGTTATTCAACATGAGGCACGATCCAATTGATATTTTGAATCATTTTTGGTACAGTCCAAAAAATCAATTTTCTGATGAAAAACGATGACTCCGGACCTGTCGAACGTTCCCAAAATGGTCAATATGGATGACATTTTAACATTTAATCTTTTGACTCTAAATGACTGTTGGATGTGAATTATGACTTTTTCAACTAAAATAAGTGTGTTTAAAGTCATTTCTGTGCCTGAAATTGGTCAAAATTGAAGATTTTGAGTAAGCAAAACTCCGTAAAAATTGCAAATTTGGTCACTGTGAGGGTTTAAAAAGTGGTTATCCAACATGAGGCACGATCCAATTGACATTTTGAATCATTTTTGGTACAGTTCAAAAAATCAATTTTCTGATCAAAAACGATGACTCTGGACCTGTCGAACGTTCCCAAAATGGACAATATGTATGAAATTGTAGCATTTAATCTTTTGACTCTGAATGATTGTTGGGCGTGAAATATGACTTTTTCAACTAAAATAAGTGTGTTTAAAGTTATTTCTGTGCCTGAAATTGGTCAAAATTGAAGCTTCTGAGTAAGCAAAACTCTGTAAAAATGGCAATTTTGGTCACTGTGAGGGTTTAAAAATGTGGTTATCCAACATGAGGCACGATCCAATTGACATTTTGAATTATTTTTGGTAAGTCCAAAAAATCAATTTTCCGATGAAAAACGATGACTCCGGACCTGTCAAACGCTCCCAAAATGGTCAATATGGATGAAATTTTAACATTTTATCTTTTGACTCTAAATGACTGTTCGATGTGAATTATGACTTTTTCAACTAAAATAATTGTGTTTAAAGTCATTTCTGTGCCTGAAATTGGTCAATATTTAGGATTTTGAGTAAGCAAAACTCTGTAAAAACTGCAATTTTGGTTACTGTGAGGGTTTCAAAAGTGGTTATTCAACATGAGGCACGATCCAATTGATATTTTGAATCATTTTTGGTACAGTCCAAAAAATCAATTTTCTGATGAAAAACGATGACTCCGGACCTGTCGAACGTTCCCAAAATGGTCAATATGGATGACATTTTAACATTTAATCTTTTGACTCTAAATGACTGTTGGATGTGAATTATGACTTTTTCAACTAAAATAAGTGTGTTTAAAGTCATTTCTGTGCCTGAAATTGGTCAAAATTGAAGATTTTGAGTAAGCAAAACTCCGTAAAAATTGCAAATTTGGTCACTGTGAGGGTTTAAAAAGTGGTTATCCAACATGAGGCACGATCCAATTGACATTTTGAATCATTTTTGGTACAGTTCAAAAAATCAATTTTCTGATCAAAAACGATGACTCTGGACCTGTCGAACGTTCCCAAAATGGACAATATGTATGAAATTGTAGCATTTAATCTTTTGACTCTGAATGATTGTTGGGCGTGAAATATGACTTTTTCAACTAAAATAAGTGTGTTTAAAGTTATTTCTGTGCCTGAAATTGGTCAAAATTGAAGCTTCTGAGTAAGCAAAACTCTGTAAAAATGGCAATTTTGGTCACTGTGAGGGTTTAAAAATGTGGTTATCCAACATGAGGCACGATCCAATTGACATTTTGAATTATTTTTGGTAAGTCCAAAAAATCAATTTTCCGATGAAAAACGATGACTCCGGACCTGTCAAACGCTCCCAAAATGGTCAATATGGATGAAATTTTAACATTTTATCTTTTGACTCTAAATGACTGTTCGATGTGAATTATGACTTTTTCAACTAAAATAATTGTGTTTAAAGTCATTTCTGTGCCTGAAATTGGTCAATATTTAAGATTTTGAGTAAGCAAAACTCTGTAAAAACGGCAATTTTGGTTACTGTGAGGGTTTCAAAAGTGGTTATTCAACATGAGGCACTATCCAATTGACATTTTGAATCATTTTTGGTACAGTCCAAAAAATCAATTTTCTGATGAAAAACGATGACTCCGGACCTGTCGAACGTTCCCAAAATGGACAATATGGATGAAATTTTAACATTTAATCTTTTGACTCTAAATGACTGTTGGATGTGATTTATGACTTTTTCAACTAAAATAAGTGTGCTTAAAGTCACTTCTGTGCCTGAAATCGGTCAAAATTGAAGCTTTTCAGTAAGCAAAACTCTGTAAAAAGGGCAATTTTGGTCACTGTGAGGGTTTAAAAAGTGGTTATCCAAGATGAGGCACGATCCAATTGACATTTTGAATCATTTTTGGTACAGTTAAAAAATCAATTTTCTGATCAAAAACGATGACTGTCGAACGTTCCCAAAATGGTCAAAATGGATGAAATTGAAGCATTTAATCTTTTGACTCTGAATGATTGTTGGATGTGAATTATGACTTTTTCAACTAAAATAAGTGTTTTTAAAGTTATTTCTGTGCCTGAAATTGGTCAAAATTGAAGCTTTTGAGTAAGCAAAACTCTGTAAAACTGGCAATTATGGTCACTGTGAGGGTTTAAAAAGTGGTTATCCAACATGAGGCACGATCCAATTGACATTTTGAATCATTTTTGGTACAGTCCAAAAAATCAGTTTTCTGATGAAAAACGATGACTCCGGACCTGTCGAACGTTCCCAAAATGGTCAATATGGATGAAATTTTAACATTTAATCTTTTGACTCTAAATGACTGTTGGATGTGAATAAAGACTTTTTCAACTAAAATAAGTGTGTTTAAAGTCATTTCTGTGCCTGAAATTGGTCAAAATTGCAGATTTTGAGTAAGCAAAACTCTGTAAAAATTGCAATTTTGGTCACTGTGAGGGTTTAAAAAGTGGTTATTCAACATGAGGCACGATCCAATTGACATTTTGAATAATTTTTGGTACAGTTCAAAAAATCAATTTTCTGATCAAAAACGATGACTCTGGACCTGTCGAACGTTCCCAAAATGGACAATATGTATGAAATTGTAGCATTTAATCTTTTGACTCTGAATGATTGTTGGGCGTGAAATATGACTTTTTCAACTAAAATAAGTGTGTTTAAAGTTATTTCTGTGCCTGAAATTTGTCAAAATTGAAGCTTCTGAGTAAGCAAAACTCTGTAAAAATGGCAATTTTGGTCACTGTGAGGGTTTAAAAATGTGGTTATCCAACATGAGGCACGATCCAATTGACATTTTGAATTATTTTTGGTAAGTCCAAAAAATCAATTTTCCGATGAAAAACGATGACTCCGGACCTGTCAAACGCTCCCAAAATGGTCAATATGGATGAAATTTTAACATTTTATCTTTTGACTCTAAATGACTGTTCGATGTGAATTATGACATTTTCAACTAAAATAATTGTGTTTAAAGTCATTTCTGTGCCTGAAATTGGTCAATATTTAAGATTTTGAGTAAGCAAAACTCTGTAAAAACGGCAATTTTGGTTACTGTGAGGGTTTCAAAAGTGGTTATTCAACATGAGGCACGATCCAATTGACATTTTGAATCATTTTTGGTACAGTCCAAAAAATCAATTTTCTGATGAAAAACGATGACTCCGGACCTGTCGAATGTTCCCAAAAAGGTCAATATGGATGAAATTTTAACATTTAATCTTTTGACTCTAAATGACTGTTCGATGTGAATTATGAATTTTTCAACTAAAATAAGTGTGTTTAAAGTCATTTCTGTGCCTGAAATTACTCAAAATTGAAGCTTTAGAGTAAGCAAAACTCTGTAAAAATTGCAATTTTGGTCACTGTGAGGGTTTAAAAAGTGGTTATTCAACATGAGGCACGATCCAATTGACATTTTTAATCAATTTTGGTACAGGCCAAAAAATCAATTTTCTGATGAAAAACGATGACTCCGGACCTGTCGAACGTTCCCAAAATGGACAATATGGATGAAATTTTAACATTTAATCTTTTGACTCTAAATGACTGTTGGATGTGATTTATGACTTTTTCAACTAAAATAAGTGTGCTTAAAGTCACTTCTGTGCCTGAAATCGGTCAAAATTGAAGCTTTTGAGTAAGCAAAACTCTGTAAAAAGGGCAATTTTGGTCACTGTGAGGGTTTAAAAAGTGGTTATCCAAGATGAGGCACGATCCAATTGACATTTTGAATCATTTTTGGTACAGTTCAAAAAATCCATTTTCTGATCAAAAACGATGACTGTCGAACGTTCCCAAAATGGTCAAAATGGATGAAATTGAAGCATTTAATCTTTTGACTCTGAATGATTGTTGGATGTGAATTATGACTTTTTCAACTAAAATAAGTGTTTTTAAAGTTATTTCTGTGCCTGAAATTGGTCAAAATTGAAGCTTTTGAGTAAACAAAACTCTGTAAAACTGGCAATTATGGTCACTGTGAGGGTTTAAAAAGTGGTTATCCAACATGAGGCACGATCCAATTGACATTTTGAATCATTTTTGGTACAGTCCAAAAAATCAGTTTTCTGATGAAAAACGATGACTCCGGACCTGTCGAACGATCCCAAAATGGTCAATATGGATGCAATTTTAACATTTAATCTTTTGACTCTAAATGACTGTTGGATGTGAATTATGACTTTTTCAACTAAAATAAGTGTGTTTAAAGTCATTTCTGTGCCTGAAATTGCTCAAAATTGAAGCTTTTGAGTAAGCAAAGCTCTGTAAAATTGCAATTTTGGTCACTGTGAGGGTTTAAAAAGTGGTTATTCAACATGAGGCACGATCCAATTGACATTTTTAATCATTTTTGGTACAGGCCAAAAAATCAATTTTTTGATGAAAAACGATGACTCCGGACCTGTCGAACGTTCCCAAAATGGACAATATGGATGAAATTTTAACATTTAATCTTTTGACTCTAAATGACTGTTGGATGTGATTTATGACTTTTTCAACTAAAATAAGTGTGCTTAAAGTCACTTCTGTGCCTGAAATCGGTCAAAATTGAAGCTTTTGAGTAAGCAAAACTCTGTAAAAAGGGCAATTTTGGTCACTGTGAGGGTTTAAAAAGTGGTTATCCAACATGAGGCACGATCCAATTGACATTTTGAATTATTTTTGGTACAGTCCAAAAAACTCAATTTTCTGATCAAAAACGATGACTCTGGACCTGTCGAACGTTCCCAAAATGGACAATATGGATGAAATTGTAGCATTTATTCTTTTGACTCTGAATGATTGTTGGACGTGAAATATGACTTTTTCAACTAAAATAAGTGTGTTTAAAGTTATTTCTGTGCCTGAAATTGGTCAAAGTTGAAGCTTTTGAGTAAACAAAACTCTGTAAAAATGGCAATTTTGGTCACTGTGAGGGTTTAAAAAGTGGTTATCCAACATGAGGCACGATCCAATTGACATTTTGAATCATTTTTGGTACAGTTCAAAAAATCCATTTTCTGATCAAAAACGATGACTGTCGAACGTTCCCAAAATGGTCAAAATGGATGAAATTGAAGCATTTAATCTTTTGACTCTGAATGATTGTTGGATGTGAATTATGACTTTTTCAACTAAAATAAGTGTTTTTAAAGTTATTTCTGTGCCTGAAATTGGTCAAAATTGAAGCTTTTGAGTAAGCAAAACTCTGTAAAACTGGCAATTATGGTCACTGTGAGGGTTTAAAAAGTGGTTATACAACATGAGGCACGATCCAATTGACATTTTGAATCATTTTTGGTACAGTTAAAAAATCAATTTTCTGATCAAAAACGATGACTGTCGAACGTTCCCAAAATGGTCAAAATGGATGAAATTGAAGCATTTAATCTTTTGACTCTGAATGATTGTTGGATGTGAATTATGACTTTTTCAACTAAAATAAGTGTTTTTAAAGTTATTTCTGTGCCTGAAATTGGTCAAAATTGAAGCTTTTGAGTAAGCAAAACTCTGTAAAACTGGCAATTATGGTCACTGTGAGGGTTTAAAAAGTGGTTATCCAACATGAGGCACGATCCAATTAACATTTTGAATCATTTTTGGTACAGTCCAAAAAATCAGTTTTCTGATGAAAAACGATGACTCCGGACCTGTCGAACGTTCCCAAAATGGTCAATATGGATGAAATTTTAACATTTAATCTTTTGACTCTAAATGACTGTTGGATGTGAATAAAGACTTTTTCAACTAAAATAAGTGTGTTTAAAGTCATTTCTGTGCCTGAAATTGGTCAAAATTGCAGATTTTGAGTAAGCAAAACTCTGTAAAAATTGCAATTTTGGTCACTGTGAGGGTTTAAAAAGTGGTTATTCAACATGAGGCACGATCCAATTGACATTTTGAATAATTTTTGGTACAGTTCAAAAAATCAATTTTCTGATCAAAAACGATGACTCTGGACCTGTCGAACGTTCCCAAAATGAACAATATGTATGAAATTGTAGCATTTAATCTTTTGACTCTGAATGATTGTTGGGCATGAAATATGACTTTTTCAACTAAAATAAGTGTGTTTAAAGTTATTTCTGTGCCTGAAATTGGTCAAAATTGAAGCTTCTGAGTAAGCAAAACTCTGTAAAAATGGCAATTTTGGTCACTGTGAGGGTTTAAAAATGTGGTTATCCAACATGAGGCACGATCCAATTGACATTTTGAATTATTTTTGGTAAGTCCAAAAAATCAATTTTCCGATGAAAAACGATGACTCCGGACCTGTAAAACGCTCCCAAAATGGTCAATATGGATGAAATTTTAACATTTTATCTTTTGACTCTAAATGACTGTTCGATGTGAATTATGACTTTTTCAACTAAAATAATTGTGTTTAAAGTCATTTCTGTGCCTGAAATTGGTCAATATTTAAGATTTTGAGTAAGCAAAACTCTGTAAAAACGGCAATTTTGGTTACTGTGAGGGTTTCAAAAGTGGTTATTCAACATGAGGCACGATCCAATTGACATTTTGAATCATTTTTGGTACAGTCCAAAAAATCAATTTTCTGATGAAAAACGATGACTCCGGACCTGTCGAATGTTCCCAAAAAGGTCAATATGGATGAAATTTTAACATTTAATCTTTTGACTCTAAATGACTGTTCCATGTGAATTATGAATTTTTCAACTAAAATAAGTGTGTTTAAAGTCATTTCTGTGCCTGAAATTGCTCAAAATTGAAGCTTTAGAGTAAGCAAAACTCTGTAAAAATTGCAATTTTGGTCACTGTGAGGGTTTAAAAAGTGGTTATTCAACATGAGGCACGATCCAATTGACATTTTTAATCAATTTTGGTACAGGCCAAAAAATCAATTTTCTGATGAAAAACGATGACTCCGGACCTGTCGAACGTTCCCAAAATGGACAATATGGATGAAATTTTAACATTTAATCTTTTGACTCTAAATGACTGTTGGATGTGATTTATGACTTTTTCAACTAAAATAAGTGTGCTTAAAGTCACTTCTGTGCCTGAAATCGGTCAAAATTGAAGCTTTTGAGTAAGCAAAACTCTGTAAAAAGGGCAATTTTGGTCACTGTGAGGGTTTAAAAAGTGGTTATCCAAGATGAGGCACGATCCAATTGACATTTTGAATCATTTTTGGTACAGTTCAAAAAATCCATTTTCTGATCAAAAACGATGACTGTCGAACGTTCCCAAAATGGTCAAAATGGATGAAATTGAAGCATTTAATCTTTTGACTCTGAATGATTGTTGGATGTGAATTATGACTTTTTCAACTAAAATAAGTGTTTTTAAAGTTATTTCTGTGCCTGAAATTGGTAAAAATTGAAGCTTTTGAGTAAGCAAAACTCTGTAAAACTGGCAATTATGGTCACTGTGAGGGTTTAAAAAGTGGTTATCCAACATGAGGCACGATCCAATTGACATTTTGAATCATTTTTGGTACAGTCCAAAAAATCAGTTTTCTGATGAAAAACGATGACTCCGGACCTGTCGAACGATCCCAAAATGGTCAATATGGATGCAATTTTAACATTTAATCTTTTGACTCTAAATGACTGTTGGATGTGAATTATGACTTTTTCAACTAAAATAAGTGTGTTTAAAGTCATTTCTGTGCCTGAAATTGCTCAAAATTGAAGCTTTTGAGTAAGCAAAGCTCTGTAAAATTGCAATTTTGGTCACTGTGAGGGTTTAAAAAGTGGTTATTCAACATGAGGCACGATCCAATTGACATTTTTAATCATTTTTGGTACAGGCCAAAAAATCAATTTTCTGATGAAAAACGATGACTCCGGACCTGTCGAACGTTCCCAAAATGGACAATATGGATGAAATTTTAACATTTAATCTTTTGACTCTAAATGACTGTTGGATGTGATTTATGACTTTTTCAACTAAAATAAGTGTGCTTAAAGTCACTTCTGTGCCTGAAATCGGTCAAAATTGAAGCTTTTGAGTAAGCAAAACTCTGTAAAAAGGGCAATTTTGGTCACTGTGAGGGTTTAAAAAGTGGTTATCCAACATGAGGCACGATCCAATTGACATTTTGAATTATTTTTGGTACAGTCCAAAAAACTCAATTTTCTGATCAAAAACGATGACTCTGTACCTGTCGAACGTTCCCAAAATGGACAATATGGATGAAATTGTAGCATTTAATCTTTTGACTCTGAATGATTGTTGGACGTGAAATATGACTTTTTCAACTAAAATAAGTGTGTTTAAAGTTATTTCTGTGCCTGAAATTGGTCAAAGTTGAAGCTTTTGAGTAAACAAAACTCTGTAAAAATGGCAATTTTGGTCACTGTGAGGGTTTAAAAAGTGGTTATCCAACATGAGGCACGATCCCATTGACATTTTGAATCATTTTTGGTACAGGCCAAAAACTTAAATTTTCTGATGAAAAACGATGACTGTCGAACGTTCCCAAAATGGTCAAAATGGATGAAATTGAAGCATTTAATCTTTTGACTCTGAATGATTGTTCGATGTGAATTATGACTTTTTCAACTAAAATAAGTGTGTTTAAAGTTATTTCTGTGTCTGAAATTGGTCAAAATTGAAGCTTCTGAGTAAGCAAAACTCTGTAAAAATGGCAATTTTGGTCACTGTGAGGGTTTAAAAATGTGGTTATCCAACATGAGGCACGATCCAATTGACATTTTGAATTATTTTTGGTAAGTCCAAAAAATCAATTTTCCGATGAAAAACGATGACTCCGGACCTGTCGAACGTTCCCAAAATGGACAATATGGATGAAATTTTAACATTTAATCTTTTGACTCTAAATGACTGTTGGATGTAAATTATGACTTTTTCAACTAAAATAAGTGTTTTTAAAGTTATTTCTGTGCCTGAAATTGGACAAAATTGAAGCTTTTGAGTAAGCAAAACTCTGTAAAACTGGCAATTATGGTCACTGTGAGGGTTTAAAAAGTGGTTATCCAACATGAGGCACGATCCAATTGACATTTTGAATCATTTTTGGTACAGTCCAAAAAATCAGTTTTCTGATGAAAAACGATGACTCCGGACCTGTCGAACGTTCCCAAAATGGTCAATATGGATGCAATTTTAACATTTAATCTTTTGACTCTAAATGACTGTTGGATGTGAATTATGACTTTTTCAACTAAAATAAGTGTGTTTAAAGTCATTTCTGTGCCTGAAATTGCTCAAAATTGAAGCTTTTGAGTAAGCAAAGCTCTGTAAAAATTGCAATTTTGGTCACTGTGAGGGTTTAAAAAGTGGTTATTCAACCTGAGGCACGATCCAATTGACATTTTTAATCATTTTTGGTAAGTCCAAAAAATCAATTTTCCGATGAAAAACGATGACTCCGGACCTGTCGAACGTTCCCAAAATGGACAATATGGATGAAATTTTAACATTTAATCTTTTGACTCTAAATGACTGTTGGATGTGATTTATGACTTTTTCAACTAAAATAAGTGTGCTTAAAGTCACTTCTGTGCCTGAAATCGGTGAAAATTGAAGCTTTTGAGTAAACAAAACTCTGTAAAAAGGGCAATTTTGGTAACTGTGAGGGTTTAAAAAGTGGTTATCCAACATGAGGCACGATCCAATTGACATTTTGAATTATTTTTGGTACAGTCCAAAAAACTCAATTTTCTGATCAAAAACGATGACTCTGGACCTGTCGAACGTTCCCAAAATGGACAATATGGATGAAATTGTAGCATTTAATCTTTTGACTCTGAATGATTGTTGGACGTGAAATATGACTTTTTCAACTAAAATTAAGTGTGTTTAAAGTTATTTCTGTGCCTGAAATTGGTCAAAATGGAAGATTTTGAGTAAGCTAAACTCTGTAAAAATGTCAATTTTGGTCACTGTGAGGGTTTAAAAAGTGGTTATCCAACATGAGGCACGATCCAATTGACATTTTGAATCATTTTTGGTACAGTTCAAAAAATCAATTTTCTGATCAAAAACGATGACTGTCGAACGTTCCCAAAGTGGTCAAAATGGATGAAATTGAAGCATTTAATCTTTTGACTCTGAATGATTGTTGGATGTGAATTATGACTTTTTCAACTAAAATAAGTGTGTTTAAAGTTATTTCTGTGCCTGAAATTGGTCAAAATTGAAGCTTTTGAGTAAGCAAAACTCTGTAAAACTGGCAATTATGTTCACTGTGAGGGTTTAAAAAGTGGTTATCCAACATGAGGCACGATCCAATTGACATTTTGAATCATTTTTGGTACAGTCCAAAAAATCAGTTTTCTGATGAAAAACGATGACTCCGGACCTGTCGAACGTTCCCAAAATGGTCAATATGGATGAAATTTTAACATTTTATCTTTTGACTCTAAATGACTGTTCGATGTGAATTATGACTTTTTCAACTAAAATAATTGTGTTTAAAGTCATTTCTGTGCCTGAAATTGGTCAATATTTAAGATTTTGAGTAAGCAAAACTCTGTAAAAACGGCAATTTTGGTTACTGTGAGGGTTTCAAAAGTGGTTATTCAACATGAGGCACGATCCAATTGACATTTTGAATCATTTTTGGTACAGTCCAAAAAATCAATTTCCTGATGAAAAACGATGACTCCGGACCTGTCGAACGTTCCCAAAATGGTCAATATGGGTGAAATTTTAACATTTAATCTTTTGAGTCTAAATGACTGTTGGATGTGAATTATGACTTTTTCAACTAAAATAAGTGTGTTTAAAGTCATTTCTGTGCCTGAAATTGGTCAAAATTGAAGATTTTGAGTAAGCAAAACTCTGTAAAAATTGCAATTTTGGTCACTGTGAGGGTTTAAAAAGTGGTTATCCAACATGAGGCACGATCCAATTGACATTTTGAATCATTTTTGGTGCAGTCCAAAAAATCAATTTTCTGATGAAAAACGATAACTCCGGACCTGTCGAACGTTCCCAAAATGGACAATATGGATGAAATTTTAACATTTAATCTTTTGACTCTAAATGACTGTTGGATGTGATTTATGACTTTTTCAACTAAAATAAGTGTGCTTAAAGTCACTTCTGTGCCTGAAATCGGTCAAAATTGAAGCTTTTGAGTAAGCAAAACTCTGTAAAAAGGGCAATTTTGGTCACTGTGAGGGTTTAAAAAGTGGTTATCCAAGATGAGGCACGATCCAATTGACATTTTGAATCATTTTTGGTACAGTTAAAAAATCAATTTTCTGATCAAAAACGATGACTGTCGAACGTTCCCAAAATGGTCAAAATGGATGAAATTGAAGCATTTAATCTTTTGACTCTGAATGATTGTTGGATGTGAATTATGACTTTTTCAACTAAAATAAGTGTTTTTAAAGTTATTTCTGTGCCTGAAATTGGTCAAAATTGAAGCTTTTGAGTAAGCAAAACTCTGTAAAACTGGCAATTATGGTCACTGTGAGGGTTTAAAAAGTGGTTATCCAACATGAGGCACGATCCAATTGACATTTTGAATCATTTTTGGTACAGTCCAAAAAATCAGTTTTCTGATGAAAAACGATGACTCCGGACCTGTCGAACGTTCCCAAAATGGTCAATATGGATGAAATTTTAACATTTAATCTTTTGACTCTAAATGACTGTTGGATGTGAATAAAGACTTTTTCAACTAAAATAAGTGTGTTTAAAGTCATTTCTGTGCCTGAAATTGGTCAAAATTGAAGATTTTGAGTAAGCAAAACTCTGTAAAAATTGCAATTTTGGTCACTGTGAGGGTTTAAAAAGTGGTTATTCAACATGAGGCACGATCCAATTGACATTTTGAATAATTTTTGGTACAGTTCAAAAAATCAATTTTCTGATCAAAAACGATGACTCTGGACCTGTCGAACGTTCCCAAAATGGACAATATGGATGAAATTGTAGCATTTAATCTTTTGACTCTGAATGATTGTTGGACGTGAAACATGACTTTTTCAACTAAAATAAGTGTGTTTAAAGTTATTTCTGTGCCTTAAATTGGTCAAAATTGAAGCTTTTGAGTAAGCAAAACTCAGTAAAACTGGCAATTATGGTCACTGTGAGGGTTTAAAAAGTGGTTATCCAACATGAGGCACGATCCCATTGACATTTTTAATCATTTTTGGTACAGGCAAAAAAATAAATTTTCTGATGAAAAACGATGACTGTCGAACGTTCCCAAAATGGTCAAAATGGATGAAATTGAAGCATTTAATCTTTTGACTCTGAATGATTGTTGGATGTGAATTATGACTTTTTCAACTAAAATAAGTGTTTTTGAAGTTATTTCTGTGCCTGAAATTGGTCAAAATTGAAGCTTTTGAGTAAGCAAAACTCTGTAAAACTGGCAATTATGGTCACTGTGAGGGTTTAAAAAGTGGTTATCCAACATGAGGCACGATCCAATTGATATTTTGAATCATTTTTGGTACAGTCCAAAAAATCAACTTTATGATGAAAAACGATGACTCCGGACCTGTCGAACGTTCCCAAAATGGTCAATATGGATGACATTTTAACATTTAATCTTTTGACTCTAAATGACTGTTGGATGTGAATTATGACTTTTTCAACTAAAGTAAGTGTGTTTAAAGTCATTTCTGTGCCTGAAATTGGTCAAAATTGAAGCTTTTGAGTAAGCAAAACTCTGTAAAACTGGCAATTATGGTCACTGTGAGAGTTTAAAAAGTGGTTATCCAACATGAGGCACGATCCCATTGACATTTTTAATCATTTTTGGTACAGGCCAAAAAATAAATTTTCTGATGAAAAACGATGACTCCGGACCTGTCGAACGTTCCCAAAATGGTCAATATGGGTGAAATTTTAACATTTAATCTCTTGACTCTAAATGACTGTTGGATGTGAATTATGACTTTTTCAACTAAAATAAGTGTGTTTAAAGTCATTTCTGTGCCTGAAATTGGTCAAAATGGAAGATTTTGAGTAAGCAAAACTCTGTAAAAATTGCAATTTTGGTCACTGTGAGGGTTTAAAAAGTGGTTATCCAACATGAGGCACGATCCAATTGACATTTTGAATCATTTTTGGTACAGTTCAAAAAATCAATTTTCTGATCAAAAACGATGACTGTCGAACGTTCCCAAAGTGGTCAAAATGGATGAAATTGAAGCATTTAATCTTTTGACTCTGAATGATTGTTGGATGTGAATTATGACTTTTTCAACTAAAATAAGTGTGTTTAAAGTTATTTCTGTGCCTGAAATTGGTCAAAATTGAAGCTTTTGAGTAAGCAAAACTCTGTAAAACTGGCAATTATGTTCACTGTGAGGGTTTAAAAAGTGGTTATCCAACATGAGGCACGATCCAATTGACATTTTGAATCATTTTTGGTACAGTCCAAAAAATCAGTTTTCTGATGAAAAACGATGACTCCGGACCTGTCGAACGTTCCCAAAATGGTCAATATGGATGAAATTTTAACATTTTATCTTTTGACTCTAAATGACTGTTCGATGTGAATTATGACTTTTTCAACTAAAATAATTGTGTTTAAAGTCATTTCTGTGCCTGAAATTGGTCAATATTTAAGATTTTGAGTAAGCAAAACTCTGTAAAAACGGCAATTTTGGTTACTGTGAGGGTTTCAAAAGTGGTTATTCAACATGAGGCACGATCCAATTGACATTTTGAATCATTTTTGGTACAGTCCAAAAAATCAATTTCCTGATGAAAAACGATGACTCTGGACCTGTCGAACGTTCCCAAAATGGTAAATATGGGTGAAATTTTAACATTTAATCTTTTGAGTCTAAATGACTGTTGGATGTGAATTATGACTTTTTCAACTAAAATAAGTGTGTTTAAAGTCATTTCTGTGCCTGAAATTGGTCAAAATTGAAGATTTTGAGTAAGCAAAACTCTGTAAAAATTGCAATTTTGGTCACTGTGAGGGTTTAAAAAGTGGTTATCCAACATGAGGCACGATCCAATTGACATTTTGAATCATTTTTGGTACAGTTAAAAAATCAATTTTCTGATGAAAAACGATGACTGTCGAACGTTCCCAAAATGGTCAAAATGGATGAAATTGAAGCATTTAATCTTTTGACTCTGAATGATTGTTGGATGTGAATTATGACTTTTTCAACTAAAATAAGTGTTTTTAAAGTTATTTCTGTGCCTGAAATTGGTCAAAATTGAAGCTTTTGAGTAAGCAAAACTCTGTAAAACTGGCAATTATGGTCACTGTGAAGGTTTAAAAAGTGGTTATCCAACATGAGGCACGATCCAATTGATATTTTGAATCATTTTGGGTACAGTCCAAAAAATCAACTTTATGATGAAAAACGATGACTGTCGAACGTTCCCAAAATGGTCAAAATGGATGAAATTGAAGCATTTAATCTTTTGACTCTAAATGACTGTTGGATGTGAATTATGACTTTTTCAACTAAAGTAAGTGTGTTTAAAGTCATTTCTGTGCCTGAAATTGGTCAAAATTGAAGCTTTTGAGTAAGCAAAACTCTGTAAAACTGGCAATTATGGTCACTGTGAGAGTTTAAAAAGTGGTTATCCAACATGAGGCACGATCCCATTGACATTTTTAATCATTTTTGGTACAGGTCAAAAAATAAATTTTCTGATGAAAAACGATGACTCCGGACCTGTCGAACGTTCCCAAAATGGTCAATATGGGTGAAATTTTAACATTTAATCTTTTGACTCTAAATGACTGTTGGATGTGAATTATGACTTTTTCAACTAAAATAAGTGTGTTTAAAGTCATTTCTGTGCCTGAAATTGGTCAAAATGGAAGATTTTGAGTAAGCAAAACTCTGTAAAAATTGCAATTTTGGTCACTGTGAGGGTTTAAAAAGTGGTTATCCAACATGAGGCACGATCCAATTGACATTTTGAATCATTTTTGGTACAGTTCAAAAAATCAATTTTCTGATCAAAAACGATGACTGTCGAACGTTCCCAAAGTGGTCAAAATGGATGAAATTGAAGCATTTAATCTTTTGACTCTGAATGATTGTTGGATGTGAATTATGACTTTTTCAACTAAAATAAGTGTGTTTAAAGTTATTTCTGTGCCTGAAATTGGTCAAAATTGAAGCTTTTGAGTAAGCAAAACTCTGTAAAACTGGCAATTATGTTCACTGTGAGGGTTTAAAAAGTGGTTATCCAACATGAGGCACGATCCCATTGACATTTTTAATCATTTTTGGTACAGGTCAAAAAATAAATTTTCTGATGAAAAACGATGACTCCGGACCTGTCGAACGTTCCCAAAATGGTCAATATGGATGAAATTTTAACATTTTATCTTTTGACTCTAAATGACTGTTCGATGTGAATTATGACTTTTTCAACTAAAATAATTGTGTTTAAAGTCATTTCTGTGCCTGAAATTGGTCAATATTTAAGATTTTGAGTAAGCAAAACTCTGTAAAAACGGCAATTTTGGTTACTGTGAGGGTTTCAAAAGTGGTTATTCAACATGAGGCACGATCCAATTGACATTTTGAATCATTTTTGGTACAGTCCAAAAAATCAATTTCCTGATGAAAAACGATGACTCTGGACCTGTCGAACGTTCCCAAAATGGTAAATATGGGTGAAATTTTAACATTTAATCTTTTGAGTCTAAATGACTGTTGGATGTGAATTATGACTTTTTCAACTAAAATAAGTGTGTTTATAGTCATTTCTGTGCCTGAAACTGGTCAAAATTGAAGATTTTGAGTAAGCAAAACTCCGTAAAAATTGCAAATTTGGTCACTGTGAGGGTTTAAAAAGTGGTTATCCAACATGAGGCACGAACCAATTGACATTTTGAATCATTTTTGGTACAGTCCAAAAAATCAATTTTCTGATCAAAAACGATGACTCTGAACCTGTCGAACGTTCCCAAAATGGACAATATGTATGAAATTGTAGCATTCAATCTTTTGACTCTGAATGATTGTTGGGCGTGAAATATGACTTTTTCAACTAAAATAAGTGTGTTTAAAGTTATTTCTGTGCCTGAAATTGGTCAAAATTGAAGCTTCTGAGTAAGCAAAACTCTGTAAAAATGGCAATTTTGGTCACTGTGAGGGTTTAAAAATGTGGTTATCCAACATGAGGCACGATCCAATTGACATTTTGAATTATTTTTGGTACAGTCCAAAAAATCAATTTTCCGATGAAAAACGATGACTCCGGACCTGTCAAACGCTCCCAAAATGGTCAATATGGATGAAATTTTAACATTTTATCTTTTGACTCTAAATGACTGTTCGATGTGAATTATGACTTTTTCAACTAAAATAATTGTGTTTAAAGTCATTTCTGTGCCTGAAATTGGTCAATATTTAAGATTTTGAGTAAGCAAAACTCTGTAAAAACGGCAATTTTGGTTACTGTGAGGGTTTCAAAAGTGGTTATTCAACATGAGGCACGATCCAATTGACATTTTGAATCATTTTTGGTACAGTCCAAAAAATCAATTTTCTGATGAAAAACGATGACTCCGGACCTGTCGAATGTTCCCAAAAAGGTCAATATGGATGAAATTTTAACATTTAATCTTTTGACTCTAAATGACTGTTCGATGTGAATTATGAATTTTTCAACTAAAATAAGTGTGTTTAAAGTCATTTCTGTGCCTGAAATTGCTCAAAATTGAAGCTTTAGAGTAAGCAAAACTCTGTAAAAATTGCAATTTTGGTCACTGTGAGGGTTTAAAAAGTGGTTATTCAACATGAGGCACGATCCAATTGACATTTTGAATCATTTTTGGTACAGTTCAAAAAATCAATTTTCTGATCAAAAACGAGGACTGTCGAACGTTCCCTAAATTGTCAAAATGGATGAAATTGAAGCATTTTATCTTTTGACTCTGAATGATTGTTGGATGTGAATTATGAGTTTTTCAACTAAAATAAGTGTGTTTAAAGTTATTTCTGTGCCTGAAATTGGTCAAAATTGAAGCTTTTGAGTATGCAAAACGCTGTAAAACTGGCAATTATGGTCACTGTGAGGGTTTAAAAAGTGGTTATCCAACATGAGGCACGATCCAATTGACATTTTGAATCATTTTTGGTACAGTCCAAAAAATTAACTTTATGATGAAAAACGATGACTCCGGACCTGTCGAGCGTTCCCAAAATGGTCAATATGGGTGAAATTTTTACATTTAATCTTTTGACTCTAAATGACTGTTGAATGTGAGTTATTACTTTTTCAACTAAAATAAGTGTGTTTAAAGTCATATCTGTGCCTGAAATTGGTCAAAATTGAAGCTTTTGAGTAAGCAAAACTTTGTAAAACTAGCAATTATGGTCACTGTGAGGGTTTAAAAAGTGGTTATCCAACATGAGGCACGATCCAATTGATATTTTGAATCATTTTTGGTACAGTCCAAAAAATCAACTTTATGATGAAAAACGATGACTCCGGACCTGTCGAACGTTCC
Organism: Lissotriton helveticus; assembly: GCF_964261635.1. NCBI lineage: Eukaryota > Metazoa > Chordata > Amphibia > Caudata > Salamandridae > Lissotriton > Lissotriton helveticus. The sequence continues at coordinate 1,424,964,727 of NC_136059.1, read as the reverse complement.
CAAAATGGTCAATATGGATGACATTTTAACATTTAATCTTTTGACTCTAAATGACTGTTGGATGTGAATTATGACTTTTTCAACTAAAATAAGTGTGTTTAAAGTCATTTCTGTGCCTGAAATTGGTCAAAATTGAAGATTTTGATTAAGCAAAACTCCGTAAAAATTTCACATTTGGTCACTGTGAGGGTTTAAAAAGTGGTTATCCAACATGAGGCACGATCCAATTGACATTTTGAATCATTTTTGGTACAGTTCAAAAAATCAATTTTCTGATCAAAAACGATGACTCTGGACCTGTCGAACGTTCCCAAAATGGACAATATGTATGAAATTGTAGCATTTAATCTTTTGACTCTGAATGATTGTTGGGCGTGAAATATGAGTTTTTCAACTAAAATAAGTGTGTTTAAAGTTATTTCTGTGCCTGAAATTGGTCAAAATTGAAGCTTCTGAGTAAGCAAAACTCTGTAAAAATGGCAATTTTGGTCACTGTGAGGGTTTAAAAATGTGGTTATCCAACATGAGGCACGATCCAATTAACATTTTGAATTATTTTTGGTACAGTCCAAAAAATCAATTTTCCGATGAAAAACGATGACTCCGGACCTGTCAAACGCTCCCAAAATGGTCAATATAGATGAAATTTTAACATTTTATCTTTTGACTCTAAATGACTGTTCGATGTGAATTATGACTTTTTCAACTAAAATAATTGTGTTTAAAGTCATTTCTGTGCCTGAAATTGGTCAATATTTAGGATTTTGAGTAAGCAAAACTCTGTAAAAACTGCAATTTTGGTTACTGTGAGGGTTTCAAAAGTGGTTATTCAACATGAAGCACGATCCAATTGACATTTTGAATCATTTTTGGTACAGTCCAAAAAATCAATTTTCTGATGAAAAACGATGACTCCGGACCTGTCGAATGTTCCCAAAAAGGTCAATATGGATGAAATTTTAACATTTAATCTTTGGACTCTAAATGACTGTTCGATGTGAATTATGAATTTTTCAACTAAAATAAGTGTGTTTAAAGTCATTTCTGTGCCTAAAATTGCTCAAAATTGAAGCTTTTGAGTAAGCAAAACTCTGTTAAAAGGGCAATTTTGGTCATTGTGAGGGTTTAAAAAGTGGTTATCCAAGATGAGGCACGATCCAATTGACATTTTGAATCATTTTTGGTACAGTTCCAAAAATCAATTTTCTGATCAAAAACGATGACTGTCGAACGTTCCCAAAATGGTCAAAATGGATGAAATTGAAGCATTTAATCTTTTGACTCTGAATGATTGTTGGATGTGAATTATGACTTTTTCAACTAAAATAAGTGTTTTTAAAGTTATTTCTGTGCCTGAAATTGGTCAAAATTGAAGCTTTTGAGTAAGCAAAACTCTGTAAAACTGGCAATTATGGTCACTGTGAGGGTTTAAAAAGTGGTTATCCAACATGAGGCACGATCCAATTGATATTTTGAATCATTTTTGGTACAGTCCAAAAAATCAACTGTATGATGAAAAACGATGACTCCGGACCTGTCGAACGTTCCCAAAATGGTCAATATGGATGACATTTTAACATTTAATCTTTTGACTCTAAATGACTGTTGGATGTGAATTATGACTTTTTCAACTAAAATAAGTGTGTTTAAAGTCATTTCTGTGCCTGAAATTGGTCAAAATTGAAGATTTTGAGTAAGCAAAATTCCGTAAAAATTGCAAATTTGGTCACTGTGAGGGTTTAAAAAGTGGTTATCCAACATGAGGCACGATCCAATTGACATTTTGAATCATTTTTGGTACAGTTCAAAAAATCAATTTTCTGATCAAAAACGATGACTCTGGACCTGTCGAATGTTCCCAAAATGGACAATATGTATGAAATTGTAGCATTTAATCTTTTGACTCTGAATGATTGTTGGGCGTGAAATATGACTTTTTCAACTAAAATAAGTGTGTTTAAAGTTATTTCTGTGCCTGAAATTGGTCAAAATTGAAGCTTCTGAGTAAGCAAAACTCTGTAAAAATGGCAATTTTGGTCACTGTGAGGGTTTAAAAATGTTTTTATCCAACATGAGGCACGATCCAATTGACATTTTGAATTATTTTTGGTAAGTCCAAAAAATCAATTTTCCGATGAAAAACGATGACTCCGGACCTGTCGAATGTTCCCAAAAAGGTCAATATGGATGAAATTTTAACATTTAATCTTTTGACTCTAAATGACTGTTCGATGTGAATTATGAATTTTTCAACTAAAATAAGTGTGTTTAAAGTCATTTCTGTGCCTGAAATTGCTCAAAATTGAAGCTTTAGAGTAAGCAAAACTCTGTAAAAATTGCAATTTTGGTCACTGTGAGGGTTTAAAAAGTGGTTATTCAACATGAGGCACGATCCAATTGACATTTTTAATCATTTTTGGTACAGGCCAAAAAATCAGTTTTCTGATGAAAAACGATGACTCCGGACCTGTCGAACGTTCCCAAAATGGACAATATGGATGAAATTTTAACATTTAATCTTTTGACTCTAAATGACTGTTGGATGTGATTTATGACTTTTTCAACTAAAATAAGTGTGCTTAAAGTCACTTCTGTGCCTGAAATCGGTCAAAATTGAAGCTTTTGAGTAAGCAAAACTCTGCAAAAAGGGCAATTTTGGTCACTGTGAGGGTTTAAAAAGTGGTTATCCAAGATGAGGCACGATCCAATTGACATTTTGAATAATTTTTGGTACAGTTAAAAAATCAATTTTCTGATCAAAAACGATGACTGTCGAACGTTCCCAAAATGGTCAAAATGGATGAAATTGAAGCATTTAATCTTTTGACTCTGAATGATTGTTGGATGTGAATTATGACTTTTTCAACTAAAATAAGTGTTTTTAAAGTTATTTCTGTGCCTGAAATTGGTCAAAATTGAAGCTTTTGAGTAAGCAAAACTCTGTAAAACTGGCAATTATGGTCACTGTGAGGGTTTAAAAAGTGGTTATCCAACATGAGGCACGATCCAATTGACATTTTGAATCATTTTTGGTACAGTCCAAAAAATCAGTTTTCTGATGAAAAACGATGACTCCGGACCTGTCGAACGTTCCCAAAATGGTCAATATGGATGAAATTTTAACATTTAATCTTTTGACTCTAAATGACTGTTGGATGTGAATAAAGACTGTTTCAACTAAAATAAGTGTGTTTAAAGTCATTTCTGTGCCTGAAATTGCTCAAAATTGAAGCTTTAGAGTAAGCAAAACTCTGTAAAAATTGCAATTTTGGTCACTGTGAGGGTTTCAAAAGTGGTTATTCAACATGAGGCACGATCCAATTGACATTTTTAATCATTTTTGGTACAGGCCAAAAAATCAATTTTCTGATGAAAAACGATGACTCCGGACCTGTCGAACGTTCCCAAAATGGACAATATGGATGAAATTTTAACATTTAATCTTTTGACTCTAAATGACTGTTGGATGTGATTTATGACTTTTTCAACTAAAATAAGTGTGCTTAAAGTCACTTCTGTGCCTGAAATCGGTCAAAATTGAAGCTTTTGAGTAAGCAAAACTCTGTAAAAAGGGCAATTTTGGTCACTGTGAGGGTTTAAAAAGTGGCTATCCAAGATGAGGCACGATCCAATTGACATTTTGAATCATTTTTGGTACAGTTAAAAAAATCAATTTTCTGATCAAAAACGATGACTGTCGAACGTTCCCAAAATGGTCAAAATGGATGAAATTGAAGCATTTAATCTTTTGACTCTGAATGATTGTTGGATGTGAATTATGACTTTTTCAACTAAATCAAGTGTTTTTAAAGTTATTTCTGTGCCTGAAATTGGTCAAAATTGAAGCTTTTGAGTAAGCAAAACTCTGTAAAACTGGCAATTATGGTCACTGTGAGGGTTTAAAAAGTGGTTATCCAACATGAGGCACGATCCAATTGATATTTTGAATCATTTTTGGTACAGTCCAAAAAATCAACTTTATGATGAAAAACGATGACTCCGGACCTGTCGAACGTTCCCAAAATGGTCAATATGGATGACATTTTAACATTTAATCTTTTGACTCTAAATGACTGTTGGATGTGAATTATGACTTTTTCAACTAAAATAAGTGTGTTTAAAGTCATTTCTGTGCCTGAAATTGGTCAAAATTGAAGATTTTGAGTAAGCAAAACTCCGTAAAAATTGCAAATTTGGTCACTGTGAGGGTTTAAAAAGTGGTTATCCAACATGAGGCACGATCCAATTGACATTTTGAATCATTTTTGGTACAGTTCAAAAAATCAATTTTCTGATCAAAAACGATGACTCTGGACCTGTCGAACGTTCCCAAAATGGACAATATGTATGAAATTGTAGCATTTAATCTTTTGACTCTGAATGATTGTTGGGCGTGAAATATGACTTTTTCAACTAAAATAAGTGTGTTTAAAGTTATTTCTGTGCCTGAAATTGGTCAATATTTAAGATTTTGAGTAAGCAAAACTCTGTAAAAACGGCAATTTTGGTTACTGTGAGGGTTTCAAAAGTGGTTATTCAACATGAGGCACGATCCAATTGACATTTTGAATCATTTTTGGTACAGTCCAAAAAATCAATTTTCTGATGAAAAACGATGACTCCGGACCTGTCGAATGTTCCCAAAAAGGTCAATATGGATGAAATTTTAACATTTAATCTTTTGACTCTAAATGACTGTTCGATGTGAATTATGAATTTTTCAACTAAAATACGTGTGTTTAAAGTCATTTCTGTGCCTGAAATTGCTCAAAATTGAAGCTTTAGAGTAAGCAAAACTCTGTAAAAATTGCAATTTTGGTCACTGTGAGGGTTTCAAAAGTGGTTATTCAACATGAGGCACGATCCAATTGACATTTTTAATCATTTTTGGTACAGGCCAAAAAATCAATTTTCTGATGAAAAACGATGACTCCGGACCTGTCGAACGTTCCCAAAATGGACAATATGGATGAAATTTTAACATTTAATCTTTTGACTCTAAATGACTGTTGGATGTGATTTATGACTTTTTCAACTAAAATAAGTGTGCTTAAAGTCACTTCTGTGCCTGAAATCGGTCAAAATTGAAGCTTTTGAGTAAGCAAAACTCTGTAAAAATGGCAATTTTGGTCACTGTGAGGGTTTAAAAATGTGGTTATCCAACATGAGGCACGATCCAATTGACATTTTGAATTATTTTTGGTACAGTCCAAAAAAATCAATTTTCCGATGAAAAACGATGACTCCGGACCTCTCAAACGCTCCCAAAATGGTCAATATGGATGAAATTTTAACATTTTATCTTTTGACTCTAAATGACTGTTCGATGTGAATTATGACTTTTTCAACTAAAATAATTGTGTTTAAAGTCATTTCTGTGCCTGAAATTGGTCAATATTTAAGATTTTGAGTAAGCAAAACTCTGTAAAACTGGCAATTATGGTCACTGTGAGAGTTTAAAAAGTGGTTATCCAACATGAGGCACGATCCCATTGACATTTTTAATCATTTTTGGTACAGTTAAAAAATAAATTTTCTGATCAAAAACGATGACTGTCGAACGTTCCCAAAATGGTCAAAATGGATGAAATTGAAGTATTTAATCTTTTGACTCTGAATGATTGTTGGATGTGAATTATGACTTTTTCAACTAAAATAAGTGTGTTTAAAGTTATTTCTGTGCCTGAAATTGGTCAAAATTGAAGCTTCTGAGTAAGCAAAACTCTGTAAAAATGGCAATTTTGGTCACTGTGAGAGTTTAAAAATGTGGTTATCCAACATGAGGCACGATCCAATTGACATTTTGAATTATTTTTGATAAGTCCAAAAAATCAATTTTCCGATGAAAAACGATGACTCCGGACCTGTCAAACGCTCCAAAAATGGTCAATATGGATGAAATTTTAACATTTTATCTTTTGACTCTAAATGACTGTTCGATGTGAATTATGACTTTTTCAACTAAAATAATTGTGTTTAAAGTCATTTCTGTGCCTGAAATTGGTCAATATTTAGGATTTTGAGTAAGCAAAACTCTGTAAAAACTGCAATTTTGGTTACTGTGAGGGTTTCAAAAGTGGTTATTCAACATGAAGCACGATCCAATTGACATTTTGAATCATTTTTGGTACAGTCCAAAAAATCAATTTTCTGATGAAAAACGATGACTCCGGACCTGTCGAATGTTCCCAAAAAGGTCAATATGGATGAAATTTTAACATTTAATCTTTGGACTCTAAATGACTGTTCGATGTGAATTATGAATTTTTCAACTAAAATAAGTGTGTTTAAAGTCATTTCTGTGCCTAAAATTGCTCAAAATTGAAGCTTTTGAGTAAGCAAAACTCTGTTAAAAGGTCAATTTTGGTCATTGTGAGGGTTTAAAAAGTGGTTATCCAAGATGAGGCACGATCCAATTGACATTTTGAATCATTTTTGGTACAGTTCCAAAAATCAATTTTCTGATCAAAAACGATGACTGTCGAACGTTCCCAAAATGGTCAAAATGGATGAAATTGAAGCATTTAATCTTTTGACTCTGAATGATTGTTGGATGTGAATTATGACTTTTTCAACTAAAATAAGTGTTTTTAAAGTTATTTCTGTGCCTGAAATTGGTCAAAATTGAAGCTTTTGAGTAAGCAAAACTCTGTAAAACTGGCAATTATGGTCACTGTGAGGGTTTAAAAAGTGGTTATCCAACATGAGGCACGATCCAATTGATATTTTGAATCATTTTTGGTACAGTCCAAAAAATCAACTGTATGATGAAAAACGATGACTCCGGACCTGTCGAACGTTCCCAAAATGGTCAATATGGATGACATTTTAACATTTAATCTTTTGACTCTAAATGACTGTTGGATGTGAATTATGACTTTTTCAACTAAAATAAGTGTGTTTAAAGTCATTTCTGTGCCTGAAATTGGTCAAAATTGAAGATTTTGAGTAAGCAAAATTCCGTAAAAATTGCAAATTTGGTCACTGTGAGGGTTTAAAAAGTGGTTATCCAACATGAGGCACGATCCAATTGACATTTTGAATCATTTTTGGTACAGTTCAAAAAATCAATTTTCTGATCAAAAACGATGACTCTGGACCTGTCGAATGTTCCCAAAATGGACAATATGTATGAAATTGTAGCATTTAATCTTTTGACTCTGAATGATTGTTGGGCGTGAAATATGACTTTTTCAACTAAAATAAGTGTGTTTAAAGTTATTTCTGTGCCTGAAATTGGTCAAAATTGAAGCTTCTGAGTAAGCAAAACTCTGTAAAAATGGCAATTTTGGTCACTGTGAGGGTTTAAAAATGTTTTTATCCAACATGAGGCACGATCCAATTGACATTTTGAATTATTTTTGGTAAGTCCAAAAAATCAATTTTCCGATGAAAAACGATGACTCCGGACCTGTCGAATGTTCCCAAAAAGGTCAATATGGATGAAATTTTAACATTTAATCTTTTGACTCTAAATGACTGTTCGATGTGAATTATGAATTTTTCAACTAAAATAAGTGTGTTTAAAGTCATTTCTGTGCCTGAAATTGCTCAAAATTGAAGCTTTAGAGTAAGCAAAACTCTGTAAAAATTGCAATTTTGGTCACTGTGAGGGTTTAAAAAGTGGTTATTCAACATGAGGCACGATCCAATTGACATTTTTAATCATTTTTGGTACAGGCCAAAAAATCAGTTTTCTGATGAAAAACGATGACTCCGGACCTGTCGAACGTTCCCAAAATGGACAATATGGATGAAATTTTAACATTTAATCTTTTGACTCTAAATGACTGTTGGATGTGATTTATGACTTTTTCAACTAAAATAAGTGTGCTTAAAGTCACTTCTGTGCCTGAAATCGGTCAAAATTGAAGCTTTTGAGTAAGCAAAACTCTGCAAAAAGGGCAATTTTGGTCACTGTGAGGGTTTAAAAAGTGGTTATCCAAGATGAGGCACGATCCAATTGACATTTTGAATAATTTTTGGTACAGTTAAAAAATCAATTTTCTGATCAAAAACGATGACTGTCGAACGTTCCCAAAATGGTCAAAATGGATGAAATTGAAGCATTTAATCTTTTGACTCTGAATGATTGTTGGATGTGAATTATGACTTTTTCAACTAAAATAAGTGTTTTTAAAGTTATTTCTGTGCCTGAAATTGGTCAAAATTGAAGCTTTTGAGTAAGCAAAACTCTGTAAAACTGGCAATTATGGTCACTGTGAGGGTTTAAAAAGTGGTTATCCAACATGAGGCACGATCCAATTGACATTTTGAATCATTTTTGGTACAGTCCAAAAAATCAGTTTTCTGATGAAAAACGATGACTCCGGACCTGTCGAACGTTCCCAAAATGGTCAATATGGATGAAATTTTAACATTTAATCTTTTGACTCTAAATGACTGTTGGATGTGAATAAAGACTGTTTCAACTAAAATAAGTGTGTTTAAAGTCATTTCTGTGCCTGAAATTGCTCAAAATTGAAGCTTTAGAGTAAGCAAAACTCTGTAAAAATTGCAATTTTGGTCACTGTGAGGGTTTCAAAAGTGGTTATTCAACATGAGGCACGATCCAATTGACATTTTTAATCATTTTTGGTACAGGCCAAAAAATCAATTTTCTGATGAAAAACGATGACTCCGGACCTGTCGAACGTTCCCAAAATGGACAATATGGATGAAATTTTAACATTTAATCTTTTGACTCTAAATGACTGTTGGATGTGATTTATGACTTTTTCAACTAAAATAAGTGTGCTTAAAGTCACTTCTGTGCCTGAAATCGGTCAAAATTGAAGCTTTTGAGTAAGCAAAACTCTGTAAAAAGGGCAATTTTGGTCACTGTGAGGGTTTAAAAAGTGGCTATCCAAGATGAGGCACGATCCAATTGACATTTTGAATCATTTTTGGTACAGTTAAAAAAATCAATTTTCTGATCAAAAACGATGACTGTCGAACGTTCCCAAAATGGTCAAAATGGATGAAATTGAAGCATTTAATCTTTTGACTCTGAATGATTGTTGGATGTGAATTATGACTTTTTCAACTAAATCAAGTGTTTTTAAAGTTATTTCTGTGCCTGAAATTGGTCAAAATTGAAGCTTTTGAGTAAGCAAAACTCTGTAAAACTGGCAATTATGGTCACTGTGAGGGTTTAAAAAGTGGTTATCCAACATGAGGCACGATCCAATTGATATTTTGAATCATTTTTGGTACAGTCCAAAAAATCAACTTTATGATGAAAAACGATGACTCCGGACCTGTCGAACGTTCCCAAAATGGTCAATATGGATGACATTTTAACATTTAATCTTTTGACTCTAAATGACTGTTGGATGTGAATTATGACTTTTTCAACTAAAATAAGTGTGTTTAAAGTCATTTCTGTGCCTGAAATTGGTCAAAATTGAAGATTTTGAGTAAGCAAAACTCCGTAAAAATTGCAAATTTGGTCACTGTGAGGGTTTAAAAAGTGGTTATCCAACATGAGGCACGATCCAATTGACATTTTGAATCATTTTTGGTACAGTTCAAAAAATCAATTTTCTGATCAAAAACGATGACTCTGGACCTGTCGAACGTTCCCAAAATGGACAATATGTATGAAATTGTAGCATTTAATCTTTTGACTCTGAATGATTGTTGGGCGTGAAATATGACTTTTTCAACTAAAATAAGTGTGTTTAAAGTTATTTCTGTGCCTGAAATTGGTCAATATTTAAGATTTTGAGTAAGCAAAACTCTGTAAAAACGGCAATTTTGGTTACTGTGAGGGTTTCAAAAGTGGTTATTCAACATGAGGCACGATCCAATTGACATTTTGAATCATTTTTGGTACAGTCCAAAAAATCAATTTTCTGATGAAAAACGATGACTCCGGACCTGTCGAATGTTCCCAAAAAGGTCAATATGGATGAAATTTTAACATTTAATCTTTTGACTCTAAATGACTGTTCGATGTGAATTATGAATTTTTCAACTAAAATACGTGTGTTTAAAGTCATTTCTGTGCCTGAAATTGCTCAAAATTGAAGCTTTAGAGTAAGCAAAACTCTGTAAAAATTGCAATTTTGGTCACTGTGAGGGTTTCAAAAGTGGTTATTCAACATGAGGCACGATCCAATTGACATTTTTAATCATTTTTGGTACAGGCCAAAAAATCAATTTTCTGATGAAAAACGATGACTCCGGACCTGTCGAACGTTCCCAAAATGGACAATATGGATGAAATTTTAACATTTAATCTTTTGACTCTAAATGACTGTTGGATGTGATTTATGACTTTTTCAACTAAAATAAGTGTGCTTAAAGTCACTTCTGTGCCTGAAATCGGTCAAAATTGAAGCTTTTGAGTAAGCAAAACTCTGTAAAAATGGCAATTTTGGTCACTGTGAGGGTTTAAAAATGTGGTTATCCAACATGAGGCACGATCCAATTGACATTTTGAATTATTTTTGGTACAGTCCAAAAAAATCAATTTTCCGATGAAAAACGATGACTCCGGACCTGTCAAACGCTCCCAAAATGGTCAATATGGATGAAATTTTAACATTTTATCTTTTGACTCTAAATGACTGTTCGATGTGAATTATGACTTTTTCAACTAAAATAATTGTGTTTAAAGTCATTTCTGTGCCTGAAATTGGTCAATATTTAAGATTTTGAGTAAGCAAAACTCTGTAAAACTGGCAATTATGGTCACTGTGAGAGTTTAAAAAGTGGTTATCCAACATGAGGCACGATCCCATTGACATTTTTAATCATTTTTGGTACAGTTAAAAAATAAATTTTCTGATCAAAAACGATGACTGTCGAACGTTCCCAAAATGGTCAAAATGGATGAAATTGAAGTATTTAATCTTTTGACTCTGAATGATTGTTGGATGTGAATTATGACTTTTTCAACTAAAATAAGTGTGTTTAAAGTTATTTCTGTGCCTGAAATTGGTCAAAATTGAAGCTTCTGAGTAAGCAAAACTCTGTAAAAATGGCAATTTTGGTCACTGTGAGAGTTTAAAAATGTGGTTATCCAACATGAGGCACGATCCAATTGACATTTTGAATTATTTTTGATAAGTCCAAAAAATCAATTTTCCGATGAAAAACGATGACTCCGGACCTGTCAAACGCTCCAAAAATGGTCAATATGGATGAAATTTTAACATTTTATCTTTTGACTCTAAATGACTGTTCGATGTGAATTATGACTTTTTCAACTAAAATAATTGTGTTTAAAGTCATTTCTGTGCCTGAAATTGGTCAATATTTAAGATTTTGAGTAAGCAAAACTCTGTAAAAACGGCAATTTTGGTTACTGTGAGGGTTTCAAAAGTGGTTATTCAACATGAGGCACGATCCAATTGACATTTTGAATCATTTTTGGTACAGTCCAAAAAATCAATTTTCTGATGAAAAACGATGACTCCGGACCTGTCGAATGTTCCCAAAAAGGTCAATATGGATGAAATTTTAACATTTAATCTTTTGACTCTAAATGACTGTTCGATGTGAATTATGAATTTTTCAACTAAAATAAGTGTGCTTAAAGTCACTTCTGTGCCTGAAATCGGTCAAAATTGAAGCTTTTGAGTAAGCAAAACTCTGTAAAAATTGCAATTTTGGTCACTGTGAGGGTTTAAAAAGTGGTTATCCAAGATGAGGCACGATCCAATTGACATTTTGAATAATTTTTGGTACAGTTAAAAAATCAATTTTCTGATCAAAAACGATGACTGTCGAACGTTCCCAAAATGGTCAAAATGGATGAAATTGAAGCATTTAATCTTTTGACTCTGAATGATTGTTGGATGTGAATTATGACTTTTTCAACTAAAATAAGTGTTTTTAAAGTTATTTCTGTGCCTGAAATTGGTCAAAATTGAAGCTTTTGAGTAAGCAAAACTCTGTAAAACTGGCAATTATGGTCACTGTGAGGGTTTAAAAAGTGGTTATCCAACATGAGGCACGATCCAATTGACATTTTGAATCATTTTTGGTACAGTCCAAAAAATCAGTTTTCTGATGAAAAACGATGACTCCGGACCTGTCGAACGTTCCCAAAATGGTCAATATGGATGAAATTTTAACATTTAATCTTTTGACTCTAAATGACTGTTGGATGTGAATAAAGACTTTTTCAACTAAAATAGGTGTGTTTAAAGTCATTTCTGTGCCTGAAATTGGTCAAAATTGAAGATTTTGAGTAAGCAAAACTCTGTAAAAATTGCAATTTTGGTCACTGTGAGGGTTTAAAAAGTGGTTATTCAACATGAGGCACGATCCAATTGACATTTTGAATAATTTTTGGTACAGTTCAAAAAATCAATTTTCTGATCAAAAACGATGACTCTGGACCTGTCGAACGTTCCCAAAATGGACAATATGGATGAAATTGTAGCATTTAATCTTTTGACTCTGAATGATTGTTGGACGTGAAATATGACTTTTTCAACTAAAATAAGTGTGTTTAAAGTTATTTCTGTGCCTGAAATTGGTCAAAATTGAAGCTTTTGAGTAAGCAAAACTCAGTAAAACTGGCAATTATGGTCACTGTAAGGGTTTAAAAAGTGGTTATCCAACATGAGGCACAATCCCATTGACATTTTTATTCATTTTTGGTACAGGCCAAAAAATAAATTTTCTGATGAAAAACGATGACTGTCGAACGTTCCCAAAATGGTCAAAATGGATGAAATTGAAGCATTTAATCTTTTGACTCTGAATGATTGTTGGATGTGAATTATGACTTTTTCAACTAAAATAAGTGTGTTTAAAGTTATTTCTGTGCCTGAAATTGGTCAAAATTGAAGCTTCTGAGTAAGCAAAACTCTGTAAAAATGGCAATTTTGGTCACTGTGAGGGTTTAAAAAGTGGCTATCCAAGATGAGGCACGATCCAATTGACATTTTGAATCATTTTTGGTACAGTTAAAAAAATCAATTTTCTGATCAAAAACGATGACTGTCGAACGTTCCCAAAATGGTCAAAATGGATGAAATTGAAGCATTTAATCTTTTGACTCTGAATGATTGTTGGATGTGAATTATGACTTTTTCAACTAAAATAAGTGTTTTTAAAGTTATTTCTGTGCCTGAAATTGGTCAAAATTGAAGCTTTTGAGTAAGCAAAACTCTGTAAAACTGGCAATTATGGTCACTGTGAGGGTTTAAAAAGTGGTTATCCAACATGAGGCACGATCCAATTGACATTTTGAATTATTTTTGGTACAGTCCAAAAAACTCAATTGTCTGATGAAAAATGGTGACTCCGGACCTGTCGAACTTTCCCAAAATTGTCAATATGGATACAATTTTAACATTTAATCTTTTGACTCTAAATGACTGTTGGATGTGAATTATGACTTTTTCAACTAAAATAAGTGTGTTTAAAGTCATTTCTGTGCCTGAAATTGGTCAAAATTGAAGATTTTGAGTAAGCAAAACTCTGTAAAAATTGCAATTTTGGTCACTGTGAGGGTTTAAAAAGTGGTTATTCAACATGAGGCACGATCCAATTGACATTTTGAATCATTTTTGGTACAGTTCAAAAAATCAATTTTCTGATCAAAAACGATGACTCTGGACCTGTCGAACGTTCCCAAAATGGACAATATGGATGAAATTGTAGCATTTAATCTTTTGACTCTGAATGATTGTTGGACGTGAAATATGACTTTTTCAACTAAAATAAGTGTGTTTAAAGTTATTTCTGTGCCTGAAATTGGTCAAAATTGAAGCTTTTGAGTAAACAAAACTCTGTAAAAATGGCAATTTTGGTCACTGTAAGGGTTTAAAAATGTGGTTATCCAACATGAGGCACGATCCAATTGACATTTTGAATTATTTTTGGTACAGTCCAAAAAACTCAATTGTCTGATGAAAAACGGTTACTCCGGACCTTTTGAACGTTCCCAAAAAGGTCAATATGGATGAAATTTTAACATTTAATCTTTTGACTCTAAATGACTGTTTGATGTGAATTATGACTTTTTCAACTAAAATAAGTGTGTTTAAAGTCATTTCTGTGCCTGAAATTGCTCAAAATTGAAGCTTTTGAGTAAGCAAAACTCTGTAAAACTGGCAATTATGGTCACTGTGAGGGTTTAAAAAGTGGTTATCCAACATGAGGCACGATCCCATTGACATTTTTAATCATTTTTGGTACAGGCCAAAAAATAAATTTTCTGATGAAAAACGATGACTCCGGACCTGTCGAACGTTCCCAAAATGGTCAATATGGGTGAAATTTTAACATTTAATCTTTTGACTCTAAATGACTGTTGGATGTGAATTATGACTTTTTCAACTAAAATAAGTGTGTTTAAAGTCATTTCTGTGCCTGAAATTGGTCAAAATTGAAGATTTTGAGTAAGCAAAACTCTGTAAAAATTGCAATTTTGGTCACTGTGAGGGTTTAAAAAGTGGTTATCCAACATGAGGCACGATCCAATTGACATTTTGAATCATTTTTGGTACAGTTCAAAAAATCAATTTTCTGATCAAAAACGATGACTGTCGAACGTTCCCCAAGTGGTCAAAATGGATGAAATTGAAGCATTTAATCTTTTGACTCTGAATGATTGTTGGATGTGAATTATGACTTTTTCAACTAAAATAAGTGTGTTTAAAGTTATTTCTGTGCCTGAAATTGGTCAAAATTGAAGCTTTTGAGTAAGCAAAACTCTGTAAAACTGGCAATTATGTTCACTGTGAGGGTTTAAAAAGTGGTTATCCAACATGAGGCACGATCCAATTGACATTTTGAATCATTTTTGGTACAGTCCAAAAAATCAGTTTTCTGATGAAAAACGATGACTCCGGACCTGTCGAACGTTCCCAAAATGGTCAATATGGATGAAATTTTAACATTTAATCTTTTGACTCTAAATGACTGTTGGATGTGAATTATGACTTTTTCAACTAAAATAAGTGTGTTTAAAGTCATTTCTGTGCCTGAAATTGGTCAAAATTGAAGATTTTGAGTAAGCAAAACTCTGTAAAAATTGCAATTTTGGTCACTGTGAGGGTTTAAAAAGTGGTTATTTAACATGAGGCACGATCCAATTGACATTTTGAATAATTTTTGGTACAGTTCAAAAAATCAATTTTCTGATCAAAAACGATGACTCTGGACCTGTCGAACGTTCCCAAAATGGACAATATGGATGAAATTGTAGCATTTAATCTTTTGACTCTGAATGATTGTTGGACGTGAAATATGACTTTTTCAACTAAAATAAGTGTGCTTAAAGTCACTTCTGTGCCTGAAATCGGTCAAAATTGAAGCTTTTGAGTAAGCAAAACTCTGTAAAAAGGGCAATTTTGGTCACTGTGAGGGTTTAAAAAGTGGCTATCCAAGATGAGGCACGATCCAATAACTTTAAACACACTTATTTTAGTTGAAAAAGTCATAATTCACATCCAACAATCATTCAGAGTCAAAAGATTAAATGCTTCAATTTCATCCATTTTGACCACTTGGGGAACGTTCGACAGTCATCGTTTTTGATCAGAAAATTGATTTTTTGAACTGTACCAAAAATGATTCAAAATGTCAATTGGATCGTGCCTCATGTTGGATAACCACTTTTTAAACCCTCACAGTGACCAAAATTGCAATTTTTACAGAGTTTTGCTTACTCAAAATCTTCAATTTTGACCAATTTCAGGCACAGAAATGACTTTAAACACACTTATTTTAGTTGAAAAAGTCATAATTCACATCCAACAGTCATTTAGAGTCAAAAGATTAAATGTTAAAATTTCACCCATATTGACCATTTTGGGAACGTTCGACAGGTCCGGAGTCATCGTTTTTCATCAGAAAATTTATTTTTTGGCCTGTACCAAAAATGATTAAAAATGTCAATGGGATCGTGCCTCATGTTGGATAACCACTTTTTAAACCCTCACAGTGACCATAATTGCCAGTTTTACAGAGTTTTGCTTACTCAAAAGCTTCAATTTTGAGCAATTTCAGGCACAGAAATGACTTTAAACACACTTATTTTAGTTGAAAAAGTCATAATTCACATCAAACAGTCATTTAGAGTCAAAAGATTAAATGTTAAAATTTCATCCATATTGACCTTTTTGGGAACGTTCAAAAGGTCCGGAGTAACCGTTTTTCATCAGACAATTGAGTTTTTTTGACTGTACCAAAAATAATTCAAAATGTCAATTGGATCGTGCCTCATGTTGGATAACCACATTTTTAAACCCTTACAGTGACCAAAATTGCCATTTTTACAGAGTTTTGTTTACTCAAAAGCTTCAATTTTGACCAATTTCAGGCACAGAAATAACTTTAAACACACTTATTTTAGTTGAAAAAGTCATATTTCACGTCCAACAATCATTCAGAGTCAAAAGATTAAATGCTACAATTTCATCCATATTGTCCATTTTGGGAACGTTCGACAGGTCCAGAGTCATCGTTTTTGATCAGAAAATTGATTTTTTGAACTGTACCAAAAATGATTCAAAATGTCAATTGGATCGTGCCTCATGTTGAATAACCACTTTTTAAACCCTCACAGTGACCAAAATTGCAATTTTTACAGAGTTTTGCTTACTCAAAATCTTCAATTTTGACCAATTTCAGGCACAGAAATGACTTTAAACACACTTATTTTAGTTGAAAAAGTCATAATTCACATCCAACAGTCATTTAGAGTCAAAAGATTAAATGTTAAAATTGTATCCATATTGACAATTTTGGGAAAGTTCGACAGGTCCGGAGTCACCATTTTTCATCAGACAATTGAGTTTTTTGGACTGTACCAAAAATAATTCAAAATGTCAATTGGATCGTGCCTCATGTTGGATAACCACTTTTTAAACCCTCACAGTGACCAAAATTGCCCTTTTTACAGAGTTTTGCTTACTCAAAAGCTTCAATTTTGACCGATTTCAGGCACAGAAGTGACTTTAAGCACACTTATTTTAGTTGAAAAAGTCATAAATCACATCCAACAGTCATTTAGAGTCAAAAGATTAAATGTTAAAATTTCATCCATATTGTCCATTTTGGGAACGTTCGACAGGTCCGGAGTCATCGTTTTTCATCAGAAAATTGATTTTTTGGCCTGTACCAAAAATGATTAAAAATGTCAATTGGATCGTGCCTCATGTTGAATAACCACTTTTTAAAACCTCACAGTGACCAAAATTGCAATTTTTACAGAGCTTTGCTTACTCAAAAGCTTCAATTTTGAGCAATTTCAGGCACAGAAATGACTTTAAACACACTTATTTTAGTTGAAAAAGTCATAATTCACATCGAACAGTCATTTAGAGTCAAAAGATTAAATGTTAAAATTTCATCCATATTGTCCATTTTGGGAACGTTCGACAGGTCCGGAGTCATCGTTTTTCATCAGAAAATTGATTTTTTGGCCTGTACCAAAAATGATTCAAAATGTCAATTGGATCGTGCCTCATGTTGGATAACCACTTTTTAAACCCTCACAGTGACCATAATTGCCAGTTTTACAGAGTTTTGCTTACTCAAAAGCTTCAATTTTGACCAATTTCAGGCACAGAAATAACTTTAAAAACACTTATTTTAGTTGAAAAAGTCATAATTCACATCCAACAATCATTCAGAGTCAAAAGATTAAATGCTTCAATTTCATCCATTTTGACCATTTTGGGAACGTTCGACAGTCATCGTTACTCAAAATTGAAGCTTTTGAGTAAGCAAAACTCTGTAAAACTGGCAATTATGTTCACTGTGAGGGTTTAAAAAGTGGTTATCCAACATGAGGCACGATCCAATTGACATTTTGAATCATTTTTGGTACAGTCCAAAAAATCAGTTTTCTGATGAAAAACGATGACTCCGGACCTGTCGAACGTTCCCAAAATGGTCAATATGGATGAAATTTTAACATTTAATCTTTTGACTCTAAATGACTGTTGGATGTGAATTATGACTTTTACAACTAAAATAAGTGTGTTTAAAGTCATTTCTGTGCCTGAAATTGGTCAAAATTGAAGATTTTGAGTAAGCAAAACTCTGTAAAAATTGCAATTTTGGTCACTGTGAGGGTTTAAAAAGTGGTTATTTAACATGAGGCACGATCCAATTGACATTTTGAATAATTTTTGGTACAGTTCAAAAAATCAATTTTCTGATCAAAAACGATGACTCTGGACCTGTCGAACGTTCCCAAAATGGACAATATGGATGAAATTGTAGCATTTAATCTTTTGACTCTGAATGATTGTTGGACGTGAAATATGACTTTTTCAACTAAAATAAGTGTGTTTAAAGTAATTTCTGTGCCTGAAATTGGTCAAAATTGAAGCTTTTGAGTAAGCAAAACTCAGTAAAACTGGCAATTATGGTCACTGTGAGGGTTTAAAAAGTGGTTATCCAACATGAGGCACGATCCCATTGACATTTTTAATCATTTTTGGTACAGGCCAAAAAATAAATTTTCTGATGAAAAACGATGACTCCGGACCTGTCGAACGTTCCCAAAATGGTCAATATGGATGACATTTTAACATTTAATCTTTTGACTCTAAATGACTGTTGGATGTGAATTATGACTTTTTCAACTAAAATAAGTGTGTTTAAAGTCATTTCTGTGCCTGAAATTGGTCAAAATTGAAGATTTTGAGTAAGCAAAACTCCGTAAAAATTGCAAATTTGGTCACTGTGAGGGTTTAAAAAGTGGTTATCCAACATGAGGCACGATCCAATTGACATTTTGAATCATTTTTGGTACAGTTCAAAAAATCAATTTTCTGATCAAAAACGATGACTCTGGACCTGTCGAACGTTCCCAAAATGGACAATATGTATGAAATTGTAGCATTTAATCTTTTGACTCTGAATGATTGTTGGGCGTGAAATATGACTTTTTCAACTAAAATAAGTGTGTTTAAAGTTATTTCTGTGCCTGAAATTGGTCAAAATTGAAGCTTCTGAGTAAGCAAAACTCTGTAAAAATGGCAATTTTGGTCACTGTGAGGGTTTAAAAATGTGGTTATCCAACATGAGGCACGATCCAATTGACATTTTGAATTATTTTTGGTACAGTCCAAAAAATCAATTTTCCGATGAAAAACGATGACTCCGGACCTGTCAAACGCTCCCAAAATGGTCAATATGGATGAAATTTTAACATTTTATCTTTTGACTCTAAATGACTGTTCGATGTGAATTATGACTTTTTCAACTAAAATAATTGTGTTTAAAGTCATTTCTGTGCCTGAAATTGGTCAAATTTTAAGATTTTGAGTAAGCAAAACTCTGTAAAAACGGCAATTTTGGTTACTGTGAGGGTTTCAAAAGTGGTTATTCAACATGAGGCACGATCCAATTGACATTTTGAATCATTTTTGGTACAGTCCAAAAAATCTATTTTCTGATGAAAAACGATGACTCCGGACCTGTCGAATGTTCCCAAAAAGGTCAATATGGATGAAATTTTTGACATTTAATCTTTTGACTCTAAATGACTGTTCGATGTGAATTATGAATTTTTCAACTAAAATAAGTGTGTTTAAAGTCATTTCTGTGCCTGAAATTGCTCAAAATTGAAGCTTTAGAGTAAGCAAAACTCTGTAAAAAATTGCAATTTTGGTCACTGTGAGGGTTTAAAAAGTGGTTCTTCAACATGAGGCACGATCCAATTGACATTTTTAATCATTTTTGGTACAGGCCAAAAAATCAATTTTCTGATGAAAAACGATGACTCCGGACCTGTTGAACGTTCCCAAAATGGACAATATGGATGAAATTTTAACATTTAATCTTTTGACTCTAAATGACTGTTGGATGTGATTTATGACTTTTTCAACTAAAATAAGTGTGCTTAAAGTCACTTCTGTGCCTGAAATCGGTCAAAATTGAAGCTTTTGAGTAAGCAAAACTCTGTAAAAAGGGCAATTTTGGTCACTGTGAGGGTTTAAAAAGTGGTTATCCAAGATGAGGCACGATCCAATTGACATTTTGAATCATTTTTGGTACAGTTCAAAAAATCAATTTTCTGATAAAAAACGATGACTGTCGAACGTTCCCAAAATGGTCAAAATGGATGAAATTGAAGCATTTTATCTTTTGACTCTGAATGATTGTTGGATGTGAATTATGACTTTTTCAACTAAAATAAGTGTTTTTAAAGTTATTTCTGTGCCTGAAATTGGTCAAAATTGAAGCTTTTGAGTAAGCAAAACTCTGTAAAACTGGCAATTATGGTCACTGTGAGGGTTTAAAAAGTGGTTATCCAACATGAGGCACGATCCAATTGACATTTTGAATCATTTTTGGTACAGTCCAAAAAATCAGTTTTCTGATGAAAAACGATGACTCCGGACCTGTCGAACGTTCCCAAAATGGTCAATATGGATGCAATTTTAACATTTAATCTTTTGACTCTAAATGACTGTTCGATGTGAATTATGACTTTTTCAACTAAAATAAGTGTGTTTAAAGTCATTTCTGTGCCTGAAATTGGTCAAAATTGAAGATTTTGAGTAAGCAAAACTCTGTAAAAATTGCAATTTTGGTCATGTGAGGGTTTAAAAAGTGGTTATTCAACATGAGGCACGATCCAATTGACATTTTGAATCATTTTTGGTACAGTCCAAAAAATCAGTTTTCTGATGAAAAACGATGACTCCGGACCTGTCGAACGTTCCCAAAATGGTCAATATGGATGAAATTTTAACATTTTATCTTTTGACTCTAAATGACTGTTCGATGTGAATTATGACTTTTTCAACTAAAATAATTGTGTTTAAAGTCATTTCTGTGCCTGAAATTGGTCAATATTTAAGATTTTGAGTAAGCAAAACTCTGTAAAAACGGCAATTTTGGTTACTGTGAGGGTTTCAAAAGTGGTTATTCAACATGAGGCACGATCCCATTGACATTTTTAATCATTTTTGGTACAGGCCAAAAAATAAATTTTCTGATGAAAAACGATGACTCCGGACCTGTCGAACGTTCCCAAAATGGTCAATATGGATGAAATTTTAACATTTTATCTTTTGACTCTAAATGACTGTTGGATGTGAATTATGACTTTTTCAACTAAAATAAGCGTGTTTAAAGTCATTTCTGTGCCTGAAATTGGTCAAAATTGAAGATTTTGAGTAAGCAAAACTCTGGAAAAATTGCAATTTTGGTCACTGTGAGGGTTTAAAAAGTGGTTATCCAACATGAGGCACGATCCAATTGACATTTTGAATCATTTTTGGTACAGTTCAAAAAATCAATTTTCTGATCAAAAACGATGACTGTCGAACGTTCCCCAAGTGGTCAAAATGGATGAAATTGAAGCATTTAATCTTTTGACTCTGAATGATTGTTGGATGTGAATTATGACTTTTTCAACTAAAATAAGTGTGTTTAAAGTTATTTCTGTGCCTGAAATTGGTCAAAATTGAAGCTTTTGAGTAAGCAAAACTCTGTAAAACTGGCAATTATGTTCACTGTGAGGGTTTAAAAAGTGGTTATCCAACATGAGGCACGATCCAATTGACATTTTGAATCATTTTTGGTACAGTCCAAAAAATCAGTTTTCTGATGAAAAACGATGACTCCGGACCTGTCGAACGTTCCCAAAATGGTCAATATGGATGAAATTTTAACATTTAATCTTTTGACTCTAAATGACTGTTGGATGTGAATTATGACTTTTTCAACTAAAATAAGTGTGTTTAAAGTCATTTCTGTGCCTGAAATTGGTCAAAATTGAAGATTTTGAGTAAGCAAAACTCTGTAAAAATTGCAATTTTGGTCACTGTGAGGGTTTAAAAAGTGGTTATTTAACATGAGGCACGATCCAATTGACATTTTGAATAATTTTTGGTACAGTTCAAAAAATCAATTTTCTGATCAAAAACGATGACTCTGGACCTGTCGAACGTTCCCAAAATGGACAATATGGATGAAATTGTAGCATTTAATCTTTTGACTCTGAATGATTGTTGGACGTGAAATATGACTTTTTCAACTAAAATAAGTGTGCTTAAAGTCACTTCTGTGCCTGAAATCGGTCAAAATTGAAGCTTTTGAGTAAGCAAAACTCTGTAAAAAGGGCAATTTTGGTCACTGTGAGGGTTTAAAAAGTGGCTATCCAAGATGAGGCACGATCCAATAACTTTAAACACACTTATTTTAGTTGAAAAAGTCATAATTCACATCCAACAATCATTCAGAGTCAAAAGATTAAATGCTTCAATTTCATCCATTTTGACCACTTGGGGAACGTTCGACAGTCATCGTTTTTGATCAGAAAATTGATTTTTTGAACTGTACCAAAAATGATTCAAAATGTCAATTGGATCGTGCCTCATGTTGGATAACCACTTTTTAAACCCTCACAGTGACCAAAATTGCAATTTTTACAGAGTTTTGCTTACTCAAAATCTTCAATTTTGACCAATTTCAGGCACAGAAATGACTTTAAACACACTTATTTTAGTTGAAAAAGTCATAATTCACATCCAACAGTCATTTAGAGTCAAAAGATTAAATGTTAAAATTTCACCCATATTGACCATTTTGGGAACGTTCGACAGGTCCGGAGTCATCGTTTTTCATCAGAAAATTTATTTTTTGGCCTGTACCAAAAATGATTAAAAATGTCAATGGGATCGTGCCTCATGTTGGATAACCACTTTTTAAACCCTCACAGTGACCATAATTGCCAGTTTTACAGAGTTTTGCTTACTCAAAAGCTTCAATTTTGAGCAATTTCAGGCACAGAAATGACTTTAAACACACTTATTTTAGTTGAAAAAGTCATAATTCACATCAAACAGTCATTTAGAGTCAAAAGATTAAATGTTAAAATTTCATCCATATTGACCTTTTTGGGAACGTTCAAAAGGTCCGGAGTAACCGTTTTTCATCAGACAATTGAGTTTTTTGGACTGTACCAAAAATAATTCAAAATGTCAATTGGATCGTGCCTCATGTTGGATAACCACATTTTTAAACCCTTACAGTGACCAAAATTGCCATTTTTACAGAGTTTTGTTTACTCAAAAGCTTCAATTTTGACCAATTTCAGGCACAGAAATAACTTTAAACACACTTATTTTAGTTGAAAAAGTCATATTTCACGTCCAACAATCATTCAGAGTCAAAAGATTAAATGCTACAATTTCATCCATATTGTCCATTTTGGGAACGTTCGACAGGTCCAGAGTCATCGTTTTTGATCAGAAAATTGATTTTTTGAACTGTACCAAAAATGATTCAAAATGTCAATTGGATCGTGCCTCATGTTGAATAACCACTTTTTAAACCCTCACAGTGACCAAAATTGCAATTTTTACAGAGTTTTGCTTACTCAAAATCTTCAATTTTGACCAATTTCAGGCACAGAAATGACTTTAAACACACTTATTTTAGTTGAAAAAGTCATAATTCACATCCAACAGTCATTTAGAGTCAAAAGATTAAATGTTAAAATTGTATCCATATTGACAATTTTGGGAAAGTTCGACAGGTCCGGAGTCACCATTTTTCATCAGACAATTGAGTTTTTTGGACTGTACCAAAAATAATTCAAAATGTCAATTGGATCGTGCCTCATGTTGGATAACCACTTTTTAAACCCTCACAGTGACCAAAATTGCCCTTTTTACAGAGTTTTGCTTACTCAAAAGCTTCAATTTTGACCGATTTCAGGCACAGAAGTGACTTTAAGCACACTTATTTTAGTTGAAAAAGTCATAAATCACATCCAACAGTCATTTAGAGTCAAAAGATTAAATGTTAAAATTTCATCCATATTGTCCATTTTGGGAACGTTCGACAGGTCCGGAGTCATCGTTTTTCATCAGAAAATTGATTTTTTGGCCTGTACCAAAAATGATTAAAAATGTCAATTGGATCGTGCCTCATGTTGAATAACCACTTTTTAAAACCTCACAGTGACCAAAATTGCAATTTTTACAGAGCTTTGCTTACTCAAAAGCTTCAATTTTGAGCAATTTCAGGCACAGAAATGACTTTAAACACACTTATTTTAGTTGAAAAAGTCATAATTCACATCGAACAGTCATTTAGAGTCAAAAGATTAAATGTTAAAATTTCATCCATATTGTCCATTTTGGGAACGTTCGACAGGTCCGGAGTCATCGTTTTTCATCAGAAAATTGATTTTTTGGCCTGTACCAAAAATGATTCAAAATGTCAATTGGATCGTGCCTCATGTTGGATAACCACTTTTTAAACCCTCACAGTGACCATAATTGCCAGTTTTACAGAGTTTTGCTTACTCAAAAGCTTCAATTTTGACCAATTTCAGGCACAGAAATAACTTTAAAAACACTTATTTTAGTTGAAAAAGTCATAATTCACATCCAACAATCATTCAGAGTCAAAAGATTAAATGCTTCAATTTCATCCATTTTGACCATTTTGGGAACGTTCGACAGTCATCGTTACTCAAAATTGAAGCTTTTGAGTAAGCAAAACTCTGTAAAACTGGCAATTATGTTCACTGTGAGGGTTTGAAAAGTGGTTATCCAACATGAGGCACGATCCAATTGACATTTTGAATCATTTTTGGTACAGTCCAAAAAATCAGTTTTCTGATGAAAAACGATGACTCCGGACCTGTCGAACGTTCCCAAAATGGTCAATATGGATGAAATTTTAACATTTAATCTTTTGACTCTAAATGACTGTTGGATGTGAATTATGACTTTTACAACTAAAATAAGTGTGTTTAAAGTCATTTCTGTGCCTGAAATTGGTCAAAATTGAAGCTTTTGAGTAAGCAAAACTCTGTAAAACTGGCAATTATGTTCACTGTGAGGGTTTAAAAAGTGGTTATCCAACATGAGGCACGATCCAATTGACATTTTGAATCATTTTTGGTACAGTCCAAAAAATCAGTTTTCTGATGAAAAACGATGACTCCGGACCTGTCGAACGTTCCCAAAATGGTCAATATGGATGAAATTTTAACATTTAATCTTTTGACTCTAAATGACTGTTGGATGTGAATTATGACTTTTTCAACTAAAATAAGTGTGTTTAAAGTCATTTCTGTGCCTGAAATTGGTCAAAATTGAAGATTTTGAGTAAGCAAAACTCTGTAAAAATTGCAATTTTGGTCACTGTGAGGGTTTAAAAAGTGGTTATTTAACATGAGGCACGATCCAATTGACATTTTGAATAATTTTTGGTACAGTTCAAAAAATCAATTTTCTGATCAAAAACGATGACTCTGGACCTGTCGAACGTTCCCAAAATGGACAATATGGATGAAATTGTAGCATTTAATCTTTTGACTCTGAATGATTGTTGGACGTGAAATATGACTTTTTCAACTAAAATAAGTGTGCTTAAAGTCACTTCTGTGCCTGAAATCGGTCAAAATTGAAGCTTTTGAGTAAGCAAAACTCTGTAAAAAGGGCAATTTTGGTCACTGTGAGGGTTTAAAAAGTGGCTATCCAAGATGAGGCACGATCCAATAACTTTAAACACACTTATTTTAGTTGAAAAAGTCATAATTCACATCCAACAATCATTCAGAGTCAAAAGATTAAATGCTTCAATTTCATCCATTTTGACCACTTGGGGAACGTTCGACAGTCATCGTTTTTGATCAGAAAATTGATTTTTTGAACTGTACCAAAAATGATTCAAAATGTCAATTGGATCGTGCCTCATGTTGGATAACCACTTTTTAAACCCTCACAGTGACCAAAATTGCAATTTTTACAGAGTTTTGCTTACTCAAAATCTTCAATTTTGACCAATTTCAGGCACAGAAATGACTTTAAACACACTTATTTTAGTTGAAAAAGTCATAATTCACATCCAACAGTCATTTAGAGTCAAAAGATTAAATGTTAAAATTTCACCCATATTGACCATTTTGGGAACGTTCGACAGGTCCGGAGTCATCGTTTTTCATCAGAAAATTTATTTTTTGGCCTGTACCAAAAATGATTAAAAATGTCAATGGGATCGTGCCTCATGTTGGATAACCACTTTTTAAACCCTCACAGTGACCATAATTGCCAGTTTTACAGAGTTTTGCTTACTCAAAAGCTTCAATTTTGAGCAATTTCAGGCACAGAAATGACTTTAAACACACTTATTTTAGTTGAAAAAGTCATAATTCACATCAAACAGTCATTTAGAGTCAAAAGATTAAATGTTAAAATTTCATCCATATTGACCTTTTTGGGAACGTTCAAAAGGTCCGGAGTAACCGTTTTTCATCAGACAATTGAGTTTTTTGGACTGTACCAAAAATAATTCAAAATGTCAATTGGATCGTGCCTCATGTTGGATAACCACATTTTTAAACCCTTACAGTGACCAAAATTGCCATTTTTACAGAGTTTTGTTTACTCAAAAGCTTCAATTTTGACCAATTTCAGGCACAGAAATAACTTTAAACACACTTATTTTAGTTGAAAAAGTCATATTTCACGTCCAACAATCATTCAGAGTCAAAAGATTAAATGCTACAATTTCATCCATATTGTCCATTTTGGGAACGTTCGACAGGTCCAGAGTCATCGTTTTTGATCAGAAAATTGATTTTTTGAACTGTACCAAAAATGATTCAAAATGTCAATTGGATCGTGCCTCATGTTGAATAACCACTTTTTAAACCCTCACAGTGACCAAAATTGCAATTTTTACAGAGTTTTGCTTACTCAAAATCTTCAATTTTGACCAATTTCAGGCACAGAAATGACTTTAAACACACTTATTTTAGTTGAAAAAGTCATAATTCACATCCAACAGTCATTTAGAGTCAAAAGATTAAATGTTAAAATTGTATCCATATTGACAATTTTGGGAAAGTTCGACAGGTCCGGAGTCACCATTTTTCATCAGACAATTGAGTTTTTTGGACTGTACCAAAAATAATTCAAAATGTCAATTGGATCGTGCCTCATGTTGGATAACCACTTTTTAAACCCTCACAGTGACCAAAATTGCCCTTTTTACAGAGTTTTGCTTACTCAAAAGCTTCAATTTTGACCGATTTCAGGCACAGAAGTGACTTTAAGCACACTTATTTTAGTTGAAAAAGTCATAAATCACATCCAACAGTCATTTAGAGTCAAAAGATTAAATGTTAAAATTTCATCCATATTGTCCATTTTGGGAACGTTCGACAGGTCCGGAGTCATCGTTTTTCATCAGAAAATTGATTTTTTGGCCTGTACCAAAAATGATTAAAAATGTCAATTGGATCGTGCCTCATGTTGAAT
Organism: Lissotriton helveticus; assembly: GCF_964261635.1. Classification (NCBI taxonomy): domain Eukaryota; kingdom Metazoa; phylum Chordata; class Amphibia; order Caudata; family Salamandridae; genus Lissotriton; species Lissotriton helveticus. The sequence goes on along the minus strand of NC_136059.1, from coordinate 1,424,937,509 downwards.
AACCACTTTTTAAAACCTCACAGTGACCAAAATTGCAATTTTTACAGAGCTTTGCTTACTCAAAAGCTTCAATTTTGAGCAATTTCAGGCACAGAAATGACTTTAAACACACTTATTTTAGTTGAAAAAGTCATAATTCACATCGAACAGTCATTTAGAGTCAAAAGATTAAATGTTAAAATTTCATCCATATTGTCCATTTTGGGAACGTTCGACAGGTCCGGAGTCATCGTTTTTCATCAGAAAATTGATTTTTTGGCCTGTACCAAAAATGATTCAAAATGTCAATTGGATCGTGCCTCATGTTGGATAACCACTTTTTAAACCCTCACAGTGACCATAATTGCCAGTTTTACAGAGTTTTGCTTACTCAAAAGCTTCAATTTTGACCAATTTCAGGCACAGAAATAACTTTAAAAACACTTATTTTAGTTGAAAAAGTCATAATTCACATCCAACAATCATTCAGAGTCAAAAGATTAAATGCTTCAATTTCATCCATTTTGACCATTTTGGGAACGTTCGACAGTCATCGTTACTCAAAATTGAAGCTTTTGAGTAAGCAAAACTCTGTAAAACTGGCAATTATGTTCACTGTGAGGGTTTGAAAAGTGGTTATCCAACATGAGGCACGATCCAATTGACATTTTGAATCATTTTTGGTACAGTCCAAAAAATCAGTTTTCTGATGAAAAACGATGACTCCGGACCTGTCGAACGTTCCCAAAATGGTCAATATGGATGAAATTTTAACATTTAATCTTTTGACTCTAAATGACTGTTGGATGTGAATTATGACTTTTACAACTAAAATAAGTGTGTTTAAAGTCATTTCTGTGCCTGAAATTGGTCAAAATTGAAGATTTTGAGTAAGCAAAACTCTGTAAAAATTGCAATTTTGGTCACTGTGAGGGTTTAAAAAGTGGTTATTTAACATGAGGCACGATCCAATTGACATTTTGAATAATTTTTGGTACAGTTCAAAAAATCAATTTTCTGATCAAAAACGATGACTCTGGACCTGTCGAACGTTCCCAAAATGGACAATATGGATGAAATTGTAGCATTTAATCTTTTGACTCTGAATGATTGTTGGACGTGAAATATGACTTTTTCAACTAAAATAAGTGTGTTTAAAGTAATTTCTGTGCCTGAAATTGGTCAAAATTGAAGCTTTTGAGTAAGCAAAACTCAGTAAAACTGGCAATTATGGTCACTGTGAGGGTTTAAAAAGTGGTTATCCAACATGAGGCACGATCCCATTGACATTTTTAATCATTTTTGGTACAGGCCAAAAAATAAATTTTCTGATGAAAAACGATGACTCCGGACCTGTCGAACGTTCCCAAAATGGTCAATATGGATGACATTTTAACATTTAATCTTTTGACTCTAAATGACTGTTGGATGTGAATTATGACTTTTTCAACTAAAATAAGTGTGTTTAAAGTCATTTCTGTGCCTGAAATTGGTCAAAATTGAAGATTTTGAGTAAGCAAAACTCCGTAAAAATTGCAAATTTGGTCACTGTGAGGGTTTAAAAAGTGGTTATCCAACATGAGGCACGATCCAATTGACATTTTGAATCATTTTTGGTACAGTTCAAAAAATCAATTTTCTGATCAAAAACGATGACTCTGGACCTGTCGAACGTTCCCAAAATGGACAATATGTATGAAATTGTAGCATTTAATCTTTTGACTCTGAATGATTGTTGGGCGTGAAATATGACTTTTTCAACTAAAATAAGTGTGTTTAAAGTTATTTCTGTGCCTGAAATTGGTCAAAATTGAAGCTTCTGAGTAAGCAAAACTCTGTAAAAATGGCAATTTTGGTCACTGTGAGGGTTTAAAAATGTGGTTATCCAACATGAGGCACGATCCAATTGACATTTTGAATTATTTTTGGTACAGTCCAAAAAATCAATTTTCCGATGAAAAACGATGACTCCGGACCTGTCAAACGCTCCCAAAATGGTCAATATGGATGAAATTTTAACATTTTATCTTTTGACTCTAAATGACTGTTCGATGTGAATTATGACTTTTTCAACTAAAATAATTGTGTTTAAAGTCATTTCTGTGCCTGAAATTGGTCAAATTTTAAGATTTTGAGTAAGCAAAACTCTGTAAAAACGGCAATTTTGGTTACTGTGAGGGTTTCAAAAGTGGTTATTCAACATGAGGCACGATCCAATTGACATTTTGAATCATTTTTGGTACAGTCCAAAAAATCTATTTTCTGATGAAAAACGATGACTCCGGACCTGTCGAATGTTCCCAAAAAGGTCAATATGGATGAAATTTTTTACATTTAATCTTTTGACTCTAAATGACTGTTCGATGTGAATTATGAATTTTTCAACTAAAATAAGTGTGTTTAAAGTCATTTCTGTGCCTGAAATTGCTCAAAATTGAAGCTTTAGAGTAAGCAAAACTCTGTAAAAAATTGCAATTTTGGTCACTGTGAGGGTTTAAAAAGTGGTTCTTCAACATGAGGCACAATCCAATTGACATTTTTAATCATTTTTGGTACAGGCCAAAAAATCAATTTTCTGATGAAAAACGATGACTCCGGACCTGTTGAACGTTCCCAAAATGGACAATATGGATGAAATTTTAACATTTAATCTTTTGACTCTAAATGACTGTTGGATGTGATTTATGACTTTTTCAACTAAAATAAGTGTGCTTAAAGTCACTTCTGTGCCTGAAATCGGTCAAAATTGAAGCTTTTGAGTAAGCAAAACTCTGTAAAAAGGGCAATTTTGGTCACTGTGAGGGTTTAAAAAGTGGTTATCCAAGATGAGGCACGATCCAATTGACATTTTGAATCATTTTTGGTACAGTTCAAAAAATCAATTTTCTGATAAAAAACGATGACTGTCGAACGTTCCCAAAATGGTCAAAATGGATGAAATTGAAGCATTTTATCTTTTGACTCTGAATGATTGTTGGATGTGAATTATGACTTTTTCAACTAAAATAAGTGTTTTTAAAGTTATTTCTGTGCCTGAAATTGGTCAAAATTGAAGCTTTTGAGTAAGCAAAACTCTGTAAAACTGGCAATTATGGTCACTGTGAGGGTTTAAAAAGTGGTTATCCAACATGAGGCACGATCCAATTGACATTTTGAATCATTTTTGGTACAGTCCAAAAAATCAGTTTTCTGATGAAAAACGATGACTCCGGACCTGTCGAACGTTCCCAAAATGGTCAATATGGATGCAATTTTAACATTTAATCTTTTGACTCTAAATGACTGTTCGATGTGAATTATGACTTTTTCAACTAAAATAAGTGTGTTTAAAGTCATTTCTGTGCCTGAAATTGGTCAAAATTGAAGATTTTGAGTAAGCAAAACTCTGTAAAAATTGCAATTTTGGTCATGTGAGGGTTTAAAAAGTGGTTATTCAACATGAGGCACGATCCAATTGACATTTTGAATCATTTTTGGTACAGTCCAAAAAATCAGTTTTCTGATGAAAAACGATGACTCCGGACCTGTCGAACGTTCCCAAAATGGTCAATATGGATGAAATTTTAACATTTTATCTTTTGACTCTAAATGACTGTTCGATGTGAATTATGACTTTTTCAACTAAAATAATTGTGTTTAAAGTCATTTCTGTGCCTGAAATTGGTCAATATTTAAGATTTTGAGTAAGCAAAACTCTGTAAAAACGGCAATTTTGGTTACTGTGAGGGTTTCAAAAGTGGTTATTCAACATGAGGCACGATCCCATTGACATTTTTAATCATTTTTGGTACAGGCCAAAAAATAAATTTTCTGATGAAAAACGATGACTCCGGACCTGTCGAACGTTCCCAAAATGGTCAATATGGATGAAATTTTAACATTTTATCTTTTGACTCTAAATGACTGTTGGATGTGAATTATGACTTTTTCAACTAAAATAAGCGTGTTTAAAGTCATTTCTGTGCCTGAAATTGGTCAAAATTGAAGATTTTGAGTAAGCAAAACTCTGGAAAAATTGCAATTTTGGTCACTGTGAGGGTTTAAAAAGTGGTTATCCAACATGAGGCACGATCCAATTGACATTTTGAATCATTTTTGGTACAGTCCAAAAAATCAATTTTCTGATGAAAAACGATGACTCCGGACCTGTCGAACGTTTCCAAAATGGTCAATATGGATGAAATTTTAACATTTAATCTTTTGACTCTAAATGACTGTTGGATGTGATTTAGGACTTTTTCAACTAAAATAATTGTGTTTAAAGTCTTTTCTGTGCCTGAAATTGGTCAATATTTAAGATTTTGAGTAAGCAAAACTCTGTAAAAACCGCAATTTTGGTTACTGTGACGGTTTCAAAAGTGGTTATTCAACATGAGGCACGATCCAATTGACATTTTGAATCATATTTGGTACAGTCCAAAAAATCAATTTCCTGATGAAAAACGATGACTCCGGACCTGTCGAACGTTCCCAAAATGGTCAATATGGGTGAAATTTTAACATTTAATATTTTGACTCTAAATGACTGTTGGATGTGAATTATGACTTTTTCAACTAAAATAAGTGTGTTTAAAGTCATTTCTGTGCCTGAAATTGGTCAAAATTGAAGATTTTGAGTAAGCAAAACTCTGTAAAAAATGCAATTTTGGTCACTGTGAGGGTTTAAAAAGTGGTTATCCAACATGAGGCACGATCCAATTGACATTTTGAATCATTTTTGGTACAGTTAAAAAATCAATTTTCTGATCAAAAACGATGACTGTCGAACGTTCCCAAAATGGTCAAAATGGATGAAATTGAAGCATTTAATCTTTTGACTCTGAATGATTGTTGGATGTGAATTATGACTTTTTCAACTAAAATAAGTGTTTTTAAAGTTATTTCTGTGCCTGAAATTGGTCAAAATTGAAGCTTTTGAGTAAGCAAACCTCTGTAAAACTGGCAATTATGGTCACTGTGAGGGTTTAAAAAGTGGTTATCCAACATGAGGCACGATCCAATTGACATTTTGAATCATTTTTGGTACAGTCCAAAAAATCAGTTTCCTGATGAAAAACGATGACTCCGGACCTGTCGAACGTTCTCAAAATGGTCAATATGGATGAAATTTTAACATTTAATCTTTTGACTCTAAATGACTGTTGGATGTGAATAAAGACTTTTTCAACTAAAATAAGTGTGTTTAAAGTCATTTCTGTGCCTGAAATTGGTCAAAATTGAAGATTTTGAGTAAGCAAAACTCTGTAAAAATTGCAATTTTGGTCACTGTGAGGGTTTAAAAAGTGGTTATTCAACATGAGGCACGATCTAATTGACATTTTGAATCATTTTTGGTACAGTTCAAAAAATCAATTTTCTGATCAAAAACGATGACTCTGGACCTGTCGAACGTTCCCAAAATGGACAATATGGATGAAATTGTAGCATTTAATCTTTTGACTCTGCATGATTGTTGGACGTGAAATATGTCTTTTTCAACTAAAATAAGTGTGTTTAAAGTTATTTCTGTGCCTGAAATTGGTCAAAATTGAAGCTTTTGAGTAAGCAAAACTCAGTAAAACTGGCAATTATGGTCACTGTGAGGGTTTAAAAAGTGGTTATCCAACATGAGGCACGATCCCATTGACATTTTTAATCATTTTTGGTACAGGCCAAAAAATAAATTTTCTGATGAAAAACGATGACTGTCGAACGTTCCCAAAATGGTCAAAATGGATGGAATTGAAGCATTTAATCTTTTGACTCTGAATGATTGTTGGATGTGAATTATGACTTTTTCAACTAAAATAAGTGTGTTTAAAGTTATTTCTGTGCCTGAAATTGGTCAAAATTGAAGCTTCTGAGTAAGCAAAACTCTGTAAAAATTGCAATTTTGGTCACTGTGAGGGTTTAAAAAGTGGTTATCCAACATGAGGCACGATCCAATTGACATTTTGAATCATTTTTGGTACAGTTCAAAAAATCAATTTTCTGATCAAAAACGATGACTGTCGAACGTTCCCAAAATGGTCAAAATGGATGAAATTGAAGCATTTAATCTTTTGACTCTGAATGATTGTTGGATGTGAATTATGACTTTTTCAACTAAAATAAGTGTTTTTAAAGTTATTTCTGTGCCTGAAATTGGTCAAAATTGAAGCTTTTGAGTAAGCAAAACTCTGTAAAACTGGCAATTATGGTCACTGTGAGGGTTTAAAAAGTGGTTATCCAACATGAGGCACGATCCAATTGACATTTTGAATCATTTTTGGTACAGTCCAAAAAATCAATTTTCTGATGAAAAACGATGACTCCGGACCTGTCGAACGTTCCCAAAATGGTCAATATGGATGAAATTTTAACATTTAATCTTTTGACTCTAAATGACTGTTGGATGTGATTTATGACTTTTTCAACTAAAATAAGTGTGCTTAAAGTCACTTCTGTGCCTGAAATCGGTCAAAATTGAAGCTTTTGAGTAAGCAAAACTCTGTAAAAAGGGCAATTTTGGTCACTGTGAGGGTTTAAAAAGTGGTTATCCAAGATGAGGCACGATCCCATTGACATTTTTAATCATTTTTGGTACAGGCCAAAAAATAAATTTTCTGATGAAAAACGATGACTGTCGAACGTTCCCAAAATGGTCAAAATGGATGAAATTGAAGCATTTAATCTTTTGACTCTGAATGATTGTTGGATGTGAATTATGACTTTTTCAACTAAAATAAGTGTTTTTAAAGTTATTTCTGTGCCTGAAATTGGTCAAAAGTGAAGCTTTTGAGTAAGCAAAACTCAGTAAAACTGGCAATTATGGTCACTGTGAGGGTTTAAAAAGTGGTTATCCAACATGAGGCACGATCCAATTGATATTTTGAATCATTTTTGGTACAGTCCAAAAAATCAACTTTATGATGAAAAACGATGACTCCGGACCTGTCGAAAGTTCCCAAAATGGTCAATATGGGTGAAATTTTAACATTTAATCTTTTGACTCTAAATGACTGTTGGATGTGAATTATGACTTTTTCAACTAAAATAAGTGTGTTTAAAGTCATTTCTGTGCCTGAAATTGGTCAAAATTGAAGATTTTGAGTAAGCAAAACTTTGTAAAAATTGCAATTTTGGTCACTGTGAGGGTTTAAAAAGTGGTTATCCAAGATGAGGCACGATCCAATTGACATTTTGAATCATTTTTGGTACAGTTAAAAAATCAATTTTCTGATCAAAAACGATGACTGTCGAACGTTCCCAAAATGGTCAAAATGGATGAAATTGAAGCATTTAATCTTTTGACTCTGAATGATTGTTGGATGTGAATTATGACTTTTTCAACTAAAATAAGTGTGTTTAAAGTCATTTCTGTGCCTGAAATTGGTCAAAATTGAAGATTTTGAGTAAGCAAACCTCTGTAAAACTGGCAATTATGGTCACTGTGAGGGTTTAAAAAGTGGTTATCACACATGAGGCACGATCCAATTGACATTTTGAATCATTTTTGGTACAGTCCAAAAAATCAGTTTTCTGATGAAAAACGATGACTCCGGACCTGTCGAACGTTCCCAAAATGGTCAATATGGATGAAATTTTAACATTTAATCTTTTGACTCTAAATGACTGTTGGATGTGAATAAAGACTTTTTCAACTAAAATAAGTGTGTTTAAAGTCATTTCTGTGCCTGAAATTGGTCAAAATTGAAGATTTTGAGTAAGCAAACCTCTGTAAAACTGGCAATTATGGTCACTGTGAGGGTTTAAAAAGTGGTTATCACACATGAGGCACGATCCAATTGACATTTTGAATCATTTTTGGTACAGTCCAAAAAATCAGTTTTCTGATGAAAAACGATGACTCCGGACCTGTCGAACGTTCCCAAAATGGTCAATATGGATGAAATTTTAACATTTAATCTTTTGACTCTAAATGACTGTTGGATGTGAATAAAGACTTTTTCAACTAAAATAAGTGTGTTTAAAGTCATTTCTGTGCCTGAAATTGGTCAAAATTGAAGATTTTGAGTAAGCAAAACTCAGTAAAACTGGCAATTATGGTCACTGTGAGGGGATAAAAAGTGATTATCCAACATGAGGCACGATCCCATTGACATTTTTAATCATTTTTGGTACAGGCCAAAAAATAAATTTTCTGATGAAAAACGATGACTGTCGAACGTTCCCAAAATGGTCAAAATGGATGAAATTGAAGCATTTAATCTTTTGACTCTGAATGATTGTTGGATGTGAATTATGACTTTTTCAACTAAAATAAGTGTTTTTAAAGTTATTTCTGTGCCTGAAATTGGTCAAAATTGAAGCTTTTGAGTAAGCAAAACTCTGTAAAACTGGCAATTATGGTCACTGTGAGGGTTTAAAAAGTGGTTATCCAACATGAGGCACGATCCCATTGACATTTTTAATCATTTTTGGTACAGGCCAAAAAATAAATTTTCTGATGAAAAACGATGACTGTCGAACGTTCCCAAAATGGTCAAAATGGATGAAATTGAAGCATTTAATCTTTTGACTCTGAATGATTGTTGGATGTGAATTATGACTTTTTCAACTAAAATAAGTGTTTTTAAAGTTATTTCTGTGCCTGAAATTGGTCAAAATTGAAGCTTTTGAGTAAGCAAAACTCTGTAAAACTGGCAATTATGGTCACTGTGAGGGTTTAAAAAGTGGTTATCCAACATGAGGCACGATCCAATTGATATTTTGAATCATTTTTGGTACAGTCCAAAAAATCAACTTTATGATGAAAAACGATGACTCCGGACCTGTCGAACGTTCCCAAAATGGTCAATATGGATGACATTTTAACATTTAATCTTTTGACTCTAAATGACTGTTCGATGTGAATTATGACTTTTTCAACTAAAATAATTGTGTTTAAAGTCATTTCTGTGCCTGAAATTGGTCAAATTTTAAGATTTTGTGTAAGCAAAACTCTGTAAAAACGGCAATTTTGGTTACTGTGAGGGTTTAAAAAATGGTTATTCAACATGAGGCACGATCCAATTGACATTTTGAATCATTTTTGGTACAGTCCAAAAAATCAGTTTTCTGATGAAAAACGATGACTCCGGACCTGTCGAACGTTCCCAAAATGGTCAATATGGATGAAATTTTAACATTTAATCTTTTGACTCTAAATGACTGTTTGATGTGAATTATGACTTTTTCAACTAAAATAAGTGTGTTTAAAGTCATTTCTGTGCCTGAAATTGCTCAAAATTGAAGCTTTTGAGTAAGCAAAACTCTGTAAAACTGGCAATTATGGTCACTGTGAGGGTTTAAAAAGTGGTTATCCAACATGAGGCACGATCCAATTGACATTTTGAATCATTTTTGGTACAGTTCAAAAAATCTATTTTCTGATCAAAAACGATGACTGTCGAACGTTCCCAAAGTGGTCAAAATGGATGAAATTGAAGCATTTAATCTTTTGACTCTGAATGATTGTTGGATGTGAATTATGACTTTTTCAACTAAAATAAGTGTGTTTAAAGGCATTTCTGTGCCTGAAATTGGTCAATATTTAAGATTTTGAGTAAGCAAAACTCTGTAAAAACGGCAATTTTGGTTACTGTGAGGGTTTCAAAAGTGGTTATTCAACATGAGGCACGATCCAATTGACATTTTGAATCATTTTTGGTACAGTCCAAAAAATCAATTTTCTGATGAAAAACGATGACTCCGGACCTGTCGAACGTTCCCAAAATGGTCAATATGGGTGAAATTTTAACATTTAATCTTTTGACTCTAAATGACTGTTGGATGTGAATTATGACTTTTTCAACTAAAATAAGTGTGTTTAAAGTCATTTCTGTGCCTGAAATTGGTCAAAATTGAAGATTTTGAGTGAGCAAAACTCTGTAAAAATTGCAATTTTGGTCACTGTGAGGGTTTAAAAAGTGGTTATCCAGCATGAGGCACGATCCAATTGACATTTTGAATCATTTTTGGTACAGTCCAAAAAATCAATTTTCTGATGAAAAACGATGACTCCGGACCTGTCGAACGTTCCCAAAATGGTCAATATGGGTGAAATTTTAACATTTAATCTTTTGACTCTAAATGACTGTTGGATGTGATTTATGACTTTTTCAACTAAAATAAGTGTGCTTAAAGTCACTTCTGTGCCTGAAATCGGTCAAAATTGAAGCTTTTGAGTAAGCAAAACTCTGTAAAAAGGGCAATTTTGGTCACTGTGAGGGTTTAAAAAGTGGTTATCCAAGATGAGGCACGATCCCATTGACATTTTTAATCATTTTTGGTACAGGCCAAAAAATAAATTTTCTGATGAAAAACGATGACTGTCGAACGTTCCCAAAATGGTCAAAATGGATGAAATTGAAGCATTTAATCTTTTGACTCTGAATGATTGTTGGATGTGAATTATGACTTTTTCAACTAAAATAAGTGTTTTTAAAGTTATTTCTGTGCCTGAAATTGGTCAAAATTGAAGCTTCTGAGTAAGCAAAACTCTGTAAAACTGGCAATTATGGTCACTGTGAGGGTTTAAAAAGTGGTTATCCAACATGAGGCACGATCCAATTGATATTTTGAATCATTTTTGGTACAGTCCAAAAAATCAACTTTATGATGAAAAACGATGACTCCGGACCTGTCGAAAGTTCCCAAAATGGTCAATATGGGTGAAATTTTAACATTTAATCTTTTGACTCTAAATGACTGTTGGATGTGAATTATGACTTTTTCAACTAAAATAAGTGTGTTTAAAGTCATTTCTGTGCCTGAAATTGGTCAAAATTGAAGATTTTGAGTAAGCAAAACTTTGTAAAAATTGCAATTTTGGTCACTGTGAGGGTTTAAAAAGTGGTTATTCAACATGAGGCACGATCCAATTGACATTTTGAATCATTTTTGGTACAGTCCAAAAAATCAACTTTATGATGAAAAACGATGACTCCGGACCTGTCGAACGTTCCCAAAATGGTCAATATGGATGACATTTTAACATTTAATCTTTTGACTCTAAATGACTGTTCGATGTGAATTATGACTTTTTCAACTAAAATAATTGTGTTTAAAGTCATTTCTGTGCCTGAAATTGGTCAAATTTTAAGATTTTGTGTATGCAAAACTCTGTAAAAACGGCAATTTTGGTTACTGTGAGGGTTTAAAAAATGGTTATTCAACATGAGGCACGATCCAATTGACATTTTGAATCATTTTTGGTACAGTCCAAAAAATCAGTTTTCTGATGAAAAACGATGACTCCGGACCTGTCGAACGTTCCCAAAATGGTCAATATGGATGAAATTTTAATATTTAATCTTTTGACTCTAAATGACTGTTTGATGTGAATTATGACTTTTTCAACTAAAATAAGTGTGTTTAAAGTCATTTCTGTGCCTGAAATTGCTCAAAATTGAAGCTTTTGAGTAAGCAAAACTCTGTAAAACTGGCAATTATGGTCACTGTGAGGGTTTAAAAAGTGGTTATCCAACATGAGGCACGATCCAATTGACATTTTGAATCATTTTTGGTACAGTTCAAAAAATCTATTTTCTGATCAAAAACGATGACTGTCGAACGTTCCCAAAGTGGTCAAAATGGATGAAATTGAAGCATTTAATCTCTTGACTCTGAATGATTGTTGGATGTGAATTATGACTTTTTCAACTAAAATAAGTGTGTTTAAAGTCATTTCTGTGCCTGAAATTGGTCAATATTTAAGATTTTGAGTAAGCAAAACTCTGTAAAAACAGCAATTTTGGTTACTGTGAGGGTTTCAAAAGTGGTTATTCAACATGAGGCACGATCCAATTGACATTTTGAATCATTTTTGGTACAGTCCAAAAAATCAATTTTCTGATGAAAAACGATGACTCCGGACCTGTCGAACGTTCCCAAAATGGTCAATATGGGTGAAATTTTAACATTTAATCTTTTGACTCTAAATGACTGTTGGATGTGAATTATGACTTTTTCAACTAAAATAAGTGTGTTTAAAGTCATTTCTGTGCCTGAAATTGGTCAAAATTGAAGATTTCGAGTGAGCAAAACTCTGTAAAAATTGCAATTTTGGTCACTGTGAGGGTTTAAAAAGTGGTTATCCAACATGAGGCACGATCCAATTGACATTTTGAATCATTTTTGGTACAGTCCAAAAAATCAATTTTCTGATGAAAAACGATGACTCCGGACCTGTCGAACGTTCCCAAAATGGTCAATATGGGTGAAATTTTAACATTTAATCTTTTGACTCTAAATGACTGTTGGATGTGATTTATGACTTTTTCAACTAAAATAAGTGTGCTTAAAGTCACTTCTGTGCCTGAAATCGGTCAAAATTGAAGCTTTTGAGTATGCAAAACTCTGTAAAAAGGGCAATTTTGGTCACTGTGAGGGTTTAAAAAGTGGTTATCCAAGATGAGGCACGATCCCATTGACATTTTTAATCATTTTTGGTACAGGCCAAAAAATAAATTTTCTGATGAAAAACGATGACTGTCGAACGTTCCCAAAATGGTCAAAATGGATGAAATTGAAGCATTTAATCTTTTGACTCTGAATGATTGTTGGATGTGAATTATGACTTTTTCAACTAAAATAAGTGTTTTTAAAGTTATTTCTGTGCCTGAAATTGGTCAAAAGTGAAGCTTTTGAGTAAGCAAAACTCAGTAAAACTGGCAATTATGGTCACTGTGAGGGTTTAAAAAGTGGTTATCCAACATGAGGCACAATCCAATTGATATTTTGAATCATTTTTGGTACAGTCCAAAAAATCAACTTTATGATGAAAAACGATGACTCCGGACCTGTCGAACGTTCCCAAAATGGTCAATATGGATGACATTTTAACATTTAATCTTTTGACTCTAAATGACTGTTGGATGTGAATTATGACTTTTTCAACTAAAATAAGTGTGTTTAAAGTTATTTCTGTGCCTGAAATTGGTCAAAATTGAAGCTTCTGAGTAAGCAAAACTCTGTAAAACTGGCAATTATGGTCACTGTGAGGGTTTAAAAAGTGGTTATCCAACATGAGGCACGATCCAATTGATATTTTGAATCATTTTTGGTACAGTCCAAAAAATCAACTTTATGATGAAAAACGATGACTCCGGACCTGTCGAAAGTTCCCAAAATGGTCAATATGGGTGAAATTTTAACATTTAATCTTTTGACTCTAAATGACTGTTGGATGTGAATTATGACTTTTTCAACTAAAATAAGTGTGTTTAAAGTCATTTCTGTGCCTGAAATTGGTCAAAATTGAAGATTTTGAGTAAGCAAAACTTTGTAAAAATTGCAATTTTGGTCACTGTGAGGGTTTAAAAAGTGGTTATCCAAGATGAGGCACGATCCAATTGACATTTTGAATCATTTTTGGTACAGTTAAAAAATCAATTTTCTGATCAAAAACGATGACTGTCGAACGTTCCCAAAATGGTCAAAATGGATGAAATTGAAGCATTTAATCTTTTGACTCTGAATGATTGTTGGATGTGAATTATGACTTTTTCAACTAAAATAAGTGTTTTTAAAGTTATTTCTGTGCCTGAAATTGGTCAAAATTGAAGCTTTTGAGTAAGCAAACCTCTGTAAAACTGGCAATTATGGTCACTGTGAGGGTTTAAAAAGTGGTTATCACACATGAGGCACGATCCAATTGACATTTTGAATCATTTTTGGTACAGTCCAAAAAATCAGTTTTCTGATGAAAAACGATGACTCCGGACCTGTCGAACGTTCCCAAAATGGTCAATATGGATGAAATTTTAACATTTAATCTTTTGACTCTAAATGACTGTTGGATGTGAATAAAGACTTTTTCAACTAAAATAAGTGTGTTTAAAGTCATTTCTGTGCCTGAAATTGGTCAAAATTGAAGATTTTGAGTAAGCAAACCTCTGTAAAACTGGCAATTATGGTCACTGTGAGGGTTTAAAAAGTGGTTATCACACATGAGGCACGATCCAATTGACATTTTGAATCATTTTTGGTACAGTCCAAAAAATCAGTTTTCTGATGAAAAACGATGACTCCGGACCTGTCGAACGTTCCCAAAATGGTCAATATGGATGAAATTTTAACATTTAATCTTTTGACTCTAAATGACTGTTGGATGTGAATAAAGACTTTTTCAACTAAAATAAGTGTGTTTAAAGTCATTTCTGTGCCTGAAATTGGTCAAAATTGAAGATTTTGAGTAAGCAAAACTCAGTAAAACTGGCAATTATGGTCACTGTGAGGGGATAAAAAGTGGTTATCCAACATGAGGCACGATCCCATTGACATTTTTAATCATTTTTGGTACAGGCCAAAAAATAAATTTTCTGATGAAAAACGATGACTGTCGAACGTTCCCAAAATGGTCAAAATGGATGAAATTGAAGCATTTAATCTTTTGACTCTGAATGATTGTTGGATGTGAATTATGACTTTTTCAACTAAAATAAGTGTTTTTAAAGTTATTTCTCTGCCTGAAATTGGTCAAAATTGAAGCTTTTGAGTAAGCAAAACTCTGTAAAACTGGCAATTATGGTCACTGTGAGGGTTTAAAAAGTGGTTATCCAACATGAGGCACGATCCCATTGACATTTTTAATCATTTTTGGTACAGGCCAAAAAATAAATTTTCTGATGAAAAACGATGACTGTCGAACGTTCCCAAAATGGTCAAAATGGATGAAATTGAAGCATTTAATCTTTTGACTCTGAATGATTGTTGGATGTGAATGATGACTTTTTCAACTAAAATAAGTGTTTTTAAAGTTATTTCTGTGCCTGAAATTGGTCAAAATTGAAGCTTTTGAGTAAGCAAAACTCTGTAAAACTGGCAATTATGGTCACTGTGAGGGTTTAAAAAGTGGTTATCCAACATGAGGCACAATCCAATTGATATTTTGAATCATTTTTGGTACAGTCCAAAAAATCAACTTTATGATGAAAAACGATGACTCCGGACCTGTCGAACGTTCCCAAAATGGTCAATATGGATGACATTTTAACATTTAATCTTTTGACTCTAAATGACTGTTGGATGTGAATTATGACTTTTTCAACTAAAATAAGTGTGTTTAAAGTTATTTCTGTGCCTGAAATTGGTCAAAATTGAAGCTTCTGAGTAAGCAAAACTCTGTAAAACTGGCAATTATGGTCACTGTGAGGGTTTAAAAAGTGGTTATCCAACATGAGGCACGATCCAATTGATATTTTGAATCATTTTTGGTACAGTCCAAAAAATCAACTTTATGATGAAAAACGATGACTCCGGACCTGTCGAAAGTTCCCAAAATGGTCAATATGGGTGAAATTTTAACATTTAATCTTTTGACTCTAAATGACTGTTGGATGTGAATTATGACTTTTTCAACTAAAATAAGTGTGTTTAAAGTCATTTCTGTGCCTGAAATTGGTCAAAATTGAAGATTTTGAGTAAGCAAAACTTTGTAAAAATTGCAATTTTGGTCACTGTGAGGGTTTAAAAAGTGGTTATTCAACATGAGGCACGATCCAATTGACATTTTGAATCATTTTTGGTACAGTCCAAAAAATCAACTTTATGATGAAAAACGATAACTCCGGACCTGTCGAACGTTCCCAAAATGGTCAATATGGATGACATTTTAACATTTAATCTTTTGACTCTAAATGACTGTTCGATGTGAATTATGACTTTTTCAACTAAAATAATTGTGTTTAAAGTCATTTCTGTGCCTGAAATTGGTCAAATTTTAAGATTTTGTGTAAGCAAAACTCTGTAAAAACGGCAATTTTGGTTACTGTGAGGGTTTAAAAAATGGTTATTCAACATGAGGCACGATCCAATTGACATTTTGAATCATTTTTGGTACAGTCCAAAAAATCAGTTTTCTGATGAAAAACGATGACTCCGGACCTGTCGAACGTTCCCAAAATGGTCAATATGGATGAAATTTTAACATTTAATCTTTTGACTCTAAATGACTGTTTGATGTGAATTATGACTTTTTCAACTAAAATAAGTGTGTTTAAAGTCATTTCTGTGCCTGAAATTGCTCAAAATTGAAGCTTTTGAGTAAGCAAAACTCTGTAAAACTGGCAATTATGGTCACTGTGAGGGTTTAAAAAGTGGTTATCCAACATGAGGCACGATCCAATTGACATTTTGAATCATTTTTGGTACAGTTCAAAAAATCTATTTTCTGATCAAAAACGATGACTGTCGAACGTTCCCAAAGTGGTCAAAATGGATGAAATTGAAGCATTTAATCTTTTGACTCTGAATGATTGTTGGATGTGAATTATGACTTTTTCAACTAAAATAAGTGTGTTTAAAGTCATTTCTGTGCCTGAAATTGGTCAATATTTAAGATTTTGAGTAAGCAAAACTCTGTAAAAACGGCAATTTTGGTTACTGTGAGGGTTTCAAAAGTGGTTATTCAACATGAGGCACGATCCAATTGACATTTTGAATCATTTTTGGTACAGTCCAAAAAATCAATTTTCTGATGAAAAACGATGACTCCGGACCTGTCGAACGTTCCCAAAATGGTCAATATGGGTGAAATTTTAACATTTAATCTTTTGACTCTAAATGACTGTTGGATGTGAATTATGACTTTTTCAACTAAAATAAGTGTGTTTAAAGTCATTTCTGTGCCTGAAATTGGTCAAAATTGAAGATTTCGAGTGAGCAAAACTCTGTAAAAATTGCAATTTTGGTCACTGTGAGGGTTTAAAAAGTGGTTATCCAACATGAGGCACGATCCAATTGACATTTTGAATCATTTTTGGTACAGTCCAAAAAATCAATTTTCTGATGAAAAACGATGACTCCGGACCTGTCGAACGTTCCCAAAATGGTCAATATGGGTGAAATTTTAACATTTAATCTTTTGACTCTAAATGACTGTTGGATGTGATTTATGACTTTTTCAACTAAAATAAGTGTGCTTAAAGTCACTTCTGTGCCTGAAATCGGTCAAAATTGAAGCTTTTGAGTAAGCAAAACTCTGTAAAAAGGGCAATTTTGGTCACTGTGAGGGTTTAAAAAGTGGTTATCCAAGATGAGGCACGATCCCATTGACATTTTTAATCATTTTTGGTACAGGCCCAAAAATAAATTTTCTGATGAAAAACGATGACTGTCGAACGTTCCCAAAATGGTCAAAATGGATGAAATTGAAGCATTTAATATTTTGACTCTGAATGATTGTTGGATGTGAATTATGACTTTTTCAACTAAAATAAGTGTTTTTAAAGTTATTTCTGTGCCTGAAATTGGTCAAAATTGAAGCTTTTGAGTAAGCAAAACTCAGTAAAACTGGCAATTATGGTCACTGTGAGGGTTTAAAAAGTGGTTATCCAACATGAGGCACAATCCAATTGATATTTTGAATCATTTTTGGTACAGTCCAAAAAATCAACTTTATGATGAAAAACGATGACTCCGGACCTGTCGAACGTTCCCAAAATGGTCAATATGGATGACATTTTAACATTTAATCTTTTGACTCTAAATGACTGTTGGATGTGAATTATGACTTTTTCAACTAAAATAAGTGTGTTTAAAGTTATTTCTGTGCCTGAAATTGGTCAAAATTGAAGCTTCTGAGTAAGCAAAACTCTGTAAAACTGGCAATTATGGTCACTGTGAGGGTTTAAAAAGTGGTTATCCAACATGAGGCACGATCCAATTGATATTTTGAATCATTTTTGGTACAGTCCAAAAAATCAACTTTATGATGAAAAACGATGACTCCGGACCTGTCGAAAGTTCCCAAAATGGTCAATATGGGTGAAATTTTAACATTTAATCTTTTGACTCTAAATGACTGTTGGATGTGAATTATGACTTTTTCAACTAAAATAAGTGTGTTTAAAGTCATTTCTGTGCCTGAAATTGGTCAAAATTGAAGATTTTGAGTAAGCAAAACTTTGTAAAAATTGCAATTTTGGTCACTGTGAGGGTTTAAAAAGTGGTTATTCAACATGAGGCACGATCCAATTGACATTTGGAATCATTTTTGGTACAGTCCAAAAAATCAACTTTCTGATGAAAAACGATGACTCCGGACCTGTCGAATGTTCCCAAAAAGGTCAATATGGATGAAATTTTAACATTTAATCTTTTGACTCTAAATGACTGTTCGATGTGAATTATGAATTTTTCAACTAAAATAAGTGTGTTTAAAGTCATTTCTGTGCCTGAAATTGCTCAAAATTGAAGCTTTAGAGTAAGCAAAACTCTGTAAAAATTGCAATTTTGGTCACTGTGAGGGTTTAAAAAGTGGTTATTCAACATGAGGCACGATCCAATTGACATTTTTAATCATTTTTGGTACAGGCCAAAAAATCAATTTTCTGATGAAAAACGATGACTCCGGACCTGTCGAACGTTCCCAAAATGGACAATATGGATGAAATTTTAACATTTAATCTTTTGACTCTAAATGACTGTTGGATGTGATTTATGACTTTTTCAACTAAAATAAGTGTGCTTAAAGTCACTTCTGTGCCTGAAATCGGTCAAAATTGAAGCTTTTGAGTAAGCAAAACTCTGTAAAAAGGGCAATTTTGGTCACTGTGAGGGTTTAAAAAGTGGTTATCCAAGATGAGGCACGATCCAATTGACATTTTGAATCATTTTTGGTACAGTTCAAAAAATCAATTTTCTGATCAAAAACGATGACTGTCGAACGTTCCCAAAATGGTCAAAATGGATGAAATTGAAGCATTTAATCTTTTGACTCTGAATGATTGTTGGATGTGAATTATGACTTTTTCAACTAAAATAAGTGTTTTTAAAGTTATTTCTGTGCCTGAAATTGGTCAAAATTGAAGCTTTTGAGTAAGCAAAACTCTGTAAAACTGGCAATTATGGTCACTGTGAGGGTTTAAAAAGTGGTTATCCAACATGAGGCACGATCCAATTGACATTTTGAATCATTTTTGGTACAGTCCAAAAAATCAGTTTTCTGATGAAAAACGATGACTCCGGACCTGTCGAACGTTCCCAAAATGGTCAATATGGATGCAATTTTAACATTTAATCTTTTGACTCTAAATGACTGTTGGATGTGAATTATGACTTTTTCAACTAAAATAAGTGTGTTTAAAGTCATTTCTGTGCCTGAAATTGGTCAAAATTGAAGATTTTGAGTAAGCAAAACTCTGTAAAAATTGCAATTTTGGTCACTGTGAGGGTTTAAAAAGTGGTTATTCAACATGAGGCACGATCCAATTGACATTTTGAATTATTTTTGGTACAGTCCAAAAAACTCAATTGTCTGATGAAAAACGGTGACTCCGGACCTGTTGAACGTTCCCAAAAAGGTCAATATGGATGAAATTTTAACATTTAATCTTTTGACTCTAAATGACTGTTTGATGTGAATTATGACTTTTTCATCTAAAATAAGTGTGTTTAAAGTCATTTCTGTGCCTGAAATTGCTCAAAATTGATGCTTTTGAGTAAGCAAAACTCTGTAAAACTGGCAATTATGGTCACTGTGAGGGTTTAAAAAGTGGTTATCCAACATGAGGCACGATCCCATTGACATTTTTTATCATTTTTGGTACAGGCCAAAAAATAAATTTTCTGATGAAAAACGATGACTCCGGACCTGTCGAACGTTCCCAAAATGGTCAATAGGGGTGAAATTTTAACATTTAATCTTTTGACTCTAAATGACTGTTGGATGTGAATTATGACTTTTTCAACTAAAATAAGTGTGTTTAAAGTCATTTCTGTGCCTGAAATTGGTAAAAATTGAAGATTTTGAGTAAGCAAAACTCTGTAAAAATTGCAATTTTGGTCACTGTGAGGGTTTAAAAAGTGGTTATTCAACATGAGGCACGATCCAATTGACATTTTGAATCATTTTTGGTACAGTCCAAAAAATCAACTTTCTGATGAAAAACGATGACTCCGGACCTGTCGAATGTTCCCAAAAAGGTCAATATGGATGAAATTTTAACATTTAATCTTTTGACTCTAAATGACTGTTCGATGTGAATTATGAATTTTTCAACTAAAATAAGTGTGTTTAAAGTCATTTCTGTGCCTGAAATTGCTCAAAATTGAAGCTTTAGAGTAAGCAAAACTCTGTAAAAATTGCAATTTTGGTCACTGTGAGGGTTTAAAAAGTGGTTATTCAACATGAGGCACGATCCAATTGACATTTTTAATCATTTTTGGTACAGGCCAAAAAATCAATTTTCTGATGAAAAACGATGACTCCGGACCTGTCGAACGTTCCCAAAATGGACAATATGGATGAAATTTTAACATTTAATCTTTTGACTCTAAATGACTGTTGGATGTGATTTATGACTTTTTCAACTAAAATAAGTGTGCTTAAAGTCACTTCTGTGCCTGAAATCGGTCAAAATTGAAGCTTTTGAGTAAGCAAAACTCTGTAAAAAGGGCAATTTTGGTCACTGTGAGGGTTTAAAAAGTGGTTATCCAAGGTGAGGCACGATCCAATTGACATTTTGAATCATTTTTGGTACAGTTCAAAAAATCAATTTTCTGATCAAAAACGATGACTGTCGAACGTTCCCAAAATGGTCAAAATGGATGAAATTGAAGCATTTAATCTTTTGACTCTGAATGATTGTTGGATGTGAATTATGACTTTTTCAACTAAAATAAGTGTTTTTAAAGTTATTTCTGTGCCTGAAATTGGTCAAAATTGAAGCTTTTGAGTAAGCAAAACTCTGTAAAACTGGCAATTATGGTCACTGTGAGGGTTTAAAAAGTGGTTATCCAACATGAGGCACGATCCAGTTGACATTTTGAATCATTTTTGGTACAGTCCAAAAAATCAGTTTTCTGATGAAAAACGATGACTCCGGACCTGTCGAACGTTCCCAAAATGGTCAATATGGATGCAATTTTAACATTTAATCTTTTGACTCTAAATGACTGTTGGATGTGAATTATGACTTTTTCAACTAAAATAAGTGTGTTTAAAGTCATTTCTGTGCCTGAAATTGGTCAAAATTGAAGATTTTGAGTAAGCAAAACTCTGTAAAAATTGCAATTTTGGTCACTGTGAGGGTTTAAAAAGTGGTTATTCAACATGAGGCACGATCCAATTGACATTTTGAATTATTTTTGGTACAGTCCAAAAAACTCAATTGTCTGATGAAAAACGGTGACTCCGGACCTGTTGAACGTTCCCAAAAAGGTCAATATGGATGAAATTTTAACATTTAATCTTTTGACTCTAAATGACTGTTTGATCTAAAATAAGTGTGTTTAAAGTCATTTCTGTGCCTGAAATTGCTCAAAATTGATGCTTTTGAGTAAGCAAAACTCTGTAAAACTGGCAATTATGGTCACTGTGAGGGTTTAAAAAGTGGTTATCCACCATGAGGCACGATCCCATTGACATTTTTAATCATTTTTGGTACAGGCCAAAAAATAAATTTTCTGATGAAAAACGATGACTCCGGACCTGTCGAACGTTCCCAAAATGGTCAATAGGGGTGACATTTTTACATTTAATCTTTTGACTCTAAATGACTGTTGGATGTGAATTATGACTTTTTCAACAAAAATAAGTGTGTTTAAAGTCATTTCTGTGCCTGAAATTGGTAAAAATTGAAGATTTTGAGTAAGCAAAACTCTGTAAAAATTGCAATTTTGGTCACTGTGAGGGTTTAAAAAGTGGTTATCCAACATGAGGCACGATCCAATTGACATTTTGAATCATTTTTGGTACAGTTCAAAAAATCAATTTTCTGATCAAAAACGATGACTGTCGAACGTTCCCAAAGTGGTCAAAATGGATGAAATTAAAGCATTTAATCTTTTGACTCTGAATGATTGTTGGATGTGAATTATGACTTTTTCAACTAAAATAAGTGTGTTTAAAGTCATTTCTGTGCCTGAAATTGGTCAATATTTAAGATTTTGAGTAAGCAAAACTCTGTAAAAACGGCAATTTTGGTTACAGTGAGGGTTTCAAAAGTGGTTATTCAACATGAGGCACGATCCAATTGACATTTTGAATCATTTTTGGTACAGTCCAAAAAATCAATTTTCTGACAATATGGGTGAAATTTTAACATTTAATCTTTTGACTCTAAATGACTGTTGGATGTGAATTATGACTTTTTCAACTAAAATAAGTGTGTTTAAAGTCATTTCTGTGCCTGAAATTGGTCAAAATTGAAGATTTTGAGTGAGCAAAACACTGTAAAAATTGCAATTTTGGTCACTGTGAGGGTTTAAAAAGTGGTTATCCAACATGAGGCACGATCCAATTGACATTTTGAATCATTTTTGGTACAGTCCAAAAAATCAATTTTCTGATGAAAAACGATGACTCCGGACCTGTCGAACGTTCCCAAAATGGACAATATGGATGAAATTTTAACATTTAATCTTTTGACTCTAAATGACTGTTGGATGTGATTTATGACTATTTCAACTAAAATAAGTGTGCTTAAAGTCACTTCTGTGCCTGAAATCGGTCAAAATTGAAGCTTTTGAGTAAGCAAAACTCTGTAAAAAGGGCAATTTTGGTCACTGTGAGGGTTTAAAAAGTGGTTATCCAAGATGAGGCACGATCCCATTGACATTTTTAATCATTTTTGGTACAGGCCAAAAAATAAATTTTCTAATGAAAAACGATGACTGTCGAACGTTCCCAAAATGGTCAAAATGGATGAAATTGAAGCATTTAATCTTTTGACTCTGAATGATTGTTGGATGTGAATTATGACTTTTTCAACTAAAATAAGTGTTTTTAAAGTCATTTCTGTGCCTGAAATTGGTCAAAATTGTAGCTTTTGAGTAAGCAAAACTCTGTAAAACTGGCAATTATGGTCACTGTGAGGGTTTAAAAAGTGGTTATCACACATGAGGCACGATCCAATTGACATTTTGAATCATTTTTGGTACAGTCCAAAAAATCAGTTTTCTGATGAAAAACGATGACTCCGGACCTGTCGAACGTTCCCAAAATGGTCAATATGGATGAAATTTTAACATTTAATCTTTTGACTCTAAATGACTGTTGGATGTGAATAAAGACTTTTTCAACTAAAATAAGTGTGTTTAAAGTCATTTCTGTGCCTGAAATTGGTCAAAATTGAAGATTTTGAGTAAGCAAAACTCAGTAAAACTGGCAATTATGGTCACTGTGAGGGGATAAAAAGTGGTTATCCAACATGAGGCACGATCCCATTGACATTTTTAATCATTTTTGGTACAGGCCAAAAAATAAATTTTCTGATGAAAAACGATGACTGTCGAACGTTCCCAAAATGGTCAAAATGGATGAAATTGAAGCATTTAATCTTTTGACTCTGAATGATTGTTGGATGTGAATTATGACTTTTTCAACTAAAATAAGTGTTTTTAAAGTTATTTCTGTGCCTGAAATTGGTCAAAATTGAAGCTTTTGAGTAAGCAAAACTCTGTAAAACTGGCAATTATGGTCACTGTGAGGGTTTAAAAAGTGGTTATCCAACATGAGGCACGATCCCATTGACATTTTTAATCATTTTTGGTACAGGCCAAAAAATAAATTTTCTGATGAAAAACGATGACTGTCGAACGTTCCCAAAATGGTCAAAATGGATGAAATTGAAGCATTTAATCTTTTGACTCTGAATGATTGTTGGATGTGAATTATGACTTTTTCAACTAAAATAAGTGTTTTTAAAGTTATTTCTGTGCCTGAAATTGGTCAAAATTGAAGCTTTTGAGTAAGCAAAACTCTGTAAAACTGGCAATTATGGTCACTGTGAGGGTTTAAAAAGTGGTTATCCAAGATGAGGCACGATCCAATTGATATTTTGAATCATTTTTGGTACAGTCCAAAAAATCAACTTTATGATGAAAAACGATGACTCCGGACCTGTCGAACGTTCCCAAAATGGTCAATATGGATGACATTTTAACATTTAATCTTTTGACTCTAAATGACTGTTCGATGTGAATTATGACTTTTTCAACTAAAATAATTGTGTTTAAAGTCATTTCTGTGCCTGAAATTGGTCAAATTTTAAGATTTTGTGTAAGCAAAACTCTGTAAAAACGGCAATTTTGGTTACTGTGAGGGTTTAAAAAATGGTTATTCAACATGAGGCACGATCCAATTGACATTTTGAATCATTTTTGGTACAGTCCAAAAAATCAGTTTTCTGATGAAAAACGATGACTCCGGACCTGTCGAACGTTCCCAAAATGGTCAATATGGATGAAATTTTAACATTTAATCTTTTGACTCTAAATGACTGTTTGATGTGAATTATGACTTTTTCAACTAAAATAAGTGTGTTTAAAGTCATTTCTGTGCCTGAAATTGCTCAAAATTGAAGCTTTTGAGTAAGCAAAACTCTGTAAAACTGGCAATTATGGTCACTGTGAGGGTTTAAAAAGTGGTTATCCAACATGAGGCACGATCCAATTGACATTTTGAATCATTTTTGGTACAGTTCAAAAAATCTATTTTCTGATCAAAAACGATGACTGTCGAACGTTCCCAAAGTGGTCAAAATGGATGAAATTGAAGCATTTAATCTTTTGACTCTGAATGATTGTTGGATGTGAATTATGACTTTTTCAACTAAAATAAGTGTGTTTAAAGTCATTTCTGTGCCTGAAATTGGTCAATATTTAAGATTTTGAGTAAGCAAAACTCTGTAAAAACGGCAATTTTGGTTACTGTGAGGGTTTCAAAAGTGGTTATTCAACATGAGGCACGATCCAATTGACATTTTGAATCATTTTTGGTACAGTCCAAAAAATCAATTTTCTGATGAAAAACGATGACTCCGGACCTGTCGAACGTTCCCAAAATGGTCAATATGGGTGAAATTTTAACATTTAATCTTTTGACTCTAAATGACTGTTGGATGTGAATTATGACTTTTTCAACTAAAATAAGTGTGTTTAAAGTCATTTCTGTGCCTGAAATTGGTCAAAATTGAAGATTTTGAGTGAGCAAAACTCTGTAAAAATTGCAATTTTGGTCACTGTGAGGGTTTAAAAAGTGGTTATCCAACATGAGGCACGATCCAATTGACATTTTGAATCATTTTTGGTACAGTCCAAAAAATCAATTTTCTGATGAAAAACGATGACTCCGGACCTGTCGAACGTTCCCAAAATGGTCAATATGGGTGAAATTTTAACATTTAATCTTTTGACTCTAAATGACTGTTGGATGTGATTTATGACTTTTTCAACTAAAATAAGTGTGCTTAAAGTCACTTCTGTGCCTGAAATCGGTCAAAATTGAAGCTTTTGAGTAAGCAAAACTCTGTAAAAAGGGCAATTTTGGTCACTGTGAGGGTTTAAAAAGTGGTTATCCAAGATGAGGCACGATCCCATTGACATTTTTAATCATTTTTGGTACAGGCCAAAAAATAAATTTTCTGATGAAAAACGATGACTGTCGAACGTTCCCAAAATGGTCAAAATGGATGAAATTGAAGCATTTAATCTTTTGACTCTGAATGATTGTTGGATGTGAATTATGACTTTTTCAACTAAAATAAGTGTTTTTAAAGTTATTTCTGTGCCTGAAATTGGTCAAAATTGAAGCTTTTGAGTAAGCAAAACTCAGTAAAACTGGCAATTATGGTCACTGTGAGGGTTTAAAAAGTGGTTATCCAACATGAGGCACGATCCAATTGATATTTTGAATCATTTTTGGTACAGTCCAAAAAATCAACTTTATGATGAAAAACGATGACTCCGGACCTGTCGAAAGTTCCCAAAATGGTCAATATGGGTGAAATTTTAACATTTAATCTTTTGACTCTAAATGACTGTTGGATGTGAATTATGACTTTTTCAACTAAAATAAGTGTGTTTAAAGTCATTTCTGTGCCTGAAATTGGTCAAAATTGAAGATTTTGAGTAAGCAAAACTTTGTAAAAATTGCAATTTTGGTCACTGTGAGGGTTTAAAAAGTGGTTATTCAACATGAGGCACGATCCAATTGACATTTTGAATCATTTTTGGTACAGTCCAAAAAATCAACTTTATGATGAAAAACGATGACTCCGGACCTGTCGAACGTTCCCAAAATGGTCAATATGGATGACATTTTAACATTTAATCTTTTGACTCTAAATGACTGTTCGATGTGAATTATGACTTTTTCAACTAAAATAATTGTGTTTAAAGTCATTTCTGTGCCTGAAATTGGTCAAATTTTAAGATTTTGTGTAAGCAAAACTCTGTAAAAACGGCAATTTTGGTTACTGTGAGGGTTTAAAAAATGGTTATTCAACATGAGGCACGATCCAATTGACATTTTGAATCATTTTTGGTACAGTCCAAAAAATCAGTTTTCTGATGAAAAACGATGACTCTGGACCTGTCGAACGTTCCCAAAATGGTCAATATGGATGAAATTTTAATATTTAATCTTTTGACTCTAAATGACTGTTTGATGTGAATTATGACTTTTTCAACTAAAATAAGTGTGTTTAAAGTCATTTCTGTGCCTGAAATTGCTCAAAATTGAAGCTTTTGAGTAAGCAAAACTCTGTAAAACTGGCAATTATGGTCACTGTGAGGGTTTAAAAAGTGGTTATCCAACATGAGGCACGATCCAATTGACATTTTGAATCATTTTTGGTACAGTTCAAAAAATCTATTTTCTGATCAAAAACGATGACTGTCGAACGTTCCCAAAGTGGTCAAAATGGATGAAATTGAAGCATTTAATCTTTTGACTCTGAATGATTGTTGGATGTGAATTATGACTTTTTCAACTAAAATAAGTGTGTTTAAAGTCATTTCTGTGCCTGAAATTGGTCAATATTTAAGATTTTGAGTAAGCAAAACTCTGTAAAAACGGCAATTTTGGTTACTGTGAGGGTTTCAAAAGTGGTTATTCAACATGAGGCACGATCCAATTGACATTTTGAATAATTTTTGGTACAGTCCAAAAAATCAATTTTCTGATGAAAAACGATGACTCCGGACCTGTCGAACGTTCCCAAAATGGTCAATATGGGTGAAATTTTAACATTTAATCTTTTGACTCTAAATGACTGTTGGATGTGAATTATGACTTTTTCAACTAAAATAAGTGTGTTTAAAGTCATTTCTGTGCCTGAAATTGGTCAAAATTGAAGATTTCGAGTGAGCAAAACTCTGTAAAAATTGCAATTTTGGTCACTGTGAGGGTTTAAAAAGTGGTTATCCAACATGAGGCACGATCCAATTGACATTTTGAATCATTTTTGGTACAGTCCAAAAAATCAATTTTCTGATGAAAAACGATGACTCCGGACCTGTCGAACGTTCCCAAAATGGTCAATATGGGTGAAATTTTAACATTTAATCTTTTGACTCTAAATGACTGTTGGATGTGATTTATGACTTTTTCAACTAAAATAAGTGTGCTTAAAGTCACTTCTGTGCCTGAAATCGGTCAAAATTGAAGCTTTTGAGTAAGCAAAACTCTGTAAAAAGGGCAATTTTGGTCACTGTGAGGGTTTAAAAAGTGGTTATCCAAGATGAGGCACGATCCCATTGACATTTTTAATCATTTTTGGTACAGGCCAAAAAATAAATTTTCTGATGAAAAACGATGACTGTCGAACGTTCCCAAAATGGTCAAAATGGATGAAATTGAAGCATTTAATCTTTTGACTCTGAATGATTGTTGGATGTGAATTATGACTTTTTCAACTAAAATAAGTGTTTTTAAAGTTATTTCTGTGCCTGAAATTGGTCAAAAGTGAAGCTTTTGAGTAAGCAAAACTCAGTAAAACTGGCAATTATGGTCACTGTGAGGGTTTAAAAAGTGGTTATCCAACATGAGGCACAATCCAATTGATATTTTGAATCATTTTTGGTACAGTCCAAAAAATCAACTTTATGATGAAAAACGATGACTCCGGACCTGTCGAACGTTCCCAAAATGGTCAATATGGATGACATTTTAACATTTAATCTTTTGACTCTAAATGACTGTTGGATGTGAATTATGACTTTTTCAACTAAAATAAGTGTGTTTAAAGTTATTTCTGTGCCTGAAATTGGTCAAAATTGAAGCTTCTGAGTAAGCAAAACTCTGTAAAACTGGCAATTATGGTCACTGTGAGGGTTTAAAAAGTGGTTATCCAACATGAGGCACGATCCAATTGATATTTTGAATCATTTTTGGTACAGTCCAAAAAATCAACTTTATGATGAAAAACGATGACTCCGGACCTGTCGAAAGTTCCCAAAATGGTCAATATGGGTGAAATTTTAACATTTAATCTTTTGACTCTAAATGACTGTTGGATGTGAATTATGACTTTTTCAACTAAAATAAGTGTGTTTAAAGTCATTTCTGTGCCTGAAATTGGTCAAAATTGAAGATTTTGAGTAAGCAAAACTTTGTAAAAATTGCAATTTTGGTCACTGTGAGGGTTTAAAAAGTGGTTATCCAAGATGAGGCACGATCCAATTGACATTTTGAATCATTTTTGGTACAGTTAAAAAATCAATTTTCTGATCAAAAACGATGACTGTCGAACGTTCCCAAAATGGTCAAAATGGATGAAATTGAAGCATTTAATCTTTTGACTCTGAATGATTGTTGGATGTGAATTATGACTTTTTCAATTAAAATAAGTGTTTTTAAAGTTGTTTCTGTGCCTGAAATTGGTCAAAATTGAAGCTTTTGAGTAAGCAAACCTCTGTAAAACTGGCAATTATGGTCACTGTGAGGGTTTAAAAAGTGGTTATCACACATGAGGCACGATCCAATTGACATTTTGAATCATTTTTGGTACAGTCCAAAAAATCAGTTTTCTGATGAAAAACGATGACTCCGGACCTGTCGAACGTTCCCAAAATGGTCAATATGGATGAAATTTTAACATTTAATCTTTTGACTCTAAATGACTGTTGGATGTGAATAAAGACTTTTTCAACTAAAATAAGTGTGTTTAAAGTCATTTCTGTGCCTGAAATTGGTCAAAATTGAAGATTTTGAGTAAGCAAACCTCTGTAAAACTGGCAATTATGGTCACTGTGAGGGTTTAAAAAGTGGTTATCACACATGAGGCACGATCCAATTGACATTTTGAATCATTTTTGGTACAGTCCAAAAAATCAGTTTTCTGATGAAAAACGATGACTCCGGACCTGTCGAACGTTCCCAAAATGGTCAATATGGATGAAATTTTAACATTTAATCTTTTGACTCTAAATGACTGTTGGATGTGAATAAAGACTTTTTCAACTAAAATAAGTGTGTTTAAAGTCATTTCTGTGCCTGAAATTGGTCAAAATTGAAGATTTTGAGTAAGCAAAACTCAGTAAAACTGGCAATTATGGTCACTGTGAGGGGATAAAAAGTGGTTATCCAACATGAGGCACGATCCCATTGACATTTTTAATCATTTTTGGTACAGGCCAAAAAATAAATTTTCTGATGAAAAACGATGACTGTCGAACGTTCCCAAAATGGTCAAAATGGATGAAATTGAAGCATTTAATCTTTTGACTCTGAATGATTGTTGGTTGTGAATTATGACTTTTTCAACTAAAATAAGTGTTTTTAAAGTTATTTCTGTGCCTGAAATTGGTCAAAATTGAAGCTTTTGAGTAAGCAAAACTCTGTAAAACTGGCAATTATGGTCACTGTGAGGGTTTAAAAAGTGGTTATCCAACATGAGGCACGATCCCATTGACATTTTTAATCATTTTTGGTACAGGCCAAAAAATAAATTTTCTGATGAAAAACGATGACTGTCGAACGTTCCCAAAATGGTCAAAATGGATGAAATTGAAGCATTTAATCTTTTGACTCTGAATGATTGTTGGATGTGAATTATGACTTTTTCAACTAAAATAAGTGTTTTTAAAGTTATTTCTGTGCCTGAAATTGGTCAAAATTGAAGCTTTTGAGTAAGCAAAACTCTGTAAAACTGGCAATTATGGTCACTGTGAGGGTTTAAAAAGTGGTTAACCAACATGAGGCACGATCCAATTGATATTTTGAATCATTTTTGGTACAGTCCAAAAAATCAACTTTATGATGAAAAACGATGACTCCGGACCTGTCGAACGTTCCCAAAATGGTCAATATGGATGACATTTTAACATTTAATCTTTTGACTCTAAATGACTGTTCGATGTGAATTATGACTTTTTCAACTAAAATAATTGTGTTTAAAGTCATTTCTGTGCCTGAAATTGGTCAAATTTTAAGATTTTGTGTAAGCAAAACTCTGTAAAAACGGCAATTTTGGTTACTGTGAGGGTTTAAAAAATGGTTATTCAACATGAGGCACGATCCAATTGACATTTTGAATCATTTTTGGTACAGTCCAAAAAATCAGTTTTCTGATGAAAAACGATGACTCCGGACCTGTCGAACGTTCCCAAAATGGTCAATATGGATGAAATTTTAACATTTAATCTTTTGACTCTAAATGACTGTTTGATGTGAATTATGACTTTTTCAACTAAAATAAGTGTGTTTAAAGTCATTTCTGTGCCTGAAATTGCTCAAAATTGAAGCTTTTGAGTAAGCAAAACTCTGTAAAACTGGCAATTATGGTCACTGTGAGGGTTTAAAAAGTGGTTATCCAACATGAGGCACGATCCAATTGACATTTTGAATCATTTTTGGTACAGTTCAAAAAATCTATTTTCTGATCAAAAACGATGACTGTCGAACGTTCCCAAAGTGGTCAAAATGGATGAAATTGAAGCATTTAATCTTTTGACTCTGAATGATTGTTGGATGTGAATTATGACTTTTTCAACTAAAATAAGTGTTTTTAAAGTTATTTCTGTGCCTGAAATTGGTCAAAATTGAAGCTTTTGAGTAAGCAAAACTCAGTAAAAATTGCAATTTTGGTCACTGTGAGGGTTTAAAAAGTGGTTATCCAACATGAGGCACGATCCAATTGACATTTTGAATCATTTTTGGTACAGTCCAAAAAATCAATTTTCTGATGAAAAACGATGACTCCGGACCTGTCGAACGTTCCCAAAATGGTCAATATGGGTGAAATTTTAACATTTAATCTTTTGACTCTAAATGACTGTTGGATGTGATTTATGACTTTTTCAACTAAAATAAGTGTGCTTAAAGTCACTTCTGTGCCTGAAATCGGTCAAAATTGAAGCTTTTGAGTAAGCAAAACTCTGTAAAAAGGGCAATTTTGGTCACTGTGAGGGTTTAAAAAGTGGTTATCCAAGATGAGGCACGATCCCATTGACATTTTTAATCATTTTTGGTACAGGCCAAAAAATAAATTTTCTGATGAAAAACGATGACTGTCGAACGTTCCCAAAATGGTCAAAATGGATGAAATTGAAGCATTTAATCTTTTGACTCTGAATGATTGTTGGATGTGAATTATGACTTTTTCAACTAAAATAAGTGTTTTTAAAGTTATTTCTGTGCCTGAAATTGGTCAAAATTGAAGCTTTTGAGTAAGCAAAACTCAGTAAAACTGGCAATTATGGTCACTGTGAGGGTTTAAAAAGTGGTTATCCAACATGAGGCACAATCCAATTGATATTTTGAATCATTTTTGGTACAGTCCAAAAAATCAACTTTATGATGAAAAACGATGACTCCGGACCTGTCGAACGTTCCCAAAATGGTCAATATGGATGACATTTTAACATTTAATCTTTTGACTCTAAATGACTGTTGGATGTGAATTATGACTTTTTCAACTAAAATAAGTGTGTTTAAAGTTATTTCTGTGCCTGAAATTGGTCAAAATTGAAGCTTCTGAGTAAGCAAAACTCTGTAAAACTGGCAATTATGGTCACTGTGAGGGTTTAAAAAGTGGTTATCCAACATGAGGCACGATCCAATTGATATTTTGAATCATTTTTGGTACAGTCCAAAAAATCAACTTTATGATGAAAAACGATGACTCCGGACCTGTCGAAAGTTCCCAAAATGGTCAATATGGGTGAAATTTTAACATTTAATCTTTTGACTCTAAATGACTGTTGGATGTGATTTATGACTTTTTCAACTAAAATAAGTGTGCTTAAAGTCACTTCTGTGCCTGAAATCGGTCAAAATTGAAGCTTTTGAGTAAGCAAAACTCTGTAAAAAGGGCAATTTTGGTCACTGTGAGGGTTTAAAAAGTGGTTATCCAAGATGAGGCACGATCCCATTGACATTTTTAATCATTTTTGGTACAGGCCAAAAAATAAATTTTCTGATGAAAAACGATGACTGTCGAACGTTCCCAAAATGGTCAAAATGGATGAAATTGAAGCATTTAATCTTTTGACTCTGAATGATTGTTGGATGTGAATTATGACTTTTTCAACTAAAATAAGTGTTTTTAAAGTTATTTCTGTGCCTGAAATTGGTCAAAATTGAAGCTTTTGAGTAAGCAAATCTCAGTAAAACTGGCAATTATGGTCACTGTGAGGGTTTAAAAAGTGGTTATCCAACATGAGGCACAATCCAATTGATATTTTGAATCATTTTTGGTACAGTCCAAAAAATCAACTTTATGATGAAAAACGATGACTCCGGACCTGTCGAACGTTCCCAAAATGGTCAATATGGATGACATTTTAACATTTAATCTTTTGACTCTAAATGACTGTTGGATGTGAATTATGACTTTTTCAACTAAAATAAGTGTGTTTAAAGTTATTTCTGTGCCTGAAATTGGTCAAAATTGAAGCTTCTGAGTAAGCAAAACTCTGTAAAACTGGCAATTATGGTCACTGTGAGGGTTTAAAAAGTGGTTATCCAACATGAGGCACGATCCAATTGATATTTTGAATCATTTTTGGTACAGTCCAAAAAATCAACTTTATGATGAAAAACGATGACTCCGGACCTGTCGAAAGTTCCCAAAATGGTCAATATGGGTGAAATTTTAACATTAAATCTTTTGACTCTAAATGACTGTTGGATGTGAATTATGACTTTTTCAACTAAAATAAGTGTGTTTAAAGTCATTTCTGTGCCTGAAATTGGTCAAAATTGAAGATTTTGAGTAAGCAAAACTTTGTAAAAATTGCAATTTTGGTCACTGTGAGGGTTTAAAAAGTGGTTATTCAACATGAGGCACGATCCAATTGACATTTTGAATCATTTTTGGTACAGTCCAAAAAATCAACTTTATGATGAAAAACGATGACTCCGGACCTGTCGAACGTTCCCAAAATGGTCAATATGGATGACATTTTAACATTTAATCTTTTGACTCTAAATGACTGTTCGATGTGAATTATGACTTTTTCAACTAAAATAATTGTGTTTAAAGTCATTTCTGTGCCTGAAATTGGTCAAATTTTAAGATTTTGTGTAAGCAAAACTCTGTAAAAACGGCAATTTTGGTTACTGTGAGGGTTTAAAAAATGGTTATTCAACATGAGGCACGATCCAATTGACATTTTGAATCATTTTTGGTACAGTCCAAAAAATCAGTTTTCTGATGAAAAACGATGACTCCGGACCTGTCGAACGTTCCCAAAATGGTCAATATGGATGAAATTTTAATATTTAATCTTTTGACTCTAAATGACTGTTTGATGTGAATTATGACTTTTTCAACTAAAATAAGTGTGTTTAAAGTCATTTCTGTGCCTGAAATTGGTCAAAATTGAAGATTTTGAGTAAGCAAAACTTTGTAAAAAGTGCAATTTTGGTCACTGTGAGGGTTTAAAAAGTGGTTATCCAAGATGAGGCACGATCCAATTGACATTTTGAATCATTTTTGGTACAGTTAAAAAATCAATTTTCTGATCAAAAACGATGACTGTCGAACGTTCCCAAAATGGTCAAAATGGATGAAATTGAAGCATTTAATCTTTTGACTCTGAATGATTGTTGGATGTGAATTATGACTTTTTCAACTAAAATAAGTGTTTTTAAAGTTGTTTCTGTGCCTGAAATTGGTCAAAATTGAAGCTTTTGAGTAAGCAAACCTCTGTAAAACTGGCAATTATGGTCACTGTGAGGGTTTAAAAAGTGGTTATCACACATGAGGCACGATCCAATTGACATTTTGAATCATTTTTGGTACAGTCCAAAAAATCAGTTTTCTGATGAAAAACGATGACTCCGGACCTGTCGAACGTTCCCAAAATGGTCAATATGGATGAAATTTTAACATTTAATCTTTTGACTCTAAATGACTGTTGGATGTGAATAAAGACTTTTTCAACTAAAATAAGTGTGTTTAAAGTCATTTCTGTGCCTGAAATTGGTCAAAATTGAAGATTTTGAGTAAGCAAACCTCTGTAAAACTGGCAATTATGGTCACTGTGAGGGTTTAAAAAGTGGTTATCACACATGAGGCACGATCCAATTGACATTTTGAATCATTTTTGGTACAGTCCAAAAAATCAGTTTTCTGATGAAAAACGATGACTCCGGACCTGTCGAACGTTCCCAAAATGGTCAATATGGATGAAATTTTAACATTTAATCTTTTGACTCTAAATGACTGTTGGATGTGAATAAAGACTTTTTCAACTAAAATAAGTGTGTTTAAAGTCATTTCTGTGCCTGAAATTGGTCAAAATTGAAGATTTTGAGTAAGCAAAACTCAGTAAAACTGGCAATTATGGTCACTGTGAGGGGATAAAAAGTGGTTATCCAACATGAGGCACGATCCCATTGACATTTTTAATCATTTTTGGTACAGGCCAAAAAATAAATTTTCTGATGAAAAACGATGACTGTCGAACGTTCCCAAAATGGTCAAAATGGATGAAATTGAAGCATTTAATCTTTTGACTCTGAATGATTGTTGGTTGTGAATTATGACTTTTTCAACTAAAATAAGTGTTTTTAAAGTTATTTCTGTGCCTGAAATTGGTCAAAATTGAAGCTTTTGAGTAAGCAAAACTCTGTAAAACTGGCAATTATGGTCACTGTGAGGGTTTAAAAAGTGGTTATCCAACATGAGGCACGATCCCATTGACATTTTGAATAATTTTTGGTACAGTCCAAAAAATCAATTTTCTGATGAAAAACGATGACTCCGGACCTGTCGAACGTTCCCAAAATGGTCAATATGGGTGAAATTTTAACATTTAATCTTTTGACTCTAAATGACTGTTGGATGTGAATTATGACTTTTTCAACTAAAATAAGTGTGTTTAAAGTCATTTCTGTGCCTGAAATTGGTAAAAATTGAAGATTTCGAGTGAGCAAAACTCTGTAAAAATTGCAATTTTGGTCACTGTGAGGGTTTAAAAAGTGGTTATCCAACATGAGGCACGATCCAATTGACATTTTGAATCATTTTTGGTACAGTCCAAAAAATCAATTTTCTGATGAAAAACGATGACTCCGGACCTGTCGAACGTTCCCAAAATGGTCAATATGGGTGAAATTTTAACATTTAATCTTTTGACTCTAAATGACTGTTGGATGTGATTTATGACTTTTTCAACTAAAATAAGTGTGCTTAAAGTCACTTCTGTGCCTGAAATCGGTCAAAATTGAAGCTTTTGAGTAAGCAAAACTCTGTAAAAAGGGCAATTTTGGTCACTGTGAGGGTTTAAAAAGTGGTTATCCAAGATGAGGCACGATCCCATTGACATTTTTAATCATTTTTGGTACAGGCCAAAAAATAAATTTTCTGATGAAAAACGATGACTGTCGAACGTTCCCAAAATGGTCAAAATGGATGAAATTGAAGCATTTAATCTTTTGACTCTGAATGATTGTTGGATGTGAATTATGACTTTTTCAACTAAAATAAGTGTTTTTAAAGTTATTTCTGTGCCTGAAATTGGTCAAAAGTGAAGCTTTTGAGTAAGCAAAACTCAGTAAAACTGGCAATTATGGTCACTGTGAGGGTTTAAAAAGTGGTTATCCAACATGAGGCACAATCCAATTGATATTTTGAATCATTTTTGGTACAGTCCAAAAAATCAACTTTATGATGAAAAACGATGACTCCGGACCTGTCGAACGTTCCCAAAATGGTCAATATGGATGACATTTTAACATTTAATCTTTTGACTCTAAATGACTGTTGGATGTGAATTATGACTTTTTCAACTAAAATAAGTGTGTTTAAAGTTATTTCTGTGCCTGAAATTGGTCAAAATTGAAGCTTCTGAGTAAGCAAAACTCTGTAAAACTGGCAATTATGGTCACTGTGAGGGTTTAAAAAGTGGTTATCCAACATGAGGCACGATCCAATTGATATTTTGAATCATTTTTGGTACAGTCCAAAAAATCAACTTTGTGATGAAAAACGATGACTCCGGACCTGTCGAAAGTTCCCAAAATGGTCAATATGGGTGAAATTTTAACATTTAATCTTTTGACTCTAAATGACTGTTGGATGTGAATTATGACTTTTTCAACTAAAATAAGTGTGTTTAAAGTCATTTCTGTGCCTGAAATTGGTCAAAATTGAAGATTTTGAGTAAGCAAAACTTTGTAAAAATTGCAATTTTGGTCACTGTGAGGGTTTAAAAAGTGGTTATCCAAGATGAGGCACGATCCAATTGACATTTTGAATCATTTTTGGTACAGTTAAAAAATCAATTTTCTGATCAAAAACGATGACTGTCGAACGTTCCCAAAATGGTCAAAATGGATGAAATTGAAGCATTTAATCTTTTGACTCTGAATGATTGTTGGATGTGAATTATGACTTTTTCAACTAAAATAAGTGTTTTTAAAGTTGTTTCTGTGCCTGAAATTGGTCAAAATTGAAGCTTTTGAGTAAGCAAACCTCTGTAAAACTGGCAATTATGGTCACTGTGAGGGTTTAAAAAGTGGTTATCACACATGAGGCACGATCCAATTGACATTTTGAATCATTTTTGGTACAGTCCAAAAAATCAGTTTTCTGATGAAAAACGATGACTCCGGACCTGTCGAACGTTCCCAAAATGGTCAATATGGATGAAATTTTAACATTTAATCTTTTGACTCTAAATGACTGTTGGATGTGAATAAAGACTTTTTCAACTAAAATAAGTGTGTTTAAAGTCATTTCTGTGCCTGAAATTGGTCAAAATTGAAGATTTTGAGTAAGCAAACCTCTGTAAAACTGGCAATTATGGTCACTGTGAGGGTTTAAAAAGTGGTTATCCAACATGAGGCACGATCCAATTGACATTTTGAATCATTTTTGGTACAGTTCAAAAAATCTATTTTCTGATCAAAAACGATGACTGTCGAACGTTCCCAAAGTGGTCAAAATGGATGAAATTGAAGCATTTAATCTTTTGACTCTGAATGATTGTTGGATGTGAATTATGACTTTTTCAACTAAAATAAGTGTGTTTAAAGTCATTTCTGTGCCTGAAATTGGTCAATATTTAAGATTTTGAGTAAGCAAAACTCTGTAAAAACGGCAATTTTGGTTACTGTGAGGGTTTCAAAAGTGGTTATTCAACATGAGGCACGATCCAATTGACATTTTGAATCATTTTTGGTACAGTCCAAAAAATCAATTTTCTGATGAAAAACGATGACTCCGGACCTGTCGAACGTTCCCAAAATGGTCAATATGGGTGAAATTTTAACATTTAATCTTTTGACTCTAAATGACTGTTGGGTGTGAATTATGACTTTTTCAACTAAAATAAGTGTGTTTAAAGTCATTTCTGTGCCTGAAATTGGTCAAAATTGAAGATTTTGAGTGAGCAAAACTCTGTAAAAATTGCAATTTTGGTCACTGTGAGGGTTTAAAAAGTGGTTATCCAACATGAGGCACGATCCAATTGACATTTTGAATCATTTTTGGTACAGTCCAAAAAATCAATTTTCTGATGAAAAACGATGACTCCGGACCTGTCGAACGTTCCCAAAATGGTCAATATGGGTGAAATTTTAACATTTAATCTTTTGACTCTAAATGACTGTTGGATGTGATTTATGACTTTTTCAACTAAAATAAGTGTGCTTAAAGTCACTTCTGTGCCTGAAATCGGTCAAAATTGAAGCTTTTGAGTAAGCAAAACTCTGTAAAAAGGGCAATTTTGGTCACTGTGAGGGTTTAAAAAGTGGTTATCCAAGATGAGGCACGATCCCATTGACATTTTTAATCATTTTTGGTACAGGCCAAAAAATAAATTTTCTGATGAAAAACGATGACTGTCGAACGTTCCCAAAATGGTCAAAATGGATGAAATTGAAGCATTTAATCTTTTGACTCTGAATGATTGTTGGATGTGAATTATGACTTTTTCAACTAAAATAAGTGTTTTTAAAGTTATTTCTGTGCCTGAAATTGGTCAAAATTGAAGCTTTTGAGTAAGCAAAACTCAGTAAAACTGGCAATTATGGTCACTGTGAGGGTTTAAAAAGTGGTTATCCAACATGATGCACAATCCAATTGATATTTTGAATCATTTTTGGTACAGTCCAAAAAATCAACTTTATGATGAAAAACGATGACTCCGGACCTGTCGAACGTTCCCAAAATGGTCAATATGGATGACATTTTAACATTTAATCTTTTGACTCTAAATGACTGTTGGATGTGAATTATGACTTTTTCAACTAAAATAAGTGTGTTTAAAGTCATTTCTGTGCCTGAAATTGGTCAAAATTGAAGATTTTGAGTAAGCAAAACTTTGTAAAAATTGCAATTTTGGTCACTGTGAGGGTTTAAAAAGTGGTTATTCAACATGAGGCACGATCCAATTGACATTTTGAATCATTTTTGGTACAGTCCAAAAAATCAACTTTATGATGAAAAACGATGACTCCGGACCTGTCGAACGTTCCCAAAATGGTCAATATGGATGACATTTTAACATTTAATCTTTTGACTCTAAATGACTGTTCGATGTGAATTATGACTTTTTCAACTAAAATAATTGTGTTTAAAGTCATTTCTGTGCCTGAAATTGGTCAAATTTTAAGATTTTGTGTAAGCAAAACTCTGTAAAAACGGCAATTTTGGTTACTGTGAGGGTTTAAAAAATGGTTATTCAACATGAGGCACGATCCAATTGACATTTTGAATCATTTTTGGTACAGTCCAAAAAATCAGTTTTCTGATGAAAAACGATGACTCCGGACCTGTCGAACGTTCCCAAAATGGTCAATATGGATGAAATTTTAATATTTAATCTTTTGACTCTAAATGACTGTTTGATGTGAATTATGACTTTTTCAACTAAAATAAGTGTGTTTAAAGTCATTTCTGTGCCTGAAATTGCTCAAAATTGAAGATTTTGAGTAAGCAAAACTCTGTAAAACTGGCAATTATGGTCACTGTGAGGGTTTAAAAAGTGGTTATCCAACATGAGGCACGATCCAATTGACATTTTGAATCATTTTTGGTACAGTTCAAAAAATCTATTTTCTGATCAAAAACGATGACTGTCGAACGTTCCCAAAGTGGTCAAAATGGATGAAATTGAAGCATTTAATCTTTTGACTCTGAATGATTGTTGGATGTGAATTATGACTTTTTCAACTAAAATAAGTGTGTTTAAAGTCATTTCTGTGCCTGAAATTGGTCAATATTTAAGATTTTGAGTAAGCAAAACTCTGTAAAAACGGCAATTTTGGTTACTGTGAGGGTTTCAAAAGTGGTTATCCAACATGAGGCACGATCCAATTGACATTTTGAATCATTTTTGGTACAGTCCAAAAAATCAATTTTCTGATGAAAAACGATGACTCCGGACCTGTCGAACGTTCCCAAAATGGTCAATATGGGTGAAATTTTAACATTTAATCTTTTGACTCTAAATGACTGTTGGATGTGATTTATGACTTTTTCAACTAAAATAAGTGTGCTTAAAGTCACTTCTGTGCCTGAAATCGGTCAAAATTGAAGCTTTTGAGTAAGCAAAACTCTGTAAAAAGGGCAATTTTGGTCACTTAAAAAGTGGTTATCCAAGATGAGGCACGATCCCATTGACATTTTTAATCATTTTTGGTACAGGCCAAAAAATAAATTTTCTGATGAAAAACGATGACTGTCGAACGTTCCCAAAATGGTCAAAATGGATGAAATTGAAGCATTTAATCTTTTGACTCTGAATGATTGTTGGATGTGAATTATGACTTTTTCAACTAAAATAAGTGTTTTTAAAGTTATTTCTGTGCCTGAAATTGGTCAAAAGTGAAGCTTTTGAGTAAGCAAAACTCAGTAAAACTGGCAATTATGGTCACTGTGAGGGTTTAAAAAGTGGTTATCCAACATGAGGCACAATCCAATTGATATTTTGAATCATTTTTGGTACAGTCCAAAAAATCAACTTTATGATGAAAAACGATGACTTCGGACCTGTCGAACGTTCCCAAAATGGTCAATATGGATGACATTTTAACATTTAATCTTTTGACTCTAAATGACTGTTGGATGTGAATTATGACTTTTTCAACTAAAATAAGTGTGTAAAGTTATTTCTGTGCCTGAAATTGGTCAAAATTGAAGCTTCTGAGTAAGCAAAACTCTGTAAAACTGGCAATTATGGTCACTGTGAGGGTTTAAAAAGTGGTTATCCAACATGAGGCACGATCCAATTGATATTTTGAATCATTTTTGGTACAGTCCAAAAAATCAACTTTATGATGAAAAACGATGACTCCGGACCTGTCGAAAGTTCCCAAAATGGTCAATATGGGTGAAATTTTAACATTTAATCTTTTGACTCTAAATGACTGTTGGATGTGAATTATGACTTTTTCAACTAAAATAAGTGTGTTTAAAGTCATTTCTGTGCCTGAAATTGGTCAAAATTGAAGATTTTGAGTAAGCAAAACTTTGTAAAAATTGCAATTTTGGTCACTGTGAGGGTTTAAAAAGTGGTTATCCAAGATGAGGCACGATCCAATTGACATTTTGAATCATTTTTGGTACAGTTAAAAAATCAATTTTCTGATCAAAAACGATGACTGTCGAACGTTCCCAAAATGGTCAAAATGGATGAAATTGAAGCATTTAATCTTTTGACTCTGAATGATTGTTGGATGTGAATTATGACTTTTTCAACTAAAATAAGTGTTTTTAAAGTTGTTTCTGTGCCTGAAATTGGTCAAAATTGAAGCTTTTGAGTAAGCAAACCTCTGTAAAACTGGCAATTATGGTCACTGTGAGGGTTTAAAAAGTGGTTATCACACATGAGGCACGATCCAATTGACATTTTGAATCATTTTTGGTACAGTCCAAAAAATCAGTTTTCTGATGAAAAACGATGACTCCGGACCTGTCGAACGTTCCCAAAATGGTCAATATGGATGAAATTTTAACATTTAATCTTTTGACTCTAAATGACTGTTGGATGTGAATAAAGACTTTTTCAACTAAAATAAGTGTGTTTAAAGTCATTTCTGTGCCTGAAATTGGTCAAAATTGAAGATTTTGAGTAAGCAAACCTCTGTAAAACTGGCAATTATGGTCACTGTGAGGGTTTAAAAAGTGGTTATCACACATGAGGCACGATCCAATTGACATTTTGAATCATTTTTGGTACAGTCCAAAAAATCAGTTTTCTGATGAAAAACGATGACTCCGGACCTGTCGAACGTTCCCAAAATGGTCAATATGGATGAAATTTTAACATTTAATCTTTTGACTCTAAATGACTGTTGGATGTGAATAAAGACTTTTTCAACTAAAATAAGTGTGTTTAAAGTCATTTCTGTGCCTGAAATTGGTCAAAATTGAAGATTTTGAGTAAGCAAAACTCAGTAAAACTGGCAATTATGGTCACTGTGAGGGGATAAAAAGTGGTTATCCAACATGAGGCACGATCCCATTGACATTTTTAATCATTTTTGGTACAGGCCAAAAAATAAATTTTCTGATGAAAAAC
This sequence comes from Lissotriton helveticus, assembly GCF_964261635.1. Taxonomy (NCBI): domain Eukaryota; kingdom Metazoa; phylum Chordata; class Amphibia; order Caudata; family Salamandridae; genus Lissotriton; species Lissotriton helveticus. The sequence continues at coordinate 1,424,895,863 of NC_136059.1, read as the reverse complement.
GATGACTGTCGAACGTTCCCAAAATGGTCAAAATGGATGAAATTGAAGCATTTAATCTTTTGACTCTGAATGATTGTTGGTTGTGAATTATGACTTTTTCAACTAAAATACGTGTTTTTAAAGTTATTTCTGTGCCTGAAATTGGTCAAAATTGAAGCTTTTGAGTAAGCAAAACTCTGTAAAACTGGCAATTATGGTCACTGTGAGGGTTTAAAAAGTGGTTATCCAACATGAGGCACGATCCCATTGACATTTTTAATCATTTTTGGTACAGGCCAAAAAATAAATTTTCTGATGAAAAACGATGACTGTCGAACGTTCCCAAAATGGTCAAAATGGATGAAATTGAAGCATTTAATCTTTTGACTCTGAATGATTGTTGGATGTGAATTATGACTTTTTCAACTAAAATAAGTGTTTTTAAAGTTATTTCTGTGCCTGAAATTGGTCAAAATTGAAGCTTTTGAGTAAGCAAAACTCTGTAAAACTGGCAATTATGGTCACTGTGAGGGTTTAAAAAGTGGTTAACCAACATGAGGCACGATCCAATTGATATTTTGAATCATTTTTGGTACAGTCCAAAAAATCAACTTTATGATGAAAAACGATGACTCCGGACCTGTCGAACGTTCCCAAAATGGTCAATATGGATGACATTTTAACATTTAATCTTTTGACTCTAAATGACTGTTCGATGTGAATTATGACTTTTTCAACTAAAATAATTGTGTTTAAAGTCATTTCTGTGCCTGAAATTGGTCAAATTTTAAGATTTTGTGTAAGCAAAACTCTGTAAAAACGGCAATTTTGGTTACTGTGAGGGTTTAAAAAATGGTTATTCAACATGAGGCACGATCCAATTGACATTTTGAATCATTTTTGGTACAGTCCAAAAAATCAGTTTTCTGATGAAAAACGATGACTCCGGACCTGTCGAACGTTCCCAAAATGGTCAATATGGATGAAATTTTAACATTTAATCTTTTGACTCTAAATGACTGTTTGATGTGAATTATGACTTTTTCAACTAAAATAAGTGTGTTTAAAGTCATTTCTGTGCCTGAAATTGCTCAAAATTGAAGCTTTTGAGTAAGCAAAACTCTGTAAAACTGGCAATTATGGTCACTGTGAGGGTTTAAAAAGTGGTTATCCAACATGAGGCACGATCCAATTGACATTTTGAATCATTTTTGGTACAGTTCAAAAAATCTATTTTCTGATCAAAAACGATGACTGTCGAACGTTCCCAAAGTGGTCAAAATGGATGAAATTGAAGCATTTAATCTTTTGACTCTGAATGATTGTTGGATGTGAATTATGACTTTTTCAACTAAAATAAGTGTTTTTAAAGTTATTTCTGTGCCTGAAATTGGTCAAAATTGAAGCTTTTGAGTAAGCAAAACTCTGTAAAAATTGCAATTTTGGTCACTGTGAGGGTTTAAAAAGTGGTTATCCAACATGAGGCACGATCCAATTGACATTTTGAATCATTTTTGGTACAGTCCAAAAAATCAATTTTCTGATGAAAAACGATGACTCCGGACCTGTCGAACGTTCCCAAAATGGTCAATATGGGTGAAATTTTAACATTTAATCTTTTGACTCTAAATGACTGTTGGATGTGATTTATGACTTTTTCAACTAAAATAAGTGTGCTTAAAGTCACTTCTGTGCCTGAAATCGGTCAAAATTGAAGCTTTTGAGTAAGCAAAACTCTGTAAAAAGGGCAATTTTGGTCACTGTGAGGGTTTAAAAAGTGGTTATCCAAGATGAGGCACGATCCCATTGACATTTTTAATCATTTTTGGTACAGGCCAAAAAATAAATTTTCTGATGAAAAACGATGACTGTCGAACGTTCCCAAAATGGTCAAAATGGATGAAATTGAAGCATTTAATCTTTTGACTCTGAATGATTGTTGGATGTGAATTATGACTTTTTCAACTAAAATAAGTGTTTTTAAAGTTATTTCTGTGCCTGAAATTGGTCAAAATTGAAGCTTTTGAGTAAGCAAAACTCAGTAAAACTGGCAATTATGGTCACTGTGAGGGTTTAAAAAGTGGTTATCCAACATGAGGCACAATCCAATTGATATTTTGAATCATTTTTGGTACAGTCCAAAAAATCAACTTTATGATGAAAAACGATGACTCCGGACCTGTCGAACGTTCCCAAAATGGTCAATATGGATGACATTTTAACATTTAATCTTTTGACTCTAAATGACTGTTGGATGTGAATTATGACTTTTTCAACTAAAATAAGTGTGTTTAAAGTTATTTCTGTGCCTGAAATTGGTCAAAATTGAAGCTTCTGAGTAAGCAAAACTCTGTAAAACTGGCAATTATGGTCACTGTGAGGGTTTAAAAAGTGGTTATCCAACATGAGGCACGATCCAATTGATATTTTGAATCATTTTTGGTACAGTCCAAAAAATCAACTTTATGATGAAAAACGATGACTCCGGACCTGTCGAAAGTTCCCAAAATGGTCAATATGGGTGAAATTTTAACATTTAATCTTTTGACTCTAAATGACTGTTGGATGTGATTTATGACTTTTTCAACTAAAATAAGTGTGCTTAAAGTCACTTCTGTGCCTGAAATCGGTCAAAATTGAAGCTTTTGAGTAAGCAAAACTCTGTAAAAAGGGCAATTTTGGTCACTGTGAGGGTTTAAAAAGTGGTTATCCAAGATGAGGCACGATCCCATTGACATTTTTAATCATTTTTGGTACAGGCCAAAAAATAAATTTTCTGATGAAAAACGATGACTGTCGAACGTTCCCAAAATGGTCAAAATGGATGAAATTGAAGCATTTAATCTTTTGACTCTGAATGATTGTTGGATGTGAATTATGACTTTTTCAACTAAAATAAGTGTTTTTAAAGTTATTTCTGTGCCTGAAATTGGTCAAAATTGAAGCTTTTGAGTAAGCAAAACTCAGTAAAACTGGCAATTATGGTCACTGTGAGGGTTTAAAAAGTGGTTATCCAACATGAGGCACAATCCAATTGATATTTTGAATCATTTTTGGTACAGTCCAAAAAATCAACTTTATGATGAAAAACGATGACTCCGGACCTGTCGAACGTTCCCAAAATGGTCAATATGGATGACATTTTAACATTTAATCTTTTGACTCTAAATGACTGTTGGATGTGAATTATGACTTTTTCAACTAAAATAAGTGTGTTTAAAGTTATTTCTGTGCCTGAAATTGGTCAAAATTGAAGCTTCTGAGTAAGCAAAACTCTGTAAAACTGGCAATTATGGTCACTGTGAGGGTTTAAAAAGTGGTTATCCAACATGAGGCACGATCCAATTGATATTTTGAATCATTTTTGGTACAGTCCAAAAAATCAACTTTATGATGAAAAACGATGACTCCGGACCTGTCGAAAGTTCCCAAAATGGTCAATATGGGTGAAATTTTAACATTTAATCTTTTGACTCTAAATGACTGTTGGATGTGAATTATGACTTTTTCAACTAAAATAAGTGTGTTTAAAGTCATTTCTGTGCCTGAAATTGGTCAAAATTGAAGATTTTGAGTAAGCAAAACTTTGTAAAAATTGCAATTTTGGTCACTGTGAGGGTTTAAAAAGTGGTTATTCAACATGAGGCACGATCCAATTGACATTTTGAATCATTTTTGGTACAGTCCAAAAAATCAACTTTATGATGAAAAACGATGACTCCGGACCTGTCGAACGTTCCCAAAATGGTCAATATGGATGACATTTTAACATTTAATCTTTTGACTCTAAATGACTGTTCGATGTGAATTATGACTTTTTCAACTAAAATAATTGTGTTTAAAGTCATTTCTGTGCCTGAAATTGGTCAAATTTTAAGATTTTGTGTAAGCAAAACTCTGTAAAAACGGCAATTTTGGTTACTGTGAGGGTTTAAAAAATGGTTATTCAACATGAGGCACGATCCAATTGACATTTTGAATCATTTTTGGTACAGTCCAAAAAATCAGTTTTCTGATGAAAAACGATGACTCCGGACCTGTCGAACGTTCCCAAAATGGTCAATATGGATGAAATTTTAATATTTAATCTTTTGACTCTAAATGACTGTTTGATGTGAATTATGACTTTTTCAACTAAAATAAGTGTGTTTAAAGTCATTTCTGTGCCTGAAATTGGTCAAAATTGAAGATTTTGAGTAAGCAAAACTTTGTAAAAATTGCAATTTTGGTCACTGTGAGGGTTTAAAAAGTGGTTATCCAAGATGAGGCACGATCCAATTGACATTTTGAATCATTTTTGGTACAGTTAAAAAATCAATTTTCTGATCAAAAACGATGACTGTCGAACGTTCCCAAAATGGTCAAAATGGATGAAATTGAAGCATTTAATCTTTTGACTCTGAATGATTGTTGGATGTGAATTATGACTTTTTCAACTAAAATAAGTGTTTTTAAAGTTGTTTCTGTGCCTGAAATTGGTCAAAATTGAAGCTTTTGAGTAAGCAAACCTCTGTAAAACTGGCAATTATGGTCACTGTGAGGGTTTAAAAAGTGGTTATCACACATGAGGCACGATCCAATTGACATTTTGAATCATTTTTGGTACAGTCCAAAAAATCAGTTTTCTGATGAAAAACGATGACTCCGGACCTGTCGAACGTTCCCAAAATGGTCAATATGGATGAAATTTTAACATTTAATCTTTTGACTCTAAATGACTGTTGGATGTGAATAAAGACTTTTTCAACTAAAATAAGTGTGTTTAAAGTCATTTCTGTGCCTGAAATTGGTCAAAATTGAAGATTTTGAGTAAGCAAACCTCTGTAAAACTGGCAATTATGGTCACTGTGAGGGTTTAAAAAGTGGTTATCACACATGAGGCACGATCCAATTGACATTTTGAATCATTTTTGGTACAGTCCAAAAAATCAGTTTTCTGATGAAAAACGATGACTCCGGACCTGTCGAACGTTCCCAAAATGGTCAATATGGATGAAATTTTAACATTTAATCTTTTGACTCTAAATGACTGTTGGATGTGAATAAAGACTTTTTCAACTAAAATAAGTGTGTTTAAAGTCATTTCTGTGCCTGAAATTGGTCAAAATTGAAGATTTTGAGTAAGCAAAACTCAGTAAAACTGGCAATTATGGTCACTGTGAGGGGATAAAAAGTGGTTATCCAACATGAGGCACGATCCCATTGACATTTTTAATCATTTTTGGTACAGGCCAAAAAATAAATTTTCTGATGAAAAACGATGACTGTCGAACGTTCCCAAAATGGTCAAAATGGATGAAATTGAAGCATTTAATCTTTTGACTCTGAATGATTGTTGGTTGTGAATTATGACTTTTTCAACTAAAATAAGTGTTTTTAAAGTTATTTCTGTGCCTGAAATTGGTCAAAATTGAAGCTTTTGAGTAAGCAAAACTCTGTAAAACTGGCAATTATGGTCACTGTGAGGGTTTAAAAAGTGGTTATCCAACATGAGGCACGATCCCATTGACATTTTGAATAATTTTTGGTACAGTCCAAAAAATCAATTTTCTGATGAAAAACGATGACTCCGGACCTGTCGAACGTTCCCAAAATGGTCAATATGGGTGAAATTTTAACATTTAATCTTTTGACTCTAAATGACTGTTGGATGTGAATTATGACTTTTTCAACTAAAATAAGTGTGTTTAAAGTCATTTCTGTGCCTGAAATTGGTCAAAATTGAAGATTTCGAGTGAGCAAAACTCTGTAAAAATTGCAATTTTGGTCACTGTGAGGGTTTAAAAAGTGGTTATCCAACATGAGGCACGATCCAATTGACATTTTGAATCATTTTTGGTACAGTCCAAAAAATCAATTTTCTGATGAAAAACGATGACTCCGGACCTGTCGAACGTTCCCAAAATGGTCAATATGGGTGAAATTTTAACATTTAATCTTTTGACTCTAAATGACTGTTGGATGTGATTTATGACTTTTTCAACTAAAATAAGTGTGCTTAAAGTCACTTCTGTGCCTGAAATCGGTCAAAATTGAAGCTTTTGAGTAAGCAAAACTCTGTAAAAAGGGCAATTTTGGTCACTGTGAGGGTTTAAAAAGTGGTTATCCAAGATGAGGCACGATCCCATTGACATTTTTAATCATTTTTGGTACAGGCCAAAAAATAAATTTTCTGATGAAAAACGATGACTGTCGAACGTTCCCAAAATGGTCAAAATGGATGAAATTGAAGCATTTAATCTTTTGACTCTGAATGATTGTTGGATGTGAATTATGACTTTTTCAACTAAAATAAGTGTTTTTAAAGTTATTTCTGTGCCTGAAATTGGTCAAAAGTGAAGCTTTTGAGTAAGCAAAACTCAGTAAAACTGGCAATTATGGTCACTGTGAGGGTTTAAAAAGTGGTTATCCAACATGAGGCACAATCCAATTGATATTTTGAATCATTTTTGGTACAGTCCAAAAAATCAACTTTATGATGAAAAACGATGACTCCGGACCTGTCGAACGTTCCCAAAATGGTCAATATGGATGACATTTTAACATTTAATCTTTTGACTCTAAATGACTGTTGGATGTGAATTATGACTTTTTCAACTAAAATAAGTGTGTTTAAAGTTATTTCTGTGCCTGAAATTGGTCAAAATTGAAGCTTCTGAGTAAGCAAAACTCTGTAAAACTGGCAATTATGGTCACTGTGAGGGTTTAAAAAGAGGTTATCCAACATGAGGCACGATCCAATTGATATTTTGAATCATTTTTGGTACAGTCCAAAAAATCAACTTTATGATGAAAAACGATGACTCCGGACCTGTCGAAAGTTCCCAAAATGGTCAATATGGGTGAAATTTTAACATTTAATCTTTTGACTCTAAATGACTGTTGGATGTGAATTATGACTTTTTCAACTAAAATAAGTGTGTTTAAAGTCATTTCTGTGCCTGAAATTGGTCAAAATTGAAGATTTTGAGTAAGCAAAACTTTGTAAAAATTGCAATTTTGGTCACTGTGAGGGTTTAAAAAGTGGTTATCCAAGATGAGGCACGATCCAATTGACATTTTGAATCATTTTTGGTACAGTTAAAAAATCAATTTTCTGATCAAAAACGATGACTGTCGAACGTTCCCAAAATGGTCAAAATGGATGAAATTGAAGCATTTAATCTTTTGACTCTGAATGATTGTTGGATGTGAATTATGACTTTTTCAACTAAAATAAGTGTTTTTAAAGTTGTTTCTGTGCCTGAAATTGGTCAAAATTGAAGCTTTTGAGTAAGCAAACCTCTGTAAAACTGGCAATTATGGTCACTGTGAGGGTTTAAAAAGTGGTTATCACACATGAGGCACGATCCAATTGACATTTTGAATCATTTTTGGTACAGTCCAAAAAATCAGTTTTCTGATGAAAAACGATGACTCCGGACCTGTCGAACGTTCCCAAAATGGTCAATATGGATGAAATTTTAACATTTAATCTTTTGACTCTAAATGACTGTTGGATGTGAATAAAGACTTTTTCAACTAAAATAAGTGTGTTTAAAGTCATTTCTGTGCCTGAAATTGGTCAAAATTGAAGATTTTGAGTAAGCAAAACTCAGTAAAACTGGCAATTATGGTCACTGTGAGGGGATAAAAAGTGGTTATCCAACATGAGGCACGATCCCATTGACATTTTTAATCATTTTTGGTACAGGCCAAAAAATAAATTTTCTGATGAAAAACGATGACTGTCGAACGTTCCCAAAATGGTCAAAATGGATGAAATTGAAGCATTTAATCTTTTGACTCTGAATGATTGTTGGATGTGAATTATGACTTTTTCAACTAAAATAAGTGTTTTTAAAGTTATTTCTGTGCCTGAAATTGGTCAAAATTGAAGCTTTTGAGTAAGCAAAACTCTGTAAAACTGGCAATTATGGTCACTGTGAGGGTTTAAAAAGTGGTTAACCAACATGAGGCACGATCCAATTGATATTTTGAATCATTTTTGGTACAGTCCAAAAAATCAACTTTATGATGAAAAACGATGACTCCGGACCTGTCGAACGTTCCCAAAATGGTCAATATGGATGACATTTTAACATTTAATCTTTTGACTCTAAATGACTGTTCGATGTGAATTATGACTTTTTCAACTAAAATAATTGTGTTTAAAGTCATTTCTGTGCCTGAAATTGGTCAAATTTTAAGATTTTGTGTAAGCAAAACTCTGTAAAAACGGCAATTTTGGTTACTGTGAGGGTTTAAAAAATGGTTATTCAACATGAGGCACGATCCAATTGACATTTTGAATCATTTTTGGTACAGTCCAAAAAATCAGTTTTCTGATGAAAAACGATGACTCCGGACCTGTCGAACGTTCCCAAAATGGTCAATATGGATGAAATTTTAACATTTAATCTTTTGACTCTAAATGACTGTTTGATGTGAATTATGACTTTTTCAACTAAAATAAGTGTGTTTAAAGTCATTTCTGTGCCTGAAATTGCTCAAAATTGAAGCTTTTGAGTAAGCAAAACTCTGTAAAACTGGCAATTATGGTCACTGTGAGGGTTTAAAAAGTGGTTATCCAACATGAGGCACGATCCAATTGACATTTTGAATCATTTTTGGTACAGTTCAAAAAATCTATTTTCTGATCAAAAACGATGACTGTCGAACGTTCCCAAAGTGGTCAAAATGGATGAAATTGAAGCATTTAATCTTTTGACTCTGAATGATTGTTGGATGTGAATTATGACTTTTTCAACTAAAATAAGTGTTTTTAAAGTTATTTCTGTGCCTGAAATTGGTCAAAATTGAAGCTTTTGAGTAAGCAAAACTCTGTAAAAATTGCAATTTTGGTCACTGTGAGGGTTTAAAAAGTGGTTATCCAACATGAGGCACGATCCAATTGACATTTTGAATCATTTTTGGTACAGTCCAAAAAATCAATTTTCTGATGAAAAACGATGACTCCGGACCTGTCGAACGTTCCCAAAATGGTCAATATGGGTGAAATTTTAACATTTAATCTTTTGACTCTAAATGACTGTTGGATGTGATTTATGACTTTTTCAACTAAAATAAGTGTGCTTAAAGTCACTTCTGTGCCTGAAATCGGTCAAAATTGAAGCTTTTGAGTAAGCAAAACTCTGTAAAAAGGGCAATTTTGGTCACTGTGAGGGTTTAAAAAGTGGTTATCCAAGATGAGGCACGATCCAATTGATATTTTGAATCATTTTTGGTACAGTACAAAAAATCCATTTTCTGATCAAAAACGATGACTCCGGACCTGTCGAACGTTCCCAAAATGGTCAATATGGGTGAAATTTTAACATTTAATCTTTTGACTCTAAATGACTGTTGGATGTGATTTATGACTTTTTCAACTAAAATAAGTGTGTTTAAAGTCATTTCTGTGCCTGAAAATTGGTCAAAATTGAAGATTTTGAGTAAGCAAAACTCTGTAAAAATTGCAATATTGGTCACTGTGAGGGTTTAAAAAGTGGTTATCCAACATGAGGCACGATCCAATTGATATTTTGAATCATTTTTGGTACAGTACAAAAAATCCATTTTCTGATCAAAAACGATGACTCCGGACCTGTCGAACGTTCCCAAAATGGTCAATATGGATGAAATTTTAACATTTAATCTTTTGACTCTAAATGACTGTTTGATGTGAATTATGACTTTTTCAACTAAAATAAGTGTGTTTAAAGTCATTTCTGTGCCTGAAATTGCTCAAAATTGAAGCTTTTGAGTAAGCAAAACTCTGTAAAACTGGCAATTATGGTCACTGTGAGGGTTTAAAAAGTGGTTATCCAACATGAGGCACGATCCAATTGACATTTTGAATCATTTTTGGTACAGTTCAAAAAATCTATTTTCTGATCAAAAACGATGACTGTCGAACGTTCCCAAAGTGGTCAAAATGGATGAAATTGAAGCATTTAATCTTTTGACTCTGAATGATTGTTGGATGTGAATTATGACTTTTTCAACTAAAATAAGTGTTTTTAAAGTTATTTCTGTGCCTGAAATTGGTCAAAATTGAAGCTTTTGAGTAAGCAAAACTCTGTAAAAATTGCAATTTTGGTCACTGTGAGGGTTTAAAAAGTGGTTATCCAACATGAGGCACGATCCAATTGACATTTTGAATCATTTTTGGTACAGTCCAAAAAATCAATTTTCTGATGAAAAACGATGACTCCGGACCTGTCGAACGTTCCCAAAATGGTCAATATGGGTGAAATTTTAACATTTAATCTTTTGACTCTAAATGACTGTTGGATGTGATTTATGACTTTTTCAACTAAAATAAGTGTGCTTAAAGTCACTTCTGTGCCTGAAATCGGTCAAAATTGAAGCTTTTGAGTAAGCAAAACTCTGTAAAAAGGGCAATTTTGGTCACTGTGAGGGTTTAAAAAGTGGTTATCCAAGATGAGGCACGATCCCATTGACATTTTTAATCATTTTTGGTACAGGCCAAAAAATAAATTTTCTGATGAAAAACGATGACTGTCGAACGTTCCCAAAATGGTCAAAATGGATGAAATTGAAGCATTTAATCTTTTGACTCTGAATGATTGTTGGATGTGAATTATGACTTTTTCAACTAAAATAAGTGTTTTTAAAGTTATTTCTGTGCCTGAAATTGGTCAAAATTGAAGCTTTTGAGTAAGCAAAACTCAGTAAAACTGGCAATTATGGTCACTGTGAGGGTTTAAAAAGTGGTTATCCAACATGAGGCACAATCCAATTGATATTTTGAATCATTTTTGGTACAGTCCAAAAAATCAACTTTATGATGAAAAACGATGACTCCGGACCTGTCGAACGTTCCCAAAATGGTCAATATGGATGACATTTTAACATTTAATCTTTTGACTCTAAATGACTGTTGGATGTGAATTATGACTTTTTCAACTAAAATAAGTGTGTTTAAAGTTATTTCTGTGCCTGAAATTGGTCAAAATTGAAGCTTCTGAGTAAGCAAAACTCTGTAAAACTGGCAATTATGGTCACTGTGAGGGTTTAAAAAGTGGTTATCCAACATGAGGCACGATCCAATTGATATTTTGAATCATTTTTGGTACAGTCCAAAAAATCAACTTTATGATGAAAAACGATGACTCCGGACCTGTCGAAAGTTCCCAAAATGGTCAATATGGGTGAAATTTTAACATTTAATCTTTTGACTCTAAATGACTGTTGGATGTGATTTATGACTTTTTCAACTAAAATAAGTGTGCTTAAAGTCACTTCTGTGCCTGAAATCGGTCAAAATTGAAGCTTTTGAGTAAGCAAAACTCTGTAAAAAGGGCAATTTTGGTCACTGTGAGGGTTTAAAAAGTGGTTATCCAAGATGAGGCACGATCCCATTGACATTTTTAATCATTTTTGGTACAGGCCAAAAAATAAATTTTCTGATGAAAAACGATGACTGTCGAACGTTCCCAAAATGGTCAAAATGGATGAAATTGAAGCATTTAATCTTTTGACTCTGAATGATTGTTGGATGTGAATTATGACTTTTTCAACTAAAATAAGTGTTTTTAAAGTTATTTCTGTGCCTGAAATTGGTCAAAATTGAAGCTTTTGAGTAAGCAAAACTCAGTAAAACTGGCAATTATGGTCACTGTGAGGGTTTAAAAAGTGGTTATCCAACATGAGGCACAATCCAATTGATATTTTGAATCATTTTTGGTACAGTCCAAAAAATCAACTTTATGATGAAAAACGATGACTCCGGACCTGTCGAACGTTCCCAAAATGGTCAATATGGATGACATTTTAACATTTAATCTTTTGACTCTAAATGACTGTTGGATGTGAATTATGACTTTTTCAACTAAAATAAGTGTGTTTAAAGTTATTTCTGTGCCTGAAATTGGTCAAAATTGAAGCTTCTGAGTAAGCAAAACTCTGTAAAACTGGCAATTATGGTCACTGTGAGGGTTTAAAAAGTGGTTATCCAACATGAGGCACGATCCAATTGATATTTTGAATCATTTTTGGTACAGTCCAAAAAATCAACTTTATGATGAAAAACGATGACTCCGGACCTGTCGAAAGTTCCCAAAATGGTCAATATGGGTGAAATTTTAACATTTAATCTTTTGACTCTAAATGACTGTTGGATGTGAATTATGACTTTTTCAACTAAAATAAGTGTGTTTAAAGTCATTTCTGTGCCTGAAATTGGTCAAAATTGAAGATTTTGAGTAAGCAAAACTTTGTAAAAATTGCAATTTTGGTCACTGTGAGGGTTTAAAAAGTGGTTATTCAACATGAGGCACGATCCAATTGACATTTTGAATCATTTTTGGTACAGTCCAAAAAATCAACTTTATGATGAAAAACGATGACTCCGGACCTGTCGAACGTTCCCAAAATGGTCAATATGGATGACATTTTAACATTTAATCTTTTGACTCTAAATGACTGTTCGATGTGAATTATGACTTTTTCAACTAAAATAATTGTGTTTAAAGTCATTTCTGTGCCTGAAATTGGTCAAATTTTAAGATTTTGTGTAAGCAAAACTCTGTAAAAACGGCAATTTTGGTTACTGTGAGGGTTTAAAAAATGGTTATTCAACATGAGGCAAGATCCAATTGACATTTTGAATCATTTTTGGTACAGTCCAAAAAATCAGTTTTCTGATGAAAAACGATGACTCCGGACCTGTCGAACGTTCCCAAAATGGTCAATATGGATGAAATTTTAATATTTAATCTTTTGACTCTAAATGACTGTTTGATGTGAATTATGACTTTTTCAACTAAAATAAGTGTGTTTAAAGTCATTTCTGTGCCTGAAATTGGTCAAAATTGAAGATTTTGAGTAAGCAAAACTTTGTAAAAATTGCAATTTTGGTCACTGTGAGGGTTTAAAAAGTGGTTATCCAAGATGAGGCACGATCCAATTGACATTTTGAATCATTTTTGGTACAGTTAAAAAATCAATTTTCTGATCAAAAACGATGACTGTCGAACGTTCCCAAAATGGTCAAAATGGATGAAATTGAAGCATTTAATCTTTTGACTCTGAATGATTGTTGGATGTGAATTATGACTTTTTCAACTAAAATAAGTGTTTTTAAAGTTGTTTCTGTGCCTGAAATTGGTCAAAATTGAAGCTTTTGAGTAAGCAAACCTCTGTAAAACTGGCAATTATGGTCACTGTCAGGGTTTAAAAAGTGGTTATCACACATGAGGCACGATCCAATTGACATTTTGAATCATTTTTGGTACAGTCCAAAAAATCAGTTTTCTGATGAAAAACGATGACTCCGGACCTGTCGAACGTTCCCAAAATGGTCAATATGGATGAAATTTTAACATTTAATCTTTTGACTCTAAATGACTGTTGGATGTGAATAAAGACTTTTTCAACTAAAATAAGTGTGTTTAAAGTCATTTCTGTGCCTGAAATTGGTCAAAATTGAAGATTTTGAGTAAGCAAACCTCTGTAAAACTGGCAATTATGGTCACTGTGAGGGTTTAAAAAGTGGTTATCACACATGAGGCACGATCCAATTGACATTTTGAATCATTTTTGGTACAGTCCAAAAAATCAGTTTTCTGATGAAAAACGATGACTCCGGACCTGTCGAACGTTCCCAAAATGGTCAATATGGATGAAATTTTAACATTTAATCTTTTGACTCTAAATGACTGTTGGATGTGAATAAAGACTTTTTCAACTAAAATAAGTGTGTTTAAAGTCATTTCTGTGCCTGAAATTGGTCAAAATTGAAGATTTTGAGTAAGCAAAACTCAGTAAAACTGGCAATTATGGTCACTGTGAGGGGATAAAAAGTGGTTATCCAACATGAGGCACGATCCCATTGACATTTTTAATCATTTTTGGTACAGGCCAAAAAATAAATTTTCTGATGAAAAACGATGACTGTCGAACGTTCCCAAAATGGTCAAAATGGATGAAATTGAAGCATTTAATCTTTTGACTCTGAATGATTGTTGGTTGTGAATTATGACTTTTTCAACTAAAATAAGTGTTTTTAAAGTTATTTCTGTGCCTGAAATTGGTCAAAATTGAAGCTTTTGAGTAAGCAAAACTCTGTAAAACTGGCAATTATGGTCACTGTGAGGGTTTAAAAAGTGGTTATCCAACATGAGGCACGATCCCATTGACATTTTTAATCATTTTTGGTACAGGCCAAAAAATAAATTTTCTGATGAAAAACGATGACTGTCGAACGTTCCCAAAATGGTCAAAATGGATGAAATTGAAGCATTTAATCTTTTGACTCTGAATGATTGTTGGATGTGAATTATGACTTTTTCAACTAAAATAAGTGTTTTTAAAGTTATTTCTGTGCCTGAAATTGGTCAAAATTGAAGCTTTTGAGTAAGCAAAACTCTGTAAAACTGGCAATTATGGTCACTGTGAGGGTTTAAAAAGTGGTTAACCAACATGAGGCACGATCCAATTGATATTTTGAATCATTTTTGGTACAGTCCAAAAAATCAACTTTATGATGAAAAACGATGACTCCGGACCTGTCGAACGTTCCCAAAATGGTCAATATGGATGACATTTTAACATTTAATCTTTTGACTCTAAATGACTGTTCGATGTGAATTATGACTTTTTCAACTAAAATAATTGTGTTTAAAGTCATTTCTGTGCCTGAAATTGGTCAAATTTTAAGATTTTGTGTAAGCAAAACTCTGTAAAAACGGCAATTTTGGTTACTGTGAGGGTTTAAAAAATGGTTATTCAACATGAGGCACGATCCAATTGACATTTTGAATCATTTTTGGTACAGTCCAAAAAATCAGTTTTCTGATGAAAAACGATGACTCCGGACCTGTCGAACGTTCCCAAAATGGTCAATATGGATGAAATTTTAACATTTAATCTTTTGACTCTAAATGACTGTTTGATGTGAATTATGACTTTTTCAACTAAAATAAGTGTGTTTAAAGTCATTTCTGTGCCTGAAATTGCTCAAAATTGAAGCTTTTGAGTAAGCAAAACTCTGTAAAACTGGCAATTATGGTCACTGTGAGGGTTTAAAAAGTGGTTATCCAACATGAGGCACGATCCAATTGACATTTTGAATCATTTTTGGTACAGTTCAAAAAATCTATTTTCTGATCAAAAACGATGACTGTCGAACGTTCCCAAAGTGGTCAAAATGGATGAAATTGAAGCATTTAATCTTTTGACTCTGAATGATTGTTGGATGTGAATTATGACTTTTTCAACTAAAATAAGTGTTTTTAAAGTTATTTCTGTGCCTGAAATTGGTCAAAATTGAAGCTTTTGAGTAAGCAAAACTCTGTAAAAATTGCAATTTTGGTCACTGTGAGGGTTTAAAAAGTGGTTATCCAACATGAGGCACGATCCAATTGACATTTTGAATCATTTTTGGTACAGTCCAAAAAATCAATTTTCTGATGAAAAACGATGACTCCGGACCTGTCGAACGTTCCCAAAATGGTCAATATGGGTGAAATTTTAACATTTAATCTTTTGACTCTAAATGACTGTTGGATGTGATTTATGACTTTTTCAACTAAAATAAGTGTGCTTAAAGTCACTTCTGTGCCTGAAATCGGTCAAAATTGAAGCTTTTGAGTAAGCAAAACTCTGTAAAAAGGGCAATTTTGGTCACTGTGAGGGTTTAAAAAGTGGTTATCCAAGATGAGGCACGATCCCATTGACATTTTTAATCATTTTTGGTACAGGCCAAAAAATAAATTTTCTGATGAAAAACGATGACTGTCGAACGTTCCCAAAATGGTCAAAATGGATGAAATTGAAGCATTTAATCTTTTGACTCTGAATGATTGTTGGATGTGAATTATGACTTTTTCAACTAAAATAAGTGTTTTTAAAGTTATTTCTGTGCCTGAAATTGGTCAAAATTGAAGCTTTTGAGTAAGCAAAACTCAGTAAAACTGGCAATTATGGTCACTGTGAGGGTTTAAAAAGTGGTTATCCAACATGAGGCACAATCCAATTGATATTTTGAATCATTTTTGGTACAGTCCAAAAAATCAACTTTATGATGAAAAACGATGACTCCGGACCTGTCGAACGTTCCCAAAATGGTCAATATGGATGACATTTTAACATTTAATCTTTTGACTCTAAATGACTGTTGGATGTGAATTATGACTTTTTCAACTAAAATAAGTGTGTTTAAAGTTATTTCTGTGCCTGAAATTGGTCAAAATTGAAGCTTCTGAGTAAGCAAAACTCTGTAAAACTGGCAATTATGGTCACTGTGAGGGTTTAAAAAGTGGTTATCCAACATGAGGCACGATCCAATTGATATTTTGAATCATTTTTGGTACAGTCCAAAAAATCAACTTTATGATGAAAAACGATGACTCCGGACCTGTCGAAAGTTCCCAAAATGGTCAATATGGGTGAAATTTTAACATTTAATCTTTTGACTCTAAATGACTGTTGGATGTGATTTATGACTTTTTCAACTAAAATAAGTGTGCTTAAAGTCACTTCTGTGCCTGAAATCGGTCAAAATTGAAGCTTTTGAGTAAGCAAAACTCTGTAAAAAGGGCAATTTTGGTCACTGTGAGGGTTTAAAAAGTGGTTATCCAAGATGAGGCACGATCCCATTGACATTTTTAATCATTTTTGGTACAGGCCAAAAAATAAATTTTCTGATGAAAAACGATGACTGTCGAACGTTCCCAAAATGGTCAAAATGGATGAAATTGAAGCATTTAATCTTTTGACTCTGAATGATTGTTGGATGTGAATTATGACTTTTTCAACTAAAATAAGTGTTTTTAAAGTTATTTCTGTGCCTGAAATTGGTCAAAATTGAAGCTTTTGAGTAAGCAAAACTCAGTAAAACTGGCAATTATGGTCACTGTGAGGGTTTAAAAAGTGGTTATCCAACATGAGGCACAATCCAATTGATATTTTGAATCATTTTTGGTACAGTCCAAAAAATCAACTTTATGATGAAAAACGATGACTCCGGACCTGTCGAACGTTCCCAAAATGGTCAATATGGATGACATTTTAACATTTAATCTTTTGACTCTAAATGACTGTTGGATGTGAATTATGACTTTTTCAACTAAAATAAGTGTGTTTAAAGTTATTTCTGTGCCTGAAATTGGTCAAAATTGAAGCTTCTGAGTAAGCAAAACTCTGTAAAACTGGCAATTATGGTCACTGTGAGGGTTTAAAAAGTGGTTATCCAACATGAGGCACGATCCAATTGATATTTTGAATCATTTTTGGTACAGTCCAAAAAATCAACTTTATGATGAAAAACGATGACTCCGGACCTGTCGAAAGTTCCCAAAATGGTCAATATGGGTGAAATTTTAACATTTAATCTTTTGACTCTAAATGACTGTTGGATGTGAATTATGACTTTTTCAACTAAAATAAGTGTGTTTAAAGTCATTTCTGTGCCTGAAATTGGTCAAAATTGAAGATTTTGAGTAAGCAAAACTTTGTAAAAATTGCAATTTTGGTCACTGTGAGGGTTTAAAAAGTGGTTATTCAACATGAGGCACGATCCAATTGACATTTTGAATCATTTTTGGTACAGTCCAAAAAATCAACTTTATGATGAAAAACGATGACTCCGGACCTGTCGAACGTTCCCAAAATGGTCAATATGGATGACATTTTAACATTTAATCTTTTGACTCTAAATGACTGTTCGATGTGAATTATGACTTTTTCAACTAAAATAATTGTGTTTAAAGTCATTTCTGTGCCTGAAATTGGTCAAATTTTAAGATTTTGTGTAAGCAAAACTCTGTAAAAACGGCAATTTTGGTTACTGTGAGGGTTTAAAAAATGGTTATTCAACATGAGGCACGATCCAATTGACATTTTGAATCATTTTTGGTACAGTCCAAAAAATCAGTTTTCTGATGAAAAACGATGACTCCGGACCTGTCGAACGTTCCCAAAATGGTCAATATGGATGAAATTTTAATATTTAATCTTTTGACTCTAAATGACTGTTTGATGTGAATTATGACTTTTTCAACTAAAATAAGTGTGTTTAAAGTCATTTCTGTGCCTGAAATTGCTCAAAATTGAAGCTTTTGAGTAAGCAAAACTCTGTAAAACTGGCAATTATGGTCACTGTGAGGGTTTAAAAAGTGGTTATCCAACATGAGGCACGATCCAATTGACATTTTGAATCATTTTTGGTACAGTTCAAAAAATCTATTTTCTGATCAAAAACGATGACTGTCGAACGTTCCCAAAGTGGTCAAAATGGATGAAATTGAAGCATTTAACTTTTGACTCTGAATGATTGTTGGATGTGAATTATGACTTTTTCAACTAAAATAAGTGTGTTTAAAGTCATTTCTGTGCCTGAAATTGGTCAATATTTAAGATTTTGAGTAAGCAAAACTCTGTAAAAACGGCAATTTTGGTTACTGTGAGGGTTTCAAAAGTGGTTATTCAACATGAGGCACGATCCAATTGACATTTTGAATCATTTTTGGTACAGTCCAAAAAATCAATTTTCTGATGAAAAACGATGACTCCGGACCTGTCGAACGTTCCCAAAATGGTCAATATGGGTGAAATTTTAACATTTAATCTTTTGACTCTAAATGACTGTTGGATGTGAATTATGACTTTTTCAACTAAAATAAGTGTGTTTAAAGTCATTTCTGTGCCTGAAATTGGTCAAAATTGAAGATTTCGAGTGAGCAAAACTCTGTAAAAATTGCAATTTTGGTCACTGTGAGGGTTTAAAAAGTGGTTATCCAACATGAGGCACGATCCAATTGACATTTTGAATCATTTTTGGTACAGTCCAAAAAATCAATTTTCTGATGAAAAACGATGACTCCGGACCTGTCGAACGTTCCCAAAATGGTCAATATGGGTGAAATTTTAACATTTAATCTTTTGACTCTAAATGACTGTTGGATGTGATTTATGACTTTTTCAACTAAAATAAGTGTGCTTAAAGTCACTTCTGTGCCTGAAATCGGTCAAAATTGAAGCTTTTGAGTAAGCAAAACTCTGTAAAAAGGGCAATTTTGGTCACTGTGAGGGTTTAAAAAGTGGTTATCCAAGATGAGGCACGATCCCATTGACATTTTTAATCATTTTTGGTACAGGCCAAAAAATAAATTTTCTGATGAAAAACGATGACTGTCAAACGTTCCCAAAATGGTCAAAATGGATGAAATTGAAGCATTTAATCTTTTGACTCTGAATGATTGTTGGATGTGAATTATGACTTTTTCAACTAAAATAAGTGTTTTTAAAGTTATTTCTGTGCCTGAAATTGGTCAAAAGTGAAGCTTTTGAGTAAGCAAAACTCAGTAAAACTGGCAATTATGGTCACTGTGAGGGTTTAAAAAGTGGTTATCCAACATGAGGCACAATCCAATTGATATTTTAAATCATTTTTGGTACAGTCCAAAAAATCAACTTTATGATGAAAAACGATGACTCCGGACCTGTCGAACGTTCCCAAAATGGTCAATATGGATGACATTTTAACATTTAATCTTTTGACTCTAAATGACTGTTGGATGTGAATTATGACTTTTTCAACTAAAATAAGTGTGTTTAAAGTTATTTCTGTGCCTGAAATTGGTCAAAATTGAAGCTTCTGAGTAAGCAAAACTCTGTAAAACTGGCAATTATGGTCACTGTGAGGGTTTAAAAAGTGGTTATCCAACATGAGGCACGATCCAATTGATATTTTGAATCATTTTTGGTACAGTCCAAAAAATCAACTTTATGATGAAAAACGATGACTCCGGACCTGTCGAAAGTTCCCAAAATGGTCAATATGGGTGAAATTTTAACATTTAATCTTTTGACTCTAAATGACTGTTGGATGTGAATTATGACTTTTTCAACTAAAATAAGTGTGTTTAAAGTCATTTCTGTGCCTGAAATTGGTCAAAATTGAAGATTTTGAGTAAGCAAAACTTTGTAAAAATTGCAATTTTGGTCACTGTGAGGGTTTAAAAAGTGGTTATCCAAGATGAGGCACGATCCAATTGACATTTTGAATCATTTTTGGTACAGTTAAAAAATCAATTTTCTGATCA
This sequence comes from Lissotriton helveticus, assembly GCF_964261635.1. Taxonomy (NCBI): domain Eukaryota; kingdom Metazoa; phylum Chordata; class Amphibia; order Caudata; family Salamandridae; genus Lissotriton; species Lissotriton helveticus. The sequence continues at coordinate 1,424,875,833 of NC_136059.1, read as the reverse complement.
AAAACGATGACTGTCGAACGTTCCCAAAATGGTCAAAATGGATGAAATTGAAGCATTTAATCTTTTGACTCTGAATGATTGTTGGATGTGAATTATGACTTTTTCAACTAAAATAAGTGTTTTTAAAGTTATTTCTGTGCCTGAAATTGGTCAAAATTGAAGCTTTTGAGTAAGCAAACCTCTGTAAAACTGGCAATTATGGTCACTGTGAGGGTTTAAAAAGTGGTTATCACACATGAGGCACGATCCAATTGACATTTTGAATCATTTTTGGTACAGTCCAAAAAATCAGTTTTCTGATGAAAAACGATGACTCCGGACCTGTCGAACGTTCCCAAAATGGTCAATATGGATGAAATTTTAACATTTGATCTTTTGACTTTAAATGACTGTTGGATGTGAATAAAGACTTTTTCAACTAAAATAAGTGTGTTTAAAGTCATTTCTGTGCCTGAAATTGGTCAAAATTGAAGATTTTGAGTAAGCAAACCTCTGTAAAACTGGCAATTATGGTCACTGTGAGGGTTTAAAAAGTGGTTATCACACATGAGGCACGATCCAATTGACATTTTGAATCATTTTTGGTACAGTCCAAAAAATCAGTTTTCTGATGAAAAACGATGACTCCGGACCTGTCGAACGTTCCCAAAATGGTCAATATGGATGAAATTTTAACATTTAATCTTTTGACTCTAAATGACTGTTGGATGTGAATAAAGACTTTTTCAACTAAAATAAGTGTGTTTAAAGTCATTTCTGTGCCTGAAATTGGTCAAAATTGAAGATTTTGAGTAAGCAAAACTCAGTAAAACTGGCAATTATGGTCACTGTGAGGGGATAAAAAGTGGTTATCCAACATGAGGCACGATCCCATTGACATTTTTAATCAATTTTGGTACAGGCCAAAAAATAAATTTTCTGATGAAAAACGATGACTGTCGAACGTTCCCAAAATGGTCAAAATGGATGAAATTGAAGCATTTAATCTTTTGACTCTGAATGATTGTTGGTTGTGAATTATGACTTTTTCAACTAAAATAAGTGTTTTTAAAGTTATTTCTGTGCCTGAAATTGGTCAAAATTGAAGCTTTTGAGTAAGCAAAACTCTGTAAAACTGGCAATTATGGTCACTGTGAGGGTTTAAAAAGTGGTTATCCAACATGAGGCACGATCCCATTGACATTTTTAATCATTTTTGGTACAGGCCAAAAAATAAATTTTCTGATGAAAAACGATGACTGTCGAACGTTCCCAAAATGGTCAAAATGGATGAAATTGAAGCATTTAATCTTTTGACTCTGAATGATTGTTGGATGTGAATTATGACTTTTTCAACTAAAATAAGTGTTTTTAAAGTTATTTCTGTGCCTGAAATTGGTCAAAATTGAAGCTTTTGAGTAAGCAAAACTCTGTAAAACTGGCAATTATGGTCACTGTGAGGGTTTAAAAAGTGGTTAACCAACATGAGGCACGATCCAATTGATATTTTGAATCATTTTTGGTACAGTCCAAAAAATCAACTTTATGATGAAAAACGATGACTCCGGACCTGTCGAACGTTCCCAAAATGGTCAATATGGATGACATTTTAACATTTAATCTTTTGACTCTAAATGACTGTTCGATGTGAATTATGACTTTTTCAACTAAAATAATTGTGTTTAAAGTCACTTCTGTGCCTGAAATTGGTCAAATTTTAAGATTTTGTGTAAGCAAAACTCTGTAAAAACGGCAATTTTGGTTACTGTGAGGGTTTAAAAAATGGTTATTCAACATGAGGCACGATCCAATTGACATTTTGAATCATTTTTGGTACAGTCCAAAAAATCAGTTTTCTGATGAAAAACGATGACTCCGGACCTGTCGAACGTTCCCAAAATGGTCAATATGGATGAAATTTTAACATTTAATCTTTTGACTCTAAATGACTGTTTGATGTGAATTATGACTTTTTCAACTAAAATAAGTGTGTTTAAAGTCATTTCTGTGCCTGAAATTGCTCAAAATTGAAGCTTTTGAGTAAGCAAAACTCTGTAAAACTGGCAATTATGGTCACTGTGAGGGTTTAAAAAGTGGTTATCCAACATGAGGCACGATCCAATTGACATTTTGAATCATTTTTGGTACAGTTCAAAAAATCTATTTTCTGATCAAAAACGATGACTGTCGAACGTTCCCAAAGTGGTCAAAATGGATGAAATTGAAGCATTTAATCTTTTGACTCTGAATGATTGTTGGATGTGAATTATGACTTTTTCAACTAAAATAAGTGTGTTTAAAGTCATTTCTGTGCCTGAAATTGGTCAATATTTAAGATTTTGAGTAAGCAAAACTCTGTAAAAACGGCAATTTTGGTTACTGTGAGGGTTTCAAAAGTGGTTATTCAACATGAGGCACGATCCAATTGACATTTTGAATCATTTTTGGTACAGTCCAAAAAATCAATTTTCTGATGAAAAACGATGACTCCGGACCTGTCGAACGTTCCCAAAATGGTCAATATGGGTGAAATTTTAACATTTAATCTTTTGACTCTAAATGACTGTTGGATGTGATTTATGACTTTTTCAACTAAAATAAGTGTGCTTAAAGTCACTTCTGTGCCTGAAATCGGTCAAAATTGAAGCTTTTGAGTAAGCAAAACTCTGTAAAAAGGGCAATTTTGGTCACTGTGAGGGTTTAAAAAGTGGTTATCCAAGATGAGGCACGATCCCATTGACATTTTTAATCATTTTTGGTACAGGCCAAAAAATAAATTTTCTGATGAAAAACGATGACTGTCGAACGTTCCCAAAATGGTCAAAATGGATGAAATTGAAGCATTTAATCTTTTGACTCTGAATGATTGTTGGATGTGAATTATGACTTTTCAACTAAAATAAGTGTTTTTAAAGTTATTTCTGTGCCTGAAATTGGTCAAAATTGAAGCTTTTGAGTAAGCAAAACTCAGTAAAACTGGCAATTATGGTCACTGTGAGGGTTTAAAAAGTGGTTATCCAACATGAGGCACAATCCAATTGATATTTTGAATCATTTTTGGTACAGTCCAAAAAATCAACTTTATGATGAAAAACGATGACTCCGGACCTGTCGAACGTTCCCAAAATGGTCAATATGGATGACATTTTAACATTTAATCTTTTGACTCTAAATGACTGTTGGATGTGAATTATGACTTTTTCAACTAAAATAAGTGTGTTTAAAGTTATTTCTGTGCCTGAAATTGGTCAAAATTGAAGCTTCTGAGTAAGCAAAACTCTGTAAAACTGGCAATTATGGTCACTGTGAGGGTTTAAAAAGTGGTTATCCAACATGAGGCACGATCCAATTGATATTTTGAATCATTTTTGGTACAGTCCAAAAAATCAACTTTATGATGAAAAACGATGACTCCGGACCTGTCGAAAGTTCCCAAAATGGTCAATATGGGTGAAATTTTAACATTTAATCTTTTGACTCTAAATGACTGTTGGATGTGAATTATGACTTTTTCAACTAAAATAAGTGTGTTTAAAGTCATTTCTGTGCCTGAAATTGGTCAAAATTGAAGATTTTGAGTAAGCAAAACTTTGTAAAAATTGCAATTTTGGTCACTGTGAGGGTTTAAAAAGTGGTTATTCAACATGAGGCACGATCCAATTGACATTTTGAATCATTTTTGGTACAGTCCAAAAAATCAACTTTATGATGAAAAACGATGACTCCGGACCTGTCGAACGTTCCCAAAATGGTCAATATGGATGACATTTTAACATTTAATCTTTTGACTCTAAATGACTGTTCGATGTGAATTATGACTTTTTCAACTAAAATAATTGTGTTTAAAGTCATTTCTGTGCCTGAAATTGGTCAAATTTTAAGATTTTGTGTAAGCAAAACTCTGTAAAAACGGCAATTTTGGTTACTGTGAGGGTTTAAAAAATGGTTATTCAACATGAGGCACGATCCAATTGACATTTTGAATCATTTTTGGTACAGTCCAAAAAATCAGTTTTCTGATGAAAAACGATGACTCCGGACCTGTCGAACGTTCCCAAAATGGTCAATATGGATGAAATTTTAACATTTAATCTTTTGACTCTAAATGACTGTTTGATGTGAATTATGACTTTTTCAACTAAAATAAGTGTGTTTAAAGTCATTTCTGTGCCTGAAATTGCTCAAAATTGAAGCTTTTGAGTAAGCAAAACTCTGTAAAACTGGCAATTATGGTCACTGTGAGGGTTTAAAAAGTGGTTATCCAACATGAGGCACGATCCAATTGACATTTTGAATCATTTTTGGTACAGTTCAAAAAATCTATTTTCTGATCAAAAACGATGACTGTCGAACGTTCCCAAAGTGGTCAAAATGGATGAAATTGAAGCATTTAATCTTTTGACTCTGAATGATTGTTGGATGTGAATTATGACTTTTTCAACTAAAATAAGTGTGTTTAAAGTCATTTCTGTGCCTGAAATTGGTCAATATTTAAGATTTTGAGTAAGCAAAACTCTGTAAAAACGGCAATTTTGGTTACTGTGACGGTTTCAAAAGTGGTTATTCAACATGAGGCACGATCCAATTGACATTTTGAATCATTTTTGGTACAGTCCAAAAAATCAATTTTCTGATGAAAAACGATGACTCCGGACCTGTCGAACGTTCCCAAAATGGTCAATATGGGTGAAATTTTAACATTTAATCTTTTGACTCTAAATTACTGTTGGATGTGAATTATGACTTTTTCAACTAAAATAAGTGTGTTTAAAGTCATTTCTGTGCCTGAAATTGGTCAAAATTGAAGATTTCGAGTGAGCAAAACTCTGTAAAAATTGCAATTTTGGTCACTGTGAGGGTTTAAAAAGTGGTTATCCAACATGAGGCACGATCCAATTGACATTTTGAATCATTTTTGGTACAGTCCAAAAAATCAATTTTCTGATGAAAAACGATGACTCCGGACCTGTCGAACGTTCCCAAAATGGTCAATATGGGTGAAATTTTAACATTTAATCTTTTGACTCTAAATGACTGTTGGATGTGATTTATGACTTTTTCAACTAAAATAAGTGTGCTTAAAGTCACTTCTGTGCCTGAAATCGGTCAAAATTGCAGCTTTTGAGTAAGCAAAACTCTGTAAAAAGGGCAATTTTGGTCACTGTGAGGGTTTAAAAAGTGGTTATCCAAGATGAGGCACGATCCCATTGACATTTTTAATCATTTTTGGTACAGGCCCAAAAATAAATTTTCTGATGAAAAACGATGACTGTCGAACGTTCCCAAAATGGTCAAAATGGATGAAATTGAAGCATTTAATATTTTGACTCTGAATGATTGTTGGATGTGAATTATGACTTTTTCAACTAAAATAAGTGTTTTTAAAGTTATTTCTGTGCCTGAAATTGGTCAAAATTGAAGCTTTTGAGTAAGCAAAACTCAGTAAAACTGGCAATTATGGTCACTGTGAGGGTTTAAAAAGTGGTTATCCAACATGAGGCACAATCCAATTGATATTTTGAATCATTTTTGGTACAGTCCAAAAAATCAACTTTATGATGAAAAACGATGACTCCGGACCTGTCGAACGTTCCCAAAATGGTCAATATGGATGACATTTTAACATTTAATCTTTTGACTCTAAATGACTGTTGGATGTGAATTATGACTTTTTCAACTAAAATAAGTGTGTTTAAAGTTATTTCTGTGCCTGAAATTGGTCAAAATTGAAGCTTCTGAGTAAGCAAAACTCTGTAAAACTGGCAATTATGGTCACTGTGAGGGTTTAAAAAGTGGTTATCCAACATGAGGCACGATCCAATTGATATTTTGAATCATTTTTGGTACAGTCCAAAAAATCAACTTTATGATGAAAAACGATGACTCCGGACCTGTCGAAAGTTCCCAAAATGGTCAATATGGGTGAAATTTTAACATTTAATCTTTTGACTCTAAATGACTGTTGGATGTGAATTATGACTTTTTCAACTAAAATAAGTGTGTTTAAAGTCATTTCTGTGCCTGAAATTGGTCAAAATTGAAGATTTTGAGTAAGCAAAACTTTGTAAAAATTGCAATTTTGGTCACTGTGAGGGTTTAAAAAGTGGTTATTCAACATGAGGCACGATCCAATTGACATTTGGAATCATTTTTGGTACAGTCCAAAAAATCAACTTTCTGATGAAAAACGATGACTCCGGACCTGTCGAATGTTCCCAAAAAGGTCAATATGGATGAAATTTTAACATTTAATCTTTTGACTCTAAATGACTGTTCGATGTGAATTATGAATTTTTCAACTAAAATAAGTGTGTTTAAAGTCATTTCTGTGCCTGAAATTGCTCAAAATTGAAGCTTTAGAGTAAGCAAAACTCTGTAAAAATTGCAATTTTGGTCACTGTGAGGGTTTAAAAAGTGGTTATTCAACATGAGGCACGATCCAATTGACATTTTTAATCATTTTTGGTACAGGCCAAAAAATCAATTTTCTGATGAAAAACGATGACTCCGGACCTGTCGAACGTTCCCAAAATGGACAATATGGATGAAATTTTAACATTTAATCTTTTGACTCTAAATGACTGTTGGATGTGATTTATGACTTTTTCAACTAAAATAAGTGTGCTTAAAGTCACTTCTGTGCCTGAAATCGGTCAAAATTGAAGCTTTTGAGTAAGCAAAACTCTGTAAAAAGGACAATTTTGGTCACTGTGAGGGTTTAAAAAGTGGTTATCCAAGATGAGGCACGATCCAATTGACATTTTGAATCATTTTTGGTACAGTTCAAAAAATCAATTTTCTGATCAAAAACGATGACTGTCGAACGTTCCCAAAATGGTCAAAATGGATGAAATTGAAGCATTTAATCTTTTGACTCTGAATGATTGTTGGATGTGAATTATGACTTTTTCAACTAAAATAAGTGTTTTTAAAGTTATTTCTGTGCCTGAAATTGGTCAAAATTGAAGCTTTTGAGTAAGCAAAACTCTGTAAAACTGGCAATTATGGTCACTGTGAGGGTTTAAAAAGTGGTTATCCAACATGAGGCACGATCCAATTGACATTTTGAATCATTTTTGGTACAGTCCAAAAAATCAGTTTTCTGATGAAAAACGATGACTCCGGACCTGTCGAACGTTCCCAAAATGGTCAATATGGATGCAATTTTAACATTTAATCTTTTGACTCTAAATGACTGTTGGATGTGAATTATGACTTTTTCAACTAAAATAAGTGTGTTTAAAGTCATTTCTGTGCCTGAAATTGGTCAAAATTGAAGATTTTGAGTAAGCAAAACTCTGTAAAAATTGCAATTTTGGTCACTGTGAGGGTTTAAAAAGTGGTTATTCAACATGAGGCACGATCCAATTGACATTTTGAATTATTTTTGGTACAGTCCAAAAAACTCAATTGTCTGATGAAAAACGGTGACTCCGGACCTGTTGAACGTTCCCAAAAAGGTCAATATGGATGAAATTTTAACATTTAATCTTTTGACTCTAAATGACTGTTTGATGTGAATTATGACTTTTTCATCTAAAATAAGTGTGTTTACAGTCATTTCTGTGCCTGAAATTGCTCAAAATTGATGCTTTTGAGTAAGCAAAACTCTGTAAAACTGGCAATTATGGTCACTGTGAGGGTTTAAAAAGTGGTTATCCAACATGAGGCACGATCCAGTTGACATTTTGAATCATTTTTGGTACAGTCCAAAAAATCAGTTTTCTGATGAAAAACGATGACTCCGGACCTGTCGAACGTTCCCAAAATGGTCAATATGGATGCAATTTTAACATTTAATCTTTTGACTCTAAATGACTGTTGGATGTGAATTATGACTTTTTCAACTAAAATAAGTGTGTTTAAAGTCATTTCTGTGCCTGAAATTGGTCAAAATTGAAGATTTTGAGTAAGCAAAACTCTGTAAAAATTGCAGTTTTGGTCACTGTGAGGGTTTAAAAAGTGGTTATTCAACATGAGGCACGATCCAATTGACATTTTGAATTATTTTTGGTACAGTCCAAAAAACTCAATTGTCTGATGAAAAACGGTGACTCCGGACCTGTTGAACGTTCCCAAAAAGGTCAATATGGATGAAATTTTAACATTTAATCTTTTGACTCTAAATGACTGTTTGATCTAAAATAAGTGTGTTTAAAGTCATTTCTGTGCCTGAAATTGCTCAAAATTGATGCTTTTGAGTAAGCAAAACTCTGTAAAACTGGCAATTATGGTCACTGTGAGGGTTTAAAAAGTGGTTATCCAACATGAGGCACGATCCCATTGACATTTTTAATCATTTTTGGTACAGGCCAAAAAATAAATTTTCTGATGAAAAACGATGACTCCGGACCTGTCGAACGTTCCCAAAATGGTCAATAGGGGTGAAATTTTAACATTTAATCTTTTGACTCTAAATGACTGTTGGATGTGAATTATGACTTTTTCAACAAAAATAAGTGTGTTTAAAGTCATTTCTGTGCCTGAAATTGGTAAAAATTGAAGATTTTGAGTAAGCAAAACTCTGTAAAAATTGCAATTTTGGTCACTGTGAGGGTTTAAAAAGTGGTTATCCAACATGAGGCACGATCCAATTGACATTTTGAATCATTTTTGGTACAGTTCAAAAAATCAATTTTCTGATCAAAAACGATGACTGTCGAACGTTCCCAAAGTGGTCAAAATGGATGAAATTAAAGCATTTAATCTTTTGACTCTGAATGATTGTTGGATGTGAATTATGACTTTTTCAACTAAAATAAGTGTGTTTAAAGTCATTTCTGTGCCTGAAATTGGTCAATATTTAAGATTTTGAGTAAGCAAAACTCTGTAAAAACGGCAATTTTGGTTACAGTGAGGGTTTCAAAAGTGGTTATTCAACATGAGGCACGATCCAATTGACATTTTGAATCATTTTTGGTACAGTCCAAAAAATCAATTTTCTGACAATATGGGTGAAATTTTAACATTTAATCTTTTGACTCTAAATGACTGTTGGATGTGAATTATGACTTTTTCAACTAAAATAAGTGTGTTTAAAGTCATTTCTGTGCCTGAAATTGGTCAAAATTGAAGATTTTGAGTGAGCAAAACACTGTAAAAATTGCAATTTTGGTCACTGTGAGGGTTTAAAAAGTGGTTATCCAACATGAGGCACGATCCAATTGACATTTTGAATCATTTTTGGTACAGTCCAAAAAATCAATTTTCTGATGAAAAACGATGACTCCGGACCTGTCGAACGTTCCCAAAATGGACAATATGGATGAAATTTTAACATTTAATCTTTTGACTCTAAATTACTGTTGGATGTGATTTATGACTATTTCAACTAAAATAAGTGTGCTTAAAGTCACTTCTGTGCCTGAAATCGGTCAAAATTGAAGCTTTTGAGTAAGCAAAACTCTGTAAAAAGGGCAATTTTGGTCACTGTGAGGGTTTAAAAAGTGGTTATCCAAGATGAGGCACGATCCCATTGACATTTTTAATCATTTTTGGTACAGGCCAAAAAATAAATTTTCTGATGAAAAACGATGACTGTCGAACGTTCCCAAAATGGTCAAAATGGATGAAATTGAAGCATTTAATCTTTTGACTCTGAATGATTGTTGGATGTGAATTATGACTTTTTCAACTAAAATAAGTGTTTTTAAAGTCATTTCTGTGCCTGAAATTGGTCAAAATTGTAGCTTTTGAGTAAGCAAAACTCTGTAAAACTGGCAATTATGGTCACTGTGAGGGTTTAAAAAGTGGTTATCCAACATGAGGCACGATCCAATTGATATTTTGAATCATTTTTGGTACAGTCCAAAAAATCAACTTTATGATGAAAAACGATGACTCCGGACCTGTCGAACATTCCCAAAATGGTCAATATGGATGACATTTTAACATTTAATCTTTTGACTCTAAATGACTGTTGGATGTGAATTATGACTTTTTCAACTAAAATAAGTGTGTTTAAAGTCATTTATGTGCCTGAAATTGGTCAAAATTGAAGATTTTGAGTAAGCAAAACTCCGTAAAAATTGCAAATTTGGTCACTGTGAGGGTTTAAAAAGTGGTTATCCAACATGAGGCACAATCCAATTGACATTTTGAATCATTTTTGGTACAGTTCAAAAAATCAATTTTCTGATCAAAAACGATGACTCTGGACCTGTCGAACGTTCCCAAAATGGACAATATGTATGAAATTGTAGCATTTAATCTTTTGACTCTGAATGATTGTTGGGCGTGAAATATGACTTTTTCAACTAAAATAAGTGTGTTTAAAGTTATTTCTGTGCCTGAAATTGGTCAAAATTGAAGCTTCTGAGTAAGCAAAACTCTGTAAAAATGGCAATTTTGGTCACTGTGAAGGTTTAAAAATGTGGTTATCCAACATGAGGCACGATCCAATTGACATTTTGAATTATTTTTGGTACAGTCCAAAAAATCAATTTTCCGATGAAAAACGATGACTCCGGACCTGTCGAATGTTCCCAAAAAGGTCAATATGGATGAAATTTTAACATTTAATCTTTTGACTCTAAATGACTGTTCGATGTGAATTATGAATTTTTCAACTAAAATAAGTGTGTTTAAAGTCATTTCTGTGCCTGAAATTGCTCAAAATTGAAGCTTTAGAGTAAGCAAAACTCTGTAAAAATTGCAATTTTGGTCACTGTGAGGGTTTAAAAAGTGGTTATTCAACATAAGGCACGATCCAATTGACATTTTTAATCATTTTTGGTACAGGCCAAAAAATCAATTTTCTGATGAAAAACGATGACTCCGGACCTGTCGAACGTTCCCAAAATGGACAATATGGATGAAATTTTAACATTTAATCTTTTGACTCTAAATGACTGTTGGATGTGATTTATGACTTTTTCAACTAAAATAAGTGTGCTTAAAGTCACTTCTGTGCCTGAAATTGGTCAAAAGTGAAGCTTTTGAGTAAGCAAAACTCAGTAAAACTGGCAATTATGGTCACTGTGAGGGTTTAAAAAGTGGTTATCCAACATGAGGCACAATCCAATTGATATTTTAAATCATTTTTGGTACAGTCCAAAAAATCAACTTTATGATGAAAAACGATGACTCCGGACCTGTCGAACGTTCCCAAAATGGTCAATATGGATGACATTTTAACATTTAATCTTTTGACTCTAAATGACTGTTGGATGTGAATTATGACTTTTTCAACTAAAATAAGTGTGTTTAAAGTTATTTCTGTGCCTGAAATTGGTCAAAATTGAAGCTTCTGAGTAAGCAAAACTCTGTAAAACTGGCAATTATGGTCACTGTGAGGGTTTAAAAAGTGGTTATCCAACATGAGGCACGATCCAATTGATATTTTGAATCATTTTTGGTACAGTCCAAAAAATCAACTTTATGATGAAAAACGATGACTCCGGACCTGTCGAAAGTTCCCAAAATGGTCAATATGGGTGAAATTTTAACATTTAATCTTTTGACTCTAAATGACTGTTGGATGTGAATTATGACTTTTTCAACTAAAATAAGTGTGTTTAAAGTCATTTCTGTTCCTGAAATTGGTCAAAATTGAAGATTTTGAGTAAGCAAAACTTTGTAAAAATTGCAATTTTGGTCACTGTGAGGGTTTAAAAAGTGGTTATCCAAGATGAGGCACGATCCAATTGACATTTTGAATCATTTTTGGTACAGTTAAAAAATCAATTTTCTGATCAAAAACGATGACTGTCGAACGTTCCCAAAATGGTCAAAATGGATGAAATTGAAGCATTTAATCTTTTGACTCTGAATGATTGTTGGATGTGAATTATGACTTTTTCAACTAAAATAAGTGTTTTTAAAGTTATTTCTGTGCCTGAAATTGGTCAAAATTGAAGCTTTTGAGTAAGCAAACCTCTGTAAAACTGGCAATTATGGTCACTGTGAGGGTTTAAAAAGTGGTTATCACACATGAGGCACGATCCAATTGACATTTTGAATCATTTTTGGTACAGTCCAAAAAATCAGTTTTCTGATGAAAAACGATGACTCCGGACCTGTCGAACGTTCCCAAAATGGTCAATATGGATGAAATTTTAACATTTGATCTTTTGACTCTAAATGACTGTTGGATGTGAATAAAGACTTTTTCAACTAAAATAAGTGTGTTTAAAGTCATTTCTGTGCCTGAAATTGGTCAAAATTGAAGATTTTGAGTAAGCAAACCTCTGTAAAACTGGCAATTATGGTCACTGTGAGGGTTTAAAAAGTGGTTATCACACATGAGGCACGATCCAATTGACATTTTGAATCATTTTTGGTACAGTCCAAAAAATCAGTTTTCTGATGAAAAACGATGACTCCGGACCTGTCGAACGTTCCCAAAATGGTCAATATGGATGAAATTTTAACATTTAATCTTTTGACTCTAAATGACTGTTGGATGTGAATAAAGACTTTTTCAACTAAAATAAGTGTGTTTAAAGTCATTTCTGTGCCTGAAATTGGTCAAAATTGAAGATTTTGAGTAAGCAAAACTCAGTAAAACTGGCAATTATGGTCACTGTGAGGGGATAAAAAGTGGTTATCCAACATGAGGCACGATCCCATTGACATTTTTAATCAATTTTGGTACAGGCCAAAAAATAAATTTTCTGATGAAAAACGATGACTGTCGAACGTTCCCAAAATGGTCAAAATGGATGAAATTGAAGCATTTAATCTTTTGACTCTGAATGATTGTTGGTTGTGAATTATGACTTTTTCAACTAAAATAAGTATTTTTAAAGTTATTTCTGTGCCTGAAATTGGTCAAAATTGAAGCTTTTGAGTAAGCAAAACTCTGTAAAACTGGCAATTATGGTCACTGTGAGGGTTTAAAAAGTGGTTATCCAACATGAGGCACGATCCCATTGACATTTTTAATCATTTTTGGTACAGGCCAAAAAATAAATTTTCTGATGAAAAACGATGACTGTCGAACGTTCCCAAAATGGTCAAAATGGATGAAATTGAAGCATTTAATCTTTTGACTCTGAATGATTGTTGGATGTGAATTATGACTTTTTCAACTAAAATAAGTGTTTTTAAAGTTATTTCTGTGCCTGAAATTGGTCAAAATTGAAGCTTTTGAGTAAGCAAAACTCTGTAAAACTGGCAATTATGGTCACTGTGAGGGTTTAAAAAGTGGTTAACCAACATGAGGCACGATCCAATTGATATTTTGAATCATTTTTGGTACAGTCCAAAAAATCAACTTTATGATGAAAAACGATGACTCCGGACCTGTCGAACGTTCCCAAAATGGTCAATATGGATGACATTTTAACATTTAATCTTTTGACTCTAAATGACTGTTCGATGTGAATTATGACTTTTTCAACTAAAATAATTGTGTTTAAAGTCACTTCTGTGCCTGAAATTGGTCAAATTTTAAGATTTTGTGTAAGCAAAACTCTGTAAAAACGGCAATTTTGGTTACTGTGAGGGTTTAAAAAATGGTTATTCAACATGAGGCACGATCCAATTGACATTTTGAATCATTTTTGGTACAGTCCAAAAAATCAGTTTTCTGATGAAAAACGATGACTCCGGACCTGTCGAACGTTCCCAAAATGGTCAATATGGATGAAATTTTAACATTTAATCTTTTGACTCTAAATGACTGTTTGATGTGAATTATGACTTTTTCAACTAAAATAAGTGTGTTTAAAGTCATTTCTGTGCCTGAAATTGCTCAAAATTGAAGCTTTTGAGTAAGCAAAACTCTGTAAAACTGGCAATTATGGTCACTGTGAGGGTTTAAAAAGTGGTTATCCAACATGAGGCACGATCCAATTGACATTTTGAATCATTTTTGGTACAGTTCAAAAAATCTATTTTCTGATCAAAAACGATGACTGTCGAACGTTCCCAAAGTGGTCAAAATGGATGAAATTGAAGCATTTAATCTTTTGACTCTGAATGATTGTTGGATGTGAATTATGACTTTTTCAACTAAAATAAGTGTGTTTAAAGTCATTTCTGTGCCTGAAATTGGTCAATATTTAAGATTTTGAGTAAGCAAAACTCTGTAAAAACGGCAATTTTGGTTACTGTGAGGGTTTCAAAAGTGGTTATTCAACATGAGGCACGATCCAATTGACATTTTGAATCATTTTTGGTACAGTCCAAAAAATCAATTTTCTGATGAAAAACGATGACTCCGGACCTGTCGAACGTTCCCAAAATGGTCAATATGGGTGAAATTTTAACATTTAATCTTTTGACTCTAAATGACTGTTGGATGTGATTTATGACTTTTTCAACTAAAATAAGTGTGCTTAAAGTCACTTCTGTGCCTGAAATCGGTCAAAATTGAAGCTTTTGAGTAAGCAAAACTCTGTAAAAAGGGCAATTTTGGTCACTGTGAGGGTTTAAAAAGTGGTTATCCAAGATGAGGCACGATCCCATTGACATTTTTAATCATTTTTGGTACAGGCCAAAAAATAAATTTTCTGATGAAAAACGATGACTGTCGAACGTTCCCAAAATGGTCAAAATGGATGAAATTGAAGCATTTAATCTTTTGACTCTGAATGATTGTTGGATGTGAATTATGACTTTTCAACTAAAATAAGTGTTTTTAAAGTTATTTCTGTGCCTGAAATTGGTCAAAATTGAAGCTTTTGAGTAAGCAAAACTCAGTAAAACTGGCAATTATGGTCACTGTGAGGGTTTAAAAAGTGGTTATCCAACATGAGGCACAATCCAATTGATATTTTGAATCATTTTTGGTACAGTCCAAAAAATCAACTTTATGATGAAAAACGATGACTCCGGACCTGTCGAACGTTCCCAAAATGGTCAATATGGATGACATTTTAACATTTAATCTTTTGACTCTAAATGACTGTTGGATGTGAATTATGACTTTTTCAACTAAAATAAGTGTGTTTAAAGTTATTTCTGTGCCTGAAATTGGTCAAAATTGAAGCTTCTGAGTAAGCAAAACTCTGTAAAACTGGCAATTATGGTCACTGTGAGGGTTTAAAAAGTGGTTATCCAACATGAGGCACGATCCAATTGATATTTTGAATCATTTTTGGTACAGTCCAAAAAATCAACTTTATGATGAAAAACGATGACTCCGGACCTGTCGAAAGTTCCCAAAATGGTCAATATGGGTGAAATTTTAACATTTAATCTTTTGACTCTAAATGACTGTTGGATGTGAATTATGACTTTTTCAACTAAAATAAGTGTGTTTAAAGTCATTTCTGTGCCTGAAATTGGTCAAAATTGAAGATTTTGAGTAAGCAAAACTTTGTAAAAATTGCAATTTTGGTCACTGTGAGGGTTTAAAAAGTGGTTATTCAACATGAGGCACGATCCAATTGACATTTTGAATCATTTTTGGTACAGTCCAAAAAATCAACTTTATGATGAAAAACGATGACTCCGGACCTGTCGAACGTTCCCAAAATGGTCAATATGGATGACATTTTAACATTTAATCTTTTGACTCTAAATGACTGTTCGATGTGAATTATGACTTTTTCAACTAAAATAATTGTGTTTAAAGTCATTTCTGTGCCTGAAATTGGTCAAATTTTAAGATTTTGTGTAAGCAAAACTCTGTAAAAACGGCAATTTTGGTTACTGTGAGGGTTTAAAAAATGGTTATTCAACATGAGGCACGATCCAATTGACATTTTGAATCATTTTTGGTACAGTCCAAAAAATCAGTTTTCTGATGAAAAACGATGACTCCGGACCTGTCGAACGTTCCCAAAATGGTCAATATGGATGAAATTTTAACATTTAATCTTTTGACTCTAAATGACTGTTTGATGTGAATTATGACTTTTTCAACTAAAATAAGTGTGTTTAAAGTCATTTCTGTGCCTGAAATTGCTCAAAATTGAAGCTTTTGAGTAAGCAAAACTCTGTAAAACTGGCAATTATGGTCACTGTGAGGGTTTAAAAAGTGGTTATCCAAGATGAGGCACGATCCCATTGACATTTTTAATCATTTTTGGTACAGGCCAAAAAATAAATTTTCTGATGAAAAACGATGACTGTCGAACGTTCCCAAAATGGTCAAAATGGATGAAATTGAAGCATTTAATCTTTTGACTCTGAATGATTGTTGGATGTGAATTATGACTTTTCAACTAAAATAAGTGTTTTTAAAGTTATTTCTGTGCCTGAAATTGGTCAAAATTGAAGCTTTTGAGTAAGCAAAACTCAGTAAAACTGGCAATTATGGTCACTGTGAGGGTTTAAAAAGTGGTTATCCAACATGAGGCACAATCCAATTGATATTTTGAATCATTTTTGGTACAGTCCAAAAAATCAACTTTATGATGAAAAACGATGACTCCGGACCTGTCGAACGTTCCCAAAATGGTCAATATGGATGACATTTTAACATTTAATCTTTTGACTCTAAATGACTGTTGGATGTGAATTATGACTTTTTCAACTAAAATAAGTGTGTTTAAAGTTATTTCTGTGCCTGAAATTGGTCAAAATTGAAGCTTCTGAGTAAGCAAAACTCTGTAAAACTGGCAATTATGGTCACTGTGAGGGTTTAAAAAGTGGTTATCCAACATGAGGCACGATCCAATTGATATTTTGAATCATTTTTGGTACAGTCCAAAAAATCAACTTTATGATGAAAAACGATGACTCCGGACCTGTCGAAAGTTCCCAAAATGGTCAATATGGGTGAAATTTTAACATTTAATCTTTTGACTCTAAATGACTGTTGGATGTGAATTATGACTTTTTCAACTAAAATAAGTGTGTTTAAAGTCATTTCTGTGCCTGAAATTGGTCAAAATTGAAGATTTTGAGTAAGCAAAACTTTGTAAAAATTGCAATTTTGGTCACTGTGAGGGTTTAAAAAGTGGTTATTCAACATGAGGCACGATCCAATTGACATTTTGAATCATTTTTGGTACAGTCCAAAAAATCAACTTTATGATGAAAAACGATGACTCCGGACCTGTCGAACGTTCCCAAAATGGTCAATATGGATGACATTTTAACATTTAATCTTTTGACTCTAAATGACTGTTCGATGTGAATTATGACTTTTTCAACTAAAATAATTGTGTTTAAAGTCATTTCTGTGCCTGAAATTGGTCAAATTTTAAGATTTTGTGTAAGCAAAACTCTGTAAAAACGGCAATTTTGGTTACTGTGAGGGTTTAAAAAATGGTTATTCAACATGAGGCACGATCCAATTGACATTTTGAATCATTTTTGGTACAGTCCAAAAAATCAGTTTTCTGATGAAAAACGATGACTCCGGACCTGTCGAACGTTCCCAAAATGGTCAATATGGATGAAATTTTAACATTTAATCTTTTGACTCTAAATGACTGTTTGATGTGAATTATGACTTTTTCAACTAAAATAAGTGTGTTTAAAGTCATTTCTGTGCCTGAAATTGCTCAAAATTGAAGCTTTTGAGTAAGCAAAACTCTGTAAAACTGGCAATTATGGTCACTGTGAGGGTTTAAAAAGTGGTTATCCAACATGAGGCACGATCCAATTGACATTTTGAATCATTTTTGGTACAGTTCAAAAAATCTATTTTCTGATCAAAAACGATGACTGTCGAACGTTCCCAAAGTGGTCAAAATGGATGAAATTGAAGCATTTAATCTTTTGACTCTGAATGATTGTTGGATGTGAATTATGACTTTTTCAACTAAAATAAGTGTGTTTAAAGTCATTTCTGTGCCTGAAATTGGTCAATATTTAAGATTTTGAGTAAGCAAAACTCTGTAAAAACGGCAATTTTGGTTACTGTGAGGGTTTCAAAAGTGGTTATTCAACATGAGGCACGATCCAATTGACATTTTGAATCATTTTTGGTACAGTCCAAAAAATCAATTTTCTGATGAAAAACGATGACTCCGGACCTGTCGAACGTTCCCAAAATGGTCAATATGGGTGAAATTTTAACATTTAATCTTTTGACTCTAAATGACTGTTGGATGTGAATTATGACTTTTTCAACTAAAATAAGTGTGTTTAAAGTCATTTCTGTGCCTGAAATTGGTCAAAATTGAAGATTTCGAGTGAGCAAAACTCTGTAAAAATTGCAATTTTGGTCACTGTGAGGGTTTAAAAAGTGGTTATCCAACATGAGGCACGATCCAATTGACATTTTGAATCATTTTTGGTACAGTCCAAAAAATCAATTTTCTGATGAAAAACGATGACTCCGGACCTGTCGAACGTTCCCAAAATGGTCAATATGGGTGAAATTTTAACATTTAATCTTTTGACTCTAAATGACTGTTGGATGTGATTTATGACTTTTTCAACTAAAATAAGTGTGCTTAAAGTCACTTCTGTGCCTGAAATCGGTCAAAATTGAAGCTTTTGAGTAAGCAAAACTCTGTAAAAAGGGCAATTTTGGTCACTGTGAGGGTTTAAAAAGTGGTTATCCAAGATGAGGCACGATCCCATTGACATTTTTAATCATTTTTGGTACAGGCCCAAAAATAAATTTTCTGATGAAAAACGATGACTGTCGAACGTTCCCAAAATGGTCAAAATGGATGAAATTGAAGCATTTAATATTTTGACTCTGAATGATTGTTGGATGTGAATTATGACTTTTTCAACTAAAATAAGTGTTTTTAAAGTTATTTCTGTGCCTGAAATTGGTCAAAATTGAAGCTTTTGAGTAAGCAAAACTCAGTAAAACTGGCAATTATGGTCACTGTGAGGGTTTAAAAAGTGGTTATCCAACATGAGGCACAATCCAATTGATATTTTGAATCATTTTTGGTACAGTCCAAAAAATCAACTTTATGATGAAAAACGATGACTCCGGACCTGTCGAACGTTCCCAAAATGGTCAATATGGATGACATTTTAACATTTAATCTTTTGACTCTAAATGACTGTTGGATGTGAATTATGACTTTTTCAACTAAAATAAGTGTGTTTAAAGTTATTTCTGTGCCTGAAATTGGTCAAAATTGAAGCTTCTGAGTAAGCAAAACTCTGTAAAACTGGCAATTATGGTCACTGTGAGGGTTTAAAAAGTGGTTATCCAACATGAGGCACGATCCAATTGATATTTTGAATCATTTTTGGTACAGTCCAAAAAATCAACTTTATGATGAAAAACGATGACTCCGGACCTGTCGAAAGTTCCCAAAATGGTCAATATGGGTGAAATTTTAACATTTAATCTTTTGACTCTAAATGACTGTTGGATGTGAATTATGACTTTTTCAACTAAAATAAGTGTGTTTAAAGTCATTTCTGTGCCTGAAATTGGTCAAAATTGAAGATTTTGAGTAAGCAAAACTTTGTAAAAATTGCAATTTTGGTCACTGTGAGGGTTTAAAAAGTGGTTATTCAACATGAGGCACGATCCAATTGACATTTGGAATCATTTTTGGTACAGTCCAAAAAATCAACTTTCTGATGAAAAACGATGACTCCGGACCTGTCGAATGTTCCCAAAAAGGTCAATATGGATGAAATTTTAACATTTAATCTTTTGACTCTAAATGACTGTTCGATGTGAATTATGAATTTTTCAACTAAAATAAGTGTGTTTAAAGTCATTTCTGTGCCTGAAATTGCTCAAAATTGAAGCTTTAGAGTAAGCAAAACTCTGTAAAAATTGCAATTTTGGTCACTGTGAGGGTTTAAAAAGTGGTTATTCAACATGAGGCACGATCCAATTGACATTTTTAATCATTTTTGGTACAGGCCAAAAAATCAATTTTCTGATGAAAAACGATGACTCCGGACCTGTCGAACGTTCCCAAAATGGACAATATGGATGAAATTTTAACATTTAATCTTTTGACTCTAAATGACTGTTGGATGTGATTTATGACTTTTTCAACTAAAATAAGTGTGCTTAAAGTCACTTCTGTGCCTGAAATCGGTCAAAATTGAAGCTTTTGAGTAAGCAAAACTCTGTAAAAAGGACAATTTTGGTCACTGTGAGGGTTTAAAAAGTGGTTATCCAAGATGAGGCACGATCCAATTGACATTTTGAATCATTTTTGGTACAGTTCAAAAAATCAATTTTCTGATCAAAAACGATGACTGTCGAACGTTCCCAAAATGGTCAAAATGGATGAAATTGAAGCATTTAATCTTTTGACTCTGAATGATTGTTGGATGTGAATTATGACTTTTTCAACTAAAATAAGTGTTTTTAAAGTTATTTCTGTGCCTGAAATTGGTCAAAATTGAAGCTTTTGAGTAAGCAAAACTCTGTAAAACTGGCAATTATGGTCACTGTGAGGGTTTAAAAAGTGGTTATCCAACATGAGGCACGATCCAATTGACATTTTGAATCATTTTTGGTACAGTCCAAAAAATCAGTTTTCTGATGAAAAACGATGACTCCGGACCTGTCGAACGTTCCCAAAATGGTCAATATGGATGCAATTTTAACATTTAATCTTTTGACTCTAAATGACTGTTGGATGTGAATTATGACTTTTTCAACTAAAATAAGTGTGTTTAAAGTCATTTCTGTGCCTGAAATTGGTCAAAATTGAAGATTTTGAGTAAGCAAAACTCTGTAAAAATTGCAATTTTGGTCACTGTGAGGGTTTAAAAAGTGGTTATTCAACATGAGGCACGATCCAATTGACATTTTGAATTATTTTTGGTACAGTCCAAAAAACTCAATTGTCTGATGAAAAACGGTGACTCCGGACCTGTTGAACGTTCCCAAAAAGGTCAATATGGATGAAATTTTAACATTTAATCTTTTGACTCTAAATGACTGTTTGATGTGAATTATGACTTTTTCATCTAAAATAAGTGTGTTTAAAGTCATTTCTGTGCCTGAAATTGCTCAAAATTGATGCTTTTGAGTAAGCAAAACTCTGTAAAACTGGCAATTATGGTCACTGTGAGGGTTTAAAAAGTGGTTATCCAACATGAGGCACGATCCAGTTGACATTTTGAATCATTTTTGGTACAGTCCAAAAAATCAGTTTTCTGATGAAAAACGATGACTCCGGACCTGTCGAACGTTCCCAAAATGGTCAATATGGATGCAATTTTAACATTTAATCTTTTGACTCTAAATGACTGTTGGATGTGAATTATGACTTTTTCAACTAAAATAAGTGTGTTTAAAGTCATTTCTGTGCCTGAAATTGGTCAAAATTGAAGATTTTGAGTAAGCAAAACTCTGTAAAAATTGCAATTTTGGTCACTGTGAGGGTTTAAAAAGTGGTTATTCAACATGAGGCACGATCCAATTGACATTTTGAATTATTTTTGGTACAGTCCAAAAAACTCAATTGTCTGATGAAAAACGGTGACTCCGGACCTGTTGAACGTTCCCAAAAAGGTCAATATGGATGAAATTTTAACATTTAATCTTTTGACTCTAAATGACTGTTTGATCTAAAATAAGTGTGTTTAAAGTCATTTCTGTGCCTGAAATTGCTCAAAATTGATGCTTTTGAGTAAGCAAAACTCTGTAAAACTGGCAATTATGGTCACTGTGAGGGTTTAAAAAGTGGTTATCCAACATGAGGCACGATCCCATTGACATTTTTAATCATTTTTGGTACAGGCCAAAAAATAAATTTTCTGATGAAAAACGATGACTCCGGACCTGTCGAACGTTCCCAAAATGGTCAATAGGGGTGAAATTTTAACATTTAATCTTTTGACTCTAAATGACTGTTGGATGTGAATTATGACTTTTTCAACAAAAATAAGTGTGTTTAAAGTCATTTCTGTGCCTGAAATTGGTAAAAATTGAAGATTTTGAGTAAGCAAAACTCTGTAAAAATTGCAATTTTGGTCACTGTGAGGGTTTAAAAAGTGGTTATCCAACATGAGGCACGATCCAATTGACATTTTGAATCATTTTTGGTACAGTTCAAAAAATCAATTTTCTGATCAAAAACGATGACTGTCGAACGTTCCCAAAGTGGTCAAAATGGATGAAATTAAAGCATTTAATCTTTTGACTCTGAATGATTGTTGGATGTGAATTATGACTTTTTCAACTAAAATAAGTGTGTTTAAAGTCATTTCTGTGCCTGAAATTGGTCAATATTTAAGATTTTGAGTAAGCAAAACTCTGTAAAAACGGCAATTTTGGTTACAGTGAGGGTTTCAAAAGTGGTTATTCAACATGAGGCACGATCCAATTGACATTTTGAATCATTTTTGGTACAGTCCAAAAAATCAATTTTCTGACAATATGGGTGAAATTTTAACATTTAATCTTTTGACTCTAAATGACTGTTGGATGTGAATTATGACTTTTTCAACTAAAATAAGTGTGTTTAAAGTCATTTCTGTGCCTGAAATTGGTCAAAATTGAAGATTTTGAGTGAGCAAAACACTGTAAAAATTGCAATTTTGGTCACTGTGAGGGTTTAAAAAGTGGTTATCCAACATGAGGCACGATCCAATTGACATTTTGAATCATTTTTGGTACAGTCCAAAAAATCAATTTTCTGATGAAAAACGATGACTCCGGACCTGTCGAACGTTCCCAAAATGGACAATATGGATGAAATTTTAACATTTAATCTTTTGACTCTAAATTACTGTTGGATGTGATTTATGACTATTTCAACTAAAATAAGTGTGCTTAAAGTCACTTCTGTGCCTGAAATCGGTCAAAATTGAAGCTTTTGAGTAAGCAAAACTCTGTAAAAAGGGCAATTTTGGTCACTGTGAGGGTTTAAAAAGTGGTTATCCAAGATGAGGCACGATCCCATTGACATTTTTAATCATTTTTGGTACAGGCCAAAAAATAAATTTTCTGATGAAAAACGATGACTGTCGAACGTTCCCAAAATGGTCAAAATGGATGAAATTGAAGCATTTAATCTTTTGACTCTGAATGATTGTTGGATGTGAATTATGACTTTTTCAACTAAAATAAGTGTTTTTAAAGTCATTTCTGTGCCTGAAATTGGTCAAAATTGTAGCTTTTGAGTAAGCAAAACTCTGTAAAACTGGCAATTATGGTCACTGTGAGGGTTTAAAAAGTGGTTATCCAACATGAGGCACGATCCAATTGATATTTTGAATCATTTTTGGTACAGTCCAAAAAATCAACTTTATGATGAAAAACGATGACTCCGGACCTGTCGAACATTCCCAAAATGGTCAATATGGATGACATTTTAACATTTAATCTTTTGACTCTAAATGACTGTTGGATGTGAATTATGACTTTTTCAACTAAAATAAGTGTGTTTAAAGTCATTTATGTGCCTGAAATTGGTCAAAATTGAAGATTTTGAGTAAGCAAAACTCCGTAAAAATTGCAAATTTGGTCACTGTGAGGGTTTAAAAAGTGGTTATCCAACATGAGGCACAATCCAATTGACATTTTGAATCATTTTTGGTACAGTTCAAAAAATCAATTTTCTGATCAAAAACGATGACTCTGGACCTGTCGAACGTTCCCAAAATGGACAATATGTATGAAATTGTAGCATTTAATCTTTTGACTCTGAATGATTGTTGGGCGTGAAATATGACTTTTTCAACTAAAATAAGTGTGTTTAAAGTTATTTCTGTGCCTGAAATTGGTCAAAATTGAAGCTTCTGAGTAAGCAAAACTCTGTAAAAATGGCAATTTTGGTCACTGTGAAGGTTTAAAAATGTGGTTATCCAACATGAGGCACGATCCAATTGACATTTTGAATTATTTTTGGTACAGTCCAAAAAATCAATTTTCCGATGAAAAACGATGACTCCGGACCTGTCGAATGTTCCCAAAAAGGTCAATATGGATGAAATTTTAACATTTAATCTTTTGACTCTAAATGACTGTTCGATGTGAATTATGAATTTTTCAACTAAAATAAGTGTGTTTAAAGTCATTTCTGTGCCTGAAATTGCTCAAAATTGAAGCTTTAGAGTAAGCAAAACTCTGTAAAAATTGCAATTTTGGTCACTGTGAGGGTTTAAAAAGTGGTTATTCAACATAAGGCACGATCCAATTGACATTTTTAATCATTTTTGGTACAGGCCAAAAAATCAATTTTCTGATGAAAAACGATGACTCCGGACCTGTCGAACGTTCCCAAAATGGACAATATGGATGAAATTTTAACATTTAATCTTTTGACTCTAAATGACTGTTGGATGTGATTTATGACTTTTTCAACTAAAATAAGTGTGCTTAAAGTCACTTCTGTGCCTGAAATCGGTCAAAATTGCAGCTTTTGAGTAAGCAAAACTCTGTAAAAAGGGCAATTTTGGTCACTGTGAGGGTTTAAAAAGTGGTTATCCAAGATGAGGCACGATCCAATTGACATTTTGAATCATTTTTGGTACAGTTCAAAAAATCAATTTTCTGATCAAAAACGATGACTGTCGAACGTTCCCAAAATGGTCACAATGGGTGAAATTTTAACATTTTATCTTTTGACTCTAAATGACTGTTGGATGTGATTTATGACTTTTTCAACTAAAATAATTGTGTTTAAAGTCATTTCTGTGCCTGAAATTGGTCAAATTTTAAGATTTCGAGTGAGCAAAACTCTGTAAAAACGGCAATTTTGGTTACTGTGAGGGTTTAAAAAGTGGTTATCCAACATGAGGCACGATCCAATTGACATTTTGAATCATTTTTGGTACAGTCCAAAAAATCAGTTTTCTGATGAAAAACGATGACTCCGGACCTGTCGAACGTTCCCAAAATGGTCAATATGGGTGAAATTTTAACATTTAATCTTTTGACTCTAAATGACTGTTGGATGTGATTTATGACTTTTTCAACTAAAATAAGTGTGCTTAAAGTCACTTCTGTGCCTGAAATCGGTCAAAATTGAAGCTTTTGAGTAAGCAAAACTCTGTAAAACTGGCAATTATGGTCACTGTGAGGGTTTAAAAAGTGGTTATCCAAGATGAGGCACGATCCCATTGACATTTTTAATCATTTTTGGTACAGGCCCAAAAATAAATTTTCTGATGAAAAACGATGACTGTCGAACGTTCCCAAAATGGTCAAAATGGATGAAATTGAAGCATTTAATCTTTTGACTCTGAATGATTGTTGGATGTGAATTATGACTTTTTCAACTAAAATAAGTGTTTTTAAAGTTATTTCTGTGCCTGAAATTGGTCAAAATTGAAGCTTTTGAGTAAGCAAAACTCAGTAAAACTGGCAATTATGGTCACTGTGAGGGTTTAAAAAGTGGTTATCCAACATGAGGCACAATCCAATTGATATTTTGAATCATTTTTGGTACAGTCCAAAAAATCAACTTTATGATGAAAAACGATGACTCCGGACCTGTCGAACGTTCCCAAAATGGTCAATATGGATGACATTTTAACATTTAATCTTTTGACTCTAAATGACTGTTGGATGTGAATTATGACTTTTTCAACTAAAATAAGTGTGTTTAAAGTTATTTCTGTGCCTGAAATTGGTCAAAATTGAAGCTTCTGAGTAAGCAAAACTCTGTAAAACTGGCAATTATGGTCACTGTGAGGGTTTAAAAAGTGGTTATCCAACATGAGGCACGATCCAATTGATATTTTGAATCATTTTTGGTACAGTCCAAAAAATCAACTTTATGATGAAAAACGATGACTCCGGACCTGTCGAAAGTTCCCAAAATGGTCAATATGGGTGAAATTTTAACATTTAATCTTTTGACTCTAAATGACTGTTGGATGTGAATTATGACTTTTTCAACTAAAATAAGTGTGTTTAAAGTCATTTCTGTGCCTGAAATTGGTCAAAATTGAAGATTTTGAGTAAGCAAAACTTTGTAAAAATTGCAATTTTGGTCACTGTGAGGGTTTAAAAAGTGGTTATTCAACATGAGGCACGATCCAATTGACATTTGGAATCATTTTTGGTACAGTCCAAAAAATCAACTTTCTGATGAAAAACGATGACTCCGGACCTGTCGAATGTTCCCAAAAAGGTCAATATGGATGAAATTTTAACATTTAATCTTTTGACTCTAAATGACTGTTCGATGTGAATTATGAATTTTTCAACTAAAATAAGTGTGTTTAAAGTCATTTCTGTGCCTGAAATTGCTCAAAATTGAAGCTTTAGAGTAAGCAAAACTCTGTAAAAATTGCAATTTTGGTCACTGTGAGGGTTTAAAAAGTGGTTATTCAACATGAGGCACGATCCAATTGACATTTTTAATCATTTTTGGTACAGGCCAAAAAATCAATTTTCTGATGAAAAACGATGACTCCGGACCTGTCGAACGTTCCCAAAATGGACAATATGGATGAAATTTTAACATTTAATCTTTTGACTCTAAATGACTGTTGGATGTGATTTATGACTTTTTCAACTAAAATAAGTGTGCTTAAAGTCACTTCTGTGCCTGAAATCGGTCAAAATTGAAGCTTTTGAGTAAGCAAAACTCTGTAAAAAGGACAATTTTGGTCACTGTGAGGGTTTAAAAAGTGGTTATCCAAGATGAGGCACGATCCAATTGACATTTTGAATCATTTTTGGTACAGTTCAAAAAATCAATTTTCTGATCAAAAACGATGACTGTCGAACGTTCCCAAAATGGTCAAAATGGATGAAATTGAAGCATTTAATCTTTTGACTCTGAATGATTGTTGGATGTGAATTATGACTTTTTCAACTAAAATAAGTGTTTTTAAAGTTATTTCTGTGCCTGAAATTGGTCAAAATTGAAGCTTTTGAGTAAGCAAAACTCTGTAAAACTGGCAATTATGGTCACTGTGAGGGTTTAAAAAGTGGTTATCCAACATGAGGCACGATCCAATTGACATTTTGAATCATTTTTGGTACAGTCCAAAAAATCAGTTTTCTGATGAAAAACGATGACTCCGGACCTGTCGAACGTTCCCAAAATGGTCAATATGGATGCAATTTTAACATTTAATCTTTTGACTCTAAATGACTGTTGGATGTGAATTATGACTTTTTCAACTAAAATAAGTGTGTTTAAAGTCATTTCTGTGCCTGAAATTGGTCAAAATTGAAGATTTTGAGTAAGCAAAACTCTGTAAAAATTGCAATTTTGGTCACTGTGAGGGTTTAAAAAGTGGTTATTCAACATGAGGCACGATCCAATTGACATTTTGAATTATTTTTGGTACAGTCCAAAAAACTCAATTGTCTGATGAAAAACGGTGACTCCGGACCTGTTGAACGTTCCCAAAAAGGTCAATATGGATGAAATTTTAACATTTAATCTTTTGACTCTAAATGACTGTTTGATGTGAATTATGACTTTTTCATCTAAAATAAGTGTGTTTAAAGTCATTTCTGTGCCTGAAATTGCTCAAAATTGATGCTTTTGAGTAAGCAAAACTCTGTAAAACTGGCAATTATGGTCACTGTGAGGGTTTAAAAAGTGGTTATCCAACATGAGGCACGATCCAGTTGACATTTTGAATCATTTTTGGTACAGTCCAAAAAATCAGTTTTCTGATGAAAAACGATGACTCCGGACCTGTCGAACGTTCCCAAAATGGTCAATATGGATGCAATTTTAACATTTAATCTTTTGACTCTAAATGACTGTTGGATGTGAATTATGACTTTTTCAACTAAAATAAGTGTGTTTAAAGTCATTTCTGTGCCTGAAATTGGTCAAAATTGAAGATTTTGAGTAAGCAAAACTCTGTAAAAATTGCAATTTTGGTCACTGTGAGGGTTTAAAAAGTGGTTATTCAACATGAGGCACGATCCAATTGACATTTTGAATTATTTTTGGTACAGTCCAAAAAACTCAATTGTCTGATGAAAAACGGTGACTCCGGACCTGTTGAACGTTCCCAAAAAGGTCAATATGGATGAAATTTTAACATTTAATCTTTTGACTCTAAATGACTGTTTGATCTAAAATAAGTGTGTTTAAAGTCATTTCTGTGCCTGAAATTGCTCAAAATTGATGCTTTTGAGTAAGCAAAACTCTGTAAAACTGGCAATTATGGTCACTGTGAGGGTTTAAAAAGTGGTTATCCAACATGAGGCACGATCCCATTGACATTTTTAATCATTTTTGGTACAGGCCAAAAAATAAATTTTCTGATGAAAAACGATGACTCCGGACCTGTCGAACGTTCCCAAAATGGTCAATAGGGGTGAAATTTTAACATTTAATCTTTTGACTCTAAATGACTGTTGGATGTGAATTATGACTTTTTCAACAAAAATAAGTGTGTTTAAAGTCATTTCTGTGCCTGAAATTGGTAAAAATTGAAGATTTTGAGTAAGCAAAACTCTGTAAAAATTGCAATTTTGGTCACTGTGAGGGTTTAAAAAGTGGTTATCCAACATGAGGCACGATCCAATTGACATTTTGAATCATTTTTGGTACAGTTCAAAAAATCAATTTTCTGATCAAAAACGATGACTGTCGAACGTTCCCAAAGTGGTCAAAATGGATGAAATTAAAGCATTTAATCTTTTGACTCTGAATGATTGTTGGATGTGAATTATGACTTTTTCAACTAAAATAAGTGTGTTTAAAGTCATTTCTGTGCCTGAAATTGGTCAATATTTAAGATTTTGAGTAAGCAAAACTCTGTAAAAACGGCAATTTTGGTTACAGTGAGGGTTTCAAAAGTGGTTATTCAACATGAGGCACGATCCAATTGACATTTTGAATCATTTTTGGTACAGTCCAAAAAATCAATTTTCTGACAATATGGGTGAAATTTTAACATTTAATCTTTTGACTCTAAATGACTGTTGGATGTGAATTATGACTTTTTCAACTAAAATAAGTGTGTTTAAAGTCATTTCTGTGCCTGAAATTGGTCAAAATTGAAGATTTTGAGTGAGCAAAACACTGTAAAAATTGCAATTTTGGTCACTGTGAGGGTTTAAAAAGTGGTTATCCAACATGAGGCACGATCCAATTGACATTTTGAATCATTTTTGGTACAGTCCAAAAAATCAATTTTCTGATGAAAAACGATGACTCCGGACCTGTCGAACGTTCCCAAAATGGACAATATGGATGAAATTTTAACATTTAATCTTTTGACTCTAAATTACTGTTGGATGTGATTTATGACTATTTCAACTAAAATAAGTGTGCTTAAAGTCACTTCTGTGCCTGAAATCGGTCAAAATTGAAGCTTTTGAGTAAGCAAAACTCTGTAAAAAGGGCAATTTTGGTCACTGTGAGGGTTTAAAAAGTGGTTATCCAAGATGAGGCACGATCCCATTGACATTTTTAATCATTTTTGGTACAGGCCAAAAAATAAATTTTCTGATGAAAAACGATGACTGTCGAACGTTCCCAAAATGGTCAAAATGGATGAAATTGAAGCATTTAATCTTTTGACTCTGAATGATTGTTGGATGTGAATTATGACTTTTTCAACTAAAATAAGTGTTTTTAAAGTCATTTCTGTGCCTGAAATTGGTCAAAATTGTAGCTTTTGAGTAAGCAAAACTCTGTAAAACTGGCAATTATGGTCACTGTGAGGGTTTAAAAAGTGGTTATCCAACATGAGGCACGATCCAATTGATATTTTGAATCATTTTTGGTACAGTCCAAAAAATCAACTTTATGATGAAAAACGATGACTCCGGACCTGTCGAACATTCCCAAAATGGTCAATATGGATGACATTTTAACATTTAATCTTTTGACTCTAAATGACTGTTGGATGTGAATTATGACTTTTTCAACTAAAATAAGTGTGTTTAAAGTCATTTATGTGCCTGAAATTGGTCAAAATTGAAGATTTTGAGTAAGCAAAACTCCGTAAAAATTGCAAATTTGGTCACTGTGAGGGTTTAAAAAGTGGTTATCCAACATGAGGCACAATCCAATTGACATTTTGAATCATTTTTGGTACAGTTCAAAAAATCAATTTTCTGATCAAAAACGATGACTCTGGACCTGTCGAACGTTCCCAAAATGGACAATATGTATGAAATTGTAGCATTTAATCTTTTGACTCTGAATGATTGTTGGGCGTGAAATATGACTTTTTCAACTAAAATAAGTGTGTTTAAAGTTATTTCTGTGCCTGAAATTGGTCAAAATTGAAGCTTCTGAGTAAGCAAAACTCTGTAAAAATGGCAATTTTGGTCACTGTGAAGGTTTAAAAATGTGGTTATCCAACATGAGGCACGATCCAATTGACATTTTGAATTATTTTTGGTACAGTCCAAAAAATCAATTTTCCGATGAAAAACGATGACTCCGGACCTGTCGAATGTTCCCAAAAAGGTCAATATGGATGAAATTTTAACATTTAATCTTTTGACTCTAAATGACTGTTCGATGTGAATTATGAATTTTTCAACTAAAATAAGTGTGTTTAAAGTCATTTCTGTGCCTGAAATTGCTCAAAATTGAAGCTTTAGAGTAAGCAAAACTCTGTAAAAATTGCAATTTTGGTCACTGTGAGGGTTTAAAAAGTGGTTATTCAACATAAGGCACGATCCAATTGACATTTTTAATCATTTTTGGTACAGGCCAAAAAATCAATTTTCTGATGAAAAACGATGACTCCGGACCTGTCGAACGTTCCCAAAATGGACAATATGGATGAAATTTTAACATTTAATCTTTTGACTCTAAATGACTGTTGGATGTGATTTATGACTTTTTCAACTAAAATAAGTGTGCTTAAAGTCACTTCTGTGCCTGAAATCGGTCAAAATTGCAGCTTTTGAGTAAGCAAAACTCTGTAAAAAGGGCAATTTTGGTCACTGTGAGGGTTTAAAAAGTGGTTATCCAAGATGAGGCACGATCCAATTGACATTTTGAATCATTTTTGGTACAGTTCAAAAAATCAATTTTCTGATCAAAAACGATGACTGTCGAACGTTCCCAAAATGGTCAAAATGGATGAAATTGAAGCATTTTATCTTTTGACTCTGAATGATTGTTGGATGTGAATTATGACTTTTTCAACTAAAATAAGTGTTTTTAAAGTTATTTCTGTGCCTGAAATTGGTCAAAATTGAAGCTTTTGAGTAAGCAAAACTCTGTAAAACTGGCAATTATGGTCACTGTGAAGGTTTAAAAAGTGGTTATCCAACATGAGGCATGATCCAATTGACATTTTTAATCATTTTTGGTACAGTCCAAAAAATCAGTTTTCTGATGAAAAACGATGACTCCGGACCTGTCGAACGTTCCCAAAATGGTCAATATGGATGCAATTTTAACATTTAATCTTTTGACTCTAAATGACTGTTCGATGTGAATTATGACTTTTTCAACTAAAATAAGTGTGTTTAAAGTCATTTCTGTGCCTGAAATTGCTCAAAATTGAAGCTTTTGAGTAAGCAAAGCTCTGGAAAAATTGCAATTTTGGTCACTGTGAGGGTTTAAAAAGTGGTTATTTAACATGAGGCACGATCCAATTGACATTTTTAATAATTTTTGGTACAGGCCAAAAAATCAATTTTCTGATGAAAAACGATGACTCCGGACCTGTCGAACGTTCCCAAAATGGACAATATGGATGAAATTTTAACATTTAATCTTTTGACTCTAAATGACTGTTGGATGTGATTTATGACTTTTTCAACTAAAATAAGTGTGCTTAAAGTCACTTCTGTGCCTGAAATCGGTCAAAATTGAAGCTTTTGAGTAAGCAAAACTCTGTAAAAAGGGCAATTTTGGTCACTGTGAGGGTTTAAAAAGTGGTTATCCAACATAAGGCACGATCCAATTGACATTTTGAATTATTTTTGGTACAGTCCAAAAAACTCAATTGTCTGATGAAAAACGGTGACTCCGGACCTGTCGAACTTTCCCAAAATTGTCAATATGGATAAAATTTTAACATTTAATCTTTTGACTCTAAATGACTGTTGGATGTGAATTATGACTTTTTCAACTAATATAAGTGTGTTTAAAGTCATTTCTGTGCCTGAAATTGGTCAAAATTGAAGATTTTGAGTAAGCAAAACTCTGTAAAAATTGCAATTTTGGTCACTGTGAGGGTTTAAAAAGTGGTTATTCAACATGAGGCACGATCCAATTGACATTTTGAATCATTTTTGGTACAGTTCAAAAAATCTATTTTCTGATCAAAAACGATGACTCTGGACCTGTCGAACGTTCCCAAAATGGACAATATGGATGAAATTGTAGCATTTAATCTTTTGACTCTGAATGATTGTTGGACGTGAAATATGACTTTTTCAACTAAAATAAGTGTGTTTAAAGTTATTTCTGTGCCTGAAATTGGTCAAAATTGTAGCTTTTGAGTAAACAAAACTCTGTAAAAATGGCAATTTTGGTCACTGTAAGGGTTTAAAAATGTGGTTATCCAACATGAGGCACGATCCAATTGACATTTTGAATTATTTTTGGTACAGTCCAAAAAACTCAATTGTCTGATGAAAAACGGTGACTCCGGACCTGTTGAACGTTCCCAAAAAGGTCAATATGGATGAAATTTTAACATTTAATCTTTTGACTCTAAATGACTGTTCGATGTGAATTATGAATTTTTCAACTAAAATAAGTGTGTTTAAAGTCATTTCTGTGCCTGAAATTGCTCAAAATTGAAGCTTTAGAGTAAGCAAAACTCTGTAAAAATTGCAATTTTGGTCACTGTGAGGGTTTAAAAAGTGGTTATTCAACATAAGGCACGATCCAATTGACATTTTTAATCATTTTTGGTACAGGCCAAAAAAATCAATTTTCTGATGAAAAACGATGACTCCGGACCTGTCGAACGTTCCCAAAATGGACAATATGGATGAAATTTTAACATTTAATCTTTTGACTCTAAATGACTGTTGGATGTGATTTATGACTTTTTCAACTAAAATAAGTGTGCTTAAAGTCACTTCTGTGCCTGAAATCGGTCAAAATTGCAGCTTTTGAGTAAGCAAAACTCTGTAAAAAGGGCAATTTTGGTCACTGTGAGGGTTTAAAAAGTGGTTATCCAAGATGAGGCACGATCCAATTGACATTTTGAATCATTTTTGGTACAGTTCAAAAAATCAATTTTCTGATCAAAAACGATGACTGTCGAACGTTCCCAAAATGGTCAAAATGGATGAAATTGAAGCATTTTATCTTTTGACTCTGAATGATTGTTGGATGTGAATCATGACTTTTTCAACTAAAATAAGTGTTTTTAAAGTTATT
The DNA here is from genome assembly GCF_964261635.1 of Lissotriton helveticus. NCBI lineage: Eukaryota > Metazoa > Chordata > Amphibia > Caudata > Salamandridae > Lissotriton > Lissotriton helveticus. Next base: position 1,424,842,822 of record NC_136059.1, on the reverse strand, counting down.
TCTGTGCCTGAAATTGGTCAAAATTGAAGCTTTTGAGTAAGCAAAACTCTGTAAAACTGGCAATTATGGTCACTGTGAGGGTTTAAAAAGTGGTTATCACACATGAGGCATGATCCAATTGACATTTTTAATCATTTTTGGTACAGTCCAAAAAATCAGTTTTCTGATGAAAAACGATGACTCCGGACCTGTCGAACGTTCCCAAAATGGTCAATATGGATGCAATTTTAACATTTAATCTTTTGACTCTAAATGACTGTTCGATGTGAATTATGACTTTTTCAACTAAAATAAGTGTGTTTAAAGTCATTTCTGTGCCTGAAATTGCTCAAAATTGAAGCTTTTGAGTAAGCAAAGCTCTGGAAAAATTGCAATTTTGGTCACTGTGAGGGTTTAAAAAGTGGTTATTCAACATGAGGCACGATCCAATTGACATTTTTAATAATTTTTGGTACAGGCCAAAAAATCAATTTTCTGATGAAAAACGATGACTCCGGACCTGTCGAACGTTCCCAAAATGGACAATATGGATGAAATTTTAACATTTAATCTTTTGACTCTAAATGACTGTTGGATGTGATTTATGACTTTTTCAACTAAAATAAGTGTGCTTAAAGTCACTTCTGTGCCTGAAATCGGTCAAAATTGAAGCTTTTGAGTAAGCAAAACTCTGTAAAAAGGGCAATTTTGGTCACTGTGAGGGTTTAAAAAGTGGTTATCCAACATAAGGCACGATCCAATTGACATTTTGAATTATTTTTGGTACAGTCCAAAAAACTCAATTGTCTGATGAAAAACGGTGACTCCGGACCTGTCGAACTTTCCCAAAATTGTCAATATGGATAAAATTTTAACATTTAATCTTTTGACTCTAAATGACTGTTGGATGTGAATTATGACTTTTTCAACTAATATAAGTGTGTTTAAAGTCATTTCTGTGCCTGAAATTGGTCAAAATTGAAGATTTTGAGTAAGCAAAACTCTGTAAAAATTGCAATTTTGGTCACTGTGAGGGTTTAAAAAGTGGTTATTCAACATGAGGCACGATCCAATTGACATTTTGAATCATTTTTGGTACAGTTCAAAAAATCTATTTTCTGATCAAAAACGATGACTCTGGACCTGTCGAACGTTCCCAAAATGGACAATATGGATGAAATTAAAGCATTTAATCTTTTGACTCTGAATGATTGTTGGATGTGAATTATGACTTTTTCAACTAAAATAAGTGTGTTTAAAGTCATTTCTGTGCCTGAAATTGGTCAATATTTAAGATTTTGAGTAAGCAAAACTCTGTAAAAACGGCAATTTTGGTTACAGTGAGGGTTTCAAAAGTGGTTATTCAACATGAGGCACGATCCAATTGACATTTTGAATCATTTTTGGTACAGTCCAAAAAATCAATTTTCTGACAATATGGGTGAAATTTTAACATTTAATCTTTTGACTCTAAATGACTGTTGGATGTGAATTATGACTTTTTCAACTAAAATAAGTGTGTTTAAAGTCATTTCTGTGCCTGAAATTGGTCAAAATTGAAGATTTTGAGTGAGCAAAACACTGTAAAAATTGCAATTTTGGTCACTGTGAGGGTTTAAAAAGTGGTTATCCAACATGAGGCACGATCCAATTGACATTTTGAATCATTTTTGGTACAGTCCAAAAAATCAATTTTCTGATGAAAAACGATGACTCCGGACCTGTCGAACGTTCCCAAAATGGACAATATGGATGAAATTTTAACATTTAATCTTTTGACTCTAAATGACTGTTGGATGTGATTTATGACTATTTCAACGAAAATAAGTGTGCTTAAAGTCACTTCTGTGCCTGAAATCGGTCAAAATTGAAGCTTTTGAGTAAGCAAAACTCTGTAAAAATGGCAATTTTGGTCACTGTGAGGGTTTAAAAAGTGGTTATCCAAGATGAGGCACGATCCCATTGACATTTTTAATCATTTTTGGTACAGGCCAAAAAATAAATTTTCTGATGAAAAACGATGACTGTCGAACGTTCCCAAAATGGTCAAAATGGATGAAATTGAAGCATTTAATCTTTTGACTCTGAATGATTGTTGGATGTGAATTATGACTTTTTCAACTAAAATAAGTGTTTTTAAAGTCATTTCTGTGCCTGAAATTGGTCAAAATTGTAGCTTTTGAGTAAGCAAAACTCTGTAAAACTGGCAATTATGGTCACTGTGAGGGTTTAAAAAGTGGTTATCCAACATGAGGCACGATCCAATTGATATTTTGAATCATTTTTGGTACAGTCCAAAAAATCAACTTTATGATGAAAAACGATGACTCCGGACCTGTCGAACGTTCCCAAAATGGTCAATATGGATGACATTTTAACATTTAATCTTTTGACTCTAAATGACTGTTGGATGTGAATTATGACTTTTTCAACTAAAATAAGTGTGTTTAAAGTCATTTATGTGCCTGAAATTGGTCAAAATTGAAGATTTTGAGTAAGCAAAACTCCGTAAAAATTGCAAATTTGGTCACTGTGAGGGTTTAAAAAGTGGTTATCCAACATGAGGCACAATCCAATTGACATTTTGAATCATTTTTGGTACAGTTCAAAAAATCAATTTTCTGATCAAAAACGATGACTCTGGACCTGTCGAACGTTCCCAAAATGGACAATATGTATGAAATTGTAGCATTTAATCTTTTGACTCTGAATGATTGTTGGGCGTGAAATATGACTTTTTCAACTAAAATAAGTGTGTTTAAAGTTATTTCTGTGCCTGAAATTGGTCAAAATTGAAGCTTCTGAGTAAGCAAAACTCTGTAAAAATGGCAATTTTGGTCACTGTGAAGGTTTAAAAATGTGGTTATCCAACATGAGGCACGATCCAATTGACATTTTGAATTATTTTTGGTACAGTCCAAAAAATCAATTTTCCGATGAAAAACGATGACTCCGGACCTGTCGAATGTTCCCAAAAAGGTCAATATGGATGAAATTTTAACATTTAATCTTTTGACTCTAAATGACTGTTCGATGTGAATTATGAATTTTTCAACTAAAATAAGTGTGTTTAAAGTCATTTCTGTGCCTGAAATTGCTCAAAATTGAAGCTTTAGAGTAAGCAAAACTCTGTAAAAATTGCAATTTTGGTCACTGTGAGGGTTTAAAAAGTGGTTATTCAACATAAGGCACGATCCAATTGACATTTTTAATCATTTTTGGTACAGGCCAAAAAATCAATTTTCTGATGAAAAACGATGACTCCGGACCTGTCGAACGTTCCCAAAATGGACAATATGGATGAAATTTTAACATTTAATCTTTTGACTCTAAATGACTGTTGGATGTGATTTATGACTTTTTCAACTAAAATAAGTGTGCTTAAAGTCACTTCTGTGCCTGAAATCGGTCAAAATTGCAGCTTTTGAGTAAGCAAAACTCTGTAAAAAGGGCAATTTTGGTCACTGTGAGGGTTTAAAAAGTGGTTATCCAAGATGAGGCACGATCCAATTGACATTTTGAATCATTTTTGGTACAGTTCAAAAAATCAATTTTCTGATCAAAAACGATGACTGTCGAACGTTCCCAAAATGGTCAAAATGGATGAAATTGAAGCATTTTATCTTTTGACTCTGAATGATTGTTGGATGTGAATTATGACTTTTTCAACTAAAATAAGTGTTTTTAAAGTTATTTCTGTGCCTGAAATTGGTCAAAATTGAAGCTTTTGAGTAAGCAAAACTCTGTAAAACTGGCAATTATGGTCACTGTGAGGGTTTAAAAAGTGGTTATCCAACATGAGGCATGATCCAATTGACATTTTTAATTATTTTTGGTACAGTCCAAAAAATCAGTTTTCTGATGAAAAACGATGACTCCGGACCTGTCGAACGTTCCCAAAATGGACAATATGGATGAAATTTTAACATTTAATCTTTTGACTCTAAATGACTGTTGGATGTGATTTATGACTTTTTCAACTAAAATAAGTGTGCTTAAAGTCACTTCTGTGCCTGAAATCGGTCAAAATTGAAGCTTTTGAGTAAGCAAAACTCTGTAAAAAGGGCAATTTTGGTCACTGTGAGGGTTTAAAAAGTGGTTATCCAACATAAGGCACGATCCAATTGACATTTTGAATTATTTTTGGTACAGTCCAAAAAACTCAATTGTCTGATGAAAAACGGTGACTCCGGACCTGTCGAACTTTCCCAAAATTGTCAATATGGATAAAATTTTAACATTTAATCTTTTGACTCTAAATGACTGTTGGATGTGAATTATGACTTTTTCAACTAATATAAGTGTGTTTAAAGTCATTTCTTTGCCTGAAATTGGTCAAAATTGAAGATTTTGAGTAAGCAAAACTCTGTAAAAATTGCAATTTTGGTCACTGTGAGGGTTTAAAAAGTGGTTATTCAACATGAGGCACGATCCAATTGACATTTTGAATCATTTTTGGTACAGTTCAAAAAATCTATTTTCTGATCAAAAACGATGACTCTGGACCTGTCGAACGTTCCCAAAATGGACAATATGGATGAAATTGTAGCATTTAATCTTTTGACTCTGAATGATTGTTGGACGTGAAATATGACTTTTTCAACTAAAATAAGTGTGTTTAAAGTTATTTCTGTGCCTGAAATTGGTCAAAATTGTAGCTTTTGAGTAAACAAAACTCTGTAAAAATGGCAATTTTGGTCACTGTAAGGGTTTAAAAATGTGGTTATCCAACATGAGGCACGATCCAATTGACATTTTGAATTATTTTTGGTACAGTCCAAAAAACTCAATTGTCTGATGAAAAACGGTGACTCCGGACCTGTTGAACGTTCCCAAAAAGGTCAATATGGATGAAATTTTAACATTTAATCTTTTGACTCTAAATGACTGTTTAATGTGAATTATGACTTTTTCAACTAAAATAAGTGTGTTTAAAGTCATTTCTGTTCCTGAAATTGCTCAAAATTGAAGCTTTTGAGTAAGCAAAACTCTGTAAAACTGGCAATTATGGTCACTGTGAGGGTTTAAAAAGTGGTTATCCAACATGAGGCACGATCCAATTGACATTTTGAATCATTTTTGGTACAGTCCAAAAAATCAGTTTTCTGATAAAAAACGATGACTCCGGACCTGTCGAACGTTCCCAAAATGGTCAATATGGATGAAATTTTAACATTTTATCTTTTGACTCTAAATGACTGTTCGATGTGAATTATGACTTTTTCAACTAAAATAATTGTGTTTAAAGTCATTTCTGTGCCTGAAATTGGTCAATATTTAAGATTTTGAGTAAGCAAAACTCTGTAAAAACGGCAATTTTGGTTACTGTGAGGGTTTCAAAAGTGGTTATTCAACACGAGGCACGATCCAATTGACATTTTGAATCATTTTTGTTACAGTCCAAGAAATCAATTTTCTGATAAAAAACGATGACTCCGGACCTGTCGAACGTTCCCAAAATGGTCAATATGGGTGAAATTTTAACATTTAATCTTTTGACTCTAAATGACTGTTGGATGTGAATTATGACTTTTTCAACTAAAATAAGTGTGTTTAAAGTCATTTCTGTGCCTGAAATTGGTCAAAATTGAAGATTTTGAGTAAGCAAAACTCTGTAAAAATTGCAATTTTGGTCACTGTGAGGGTTTAAAAAGTGGTAATGCAACATGAGGCACGATCCAATTGACATTTTGAATCATTTTTGGTACAGTTCAAAAAATGAATTTTCTGATCAAAAACGATGACTGTCGAACGTTCCCAAAGTGGTCAAAATGGATGAAATTGAAGCATTTAATCTTTTGACTCTGAATGATTGTTGGATGTGAATTATGACTTTTTCAACTAAAATAAGTGTGTTTAAAGTTATTTCTGTGCCTGAAATTGGTCAAAATTGAAGCTTTTGAGTAAGCAAAACTCTGTAAAACTGGCAATTATGTTCACTGTGAGGGTTTAAAAAGTGGTTATCCAACATGAGGCACGATCCAATTGACATTTTGAATTATTTTTGGTACAGTCCAAAAAACTCAATTGTCTGATGAAAAACGGTGACTCCGGACCTGTCGAACTTTCCCAAAATTGTCAATATGGATACAATTTTAACATTTAATCTTTTGACTCTAAATGACTGTTGGATGTGAATTATGACTTTTTCAACTAATATAAGTGTGTTTAAAGTCATTTCTGTGCCTGAAATTGGTCAAAATTGAAGATTTTGAGTAAGCAAAACTCTGTAAAAATTGCAATTTTGGTCACTGTGAGGGTTTAAAAAGTGGTTATTCAACATGAGGCACGATCCAATTGACATTTTGAATCATTTTTGGTACAGTTCAAAAAATCAATTTTCTGATCAAAAACGATGACTCTGGACCTGTCAAACGTTCCCAAAATGGACAATATGGATGAAATTGTAGCATTTAATCTTTTGACTCTGAATGATTGTTGGACGTGAAATATGACTTTTTCAACTAAAATAAGTGTGTTTAAAGTTATTTCTGTGCCTGAAATTGGTCAAAATTGAAGCTTTTGAGTAAACAAAACTCTGTAAAAATGGCAATTTTGGTCACTGTAAGGGTTTAAAAATGTGGTTATCCAACATGAGGCACGATCCAATTGACATTTTGAATTATTTTTGGTACAGTCCAAAAAACTCAATTGTCTGAGGAAAAACGGTGACTCCGGACCTGTTGAACGTTCCCAAAAAGGTCAATATGGATGAAATTTTAACATTTAATCTTTTGACTCTAAATGACTGTTTAATGTGAATTATGACTTTTTCAACTAAAATAAGTGTGTTTAAAGTTATTTCTGTGCCTGAAATTGGTCAAAATTGAAGCTTTTGAGTAAGCAAAACTCTGTAAAACTGGCAATTATGTTCACTGTGAAGGTTTAAAAAGTGGTTATCCAACATGAGGCACGATCCAATTGACATTTTGAATCATTTTTGGTACAGTCCAAAAAATCAGTTTTCTGATGAAAAACGATGACTCCGGACCTGTCGAACGTTCCCTAAATGGTAAATATGGATGACATTTTAACATTTAATCTTTTGACTCTAAATGACTGTTGGAGGTGAATAAAGACTTTTTCAACTAAAATAAGTGTGTTTAAAGTCATTTCTGTGCCTGAAATTGGTCAAAATTGAAGATTTTGAGTAAGCAAAACTCTGTAAAAATTGCAATTTTGGTCACTGTGAGGGTTTAAAAAGTGGTTATTCAACATGAGGCACGATCCAATTGACATTTTGAATAATTTTTCGTACAGTTCAAAAAATCAATTTTCTGATCAAAAACGATGACTCTGGACCTGTCGAACGTTCCCAAAATGGACAATATGGATGAAATTGTAGCATTCAATCTTTTGACTCTGAATGATTGTTGGACGTGAAATATGACTTTTTCAACTAAAATAAGTGTGTTTCAAGTTATTTCTGTGATTCAAATTGGTCAAAATTGAATCTTTTGAGTAAGCAAAACTCTGAAAAAACTGCAATTTTGGTCACCGTGAGGGTTTAAAAAGTGGTTATCCAACATGAGGCACGATCCAATTGACATTTTGAATCATTTTTGGTACAGTCCAAAAAATCAATTGTCTGATGAGAAACGATGACTCCGGACCTGCCAAACGTTCCCAAAATGGTCAATATGGATGAAATTTTAACATTTAATCTTTTGACTCTAAATGACTGTTCGATGTGAATTTTGACTTTTTCAACGAAAATAATTGTGTTTAAAGTCATTTCTGTGCCTGAAATTGGTCAATATTTAAGATTTTGAGTAAGCAAAACTCTGTAAAAACGGCAATTTTGGTCACTGTGAGGGTTTCAAAAGTGGTTATTCAACATGAGGCACGATCCAATTGACAATTTGAATCATTTTTGGTACAGTCCAAAAAATCTATTTTCTGATGAAAAACGATGACTGTCGAACGTTCCCAAAATGGTCAAAATGGATGAAATTGAAGCATTTAATCTTTTGACTCTGAATGATTGTTGGATGTGAATTATGACTTTTTCAACTAAAATAAGTGTGTTTAAAGTCATTTCTGTGCCTGAAATTGGTCAAAATTGAAGCTTTTGAGTAAGCAAAACTCTGTAAAACTGGCAATTATGGTCACTGTGAGGGTTTAAAAAGTGGTTATCCAACATGAGGCACGATCCAATTGACATTTTGAATCATTTTTGGTACAGTCCAAAAAATCAGTTTTCTGATGAAAAACGATGACTCCGGACCTGTCGAACGTTCCCAAAATGGTCAATATGGATGACATTTTAACATTTAATCTTTTGACTCTAAATGACTGTTGGATGTGAATAAAGACTTTTTCAACTAAAATAAGTGTGTTTAAAGTCATTTCTGTGCCTGAAATTGGTCAAAATTGAAGCTTTTGAGTAAACAAAACTCTGTAAAATGGCAATTTTGGTCACTGTAAGGGTTTAAAAATGTGATTATCCAACATGAGGCACGATCCAATTGACATTTTAATGTCAAAGTATGTTTATTGAGTTTTAAAACAGAAAAAGAAAAAGGCATGGCATAGCAATGGATAATCAACAGGCAAGTTAGGCAAGCGAGACAGACAGACACGTCTTCTCTATGAAGCGGTAGGTGAGCAAGATAAGCGTGCTCAAATGGAAAAGTGGTGCCTGGAAGTCTAAAGAATCCCCCAATCGGGGCGACAAGGAAACAAGCCAGCCCTAAGAACCCGCCTCCCTCCCAAACACCCAACCCCAACGCCCCCCCCACCCCACCAGTACGCCAGTCGTCTATAGTAATCGTGTGAGTTGTAGCAAATTAGAATGTATCAGGGTGCCTCTGGTTGTGTTCGGTCCACAGTGCAGTCTGTGAGCCGTAGAATACGAAGATATTTCGGGCAGGTAATTTCGTGGAATTCCCTGGAGAGCAACGTCAGGAGCGGTTGCCAAGTGGTGCGGAATGTGTCAGTGGTGTGCGTGAGCGTGGCTTGGATCCGTTCCATGCCCAACGTGAACCACAGCTTGTGCAGCCAGCCAGTGTGGGTGGGTGGGTTAATAGAGCCCCAGAGCGACAGGACGTGTTGCGAGGCTGCCTGCATTGCAATGCCCATCTGTTTGCCGCGAGTTGATCTCAAGGGGAATGTAAGTGCATTAGGAAGCCCTAAGAGTGTGTATGCTGGGAAGCGTGGGATCTCGGTGTCGAACGTGGAGTCAATGTCATCCAGGACGACCTTCCAGTATTCCTGCAAGGCGGGACATTCCCACAGGAGGTGAGTCAGTGTACCCCGGCTCTCCAACACAGCGCGCTACGGGTCGGGTTGCCTTGATTGAGTCTCGCCGGGGTAAGATGCCAGTAGATAGCTAGTTTGATCGCCGATTCCCTGGCTTTGGTATTTCGGGTAGTGTGGGCGGCCCTGAAGTATATGTGGTTCCATTCCACTGAGGAAAGAGATCGGCCAAGTTCTGCTTCCCAACGCCGCTGTCCAGCGGTCTTATCAGGATCTGCAGCAGGGGAGAGCATCCGATAGAGGTCTGATATGAGATGTTTATCTGAGTCCTTGGATACGAGCCAACGTTCGAACGATGTCATTTGTCGGCCCACCAGAGGGGCAACGTCCGGACTCAAGAGCCAATGGCGGATTTGGAAATATTGAAACATGTGAGGGCCATCCACTCCATAGTCTCGCGAGATGTCGGCCAGAGAGAGGAACCCCTCCGTAGCAAAGAGGTGCCCGGCTGATCGGCAGGGCGTGTCACGCCATTGCTGGAAAGCTTGGGTATCTGTGCCGGGTGGGAATGCGGGGTTGTCGAAGAGCGGGGTAAGCGGGGACGGGAAGGTCGTAAGGCCCCGTTTGACCGCTACCATGTCCCAGGCTGCCATAGTGGTCCGAGTGATAGGGGAGCGGAGGAGATAACGGGGTCTGTGCCGGCGCGCAAGAAACGGTATCTTCCACAGGGAGGTCTGCGCCATGGCCCTGTCCTGAAAGAGCCATCTCTTCTCTGATTCGGGTCGGTACCACTCCACTAGATATCGAATTTGCGAGGCCTGAAAGTATTGTAGCAGGTTCGGGATCCCGAGGCCGCCCTCGTCTACAGTCCTATGTGCTACTTGTCGATGAAGTCTGGCGCGCTTCCTCTCCCACACAAATTGGTGAAGGTCATGTTGGAGGTCAGCTAGCATTCCCATCGGCGACGACACTGGGAGAGTCTGAAAGACGTACAATATTTTGGGTAGGACCGACATCTTTATCGCTGCGATCCTCCCGAGTAAGGAGAGAGGCTGCTTTGACCAACGCGCGAGATCAGCCCGGATCTGGGATGATAGGGCAGAGTAGTTGTGAGCAATCGTCGAGGTCGTGGAGGAGGTCAGGGTAATCCCCAGGTAAGGCAATCGAGTGGTGGACCGCAGTTGACACCCGAAATCAGGCGGTGGGATGTTGGGAAGAGCATGGCTGCCAAGGGGCAGTATCAGGGATTTCCCTTGGTTGACCTTGAAACCGGACACCTCGCCGAATCGCTCCAGCTCCGCCAAAAGCGCCGGTATGGAGCTAGATGGGCGGTCTAAAGTGGCAATTATGTCGTCTGCGTACAGTCCCACTACGTGGGGCTCGTTGCCGAAAGACATTCCTATAATGTGGGGATTGTCGCGAATTGTCTGTGCTAAGGGCTCCACGTATAGAGCAAATAGGAGGGGTGAGAGGGGACACCCCTGGCGGGTTCCTCTCTGTATCTCGAAGGGGTCGGACTTGAGGCCACCCAGCCGGACACGTGCCAACGGGCGGTGGTAGCAGCTCGCGATCCAGGCTTGAAACCGGTCGCCAAGGTGGTAGCGCCGCAGCACAGCCTGCAAGTAGGTCCAGTCGACACGGTCGAAAGCCTTCTCTGCATCGATGGCTAATAGGGCAGAGTCGGAGACCTGGAAATGAGCTTTGTCCACGAGGTGCAGGATTCTTTTGGTATTGTCACTGCACTGGCGGTTCGGGACAAAGCCCGATTGGTCCGGTTCGAGGATGCCCGGGAGGCAGGGGCCCAGGCGAGCCGCCAGTACTCCCGTAAATAGCTTCAGATCTAGATTGAGTAAGGAGATGGGGCGGAATGCAGAGCAGTGTGTTGGGGGTTTGCCCGGCTTAGGCAGGACCACAATGTCGGCTGCAAGCATATCGGGCGGGATGGAGCTCGGCCCTCCAAAGGAATTAAATAGCCTGGCGAGGACAGGCGCTAAGACATGGCCGAAGGTTTTATAAAAGCCCGATGAGAAGCCGTCAGGGCCCGGGGATTTAAGCGGACGAAGGCGTGCAATGGCAGCGAGGATCTCGTCGGGGCGAATGGGGGCGTCAAGATTTTCCACGCTTGCCGGGCACAACGGCGTAACATCGGCCGACTGCAGGTATTCGTCAATGGCTGTCGGTGACTTTTCATCCGCGCTATACAGAGAGGCATAATAGGTGCGAAAGGCTGAGGCGATCTGTGCATCTTCGGGAACTGCCTCGCCGGCGTCGTTTAGCAGCGACGTGATTTTGGAGCGTTGGAGTTTGGCTTTCAAGGCGCTGGCTAGGAGCCGGCCGGTGCGATTGCCCCCACGTAGTACGTGTGACGGAGGCGAAGAGCGGCAAATTCTGCCCTATCGGTGTCGAGGCTAGCCAGCTGAGCCCGGGCAGCTTTAAGTTGGCGCCAGATTCTTGGGGCGCCAGTGCGGCTGTGAACTCTCTCCAGCTCCGCGACTTTGTCCGAGAGGTCACTCCTTTTTTCTTTGCGAAGTTTGGCGTCTGCAGCTGAGATCGCTATCAGCTCTCCCCTAACAACAGCTTTCAAAGCACCCCACAAGGACGACATCGACATATCAGGGGTGTCATTGGTGGCTAAATAGTCTGAGATGCATTTATGAAGTTGGCGGGTTACCGCCGGTTTTTGTAAGAGGGTTTCGTTAAGCCTCCACGACCCCGGAGCGCGTGGCGAACTGGGTACGGTAAGCGTCAGTTCTACTGCTTGATGGTCGGAGAGGGCAGCCGGGACAATTGACACTGTGGTGACGTGGGGAATGAGGGACGTTGAGCCCATGAAGTGGTCTATGCGTGCGTAAGTGTGGTGAACGTGAGAGTAGAATGTGTATTGCGTGGCAAGTGGGTGTGCGTGTCTCCAAAGGTCCGAAATGTCCCTGTCATGCAACCAAGCAGTGCCCTTCTGCGAAATCGCCCCGGTGTCACCATAACGGTGCCCCGATCTATCCTTGACTGTGTCCATGACGAGGTTAAGGTCCCCCCCTCGGAGCATGTATGTGTGGGGTGCTTGGAGTGTTTCTGAGATTGCGGATAGCAAGAAGGGTTCCTGACCTGTATTGGGGGAGTAGACGGAGCCAATCGCGTATGTGGTGTGGCCTATCAGGAAAGCGTGGGCTAGAAGGCGTCCCTTGATTTCCCCTATTTTGGCCCCTACCTTGCCTTTGAAGCGCCGTGATATGAGTATAGCCACCCCCGCCTTCTTTGATGGGAGAGAGGAGAAGAGTTGCTGTGGGAAAGCGCGGGAGCGCAGCCGGTGCCAGTCCTTGGCCAAGAGGTGGGTTTCTTGCAGCAGGCAGATGTCGGCTTCAGAATTCTCCAGGTAGGAGACGACAGCTCTGCGTTTAATCGGGTTATTGAGTCCCTTAACGTTAAGAGACAGGATTTTGAGCGTGTCAGCCATCGCCGGGGCACACAGGGGCGAATGGGCTCAGTGATGCAGGGCGCTGCACAATGGTGGAAAACATAGGCAACCTCTGGTATGTGCAAAGATCTCTTGGCGTACTGGTCTCCCCCAACAATCCCCTCCCTCCCGTGGCCACCCTAACCCCAACAGAGTGGACCAACCCAACCCCCCTCCAATATTGAACCCCCATTCCCCAACTTCCCCACCCCCTCCCAGAACAACCCCCCCAACAGAAACCGGTAAAAGTCTCGGGCCTAGTCGTGCAGGGCACAGGTCCGTAGAAAGTCAAAGAAAGGGGTACCATGATCTCAGTCCAGTTGGCGGCTCCCCGGCCCTGACCCCAGTGAAATCATGCATGGATGGGAGAGCACCCCCGGAGTGGTCGAAGGCAAAAGGTCAATGCTCTACAGGGCAGGTGCTGTGTTATCTGCCACTTCCTGTACCGCCGCTTCTCGTTCCTGGGCGACCGTGATCGGGTCAGGTTTCGATATGTTCCTCGGTGTTCTTCTCCTGCGGATCGTCTGCCAGCCGTCTCCTGTAGGGCGAGCCGGGTCCCCCTGCGACCGGGATGGAGAGGCGTCTCTGGAGGCTGAACCCTCCGGCACATCGATCCCAAGCAGGGTGCAAGTGTCGCGGAGTGATCTAAGCTGGTGGAGGGAGCCGTTCCACTTAAAGATCAGACGGAACGGGTGGCCCCAGGAGTAAGGGACCCCGGCTTCCCGCAGGAAGTTCGTCGCAGGTCTGAAGGACTTACGTTTTTGTAGGGTGATATTAGAGAGATCTTGAAAGAGGGCCACAGGGTCATCGCGAAATCTGATGGGCTGTGCTTTCCTGGCTTCTCTAAGGATGCGTTCCTTCAGGGGAAAGTCCGGGAGGAACGCTAGGATGTCCGGAGGTGGCGCAGGTGCTCTGCGCGCCATGCCTACCCTGTGCGCCCTGTCGATTCGGATCTCAAAGTCGCTTGGCTCACCCAGGATGTCTCTGAATAGGTCTTGAAGGTAGCCGGCCACGTTGTCCTTTTCAGCCTTCAACGGAACACCCCTGACCCGTATGTTATTCCGCCTGGAGCGGTTCTCTAAGTCCTCGGAGTGCGACTGTAAGTCCACCTGTTGATCCTGAAGTCGCACGATTTCCTGTTGGAGCCTCTCCACTTCCCCGCTGCGGGACCGGTCAGCGTCCTCCAGAGAGGCAACTCGCTCACCCAGGTCATCAATGTCACGACGGAGTTCGCGGTGTTCCCCCGCCATGTCCTGTTTCAGAGTCTGGAAGTCCTCTCGCAGTGTGTTGAAGAGGGAAGCTAGGAAAGCTTTTGTGATTGGAGAGGAATCTTCGTCCTGAGGCTGAGGGCTCGCGGGTGGCTTCGGGGAAGCATGTGGCTGGTTCTTGTCTCCCTTCGACGCCGCTTTTTGCATGAGCTCCACAACGTTCCGGGTCCCCTTGCGACTAGAATGCATCATGATGGCCGGAGCGGGCCGTCTGATGGTGATCGTCGGAAGCTGTCGGGTGCAGGAGAGCCTGTCGTGGGGCGCTGCAAGGGCGGCGTTCAGAGTGTGTAGTGGCCGGGGGGGTAGCACTGCGCCGAGCAGGATCGAGCCTATTAGAGGAAGAGTAACGTAGGCCCAAGAGGGGCGCTTAGGCTCTAGGCAGGAGAGCAGTGCCCCGGGAGCAGCCGGTAGAAAATCGCTTGGAGTGGATGCCGCGGAGAGATCCACTGGCAGCCCCAAAGTCTAGGTGGGGGGCTCGGTGAACGGCGGGCAAGCGACAGCAGGGAGGAGCGGGGGCACCGGATAGCGTCCAGCAAGGCCGCGCCTCCGACCCCAGCAGCCGAGGGTCACCCAGCAGAGAGTACAGGGACCCCCTGGGGGGGGAGAGTAGTCGGTAGTCCAGGTCGCTGGGTGCCACTCACCTTATGCCCCTCGTCCAGGGGTTGATATCCAAGCGAGGATGCGTTGTTGGGCAGCTCCCCTTGCCGTTGGTGTGTCTCCCCGCCTGCAGGCCAGGGGGTGAGGTCCTGGTCCCCAGTGGTGGGCGGAGGACTCCGGTGGGGTCCGCAGCGTCTCGGAGGGGTCGGGGGAGCAGGCCTCAGTGCTGGAGAACGTAGGTGCTGGGGGGGCGTCGGTGAGTTGAGGGGGGCGGGTGAGCGACACCCCGCCGTTATATGGCCCCGTGGGGGCGGCGAAGTTGGGGTTACGCCGCCACCTGGTAGGCCCACACCGGGGTCTAGAGTGTCCAAGGGATCCCCCCGCCGGAGTGTGCGAGGCTCCGATGGAGCGGAGCCGTCGATCCCAGCACGCCCCCCCAGGAGGCCGCAGATGAGGCAAGGGGAGGATCAGCGGGAGCGCGTAGGACCGGGCCGGTGCTCCGTGTAGCTCAGGGTCCAGTAGGCCCGCCAGCAGATGGCGCGGTCGCGTACCTGGAGGCCCACGCCGGGGCCTGGAGTCGTTGGTGGGCCGCAGATGGGCACGGCCGAGGCGTAGGCGCGCGGCAGAAGGGCTCTAACCTTCTTCGCCGTTGCGCTGGTGGCGGGAACAGCGGGGGCCGTGAGCCGCTAGTGTCCGGTGGTCCCTCAGTGGAGCAGGCTGTTATGGGGAGCGTGGGCGCTGTGGGTCCGTCGGGTCCGGTAGGCCCACGCCGGGGTCTGGATTCACCGGGGGCCCCCGGGCGGGACACACTGCGTCGGGGGGGTCGGAGGCGCACCGTCTCACCCCGCCACCGCACTCAGCCGCCCCTCCGCGGTTCGATGCGTGCTTCCACGGCTCTCCGGTCTGTCGGCCTGTTGCGTGCAGGCACTGCAGTGTGGCCGCGTGGCGGAAGGGCTCAAACCTTCGTCGCCATAGCGCCGTCCCCACCGGCGGCTGGAAATGCGGGTCAGCAGGCGATCGATGGCCCAGGAAGGTCCAATCGGCAGCACGCCAAGGCTGCAGAAGAATTTGAGCGTGGTTCGGCCAGATTCACCAGGGGTGGCAGCTAGAAATAGTGTGCAAGTGGGGCTTTTGGGCCGGGGAGCCTCTCGGTTCACTTCTTCTCAAGCCGCCATCTTGGCCACGCCCCCCCAATTGAAATTTTGAATTTTTTTTGGTACAGTCCAAAAAACTCAATTGTCTGATGAAAAACGGTGACTCCGGACCTGTCGAACGTTCCTAAAAAGGTCAATATGGATGAAATTTTAACATTTAATCTTTTGACTCTAAATTACTGTTTGATGTGAATTATGACTTTTTCAACTAAAATAAGTGTGTTTAAAGTCATTTCTGTGCCTGAAATTGCTCAAAATTGAAGCTTTTGAGTAAACAAAACTCTGTAAAACTGGCAAATTATGGTCACTGTGAGGGTTTAAAAAGTGGTTATCCAACATGAGGCACGATCCCATTGACATTTTGAATAATTTTTCGTACAGGCCAAAAAATCAGTTTTCTGATGAAAAACGATGACTCCGGACCTGTCGAACGTTCCCAAAATGGTCAATATGGATGAAATTTTAACATTTAATCTTTTGACTCTAAATGACTGTTGGATGTGAATAAAGACTTTTTCAACTAAAATAAGTGTGTTTAAAGTCATTTCTGTGCCTGAAATTGGTCAAAATTGAAGATTTTGAGTAAGCAAAACTCTGTAAAAATTGCAATTTTGGTCACTGTGAGGGTTTAAGAAGTGGTTATCCAACACGAGGCACGATCCAATTGATATTTTGAATCATTTTTGGTACAGTCCAAAAAATCAACTTTATGATGAAAAACGATGACTCCGGACCTGTCGAACGTTCCCAAAATGGTCAATATGGATGAAATTGAAGCATTTAATCTTTTGACTCTGAATGATTGTTGGATGTGAATTATGACTTTTTCAACTAAAATAAGTGTGTTTAAAGTTATTTCTGTGCCTGAAATTGGTCAAAATGGAAGCTTTTGAGTAAGCAAAACTCTGTAAAACTGGCAATTATGGTCACTGTGAGGGTTTAAAAAGTGGTTATGCAACATGATGCACGATCCAATTGACATTTTGAATCATTTTTGGTACAGTCCAAAAAACTCAATTGTCTGATGAAAAACGGTGACTCCGGACCTGTCGAACTTTCCCAAAATTGTCAATATGGATAAAATTTTAACATTAAATGTTTTGACTCTAAATGACTGTTGGATGTGAATTATGACTTTTTCAACTAAAATAAGTGTGTTTAAAGTCATTTCTGTGCCTGAAATTGGTCAAAATTGAAGATTTTGAGTAAGCAAAACTCTGTAAAAATTGAAATTTTGGTCACCGTGAGGGTTTAAAAAGTGGTTATTCAACATGAGGCACGATCCAATTGACATTTTGAATCATTTTTGGTACAGTTCAAAAAATCAATTTTCTGATCAAAAACGATGACTCTGGACCTGTCGAACGTTCCCAAAATGGACAATATGGATGAAATTGTAGCATTTAATCTTTTGACTCTGAATGATTGTTGGACGTGAAATATGACTTTTTCAACTAAAATAAGTGTGTTTAAAGTAATTTCTGTGCCTGAAATTGGTCAAAATTGAAGCTTTTGAGTAAGCAAAACTCTGTAAAAATTGCAATTTTGGTCACTGTGAGGGTTTAAAAAGTGGTTATCCAACATGAGGCACGATCCAATTGACATTTTGAATCATTTTTGGTACAGTTCAAAAAATCAATTTTCTGATCAAAAACGATGACTGTCGAACGTTCCCAAAGTGGTCAAAATGGTTGAAATTGAAGCATTTAATCTTTTGACTCTGAATGATTGTTGGATGTGAATTATGACTTTTTCAACTAAAATAAGTGTGTTTAAAGTTATTTCTGTGCCTGAAATTGGTCAAAATTGAATCTTTTGAGTAAGCAAAACTCTGTAAAAACGGCAATTTTGGTCACTGTGAGTGTTTAAAAAGTGGTTATCCAACATGAGGCACGATCCAATTGACATTTTGAATCATTTTTGGTACAGTTCAAAAAATCAATTTTCTGATCAAAAACGATGACTGTCGAACTTTCCCAAAGTGGTCAAAATGGTTGAAATTGAAGCATTTAATCTTTTGACTCTGAATGATTGTTGGATGTGAATTATGACTTTTTCAACTAAAATAAGTGTGTTTAAAGTCATTTCTGTGCCTGAAATTGGTCAAAATTGAATCTTTTGAGTAAGCAAAACTCTGTAAAAACGGCAATTTTGGTCACTGTGAGTGTTTAAAAAGTGGTTATCCAACATGAGGCACGATCCAATTGACATTTTGAATCATTTTTGGTACAGTTCAAAAAATCAATTTTCTGATCAAAAACGATGACTGTCGAACGTTCCCAAAGTGGTCAAAATGGTTGAAATTGAAGCATTTAATCTTTTGACTCTGAATGATTGTTGGATGTGAATTATGACTTTTTCAACTAAAATAAGTGTGTTTAAAGTCATTTCTGTGCCTGAAATTGGTCAAAATTGAAGATTTTGAGTAAGCAAAACTCTGTAAAAAATGCAATTTTGGTCACTGTGAGGGTTTAAAAAGTGGTTATCCAACATGAGGCACGATCCAATTGACATTTTGAATCATTTTTGGTACAGTTCAAAAAATCAATTTTCTGATCAAAAACGATGACTGTCGAACGTTCCCAAAGTGGTCAAAATGGATGAAATTGAAGCATTTAATCTTTTGACTCTGAATGATTGTTGGATGTGAATTATGACTTTTTCAACTAAAATAAGTGTGTTTAAAGTCATTTCTGTGCCTGAAATTGGTCAATATTTAAGATTTTGAGTAAGCAAAACTCTGTAAAAACGGCAATTTTGGTTACTGTGAGGGTTTCAAAAGTGGTTATTCAACATGAGGCACGATCCAATTGACATTTTGAATCATTTTTGGTACAGTCCAAAAAATCAATTTTCTGATGAAAAACGATGACTCCGGACCTGTCGAACGTTCCCAAAATGGTCAATATGGGTGAAATTTTAACATTTAATCTTTTGACTCTAAATGACTGTTGGATGTGAATTATGACTTTTTCAACTAAAATAAGTGTGTTTAAAGTCATTTCTGTGCCTGAAATTGGTCAAAATTGAAGATTTTGAGTAAGCAAAACTCTGTAAAAATTGCAATTTTGGTCACTGTGAGAGTTTAAAAAGTGGTTATTCAACATGAGGCACGATCCAATTGACATTTTGAATCATTTTTGGTACAGTCCAAAAAATCAATTTTCTGATGAAAAACGATGACTCCGGACCTGTCGAACGTTCCCAAAATGGTCAATATGGATGAAATTTTAACATTTAAGCTTTTGACTCTAAATGACTGTTGGATGTGATTTATGACTTTTTCAACTAAAATAAGTGTGCTTAAAGTCACTTCTGTGCCTGAAATCGGTCAAAATTGAAGCTTTTGAGTAAGCAAAACTCTGTAAAAAGGGCAATTTTGGTCACTGTGAGGGTTTAAAAAGTGGTTATCCAAGATGAGGCACGATCCCATTGACATTTTTAATCATTTTTGGTACAGGCCAAAAAATAAATTTTCTGATGAAAAACGATGACTGTCGAACGTTCCCAAAATGGTCAAAATGGATGAAATTGAAGCATTTAATCTTTTGACTCTGAATGATTGTTGGATGTGAATTATGACTTTTTCAACTAAAATAAGTGTTTTTAAAGTTATTTCTGTGCCTGAAATTGGTCAAAATTGAAGCTTTTGAGTAAGCAAAACTCAGTAAAACTGGCAATTATGGTCACTGTGAGGGTTTAAAAAGTGGTTATCCAACATGAGGCACAATCCAATTGATATTTTGAATCATTTTTGGTACAGTCCAAAAAATCAACTTTATGATGAAAAACGATGACTCCGGACCTGTCGAACGTTCCCAAAATGGTCAATATGGATGACATTTTAACATTTAATCTTTTGACTCTAAATGACTGTTGGATGTGAATTATGACTTTTTCAACTAAAATAAGTGTTTTTAAAGTTATTTCTGTGCCTGAAATTGGTCAAAATTGAAGCTTTTGAGTAAGCAAAACTCAGTAAAACTGGCAATTATGGTCACTGTGAGGGTTTAAAAAGTGGTTATCCAACATGAGGCACAATCCAATTGATATTTTGAATCATTTTTGGTACAGTCCAAAAAATCAACTTTATGATGAAAAACGATGACTCCGGACCTGTCGAACGTTCCCAAAATGGTCAATATGGATGACATTTTAACATTTAATCTTTTGACTCTAAATGACTGTTGGATGTGAATTATGACTTTTTCAACTAAAATAAGTGTGTTTAAAGTTATTTCTGTGCCTGAAATTGGTCAAAATTGAAGCTTCTGAGTAAGCAAAACTCTGTAAAACTGGCAATTATGGTCACTGTGAGGGTTTAAAAAGTGGTTATCCAACATGAGGCACGATCCAATTGACATTTTGAATCTTTTTTGGTACAGTCCAAAAAATCAGTTTTCTGATGAAAAACGATGACTCCGGACCTGTCGAACGTTCCCAAAATGGTCAATATGGATGAAATTTTAACATTTTATCTTTTGACTCTAAATGACTGTTCGATGTGAATTATGACTTTTTCAACTAAAATAATTGTGTTTAAAGTCATTTCTGTGCCTGAAATTGGTCAATATTTAAGATTTTGAGTAAGCAAAACTCTGTAAAAACGGCAATTTTGGTTACTGTGAGGGTTTCAAAAGTGGTTATTCAACATGAGGCACGATCCAATTGACATTTTGAATCATTTTTGTTACAGTCCAAAAAATCAATTTTCTGATAAAAAACGATGACTCCGGACCTGTCGAACGTTTCCAAAATGGTCAATATGGGTGAAATGTTAACATTTAATCTTTTGACTCTAAATGACTGTTGGATGTGAATTATGACTTTTTCAACTAAAATAAGTGTGTTTAAAGTCATTTCTGTGCCTGAAATTGGTCAAAATTGAAGATTTTGAGTAAGCAAAACTCTGTAAAAATTGCAATTTTGGTCACTGTGAGGGTTTAAAAAGTGGTAATCCAACATGAGGCACGATCCAATTGACATTTTGAATCATTTTTGGTACAGTTCAAAAAATTAATTTTCTGATCAAAAACGATGACTGTCGAACGTTCCCAAAGTGGTCAAAATGGATGAAATTGAAGCATTTAATCTTTTGACTCTGAATGATTGTTGGATGTGAATTATGACTTTTTCAACTAAAATAAGTGTGTTTAAAGTTATTTCTGTGCCTGAAATTGGTCAAAATTGAAGCTTTTGAGTAAGCAAAACTCTGTAAAACTGGCAATTATGTTCACTGTGAAGGTTTAAAAAGTGGTTATCCAACATGAGGCACGATCCAATTGACATTTTGAATCATTTTTGGTACAGTCCAAAAAATCAGTTTTCTGATGAAAAACGATGACTCTGGACCTATCGAACGTTCCCAAAATGGACAATATGGATGAAATTGTAGCATTCAATCTTTTGACTCTGAATGATTGTTGGACGTGAAATATGACTTTTTCAACTAAAATAAGTGTGTTTCAAGTTATTTCTGTGATTCAAATTGGTCAAAATTGAATCTTTTGAGTAAGCAAAACTCTGAAAAAACTGCAATTTTGGTCACCGTGAGGGTTTAAAAAGTGGTTATCCAACATGAGGCACGATCCAATTGACATTTTGAATCATTTTTGGTACAGTCCAAAAAATCAATTGTCTGATGAGAAACGATGACTCCGGACCTGCCAAACGTTCCCAAAATGGTCAATATGGATGAAATTTTAACATTTAATCTTTTGACTCTAAATGACTGTTCGATGTGAATTTTGACTTTTTCAACGAAAATAATTGTGTTTAAAGTCATTTCTGTGCCTGAAATTGGTCAATATTTAAGATTTTGAGTAAGCAAAACTCTGTAAAAACGACAATTTTGGTCACTGTGAGGGTTTCAAAAGTGGTTATTCAACATGAGGCACGATCCAATTGACAATTTGAATCATTTTTGGTACAGTCCAAAAAATCTATTTTCTGATGAAAAACGATGACTGTCGAACGTTCCCAAAATGGTCAAAATGGATGAAATTGAAGCATTTAATCTTTTGACTCTGAATGATTGTTGGATGTGAATTATGACTTTTTCAACTAAAATAAGTGTGTTTAAAGTCATTTCTGTGCCTGAAATTGGTCAAAATTGAAGCTTTTGAGTAAGCAAAACTCTGTAAAACTGGCAATTATGGTCACTGTGAGGGTTTAAAAAGTGGTTATCCAACATGAGGCACGATCCAATTGACATTTTGAATCATTTTTGGTACAGTCCAAAAAATCAGTTTTCTGATGAAAAACGATGACTCCGGACCTGTCGAACGTTCCCAAAATGGTCAATATGGATGAAATTTTAACATTTAATCTTTTGACTCTAAATGACTGTTGGATGTGAATAAAGACTTTTTCAACTAAAATAAGTGTGTTTAAAGTCATTTCTGTGCCTGAAATTGGTCAAAATTGAAGCTTTTGAGTAAACAAAACTCTGTAAAAATGGCAATTTTGGTCACTGTAAGGGTTTAAAAATGTGGTTATCCAACATGAGGCACGATCCAATTGACATTTTGAATTTTTTTTGGTACAGTCCAAAAAACTCAATTGTCTGATGAAAAACGGTGACTCCGGACCTGTCGAACGTTCCTAAAAAGGTCAATATGGATAACATTTTAACATTTAATCTTTTGACTCTAAATTACTGTTTGATGTGAATTATGACTTTTTCAACTAAAATAAGTGTGTTTAAAGTCATTTCTGTGCCTGAAATTGCTCAAAATTGAAGCTTTTGAGTAAACAAAACTCTGTAAAACTGGAAAATTATGGTCACTGTGAGGGTTTAAAAAGTGGTTATCCAACATGAGGCACGATCCCATTGACATTTTGAATAATTTTTCGTACAGGCCAAAAAATCAGTTTTCTGATGAAAAACGATGACTCCGGACCTGTCGAACGTTCCCAAAATGGTCAATATGGATGAAATTTTAACATTTAATCTTTTGACTCTAAATGACTGTTGGATGTGAATAAAGACTTTTTCAACTAAAATAAGTGTGTTTAAAGTCATTTCTGTGCCTGAAATTGGTCAAAATTGAAGATTTTGAGTAAGCAAAACTCTGTAAAAATTGCAATTTTGGTCACTGTGAGGGTTTAAGAAGTGGTTATCCAACATGAGGCACGATCCAATTGATATTTTGAATCATTTTTGGTACAGTCCAAAAAATCAACTTTATGATGAAAAACGATGACTCCGGACCTGTCGAACGTTCCCAAAATGGTCAATATGGATGAAATTGAAGCATTTAATCTTTTGACTCTGAATGATTGTTGGATGTGAATTATGACTTTTTCAACTAAAATAAGTGTGTTTAAAGTTATTTCTGTGCCTGAAATTGGTCAAAATGGAAGCTTTTGAGTAAGCAAAACTCTGTAAAACTGGCAATTATGGTCACTGTGAGGGTTTAAAAAGTGGTTATGCAACATGATGCACGATCCAATTGACATTTTGAATCATTTTTGGTACAGTCCAAAAAACTCAATTGTCTGATGAAAAACGGTGACTCCGGACCTGTCGAACTTTCCCAAAATTGTCAATATGGATAAAATTTTAACATTAAATGTTTTGACTCTAAATGACTGTTGGATGTGAATTATGACTTTTTCAACTAAAATAAGTGTGTTTAAAGTCATTTCTGTGCCTGAAATTGGTCAAAATTGAAGATTTTGAGTAAGCAAAACTCTGTAAAAATTGAAATTTTGGTCACTGTGAGGGTTTAAAAAGTGGTTATTCAACATGAGGCACGATCCAATTGACATTTTGAATCATTTTTGGTACAGTTCAAAAAATCAATTTTCTGATCAAAAACGATGACTCTGGACCTGTCGAACGTTCCCAAAATGGACAATATGGATGAAATTGTAGCATTTAATCTTTTGACTCTGAATGATTGTTGGACGTGAAATATGACTTTTTCAACTAAAATAAGTGTGTTTAAAGTTATTTCTGTGCCTGAAATTGGTCAAAATTGAAGCTTTTGAGTAAGCAAAACTCTGTAAAAATTGCAATTTTGGTCACTATGAGGGTTTAAAAAGTGGTTATCCAACATGAGGCACGATCCAATTGACATTTTGAATCATTTTTGGTACAGTTCAAAAAATCAATTTTCTGATCAAAAACGATGACTGTCGAACGTTCCCAAAGTGGTCAAAATGGTTGAAATTGAAGCATTTAATCTTTTGACTCTGAATGATTGTTGGATGTGAATTATGACTTTTTCAACTAAAATAAGTGTGTTTAAAGTTATTTCTGTGCCTGAAATTGGTCAAAATTGAATCTTTTGAGTAAGCAAAACTCTGTAAAAACGGCAATTTTGGTCACTGTGAGTGTTTAAAAAGTGGTTATCCAACATGAGGCACGATCCAATTGACATTTTGAATCATTTTTGGTACAGTTCAAAAAATCAATTTTCTGATCAAAAACGATGACTGTCGAACTTTCCCAAAGTGGTCAAAATGGTTGAAATTGAAGCATTTAATCTTTTGACTCTGAATGATTGTTGGATGTGAATTATGACTTTTTCAACTAAAATAAGTGTGTTTAAAGTCATTTCTGTGCCTGAAATTGGTCAAAATTGAATCTTTTGAGTAAGCAAAACTCTGTAAAAACGGCAATTTTGGTCACTGTGAGTGTTTAAAAAGTGGTTATCCAACATGAGGCACGATCCAATTGACATTTTGAATCATTTTTGGTACAGTTCAAAAAATCAATTTTCTGATCAAAAACGATGACTGTCGAACGTTCCCAAAGTGGTCAAAATGGTTGAAATTGAAGCATTTAATCTTTTGACTCTGAATGATTGTTGGATGTGAATTATGACTTTTTCAACTAAAATAAGTGTGTTTAAAGTCATTTCTGTGCCTGAAATTGGTCAAAATTGAAGATTTTGAGTAAGCAAAACTCTGTAAAAAATGCAATTTTGATCACTGTGAGGGTTTAAAAAGTGGTTATCCAACATAAGGCACGATCCAATTGACATTTTGAATCATTTTTGGTACAGTTCAAAAAATCAATTTTCTGATCAAAAACGATGACTGTCGAACGTTCCCAAAGTGGTCAAAATGGATGAAATTGAAGCATTTAATCTTTTGACTCTGAATGATTGTTGGATGTGAATTATGACTTTTTCAACTAAAATAAGTGTGTTTAAAGTCATTTCTGTGCCTGAAATTGGTCAATATTTAAGATTTTGAGTAAGCAAAACTCTGTAAAAACGGCAATTTTGGTTACTGTGAGGGTTTCAAAAGTGGTTATTCAACATGAGGCACGATCCAATTGACATTTTGAATCATTTTTGGTACAGTCCAAAAAATCAATTTTCTGATGAAAAACGATGACTCCGGACCTGTCGAACGTTCCCAAAATGGTCAATATGGGTGAAATTTTAACATTTAATCTTTTGACTCTAAATGACTGTTGGATGTGAATTATGACTTTTTCAACTAAAATAAGTGTGTTTAAAGTCATTTCTGTGCCTGAAATTGGTCAAAATTGAAGATTTTGAGTGAGCAAAACTCTGTAAAAATTGCAATTTTGGTCACTGTGAGGGTTTAAAAAGTGGTTATCCAACATGAGGCACGATCCAATTGACATTTTGAATCATTTTTGGTACAGTCCAAAAAATCAATTTTCTGATGAAAAACGATGACTCCGGACCTGTCGAACGTTCCCAAAATGGTCAATATGGATGAAATTTTAACATTTAATCTTTTGACTCTAAATGACTGTTGGATGTGATTTATGACTTTTTCAACTAAAATAAGTGTGCTTAAAGTCACTTCTGTGCCTGAAATCGGTCAAAATTGAAGCTTTTGAGTAAGCAAAACTCTGTAAAAAGGGCAATTTTGGTCACTGTGAGGGTTTAAAAAGTGGTTATCCAAGATGAGGCACGATCCCATTGACATTTTTAATCATTTTTGGTACAGGCCAAAAAATAAATTTTCTGATGAAAAACGATGACTGTCGAACGTTCCCAAAATGGTCAAAATGGATGAAATTGAAGCATTTAATCTTTTGACTCTGAATGATTGTTGGATTTGAATTATGACTTTTTCAACTAAAATAAGTGTTTTTAAAGTTATTTCTGTGCCTGAAATTGGTCAAAATTGAAGCTTTTGAGTAAGCAAAACTCAGTAAAACTGGCAATTATGGTCACTGTGAGGGTTTAAAAAGTGGTTATCCAACATGAGGCACAATCCAATTGATATTTTGAATCATTTTTGGTACAGTCCAAAAAATCAACTTTATGATGAAAAACGATGACTCCGGACCTGTCGAACGTTCCCAAAATGGTCAATATGGATGACATTTTAACATTTAATCTTTTGACTCTAAATGACTGTTGGATGTGAATTATGACTTTTTCAACTAAAATAAGTGTGTTTAAAGTTATTTCTGTGCCTGAAATTGGTCAAAATTGAAGCTTCTGAGTAAGCAAAACTCTGTAAAACTGGCAATTATGGTCACTGAGAGGGTTTAAAAAGTGGTTATCCAACATGAGGCACGATCCAATTGACATTTTGAATCATTTTTGGTACAGTCCAAAAAATCAGTTTTCTGATGAAAAACGATGACTCCGGACCTGTCGAACGTTCCCAAAATGGTCAATATGGATGAAATTTTAACATTTTATCTTTTGACTCTAAATGACTGTTCGATGTGAATTATGACTTTTTCAACTAAAATAATTGTGTTTAAAGTCATTTCTGTGCCTGAAATTGGTCAATATTTAAGATTTTGAGTAAGCAAAACTCTGTAAAAACGGCAATTTTGGTTACTGTGAGGGTTTCAAAAGTGGTTATTCAACATGAGGCACGATCCAATTGACATTTTGAATCATTTTTGTTACAGTCCAAAAAATCAATTTTCTGATAAAAAACGATGACTCCGGACCTGTCGAACGTTCCCAAAATGGTCAATATGGGTGAAATGTTAACATTTAATCTTTTGACTCTAAATGACTGTTGGATGTGAATTATGACTTTTTCAACTAAAATAAGTGTGTTTAAAGTCATTTCTGTGCCTGAAATTGGTCAAAATTGAAGATTTTGAGTAAGCAAAACTCTGTAAAAATTGCAATTTTGGTCACTGTGAGGGTTTAAAAAGTGGTAATCCAACATGAGGCACGATCCAATTGACATTTTGAATCATTTTTGGTACAGTTCCAAAAATTAATTTTCTGATCAAAAACGATGACTGTCGAACGTTCCCAAAGTGGTCAAAATGGATGAAATTGAAGCATTTAATCTTTTGACTCTGAATGATTGTTGGATGTGAATTATGACTTTTTCAACTAAAATAAGTGTGTTTAAAGTTATTTCTGTGCCTGAAATTGGTCAAAATTGAAGCTTTTGAGTAAGCAAAACTCTGTAAAACTGGCAATTATGTTCACTGTGAAGGTTTAAAAAGTGGTTATCCAACATGAGGCACGATCCAATTGACATTTTGAATCATTTTTGGTACAGTCCAAAAAATCAGTTTTCTGATGAAAAACGATGACTCCGGACCTGTCGAACGTTCCCTAAATGGTAAATATGGATGAAATTTTAACATTTAATCTTTTGACTCTAAATGACTGTTGGAGGTGAATAAAGACTTTTTCAACTAAAATAAGTGTGTTTAAAGTCATTTCTGTGCCTGAAATTGGTCAAAATTGAAGATTTTGAGTAAGCAAAACTCTGTAAAAATTGCAATTTTGGTCACTGTGAGGGTTTAAAAAGTGGTTATTCAACATGAGGCACGATCCAATTGACATTTTGAATAATTTTTGGTACAGTTCAAAAAATCAATTTTCTGATCAAAAACGATGACTCTGGACCTGTCGAACGTTCCCAAAATGGACAATATGGATGAAATTGTAGCATTCAATCTTTTGACTCTGAATGATTGTTGGACGTGAAATATGACTTTTTCAACTAAAATAAGTGTGTTTCAAGTTATTTCTGTGATTCAAATTGGTCAAAATTGAATCTTTTGAGTAAGCAAAACTCTGAAAAAACTGCAATTTTGGTCACCGTGAGGGTTTAAAAAGTGGTTATCCAACATGAGGCACGATCCAATTGACATTTTGAATCATTTTTGGTACAGTCCAAAAAATCAATTGTCTGATGAGAAACGATGACTCCGGACCTGCCAAACGTTCCCAAAATGGTCAATATGGATGAAATTTTAACATTTAATCTTTTGACTCTAAATGACTGTTCGATGGGAATTTTGACTTTTTCAACGAAAATAATTGTGTTTAAAGTCATTTCTGTGCCTGAAATTGGTCAATATTTAAGATTTTGAGTAAGCAAAACTCTGTAAAAACGGCAATTTTGGTCACTGTGAGGGTTTCAAAAGTGGTTATTCAACATGAGGCACGATCCAATTGACAATTTGAATCATTTTTGGTACAGTCCAAAAAATCTATTTTCTGATGAAAAACGATGACTGTCGAACGTTCCCAAAATGGTCAAAATGGATGAAATTGAAGCATTTAATCTTTTGACTCTGAATGATTGTTGGATGTGAATTATGACTTTTTCAACTAAAATAAGTGTGTTTAAAGTCATTTCTGTGCCTGAAATTGGTCAAAATTGAAGCTTTTGAGTAAGCAAAACTCTGTAAAACTGGCAATTATGGTCACTGTGAGGGTTTAAAAAGTGGTTATCCAACATGAGGCACGATCCAATTGACATTTTGAATCATTTTTGGTACAGTCCAAAAAATCAGTTTTCTGATGAAAAACGATGACTCCGGACCTGTCGAACGTTCCCAAAATGGTCAATATGGATGAAATTTTAACATTTAATCTTTTGACTCTAAATGACTGTTGGATGTGATTTATGACTTTTTCAACTAAAATAAGTGTGCTTAAAGTCACTTCTGTGCCTGAAATCGGTCAAAATTGAAGCTTTTGAGTAAGCAAAACTCTGTAAAAAGGGCAATTTTGGTCACTGTGAGGGTTTAAAAAGTGGTTATCCAAGATGAGGCACGATCCCATTGACATTTTTAATCATTTTTGGTACAGGCCAAAAAATAAATTTTCTGATGAAAAACGATGACTGTCGAACGTTCCCAAAATGGTCAAAATGGATGAAATTGAAGCATTTAATCTTTTGACTCTGAATGATTGTTGGATGTGAATTATTACTTTTTCAACTAAAATAAGTGTTTTTAAAGTTATTTCTGTGCCTGAAATTGGTCAAAATTGAAGCTTTTGAGTAAGCAAAACTCAGTAAAACTGGCAATTATGGTCACTGTGAGGGTTTAAAAAGTGGTTATCCAACATGAGGCACAATCCAATTGATATTTTGAATCATTTTTGGTACAGTCCAAAAAATCAACTTTATGATGAAAAACGATGACTCCGGACCTGTCGAACGTTCCCAAAATGGTCAATATGGATGACATTTTAACATTTAATCTTTTGACTCTAAATGACTGTTGGATGTGAATTATGACTTTTTCAACTAAAATAAGTGTGTTTAAAGTTATTTCTGTGCCTGAAATTGGTCAAAATTGAAGCTTCTGAGTAAGCAAAACTCTGTAAAACTGGCAATTATGGTCACTGTGAGGGTTTAAAAAGTGGTTATCCAACATGAGGCACGATCCAATTGACATTTTGAATCATTTTTGGTACAGTCCAAAAAAATCAGTTTTCTGATGAAAAACGATGACTCCGGACCTGTCGAACGTTCCCAAAATGGTCAATATGGTTGAAATTTTAACATTTTATCTTTTGACTCTAAATGACTGTTCGATGTGAATTATGACTTTTTCAACTAAAATAATTGTGTTTAAAGTCATTTCTGTGCCTGAAATTGGTCAATATTTAAGATTTTGAGTAAGCAAAACTCTGTAAAAACGGCAATTTTGGTTACTGTGAGGGTTTCAAAAGTGGTTATTCAACATGAGGCACGATCCAATTGACATTTTGAATCATTTTTGTTACAGTCCAAAAAATCAATTTTCTGATAAAAAACGATGACTCCGGACCTGTCGAACGTTCCCAAAATGGTCAATATGGGTGAAATGTTAACATTTAATCTTTTGACTCTAAATGACTGTTGGATGTGAATTATGACTTTTTCAACTAAAATAAGTGTGTTTAAAGTCATTTCTGTGCCTGAAATTGGTCAAAAGTGAAGATTTTGAGTAAGCAAAACTCTGTAAAAATTGCAATTTTGGTCACTGTGAGGGTTTAAAAAGTGGTAATCCAACATGAGGCACGATCCAATTGACATTTTGAATCATTTTTGGTACAGTTCAAAAAATTAATTTTCTGATCAAAAACGATGACTGTCGAACGTTCCCAAAGTGGTCAAAATGGATGAAATTGAAGCATTTAATCTTTTGACTCTGAATGATTGTTGGATGTGAATTATGACTTTTTCAACTAAAATAAGTGTGTTTAAAGTTATTTCTGTGCCTGAAATTGGTCAAAATTGAAGCTTTTGAGTAAGCAAAACTCTGTAAAACTGGCAATTATGTTCACTGTGAAGGTTTAAAAAGTGGTTATCCAACATGAGGCACGATCCAATTGACATTTTGAATCATTTTTGGTACAGTCCAAAAAATCAGTTTTCTGATGAAAAACGATGACTCCGGACCTGTCGAACGTTCCCTAAATGGTAAATATGGATGAAATTTTAACATTTAATCTTTTGACTCTAAATGACTGTTGGAGGTGAATAAAGACTTTTTCAACTAAAATAAGTGTGTTTAAAGTCATTTCTGTGCCTGAAATTGGTCAAAATTGAAGATTTTGAGTAAGCAAAACTCTGTAAAAATTGCAATTTTGGTCACTGTGAGGGTTTAAAAAGTGGTTATTCAACATGAGGCACGATCCAATTGACATTTTGAATAATTTTTGGTACAGTTCAAAAAATCAATTTTCTGATCAAAAACGATGACTCTGGACCTGTCGAACGTTCCCAAAATGGACAATATGGATGAAATTGTAGCATTCAATCTTTTGACTCTGAATGATTGTTGGACGTGAAATATGACTTTTTCAACTAAAATAAGTGTGTTTCAAGTTATTTCTGTGATTCAAATTGGTCAAAATTGAATCTTTTGAGTAAGCAAAACTCTGAAAAAACTGCCATTTTGGTCACCGTGAGGGTTTAAAAAGTGGTTATCCAACATGAGGCACGATCCAATTGACATTTTGAATCATTTTTGGTACAGTCCAAAAAATCAATTGTCTGATGAGAAACGATGACTCCGGACCTGCCAAACGTTCCCAAAATGGTCAATATGGATGAAATTTTAACATTTAATCTTTTGACTCTAAATGACTGTTCGATGTGAATTTTGACTTTTTCAACGAAAATAATTGTGTTTAAAGTCATTTCTGTGCCTGAAATTGGTCAATATTTAAGATTTTGAGTAAGCAAAACTCTGTAAAAACGGCAATTTTGGTCACTGTGAGGGTTTCAAAAGTGGTTATTCAACATGAGGCACGATCCAATTGACAATTTGAATCATTTTTGGTACAGTCCAAAAAATCTATTTTCTGATGAAAAACGATGACTGTCGAACGTTCCCAAAATGGTCAAAATGGATGAAATTGAAGCATTTAATCTTTTGACTCTGAATGATTGTTGGATGTGAATTATGACTTTTTCAACTAAAATAAGTGTGTTTAAAGTCATTTCTGTGCCTGAAATTGGTCAAAATTGAAGCTTTTGAGTAAGCAAAACTCTGTAAAACTGGCAATTATGGTCACTGTGAGGGTTTAAAAAGTGGTTATCCAACATGAGGCACGATCCAATTGACATTTTGAATCATTTTTGGTACAGTCAAAAAAATCAGTTTTCTGATGAAAAACGATGACTCCGGACCTGTCGAACGTTCCCAAAATGGTCAATATGGATGAAATTTTAACATTTAATCTTTTGACTCTAAATGACTGTTGGATGTGAATAAAGACTTTTTCAACTAAAATAAGTGTGTTTAAAGTCATTTCTGTGCCTGAAATTGGTCAAAATTGAAGCTTTTGAGTAAACAAAACTCTGTAAAAATGGCAATTTTGGTCACTGTAAGGGTTTAAAAATGTGGTTATCCAACATGAGGCACGATCCAATTGACATTTTGAATTTTTTTTGGTACAGTCCAAAAAACTCAATTGTCTGATGAAAAACGGTGACTCCGGACCTGTCGAACGTTCCTAAAAAGGTCAATATGGATGAAATTTTAACATTTAATCTTTTGACTCTAAATTACTGTTTGATGAGAATTATGACGTGTTTAAAGTCATTTCTGTGCCTGAAATTGCTCAAAATTGAAGCTTTTGAGTAAACAAAACTCTGTAAAACTGGCAAATTATGGTCACTGTGAGGGTTTAAAAAGTGGTTATCCAACATGAGGCACGATCCCATTGACATTTTGAATAATTTTTCGTACAGGCCAAAAAAATCAGTTTTCTGATGAAAAACGATGACTCCGGACCTGTCGAACGTTCCCAAAATGGTCAATATGGAGGAAATTTTAACATTTAATCTTTTGACTCTAAATGACTGTTGGATGTGAATAAAGACTTTTTCAACTAAAATAAGTGTGTTTAAAGTAATTTCTGTGCCTGAAATTGGTCAAAATTGAAGATTTTGAGTAAGCAAAACTCTGTAAAAATTGCAATTTTGGTCACTGTGAGGGTTTAAGAAGTGGTTATCCAACATGAGGCACGATCCAATTGATATTTTGAATCATTTTTGGTACAGTCCAAAAAATCAACTTTATGATGAAAAACGATGACTCCGGACCTGTCGAACGTTCCCAAAATCGTCAATATGGATGAAATTGAAGCATTTAATCTTTTGACTCTGAATGATTGTTGGATGTGAATTACGACTTTTTCAACTAAAATAAGTGTGTTTAAAGTTATTTCTGTGCCTGAAATTGGTCAAAATTGAAGCTTTTGAGTAAGCAAAACTCTGTAAAACTGGCAATTATGGTCACTGTGAGGGTTTAAAAAGTGGTTATGCAACTTGATGCACGATCCAATTGACATTTTGAATCATTTTTGGTACAGTCCAAAAAACTCAATTGTCTGATGAAAAACGGTGACTCCGGACCTGTCGAACTTTCCCAAAATTGTTAATATGGATAAAATTTTAACATTAAATGTTTTGACTCTAAATGACTGTTGGATGTGAATTATGACTTTTTCAACTAAAATAAGTGTGTTTAAAGTCATTTCTGTGCCTGAAATTGGTCAAAATTGAAGATTTTGAGTAAGCAAAACTCTGTAAAAATTGAAATTTTGGTCACTGTGAGGGTTTAAAAAGTGGTTATTCAACATGAGGCACGATCCAATTGACATTTTGAATCATTTTTGGTACAGTTCAAAAAATTAATTTTCTGATCAAAAACGATGACTGTCGAACGTTCCCAAAGTGGTCAAAATGGATGAAATTGAAGCATTTAATCTTTTGACTCTGAATGATTGTTGGATGTGAATTATGACTTTTTCAACTAAAATAAGTGTGTTTAAAGTTATTTCTGTGCCTGAAATTGGTCAAAATTGAAGCTTTTGAGTAAGCAAAACTCTGTAAAACTGGCAATTATGTTCACTGTGAAGGTTTAAAAAGTGGTTATCCAACATGAGGCACGATCCAATTGACATTTTGAATCATTTTTGGTACAGTCCAAAAAATCAGTTTTCTGATGAAAAACGATGACTCCGGACCTGTCGAACGTTCCCTAAATGGTAAATATGGATGAAATTTTAACATTTAATCTTTTGACTCTAAATGACTGTTGGAGGTGAATAAAGACTTTTTCAACTAAAATAAGTGTGTTTAAAGTCATTTCTGTGCCTGAAATTGGTCAAAATTGAAGATTTTGAGTAAGCAAAACTCTGTAAAAATTGCAATTTTGGTCACTGTGAGGGTTTAAAAAGTGGTTATTCAACATGAGGCACGATCCAATTGACATTTTGAATAATTTTTGGTACAGTTCAAAAAATCAATTTTCTGATCAAAAACGATGACTCTGGACCTGTCGAACGTTCCCAAAATGGACAATATGGATGAAATTGTAGCATTCAATCTTTTGACTCTGAATGATTGTTGGACGTGAAATATGACTTTTTCAACTAAAATAAGTGTGTTTCAAGTTATTTCTGTGATTCAAATTGGTCAAAATTGAATCTTTTGAGTAAGCAAAACTCTGAAAAAACTGCCATTTTGGTCACCGTGAGGGTTTAAAAAGTGGTTATCCAACATGAGGCACGATCCAATTGACATTTTGAATCATTTTTGGTACAGTCCAAAAAATCAATTGTCTGATGAGAAACGATGACTCCGGACCTGCCAAACGTTCCCAAAATGGTCAATATGGATGAAATTTTAACATTTAATCTTTTGACTCTAAATGACTGTTCGATGTGAATTTTGACTTTTTCAACGAAAATAATTGTGTTTAAAGTCATTTCTGTGCCTGAAATTGGTCAATATTTAAGATTTTGAGTAAGCAAAACTCTGTAAAAACGGCAATTTTGGTCACTGTGAGGGTTTCAAAAGTGGTTATTCAACATGAGGCACGATCCAATTGACAATTTGAATCATTTTTGGTACAGTCCAAAAAATCTATTTTCTGATGAAAAACGATGACTGTCGAACGTTCCCAAAATGGTCAAAATGGATGAAATTGAAGCATTTAATCTTTTGACTCTGAATGATTGTTGGATGTGAATTATGACTTTTTCAACTAAAATAAGTGTGTTTAAAGTCATTTCTGTGCCTGAAATTGGTCAAAATTGAAGCTTTTGAGTAAGCAAAACTCTGTAAAACTGGCAATTATGGTCACTGTGAGGGTTTAAAAAGTGGTTATCCAACATGAGGCACGATCCAATTGACATTTTGAATCATTTTTGGTACAGTCAAAAAAATCAGTTTTCTGATGAAAAACGATGACTCCGGACCTGTCGAACGTTCCCAAAATGGTCAATATGGATGAAATTTTAACATTTAATCTTTTGACTCTAAATGACTGTTGGATGTGAATAAAGACTTTTTCAACTAAAATAAGTGTGTTTAAAGTCATTTCTGTGCCTGAAATTGGTCAAAATTGAAGCTTTTGAGTAAACAAAACTCTGTAAAAATGGCAATTTTGGTCACTGTAAGGGTTTAAAAATGTGGTTATCCAACATGAGGCACGATCCAATTGACATTTTGAATTTTTTTTGGTACAGTCCAAAAAACTCAATTGTCTGATGAAAAACGGTGACTCCGGACCTGTCGAACGTTCCTAAAAAGGTCAATATGGATGAAATTTTAACATTTAATCTTTTGACTCTAAATTACTGTTTGATGAGAATTATGACGTGTTTAAAGTCATTTCTGTGCCTGAAATTGCTCAAAATTGAAGCTTTTGAGTAAACAAAACTCTGTAAAACTGGCAAATTATGGTCACTGTGAGGGTTTAAAAAGTGGTTATCCAACATGAGGCACGATCCCATTGACATTTTGAATAATTTTTCGTACAGGCCAAAAAAATCAGTTTTCTGATGAAAAACGATGACTCCGGACCTGTCGAACGTTCCCAAAATGGTCAATATGGAGGAAATTTTAACATTTAATCTTTTGACTCTAAATGACTGTTGGATGTGAATAAAGACTTTTTCAACTAAAATAAGTGTGTTTAAAGTAATTTCTGTGCCTGAAATTGGTCAAAATTGAAGATTTTGAGTAAGCAAAACTCTGTAAAAATTGCAATTTTGGTCACTGTGAGGGTTTAAGAAGTGGTTATCCAACATGAGGCACGATCCAATTGATATTTTGAATCATTTTTGGTACAGTCCAAAAAATCAACTTTATGATGAAAAACGATGACTCCGGACCTGTCGAACGTTCCCAAAATCGTCAATATGGATGAAATTGAAGCATTTAATCTTTTGACTCTGAATGATTGTTGGATGTGAATTACGACTTTTTCAACTAAAATAAGTGTGTTTAAAGTTATTTCTGTGCCTGAAATTGGTCAAAATTGAAGCTTTTGAGTAAGCAAAACTCTGTAAAACTGGCAATTATGGTCACTGTGAGGGTTTAAAAAGTGGTTATGCAACTTGATGCACGATCCAATTGACATTTTGAATCATTTTTGGTACAGTCCAAAAAACTCAATTGTCTGATGAAAAACGGTGACTCCGGACCTGTCGAACTTTCCCAAAATTGTTAATATGGATAAAATTTTAACATTAAATGTTTTGACTCTAAATGACTGTTGGATGTGAATTATGACTTTTTCAACTAAAATAAGTGTGTTTAAAGTCATTTCTGTGCCTGAAATTGGTCAAAATTGAAGATTTTGAGTAAGCAAAACTCTGTAAAAATTGAAATTTTGGTCACTGTGAGGGTTTAAAAAGTGGTTATTCAACATGAGGCACGATCCAATTGACATTTTGAATCATTTTTGGTACAGTTCAAAAAATCAATTTTCTGATCAAAAACGATGACTCTGGACCTGTCGAACGTTCCCAAAATGGACTATATGGATGAAATTGTAGCATTTAATCTTTTGACTCTGAATGATTGTTGGACGTGAAATATGACTTTTTCAACTAAAATAAGTGTGTTTAAAGTTATTTCTGTGCCTGAAATTGGTCAAAATTGAAGCTTTTGAGTAAGCAAAACTCTGTAAAAATTGCAATTTTGGTCACTGTGAGGGTTTAAAAAGTGGTTATCCAACATGAGGCACGATCCAATTGACATTTTGAATCATTTTTGGTACAGTTCAAAAAATCAATTTTCTGATCAAAAACGATGACTGTCGAACGTTCCCAAAGTGGTCAAAATGGTTGAAATTGAAGCATTTAATCTTTTGACTCTGAATGATTGTTGGATGTGAATTATGACTTTTTCAACTAAAATAAGTGTGTTTAAAGTTATTTCTGTGCCTGAAATTGGTCAAAATTTAATCTTTTGAGTAAGCAAAACTCTGTAAAAACGGCAATTTTGGTCACTGTGAGTGTTTAAAAAGTGGTTATCCAACATGAGGCACGATCCAATTGACATTTTGAATCATTTTTGGTACAGTCCAAAAAAATCAGTTTTCTGATGAAAAACGATGACTCCGGACCTGTCGAACGTTCCCAAAATGGTCAATATGGTTGAAATTTTAACATTTTATCTTTTGACTCTAAATGACTGTTCGATGTGAATTATGACTTTTTCAACTAAAATAATTGTGTTTAAAGTCATTTCTGTGCCTGAAATTGGTCAATATTTAAGATTTTGAGTAAGCAAAACTCTGTAAAAACGGCAATTTTGGTTACTGTGAGGGTTTCAAAAGTGGTTATTCAACATGAGGCACGATCCAATTGACATTTTGAATCATTTTTGTTACAGTCCAAAAAATCAATTTTCTGATAAAAAACGATGACTCCGGACCTGTCGAACGTTCCCAAAATGGTCAATATGGGTGAAATGTTAACATTTAATCTTTTGACTCTAAATGACTGTTGGATGTGAATTATGACTTTTTCAACTAAAATAAGTGTGTTTAAAGTCATTTCTGTGCCTGAAATTGGTCAAAATTGAAGATTTTGAGTAAGCAAAACTCTGTAAAAAATGCAATTTTGGTCACTGTGAGGGTTTAAAAAGTGGTTATCCAACATGAGGCACGATCCAATTGACATTTTGAATCATTTTTGGTACAGTTCAAAAAATCAATTTTCTGATCAAAAACGATGACTGTCGAACGTTCCCAAAGTGGTCAAAATGGATGAAATTGAAGCATTTAATCTTTTGACTCTGAATGATTGTTGGATGTGAATTATGACTTTTTCAACTAAAATAAGTGTGTTTAAAGTCATTTCTGTGCCTGAAATTGCTCAAAATTGAAGCTTTTGAGTAAACAAAACTCTGTAAAACTGGCAAATTATGGTCACTGTGAGGGTTTAAAAAGTGGTTATCCAACATGAGGCACGATCCCATTGACATTTTGAATAATTTTTCGTACAGGCCAAAAAATCAGTTTTCTGATGAAAAACGATGACTCCGGACCTGTCGAACGTTCCCAAAATGGTCAATATGGATGAAATTTTAACATTTAATCTTTTGACTCTAAATGACTGTTGGATGTGAATAAAGACTTTTTCAACTAAAATAAGTGTGTTTAAAGTCATTTCTGTGCCTGAAATTGGTCAAAATTGAAGATTTTGAGTAAGCAAAACTCTGTAAAAATTGAAATTTTGGTCACTGTGAGGGTTTAAAAAGTGGTTATTCAACATGAGGCACGATCCAATTGACATTTTGAATCATTTTTGGTACAGTTCAAAAAATCAATTTTCTGATCAAAAACGATGACTCTGGACCTGTCGAACGTTCCCAAAATGGACAATATGGATGAAATTGTAGCATTTAATCTTTTGACTCTGAATGATTGTTGGACGTGAAATATGACTTTTTCAACTAAAATAAGTGTGTTTAAAGTTATTTCTGTGCCTAAAATTGGTCAAAATTGAAGCTTTTGAGTAAGCAAAACTCTGTAAAAATTGCAATTTTGGTCACTGTGAGGGTTTAAAAAGTGGTTATGCAACATGATGCACGATCCAATTGACATTTTGAATCATTTTTGGTACAGTCCAAAAAACTCAATTGTCTGATGAAAAACGGTGACTCCGGACCTGTCGAACTTTCCCAAAATTGTTAATATGGATAAAATTTTAACATTAAATGTTTTGACTCTAAATGACTGTTGGATGTGAATTATGACTTTTTCAACTAAAATAAGTGTGTTTAAAGTCATTTCTGTGCCTGAAATTGGTCAAAATTGAAGATTTTGAGTAAGCAAAACTCTGTAAAAATTGAAATTTTGGTCACTGTGAGGGTTTAAAAAGTGGTTATTCAACATGAGGCACGATCCAATTGACATTTTGAATCATTTTTGGTACAGTTCAAAAAATCAATTTTCTGATCAAAAACGATGACTCTGGACCTGTCGAACGTTCCCAAAATGGACAATATGGATGAAATTGTAGCATTTAATCTTTTGACTCTGAATGATTGTTGGACGTGAAATATGACTTTTTCAACTAAAATAAGTGTGTTTAAAGTTATTTCTGTGCCTAAAATTGGTCAAAATTGAAGCTTTTGAGTAAGCAAAACTCTGTAAAAATTGCAATTTTGGTCACTGTGAGGGTTTAAAAAGTGGTTATCCAACATGAGGCACGATCCAATTGACATTTTGAATCATTTTTGGTACAGTTCAAAAAATCAATTTTCTGATCAAAAACGATGACTGTCGAACGTTCCCAAAGTGGTCAAAATGGTTGAAATTGAAGCATTTAATCTTTTGACTCTGAATGATTGTTGGATGTGAATTATGACTTTTTCAACTAAAATAAGTGTGTTTAAAGTTATTTCTGTGCCTGAAATTGGTCAAAATTTAATCTTTTGAGTAAGCAAAACTCTGTAAAAACGGCAATTTTGGTCACTGTGAGTGTTTAAAAAGTGGTTATCCAACATGAGGCATGATCCAATTAACATTTTGAATCATTTTTGGTACAGTTCAAAAAATCAATTTTCTGATCAAAAACGATGACTGTCGAACTTTCCCAAAGTGGTCAAAATGGTTGAAATTGAAGCATTTAATCTTTTGACTCTGAATGATTGTTGGATGTGAATTATGACTTTTTCAACTAAAATAAGTGTGTTTAAAGTCATTTCTGTGCCTGAAATTGGTCAAAATTGAATCTTTTGAGTAAGCAAAACTCTGTAAAAACGGCAATTTTGGTCACTGTGAGTGTTTAAAAAGTGGTTATCCAACATGAGGCACGATCCAATTGACATTTTGAATCATTTTTGGTACAGTTCAAAAAATCAATTTTCTGATCAAAAACGATGACTGTCGAACGTTCCCAAAGTGGTCAAAATGGTTGAAATTGAAGCATTTAATCTTTTGACTCTGAATGATTGTTGGATGTGAATTATGACTTTTTCAACTAAAATAAGTGTGTTTAAAGTCATTTCTGTGCCTGAAATTGGTCAAAATTGAAGATTTTGAGTAAGCAAAACTCTGTAAAAAATGCAATTTTGGTCACTGTGAGGGTTTAAAAAGTGGTTATCCAACATGAGGCACGATCCAATTGACATTTTGAATCATTTTTGGTACAGTTCAAAAAATCAATTTTCTGATCAAAAACGATGACTGTCGAACGTTCCCAAAGTGGTCAAAATGGATGAAATTGAAGCATTTAATCTTTTGACTCTGAATGATTGTTGGATGTGAATTATGACTTTTTCAACTAAAATAAGTGTGTTTAAAGTCATTTCTGTGCCTGAAATTGGTCAATATTTAAGATTTTGAGTAAGCAAAACTCTGTAAAAACGGCAATTTTGGTTACTGTGAGGGTTTCAAAAGTGGTTATTCAACATGAGGCACGATCCAATTGACATTTTGAATCATTTTTGGTACAGTCCAAAAAATCAATTTTCTGATGAAAAACGATGACTCCGGACCTGTCGAACGTTCCCAAAATGGTCAATATGGGTGAAATTTTAACATTTAATCTTTTGACTCTAAATGACTGTTGGATGTGAATTATGACTTTTTCAACTAAAATAAGTGTGTTTAAAGTCATTTCTGTGCCTGAAATTGGTCAAAATTGAAGATTTTGAGTGAGCAAAACTCTGTAAAAATTGCAATTTTGGTCACTGTGAGGGTTTAAAAAGTGGTTATCCAACATGAGGCACGATCCAATTGACATTTTGAATCATTTTTGGTACAGTCCAAAAAATTAATTTTCTGATGAAAAACGATGACTCCGGACCTGTCGAACGTTCCCAAAATGGTCAATATGGATGAAATTTTAACATTTAATCTTTTGACTCTAAATGACTGTTGGATGTGATTTATGACTTTTTCAACTAAAATAAGTGTGCTTAAAGTCACTTCTGTGCCTGAAATCGGTCAAAATTGAAGCTTTTGAGTAAGCAAAACTCTGTAAAAAGGGCAATTTTGGTCACTGTGAGGGTTTAAAAAGTGGTTATCCAAGATGAGGCACGACCCCATTGACATTTTTAATCATTTTTGGTACAGGCCAAAAAATAAATTTTCTGATGAAAAACGATGACTGTCGAACGTTCCCAAAATGGTCAAAATGGATGAAATTGAAGCATTTAATCTTTTGACTCTGAATGATTGTTGGATGTGAATTATGACTTTTTCAACTAAAATAAGTGTTTTTAAAGTTATTTCTGTGCCTGAAATTGGTCAAAATTGAAGCTTTTGAGTAAGCAAAACTCAGTAAAACTGGCAATTATGGTCACTGTGAGGGTTTAAAAAGTGGTTATCCAACATGAGGCACAATCCAATTGATATTTTGAATCATTTTTGGTACAGTCCAAAAAATCAACTTTATGATGAAAAACGATGACTCCGGACCTGTCGAACGTTCCCAAAATGGTCAATATGGATGACATTTTAACATTTAATCTTTTGACTCTAAATGACTGTTGGATGTGAATTATGACTTTTTCAACTAAAATAAGTGTGTTTAAAGTTATTTCTGTGCCTGAAATTGGTCAAAATTGAAGCTTCTGAGTAAGCAAAACTCTGTAAAACTGGCAATTATGGTCACTGTGAGGGTTTAAAAAGTGGTTATCCAACATGAGGCACGATCCAATTGATATTTTGAATCATTTTGGTACAGTCCAAAAAATCAACTTTATGATGAAAAACGATGACTCCGGACCTGTCGAAAGTTCCCAAAATGGTCAATATGGGTGAAATTTTAACATTTAATCTTTTGACTCTAAATGACTGTTGGATGTGAATTATGACTTTTTCAACTAAAATAAGTGTGTTTAAAGTCATTTCTGTGCCTGAAATTGGTCAAAATTGAAGATTTTGAGTAAGCAAAACTTTGTAAAAATTGCAATTTTGGTCACTGTGAGGGTTTAAAAAGTGGTTATCCAACATGAGGCACGATCCAATTGACATTTTGAATCATTTTTGGTACAGTCCAAAAAATCAATTTTCTGATGAAAAACCATGACTCCGGACCTGTCGAACGTTCCCAAAATGGACAATATGGATGAAATTTTAACATTTAATCTTTTGACTCTAAATGACTGTTGGATGTGATTTATGACTTTTTCAACTAAAATAAGTGTGCTTAAAGTCACTTCTGTGCCTGAAATCGGTCAAAATTGAAGCTTTTGAGTAAGCAAAACTCAGTAAAACTGGCAATTATGGTCACTGTGAGGGGATAAAAAGTGGTTATCCAACATGAGGCACGATCCCATTGACATTTTTAATCATTTTTGGTACAGTTCAAAAAATCAATTTTCTGATCAAAAACGATGACTGTCGAACGTTCCCAAAATGGTCAAAATGGATGAAATTGAAGCATTTAATCTTTTGACTCTGAATGATTGTTGGATGTGAATTATGACTTTTTCAACTAAAATAAGTGTTTTTAAAGTTATTTCTGTGCCTGAAATTGGTCAAAATTGAAGCTTTTGAGTAAGCAAAACTCTGTAAAACTGGCAATTATGGTCACTGTGAGGGTTTAAAAAGTGGTTATCCAACATGAGGCACGATCCAATTGATATTTTGAATAATTTTTGGTACAGTCCAAAAAATCAACTTTATGATGAAAAACGATGACTCCGGACCTGTCGAACGTTCCCAAAATGGTCAATATGGATGACATTTTAACATTTAATCTTTTGACTCTAAATGACTGTTCGATGTGAATTATGACTTTTTCAACTAAAATAATTGTGTTTAAAGTCATTTCTGTGCCTGAAATTGGTCAAATTTTAAGAATTTGAGTAAGCAAAACTCTGTAAAAACGGCAATTTTGGTTACTGTGAGGGTTTCAAAAGTGGTTATTCAACATGAGGCACGATCCAATTGACATTTTGAATCATTTTTGGTACAGTCCAAAAAATCAATTTTCTGATGAAAAACGATGACTCCGGACCTGTCGAATGTTCCCAAAAAGGTCAATATGGATGAAATTTTAACATTTAATCTTTTGACTCTAAATGACTGTTCGATGTGAATTATGAATTTTTCAACTAAAATAAGTGTGTTTAAAGTCATTTCTGTGCCTGAAATTGCTCAAAATTGAAGCTTTAGAGTAAGCAAAACTCTGTAAAAATTGCAATTTTGGTCACTGTGAGGGTTTAAAAAGTGGTTATTCAACATGAGGCACGATCCAATTGACATTTTTTATCATTTTTGGTACAGGCCAAAAAATCAATTTTCTGATGAAAAACGATGACTCCGGACCTGTCGAACGTTCCCAAAATGGACAATATGGATGAAATTTTAACATTTAATCTTTTGACTCTAAATGACTGTTGGATGTGATTTATGACTTTTTCAACTAAAATAAGTGTGCTTAAAGTCACTTCTGTGCCTGAAATCGGTCAAAATTGAAGCTTTTGAGTAAACAAAACTCTGTAAAAAGGGCAATTTTGGTCACTGTAAGGGTTTAAAAATGTGGTTATCCAACATGAGGCACGATCCAATTGACATTTTGAATCATTTTTGGTACAGTTCAAAAAATCAATTTTCTGATCAAAAACGATGACTGTCGAACGTTCCCAAAATGGTCAAAATGGATGAAATTGAAGCATTTAATCTTTTGACTCTGAATGATTGTTGGATGTGAATTATGACTTTTTCAACTAAAATAAGTGTTTTTAAAGTTATTTCTGTGCCTGAAATTGGTCAAAATTGAAGCTTTTGAGTAAGCAAAACTCTGTAAAACTGGCAATTATGGTCACTGTGAGGGTTTAAAAAGTGGTTATCCAACATGAGGCACGATCCAATTGACATTTTGAATCATTTTTGGTACAGTCCAAAAAATCAGTTTTCTGATGAAAAACGATGACTCCGGACCTGTCGAACGTTCCCAAAATGGTCAATATGGATGCAATTTTAACATTTAATCTTTTGACTCTAAATGACTGTTCGATGTGAATTATGACTTTTTCAACTAAAATAAGTGTGTTTAAAGTCATTTCTGTGCCTGAAATTGGTCAAAATTGAAGATTTTGAGTAAGCAAAACTCTGTAAAAATTGCAATTTTGGTCACTGTGAGGGTTTAAAAAGTGGTTATTCAACATGAGGCACGATCCAATTGACATTTTGAATCATTTTTGGTACAGTTCAAAAAATCAATTTTCTGATCAAAAACGATGACTCTGGACCTGTCGAACGTTCCCAAAATGGACAATATGGATGAAAAATTAGCATTTAATCTTTTGACTCTGAATGATTGTTGGACGTGAAATATGACTTTTTCAACTAAAATAAGTGTGTTTAAAGTTATTTCTGTGCCTGAAATTGGTCAAAATTGAAGCTTTTGAGTAAACAAAACTCTGTAAAAATGGCAATTTTGGTCACTGTAAGGGTTTAAAAATGTGGTTATCCAACATGAGGCACGATCCAATTGACATTTTGAATTATTTTTGGTACAGTCCAAAAAACTCAATTGTCTGATGAAAAACGGTGACTCTGGACCTGTTGAACGTTCCCAAAAAGGTCAATATGGATGAAATTTTAACATTTAATCTTTTGACTCTAAATGACTGTTTGATGT
The DNA here is from genome assembly GCF_964261635.1 of Lissotriton helveticus. Taxonomy (NCBI): domain Eukaryota; kingdom Metazoa; phylum Chordata; class Amphibia; order Caudata; family Salamandridae; genus Lissotriton; species Lissotriton helveticus. The sequence goes on along the minus strand of NC_136059.1, from coordinate 1,424,798,613 downwards.
GAATTATGACTTTTTCATCTAAAATAAGTGTGTTTAAAGTCATTTCTGTGCCTGAAATTGCTCAAAATTGATGCTTTTGAGTAAGCAAAACTCCGTAAAAATTGCAAATTTGGTCACTGTGAGGGTTTAAAAAGTGGTTATCCAACATGAGGCACAATCCAATTGACATTTTGAATCATTTTTGGTACAGTTCAAAAAATCAATTTTCTGATCAAAAACGATGACTCTGGACCTGTCGAACGTTCCCAAAATGGACAATATGTATGAAATTGTAGCATTTAATCTTTTGACTCTGAATGTGTTGGGCGTGAAATATGACTTTTTCAACTAAAATAAGTGTGTTTAAAGTTATTTCTGTGCCTGAAATTGGTCAAAATTGAAGCTTCTGAGTAAGCAAAACTCTGTAAAAATGGCAATTTTGGTCACTGTGAGGGTTTAAAAATGTGGTTATCCAACATGAGGCACGATCCAATTGACATTTTGAATTATTTTTGGTACAGTCCAAAAAATCAATTTTCCGATGAAAAACGATGACTCCGGACCTGTCGAATGTTCCCAAAAAGGTCAATATGGATGAAATTTTAACATTTAATCTTTTGACTCTAAATGACTGTTCGATGTGAATTATGAATTTTTCAACTAAAATAAGTGTGTTTAAAGTCATTTCTGTGCCTGAAATTGCTCAAAATTGAAGCTTTAGAGTAAGCAAAACTCTGTAAAAATTGCAATTTTGGTCACTGTGAGGGTTTAAAAAGTGGTTATTCAACATAAGGCACGATCCAATTGACATTTTTAATCATTTTTGGTACAGGCCAAAAAATCAATTTTCTGATGAAAAACGATGACTCCGGACCTGTCGAAAGTTCCCAAAATGGTCAATATGGGTGAAATTTTAACATTTAATCTTTTGACTCTAAATGACTGTTGGATGTGAATTATGACTTTTTCAACTAAAATAAGTGTGTTTAAAGTCATTTCTGTGCCTGAAATTGGTCAAAATTGAAGATTTTGAGTAAGCAAAACTTTGTAAAAATTGCAATTTTGGTCACTGTGAGGGTTTAAAAAGTGGTTATTCAACATGAGGCACGATCCAATTGACATTTTGAATCATTTTTGGTACAGTCCAAAAAATCAACTTTCTGATCAAAAACGATGACTGTCGAACGTTCCCAAAATGGTCAAAATGGATGAAATTGAAGCATTTAATCTTTTGACTCTGAATGATTGTTGGATGTGAATTATGACTTTTTCAACTAAAATAAGTGTTTTTAAAGTTATTTCTGTGCCTGAAATTGGTCAAAATTGAAGCTTTTGAGTAAGCAAAACTCTGTAAAACTGGCAATTATGGTCACTGTGAGGGTTTAAAAAGTGGTTATCCAACATGAGGCACGATCCAATTGACATTTTGAATCATTTTTGGTACAGTCCAAAAAATCAGTTTTCTGATGAAAAACGATGACTCCGGACCTGTCGAACGTTCCCAAAATGGTCAATATGGATGCAATTTTAACATTTAATCTTTTGACTCTAAATGACTGTTCGATGTGAATTATGACTTTTTCAACTAAAATAAGTGTGTTTAAAGTCATTTCTGTGCCTGAAATTGGTCAAAATTGAAGATTTTGAGTAAGCAAAACTCTGTAAAAATTGCAATTTTGGTCACTGTGAGGGTTTAAAAAGTGGTTATTCAACATGAGGCACGATCCAATTGACATTTTGAATCATTTTTGGTACAGTTCAAAAAATCAATTTTCTGATCAAAAACGATGACTCTGGACCTGTCGAACGTTCCCAAAATGGACAATATGGATGAAAAATTAGCATTTAATCTTTTGACTCTGAATGATTGTTGGACGTGAAATATGACTTTTTCAACTAAAATAAGTGTGTTTAAAGTTATTTCTGTGCCTGAAATTGGTCAAAATTGAAGCTTTTGAGTAAACAAAACTCTGTAAAAATGGCAATTTTGGTCACTGTAAGGGTTTAAAAATGTGGTTATCCAACATGAGGCACGATCCAATTGACATTTTGAATTATTTTTGGTACAGTCCAAAAAACTCAATTGTCTGATGAAAAACGGTGACTCTGGACCTGTTGAACGTTCCCAAAAAGGTCAATATGGATGAAATTTTAACATTTAATCTTTTGACTCTAAATGACTGTTTGATGTGAATTATGACTTTTTCATCTAAAATAAGTGTGTTTAAAGTCATTTCTGTGCCTGAAATTGCTCAAAATTGATGCTTTTGAGTAAGCAAAACTCCGTAAAAATTGCAAATTTGGTCACTGTGAGGGTTTAAAAAGTGGTTATCCAACATGAGGCACAATCCAATTGACATTTTGAATCATTTTTGGTACAGTTCAAAAAATCAATTTTCTGATCAAAAACGATGACTCTGGACCTGTCGAACGTTCCCAAAATGGACAATATGTATGAAATTGTAGCATTTAATCTTTTGACTCTGAATGATTGTTGGGCGTGAAATATGACTTTTTCAACTAAAATAAGTGTGTTTAAAGTTATTTCTGTGCCTGAAATTGGTCAAAATTGAAGCTTCTGAGTAAGCAAAACTCTGTAAAAATGGCAATTTTGGTCACTGTGAGGGTTTAAAAATGTGGTTATCCAACATGAGGCACGATCCAATTGACATTTTGAATTATTTTTGGTACAGTCCAAAAAATCAATTTTCCGATGAAAAACGATGACTCCGGACCTGTCGAATGTTCCCAAAAAGGTCAATATGGATGAAATTTTAACATTTAATCTTTTGACTCTAAATGACTGTTCGATGTGAATTATGAATTTTTCAACTAAAATAAGTGTGTTTAAAGTCATTTCTGTGCCTGAAATTGCTCAAAATTGAAGCTTTAGAGTAAGCAAAACTCTGTAAAAATTGCAATTTTGGTCACTGTGAGGGTTTAAAAAGTGGTTATTCAACATAAGGCACGATCCAATTGACATTTTTAATCATTTTTGGTACAGGCCAAAAAATCAATTTTCTGATGAAAAACGATGACTCCGGACCTGTCGAAAGTTCCCAAAATGGTCAATATGGGTGAAATTTTAACATTTAATCTTTTGACTCTAAATGACTGTTGGATGTGAATTATGACTTTTTCAACTAAAATAAGTGTGTTTAAAGTCATTTCTGTGCCTGAAATTGGTCAAAATTGAAGATTTTGAGTAAGCAAAACTTTGTAAAAATTGCAATTTTGGTCACTGTGAGGGTTTAAAAAGTGGTTATTCAACATGAGGCACGATCCAATTGACATTTTGAATCATTTTTGGTACAGTCCAAAAAATCAACTTTCTGATGAAAAACGATGACTCCGGACCTGTCGAATGTTCCCAAAAAGGTCAATATGGATGAAATTTTAACATTTAATCTTTTGACTCTAAATGACTGTTCGATGTGAATTATGAATTTTTCAACTAAAATAAGTGTGTTTAAAGTCATTTCTGTGCCTGAAATTGCTCAAAATTGAAGCTTTAGAGTAAGCAAAACTCTGTAAAAATTGCAATTTTGGTCACTGTGAGGGTTTAAAAAGTGGTTATTCAACATGAGGCACGATCCAATTGACATTTTTAATCATTTTTGGTACAGGCCAAAAAATCAATTTTCTGATGAAAAACGATGACTCCGGACCTGTCGAACGTTCCCAAAATGGACAATATGGATGAAATTTTAACATTTAATCTTTTGACTCTAAATGACTGTTGGATGTGATTTATGACTTTTTCAACTAAAATAAGTGTCCTTAAAGTCACTTCTGTGCCTGAAATCGGTCAAAATTGAAGCTTTTGAGTAAGCAAAACTCTGTAAAAAGGGCAATTTTGGTCACTGTGAGGGTTTAAAAAGTGGTTATCCAAGATGAGGCACGATCCAATTGACATTTTGAATCATTTTTGGTACAGTTCAAAAAATCAATTTTCTGATCAAAAACGATGACTGTCGAACGTTCCCAAAATGGTCAAAATGGATGAAATTGAAGCATTCAATCTTTTGACTCTGAATGATTGTTGGACGTGAAATATGACTTTTTCAACTAAAATAAGTGTGTTTAAAGTTATTTCTGTGATTCAAATTGGTCAAAATTGAAGCTTTTGAGTAAGCAAAACTCTGAAAAAACTGCAATTTTGGTCACCGTGAGGGTTTAAAAAGTGGTTATCCAACATGAGGCACGATCCAATTGACATTTTGAATCATTTTTGGTACAGTCCAAAAAATCAGTTTTCTGATGAAAAACGATGACTCCGGACCTGTCGAACGTTCCCAAAATGGTCAATATGGATGAAATTTTAACATTTAATCTTTTGACTCTAAATGACTGTTGGATGTGAATAAAGACTTTTTCAACTAAAATAAGTGTGTTTAAAGTCATTTCTGTGCCTGATATTGGTCAAAATTGAAGCTTTTGAGTAAACAAAACTCTGTAAAAATGGCAATTTTGGTCACTGTAAGGGTTTAAAAATGTGGTTATCCAACATGAGGCACGATCCAATTGACATTTTGAATTTTTTTTGGTACAGTCCAAAAAACTCAATTGTCTGATGAAAAACGGTGACTCCGGACCTGTCGAACGTTCCTAAAAAGGTCAATATGGATGAAATTTTAACATTTAATCTTTTGACTCTAAATGACTGTTTGATGTGAATTATGACTTTTTCAACTAAAATAAGTGTGTTTAAAGTCATTTCTGTGCCTGAAATTGCTCAAAATTGAAGCTTTTGAGTAAACAAAACTCTGTAAAACTGGCAAATTATGGTCACTGTGAGGGTTTAAAAAGTGGTTATCCAACATGAGGCACGATCCCATTGACATTTTGAATAATTTTTCGTACAGGCCAAAAAATCAGTTTTCTGATGAAAAACGATGACTCCGGACCTGTCGAACGTTCCCAAAATGGTCAATATGGATGAAATTTTAACATTTAATCTTTTGACTCTAAATGACTGTTGGATGTGAATAAAGACTTTTTCAACTAAAATAAGTGTGTTTAAAGTCATTTCTGTGCCTGAAATTGGTCAAAATTGAAGATTTTGAGTAAGCAAAACTCTGTAAAAATTGCAATTTTGGTCACTGTGGGGGTTTAAAAAGTGGTTATCCAACATGATGCACGATCCAATTGACATTTTGAATCATTTTTGGTACAGTCCAAAAAACTCAATTGTCTGATGAAAAACGATGACTCCGGACCTGTCGAACGTTCCCAAAATGGTCAATATGGATGAAATTGAAGCATTTAATCTTTTGACTCTGAATGATTGTTGGATGTGAATTATGACTTTTTCAACTAAAATAAGTGTGTTTAAAGTTATTTCTGTGCCTGAAATTGGTCAAAATTGAAGCTTTTGAGTAAGCAAAACTCTGTAAAAATTGAAATTTTGGTCACTGTGAGGGTTTAAAAAGTGGTTATTCAACATGAGGCACGATCCAATTGACATTTTGAATCATTTTTGGTACAGTTCAAAAAATCAATTTTCCGATCAAAAACGATGACTCTGGACCTGTCGAACGTTCCCAAAATGGACAATATGGATGAAATTGTAGCATTTAATCTTTTGACTCTGAATGATTGTTGGACGTGAAATATGACTTTTTCAACTAAAATAAGTGTGTTTAAAGTTATTTCTGTGCCTGAAATTGGTCAAAATTGAAGCTTTTGAGTAAGCAAAACTCTGTAAAAATTGCAATTTTGGTCACTGTGAGTGTTTAAAAAGTGGTTATCCAACATGAGGCACGATCCAATTGACATTTTGAATCATTTTTGGTACAGTTCAAAAAATCAATTTTCTGATCAAAAACGATGACTGTCGAACGTTCCCAAAGTGGTCAAAATGGTTGAAATTGAAGCATTTAATCTTTTGACTCTGAATGATTGTTGGATGTGAATTATGACTTTTTCAACTAAAATAAGTGTGTTTAAAGTTATTTCTGTGCCTGAAATTGGTCAAAATTGAATCTTTTGAGTAAGCAAAACTCTGTAAAAACTGCAATTTTGGTCACTGTGAGTGTTTAAAAAGTGGTTATCCAACATGAGGCACGATCCAATTGACATTTTGAATCATTTTTGGTACAGTTCAAAAAATCAATTTTCTGATCAAAAACGATGACTGTCGAACGTTCCCAAAGTGGTCAAAATGGTTGAAATTGAAGCATTTAATCTTTTGACTCTGAATGATTGTTGGACGTGAAATATGACTTTTTCAACTAAAATAAGTGTGTTTAAAGTTATTTCTGTGCCTGAAATTGGTCAAAATTGAAGCTTTTGAGTAAACAAAACTCTGTAAAAATGGCAATTTTGGTCACTGTAAGGGTTTAAAAATGTGGTTATCCAACATGAGGCACGATCCAATTGACATTTTGAATTATTTTTGGTACAGTCCAAAAAACTCAATTGTCTGATGAAAAACGGTGACTCCGGACCTGTTGAACGTTCCCAAAAAGGTCAATATGGATGAAATTTTAACATTTAATCTTTTGACTCTAAATGACTGTTTGATGTGAATTATGACTTTTTCATTAAAATAAGTGTGTTTAAAGTCATTTCTGTGCCTGAAATTGCTCAAAATTGATGCTTTTGAGTAAGCAAAACTCTGTAAAACTGGCAATTATGGTCACTGTGAGGGTTTAAAAAGTGGTTATCCAACATGAGGCACGATCCCATTGACATTTTTAATCATTTTTGGTACAGGCCAAAAAATAAATTTTCTGATGAAAAACGATGACTCCGGACCTGTCGAACGTTCCCAAAATGGTCAATAGGGGTGAAATTTTAACATTTAATCTTTTGACTCTAAATGACTGTTGGATGTGAATTATGACTTTTTCAACTAAAATAAGTGTGTTTAAAGTCATTTCTGTGCCTGAAATTGGTAAAAATTGAAGATTTTGAGTAAGCAAAACTCTGTAAAAATTGCAATTTTGGTCACTGTGAGGGTTCAAAAAGTGGTTATCCAACATGAGGCACGATCCAATTGACATTTTGAATCATTTTTGGTACAGTTCAAAAAATCAATTTTCTGATCAAAAACGATGACTGTCGAACGTTCCCAAAGTGGTCAAAATGGATGAAATTAAAGCATTTAATCTTTTGACTCTGAATGATTGTTGGATGTGAATTATGACTTTTTCAACTAAAATAAGTGTGTTTAAAGTCATTTCTGTGCCTGAAATTGGTCAATATTTAAGATTTTGAGTAAGCAAAACTCTGTAAAAACGGCAATTTTGGTTACGGTGAGGGTTTCAAAAGTGGTTATTCAACATGAGGCACGATCCAATTGACATTTTGAATCATTTTTGGTACAGTCCAAAAAATCAATTTTCTGATGAAAAACGATGACTCCGGACCTGTCGAACGTTCCCAAAATGGTCAATATGGGTGAAATTTTAACATTTAATCTTTTGACTCTAAATGACTGTTGGATGTGAATTATGACTTTTTCAACTAAAATAAGTGTGTTTAAAGTCATTTCTGTGCCTGAAATTGGTCAAAATTGAAGATTTTGAGTGAGCAAAACACTGTAAAAATTGCAATTTTGGTCACTGTGAGGGTTTAAAAAGTGGTTATCCAACATGAGGCACGATCCAATTGACATTTTGAATCATTTTTGGTACAGTCCAAAAAATCAATTTTCTGATGAAAAACGATGACTCCGGACCTGTCGAACGTTCCCAAAATGGACAATATGGATGAAATTTTAACATTTAATCTTTTGACTCTAAATGACTGTTGGATGTGATTTATGACTTTTTCAACTAAAATAAGTGTGCTTAAAGTCACTTCTGTGCCTGAAATCGGTCAAAATTGAAGCTTTTGAGTAAGCAAAACTCTGTAAAAAGGGCAATTTTGGTCACTGTGAGGGTTTAAAAAGTGGTTATCCAAGATGAGGCACGATCCCATTGACATTTTTAATCATTTTTGGTACAGGCCAAAAAATAAATTTTCTGATGAAAAACGATGACTGTCGAACGTTCCCAAAATGGTCAAAATGGATGAAATTGAAGCATTTAATCTTTTGACTCTGAATGATTGTTGGATGTGAATTATGACTTTTTTAACTAAAATAAGTGTTTTTAAAGTTATTTCTGTGCCTGAAATTGGTCAAAATTGTAGCTTTTGAGTAAGCAAAACTCTGTAAAACTGGCAATTATGGTCACTGTGAGGGTTTAAAAAGTGGTTATCCAACATGAGGCACGATCCAATTGATATTTTGAATCATTTTTGGTACAGTCCAAAAAATCAACTTTATGATGAAAAACGATGACTCCGGACCTGTCGAACGTTCCCAAAATGGTCAATATGGATGACATTTTAACATTTAATCTTTTGACTCTAAATGACTGTTGGATGTGAATTATGACTTTTTCAACTAAAATAAGTGTGTTTAAAGTCATTTATGTGCCTGAAATTGGTCAAAATTGAAGATTTTGAGTAAGCAAAACTCCGTAAAAATTGCAAATTTGGTCACTGTGAGGGTTTAAAAAGTGGTTATCCAACATGAGGCACAATCCAATTGACATTTTGAATCATTTTTGGTACAGTTCAAAAAATCAATTTTCTGATCAAAAACGATGACTCTGGACCTGTCGAACGTTCCCAAAATGGACAATATGTATGAAATTGTAGCATTTAATCTTTTGACTCTGAATGATTGTTGGGCGTGAAATATGACTTTTTCAACTAAAATAAGTGTGTTTAAAGTTATTTCTGTGCCTGAAATTGGTCAAAATTGAAGCTTTTGAGTAAGCAAAACTCTGTAAAAAGGGCAATTTTGGTCACTGTGAGGGTTTAAAAAGTGGTTATCCAAGATGAGGCACGATCCAATTGACATTTTGAATCATTTTTGGTACAGTTCAAAAAATCAATTTTCTGATCAAAAACGATGACTGTCGAACGTTCCCAAAATGGTCAAAATGGATGAAATTGAAGCATTTAATCTTTTGACTCTGAATGATTGTTGGATGTGAATTATGACTTTTTCAACTAAAATAAGTGTTTTTAAAGTTATTTCTGTGCCTGAAATTGGTCAAAATTGTAGCTTTTGAGTAAGCAAAACTCTGTAAAACTGGCAATTATGGTCACTGTGAGGGTTTAAAAAGTGGTTATCCAACATGAGGCACGATCCAATTGATATTTTGAATCATTTTTGGTACAGTCCAAAAAATCAACTTTATGATGAAAAACGATGACTCCGGACCTGTCGAACGTTCCCAAAATGGTCAATATGGATGCAATTTTAACATTTAATCTTTTGACTCTAAATGACTGTTCGATGTGAATTATGACTTTTTCAACTAAAATAAGTGTGTTTAAAGTCATTTCTGTGCCTGAAATTGGTCAAAATTGAAGATTTTGAGTAAGCAAAACTCTGTAAAAATTGCAAATTTGGTCACTGTGAGGGTTTAAAAAGTGGTTATCCAACATGAGGCACGATCCAATTGACATTTTTAATAATTTTTGGTACAGTTCAAAAAATCAATTTTCTGATGAAAAACGATGACTCCGGACCTGTCGAACGTTCCCAAAATGGACAATATGGATGAAATTTTAACATTTAATCTTTTGACTCTAAATGACTGTTGGATGTGATTTATGACTTTTTCAACTAAAATAAGTGTGCTTAAAGTCACTTCTGTGCCTGAAATCGGTCAAAATTGAAGCTTTTGAGTAAGCAAAACTCTGTAAAAAGGGCAATTTTGGTCACTGTGAGGGTTTAAAAAGTGGTTATCCAACATGAGGCACGATCCAATTGACATTTTGAATTATTTTTGGTACAGTCCAAAAAACTCAATTGTCTGATGAAAAACGGTGACTCCGGACCTGTCGAACTTTCCCAAAATTGTCAATATGGATAAAATTTTAACATTTAATCTTTTAACTCTAAATGACTGTTGGATGTGAATTATGACTTTTTCAACTAATATAAGTGTGTTTAAAGTCATTTCTGTGCCTGAAATTGGTCAAAATTGAAGATTTTGAGTAAGCAAAACTCTGTAAAAATTGCAATTTTGGTCACTGTGAGGGTTTAAAAAGTGGTTATTCAACATGAGGCACGATCCAATTGACATTTTGAATCATTTTTGGTACAGTTCAAAAAATCAATTTTCTGATCAAAAACGATGACTCTGGACCTGTCGAACGTTCCCAAAATGGACAATATGGATGAAATTGTAGCATTTAATCTTTTGACTCTGAATGATTGTTGGACGTGAAATATGACTTTTTCAACTAAAATAAGTGTGTTTAAAGTTATTTCTGTGCCTGAAATTGGTCAAAATTGAAGCTTTTGAGTAAACAAAACTCTGTAAAAATGGCAATTTTGGTCACTGTAAGGGTTTAAAAATGTGGTTATCCAACATGAGGCACGATCCAATTGACATTTTGAATTATTTTTGGTACAGTCCAAAAAACTCAATTGTCTGATGAAAAACGGTGACTCCGGACCTGTTGAACGTTCCCAAAAAGGTCAATATGGATGAAATTTTAACATTTAATCTTTTGACTCTAAATGACTGTTTAATGTGAATTATGACTTTTTCAACTAAAATAAGTGTGTTTAAAGTCATTTCTGTGCCTGAAATTGCTCAAATTTGAAGCTTTTGAGTAAGCAAAACTCTGTAAAACTGGCAATTATGGTCACTGTGAGGGTTTAAAAAGTGGTTATCCAACATGAGGCACGATCCAATTGACATTTTGAATCATTTTTGGTACAGTCCAAAAAATCAGTTTTCTGATGAAAAACGATGACTCCGGACCTGTCGAACGTTCCCAAAATGGTCAATATGGATGAAATTTTAACATTTTATCTTTTGACTCTAAATGACTGTTCGATGTGAATTATGACTTTTTCAACTAAAATAATTGTGTTTAAAGTCATTTCTGTGCCTGAAATTGGTCAATATTTAAGATTTTGAGTAAGCAAACTCTGTAAAAACGGCAATTTTGGTTACTGTGAGGGTTTCAAAAGTGGTTATTCAACATGAGGCACGATCCAATTGACATTTTGAATCATTTTTGATACAGTCCAAAAAATCAATTTTCTGATAAAAAACGATGACTCCGGACCTGTCGAACGTTCCCAAAATGGTCAATATGGGTGAAATTTTAACATTTAATCTTTTGACTCTAAATGACTGTTGGATGTGAATTATGACTTTTTCAACTAAAATAAGTGTGTTTAAAGTCATTTCTGTGCCTGAAATTGGTCAAAATTGAAGATTTTGAGTAAGCAAAACTCTGTAAAAATTGCAATTTTGGTCACTGTGAGGGTTTAAAAAGTGGTAATCCAACATGAGGCACGATCCAATTGACATTTTGAATCATTTTTGGTACAGTTCAAAAAATGAATTTTCTGATCAAAAACGATGACTGTCGAACGTTCCCAAAGTGGTCAAAATGGATGAAATTGAAGCATTTAATCTTTTGACTCTGAATGATTGTTGGATGTGAATTATGACTTTTTCAACTAAAATAAGTGTGTTTAAAGTTATTTCTGTGCCTGAAATTGGTCAAAATTGAAGCTTTTGAGTAAGCAAAACTCTGTAAAACTGGCAATTATGTTCACTGTGAGGGTTTAAAAAGTGGTTATCCAAAATGAGGCACGATCCAATTGACATTTTGAATCATTTTTGGTACAGTCCAAAAAATCAGTTTTCTGATGAAAAACGATGACTCCGGACCTGTCGAACGTTCCCTAAATGGTAAATATGGATGAAATTTTAACATTTAATCTTTTGACTCTAAATGACTGTTGGAGGTGAATAAAGACTTTTTCAACTAAAATAAGTGTGTTTAAAGTCATTTCTGTGCCTGAAATTGGTCAAAATTGAAGATTTTGAGTAAGCAAAACTCTGTAAAAATTGCAATTTTGGTCACTGTGAGGGTTTAAAAAGTGGTTATTCAACATGAGGCACGATCCAATTGACATTTTGAATAATTTTTGGTACAGTTCAAAAAATCAATTTTCTGATCAAAAACGATGACTCTGGACCTGTCGAACGTTCCCAAAATGGACAATATGGATGAAATTGTAGCATTCAATCTTTTGACTCTGAATGATTGTTGGACGTGAAATATGACTTTTTCAACTAAAATAAGTGTGTTTAAAGTTATTTCTGTGATTCAAATTGGTCAAAATTGAAGCTTTTGAGTAAGCAAAACTCTGAAAAAACTGCAATTTTGGTCACCGTGAGGGTTTAAAAAGTGGTTATCCAACATGAGGCACGATCCAATTGACATTTTGAATCATTTTTGGTACAGTCCAAAAAATCAATTGTCTGATGAGAAACGATGACTCCGGACCTGCCAAACGTTCCCAAAATGGTCAATATGGATGAAATTTTAACATTTAATCTTTTGACTCTAAATGACTGTTCGATGTGAATTTTGACTTTTTCAACGAAAATAATTGTGTTTAAAGTCATTTCTGTGCCTGAAATTGGTCAATATTTAAGATTTTGAGTAAGCAAAACTCTGTAAAAACGGCAATTTTGGTCACTGTGAGGGTTTCAAAAGTGGTTATTCAACATGAGGCACGATCCAATTGACAATTTGAATCATTTTTGGTACAGTCCAAAAAATCTATTTTCTGATGAAAAACGATGACTGTCGAACGTTCCCAAAATGGTCAAAATGGATGAAATTGAAGCATTTAATCTTTTGACTCTGAATGATTGTTGGATGTGAATTATGACTTTTTCAACTAAAATAAGTGTGTTTAAAGTAATTTCTGTGCCTGAAATTGGTCAAAATTGAAGCTTTTGAGTAAGCAAAACTCTGTAAAACTGGCAATTATGGTCACTGTGAGGGTTTAAAAAGTGGTTATCCAACATGAGGCACGATCCAATTGACATTTTGAATCATTTTTGGTACAGTCCAAAAAATCAGTTTTCTGATGAAAAACGATGACTCCGGACCTGTCGAACGTTCCCAAAATGGTCAATATGGATGAAATTTTAACATTTAATCTTTTGACTCTAAATGACTGTTGGATGTGAATAAAGACTTTTTCAACTAAAATAAGTGTGTTTAAAGTCATTTCTGTGCCTGAAATTGGTCAAAATTGAAGCTTTTGAGTAAACAAAACTCTGTAAAAATGGCAATTTTGGTCACTGTAAGGGTTTAAAAATGTGGTTATCCAACATGAGGCACGATCCAATTGACATTTTGAATTTTTTTTGGTACAGTCCAAAAAACTCAATTGTCTGATGAAAAACGGTGACTCCGGACCTGTCGAACGTTCCTAAAAAGGTCAATATGGATGAAATTTTAACATTTAATCTTTTGACTCTAAATGACTGTTTGATGTGAATTATGACTTTTTCAACTAAAATAAGTGTGTTTAAAGTCATTTCTGTGCCTGAAATTGCTCAAAATTGAAGCTTTTGAGTAAACAAAACTCTGTAAAACTGGCAAATTATGGTCACTGTGAGGGTTTAAAAAGTGGTTATCCAACATGAGGCACGATCCCATTGACATTTTGAATAATTTTTCGTACAGGCCAAAAAATCAGTTTTCTGATGAAAAACGATGACTCCGGACCTGTTGAACGTTCCCAAAATGGTCAATATGGATGAAATTTTAACATTTAATCTTTTGACTCTAAATGACTGTTGGATGTGAATAAAGACTTTTTCAACTAAAATAAGTGTGTTTAAAGTCATTTCTGTGCCTGAAATTGGTCAAAATTGAAGATTTTGAGTAAGCAAAACTCTGTAAAAATTGCAATTTTGGTCACTGTGGGGGTTTAAAAAGTGGTTATCCAACATGAGGCACGATCCAATTGATATTTTGAATCATTTTTGGTACAGTCCAAAAAATCAACTTTATGATGAAAAACGATGACTCCGGACCTGTCGAACGTTCCCAAAATGGTCAATATGGATGAAATTGAAGCATTTAATCTTTTGACTCTGAATGATTGTTGGATGTGAATTATGACTTTTTCAACTAAAATAAGTGTGTTTAAAGTTATTTCTGTGCCTGAAATTGGTCAAAATTGAAGCTTTTGAGTAAGCAAAACTCTGTAAAACTGGCAATTATGGTCACTGTGAGGGTTTAAAAAGTGGTTATGCAACATGATGCACGATCCAATTGACATTTTGAATCATTTTTGGTACAGTCCAAAAAACTCAATTGTCTGATGAAAAACGGTGACTCCGGACCTGTCGAACTTTCCCAAAATTGTCAATATGGATAAAATTTTAACATTTAATGTTTTGACTCTAAATGACTGTTGGATGTGAATTATGACTTTTTCAACTAAAATAAGTGTGTTTAAAGTCATTTCTGTGCCTGAACTTGGTCAAAATTGAAGATTTTGAGTAAGCAAAACTCTGTAAAAATTGAAATTTTGGTCACTGTGAGGGTTTAAAAAGTGGTTATTCAACATGAGGCACGATCCAATTGACATTTTGAATCATTTTTGGTAAGGTTCAAAAAATCAATTTTCTGATCAAAAACGATGACTCTGGACCTGTCGAACGTTCCCAAAATGGACAATATGGATGAAATTGTAGCATTTAATCTTTTGACTCTGAATGATTGTTGGATGTGAATTATGACTTTTTCAACTAAAATAAGTGTGTTTAAAGTCATTTCTGTGCCTGAAATTGGTCAATATTTAAGATTTTGAGTAAGCAAAACTCTGTAAAAACGGCAATTTTGGTTACTGTGAGGGTTTCAAAAGTGGTTATTCAACATGAGGCACGATCCAATTGACATTTTGAATCATTTTTGGTACAGTTCAAAAAATCAATTTTCTGATCAAAAACGATGACTGTCGAACGTTCCCAAAGTGGTCAAAATGGATGAAATTGAAGCATTTAATCTTTTGACTCTGAATGATTGTTGGATGTGAATTATGACTTTTTCAACTAAAATAAGTGTGTTTAAAGTCATTTCTGTGCCTGAAATTGGTCAATATTTAAGATTTTGAGTAAGCAAAACTCTGTAAAAACGGCAATTTTGGTTACTGTGAGGGTTTCAAAAGTGGTTATTCAACATGAGGCACGATCCAATTGACATTTTGAATCATTTTTGGTACAGTCCAAAAAATCAATTTTCTGATGAAAAACGATGACTCCGGACCTGTCGAACGTTCCCAAAATGGTCAATATGGGTGAAATTTTAACATTTAATCTTTTGACTCTAAATGACTGTTGGATGTGAATTATGACTTTTTCAACTAAAATAAGTGTGTTTAAAGTCATTTCTGTGCCTGAAATTGGTCAAAATTGAAGATTTTGAGTGAGCAAAACTCTGTAAAAATTGCAATTTTGGTCACTGTGAGGGTTTAAAAAGTGGTTATCCAACATGAGGCACGATCCAATTGACATTTTGAATCATTTTTGGTACAGTCCAAAAAATCAATTTTCTGATGAAAAACGATGACTCCGGACCTGTCGAACGTTCCCAAAATGGTCAATATGGGTGAAATTTTAACATTTAATCTTTTGACTCTAAATGACTGTTGGATGTGAATTATGACTTTTTCAACTAAAATAAGTGTGTTTAAAGTCATTTCTGTGCCTGAAATTGGTCAAAATTGAAGATTTTGAGTAAGCAAAACTTTGTAAAAATTGCAATTTTGGTCACTGTGAGGGTTTAAAAAGTGGTTATCCAACATGAGGCACGATCCAATTGACATTTTGAATCATTTTTGGTACAGTCCAAAAAATCAATTTTCTGATGAAAAACCATGACTCCGGACCTGTCGAACGTTCCCAAAATGGACAATATGGATGAAATTTTAACATTTAATCTTTTGACTCTAAATGACTGTTGGATGTGATTTATGACTTTTTCAACTAAAATAAGTGTGCTTAAAGTCACTTCTGTGCCTGAAATCGGTCAAAATTGAAGCTTTTGAGTAAGCAAAACTCAGTAAAACTGGCAATTATGGTCACTGTGAGGGGATAAAAAGTGGTTATCCAACATGAGGCACGATCCCATTGACATTTTTAATCATTTTTGGTACAGTTCAAAAAATCAATTTTCTGATCAAAAACGATGACTGTCGAACGTTCCCAAAATGGTCAAAATGGATGAAATTGAAGCATTTAATCTTTTGACTCTGAATGATTGTTGGATGTGAATTATGACTTTTTCAACTAAAATAAGTGTTTTTAAAGTTATTTCTGTGCCTGAAATTGGTCAAAATTGAAGCTTTTGAGTAAGCAAAACTCTGTAAAACTGGCAATTATGGTCACTGTGAGGGTTTAAAAAGTGGTTATCCAACATGAGGCACGATCCAATTGACATTTTGAATCATTTTTGGTACAGTCCAAAAAATCAATTTTCTGATGAAAAACGATGACTCCGGACCTGTCGAACGTTCCCAAAATGGTCAATATGGATGAAATTTTAACATTTAATCTTTTGACTCTAAATGACTGTTGGATGTGATTTATGACTTTTTCAACTAAAATAAGTGTGCTTAAAGTCACTTCTGTGCCTGAAATCGGTCAAAATTGAAGCTTTTGAGTAAGCAAAACTCTGTAAAAAGGGCAATTTTGGTTACTGTGAGGGTTTCAAAAGTGGTTATTCAACATGAGGCACGATCCAATTGACATTTTGAATCATTTTTGGTACAGTCCAAAAAATCAATTTTCTGATGAAAAACGATGACTCCGGACCTGTCGAATGTTCCCAAAAAGGTCAATATGGATGAAATTTTAACATTTAATCTTTTGACTCTAAATGACTGTTCGATGTGAATTATGAATTTTTCAACTAAAATAAGTGTGTTTAAAGTCATTTCTGTGCCTGAAATTGCTCAAAATTGAAGCTTTAGAGTAAGCAAAACTCTGTAAAAATTGCAATTTTGGTCACTGTGAGGGGATAAAAAGTGGTTATCCAACATGAGGCACGATCCCATTGACATTTTTAATCATTTTTGGTACAGGCCAAAAAATAAATTTTCTGATGAAAAACGATGACTGTCGAACGTTCCCAAAATGGTCAAAATGGATGAAATTGAAGCATTTAATCTTTTGACTCTGAATGATTGTTGGATGTGAATTATGACTTTTTCAACTAAAATAAGTGTTTTTAAAGTTATTTCTGTGCCTGAAATTGGTCAAAATTGAAGCTTTTGAGTAAGCAAAACTCTGTAAAACTGGCAATTATGGTCACTGTGAGGGTTTAAAAAGTGGTTATCCAACATGAGGCACGATCCAATTGATATTTTGAATAATTTTTGGTACAGTCCAAAAAATCAACTTTATGATGAAAAACGATGACTCCGGACCTGTCGAACGTTCCCAAAATGGTCAATATGGATGACATTTTAACATTTAATCTTTTGACTCTAAATGACTGTTCGATGTGAATTATGACTTTTTCAACTAAAATAATTGTGTTTAAAGTCATTTCTGTGCCTGAAATTGGTCAAATTTTAAGAATTTGAGTAAGCAAAACTCTGTAAAAACGGCAATTTTGGTTACTGTGAGGGTTTCAAAAGTGGTTATTCAACATGAGGCACGATCCAATTGACATTTTGAATCATTTTTGGTACAGTCCAAAAAATCAATTTTCTGATGAAAAACGATGACTCCGGACCTGTCGAATGTTCCCAAAAAGGTCAATATGGATGAAATTTTAACATTTAATCTTTTGACTCTAAATGACTGTTCGATGTGAATTATGAATTTTTCAACTAAAATAAGTGTGTTTAAAGTCATTTCTGTGCCTGAAATTGCTCAAAATTGAAGTTTTAGAGTAAGCAAAACTCTGTAAAAATTGCAATTTTGGTCACTGTGAGGGTTTAAAAAGTGGTTATTCAACATGAGGCACGATCCAATTGACATTTTTTATCATTTTTGGTACAGGCCAAAAAATCAATTTTCTGATGAAAAACGATGACTCCGGACCTGTCGAACGTTCCCAAAATGGACAATATGGATGAAATTTTAACATTTAATCTTTTGACTCTAAATGACTGTTGGATGTGATTTATGACTTTTTCAACTAAAATAAGTGTGCTTAAAGTCACTTCTGTGCCTGAAATAGGTCAAAATTGAAGCTTTTGAGTAAACAAAACTCTGTAAAAAGGGCAATTTTGGTCACTGTAAGGGTTTAAAAATGTGGTTATCCAACATGAGGCACGATCCAATTGACATTTTGAATCATTTTTGGTACAGTTCAAAAAATCAATTTTCTGATCAAAAACGATGACTGTCGAACGTTCCCAAAATGGTCAAAATGGATGAAATTGAAGCATTTAATCTTTTGACTCTGAATGATTGTTGGATGTGAATTATGACTTTTTCAACTAAAATAAGTGTTTTTAAAGTTATTTCTGTGCCTGAAATTGGTCAAAATTGAAGCTTTTGAGTAAGCAAAACTCTGTAAAACTGGCAATTATGGTCACTGTGAGGGTTTAAAAAGTGGTTATCCAACATGAGGCACGATCCAATTGACATTTTGAATCATTTTTGGTACAGTCCAAAAAATCAGTTTTCTGATGAAAAACGATGACTCCGGACCTGTCGAACGTTCCCAAAATGGTCAATATGGATGCAATTTTAACATTTAATCTTTTGACTCTAAATGACTGTTCGATGTGAATTATGACTTTTTCAACTAAAATAAGTGTGTTTAAAGTCATTTCTGTGCCTGAAATTGGTCAAAATTGAAGATTTTGAGTAAGCAAAACTCTGTAAAAATTGCAATTTTGGTCACTGTGAGGGTTTAAAAAGTGGTTATTCAACATGAGGCACGATCCAATTGACATTTTGAATCATTTTTGGTACAGTTCAAAAAATCAATTTTCTGATCAAAAACGATGACTCTGGACCTGTCGAACGTTCCCAAAATGGACAATATGGATGAAAAATTAGCATTTAATCTTTTGACTCTGAATGATTGTTGGACGTGAAATATGACTTTTTCAACTAAAATAAGTGTGTTTAAAGTTATTTCTGTGCCTGAAATTGGTCAAAATTGAAGCTTTTGAGTAAACAAAACTCTGTAAAAATGGCAATTTTGGTCACTGTAAGGGTTTAAAAATGTGGTTATCCAACATGAGGCACGATCCAATTGACATTTTGAATTATTTTTGGTACAGTCCAAAAAACTCAATTGTCTGATGAAAAACGGTGACTCTGGACCTGTTGAACGTTCCCAAAAAGGTCAATATGGATGAAATTTTAACATTTAATCTTTTGACTCTAAATGACTGTTTGATGTGAATTATGACTTTTTCATCTAAAATAAGTGTGTTTAAAGTCATTTCTGTGCCTGAAATTGCTCAAAATTGATGCTTTTGAGTAAGCAAAACTCCGTAAAAATTGCAAATTTGGTCACTGTGAGGGTTTAAAAAGTGGTTATCCAACATGAGGCACAATCCAATTGACATTTTGAATCATTTTTGGTACAGTTCAAAAAATCAATTTTCTGATCAAAAACGATGACTCTGGACCTGTCGAACGTTCCCAAAATGGACAATATGTATGAAATTGTAGCATTTAATCTTTTGACTCTGAATGATTGTTGGGCGTGAAATATGACTTTTTCAACTAAAATAAGTGTGTTTAAAGTTATTTCTGTGCCTGAAATTGGTCAAAATTGAAGCTTCTGAGTAAGCAAAACTCTGTAAAAATGGCAATTTTGGTCACTGTGAGGGTTTAAAAATGTGGTTATCCAACATGAGGCACGATCCAATTGACATTTTGAATTATTTTTGGTACAGTCCAAAAAATCAATTTTCCGATGAAAAACGATGACTCCGGACCTGTCGAATGTTCCCAAAAAGGTCAATATGGATGAAATTTTAGCATTTAATCTTTTGACTCTAAATGACTGTTCGATGTGAATTATGAATTTTTCAACTAAAATAAGTGTGTTTAAAGTCATTTCTGTGCCTGAAATTGCTCAAAATTGAAGCTTTAGAGTAAGCAAAACTCTGTAAAAATTGCAATTTTGGTCACTGTGAGGGTTTAAAAAGTGGTTATTCAACATAAGGCACGATCCAATTGACATTTTTAATCATTTTTGGTACAGGCCAAAAAATCAATTTTCTGATGAAAAACGATGACTCCGGACCTGTCGAAAGTTCCCAAAATGGTCAATATGGGTGAAATTTTAACATTTAATCTTTTGACTCTAAATGACTGTTGGATGTGAATTATGACTTTTTCAACTAAAATAAGTGTGTTTAAAGTCATTTCTGTGCCTGAAATTGGTCAAAATTGAAGATTTTGAGTAAGCAAAACTTTGTAAAAATTGCAATTTTGGTCACTGTGAGGGTTTAAAAAGTGGTTATTCAACATGAGGCACGATCCAATTGACATTTTGAATCATTTTTGGTACAGTCCAAAAAATCAACTTTCTGATGAAAAACGATGACTCCGGACCTGTCGAATGTTCCCAAAAAGGTCAATATGGATGAAATTTTAACATTTAATCTTTTGACTCTAAATGACTGTTCGATGTGAATTATGAATTTTTCAACTAAAATAAGTGTGTTTAAAGTCATTTCTGTGCCTGAAATTGCTCAAAATTGAAGCTTTAGAGTAAGCAAAACTCTGTAAAAATTGCAATTTTGGTCACTGTGAGGGTTTAAAAAGTGGTTATTCAACATGAGGCACGATCCAATTGACATTTTTAATCATTTTTGGTACAGGCCAAAAAATCAATTTTCTGATGAAAAACGATGACTCCGGACCTGTCGAACGTTCCCAAAATGGACAATATGGATGAAATTTTAACATTTAATCTTTTGACTCTAAATGACTGTTGGATGTGATTTATGACTTTTTCAACTAAAATAAGTGTCCTTAAAGTCACTTCTGTGCCTGAAATCGGTCAAAATTGAAGCTTTTGAGTAAGCAAAACTCTGTAAAAAGGGCAATTTTGGTCACTGTGAGGGTTTAAAAAGTGGTTATCCAAGATGAGGCACGATCCAATTGACATTTTGAATCATTTTTGGTACAGTTAAAAAAATCAATTTTCTGATCAAAAACGATGACTGTCGAACGTTCCCAAAATGGTCAAAATGGATGAAATTGAAGCATTTAATCTTTTGACTCTGAATGATTGTTGGATGTGAATTATGACTTTTTCAACTAAAATAAGTGTTTTTAAAGTTATTTCTGTGCCTGAAATTGGTCAAAATTGAAGCTTTTGAGTAAGCAAAACTCTGTAAAACTGGCAATTATGGTCACTGTGAGGGTTTAAAAAGTGGTTATGCAACATGATGCACGATCCAATTGACATTTTGAATCATTTTTGGTACAGTCCAAAAAACTCAATTGTCTGATGAAAAACGGTGACTCCGGACCTGTCGAACTTTCCCAAAATTGTTAATATGGATAAAATTTTAACATTAAATGTTTTGACTCTAAATGACTGTTGGATGTGAATTATGACTTTTTCAACTAAAATAAGTGTGTTTAAAGTCATTTCTGTGTCTGAAATTGGTCAAAATTGAAGATTTTGAGTAAGCAAAACTCTGTAAAAATTGAAATTTTGGTCACTGTGAGGGTTTAAAAAGTGGTTATTCAACATGAGGCACGATCCAATTGACATTTTGAATCATTTTTGGTACAGTTCAAAAAATCAATTTTCTGATCAAAAACGATGACTCTGGACCTGTCGAACGTTCCCAAAATGGACAATATGGATGAAATTGTAGCATTCAATCTTTTGACTCTGAATGATTGTTGGACGTGAAATATGACTTTTTCAACTAAAATAAGTGTGTTTAAAGTTATTTCTGTGATTCAAATTGGTCAAAATTGAAGCTTTTGAGTAAGCAAAACTCTGAAAAAACTGCAATTTTGGTCACCGTGAGGGTTTAAAAAGTGGTTATCCAACATGAGGCACGATCCAATTGACATTTTGAATCATTTTTGGTACAGTCCAAAAAATCAATTGTCTGATGAGAAACGATGACTCCGGACCTGCCAAACGTTCCCAAAATGGTCAATATGGATGAAATTTTAACATTTAATCTTTTGACTCTAAATGACTGTTCGATGTGAATTTTGACTTTTTCAACGAAAATAATTGTGTTTAAAGTCATTTCTGTGCCTGAAATTGGTCAATATTTAAGATTTTGAGTAAGCAAAACTCTGTAAAAACGGCAATTTTGGTCACTGTGAGGGTTTCAAAAGTGGTTATTCAACATGAGGCACGATCCAATTGACAATTTGAATCATTTTTGGTACAGTCCAAAAAATCTATTTTCTGATGAAAAACGATGACTGTCGAACGTTCCCAAAATGGTCAAAATGGATGAAATTGAAGCATTTAATCTTTTGACTCTGAATGATTGTTGGATGTGAATTATGACTTTTTCAACTAAAATAAGTGTGTTTAAAGTAATTTCTGTGCCTGAAATTGGTCAAAATTGAAGCTTTTGAGTAAGCAAAACTCTGTAAAACTGGCAATTATGGTCACTGTGAGGGTTTAAAAAGTGGTTATGCAACATGATGCACGATCCAATTGACATTTTGAATCATTTTTGGTACAGTCCAAAAAACTCAATTGTCTGATGAAAAACGGTGACTCCGGACCTGTCGAACTTTCCCAAAATTGTCAATATGGATAAAATTTTAACATTTAATGTTTTGACTCTAAATGACTGTTGGATGTGAATTATGACTTTTTCAACTAAAATAAGTGTGTTTAAAGTCATTTCTGTGCCTGAAATTGGTCAAAATTGAAGATTTTGAGTAAGCAAAACTCTGTAAAAATTGAAATTTTGGTCACTGTGAGGGTTTAAAAAGTGGTTATTCAACATGAGGCACGATCCAATTGACATTTTGAATCATTTTTGGTACAGTTCAAAAAATCAATTTTCTGATCAAAAACGATGACTCTGGACCTGTCGAACGTTCCCAAAATGGACAATATGGATGAAATTGTAGCATTTAATCTTTTGACTCTGAATGATTGTTGGACGTGAAATATGACTTTTTCAACTAAAATAAGTGTGTTTAAAGTTATTTCTGTGCCTGAAATTGGTCAAAATTGAAGCTTTTGAGTAAGCAAAACTCTGTAAAAATTGCAATTTTGGTCACTGTGAGTGTTTAAAAAGTGGTTATCCAACATGAGGCACGATCCAATTGACATTTTGAATCATTTTTGGTACAGTTCAAAAAATCAATTTTCTGATCAAAAACGATGACTGTCGAACGTTCCCAAAGTGGTCAAAATGGTTGAAATTGAAGCATTTAATCTTTTGACTCTGAATGATTGTTGGATGTGAATTATGACTTTTTCAACTAAAATAAGTGTGTTTAAAGTTATTTCTGTGCCTGAAATTGGTCAAAATTGAATCTTTTGAGTAAGCAAAACTCTGTAAAAACGGCAATTTTGGTCACTGTGAGTGTTTAAAAAGTGGTTATCCAACATGAGGCACGATCCAATTGACATTTTGAATCATTTTTGGTACAGTTCAAAAAATCAATTTTCTGATCAAAAACGATGACTGTCGAACGTTCCCAAAGTGGTCAAAATGGTTGAAATTGAAGCATTTAATCTTTTGACTCTGAATGATTGTTGGACGTGAAATATGACTTTTTCAACTAAAATAAGTGTGTTTAAAGTTATTTCTGTGCCTGAAATTGGTCAAAATTGAAGCTTTTGAGTAAACAAAACTCTGTAAAAATGGCAATTTTGGTCACTGTAAGGGTTTAAAAATGTGGTTATCCAACATGAGGCACGATCCAATTGACATTTTGAATTATTTTTGGTACAGTCCAAAAAACTCAATTGTCTGATGAAAAACGGTGACTCCGGACCTGTTGAACGTTCCCAAAAAGGTCAATATGGATGAAATTTTAACATTTAATCTTTTGACTCTAAATGACTGTTTGATGTGAATTATGACTTTTTCATCTAAAATAAGTGTGTTTAAAGTCATTTCTGTGCCTGAAATTGCTCAAAATTGATGCTTTTGAGTAAGCAAAACTCTGTAAAACTGGCAATTATGGTCACTGTGAGGGTTTAAAAAGTGGTTATCCAACATGAGGCACGATCCCATTGACATTTTTAATCATTTTTGGTACAGGCCAAAAAATAAATTTTCTGATGAAAAACGATGACTCCGGACCTGTCGAACGTTCCCAAAATGGTCAATAGGGGTGAAATTTTAACATTTAATCTTTTGACTCTAAATGACTGTTGGATGTGAATTATGACTTTTTCAACTAAAATAAGTGTGTTTAAAGTCATTTCTGTGCCTGAAATTGGTAAAAATTGAAGATTTTGAGTAAGCAAAACTCTGTAAAAATTGCAATTTTGGTCACTGTGAGGGTTCAAAAAGTGGTTATCCAACATGAGGCACGATCCAATTGACATTTTGAATCATTTTTGGTACAGTTCAAAAAATCAATTTTCTGATCAAAAACGATGACTGTCGAACGTTCCCAAAGTGGTCAAAATGGATGAAATTAAAGCATTTAATCTTTTGACTCTGAATGATTGTTGGATGTGAATTATGACTTTTTCAACTAAAATAAGTGTGTTTAAAGTCATTTCTGTGCCTGAAATTGGTCAATATTTAAGATTTTGAGTAAGCAAAACTCTGTAAAAACGGCAATTTTGGTTACGGTGAGGGTTTCAAAAGTGGTTATTCAACATGAGGCACGATCCAATTGACATTTTGAATCATTTTTGGTACAGTCCAAAAAATCAATTTTCTGATGAAAAACGATGACTCCGGACCTGTCGAACGTTCCCAAAATGGTCAATATGGGTGAAATTTTAACATTTAATCTTTTGACTCTAAATGACTGTTGGATGTGAATTATGACTTTTTCAACTAAAATAAGTGTGTTTAAAGTCATTTCTGTGCCTGAAATTGGTCAAAATTGAAGATTTTGAGTGAGCAAAACACTGTAAAAATTGCAATTTTGGTCACTGTGAGGGTTTAAAAAGTGGTTATCCAACATGAGGCACGATCCAATTGACATTTTGAATCATTTTTGGTACAGTCCAAAAAATCAATTTTCTGATGAAAAACGATGACTCCGGACCTGTCGAACGTTCCCAAAATGGACAATATGGATGAAATTTTAACATTTAATCTTTTGACTCTAAATGACTGTTGGATGTGATTTATGACTTTTTCAACTAAAATAAGTGTGCTTAAAGTCACTTCTGTGCCTGAAATCGGTCAAAATTGAAGCTTTTGAGTAAGCAAAACTCTGTAAAAAGGGCAATTTTGGTCACTGTGAGGGTTTAAAAAGTGGTTATCCAAGATGAGGCACGATCCCATTGACATTTTTAATCATTTTTGGTACAGGCCAAAAAATAAATTTTCTGATGAAAAACGATGACTGTCGAACGTTCCCAAAATGGTCAAAATGGATGAAATTGAAGCATTTAATCTTTTGACTCTGAATGATTGTTGGATGTGAATTATGACTTTTTCAACTAAAATAAGTGTTTTTAAAGTTATTTCTGTGCCTGAAATTGGTCAAAATTGTAGCTTTTGAGTAAGCAAAACTCTGTAAAACTGGCAATTATGGTCACTGTGAGGGTTTAAAAAGTGGTTATCCAACATGAGGCACGATCCAATTGATATTTTGAATCATTTTTGGTACAGTCCAAAAAATCAACTTTATGATGAAAAACGATGACTCCGGACCTGTCGAACGTTCCCAAAATGGTCAATATGGATGACATTTTAACATTTAATCTTTTGACTCTAAATGACTGTTGGATGTGAATTATGACTTTTTCAACTAAAATAAGTGTGTTTAAAGTCATTTATGTGCCTGAAATTGGTCAAAATTGAAGATTTTGAGTAAGCAAAACTCCGTAAAAATTGCAAATTTGGTCACTGTGAGGGTTTAAAAAGTGGTTATCCAACATGAGGCACAATCCAATTGACATTTTGAATCATTTTTGGTACAGTTCAAAAAATCAATTTTCTGATCAAAAACGATGACTCTGGACCTGTCGAACGTTCCCAAAATGGACAATATGTATGAAATTGTAGCATTTAATCTTTTGACTCTGAATGATTGTTGGGCGTGAAATATGACTTTTTCAACTAAAATAAGTGTGTTTAAAGTTATTTCTGTGCCTGAAATTGGTCAAAATTGAAGCTTCTGAGTAAGCAAAACTCTGTAAAAATGGCAATTTTGGTCACTGTGAGGGTTTAAAAATGTGGTTATCCAACATGAGGCACGATCCAATTGACATTTTGAATTATTTTTGGTACAGTCCAAAAAATCAATTTTCCGATGAAAAACGATGACTCCGGACCTGTCGAATGTTCCCAAAAAGGTCAATATGGATGTAATTTTAACATTTAATCTTTTGACTCTAAATGACTGTTCGATGTGAATTATGAATTTTTCAACTAAAATAAGTGTGTTTAAAGTCATTTCTGTGCCTGAAATTGCTCAAAATTGAAGCTTTAGAGTAAGCAAAACTCTGTAAAAATTGCAATTTTGGTCACTGTGAGGGTTTAAAAAGTGGTTATTCAACATAAGGCACGATCCAATTGACATTTTTAATCATTTTTGGTACAGTCCAAAAAATCAATTTTCTGATGAAAAACGATGACTCCGGACCTGTCGAACGTTCCCAAAATGGTCAATATGGGTGAAATTTTAACATTTAATCTTTTGACTCTAAATGACTGTTGGATGTGAATTATGACCTTTTCAACTAAAATAAGTGTGTTTAAAGTCATTTCTGTGCCTGAAATTGGTCAAAATTGAAGATTTTGAGTGAGCAAAACACTGTAAAAATTGCAATTTTGGTCACTGTGAGGGTTTAAAAAGTGGTTATCCAACATGAGGCACGATCCAATTGACATTTTGAATCATTTTTGGTACAGTCCAAAAAATCAATTTTCTGATGAAAAACGATGACTCCGGACCTGTCGAACGTTCCCAAAATGGACAATATGGATGAAATTTTAACATTTAATCTTTTGACTCTAAATGACTGTTGGATGTGATTTATGACTTTTTCAACTAAAATAAGTGTGCTTAAAGTCACTTCTGTGCCTGAAATCGGTCAAAATTGAAGCTTTTGAGTAAGCAAAACTCTGTAAAAAGGGCAATTTTGGTCACTGTGAGGGTTTAAAAAGTGGTTATCCAAGATGAGGCACGATCCCATTGACATTTTTAATCATTTTTGGTACAGGCCAAAAAATAAATTTTCTGATGAAAAACGATGACTGTCGAACGTTCCCAAAATGGTCAAAATGGATGAAATTGAAGCATTTAATCTTTTGACTCTGAATGATTGTTGGATGTGAATTATGACTTTTTCAACTAAAATAAGTGTTTTTAAAGTTATTTCTGTGCCTGAAATTGGTCAAAATTGTAGCTTTTGAGTAAGCAAAACTCTGTAAAACTGGCAATTATGGTCACTGTGAGGGTTTAAAAAGTGGTTATCCAACATGAGGCACGATCCAATTGATATTTTGAATCATTTTTGGTACAGTCCAAAAAATCAACTTTATGATGAAAAACGATGACTCCGGACCTGTCGAACGTTCCCAAAATGGTCAATATGGATGACATTTTAACATTTAATCTTTTGACTCTAAATGACTGTTGGATGTGAATTATGACTTTTTCAACTAAAATAAGTGTGTTTAAAGTCATTTATGTGCCTGAAATTGGTCAAAATTGAAGATTTTGAGTAAGCAAAACTCCGTAAAAATTGCAAATTTGGTCACTGTGAGGGTTTAAAAAGTGGTTATCCAACATGAGGCACAATCCAATTGACATTTTGAATCATTTTTGGTACAGTTCAAAAAATCAATTTTCTGATCAAAAACGATGACTCTGGACCTGTCGAACGTTCCCAAAATGGACAATATGTATGAAATTGTAGCATTTAATCTTTTGACTCTGAATGATTGTTGGGCGTGAAATATGACTTTTTCAACTAAAATAAGTGTGTTTAAAGTTATTTCTGTGCCTGAAATTGGTCAAAATTGAAGCTTCTGAGTAAGCAAAACTCTGTAAAAATGGCAATTTTGGTCACTGTGAGGGTTTAAAAATGTGGTTATCCAACATGAGGCACGATCCAATTGACATTTTGAATTATTTTTGGTACAGTCCAAAAAATCAATTTTCCGATGAAAAACGATGACTCCGGACCTGTCGAATGTTCCCAAAAAGGTCAATATGGATGTAATTTTAACATTTAATCTTTTGACTCTAAATGACTGTTCGATGTGAATTATGAATTTTTCAACTAAAATAAGTGTGTTTAAAGTCATTTCTGTGCCTGAAATTGCTCAAAATTGAAGCTTTAGAGTAAGCAAAACTCTGTAAAAATTGCAATTTTGGTCACTGTGAGGGTTTAAAAAGTGGTTATTCAACATAAGGCACGATCCAATTGACATTTTTAATCATTTTTGGTACAGGCCAAAAAATCAATTTTCTGATGAAAAACGATGACTCCGGACCTGTCGAACGTTCCCAAAATGGACAATATGGATGAAATTTTAACATTTAATCTTTTGACTCTAAATGACTGTTGGATGTGATTTATGACTTTTTCAACTAAAATAAGTGTGCTTAAAGTCACTTCTGTGCCTGAAATCGGTCAAAATTGAAGCTTTTGAGTAAGCAAAACTCTGTAAAAAGGGCAATTTTGGTCACTGTGAGGGTTTAAAAAGTGGTTATCCAAGATGAGGCACGATCCAATTGACATTTTGAATCATTTTTGGTACAGTTCAAAAAATCAATTTTCTGATCAAAAACGATGACTGTCGAACGTTCCCAAAATGGTCAAAATGGATGAAATTGAAGCATTTAATCTTTTGACTCTGAATGATTGTTGGATGTGAATTATGACTTTTTCAACTAAAATAAGTGTTTTTAAAGTTATTTCTGTGCCTGAAATTGGTCAAAATTGTAGCTTTTGAGTAAGCAAAACTCTGTAAAACTGGCAATTATGGTCACTGTGAGGGTTTAAAAAGTGGTTATCCAACATGAGGCACGATCCAATTGATATTTTGAATCATTTTTGGTACAGTCCAAAAAATCAACTTTATGATGAAAAACGATGACTCCGGACCTGTCGAACGTTCCCAAAATGGTCAATATGGATGCAATTTTAACATTTAATCTTTTGACTCTAAATGACTGTTCGATGTGAATTATGACTTTTTCAACTAAAATAAGTGTGTTTAAAGTCATTTCTGTGCCTGAAATTGGTCAAAATTGAAGATTTTGAGTAAGCAAAGCTCTGTAAAAATTGCAAATTTGGTCACTGTGAGGGTTTAAAAAGTGGTTATCCAACATGAGGCACGATCCAATTGACATTTTTAATAATTTTTGGTACAGTTCAAAAAATCAATTTTCTGATGAAAAACGATGACTCCGGACCTGTCGAACGTTCCCAAAATGGACAATATGGATGAAATTTTAACATTTAATCTTTTGACTCTAAATGACTGTTGGATGTGATTTATGACTTTTTCAACTAAAATAAGTGTGCTTAAAGTCACTTCTGTGCCTGAAATCGGTCAAAATTGAAGCTTTTGAGTAAGCAAAACTCTGTAAAAAGGGCAATTTTGGTCACTGTGAGGGTTTAAAAAGTGGTTATCCAACATGAGGCACGATCCAATTGACATTTTGAATTATTTTTGGTACAGTCCAAAAAACTCAATTGTCTGATGAAAAACGGTGACTCCGGACCTGTCGAACTTTCCCAAAATTGTCAATATGGATAAAATTTTAACATTTAATCTTTTAACTCTAAATGACTGTTGGATGTGAATTATGACTTTTTCAACTAATATAAGTGTGTTTAAAGTCATTTCTGTGCCTGAAATTGGTCAAAATTGAAGATTTTGAGTAAGCAAAACTCTGTAAAAATTGCAATTTTGGTCACTGTGAGGGTTTAAAAAGTGGTTATTCAACATGAGGCACGATCCAATTGACATTTTGAATCATTTTTGGTACAGTTCAAAAAATCAATTTTCTGATCAAAAACGATGACTCTGGACCTGTCGAACGTTCCCAAAATGGACAATATGGATGAAATTGTAGCATTTAATCTTTTGACTCTGAATGATTGTTGGACGTGAAATATGACTTTTTCAACTAAAATAAGTGTGTTTAAAGTTATTTCTGTGCCTGAAATTGGTCAAAATTGAAGCTTTTGAGTAAACAAAACTCTGTAAAAATGGCAATTTTGGTCACTGTAAGGGTTTAAAAATGTGGTTATCCAACATGAGGCACGATCCAATTGACATTTTGAATTATTTTTGGTACAGTCCAAAAAACTCAATTGTCTGATGAAAAACGGTGACTCCGGACCTGTTGAACGTTCCCAAAAAGGTCAATATGGATGAAATTGTAGCATTTAATCTTTTGACTCTGAATGATTGTTGGACGTGAAATATGACTTTTTCAACTAAAATAAGTGTGTTTAAAGTCATTTCTGTGCCTGAAATTGGTCAAAATTGAAGATTTTGAGTAAGCAAAGCTCTGTAAAAATTGCAAATTTGGTCACTGTGAGGGTTTAAAAAGTGGTTATCCAACATGAGGCACGATCCAATTGACATTTTTAATAATTTTTGGTACAGTTCAAAAAATCAATTTTCTGATGAAAAACGATGACTCCGGACCTGTCGAACGTTCCCAAAATGGACAATATGGATGAAATTTTAACATTTAATCTTTTGACTCTAAATGACTGTTGGATGTGATTTATGACTTTTTCAACTAAAATAAGTGTGCTTAAAGTCACTTCTGTGCCTGAAATCGGTCAAAATTGAAGCTTTTGAGTAAGCAAAACTCTGTAAAAAGGGCAATTTTGGTCACTGTGAGGGTTTAAAAAGTGGTTATCCAACATGAGGCACGATCCAATTGACATTTTGAATTGTTATGTTATGTTATGTTAATTGGCTCTTCTATAGCGCAACGGCTACTCACAATGGAGTGTCCCGGCGCTTTGGCGAAGAGGACCTTTAATGGAAAGGAAACATAACTGAAAATAAAAGACAACACGATTCCTAAATAAAAAGCCATGTTTTTAATGCCTTTCTAAAAGACAACAGACTAGGGGCCTGTCTAAGAGCAATTGGAAGTTCATTCCAAGCACGTGGGGCCAGGTAATGAAACGAACGCCCCCCTTGTCTGGCTCGTTTGATGGATGGAACGCGCATTGTAGACAAGGAGGCGGAGCGAAGAGCTCTGCTCGGTTGGTACAAAGCAAGGCGCTTTCTAATATACCTAGGGCCCAAATCATGGAGGGCCTTATAGGTAAGCGTCAGGCTTTTAAACAGCACCCTTTTGGCTATAGGAAGCCAATGCAATTCCTTCAGCAGATTGGAAGCACTAGCTCGTCTAGGTAGACCATAAATGGCCCGAGCAGCTGAGTTTTGCACGACCTGAAGTCTTCTTACAAGATACTTAGGAAGACCTAAATAAAGGACATTAACATAGTCCAGGCGCGACCCTACCAATGCCTGGACAATAACCCTTCGATGATTCACAGAAACCAAAGGGAGGAATTTCCTAAGCATCCGTAGGATACCAAAGCACTTCCCTGCAAGACAGGCTATTTGAGGTCCAAAAGTCAACTCGTTGTCAACAATAATACCAAGGTTTTTAGCCTTGGTACTGGCATTGGCAGGGGGAAAAAGATCCTGAGGCCACCAGTTCTTCCAGTTTGGTTCGGAGACACACCCGAAAAAGAGCAGCTCCGATTTATCGGAGTTGCATTTCAGGCCATGCCTCCTGAACCAATCAAAGACTGCCTCTAAGCAGCCTCTGATGCGGGTCCCATCAAACACCTCGTTCTTATTCTGAGTGAACAAGAGCTGGGTGTCATCAGCATAAGACACGATCTGGGCGCCAAACAACTCCGCAACCTCTGCAAGGGGGGCCATAAAGATGTTAAAAAGCAGGGGGCTAAGAATAGACCCCTGAGGGACCCCCACTTCCAGGGCTGACATAGCTGCGGAGTGAGGTGGCGCCCAGATCGTTTGTCGACGGTTGGCTAGAAATGATTTAAGCCATTTCCACACCGTCCCCCTTAGACCACAATCCCAGAGTCGAATTAGGAGAGTGTCATGGGGAACGGTGTCGAACGCCGCCGACAAGTCTAACATAACCAACATGGCCTTTCCTCCTGAGTCTAAAACCTCCCTAATGGCAGTGGTGACTTCCAGTAATGTGGTCTCGGTGCTATAATTCGCACGAAACCCAGATTGAGTACTGTGCAATAAGTTGTTAATCTCGATAAAATCGGAGATGGATCGATGCACATGTCTTTCCGCCACCTTTGCCAAAGCAGGGAGTAGGGAAATAGGCCTATAGTTGGCATGTATGATGGGATCCAAAGTTGGTTTTTTTATTAAAGGAATAATACAGGCGCTCTTCCAGGCCTGTGGCACAATGCCGGCGGACAATGAGGAATTTAGAATGGAATTAATGGGACTATTTAGCACAGAGGCTATTTTGTTAAGACACGAGACCGGGCAAGGATCAAGGGGAGAGCCCGATTTCAAGCTTGTCAAATGATCCAGTGAAGCAGTAAGGCTTAGCTGCGGAAATTCCCAAAGAGTGGGAATAGCAAGAGAGATAGCATCAGGATCCACAGCCCGAGGCTGAATGGAATGAGTGGCAAGGTCGGCTTGAATAGTGGTTATTTTCTCAACAAAATAACGTGCAAGTTCATTCAGCCAAGATTCTGAATGACACTGCACATACGTGGCTAAGGATGGGGAAGTGAAGTCTCTAACAATTTTAAAAATTTCCTTACAGGAATTATCCGATTCATCTATCCGCCGTTCAAGAAAGGATTTTTTTTCACTCCAGATCATCCTATGATAGGATTTGGTCAGATCTTTAAATTTTTCTCTCTCACGAGGGTTATAGTCTTTCCTCCAAGTTCTTTCGGCTCTCTTGCAATTTTGACGTAATTCTCTAAGCTTAGATGAGAACCAAGGAGCAGAAGAACGTTTCATTCCAGGTTTGACAACTTTCTCAGGCACGAGATCCGCCAGTATGGCCGTGAGCCACTCCGTATAACGGGGTAGGTCAACTTCCACCTCACCGGACAAAGTGCAGGGTGAACGAGCCAAGACCTGGAGTAACGTGTCACTAGATAGCAGATGAAAAGGCTTAAACAAACGTTTGGCAGAACTAACGGGGTTCAATCTGGCAGAAGAGACACTTGAAAGACTAAAAGTGATTAAGGAATGGTCTGACCATAATACGGGTTGGGGGGCGAGTACATTAATCGAAACAGTGGAAAATACTTGGTCCAAAGTATGACCCTTATTGTGAGTAGGATCATGAATGAAAGGAGTAAGTCCTAATGTAGCCGTAACCTCCAGAAGTTTCATCGTGTCGGGGTTTACAGCCTCATCCATATGTATATTCAAATCACCCAAAAATAAACAATGTTTAGATTTGAGACATGGGACTGAAAGAGCAACCTGTAGCTCGTCCAGAAAAGAACCTAATGGACCAGGGGCACGATATACCAAAATGCCAGTACAAGCATAATGAGGAGACAAATGGAGAGTGAAACCCAGCGCCTCGGTGTTCTGGATGTTATCTACCGTAAAAGTGGTGCAGTGCAGCTTATTGTTGACAATAATTGCTACACCGCCCCCACGCCCAGATGTTCTATCTCTCCTAAAGATGGAATAATTAGGTGGGATGGCGTTGGCTAAGTCTGGGGCCGAGGTATCACTCAACCATGTCTCCGTGAGAAAAAGACAAGATATGTCGGAGTTATCAAGTAAATTCCATATATCTAAGGCATGACAGCCTAATGAACGTGTATTAAGGAGTAAACAAGTAATAGTAGTTTCCGAGGAAATATGTTTTGGTCTATTACATGAAGGGGCTCGCCAACCACAAACCTGACACCCTTTCCTTAAGGTTCGATGTCCCGGAAAAACCGAGTGGCAGCGCCCTAGCGGCGGACGGAGATCAGAAAGAGTCTCAGAAGAATAAAAATAGCACATTATAAGACTTTAAGAAACGTACAGTACCAGCTACTTAAAAAGAGCCTGCCAGCCGTCCTGCACCGTCCGCTGCCGGAACGCTGACGGGCGCAGACGGGCAGGACTCTGGCACGACTCAGGCGCAGGGAAGGCGCCACCTTGCGCGTCACCGCTGCGCGTTGAATAGGGTGGAGCTTTAAGTAGGCCGGCGGAAGTAGAGCAACCCAGGCGCCACGACCCGCACCAAGATGGCGGCGTCAGGCTTCGCAGGCTACACCAACATGGCGCTCCCTCACCACCCCAGAACCGGGCCCACCAAACGGCGGTGCAAAATAATGTTTTAAATGCAGGTGAGGGGCCAGAACAAGCGCTAAGGCAGATGGATAGTATTTGTAGTAAAATCACAAATTATACACACAAAAAATGAAACGTTATGTTACATTTAAAAAAATAAGCGCGTTAGCGCAAAATCGCGCAGCCCTTTATCACAGCGTCTACCTCCTACCCTTGCAGGCACCAATTTGCCAAGAAGGATCGTCCGAAGGTTCCGCCTTAAGTAGGCCGGCGGAAGTAGAGCAACCCAGGCGCCACGACCCGCACCAAGATGGCGGCGTCAGGCTTCGCAGGCTACACCAACATGGCGCTCCCTCACCACCCCAGAACCGGGCCCACCAAACGGCGGTGCAAAATAATGTTTTAAATGCAGGTGAGGGGCCAGAACAAGCGCTAAGGCAGATGGATAGTATTTGTAGTAAAATCACAAATTATACACACAAAAAATGAAACGTTATGTTACATTTAAAAAAATAAGCGCGTTAGCGCAAAATCGCGCAGCCCTTTATCACAGCGTCTACCTCCTACCCTTGCAGGCACCAATTGGTACAGTCCAAAAAACTCAATTGTCTGATGAAAAACGGTGACTACGGACCTGTCGAACTTTCCCAAAATTGTCAATATGGATAAAATTTTAACATTTAATCTTTTAACTCTAAATGACTGTTGGATGTGAATTATGACTTTTTCAACTAATATAAGTGTGTTTAAAGTCATTTCTGTGCCTGAAATTGGTCAAAATTGAAGATTTTGAGTAAGCAAAACTCTGTAAAAATTGCAATTTTGGTCACTGTGAGGGTTTAAAAAGTGGTTATTCAACATGAGGCACGATCCAATTGACATTTTGAATCATTTTTGGTACAGTTCAAAAAATCAATTTTCTGATCAAAAACGATGACTCTGGACCTGTCGAACGTTCCCAAAATGGACAATATGGATGAAATTGTAGCATTTAATCTTTTGACTCTGAATGATTGTTGGACGTGAAATATGACTTTTTCAACTAAAATAAGTGTGTTTAAAGTTATTTCTGTGCCTGAAATTGGTCAAAATTGAAGCTTTTGAGTAAACAAAACTCTGTAAAAATGGCAATTTTGGTCACTGTAAGGGTTTAAAAATGTGGTTATCCAACATGAGGCACGATCCAATTGACATTTTGAATTATTTTTGGTACAGTCCAAAAAACTCAATTGTCTGATGAAAAACGGTGACTCCGGACCTGTTGAACGTTCCCAAAAAGGTCAATATGGATGAAATTTTAACATTTAATCTTTTGACTCTAAATGACTGTTTAATGTGAATTATGACTTTTTCAACTAAAATAAGTGTGTTTAAAGTCATTTCTGTGCCTGAAATTGCTCAAATTTGAAGCTTTTGAGTAAGCAAAACTCTGTAAAACTGGCAATTATGGTCACTGTGAGGGTTTAAAAAGTGGTTATCCAACATGAGGCACGATCCAATTGACATTTTGAATCATTTTTGGTACAGTCCAAAAAATCAGTTTTCTGATGAAAAACGATGACTCCGGACCTGTCGAACGTTCCCAAAATGGTCAATATGGATGAAATTTTAACATTTTATCTTTTGACTCTAAATGACTGTTCGATGTGAATTATGACTTTTTCAACTAAAATAATTGTGTTTAAAGTCATTTCTGTGCCTGAAATTGGTCAATATTTAAGATTTTGAGTAAGCAAACTCTGTAAAAACGGCAATTTTGGTTACTGTGATGGTTTCAAAAGTGGTTATTCAACATGAGGCACGATCCAATTGACATTTTGAATCATTTTTGATACAGTCCAAAAAATAAATTTTCTGATAAAAAACGATGACTCCGGACCTGTCGAACGTTCCCAAAATGGTCAATATGGGTGAAATTTTAACATTTAATCTTTTGACTCTAAATGACTGTTGGATGTGAATTATGACTTTTTCAACTAAAATAAGTGTGTTTAAAGTCATTTCTGTGCCTGAAATTGGTCAAAATTGAAGATTTTGAGTAAGCAAAACTCTGTAAAAATTGCAATTTTGGTCACTGTGAGGGTTTAAAAAGTGGTAATCCAACATGAGGCACGATCCAATTGACATTTTGAATCATTTTTGGTACAGTTCAAAAAATGAATTTTCTGATCAAAAACGATGACTGTCGAACGTTCCCAAAGTGGTCAAAATGGATGAAATTGAAGCATTTAATCTTTTGACTCTGAATGATTGTTGGATGTGAATTATGACTTTTTCAACTAAAATAAGTGTGTTTAAAGTTATTTCTGTGCCTGAAATTGGTCAAAATTGAAGCTTTTGAGTAAGCAAAACTCTGTAAAACTGGCAATTATGTTCACTGTGAGGGTTTAAAAAGTGGTTATCCAAAATGAGGCACGATCCAATTGACATTTTGAATCATTTTTGGTACAGTCCAAAAAATCAGTTTTCTGATGAAAAACGATGACTCCGGACCTGTCGAACGTTCCCTAAATGGTAAATATGGATGAAATTTTAACATTTAATCTTTTGACTCTAAATGACTGTTGGAGGTGAATAAAGACTTTTTCAACTAAAATAAGTGTGTTTAAAGTCATTTCTGTGCCTGAAATTGGTCAAAATTGAAGATTTTGAGTAAGCAAAACTCTGTAAAAATTGCAATTTTGGTCACTGTGAGGGTTTAAAAAGTGGTTATTCAACATGAGGCACGATCCAATTGACATTTTGAATAATTTTTGGTACAGTTCAAAAAATCAATTTTCTGATCAAAAACGATGACTCTGGACCTGTCGAACGTTCCCAAAATGGACAATATGGATGAAATTGTAGCATTCAATCTTTTGACTCTGAATGATTGTTGGACTTGAAATATGACTTTTTCAACTAAAATAAGTGTGTTTAAAGTTATTTCTGTGATTCAAATTGGTCAAAATTGAAGCTTTTGAGTAAGCAAAACTCTGAAAAAACTGCAATTTTGGTCACCGTGAGGGTTTAAAAAGTGGTTATCCAACATGAGGCACGATCCAATTGACATTTTGAATCATTTTTGGTACAGTCCAAAAAATCAATTGTCTGATGAGAAACGATGACTCCGGACCTGCCAAACGTTCCCAAAATGGTCAATATGGATGAAATTTTAACATTTAATCTTTTGACTCTAAATGACTGTTCGATGTGAATTTTGACTTTTTCAACGAAAATAATTGTGTTTAAAGTCATTTCTGTGCCTGAAATTGGTCAATATTTAAGATTTTGAGTAAGCAAAACTCTGTAAAAACGGCAATTTTGGTCACTGTGAGGGTTTCAAAAGTGGTTATTCAACATGAGGCACGATCCAATTGACAATTTGAATCATTTTTGGTACAGTCCAAAAAATCTATTTTCTGATGAAAAACGATGACTGTCGAACGTTCCCAAAATGGTCAAAATGGATGAAATTGAAGCATTTAATCTTTTGACTCTGAATGATTGTTGGATGTGAATTATGACTTTTTCAACTAAAATAAGTGTGTTTAAAGTAATTTCTGTGCCTGAAATTGGTCAAAATTGAAGCTTTTGAGTAAGCAAAACTCTGTAAAACTGGCAATTATGGTCACTGTGAGGGTTTAAAAAGTGGTTATCCAACATGAGGCACGATCCAATTGACATTTTGAATCATTTTTGGTACAGTCCAAAAAATCAGTTTTCTGATGAAAAACGATGACTCCGGACCTGTCGAACGTTCCCAAAATGGTCAATATGGATGAAATTTTAACATTTAATCTTTTGACTCTAAATGACTGTTGGATGTGAATAAAGACTTTTTCAACTAAAATAAGTGTGTTTAAAGTCATTTCTGTGCCTGAAATTGGTCAAAATTGAAGCTTTTGAGTAAACAAAACTCTGTAAAAATGGCAATTTTGGTCACTGTAAGGGTTTAAAAATGTGGTTATCCAACATGAGGCACGATCCAATTGACATTTTGAATTTTTTTTGGTACAGTCCAAAAATCTCAATTGTCTGATGAAAAACGGTGACTCCGGACCTGTCGAACGTTCCTAAAAAGGTCAATATGGATGAAATTTTAACATTTAATCTTTTGACTCTAAATGACTGTTTGATGTGAATTATGACTTTTTCAACTAAAATAAGTGTGTTTAAAGTCATTTCTGTGCCTGAAATTGCTCAAAATTGAAGCTTTTGAGTAAACAAAACTCTGTAAAACTGGCAAATTATGGTCACTGTGAGGGTTTAAAAAGTGGTTATCCAACATGAGGCACGATCCCATTGACATTTTGAATAATTTTTCGTACAGGCCAAAAAATCAGTTTTCTGATGAAAAACGATGACTACGGACCTGTCGAACGTTCCCAAAATGGTCAATATGGATGAAATTTTAACATTTAATCTTTTGACTCTAAATGACTGTTGGATGTGAATAAAGACTTTTTCAACTAAAATAAGTGTGTTTAAAGTCATTTCTGTGCCTGAAATTGGTCAAAATTGAAGATTTTGAGTAAGCAAAACTCTGTAAAAATTGCAATTTTGGTCACTGTGGGGGTTTAAAAAGTGGTTATCCAACATGAGGCACGATCCAATTGATATTTTGAATCATTTTTGGTACAGTCCAAAAAATCAACTTTATGATGAAAAACGATGACTCCGGACCTGTCGAACGTTCCCAAAATGGTCAATATGGATGAAATTGAAGCATTTAATCTTTTGACTCTGAATGATTGTTGGATGTGAATTATGACTTTTTCAACTAAAATAAGTGTGTTTAAAGTTATTTCTGTGCCTGAAATTGGTCAAAATTGAAGCTTTTGAGTAAGCAAAACTCTGTAAAACTGGCAATTATGGTCACTGTGAGGGTTTAAAAAGTGGTTATGCAACATGATGCACGATCCAATTGACATTTTGAATCATTTTTGGTACAGTCCAAAAAACTCAATTGTCTGATGAAAAACGGTGACTCCGGACCTGTCGAACTTTCCCAAAATTGTCAATATGGATAAAATTTTAACATTTAATGTTTTGACTCTAAATGACTGTTGGATGTGAATTATGACTTTTTCAACTAAAATAAGTGTGTTTAAAGTCATTTCTGTGCCTGAAATTGGTCAAAATTGAAGATTTTGAGTAAGCAAAACTCTGTAAAAATTGAAATTTTGGTCACTGTGAGGGTTTAAAAAGTGGTTATTCAACATGAGGCACGATCCAATTGACATTTTGAATCATTTTTGGTACAGTTCAAAAAATCAATTTTCTGATCAAAAACGATGACTCTGGACCTGTCGAACGTTCCCAAAATGGACAATATGGATGAAATTGTAGCATTTAATCTTTTGACTCTGAATGATTGTTGGACGTGAAATATGACTTTTTCAACTAAAATAAGTGTGTTTAAAGTTATTTCTGTGCCTGAAATTGGTCAAAATTGAAGCTTTTGAGTAAGCAAAACTCTGTAAAAATTGCAATTTTGGTCACTGTGAGTGTTTAAAAAGTGGTTATCCAACATGAGGCACGATCCAATTGACATTTTGAATCATTTTTGGTACAGTTCAAAAAATCAATTTTCTGATCAAAAACGATGACTGTCGAACGTTCCCAAAGTGGTCAAAATGGTTGAAATTGAAGCATTTAATCTTTTGACTCTGAATGATTGTTGGATGTGAATTATGACTTTTTCAACTAAAATAAGTGTGTTTAAAGTTATTTCTGTGCCTGAAATTGGTCAAAATTGAATCTTTTGAGTAAGCAAAACTCTGCAAAAACGGCAATTTTTGTCACTGTGAGTGTTTAAAAAGTGGTTATCCAACATGAGGCACGATCCAATTGACATTTTGAATCATTTTTGGTACAGTTCAAAAAATCAATTTTCTGATCAAAAACGATGACTGTCGAACGTTCCCAAAGTGGTCAAAATGGTTGAAATTGAAGCATTTAATCTTTTGACTCTGAATGATTGTTGGACGTGAAATATGACTTTTTCAACTAAAATAAGTGTGTTTAAAGTTATTTCTGTGCCTGAAATTGGTCAAAATTGAAGCTTTTGAGTAAACAAAACTCTGTAAAAATGGCAATTTTGGTCACTGTAAGGGTTTAAAAATGTGGTTATCCAACATGAGGCACGATCCAATTGACATTTTGAATTATTTTTGGTACAGTCCAAAAAACTCAATTGTCTGATGAAAAACGGTGACTCCGGACCTGTTGAACGTTCCCAAAAAGGTCAATATGGATGAAATTTTAACATTTAATCTTTTGACTCTAAATGACTGTTTGATGTGAATTATGACTTTTTCATCTAAAATAAGTGTGTTTAAAGTCATTTCTGTGCCTGAAATTGCTCAAAATTGATGCTTTTGAGTAAGCAAAACTCTGTAAAACTGGCAATTATGGTCACTGTGAGGGTTTAAAAAGTGGTTATCCAACATGAGGCACGATCCCATTGACATTTTTAATCATTTTTGGTACAGGCCAAAAAATAAATTTTCTGATGAAAAACGATGACTCCGGACCTGTCGAACGTTCCCAAAATGGTCAATAGGGGTGAAATTTTAACATTTAATCTTTTGACTCTAAATGACTGTTGGATGTGAATTATGACTTTTTCAACTAAAATAAGTGTGTTTAAAGTCATTTCTGTGCCTGAAATTGGTAAAAATTGAAGATTTTGAGTAAGCAAAACTCTGTAAAAATTGCAATTTTGGTCACTGTGAGGGTTCAAAAAGTGGTTATCCAACATGAGGCACGATCCAATTGACATTTTGAATCATTTTTGGTACAGTTCAAAAAATCAATTTTCTGATCAAAAACGATGACTGTCGAACGTTCCCAAAGTGGTCAAAATGGATGAAATTAAAGCATTTAATCTTTTGACTCTGAATGATTGTTGGATGTGAATTATGACTTTTTCAACTAAAATAAGTGTGTTTAAAGTCATTTCTGTGCCTGAAATTGGTCAATATTTAAGATTTTGAGTAAGCAAAACTCTGTAAAAACGGCAATTTTGGTTACGGTGAGGGTTTCAAAAGTGGTTATTCAACATGAGGCACGATCCAATTGACATTTTGAATCATTTTTGGTACAGTCCAAAAAATCAATTTTCTGATGAAAAACGATGACTCCGGACCTGTCGAACGTTCCCAAAATGGTCAATATGGGTGAAATTTTAACATTTAATCTTTTGACTCTAAATGACTGTTGGATGTGAATTATGACTTTTTCAACTAAAATAAGTGTGTTTAAAGTCATTTCTGTGCCTGAAATTGCTCAAAATTGAAGATTTTGAGTGAGCAAAACACTGTAAAAATTGCAATTTTGGTCACTGTGAGGGTTTAAAAAGTGGTTATCCAACATGAGGCACGATCCAATTGACATTTTGAATCATTTTTGGTACAGTCCAAAAAATCAATTTTCTGATGAAAAACGATGACTCCGGACCTGTCGAACGTTCCCAAAATGGACAATATGGATAAAATTTTAACATTTAATCTTTTGACTCTAAATGACTGTTGGATGTGATTTATGACTTTTTCAACTAAAATAAGTGTGCTTAAAGTCACTTCTGTGCCTGAAATCGGTCAAAATTGAAGCTTTTGAGTAAGCAAAACTCTGTAAAAAGGGCAATTTTGGTCACTGTGAGGGTTTAAAAAGTGGTTATCCAAGATGAGGCACGATCCCATTGACATTTTTAATCATTTTTGGTACAGGCCAAAAAATAAATTTTCTGATGAAAAACGATGACTGTCGAACGTTCCCAAAATGGTCAAAATGGATGAAATTGAAGCATTTAATCTTTTGACTCTGAATGATTGTTGGATGTGAATTATGACTTTTTCAACTAAAATAAGTGTTTTTAAAGTTATTTCTGTGCCTGAAATTGGTCAAAATTGTAGCTTTTGAGTAAGCAAAACTCTGTAAAACTGGCAATTATGGTCACTGTGAGGGTTTAAAAAGTGGTTATCCAACATGAGGCACGATCCAATTGATATTTTGAATCATTTTTGGTACAGTCCAAAAAATCAACTTTATGATGAAAAACGATGACTCCGGACCTGTCGAACGTTCCCAAAATGGTCAATATGGATGACATTTTAACATTTAATCTTTTGACTCTAAATGACTGTTGGATGTGAATTATGACTTTTTCAACTAAAATAAGTGTGTTTAAAGTCATTTATGTGCCTGAAATTGGTCAAAATTGAAGATTTTGAGTAAGCAAAACTCTGTAAAAATTGCAATTTTGGTCACTGTGAGGGTTCAAAAAGTGGTTATCCAACATGATGCACGATCCAATTGACATTTTGAATCATTTTTGGTACAGTTCAAAAAATCAATTTTCTGATCAAAAACGATGACTGTCGAACGTTCCCAAAGTGGTCAAAATGGATGAAATTAAAGCATTTAATCTTTTGACTCTGAATGATTGTTGGATGTGAATTATGACTTTTTCAACTAAAATAAGTGTGTTTAAAGTCATTTCTGTGCCTGAAATTGGTCAATATTTAAGATTTTGAGTAAGCAAAACTCTGTAAAAACGGCAATTTTGGTTACGGTGAGGGTTTCAAAAGTGGTTATTCAACATGAGGCACGATCCAATTGACATTTTGAATCATTTTTGGTACAGTCCAAAAAATCAATTTTCTGATGAAAAACGATGACTCCGGACCTGTCGAACGTTCCCAAAATGGTCAATATGGGTGAAATTTTAACATTTAATCTTTTGACTCTAAATGACTGTTGGATGTGAATTATGACTTTTTCAACTAAAATAAGTGTGTTTAAAGTCATTTCTGTACCTGAAATTGCTCAAAATTGAAGATTTTGAGTGAGCAAAACACTGTAAAAATTGCAATTTTGGTCACTGTGAGGGTTTAAAAAGTGGTTATCCAACATGAGGCACGATCCAATTGACATTTTGAATCATTTTTGGTACAGTCCAAAAAATCAATTTTCTGATGAAAAACGATGACTCCGGACCTGTCGAACGTTCCCAAAATGGACAATATGGATGAAATTTTAACATTTAATCTTTTGACTCTAAATGACTGTTGGATGTGATTTATGACTTTTTCAACTAAAATAAGTGTGCTTAAAGTCACTTCTGTGCCTGAAATCGGTCAAAATTGAAGCTTTTGAGTAAGCAAAACTCTGTAAAAAGGGCAATTTTGGTCACTGTGAGGGTTTAAAAAGTGGTTATCCAAGATGAGGCACGATCCCATTGACATTTTTAATCATTTTTGGTACAGGCCAAAAAATAAATTTTCGGATGAAAAACGATGACTGTCGAACGTTCCCAAAATTGTCAAAATGGATGAAATTGAAGCATTTAATCTTTTGACTCTGAATGATTGTTGGATGTGAATTATGACTTTTTCAACTAAAATAAGTGTTTTTAAAGTTATTTCTGTGCCTGAAATTGGTCAAAATTGTAGCTTTTGAGTAAGCAAAACTCTGTAAAACTGGCAATTATGGTCACTGTGAGGGTTTAAAAAGTGGTTATCCAACATGAGGCACGATCCAATTGATATTTTGAATCATTTTTGGTACAGTCCAAAAAATCAACTTTATGATGAAAAACGATGACTCCGGACCTGTCGAACGTTCCCAAAATGGTCAATATGGATGACATTTTAACATTTAATCTTTTGACTCTAAATGACTGTTGGATGTGAATTATGACTTTTTCAACTAAAATAAGTGTGTTTAAAGTCATTTATGTGCCTGAAATTGGTCAAAATTGAAGATTTTGAGTAAGCAAAACTCCGTAAAAATTGCAAATTTGGTCACTGTGAGGGTTTAAAAAGTGGTTATCCAACATGAGGCACAATCCAATTGACATTTTGAATCATTTTTGGTACAGTTCAAAAAATCAATTTTCTGATCAAAAACGATGACTCTGGACCTGTCGAACGTTCCCAAAATGGACAATATGTATGAAATTGTAGCATTTAATCTTTTGACTCTGAATGATTGTTGGGCGTGAAATATGACTTTTTCAACTAAAATAAGTGTGTTTAAAGTTATTTCTGTGCCTGAAATTGGTCAAAATTGAAGCTTCTGAGTAAGCAAAACTCTGTAAAAATGGCAATTTTGGTCACTGTGAGGGTTTAAAAATGTGGTTATCCAACATGAGGCACGATCCAATTGACATTTTGAATTATTTTTGGTACAGTCCAAAAAATCAATTTTCCGATGAAAAACGATGACTCCGGACCTGTCGAATGTTC
The DNA here is from genome assembly GCF_964261635.1 of Lissotriton helveticus. NCBI lineage: Eukaryota > Metazoa > Chordata > Amphibia > Caudata > Salamandridae > Lissotriton > Lissotriton helveticus. Next base: position 1,424,754,183 of record NC_136059.1, on the reverse strand, counting down.
CCAAAAAGGTCAATATGGATGAAATTTTAACATTTAATCTTTTGACTCTAAATGACTGTTCGATGTGAATTATGAATTTTTCAACTAAAATAAGTGTGTTTAAAGTCATTTCTGTGCCTGAAATTGGTCAAAATTGAAGCTTTTGAGTAAACAAAACTCTGTAAAAATGGCAATTTTGGTCACTGTAAGGGTTTAAAAATGTGGTTATCCAACATGAGGCACGATCCAATTGACATTTTGAATTATTTTTGGTACAGTCCAAAAAACTCAATTGTCTGATGAAAAACGGTGACTCCGGACCTGTTGAACGTTCCCAAAAAGGTCAATATGGATGAAATTTTAACATTTAATCTTTTGACTCTAAATGACTGTTTAATGTGAATTATGACTTTTTCAACTAAAATAAGTGTGTTTAAAGTCATTTCTGTGCCTGAAATTGCTCAAAATTGAAGCTTTTGAGTAAGCAAAACTCTGTAAAACTGGCAATTATGGTCACTGTGAGGGTTTAAAAAGTGGTTATCCAACATGAGGCACGATCCAATTGACATTTTGAATCATTTTTGGTACAGTCCAAAAAATCAGTTTTCTGATGAAAAACGATGACTCCGGACCTGTCGAACGTTCCCAAAATGGTCAATATGGATGAAATTTTAACATTTTATCTTTTGACTCTAAATGACTGTTCGATGTGAATTATGACTTTTTCAACTAAAATAAGTGTGTTTAAAGTTATTTCTGTGCCTGAAATTGGTCAAAATTGAATCTTTTGAGTAAGCAAAACTCTGTAAAAACGGCAATTTTGGTCACTGTGAGTGTTTAAAAAGTGGTTATCCAACATGAGGCACGATCCAATTGACATTTTGAATCATTTTTGGTACAGTTCAAAAAATCAATTTTCTGATCAAAAACGATGACTGTCGAACGTTCCCAAAGTGGTCAAAATGGTTGAAATTGAAGCATTTAATCTTTTGACTCTGAATGATTGTTGGACGTGAAATATGACTTTTTCAACTAAAATAAGTGTGTTTAAAGTTATTTCTGTGCCTGAAATTGGTCAAAATTGAAGCTTTTGAGTAAACAAAACTCTGTAAAAATGGCAATTTTGGTCACTGTAAGGGTTTAAAAATGTGGTTATCCAACATGAGGCACGATCCCATTGACATTTTTAATCATTTTTGGTACAGGCCAAAAAATAAATTTTCTGATGAAAAACGATGACTCCGGACCTGTCGAACGTTCCCAAAATGGTCAATAGGGGTGAAATTTTAACATTTAATCTTTTGACTCTAAATGACTGTTGGATGTGAATTATGACTTTTTCAACAAAAATAAGTGTGTTTAAAGTCATTTCTGTGCCTGAAATTGGTAAAAATTGAAGATTTTGAGTAAGCAAAACTCTGTAAAAATTGCAATTTTGGTCACTGTGAGGGTTCAAAAAGTGGTTATCCAACATGAGGCACGATCCAATTGACATTTTGAATCATTTTTGGTACAGTTCAAAAAATCAATTTTCTGATCAAAAACGATGACTGTCGAACGTTCCCAAAGTGGTCAAAATGGATGAAATTAAAGCATTTAATCTTTTGACTCTGAATGATTGTTGGATGTGAATTATGACTTTTTCAACTAAAATAAGTGTGTTTAAAGTCATTTCTGTGCCTGAAATTGGTCAATATTTAAGATTTTGAGTAAGCAAAACTCTGTAAAAACGTCAATTTTGGTTACGGTGAGGGTTTCAAAAGTGGTTATTCAACATGAGGCACGATCCAATTGACATTTTGAATCATTTTTGGTACAGTCCAAAAAATCAATTTTCTGATGAAAAACGATGACTCCGGACCTGTCGAACGTTCCCAAAATGGTCAATATGGGTGAAATTTTAACATTTAATCTTTTGACTCTAAATGACTGTTGGATGTGAATTATGACTTTTTCAACTAAAATAAATGTGTTTAAAGTCATTTCTGTGCCTGAAATTGGTCAAAATTGAAGATTTTGAGTGAGCAAAACACTGTAAAAATTGCAATTTTGGTCACTGTGAGGGTTTAAAAAGTGGTTATCCAACATGAGGCACGATCCAATTGACATTTTGAATCATTTTTGGTACAGTCCAAAAAATCAATTTTCTGATGAAAAACGATGACTCCGGACCTGTCGAACGTTCCCAAAATGGACAATATGGATGAAATTTTAACATTTAATCTTTTGACTCTAAATGACTGTTGGATGTGATTTATGACTTTTTCAACTAAAATAAGTGTGCTTAAAGTCACTTCTGTGCCTGAAATCGGTCAAAATTGAAGCTTTTGAGTAAGCAAAACTCTGTAAAAAGGGCAATTTTGGTCACTGTGAGGGTTTAAAAAGTGGTTATCCAAGATGAGGCACGATCCCATTGACATTTTTAATCATTTTTGGTACAGGCCAAAAAATAAATTTTCTGATGAAAAACGATGACTGTCGAACGTTCCCAAAATGGTCAAAATGGATGAAATTGAAGCATTTAATCTTTTGACTCTGAATGATTGTTGGATGTGAATTATGACTTTTTCAACTAAAATAAGTGTTTTTAAAGTTATTTCTGTGCCTGAAATTGGTCAAAATTGTAGCTTTTGAGTAAGCAAAACTCTGTAAAACTGGCAATTATGGTCACTGTGAGGGTTTAAAAAGTGGTTATCCAACATGAGGCACGATCCAATTGATATTTTGAATCATTTTTGGTACAGTCCAAAAAATCAACTTTATGATGAAAAACGATGACTCCGGACCTGTCGAACGTTCCCAAAATGGTCAATATGGATGACATTTTAACATTTAATCTTTTGACTCTAAATGACTGTTGGATGTGAATTATGACTTTTTCAACTAAAATAAGTGTGTTTAAAGTCATTTATGTGCCTGAAATTGGTCAAAATTGAAGATTTTGAGTAAGCAAAACTCTGTAAAAATTGCAATTTTGGTCACTGTGAGGGTTCAAAAAGTGGTTATCCAACATGAGGCACGATCCAATTGACATTTTGAATCATTTTTGGTACAGTTCAAAAAATCAATTTTCTGATCAAAAACGATGACTGTCGAACGTTCCCAAAGTGGTCAAAATGGATGAAATTAAAGCATTTAATCTTTTGACTCTGAATGATTGTTGGATGTGAATTATGACTTTTTCAACTAAAATAAGTGTGTTTAAAGTCATTTCTGTGCCTGAAATTGGTCAATATTTAAGATTTTGAGTAAGCAAAACTCTGTAAAAACGGCAATTTTGGTTACGGTGAGGGTTTCAAAAGTGGTTATTCAACATGAGGCACGATCCAATTGACATTTTGAATCATTTTTGGTACAGTCCAAAAAATCAATTTTCTGATGAAAAACGATGACTGTCGAACGTTCCCAAAATTGTCAAAATGGATGAAATTGAAGCATTTAATCTTTTGACTCTGAATGATTGTTGGATGTGAATTATGACTTTTTCAACTAAAATAAGTGTTTTTAAAGTTATTTCTGTGCCTGAAATTGGTCAAAATTGTAGCTTTTGAGTAAGCAAAACTCTGTAAAACTGGCAATTATGGTCACTGTGAGGGTTTAAAAAGTGGTTATCCAACATGAGGCACGATCCAATTGATATTTTGAATCATTTTTGGTACAGTCCAAAAAATCAACTTTATGATGAAAAACGATGACTCCGGACCTGTCGAACGTTCCCAAAATGGTCAATATGGATGACATTTTAACATTTAATCTTTTGACTCTAAATGACTGTTGGATGTGAATTATGACTTTTTCAACTAAAATAAGTGTGTTTAAAGTCATTTATGTGCCTGAAATTGGTCAAAATTGAAGATTTTGAGTAAGCAAAACTCCGTAAAAATTGCAAATTTGGTCACTGTGAGGGTTTAAAAAGTGGTTATCCAACATGAGGCACAATCCAATTGACATTTTGAATCATTTTTGGTACAGTTCAAAAAATCAATTTTCTGATCAAAAACGATGACTCTGGACCTGTCGAACGTTCCCAAAATGGACAATATGTATGAAATTGTAGCATTTAATCTTTTGACTCTGAATGATTGTTGGGCGTGAAATATGACTTTTTCAACTAAAATAAGTGTGTTTAAAGTTATTTCTGTGCCTGAAATTGGTCAAAATTGAAGCTTCTGAGTAAGCAAAACTCTGTAAAAATGGCAATTTTGGTCACTGTGAGGGTTTAAAAATGTGGTTATCCAACATGAGGCACGATCCAATTGACATTTTGAATTATTTTTGGTACAGTCCAAAAAATCAATTTTCCGATGAAAAACGATGACTCCGGACCTGTCGAATGTTCCCAAAAAGGTCAATATGGATGAAATTTTAACATTTAATCTTTTGACTCTAAATGACTGTTCGATGTGAATTATGAATTTTTCAACTAAAATAAGTGTGTTTAAAGTCATTTCTGTGCCTGAAATTGGTCAAAATTGAATCTTTTGAGTAAGCAAAACTCTGTAAAAACGGCAATTTTGGTCACTGTGAGTGTTTAAAAAGTGGTTATCCAACATGAGGCACGATCCAATTGACATTTTGAATCATTTTTGGTACAGTTCAAAAAATCAATTTTCTGATCAAAAACGATGACTGTCGAACGTTCCCAAAGTGGTCAAAATGGTTGAAATTGAAGCATTTAATCTTTTGACTCTGAATGATTGTTGGACGTGAAATATGACTTTTTCAACTAAAATAAGTGTGTTTAAAGTTATTTCTGTGCCTGAAATTGGTCAAAATTGAAGCTTTTGAGTAAACAAAACTCTGTAAAAATGGCAATTTTGGTCACTGTAAGGGTTTAAAAATGTGGTTATCCAACATGAGGCACGATCCAATTGACATTTTGAATTATTTTTGGTACAGTCCAAAAAACTCAATTGTCTGATGAAAAACGGTGACTCCGGACCTGTTGAACGTTCCCAAAAAGGTCAATATGGATGAAATTTTAACATTTAATCTTTTGACTCTAAATGACTGTTTGATGTGAATTATGACTTTTTCATCTAAAATAAGTGTGTTTAAAGTCATTTCTGTGCCTGAAATTGCTCAAAATTGATGCTTTTGAGTAAGCAAAACTCTGTAAAACTGGCAATTATGGTCACTGTGAGGGTTTAAAAAGTGGTTATCCAACATGAGGCACGATCCCATTGACATTTTTAATCATTTTTGGTACAGGCCAAAAAATAAATTTTCTGATGAAAAACGATGACTCCGGACCTGTCGAACGTTCCCAAAATGGTCAATAGGGGTGAAATTTTAACATTTAATCTTTTGACTCTAAATGACTGTTGGATGTGAATTATGACTTTTTCAACAAAAATAAGTGTGTTTAAAGTCATTTCTGTGCCTGAAATTGGTAAAAATTGAAGATTTTGAGTAAGCAAAACTCTGTAAAAATTGCAATTTTGGTCACTGTGAGGGTTCAAAAAGTGGTTATCCAACATGAGGCACGATCCAATTGACATTTTGAATCATTTTTGGTACAGTTCAAAAAATCAATTTTCTGATCAAAAACGATGACTGTCGAACGTTCCCAAAGTGGTCAAAATGGATGAAATTAAAGCATTTAATCTTTTGACTCTGAATGATTGTTGGATGTGAATTATGACTTTTTCAACTAAAATAAGTGTGTTTAAAGTCATTTCTGTGCCTGAAATTGGTCAATATTTAAGATTTTGAGTAAGCAAAACTCTGTAAAAACGGCAATTTTGGTTACGGTGAGGGTTTCAAAAGTGGTTATTCAACATGAGGCACGATCCAATTGACATTTTGAATCATTTTTGGTACAGTCCAAAAAATCAATTTTCTGATGAAAAACGATGACTCCGGACCTGTCGAACGTTCCCAAAATGGTCAATATGGGTGAAATTTTAACATTTAATCTTTTGACTCTAAATGACTGTTGGATGTGAATTATGACTTTTTCAACTAAAATAAATGTGTTTAAAGTCATTTCTGTGCCTGAAATTGGTCAAAATTGAAGATTTTGAGTGAGCAAAACACTGTAAAAATTGCAATTTTGGTCACTGTGAGGGTTTAAAAAGTGGTTATCCAACATGAGGCACGATCCAATTGACATTTTGAATCATTTTTGGTACAGTCCAAAAAATCAATTTTCTGATGAAAAACGATGACTCCGGACCTGTCGAACGTTCCCAAAATGGACAATATGGATGAAATTTTAACATTTAATCTTTTGACTCTAAATGACTGTTGGATGTGATTTATGACTTTTTCAACTAAAATAAGTGTGCTTAAAGTCACTTCTGTGCCTGAAATCGGTCAAAATTGAAGCTTTTGAGTAAGCAAAACTCTGTAAAAAGGGCAATTTTGGTCACTGTGAGGGTTTAAAAAGTGGTTATCCAAGATGAGGCACGATCCCATTGACATTTTTAATCATTTTTGGTACAGGCCAAAAAATAAATTTTCTGATGAAAAACGATGACTGTCGAACGTTCCCAAAATGGTCAAAATGGATGAAATTGAAGCATTTAATCTTTTGACTCTGAATGATTGTTGGATGTGAATTATGACTTTTTCAACTAAAATAAGTGTTTTTAAAGTTATTTCTGTGCCTGAAATTGGTCAAAATTGTAGCTTTTGAGTAAGCAAAACTCTGTAAAACTGGCAATTATGGTCACTGTGAGGGTTTAAAAAGTGGTTATCCAACATGAGGCACGATCCAATTGATATTTTGAATCATTTTTGGTACAGTCCAAAAAATCAACTTTATGATGAAAAACGATGACTCCGGACCTGTCGAACGTTCCCAAAATGGTCAATATGGATGACATTTTAACATTTAATCTTTTGACTCTAAATGACTGTTGGATGTGAATTATGACTTTTTCAACTAAAATAAGTGTGTTTAAAGTCATTTATGTGCCTGAAATTGGTCAAAATTGAAGATTTTGAGTAAGCAAAACTCTGTAAAAATTGCAATTTTGGTCACTGTGAGGGTTCAAAAAGTGGTTATCCAACATGAGGCACGATCCAATTGACATTTTGAATCATTTTTGGTACAGTTCAAAAAATCAATTTTCTGATCAAAAACGATGACTGTCGAACGTTCCCAAAGTGGTCAAAATGGATGAAATTAAAGCATTTAATCTTTTGACTCTGAATGATTGTTGGATGTGAATTATGACTTTTTCAACTAAAATAAGTGTGTTTAAAGTCATTTCTGTGCCTGAAATTGGTCAATATTTAAGATTTTGAGTAAGCAAAACTCTGTAAAAACGGCAATTTTGGTTACGGTGAGGGTTTCAAAAGTGGTTATTCAACATGAGGCACGATCCAATTGACATTTTGAATCATTTTTGGTACAGTCCAAAAAATCAATTTTCTGATGAAAAACGATGACTCCGGACCTGTCGAACGTTCCCAAAATGGTCAATATGGGTGAAATTTTAACATTTAATCTTTTGACTCTAAATGACTGTTGGATGTGAATTATGACTTTTTCAACTAAAATAAGTGTGTTTAAAGTCATTTCTGTGCCTGAAATTGCTCAAAATTGAAGATTTTGAGTGAGCAAAACACTGTAAAAATTGCAATTTTGGTCACTGTGAGGGTTTAAAAAGTGGTTATCCAACATGAGGCACGATCCAATTGACATTTTGAATCATTTTTGGTACAGTCCAAAAAATCAATTTTCTGATGAAAAACGATGACTCCGGACCTGTCGAACGTTCCCAAAATGGACAATATGGATGAAATTTTAACATTTAATCTTTTGACTCTAAATGACTGTTGGATGTGATTTATGACTTTTTCAACTAAAATAAGTGTGCTTAAAGTCACTTCTGTGCCTGAAATCGGTCAAAATTGAAGCTTTTGAGTAAGCAAAACTCTGTAAAAAGGGCAATTTTGGTCACTGTGAGGGTTTAAAAAGTGGTTATCCAAGATGAGGCACGATCCCATTGACATTTTTAATCATTTTTGGTACAGGCCAAAAAATAAATTTTCGGATGAAAAACGATGACTGTCGAACGTTCCCAAAATGGTCAAAATGGATGAAATTGAAGCATTTAATCTTTTGACTCTGAATGATTGTTGGATGTGAATTATGACTTTTTCAACTAAAATAAGTGTTTTTAAAGTTATTTCTGTGCCTGAAATTGGTCAAAATTGTAGCTTTTGAGTAAGCAAAACTCTGTAAAACTGGCAATTATGGTCACTGTGAGGGTTTAAAAAGTGGTTATCCAACATGAGGCACGATCCAATTGATATTTTGAATCATTTTTGGTACAGTCCAAAAAATCAACTTTATGATGAAAAACGATGACTCCGGACCTGTCGAACGTTCCCAAAATGGTCAATATGGATGACATTTTAACATTTAATCTTTTGACTCTAAATGACTGTTGGATGTGAATTATGACTTTTTCAACTAAAATAAGTGTGTTTAAAGTCATTTATGTGCCTGAAATTGGTCAAAATTGAAGATTTTGAGTAAGCAAAACTCCGTAAAAATTGCAAATTTGGTCACTGTGAGGGTTTAAAAAGTGGTTATCCAACATGAGGCACAATCCAATTGACATTTTGAATCATTTTTGGTACAGTTCAAAAAATCAATTTTCTGATCAAAAACGATGACTCTGGACCTGTCGAACGTTCCCAAAATGGACAATATGTATGAAATTGTAGCATTTAATCTTTTGACTCTGAATGATTGTTGGGCGTGAAATATGACTTTTTCAACTAAAATAAGTGTGTTTAAAGTTATTTCTGTGCCTGAAATTGGTCAAAATTGAAGCTTCTGAGTAAGCAAAACTCTGTAAAAATGGCAATTTTGGTCACTGTGAGGGTTTAAAAATGTGGTTATCCAACATGAGGCACGATCCAATTGACATTTTGAATTATTTTTGGTACAGTCCAAAAAATCAATTTTCCGATGAAAAACGATGACTCCGGACCTGTCGAATGTTCCCAAAAAGGTCAATATGGATGAAATGTTAACATTTAATCTTTTGACTCTAAATGACTGTTCGATGTGAATTATGAATTTTTCAACTAAAATAAGTGTGTTTAAAGTCATTTCTGTGCCTGAAATTGCTCAAAATTGAAGCTTTAGAGTAAGCAAAACTCTGTAAAAATTGCAATTTTGGTCACTGTGAGGGTTTAAAAAGTGGTTATTCAACATAAGGCACGATCCAATTGACATTTTTAATCATTTTTGGTACAGGCCAAAAAATCAATTTTCTGATGAAAAACGATGACTCCGGACCTGTCGAACGTTCCCAAAATGGACAATATGGATGAAATTTTAACATTTAATCTTTTGACTCTAAATGACTGTTGGATGTGATTTATGACTTTTTCAACTAAAATAAGTGTGCTTAAAGTCACTTCTGTGCCTGAAATCGGTCAAAATTGAAGCTTTTGAGTAAGCAAAACTCTGTAAAAAGGGCAATTTTGGTCACTGTGAGGGTTTAAAAAGTGGTTATCCAAGATGAGGCACGATCCAATTGACATTTTGAATCATTTTTGGTACAGTTCAAAAAATCAATTTTCTGATCAAAAACGATGACTGTCGAACGTTCCCAAAATGGTCAAAATGGATGAAATTGAAGCATTTTATCTTTTGACTCTGAATGATTGTTGGATGTGAATTATGACTTTTTCAACTAAAATAAGTGTTTTTAAAGTTTATTCTGTGCCTGAAATTGGTCAAAATTGAAGCTTTTGAGTAAGCAAAACTCTGTAAAACTGGCAATTATGGTCACTGTGAGGGTTTAAAAAGTGGTTATCCAACATGAGGCATGATCCAATTGACATTTTTAATCATTTTTGGTACAGTCCAAAAAATCAGTTTTCTGATGAAAAACGATGACTCCGGACCTGTCGAACGTTCCCAAAATGGTCAATATGGATGCAATTTTAACATTTAATCTTTTGACTCTAAATGACTGTTCGATGTGAATTATGACTTTTTCAACTAAAATAAGTGTGTTTAAAGTCATTTCTGTGCCTGAAATTGCTCAAAATTGAAGCTTTTGAGTAAGCAAAGCTCTGTAAAAATTGCAATTTTGGTCACTGTGAGGGTTTAAAAAGTGGTTATTCAACATGAGGCACGATCCAATTGACATTTTTAATAATTTTTGGTACAGGCCAAAAAATCAATTTTCTGATGAAAAACGATGACTCCGGACCTGTCGAACGTTCCCAAAATGGACAATATGGATGAAATTTTAACATTTAATCTTTTGACTCTAAATGACTGTTGGATGTGATTTATGACTTTTTCAACTAAAATAAGTGTGCTTAAAGTCACTTCTGTGCCTGAAATCGGTCAAAATTGAAGCTTTTGAGTAAGCAAAACTCTGTAAAAAGGGCAATTTTGGTCACTGTGAGGGTTTAAAAAGTGGTTATCCAACATGAGGCACGATCCAATTGACATTTTGAATTATTTTTGGTACAGTCCAAAAAACTCAATTGTCTGATGAAAAACGGTGACTCCGGACCTGTCGAACTTTCCCAAAATTGTCAATATGGATAAAATTTTAACATTTAATCTTTTAACTCTAAATGACTGTTGGATGTGAATTATGACTTTTTCAACTAATATAAGTGTGTTTAAAGTCATTTCTGTGCCTGAAATTGGTCAAAATTGAAGATTTTGAGTAAGCAAAACTCTGTAAAAATTGCAATTTTGGTCACTGTGAGGGTTTAAAAAGTGGTTATTCAACATGAGGCACGATCCAATTGACATTTTGAATCATTTTTGGTACAGTTCAAAAAATCAATTTTCTGATCAAAAACGATGACTCTGGACCTGTCGAACGTTCCCAAAATGGACAATATGGATGAAATTGTAACATTTAATCTTTTGACTCTGAATGATTGTTGGACGTGAAATATGACTTTTTCAACTAAAATAAGTGTGTTTAAAGTTATTTCTGTGCCTGAAATTGGTCAAAATTGAAGCTTTTGAGTAAACAAAACTCTGTAAAAATGGCAATTTTGGTCACTGTAAGGGTTTAAAAATGTGGTTATCCAACATGAGGCACGATCCAATTGACATTTTGAATTATTTTTGGTACAGTCCAAAAAACTCAATTGTCTGATGAAAAACGGTGACTCCGGACCTGTTGAACGTTCCCAAAAAGGTCAATATGGATGAAATTTTAACATTTAATCTTTTGACTCTAAATGACTGTTTAATGTGAATTATGACTTTTTCAACTAAAATAAGTGTGTTTAAAGTCATTTCTGTGCCTGAAATTGCTCAAAATTGAAGCTTTTGAGTAAGCAAAACTCTGTAAAACTGGCAATTATGGTCACTGTGAGGGTTTAAAAAGTGGTTATCCAACATGAGGCACGATCCAATTGACATTTTGAATCATTTTTGGTACAGTCCAAAAAAATCAGTTTTCTGATGAAAAACGATGACTCCGGACCTGTCGAACGTTCCCAAAATGGTCAATATGGATGAAATTTTAACATTTTATCTTTTGACTCTAAATGACTGTTCGATGTGAATTATGACTTTTTCAACTAAAATAATTGTGTTTAAAGTCATTTCTGTGCCTGAAATTGGTCAATATTTAAGATTTTGAGTAAGCAAAACTCTGTAAAAACGGCAATTTTGGTTACTGTGAGGGTTTCAAAAGTGGTTATTCAACATGAGGCACGATCCAATTGACATTTTGAATCATTTTTGATACAGTCCAAAAAATCAATTTTCTGATAAAAAACGATGACTCCGGACCTGTCGAACGTTCCCAAAATGGTCAATATGGGTGAAATTTTAACATTTAATCTTTTGACTCTAAATGACTGTTGGATGTGAATTATGACTTTTTCAACTAAAATAAGTGTGTTTAAAGTCATTTCTGTGCCTGAAATTGGTCAAAATTGAAGATTTTGAGTAAGCAAAACTCTGTAAAAATTGCAATTTTGGTCACTGTGAGGGTTTAAAAAGTGGTAATCCAACATGAGGCACAATCCAATTGACATTTTGAATCATTTTTGGTACAGTTCAAAAAATGAATTTTCTGATCAAAAACGATGACTGTCGAACGTTCCCAAAGTGGTCAAAATGGATGAAATTGAAGCATTTAATCTTTTGACTCTGAATGATTGTTGGATGTGAATTATGACTTTTTCAACTAAAATAAGTGTGTTTAAAGTTATTTCTGTGCCTGAAATTGGTCAAAATTGAAGCTTTTGAGTAAGCAAAACTCTGTAAAACTGGCAATTATGTTCACTGTGAGGGTTTAAAAAGTGGTTATCCAACATGAGGCACGATCCAATTGACATTTTGAATCATTTTTGGTACAGTCCAAAAAATCAGTTTTCTGATGAAAAACGATGACTCCGGACCTGTCGAACGTTCCCTAAATGGTAAATATGGATGAAATTTTAACATTTAATCTTTTGACTCTAAATGACTGTTGGAGGTGAATAAAGACTTTTTCAACTAAAATAAGTGTGTTTAAAGTCATTTCTGTGCCTGAAATTGGTCAAAATTGAAGATTTTGAGTAAGCAAAACTTTGTAAAAATTGCAATTTTGGTCACTGTGAGGGTTTAAAAAGTGGTTATTCAACATGAGGCACGATCCAATTGACATTTTGAATAATTTTTGGTACAGTTCAAAAAATCAATTTTCTGATCAAAAACGATGACTCTGGACCTGTCGAACGTTCCCAAAATGGACAATATGGATGAAATTGTAGCATTCAATCTTTTGACTCTGAATGATTGTTGGACGTGAAATATGACTTTTTCAACTAAAATAAGTGTGTTTAAAGTTATTTCTGTGATTCAAATTGGTCAAAATTGAAGCTTTTGAGTAAGCAAAACTCTGAAAAAACTGCAATTTTGGTCACCGTGAGGGTTTAAAAAGTGGTTATCCAACATGAGGCACGATCCAATTGACATTTTGAATCATTTTTGGTACAGTCCAAAAAATCAATTGTCTGATGAGAAACGATGACTCCGGACGTGCCAAACGTTCCCAAAATGGTCAATATGGATGAAATTTTAACATTTAATCTTTTGACTCTAAATGACTGTTCGATGTGAATTTTGACTTTTTCAACGAAAATAATTGTGTTTAAAGTCATTTCTGTGCCTGAAATTGGTCAATATTTAAGATTTTGAGTAAGCAAAACTCTGTAAAAACGGCAATTTTGGTCACTGTGAGGGTTTCAAAAGTGGTTATTCAACATGAGGCACGATCCAATTGACAATTTGAATCATTTTTGGTACAGTCCAAAAAATCTATTTTCTGATGAAAAACGATGACTGTCGAACGTTCCCAAAATGGTCAAAATGGATGAAATTGAAGCATTTAATCTTTTGACTCTGAATGATTGTTGGATGTGAATTATGACTTTTTCAACTAAAATAAGTGTGTTTAAAGTAATTTCTGTGCCTGAAATTGGTCAAAATTGAAGCTTTTGAGTAAGCAAAACTCTGTAAAACTGGCAATTATGGTCACTGTGAGGGTTTAAAAAGTGGTTATCCAACATGAGGCACGATCCAATTGACATTGTGAATCATTTTTGGTACAGTCCAAAAAATCAGTTTTCTGATGAAAAACGATGACTCCGGACCTGTCGAACGTTCCCAAAATGGTCAATATGGATGAAATTTTAACATTTAATCTTTTGACTCTAAATGACTGTTGGATGTGAATAAAGACTTTTTCAACTAAAATAAGTGTGTTTAAAGTCATTTCTGTGCCTGAAATTGGTCAAAATTGAAGCTTTTGAGTAAACAAAACTCTGTAAAAATGGCAATTTTGGTCACTGTAAGGGTTTAAAAATGTGGTTATCCAACATGAGGCACGATCCAATTGACATTTTGAATTTTTTTTGGTACAGTCCAAAAAACTCAATTGTCTGATGAAAAACGGTGACTCCGGACCTGTCGAACGTTCCTAAAAAGGTCAATATGGATGAAATTTTAACATTTATTCTTTTGACTCTAAATGACTGTTTGATGTGAATTATGACTTTTTCAACTAAAATAAGTGTGTTTAAAGTCATTTCTGTGCCTGAAATTGCTCAAAATTGAAGCTTTTGAGTAAACAAAACTCTGTAAAACTGGCAAATTATGGTCACTGTGAGGGTTTAAAAAGTGGTTATCCAACATGAGGCACGATCCCATTGACATTTTGAATAATTTTTCGTACAGGCCAAAAAATCAGTTTTCTGATGAAAAACGATGACTCCGGACCTGTCGAACGTTCCCAAAATGGTCAATATGGATGAAATTTTAACATTTAATCTTTTGACTCTAAATGACTGTTGGATGTGAATAAAGACTTTTTCAACTAAAATAAGTGTGTTTAAAGTCATTTCTGTGCCTGAAATTGGTCAAAATTGAAGATTTTGAGTAAGCAAAACTCTGTAAAAATTGCAATTTTGGTCACTGTGAGGGTTTAAAAAGTGGTTATCCAACATGAGGCACGATCCAATTGATATTTTGAATCATTTTTGGTACAGTCCAAAAAATCAACTTTATGATGAAAAACGATGACTCCGGACCTGTCGAACGTTCCCAAAATGGTCAATATGGATGAAATTGAAGCATTTAATCTTTTGACTCTGAATGATTGTTGGATGTGAATTATGACTTTTTCAACTAAAATAAGTGTGTTTAAAGTTATTTCTGTGCCTGAAATTGGTCAAAATTGAAGCTTTTGAGTAAGCAAAACTCTGTAAAACTGGCAATTATGGTCACTGTGAGGGTTTAAAAAGTGGTTATGCAACATGATGCACGATCCAATTGACATTTTGAATCATTTTTGGTACAGTCCAAAAAACTCAATTGTCTGATGAAAAACGGTGACTCCGGACCTGTCGAACTTTCCCAAAATTGTCAATATGGATAAAATTTTAACATTTAATGTTTTGACTCTAAATGACTGTTGGATGTGAATTATGACTTTTTCAACTAAAATAAGTGTGTTTAAAGTCATTTCTGTGCCTGAAATTGGTCAAAATTGAAGATTTTGAGTAAGCAAAACTCTGTAAAAATTGAAATTTTGGTCACTGTGAGGGTTTAAAAAGTGGTTATTCAACATGAGGCACGATCCAATTGACATTTTGAATCATTTTTGGTACAGTTCAAAAAATCAATTTTCTGATCAAAAACGATGACTGTCGAACGTTCCCAAAGTGGTCAAAATGGTTGAAATTGAAGCATTTAATCTTTTGACTCTGAATGATTGTTGGATGTGAATTATGACTTTTTCAACTAAAATATGTGTGTTTAAAGTCATTTCTGTGCCTGAAATTGGTCAAAATTGAAGCTTTTGAGTAAACAAAACTCTGTAAAAATGGCAATTTTGGTCACTGTGAGTGTTTAAAAAGTGGTTATCCAACATGAGGCACGATCCAATTGACATTTTGAATTTTTTTTGGTACAGTCCAAAAAACTCAATTGTCTGATGAAAAACGGTGACTCCGGACCTGTCGAACGTTCCTAAAAAGGTCAATATGGATGAAATTTTAACATTTAATCTTTTGACTCTAAATGACTGTTTGATGTGAATTATGACTTTTTCAACTAAAATAAGTGTGTTTAAAGTCATTTCTGTGCCTGAAATTGCTCAAAATTGAAGCTTTTGAGTAAACAAAACTCTGTAAAACTGGCAAATTATGGTCACTGTGAGGGTTTAAAAAGTGGTTATCCAACATGAGGCACGATCCCATTGACATTTTGAATAATTTTTCGTACAGGCCAAAAAATCAGTTTTCTGATGAAAAACGATGACTCCGGACCTGTCGAACGTTCCCAAAATGGTCAATATGGATGAAATTTTAACATTTAATCTTTTGACTCTAAATGACTGTTGGATGTGAATAAAGACTTTTTCAACTAAAATAAGTGTGTTTAAAGTCATTTCTGTGCCTGAAATTGGTCAAAATTGAAGATTTTGAGTAAGCAAAACTCTGTAAAAATTGCAATTTTGGTCACTGTGAGGGTTTAAAAAGTGGGTATCCAACATGAGGCACGATCCAATTGATATTTTGAATCATTTTTGGTACAGTCCAAAAAATCAACTTTATGATGAAAAACGATGACTCCGGACCTGTCGAACGTTCCCAAAATGGTCAATATGGATGAAATTGAAGCATTTAATCTTTTGACTCTGAATGATTGTTGGATGTGAATTATGACTTTTTCAACTAAAATAAGTGTGTTTAAAGTTATTTCTGTGCCTGAAATTGGTCAAAATTGAAGCTTTTGAGTAAGCAAAACTCTGTAAAACTGGCAATTATGGTCACTGTGAGGGTTTAAAAAGTGGTTATGCAACATGATGCACGATCCAATTGACATTTTGAATCATTTTTGGTACAGTCCAAAAAACTCAATTGTCTGATGAAAAACGGTGACTCCGGACCTGTCGAACTTTCCCAAAATTGTCAATATGGATAAAATTTTAACATTTAATGTTTTGACTCTAAATGACTGTTGGATGTGAATTATGACTTTTTCAACTAAAATAAGTGTGTTTAAAGTCATTTCTGTGCCTGAAATTGGTCAAAATTGAAGATTTTGAGTAAGCAAAACTCTGTAAAAATTGAAATTTTGGTCACTGTGAGGGTTTAAAAAGTGGTTATTCAACATGAGGCACGATCCAATTGACAATTTGAATCATTTTTGGTACAGTCCAAAAAATCTATTTTCTGATGAAAAACGATGACTGTCGAACGTTCCCAAAATGGTCAAAATGGATGAAATTGAAGCATTTAATCTTTTGACTCTGAATGATTGTTGGATGTGAATTATGACTTTTTCAACTAAAATAAGTGTGTTTAAAGTAATTTCTGTGCCTGAAATTGGTCAAAATTGAAGCTTTTGAGTAAGCAAAACTCTGTAAAACTGGCAATTATGGTCACTGTGAGGGTTTAAAAAGTGGTTATCCAACATGAGGCACGATCCAATTGACATTTTGAATCATTTTTGGTACAGTCCAAAAAATCAGTTTTCTGATGAAAAACGATGACTCCGGACCTGTCGAACGTTCCCAAAATGGTCAATATGGATGAAATTTTAACATTTAATCTTTTGACTCTAAATGACTGTTGGATGTGAATAAAGACTTTTTCAACTAAAATAAGTGTGTTTAAAGTCATTTCTGTGCCTGAAATTGGTCAAAATTGAAGCTTTTGAGTAAACAAAACTCTGTAAAACTGGCAAATTATGGTCACTGTGAGGGTTTAAAAAGTGATTATCCAACATGAGGCACGATCCCATTGACATTTTGAATAATTTTTCGTACAGGCCAAAAAATCAGTTTTCTGATGAAAAACGATGACTCCGGACCTGTCGAACGTTCCCAAAATGGTCAATATGGATGAAATTTTAACATTTAATCTTTTGACTCTAAATGACTGTTGGATGTGAATAAAGACTTTTTCAACTAAAATAAGTGTGTTTAAAGTCATTTCTGTGCCTGAAATTGGTCAAAATTGAAGATTTTGAGTAAGCAAAACTCTGTAAAAATTGCAATTTTGGTCACTGTGAGGGTTTAAAAAGTGGTTATCCAACATGAGGCACGATCCAATTGATATTTTGAATCATTTTTGGTACAGTCCAAAAAATCAACTTTATGATGAAAAACGATGACTCCGGACCTGTCGAACGTTCCCAAAATGGTCAATATGGATGAAATTGAAGCATTTAATCTTTTGACTCTGAATGATTGTTGGATGTGAATTATGACTTTTTCAACTAAAATAAGTGTGTTTAAAGTTATTTCTGTGCCTGAAATTGGTCAAAATTGAAGCTTTTGAGTAAGCAAAACTCTGTAAAACTGGCAATTATGGTCACTGTGAGGGTTTAAAAAGTGGTTATGCAACATGATGCACGATCCAATTGACATTTTGAATCATTTTTGGTACAGTCCAAAAAACTCAATTGTCTGATGAAAAACGGTGACTCCGGACCTGTCGAACTTTCCCAAAATTGTCAATATGGATAAAATTTTAACATTTAATGTTTTGACTCTAAATGACTGTTGGATGTGAATTATGACTTTTTCAACTAAAATAAGTGTGTTTAAAGTCATTTCTGTGCCTGAAATTGGTCAAAATTGAAGATTTTGAGTAAGCAAAACTCTGTAAAAATTGAAATTTTGGTCACTGTGAGGGTTTAAAAAGTGGTTATTCAACATGAGGCACGATCCAATTGACATTTTGAATCATTTTTGGTACAGTTCAAAAAATCAATTTTCTGATCAAAAACGATGACTCTGGACCTGTCGAACGTTCCCAAAATGGACAATATGGATGAAATTGTAGCATTTAATCTTTTGACTCTGAATGATTGTTGGACGTGAAATATGACTTTTTCAACTAAAATAAGTGTGTTTAAAGTTATTTCTGTGCCTGAAATTGGTCAAAATTGAAGCTTTTGAGTAAGCAAAACTCTGTAAAAATTGCAATTTTGGTCACTGTGAGTGTTTAAAAAGTGGTTATCCAACATGAGGCACGATCCAATTGACATTTTGAATCATTTTTGGTACAGTTCAAAAAATCAATTTTCTGATCAAAAACGATGACTGTCGAACGTTCCCAAAGTGGTCAAAATGGTTGAAATTGAAGCATTTAATCTTTTGACTCTGAATGATTGTTGGATGTGAATTATGACTTTTTCAACTAAAATAAGTGTGTTTAAAGTTATTTCTGTGCCTGAAATTGGTCAAAATTGAATCTTTTGAGTAAGCAAAACTCTGTAAAAACGGCAATTTTGGTCACTGTGAGTGTTTAAAAAGTGGTTATCCAACATGAGGCACGATCCAATTGACATTTTGAATCATTTTTGGTACAGTTCAAAAAATCAATTTTCTGATCAAAAACGATGACTGTCGAACGTTCCCAAAGTGGTCAAAATGGTTGAAATTGAAGCATTTAATCTTTTGACTCTGAATGATTGTTGGATGTGAATTATGACTTTTTCAACTAAAATATGTGTGTTTAAAGTCATTTCTGTGCCTGAAATTGGTCAAAATTGAAGATTTTGAGTAAGCAAAACTCTGTAAAAAATGCAATTTTGGTCACTGTGAGGGTTTAAAAAGTGGTTATCCAACATGAGGCACGATCCAATTGACATTTTGAATCATTTTTGGTACAGTTCAAAAAATCAATTTTCTGATCAAAAACGATGACTGTCGAACGTTCCCAAAGTGGTCAAAATGGATGAAATTGAAGCATTTAATCTTTTGACTCTGAATGATTGTTGGATGTGAATTATGACTTTTTCAACTAAAATAAGTGTGTTTAAAGTCATTTCTGTGCCTGAAATTGGTCAATGTTTAAGATTTTGAGTAAGCAAAACTCTGTAAAAACGGCAATTTTGGTTACTGTGAGGGTTTCAAAAGTGGTTATTCAACATGAGGCACGATCCAATTGACATTTTGAATCATTTTTGGTACAGTCCAAAAAATCAATTTTCTGATGAAAAACGATGACTCAGGACCTGTCGAACGTTCCCAAAATGGTCAATATGGGTGAAATTTTAACATTTAATCTTTTGACTCTAAATGACTGTTGGATGTGAATTATGACTTTTTCAACTAAAATAAGTGTGTTTAAAGTCATTTCTGTGCCTGAAATTGGTCAAAATTGAAGATTTTGAGTGAGCAAAACTCTGTAAAAATTGCAATTTTGGTCACTGTGAGGGTTTAAAAAGTGGTTATCCAACATGAGGCACGATCCAATTGACATTTTGAATCATTTTTGGTACAGTCCAAAAAATCAATTTTCTGATGAAAAACGATGACTCCGGACCTGTCGAACGTTCCCAAAATGGTCAATATGGATGAAATTTTAACATTTAATCTTTTGACTCTAAATGACTGTTGGATGTGATTTATGACTTTTTCAACTAAAATAAGTGTGCTTAAAGTCACTTCTGTGCCTGAAATCGGTCAAAATTGAAGCTTTTGAGTAAGCAAAACTCTGTAAAAAGGGCAATTTTGGTCACTGTGAGGGTTTAAAAAGTGGTTATCCAAGATGAGGCACGATCCCATTGACATTTTTAATCATTTTTGGTACAGGCCAAAAAATAAATTTTCTGATGAAAAACGATGACTGTCGAACGTTCCCAAAATGGTCAAAATGGATGAAATTGAAGCATTTAATCTTTTGACTCTGAATGATTGTTGGATGTGAATTATGACTTTTTCAACTAAAATAAGTGTTTTTAAAGTTATTTCTGTGCCTGAAATTGGTCAAAATTGAAGCTTTTGAGTAAGCAAAACTCAGTAAAACTGGCAATTATGGTCACTGTGAGGGTTTAAAAAGTGGTTATCCAACATGAGGCACAATCCAATTGATATTTTGAATCATTTTTGGTACAGTCCAAAAAATCTACTTTATGATGAAAAACGATGACTCCGGACCTGTCGAACGTTCCCAAAATGGTCAATATGGATGACATTTTAACATTTAATCTTTTGACTCTAAATGACTGTTGGATGTGAATTATGACTTTTTCAACTAAAATAAGTGTGTTTAAAGTTATTTCTGTGCCTGAAATTGGTCAAAATTGAAGCTTCTGAGTAAGCAAAACTCTGTAAAACTGGCAATTATGGTCACTGTGAGGGTTTAAAAAGTGGTTATCCAACATGAGGCACGATCCAATTGATATTTTGAATCATTTTTGGTACAGTCCAAAAAATCAACTTTATGATGAAAAACGATGACTCCGGACCTGTCGAAAGTTCCCAAAATGGTCAATATGGGTGAAATTTTAACATTTAATCTTTTGACTCTAAATGACTGTTGGATGTGAATTATGACTTTTTCAACTAAAATAAGTGTGTTTAAAGTCATTTCTGTGCCTGAAATTGGTCAAAATTGAAGATTTTGAGTGAGCAAAACTCTGTAAAAATTGCAATTTTGGTCACTGTGAGGGTTTAAAAAGTGGTTATCCAACATGAGGCACGATCCAATTGACATTTTGAATCATTTTTGGTACAGTCCAAAAAATCAATTTTCTGATGAAAAACGATGACTCCGGACCTGTCGAACGTTCCCAAAATGGTCAATATGGATGAAATTTTAACATTTAATCTTTTGACTCTAAATGACTGTTGGATGTGATTTATAACTTTTTCAACTAAAATAAGTGTGCTTAAAGTCACTTCTGTGCCTGAAATCGGTCAAAATTGAAGCTTTTGAGTAAGCAAAACTCTGTAAAAAGGGCAATTTTGGTCACTGTGAGGGTTTAAAAAGTGGTTATCCAAGATGAGGCACGATCCCATTGACATTTTTAATCATTTTTGGTACAGGCCAAAAAATAAATTTTCTGATGAAAAACGATGACTGTCGAACGTTCCCAAAATGGTCAAAATGGATGAAATTGAAGCATTTAATCTTTTGACTCTGAATGATTGTTGGATGTGAATTATGACTTTTTCAACTAAAATAAGTGTTTTTAAAGTTATTTCTGTGCCTGAAATTGGTCAAAATTGAAGCTTTTGAGTAAGCAAAACTCAGTAAAACTGGCAATTATGGTCACTGTGAGGGTTTAAAAAGTGGTTATCCAACATGAGGCACAATCCAATTGATATTTTGAATCATTTTTGGTACAGTCCAAAAAATCAACTTTATGATGAAAAACGATGACTCCGGACCTGTCGAACGTTCCCAAAATGGTCAATATGGATGACATTTTAACATTTAATCTTTTGACTCTAAATGACTGTTGGATGTGAATTATGACTTTTTCAACTAAAATAAGTGTGTTTAAAGTTATTTCTGTGCCTGAAATTGGTCAAAATTGAAGCTTCTGAGTAAGCAAAACTCTGTAAAACTGGCAATTATGGTCACTGTGAGGGTTTAAAAAGTGGTTATCCAACATGAGGCACGATCCAATTGATATTTTGAATCATTTTTGGTACAGTCCAAAAAATCAACTTTATGATGAAAAACGATGACTCCGGACCTGTCGAAAGTTCCCAAAATGGTCAATATGGGTGAAATTTTAACATTTAATCTTTTGACTCTAAATGACTGTTGGATGTGAATTATGACTTTTTC
Organism: Lissotriton helveticus; assembly: GCF_964261635.1. Lineage (NCBI taxonomy): Eukaryota > Metazoa > Chordata > Amphibia > Caudata > Salamandridae > Lissotriton > Lissotriton helveticus. The sequence goes on along the minus strand of NC_136059.1, from coordinate 1,424,732,160 downwards.
AACTAAAATAAGTGTGTTTAAAGTCATTTCTGTGCCTGAAATTGGTCAAAATTGAAGATTTTGAGTAAGCAAAACTTTGTAAAAATTGCAATTTTGGTCACTGTGAGGGTTTAAAAAGTGGTTATCCAACATGAGGCACGATCCAATTGACATTTTGAATCATTTTTGGTACAGTCCAAAAAATCAATTTTCTGATGAAAAACGATGACTCCGGACCTGTCGAACGTTCCCAAAATGGTCAATATGGATGAAATTTTAACATTTAATCTTTTGACTCTAAATGACTGTTGGATGTGAATAAAGACTTTTTCAACTAAAATAAGTGTGTTTAAAGTCATTTCTGTGCCTGAAATTGGTCAAAATTGAAGCTTTTGAGTAAACAAAACTCTGTAAAACTGGCAAATTATGGTCACTGTGAGGGTTTAAAAAGTGGTTATCCAACATGAGGCACGATCCCATTGACATTTTGAATAATTTTTCGTACAGGCCAAAAAATCAGTTTTCTGATGAAAAACGATGACTCCGGACCTGTCGAACGTTCCCAAAATGGTCAATATGGATGAAATTTTAACATTTAATCTTTTGACTCTAAATGACTGTTGGATGTGAATAAAGACTTTTTCAACTAAAATAAGTGTGTTTAAAGTCATTTCTGTGCCTGAAATTGGTCAAAATTGAAGATTTTGAGTAAGCAAAACTCTGTAAAAATTGCAATTTTGGTCACTGTGAGGGTTTAAAAAGTGGTTATCCAACATGAGGCACGATCCAATTGATATTTTGAATCATTTTTGGTACAGTCCAAAAAATCAACTTTATGATGAAAAACGATGACTCCGGACCTGTCGAACGTTCCCAAAATGGTCAATATGGATGAAATTGAAGCATTTAATCTTTTGACTCTGAATGATTGTTGGATGTGAATTATGACTTTTTCAACTAAAATAAGTGTGTTTAAAGTTATTTCTGTGCCTGAAATTGGTCAAAATTGAAGCTTTTGAGTAAGCAAAACTCTGTAAAACTGGCAATTATGGTCACTGTGAGGGTTTAAAAAGTGGTTATGCAACATGATGCACGATCCAATTGACATTTTGAATCATTTTTGGTACAGTCCAAAAAACTCAATTGTCTGATGAAAAACGGTGACTCCGGACCTGTCGAACTTTCCCAAAATTGTCAATATGGATAAAATTTTAACATTTAATGTTTTGACTCTAAATGACTGTTGGATGTGAATTATGACTTTTTCAACTAAAATAAGTGTGTTTAAAGTCATTTCTGTGCCTGAAATTGGTCAAAATTGAAGATTTTGAGTAAGCAAAACTCTGTAAAAATTGAAATTTTGGTCACTGTGAGGGTTTAAAAAGTGGTTATTCAACATGAGGCACGATCCAATTGACATTTTGAATCATTTTTGGTACAGTTCAAAAAATCAATTTTCCGATCAAAAACGATGACTCTGGACCTGTCGAACGTTCCCAAAATGGACAATATGGATGAAATTGTAGCATTTAATCTTTTGACTCTGAATGATTGTTGGACGTGAAATATGACTTTTTCAACTAAAATAAGTGTGTTTAAAGTTATTTCTGTGCCTGAAATTGGTCAAAATTGAAGCTTTTGAGTAAGCAAAACTCTGTAAAAATTGCAATTTTGGTCACTGTGAGTGTTTAAAAAGTGGTTATCCAACATGAGGCACGATCCAATTGACATTTTGAATCATTTTTGGTACAGTTCAAAAAATCAATTTTCTGATCAAAAACGATGACTGTCGAACGTTCCCAAAGTGGTCAAAATGGTTGAAATTGAAGCATTTAATCTTTTGACTCTGAATGATTGTTGGATGTGAATTATGACTTTTTCAACTAAAATAAGTGTGTTTAAAGTTATTTCTGTGCCTGAAATTGGTCAAAATTGAATCTTTTGAGTAAGCAAAACTCTGTAAAAACTGGCAATTATGGTCACTGTGAGGGTTTAAAAAGTGGTTATGCAACATGATGCACGATCCAATTGACATTTTGAATCATTTTTGGTACAGTCCAAAAAACTCAATTGTCTGATGAAAAACGGTGACTCCGGACCTGTCGAACTTTCCCAAAATTGTCAATATGGATAAAATTTTAACATTTAATGTTTTGACTCTAAATGACTGTTGGATGTGAATTATGACTTTTTCAACTAAAATAAGTGTGTTTAAAGTCATTTCTGTGCCTGAAATTGGTCAAAATTGAAGATTTTGAGTAAGCAAAACTCTGTAAAAATTGAAATTTTGGTCACTGTGAGGGTTTAAAAAGTGGTTATTCAACATGAGGCACGATCCAATTGACATTTTGAATCATTTTTGGTACAGTTCAAAAAATCAATTTTCTGATCAAAAACGATGACTCTGGACCTGTCGAACGTTCCCAAAATGGACAATATGGATGAAATTGTAGCATTTAATCTTTTGACTCTGAATGATTGTTGGACGTGAAATATGACTTTTTCAACTAAAATAAGTGTGTTTAAAGTTATTTCTGTGCCTGAAATTGGTCAAAATTGAAGCTTTTGAGTAAGCAAAACTCTGTAAAAATTGCAATTTTGGTCACTGTGAGTGTTTAAAAAGTGGTTATCCAACATGAGGCACGATCCAATTGACATTTTGAATCATTTTTGGTACAGTTCAAAAAATCAATTTTCTGATCAAAAACGATGACTGTCGAACGTTCCCAAAGTGGTCAAAATGGTTGAAATTGAAGCATTTAATCTTTTGACTCTGAATGATTGTTGGATGTGAATTATGACTTTTTCAACTAAAATAAGTGTGTTTAAAGTTATTTCTGTGCCTGAAATTGGTCAAAATTGAATCTTTTGAGTAAGCAAAACTCTGTAAAAACGGCAATTTTGGTCACTGTGAGTGTTTAAAAAGTGGTTATCCAACATGAGGCACGATCCAATTGACATTTTGAATCATTTTTGGTACAGTTCAAAAAATCAATTTTCTGATCAAAAACGATGACTGTCGAACGTTCCCAAAGTGGTCAAAATGGTTGAAATTGAAGCATTTAATCTTTTGACTCTGAATGATTGTTGGATGTGAATTATGACTTTTTCAACTAAAATATGTGTGTTTAAAGTCATTTCTGTGCCTGAAATTGGTCAAAATTGAAGATTTTGAGTAAGCAAAACTCTGTAAAAAATGCAATTTTGGTCACTGTGAGGGTTTAAAAAGTGGTTATCCAACATGAGGCACGATCCAATTGACATTTTGAATCATTTTTGGTACAGTTCAAAAAATCAATTTTCTGATCAAAAACGATGACTGTCGAACGTTCCCAAAGTGGTCAAAATGGATGAAATTGAAGCATTTAATCTTTTGACTCTGAATGATTGTTGGATGTGAATTATGACTTTTTCAACTAAAATAAGTGTGTTTAAAGTCATTTCTGTGCCTGAAATTGGTCAATGTTTAAGATTTTGAGTAAGCAAAACTCTGTAAAAACGGCAATTTTGGTTACTGTGAGGGTTTCAAAAGTGGTTATTCAACATGAGGCACGATCCAATTGACATTTTGAATCATTTTTGGTACAGTCCAAAAAATCAATTTTCTGATGAAAAACGATGACTCAGGACCTGTCGAACGTTCCCAAAATGGTCAATATGGGTGAAATTTTAACATTTAATCTTTTGACTCTAAATGACTGTTGGATGTGAATTATGACTTTTTCAACTAAAATAAGTGTGTTTAAAGTCATTTCTGTGCCTGAAATTGGTCAAAATTGAAGATTTTGAGTGAGCAAAACTCTGTAAAAATTGCAATTTTGGTCACTGTGAGGGTTTAAAAAGTGGTTATCCAACATGAGGCACGATCCAATTGACATTTTGAATCATTTTTGGTACAGTCCAAAAAATCAATTTTCTGATGAAAAACGATGACTCCGGACCTGTCGAACGTTCCCAAAATGGTCAATATGGATGAAATTTTAACATTTAATCTTTTGACTCTAAATGACTGTTGGATGTGATTTATGACTTTTTCAACTAAAATAAGTGTGCTTAAAGTCACTTCTGTGCCTGAAATCGGTCAAAATTGAAGCTTTTGAGTAAGCAAAACTCTGTAAAAAGGGCAATTTTGGTCACTGTGAGGGTTTAAAAAGTGGTTATCCAAGATGAGGCACGATCCCATTGACATTTTTAATCATTTTTGGTACAGGCCAAAAAATAAATTTTCTGATGAAAAACGATGACTGTCGAACGTTCCCAAAATGGTCAAAATGGATGAAATTGAAGCATTTAATCTTTTGACTCTGAATGATTGTTGGATGTGAATTATGACTTTTTCAACTAAAATAAGTGTTTTTAAAGTTATTTCTGTGCCTGAAATTGGTCAAAATTGAAGCTTTTGAGTAAGCAAAACTCAGTAAAACTGGCAATTATGGTCACTGTGAGGGTTTAAAAAGTGGTTATCCAACATGAGGCACAATCCAATTGATATTTTGAATCATTTTTGGTACAGTCCAAAAAATCTACTTTATGATGAAAAACGATGACTCCGGACCTGTCGAACGTTCCCAAAATGGTCAATATGGATGACATTTTAACATTTAATCTTTTGACTCTAAATGACTGTTGGATGTGAATTATGACTTTTTCAACTAAAATAAGTGTGTTTAAAGTTATTTCTGTGCCTGAAATTGGTCAAAATTGAAGCTTCTGAGTAAGCAAAACTCTGTAAAACTGGCAATTATGGTCACTGTGAGGGTTTAAAAGTGGTTATCCAACATGAGGCACGATCCAATTGATATTTTGAATCATTTTTGGTACAGTCCAAAAAATCAACTTTATGATGAAAAACGATGACTCCGGACCTGTCGAAAGTTCCCAAAATGGTCAATATGGGTGAAATTTTAACATTTAATCTTTTGACTCTAAATGACTGTTGGATGTGAATTATGACTTTTTCAACTAAAATAAGTGTGTTTAAAGTCATTTCTGTGCCTGAAATTGGTCAAAATTGAAGATTTTGAGTGAGCAAAACTCTGTAAAAATTGCAATTTTGGTCACTGTGAGGGTTTAAAAAGTGGTTATCCAACATGAGGCACGATCCAATTGACATTTTGAATCATTTTTGGTACAGTCCAAAAAATCAATTTTCTGATGAAAAACGATGACTCCGGACCTGTCGAACGTTCCCAAAATGGTCAATATGGATGAAATTTTAACATTTAATCTTTTGACTCTAAATGACTGTTGGATGTGATTTATAACTTTTTCAACTAAAATAAGTGTGCTTAAAGTCACTTCTGTGCCTGAAATCGGTCAAAATTGAAGCTTTTGAGTAAGCAAAACTCTGTAAAAAGGGCAATTTTGGTCACTGTGAGGGTTTAAAAAGTGGTTATCCAAGATGAGGCACGATCCCATTGACATTTTTAATCATTTTTGGTACAGGCCAAAAAATAAATTTTCTGATGAAAAACGATGACTGTCGAACGTTCCCAAAATGGTCAAAATGGATGAAATTGAAGCATTTAATCTTTTGACTCTGAATGATTGTTGGATGTGAATTATGACTTTTTCAACTAAAATAAGTGTTTTTAAAGTTATTTCTGTGCCTGAAATTGGTCAAAATTGAAGCTTTTGAGTAAGCAAAACTCAGTAAAACTGGCAATTATGGTCACTGTGAGGGTTTAAAAAGTGGTTATCCAACATGAGGCACAATCCAATTGATATTTTGAATCATTTTTGGTACAGTCCAAAAAATCAACTTTATGATGAAAAACGATGACTCCGGACCTGTCGAACGTTCCCAAAATGGTCAATATGGATGACATTTTAACATTTAATCTTTTGACTCTAAATGACTGTTGGATGTGAATTATGACTTTTTCAACTAAAATAAGTGTGTTTAAAGTTATTTCTGTGCCTGAAATTGGTCAAAATTGAAGCTTCTGAGTAAGCAAAACTCTGTAAAACTGGCAATTATGGTCACTGTGAGGGTTTAAAAAGTGGTTATCCAACATGAGGCACGATCCAATTGATATTTTGAATCATTTTTGGTACAGTCCAAAAAATCAACTTTATGATGAAAAACGATGACTCCGGACCTGTCGAAAGTTCCCAAAATGGTCAATATGGGTGAAATTTTAACATTTAATCTTTTGACTCTAAATGACTGTTGGATGTGAATTATGACTTTTTCAACTAAAATAAGTGTGTTTAAAGTCATTTCTGTGCCTGAAATTGGTCAAAATTGAAGATTTTGAGTAAGCAAAACTTTGTAAAAATTGCAATTTTGGTCACTGTGAGGGTTTAAAAAGTGGTTATCCAACATGAGGCACGATCCAATTGACATTTTGAATCATTTTTGGTACAGTCCAAAAAATCAATTTTCTGATGAAAAACGATGACTCCGGACCTGTCGAACGTTCCCAAAATGGTCAATATGGATGAAATTTTAACATTTAATCTTTTGACTCTAAATGACTGTTGGATGTGAATAAAGACTTTTTCAACTAAAATAAGTGTGTTTAAAGTCATTTCTGTGCCTGAAATTGGTCAAAATTGAAGCTTTTGAGTAAACAAAACTCTGTAAAACTGGCAAATTATGGTCACTGTGAGGGTTTAAAAAGTGGTTATCCAACATGAGGCACGATCCCATTGACATTTTGAATAATTTTTCGTACAGGCCAAAAAATCAGTTTTCTGATGAAAAACGATGACTCCGGACCTGTCGAACGTTCCCAAAATGGTCAATATGGATGAAATTTTAACATTTAATCTTTTGACTCTAAATGACTGTTGGATGTGAATAAAGACTTTTTCAACTAAAATAAGTGTGTTTAAAGTCATTTCTGTGCCTGAAATTGGTCAAAATTGAAGATTTTGAGTAAGCAAAACTCTGTAAAAATTGCAATTTTGGTCACTGTGAGGGTTTAAAAAGTGGTTATCCAACATGAGGCACGATCCAATTGATATTTTGAATCATTTTTGGTACAGTCCAAAAAATCAACTTTATGATGAAAAACGATGACTCCGGACCTGTCGAACGTTCCCAAAATGGTCAATATGGATGAAATTGAAGCATTTAATCTTTTGACTCTGAATGATTGTTGGATGTGAATTATGACTTTTTCAACTAAAATAAGTGTGTTTAAAGTTATTTCTGTGCCTGAAATTGGTCAAAATTGAAGCTTTTGAGTAAGCAAAACTCTGTAAAACTGGCAATTATGGTCACTGTGAGGGTTTAAAAAGTGGTTATGCAACATGATGCACGATCCAATTGACATTTTGAATCATTTTTGGTACAGTCCAAAAAACTCAATTGTCTGATGAAAAACGGTGACTCCGGACCTGTCGAACTTTCCCAAAATTGTCAATATGGATAAAATTTTAACATTTAATGTTTTGACTCTAAATGACTGTTGGATGTGAATTATGACTTTTTCAACTAAAATAAGTGTGTTTAAAGTCATTTCTGTGCCTGAAATTGGTCAAAATTGAAGATTTTGAGTAAGCAAAACTCTGTAAAAATTGAAATTTTGGTCACTGTGAGGGTTTAAAAAGTGGTTATTCAACATGAGGCACGATCCAATTGACATTTTGAATCATTTTTGGTACAGTTCAAAAAATCAATTTTCCGATCAAAAACGATGACTCTGGACCTGTCGAACGTTCCCAAAATGGACAATATGGATGAAATTGTAGCATTTAATCTTTTGACTCTGAATGATTGTTGGACGTGAAATATGACTTTTTCAACTAAAATAAGTGTGTTTAAAGTTATTTCTGTGCCTGAAATTGGTCAAAATTGAAGCTTTTGAGTAAGCAAAACTCTGTAAAAATTGCAATTTTGGTCACTGTGAGTGTTTAAAAAGTGGTTATCCAACATGAGGCACGATCCAATTGACATTTTGAATCATTTTTGGTACAGTTCAAAAAATCAATTTTCTGATCAAAAACGATGACTGTCGAACGTTCCCAAAGTGGTCAAAATGGTTGAAATTGAAGCATTTAATCTTTTGACTCTGAATGATTGTTGGATGTGAATTATGACTTTTTCAACTAAAATAAGTGTGTTTAAAGTTATTTCTGTGCCTGAAATTGGTCAAAATTGAATCTTTTGAGTAAGCAAAACTCTGTAAAAACGGCAATTTTGGTCACTGTGAGTGTTTAAAAAGTGGTTATCCAACATGAGGCACGATCCAATTGACATTTTGAATCATTTTTGGTACAGTTCAAAAAATCAATTTTCTGATCAAAAACGATGACTGTCGAACGTTCCCAAAGTGGTCAAAATGGTTGAAATTGAAGCATTTAATCTTTTGACTCTGAATGATTGTTGGATGTGAATTATGACTTTTTCAACTAAAATATGTGTGTTTAAAGTCATTTCTGTGCCTGAAATTGGTCAAAATTGAAGATTTTGAGTAAGCAAAACTCTGTAAAAAACTGCAATTTTGGTCACTGTGAGGGTTTAAAAAGTGGTTATCCAACATGAGGCACGATCCAATTGACATTTTGAATCATTTTTGGTACAGTTCAAAAAATCAATTTTCTGATCAAAAACGATGACTGTCGAACGTTCCCAAAGTGGTCAAAATGGATGAAATTGAAGCATTTAATCTTTTGACTCTGAATGATTGTTGGATGTGAATTATGACTTTTTCAACTAAAATAAGTGTGTTTAAAGTCATTTCTGTGCCTGAAATTGGTCAATATTTAAGATTTTGAGTAAGCAAAACTCTGTAAAAACGGCAATTTTGGTTACTGTGAGGGTTTCAAAAGTGGTTATTCAACATGAGGCACGATCCAATTGACATTTTGAATCATTTTTGGTACAGTCCAAAAAATCAATTTTCTGATGAAAAACGATGACTCCGGACCTGTCGAACGTTCCCAAAATGGTCAATATGGGTGAAATTTTAACATTTAATCTTTTGACTCTAAATGACTGTTGGATGTGAATTATGACTTTTTCAACTAAAATAAGTGTGTTTAAAGTCATTTCTGTGCCTGAAATTGGTCAAAATTGAAGATTTTGAGTGAGCAAAACTCTGTAAAAATTGCAATTTTGGTCACTGTGAGGGTTTAAAAAGTGGTTATCCAACATGAGGCACGATCCAATTGACATTTTGAATCATTTTTGGTACAGTCCAAAAAATCAATTTTCTGATGAAAAACGATGACTCCGGACCTGTCGAACGTTCCCAAAATGGTCAATATGGATGAAATTTTAACATTTAATCTTTTGACTCTAAATGACTGTTGGATGTGATTGATGACTTTTTCAACTAAAATAAGTGTGCTTAAAGTCACTTCTGTGCCTGAAATCGGTCAAAATTGAAGCTTTTGAGTAAGCAAAACTCTGTAAAAAGGGCAATTTTGGTCACTGTGAGGGTTTAAAAAGTGGTTATCCAAGATGAGGCACGATCCCATTGACATTTTTAATCATTTTTGGTACAGGCCAAAAAATAAATTTTCTGAAGAAAAACGATGACTGTCGAACGTTCCCAAAATGGTCAAAATGGATGAAATTGAAGCATTTAATCTTTTGACTCTGAATGATTGTTGGATGTGAATTATGACTTTTTCAACTAAAATAAGTGTTTTTAAAGTTATTTCTGTGCCTGAAATTGGTCAAAATTGAAGCTTTTGAGTAAGCAAAACTCAGTAAAACTGGCAATTATGGTCACTGTGAGGGTTTAAAAAGTGGTTATCCAACATGAGGCACAATCCAATTGATATTTTGAATCATTTTTGGTACAGTCCAAAAAATCAACTTTATGATGAAAAACGATGACTCCGGACCTGTCGAACGTTCCCAAAATGGTCAATATGGATGACATTTTAACATTTAATCTTTTGACTCTAAATGACTGTTGGATGTGAATTATGACTTTTTCAACTAAAATAAGTGTGTTTAAAGTTATTTCTGTGCCTGAAATTGGTCAAAATTGAAGCTTCTGAGTAAGCAAAACTCTGTAAAACTGGCAATTATGGTCACTGTGAGGGTTTAAAAAGTGGTTATCCAACATGAGGCACGATCCAATTGATATTTTGAATCATTTTTGGTACAGTCCAAAAAATCAACTTTATGATGAAAAACGATGACTCCGGACCTGTCGAAAGTTCCCAAAATGGTCAATATGGGTGAAATTTTAACATTTAATCTTTTGACTCTAAATGACTGTTGGATGTGAATTATGACTTTTTCAACTAAAATAAGTGTGTTTAAAGTCATTTCTGTGCCTGAAATTGGTCAAAATTGAAGATTTTGAGTAAGCAAAACTTTGTAAAAATTGCAATTTTGGTCACTGTGAGGGTTTAAAAAGTGGTTATCCAACATGAGGCACGATCCAATTGACATTTTGAATCATTTTTGGTACAGTCCAAAAAATCAATTTTCTGATGAAAAACGATGACTCCGGACCTGTCGAACGTTCCCAAAATGGTCAATATGGATGAAATTTTAACATTTAATCTTTTGACTCTAAATGACTGTTGGATGTGAATAAAGACTTTTTCAACTAAAATAAGTGTGTTTAAAGTCATTTCTGTGCCTGAAATTGGTCAAAATTGAAGCTTTTGAGTAAACAAAACTCTGTAAAACTGGCAAATTATGGTCACTGTGAGGGTTTAAAAAGTGGTTATCCAACATGAGGCACGATCCCATTGACATTTTGAATAATTTTTCGTACAGGCCAAAAAATCAGTTTTCTGATGAAAAACGATGACTCCGGACCTGTCGAACGTTCCCAAAATGGTCAATATGGATGAAATTTTAACATTTAATCTTTTGACTCTAAATGACTGTTGGATGTGAATAAAGACTTTTTCAACTAAAATAAGTGTGTTTAAAGTCATTTCTGTGCCTGAAATTGGTCAAAATTGAAGATTTTGAGTAAGCAAAACTCTGTAAAAATTGCAATTTTGGTCACTGTGAGGGTTTAAAAAGTGGTTATCCAACATGAGGCACGATCCAATTGATATTTTGAATCATTTTTGGTACAGTCCAAAAAATCAACTTTATGATGAAAAACGATGACTACGGACCTGTCGAACGTTCCCAAAATGGTCAATATGGATGAAATTGAAGCATTTAATCTTTTGACTCTGAATGATTGTTGGATGTGAATTATGACTTTTTCAACTAAAATAAGTGTGTTTAAAGTTATTTCTGTGCCTGAAATTGGTCAAAATTGAAGCTTTTGAGTAAGCAAAACTCTGTAAAACTGGCAATTATGGTCACTGTGAGGGTTTAAAAAGTGGTTATGCAACATGATGCACGATCCAATTGACATTTTGAATCATTTTTGGTACAGTCCAAAAAACTCAATTGTCTGATGAAAAACGGTGACTCCGGACCTGTCGAACTTTCCCAAAATTGTCAATATGGATAAAATTTTAACATTTAATGTTTTGACTCTAAATGACTGTTGGATGTGAATTATGACTTTTTCAACTAAAATAAGTGTGTTTAAAGTCATTTCTGTGCCTGAAATTGGTCAAAATTGAAGATTTTGAGTAAGCAAAACTCTGTAAAAAATATTTTGGTCACTGTGAGGGTTTAAAAAGTGGTTATTCAACATGAGGCACGATCCAATTGACATTTTGAATCATTTTTGGTACAGTTCAAAAAATCAATTTTCCGATCAAAAACGATGACTCTGGACCTGTCGAACGTTCCCAAAATGGACAATATGGATGAAATTGTAGCATTTAATCTTTTGACTCTGAATGATTGTTGGACGTGAAATATGACTTTTTCAACTAAAATAAGTGTGTTTAAAGTTATTTCTGTGCCTGAAATTGGTCAAAATTGAAGCTTTTGAGTAAGCAAAACTCTGTAAAAATTGCAATTTTGGTCACTGTGAGTGTTTAAAAAGTGGTTATCCAACATGAGGCACGATCCAATTGACATTTTGAATCATTTTTGGTACAGTTCAAAAAATCAATTTTCTGATCAAAAACGATGACTGTCGAACGTTCCCAAAGTGGTCAAAATGGTTGAAATTGAAGCATTTAATCTTTTGACTCTGAATGATTGTTGGATGTGAATTATGACTTTTTCAACTAAAATAAGTGTGTTTAAAGTTATTTCTGTGCCTGAAATTGGTCAAAATTGAATCTTTTGAGTAAGCAAAACTCTGTAAAAACGGCAATTTTGGTCACTGTGAGTGTTTAAAAAGTGGTTATCCAACATGAGGCACGATCCAATTGACATTTTGAATCATTTTTGGTACAGTTCAAAAAATCAATTTTCTGATCAAAAACGATGACTGTCGAACGTTCCCAAAGTGGTCAAAATGGTTGAAATTGAAGCATTTAATCTTTTGACTCTGAATGATTGTTGGATGTGAATTATGACTTTTTCAACTAAAATATGTGTGTTTAAAGTCATTTCTGTGCCTGAAATTGGTCAAAATTGAAGATTTTGAGTAAGCAAAACTCTGTAAAAAATGCAATTTTGGTCACTGTGAGGGTTTAAAAAGTGGTTATCCAACATGAGGCACGATCCAATTGACATTTTGAATCATTTTTGGTACAGTTCAAAAAATCAATTTTCTGATCAAAAACGATGACTGTCGAACGTTCCCAAAGTGGTCAAAATGGATGAAATTGAAGCATTTAATCTTTTGACTCTGAATGATTGTTGGATGTGAATTATGACTTTTTCAACTAAAATAAGTGTGTTTAAAGTCATTTCTGTGCCTGAAATTGGTCAATATTTAAGATTTTGAGTAAGCAAAACTCTGTAAAAACGGCAATTTTGGTTACTGTGAGGGTTTCAAAAGTGGTTATTCAACATGAGGCACGATCCAATTGACATTTTGAATCATTTTTGGTACAGTCCAAAAAATCAATTTTCTGATGAAAAACGATGACTCCGGACCTGTCGAACGTTCCCAAAATGGTCAATATGGGTGAAATTTTAACATTTAATCTTTTGACTCTAAATGACTGTTGGATGTGAATTATGACTTTTTCAACTAAAATAAGTGTGTTTAAAGTCATTTCTGTGCCTGAAATTGGTCAAAATTGAAGATTTTGAGTGAGCAAAACTCTGTAAAAATTGCAATTTTGGTCACTGTGAGGGTTTAAAAAGTGGTTATCCAACATGAGGCACGATCCAATTGACATTTTGAATCATTTTTGGTACAGTCCAAAAAATCAATTTTCTGATGAAAAACGATGACTCCGGACCTGTCGAACGTTCCCAAAATGGTCAATATGGATGAAATTTTAACATTTAATCTTTTGACTCTAAATGACTGTTGGATGTGATTTATGACTTTTTCAACTAAAATAAGTGTGCTTAAAGTCACTTCTGTGCCTGAAATCGGTCAAAATTGAAGCTTTTGAGTAAGCAAAACTCTGTAAAAAGGGCAATTTTGGTCACTGTGAGGGTTTAAAAAGTGGTTATCCAAGATGAGGCACGATCCCATTGACATTTTTAATCATTTTTGGTACAGGCCAAAAAATAAATTTTCTGAAGAAAAACGATGACTGTCGAACGTTCCCAAAATGGTCAAAATGGATGAAATTGAAGCATTTAATCTTTTGACTCTGAATGATTGTTGGATGTGAATTATGACTTTTTCAACTAAAATAAGTGTTTTTAAAGTCATTTCTGTGCCTGAAATTGCTCAAAATTGAAGCTTTTGAGTAAACAAAACTCTGTAAAACTGGCAAATTATGGTCACTGTGAGGGTTTAAAAAGTGGTTATCCAACATGAGGCACGATCCCATTGACATTTTGAATAATTTTTCGTACAGGCCAAAAAATCAGTTTTCTGATGAAAAACGATGACTCCGGACCTGTCGAACGTTCCCAAAATGGTCAATATGGATGAAATTTTAACATTTTATCTTTTGACTCTAAATGACTGTTCGATGTGAATTATGACTTTTTCAACTAAAATAATTGTGTTTAAAGTCATTTCTGTGCCTGAAATTGGTCAATATTTAAGATTTTGAGTAAGCAAACTCTGTAAAAACGGCAATTTTGGTTACTGTGAGGGTTTCAAAAGTGGTTATTCAACATGAGGCACGATCCAATTGACATTTTGAATCATTTTTGATACAGTCCAAAAAATCAATTTTCTGATAAAAAACGATGACTCCGGACCTGTCGAACGTTCCCAAAATGGTCAATATGGGTGAAATTTTAACATTTAATCTTTTGACTCTAAATGACTGTTGGATGTGAATTATGACTTTTTCAACTAAAATAAGTGTGTTTAAAGTCATTTCTGTGCCTGAAATTGGTCAAAATTGAAGATTTTGAGTAAGCAAAACTCTGTAAAAATTGCAATTTTGGTCACTGTGAGGGTTTAAAAAGTGGTAATCCAACATGAGGCACGATCCAATTGACATTTTGAATCATTTTTGGTACAGTTCAAAAAATGAATTTTCTGATCAAAAACGATGACTGTCGAACGTTCCCAAAGTGGTCAAAATGGATGAAATTGAAGCATTTAATCTTTTGACTCTGAATGATTGTTGGATGTGAATTATGACTTTTTCAACTAAAATAAGTGTGTTTAAAGTTATTTCTGTGCCTGAAATTGGTCAAAATTGAAGCTTTTGAGTAAGCAAAACTCTGTAAAAATTGCAATTTTGGTCACCGTGAGGGTTTAAAAAGTGGTTATCCAACATGAGGCACGATCCAATTGATATTTTGAATCATTTTTGGTACAGTCCAAAAAATCAACTTTATGATAAAAAACGATGACTCCGGACCTGTCGAACGTTCCCAAAATGGTCAATATGGATGAAATTGAAGCATTTAATCTTTTGACTCTGAATGATTGTTGGATGTGAATTATGACTTTTTCAACTAAAATAAGTGTGTTTAAAGTTATTTCTGTGCCTGAAATTGGTCAAAATTGAAGCTTTTGAGTAAGCAAAACTCTGTAAAACTGGCAATTATGGTCACTGTGAGGGTTTAAAAAGTGGTTATGCAACATGATGCACGATCCAATTGACATTTTGAATCATTTTTGGCACAGTCCAAAAAACTCAATTGTCTGATGAAAAACGGTGACTCCGGACCTGTCGAACTTTCCCAAAATTGTCAATATGGATAACATTTTAACATTTAATGTTTTGACTCTAAATGACTGTTGGATGTGAATTATGACTTTTTCAACTAAAATAAGTGTGTTTAAAGTCATTTCTGTGCCTGAAATTGGTCAAAATTGAAGATTTTGAGTAAGCAAAACTCTGTAAAAATTGAAATTTTGGTCACTGTGAGGGTTTAAAAAGTGGTTATTCAACATGAGGCACGATCCAATTGACATTTTGAATCATTTTTGGTACAGTTCAAAAAATCAATTTTCTGATCAAAAACGATGACTCTGGACCTGTCGAACGTTCCCAAAATGGACAATATGGATGAAATTGTAGCATTTAATCTTTTGACTCTGAATGATTGTTGGACGTGAAATATGACTTTTTCAACTAAAATAAGTGTGTTTAAAGTTATTTCTGTGCCTGAAATTGGTCAAAATTGAAGCTTTTGAGTAAGCAAAACTCTGTAAAAATTGCAATTTTGGTCACTGTGAGTGTTTAAAAAGTGGTTATCCAACATGAGGCACGATCCAATTGACATTTTGAATCATTTTTGGTACAGTTCAAAAAATCAATTTTCTGATCAAAAACGATGACTGTCGAACGTTCCCAAAGTGGTCAAAATGGTTGAAATTGAAGCATTTAATCTTTTGACTCTGAATGATTGTTGGATATGAATTATGACTTTTTCAACTAAAATAAGTGTGTTTAAAGTTATTTCTGTGCCTGAAATTGGTCAAAATTGAATCTTTTGAGTAAGCAAAACTCTGTAAAAACGGCAATTTTGGTCACTGTGAGTGTTTAAAAAGTGGTTATCCAACATGAGGCACGATCCAATTGACATTTTGAATCATTTTTGGTACAGTTCAAAAAATCAATTTTCTGATCAAAAACGATGACTGTCGAACGTTCCCAAAGTGGTCAAAATGGTTGAAATTGAAGCATTTAATCTTTTGACTCTGAATGATTGTTGGATGTGAATTATGACTTTTTCAACTAAAATATGTGTGTTTAAAGTCATTTCTGTGCCTGAAATTGGTCAAAATTGAAGATTTTGAGTAAGCAAAACTCTGTAAAAAATGCAATTTTGGTCACTGTGAGGGTTTAAAAAGTGGTTATCCAACATGAGGCACGATCCAATTGACATTTTGAATCATTTTTGGTACAGTTAAAAAAATCAATTTTCTGATCAAAAACGATGACTGTCGAACGTTCCCAAAGTGGTCAAAATGGATGAAATTGAAGCATTTAATCTTTTGACTCTGAATGATTGTTGGATGTGAATTATGACTTTTTCAACTAAAATAAGTGTGTTTAAAGTCATTTCTGTGCCTGAAATTGGTCAATATTTAAGATTTTGAGTAAGCAAAACTCTGTAAAAACGGCAATTTTGGTTACTGTGAGGGTTTCAAAAGTGGTTATTCAACATGAGGCACGATCCAATTGACATTTTGAATCATTTTTGGTACAGTCCAAAAAATCAATTTTCTGATGAAAAACGATGACTCCGGACCTGTCGAACGTTCCCAAAATGGTCAATATGGGTGAAATTTTAACATTTAATCTTTTGACTCTAAATGACTGTTGGATGTGAATTATGACTTTTTCAACTAAAATAAGTGTGTTTAAAGTCATTTCTGTGCCTGAAATTGGTCAAAATTGAAGATTTTGAGTGAGCAAAACTCTGTAAAAATTGCAATTTTGGTCACTGTGAGGGTTTAAAAAGTGGTTATCCAACATGAGGCACGATCCAATTGACATTTTGAATCATTTTTGGTACAGTCCAAAAAATCAATTTTCTGATGAAAAACGATGACTCCGGACCTGTCGAACGTTCCCAAAATGGTCAATATGGATGAAATTTTAACATTTAATCTTTTGACTCTAAATGACTGTTGGATGTGATTTATGACTTTTTCAACTAAAATAAGTGTGCTTAAAGTCACTTCTGTGCCTGAAATCGGTCAAAATTGAAGCTTTTGAGTAAGCAAAACTCTGTAAAAAGGGCAATTTTGGTCACTGTGAGGGTTTAAAAAGTGGTTATCCAAGATGAGGCACGATCCCATTGACATTTTTAATCATTTTTGGTACAGGCCAAAAAATAAATTTTCTGATGAAAAACGATGACTGTCGAACGTTCCCAAAATGGTCAAAATGGATGAAATTGAAGCATTTAATCTTTTGACTCTGAATGATTGTTGGATGTGAATTATGACTTTTTCAACTAAAATAAGTGTTTTTAAAGTTATTTCTGTGCCTGAAATTGGTCAAAATTGAAGCTTTTGAGTAAGCAAAACTCAGTAAAACTGGCAATTATGGTCACTGTGAGGGTTTAAAAAGTGGTTATCCAACATGAGGCACAATCCAATTGATATTTTGAATCATTTTTGGTACAGTCCAAAAAATCAACTTTATGATGAAAAACGATGACTCCGGACCTGTCGAACGTTCCCAAAATGGTCAATATGGATGACATTTTAACATTTAATCTTTTGACTCTAAATGACTGTTGGATGTGAATTATGACTTTTTCAACTAAAATAAGTGTGTTTAAAGTTATTTCTGTGCCTGAAATTGGTCAAAATTGAAGCTTCTGAGTAAGCAAAACTCTGTAAAACTGGCAATTATGGTCACTGTGAGGGTTTAAAAAGTGGTTATCCAACATGAGGCACGATCCAATTGTAATTTTGAATCATTTTTGGTACAGTCCAAAAAATCAACTTTATGATGAAAAACGATGACTCCGGACCTGTCGAAAGTTCCCAAAATGGTCAATATGGGTGAAATTTTAACATTTAATCTTTTGACTCTAAATGACTGTTGGATGTGAATTATGACTTTTTCAACTAAAATAAGTGTGTTTAAAGTCATTTCTGTGCCTGAAATTGGTCAAAATTGAAGATTTTGAGTAAGCAAAACTTTGTAAAAATTGCAATTTTGGTCACTGTGAGGGTTTAAAAAGTGGTTATCCAACATGAGGCACGATCCAATTGACATTTTGAATCATTTTTGGTACAGTCCAAAAAATCAATTTTCTGATGAAAAACGATGACTCCGGACCTGTCGAACGTTCCCAAAATGGTCAATATGGATGAAATTTTAACATTTAATCTTTTGACTCTAAATGACTGTTGGATGTGAATAAAGACTTTTTCAACTAAAATAAGTGTGTTTAAAGTCATTTCTGTGCCTGAAATTGGTCAAAATTGAAGCTTTTGAGTAAACAAAACTCTGTAAAAATGGCAATTTTGGTCACTGTAAGGGTTTAAAAATGTGGTTATCCAACATGAGGCACGATCCAATTGACATTTTGAATTTTTTTTGGTACAGTCCAAAAAACTCAATTGTCTGATGAAAAACGGTGACTCCGGACCTGTCGAACGTTCCTAAAAAGGTCAATATGGATGAAATTTTAACATTTAATCTTTTGACTCTAAATGACTGTTTGATGTGAATTATGACTTTTTCAACTAAAATAAGTGTGTTTAAAGTCATTTCTGTGCCTGAAATTGCTCAAAATTGAAGCTTTTGAGTAAACAAAACTCTGTAAAACTGGCAAATTATGGTCACTGTGAGGGTTTAAAAAGTGGTTATCCAACATGAGGCACGATCCCATTGACATTTTGAATAATTTTTCGTACAGGCCAAAAAATCAGTTTTCTGATGAAAAACGATGACTCCGGACCTGTCGAACGTTCCCAAAATGGTCAATATGGATGAAATTTTAACATTTAATCTTTTGACTCTAAATGACTGTTGGATGTGAATAAAGACTTTTTCAACTAAAATAAGTGTGTTTAAAGTCATTTCTGTGCCTGAAATTGGTCAAAATTGAAGATTTTGAGTAAGCAAAACTCTGTAAAAATTGCAATTTTGGTCACTGTGAGGGTTTAAAAAGTGGTTATCCAACATGAGGCACGATCCAATTGATATTTTGAATCATTTTTGGTACAGTCCAAAAAATCAACTTTATGATGAAAAACGATGACTCCGGACCTGTCGAACGTTCCCAAAATGGTCAATATGGATGAAATTGAAGCATTTAATCTTTTGACTCTGAATGATTGTTGGATGTGAATTATGACTTTTTCAACTAAAATAAGTGTGTTTAAAGTTATTTCTGTGCCTGAAATTGGTCAAAATTGAAGCTTTTGAGTAAGCAAAACTCTGAAAAACTGGCAATTATGGTCACTGTGAGGGTTTAAAAAGTGGTTATGCAACATGATGCACGATCCAATTGACATTTTGAATCATTTTTGGTACAGTCCAAAAAACTCAATTGTCTGATGAAAAACGGTGACTCCGGACCTGTCGAACTTTCCCAAAATTGTCAATATGGATAAAATTTTAACATTTAATGTTTTGACTCTAAATGACTGTTGGATGTGAATTATGACTTTTTCAACTAAAATAAGTGTGTTTAAAGTCATTTCTGTGCCTGAAATTGGTCAAAATTGAAGATTTTGAGTAAGCAAAACTCTGTAAAAATTGAAATTTTGGTCACTGTGAGGGTTTAAAAAGTGGTTATTCAACATGAGGCACGATCCAATTGACATTTTGAATCATTTTTGGTACAGTTCAAAAAATCAATTTTCTGATCAAAAACGATGACTCTGGACCTGTCGAACGTTCCCAAAATGGACAATATGGATGAAATTGTAGCATTTAATCTTTTGACTCTGAATGATTGTTGGACGTGAAATATGACTTTTTCAACTAAAATAAGTGTGTTTAAAGTTATTTCTGTGCCTGAAATTGGTCAAAATTGAAGCTTTTGAGTAAGCAAAACTCTGTAAAAATTGCAATTTTGGTCACTGTGAGTGTTTAAAAAGTGGTTATCCAACATGAGGCACGATCCAATTGACATTTTGAATCATTTTTGGTACAGTTCAAAAAATCAATTTTCTGATAAAAACGATGACTGTCGAACGTTCCCAAAGTGGTCAAAATGGTTGAAATTGAAGCATTTAATCTTTTGACTCTGAATGATTGTTGGATGTGAATTATGACTTTTTCAACTAAAATAAGTGTGTTTAAAGTTATTTCTGTGCCTGAAATTGGTCAAAATTGAATCTTTTGAGTAAGCAAAACTCTGTAAAAACGGCAATTTTGGTCACTGTGAGTGTTTAAAAAGTGGTTATCCAACATGAGGCACGATCCAATTGACATTTTGAATCATTTTTGGTACAGTTCAAAAAATCAATTTTCTGATCAAAAACGATGACTGTCGAACGTTCCCAAAGTGGTCAAAATGGTTGAAATTGAAGCATTTAATCTTTTGACTCTGAATGATTGTTGGATGTGAATTATGACTTTTTCAACTAAAATATGTGTGTTTAAAGTCATTTCTGTGCCTGAAATTGGTCAAAATTGAAGATTTTGAGTAAGCAAAACTCTGTAAAAAATGCAATTTTGGTCACTGTGAGGGTTTAAAAAGTGGTTATCCAACATGAGGCACGATCCAATTGACATTTTGAATCATTTTTGGTACAGTTCAAAAAATCAATTTTCTGATCAAAAACGATGACTGTCGAACGTTCCCAAAGTGGTCAAAATGGATGAAATTGAAGCATTTAATCTTTTGACTCTGAATGATTGTTGGATGTGAATTATGACTTTTTCAACTAAAATAAGTGTGTTTAAAGTCATTTCTGTGCCTGAAATTGGTCAATATTTAAGATTTTGAGTAAGCAAAACTCTGTAAAAACGGCAATTTTGGTTACTGTGAGGGTTTCAAAAGTGGTTATTCAACATGAGGCACGATCCAATTGACATTTTGAATCATTTTTGGTACAGTCCAAAAAATCAATTTTCTGATGAAAAACGATGACTCCGGACCTGTCGAACGTTCCCAAAATGGTCAATATGGGTGAAATTTTAACATTTAATCTTTTGACTCTAAATGACTGTTGGATGTGAATTATGACTTTTTCAACTAAAATAAGTGTGTTTAAAGTCATTTCTGTGCCTGAAATTGGTCAAAATTGAAGATTTTGAGTGAGCAAAACTCTGTAAAAATTGCAATTTTGGTCACTGTGAGGGTTTAAAAAGTGGTTATCCAACATGAGGCACGATCCAATTGACATTTTGAATCATTTTTGGTACAGTCCAAAAAATCAATTTTCTGATGAAAAACGATGACTCCGGACCTGTCGAACGTTCCCAAAATGGTCAATATGGATGAAATTTTAACATTTAATCTTTTGACTCTAAATGACTGTTGGATGTGATTTATGACTTTTTCAACTAAAATAAGTGTGCTTAAAGTCACTTCTGTGCCTGAAATCGGTCAAAATTGAAGCTTTTGAGTAAGCAAAACTCTGTAAAAAGGGCAATTTTGGTCACTGTGAGGGTTTAAAAAGTGGTTATCCAAGATGAGGCACGATCCCATTGACATTTTTAATCATTTTTGGTACAGGCCAAAAAATAAATTTTCTGAAGAAAAACGATGACTGTCGAACGTTCCCAAAATGGTCAAAATGGATGAAATTGAAGCATTTAATCTTTTGACTCTGAATGATTGTTGGATGTGAATTATGACTTTTTCAACTAAAATAAGTGTGTTTAAAGTTATTTCTGTGCCTGAAATTGGTCAAAATTGAAGCTTCTGAGTAAGCAAAACTCTGTAAAACTGGCAATTATGGTCACTGTGAGGGTTTAAAAAGTGGTTATCCAACATGAGGCACGATCCAATTGATATTTTGAATCATTTTTGGTACAGTCCAAAAAATCAACTTTATGATGAAAAACGATGACTCCGGACCTGTCGAAAGTTCCCAAAATGGTCAATATGGGTGAAATTTTAACATTTAATCTTTTGACTCTAAATGACTGTTGGATGTGAATTATGACTTTTTCAACTAAAATAAGTGTGTTTAAAGTCATTTCTGTGCCTGAAATTGGTCAAAATTGAAGATTTTGAGTGAGCAAAACTCTGTAAAAATTGCAATTTTGGTCACTGTGAGGGTTTAAAAAGTGGTTATCCAACATGAGGCACGATCCAATTGACATTTTGAATCATTTTTGGTACAGTCCAAAAAATCAATTTTCTGATGAAAAACGATGACTCCGGACCTGTCGAACGTTCCCAAAATGGTCAATATGGATGAAATTTTAACATTTAATCTTTTGACTCTAAATGACTGTTGGATGTGATTTATAACTTTTTCAACTAAAATAAGTGTGCTTAAAGTCACTTCTGTGCCTGAAATCGGTCAAAATTGAAGCTTTTGAGTAAGCAAAACTCTGTAAAAAGGGCAATTTTGGTCACTGTGAGGGTTTAAAAAGTGGTTATCCAAGATGAGGCACGATCCCATTGACATTTTTAATCATTTTTGGTACAGGCCAAAAAATAAATTTTCTGATGAAAAACGATGACTGTCGAACGTTCCCAAAATGGTCAAAATGGATGAAATTGAAGCATTTAATCTTTTGACTCTGAATGATTGTTGGATGTGAATTATGACTTTTTCAACTAAAATAAGTGTTTTTAAAGTTATTTCTGTGCCTGAAATTGGTCAAAATTGAAGCTTTTGAGTAAGCAAAACTCAGTAAAACTGGCAATTATGGTCACTGTGAGGGTTTAAAAAGTGGTTATCCAACATGAGGCACAATCCAATTGATATTTTGAATCATTTTTGGTACAGTCCAAAAAATCAACTTTATGATGAAAAACGATGACTCCGGACCTGTCGAACGTTCCCAAAATGGTCAATATGGATGACATTTTAACATTTAATCTTTTGACTCTAAATGACTGTTGGATGTGAATTATGACTTTTTCAACTAAAATAAGTGTGTTTAAAGTTATTTCTGTGCCTGAAATTGGTCAAAATTGAAGCTTCTGAGTAAGCAAAACTCTGTAAAACTGGCAATTATGGTCACTGTGAGGGTTTAAAAAGTGGTTATCCAACATGAGGCACGATCCAATTGATATTTTGAATCATTTTTGGTACAGTCCAAAAAATCAACTTTATGATGAAAAACGATGACTCCGGACCTGTCGAAAGTTCCCAAAATGGTCAATATGGGTGAAATTTTAACATTTAATCTTTTGACTCTAAATGACTGTTGGATGTGAATTATGACTTTTTCAACTAAAATAAGTGTGTTTAAAGTCATTTCTGTGCCTGAAATTGGTCAAAATTGAAGATTTTGATTAAGCAAAACTTTGTAAAAATTGCAATTTTGGTCACTGTGAGGGTTTAAAAAGTGGTTATCCAACATGAGGCACGATCCAATTGACATTTTGAATCATTTTTGGTACAGTCCAAAAAATCAATTTTCTGATGAAAAACGATGACTCCGGACCTGTCGAACGTTCCCAAAATGGTCAATATGGATGAAATTTTAACATTTAATCTTTTGACTGTTGGATGTGAATAAAGACTTTTTCAACTAAAATAAGTGTGTTTAAAGTCATTTCTGTGCCTGAAATTGGTCAAAATTGAAGCTTTTGAGTAAACAAAACTCTGTAAAACTGGCAAATTATGGTCACTGTGAGGGTTTAAAAAGTGGTTATCCAACATGAGGCACGATCCCATTGACATTTTGAATAATTTTTCGTACAGGCCAAAAAATCAGTTTTCTGATGAAAAACGATGACTCCGGACCTGTCGAACGTTCCCAAAATGGTCAATATGGATGAAATTTTAACATTTAATCTTTTGACTCTAAATGACTGTTGGATGTGAATAAAGACTTTTTCAACTAAAATAAGTGTGTTTAAAGTCATTTCTGTGCCTGAAATTGGTCAAAATTGAAGATTTTGAGTAAGCAAAACTCTGTAAAAATTGCAATTTTGGTCACTGTGAGGGTTTAAAAAGTGGTTATCCAACATGAGGCACGATCCAATTGATATTTTGAATCATTTTTGGTACAGTCCAAAAAATCAACTTTATGATGAAAAACGATGACTCCGGACCTGTCGAACGTTCCCAAAATGGTCAATATGGATGAAATTGAAGCATTTAATCTTTTGACTCTGAATGATTGTTGGATGTGAATTATGACTTTTTCAACTAAAATAAGTGTGTTTAAAGTTATTTCTGTGCCTGAAATTGGTCAAAATTGAAGCTTTTGAGTAAGCAAAACTCTGTAAAACTGGCAATTATGGTCACTGTGAGGGTTTAAAAAGTGGTTATGCAACATGATGCACGATCCAATTGACATTTTGAATCATTTTTGGTACAGTCCAAAAAACTCAATTGTCTGATGAAAAACGGTGACTCCGGACCTGTCGAACTTTCCCAAAATTGTCAATATGGATAAAATTTTAACATTTAATGTTTTGACTCTAAATGACTGTTGGATGTGAATTATGACTTTTTCAACTAAAATAAGTGTGTTTAAAGTCATTTCTGTGCCTGAAATTGGTCAAAATTGAAGATTTTGAGTAAGCAAAACTCTGTAAAAATTGAAATTTTGGTCACTGTGAGGGTTTAAAAAGTGGTTATTCAACATGAGGCACGATCCAATTGACATTTTGAATCATTTTTGGTACAGTTCAAAAAATCAATTTTCCGATCAAAAACGATGACTCTGGACCTGTCGAACGTTCCCAAAATGGACAATATGGATGAAATTGTAGCATTTAATCTTTTGACTCTGAATGATTGTTGGACGTGAAATATGACTTTTTCAACTAAAATAAGTGTGTTTAAAGTTATTTCTGTGCCTGAAATTGGTCAAAATTGAAGCTTTTGAGTAAGCAAAACTCTGTAAAAATTGCAATTTTGGTCACTGTGAGTGTTTAAAAAGTGGTTATCCAACATGAGGCACGATCCAATTGACATTTTGAATCATTTTTGGTACAGTTCAAAAAATCAATTTTCTGATCAAAAACGATGACTGTCGAACGTTCCCAAAGTGGTCAAAATGGTTGAAATTGAAGCATTTAATCTTTTGACTCTGAATGATTGTTGGATGTGAATTATGACTTTTTCAACTAAAATAAGTGTGTTTAAAGTTATTTCTGTGCCTGAAATTGGTCAAAATTGAATCTTTTGAGTAAGCAAAACTCTGTAAAAACGGCAATTTTGGTCACTGTGAGTGTTTAAAAAGTGGTTATCCAACATGAGGCACGATCCAATTGACATTTTGAATCATTTTTGGTACAGTTCAAAAAATCAATTTTCTGATCAAAAACGATGACTGTCGAACGTTCCCAAAGTGGTCAAAATGGTTGAAATTGAAGCATTTAATCTTTTGACTCTGAATGATTGTTGGATGTGAATTATGACTTTTTCAACTAAAATATGTGTGTTTAAAGTCATTTCTGTGCCTGAAATTGGTCAAAATTGAAGATTTGGAGTAAGCAAAACTCTGTAAAAAATGCAATTTTGGTCACTGTGAGGGTTTAAAAAGTGGTTATCCAACATGAGGCACGATCCAATTGACATTTTGAATCATTTTTGGTACAGTTCAAAAAATCAATTTTCTGATCAAAAACGATGACTGTCGAACGTTCCCAAAGTGGTCAAAATGGATGAAATTGAAGCATTTAATCTTTTGACTCTGAATGATTGTTGGATGTGAATTATGACTTTTTCAACTAAAATAAGTGTGTTTAAAGTCATTTCTGTGCCTGAAATTGGTCAATATTTAAGATTTTGAGTAAGCAAAACTCTGTAAAAACGGCAATTTTGGTTACTGTGAGGGTTTCAAAAGTGGTTATTCAACATGAGGCACGATCCAATTGACATTTTGAATCATTTTTGGTACAGTCCAAAAAATCAATTTTCTGATGAAAAACGATGACTCCGGACCTGTCGAACGTTCCCAAAATGGTCAATATGGGTGAAATTTTAACATTTAATCTTTTGACTCTAAATGACTGTTGGATGTGATTTATGACTTTTTCAACTAAAATAAGTGTGCTTAAAGTCACTTCTGTGCCTGAAATCGGTCAAAATTGAAGCTTTTGAGTAAGCAAAACTCTGTAAAAAGGGCAATTTTGGTCACTGTGAGGGTTTAAAAAGTGGTTATCCAAGATGAGGCACGATCCCATTGACATTTTTAATCATTTTTGGTACAGGCCAAAAAATAAATTTTCTGAAGAAAAACGATGACTGTCGAACGTTCCCAAAATGGTCAAAATGGATGAAATTGAAGCATTTAATCTTTTGACTCTGAATGATTGTTGGATGTGAATTATGACTTTTTCAACTAAAATAAGTGTTTTTAAAGTTATTTCTGTGCCTGAAATTGGTCAAAATTGAAGCTTTTGAGTAAGCAAAACTCAGTAAAACTGGCAATTATGGTCACTGTGAGGGTTTAAAAAGTGGTTATCCAACATGAGGCACAATCCAATTGATATTTTGAATCATTTTTGGTACAGTCCAAAAAATCAACTTTATGATGAAAAACGATGACTCCGGACCTGTCGAACGTTCCCAAAATGGTCAATATGGATGACATTTTAACATTTAATCTTTTGACTCTAAATGACTGTTGGATGTGAATTATGACTTTTTCAACTAAAATAAGTGTGTTTAAAGTTATTTCTGTGCCTGAAATTGGTCAAAATTGAAGCTTCTGAGTAAGCAAAACTCTGTAAAACTGGCAATTATGGTCACTGTGAGGGTTTAAAAAGTGGTTATCCAACATGAGGCACGATCCAATTGATATTTTGAATCATTTTTGGTACAGTCCAAAAAATCAACTTTATGATGAAAAACGATGACTCCGGACCTGTCGAAAGTTCCCAAAATGGTCAATATGGGTGAAATTTTAACATTTAATCTTTTGACTCTAAATGACTGTTGGATGTGAATTATGACTTTTTCAACTAAAATAAGTGTGTTTAAAGTCATTTCTGTGCCTGAAATTGGTCAAAATTGAAGATTTTGAGTAAGCAAAACTTTGTAAAAATTGCAATTTTGGTCACTGTGAGGGTTTAAAAAGTGGTTATCCAACATGAGGCACGATCCAATTGACATTTTGAATCATTTTTGGTACAGTCCAAAAAATCAATTTTCTGATGAAAAACGATGACTCCGGACCTGTCGAACGTTCCCAAAATGGTCAATATGGATGAAATTTTAACATTTAATCTTTTGACTCTAAATGACTGTTGGATGTGATTTATGACTTTTTCAACTAAAATAAGTGTGCTTAAAGTCACTTCTGTGCCTGAAATCGGTCAAAATTGAAGCTTTTGAGTAAGCAAAACTCTGTAAAAAGGGCAATTTTGGTCACTGTGAGGGTTTAAAAAGTGGTTATCCAAGATGAGGCACGATCCCATTGACATTTTTAATCATTTTTGGTACAGGCCAAAAAATAAATTTTCTGAAGAAAAACGATGACTGTCGAACGTTCCCAAAATGGTCAAAATGGATGAAATTGAAGCATTTAATCTTTTGACTCTGAATGATTGTTGGATGTGAATTATGACTTTTTCAACTAAAATAAGTGTTTTTAAAGTCATTTCTGTGCCTGAAATTGCTCAAAATTGAAGCTTTTGAGTAAACAAAACTCTGTAAAACTGGCAAATTATGGTCACTGTGAGGGTTTAAAAAGTGGTTATCCAACATGAGGCACGATCCCATTGACATTTTGAATAATTTTTCGTACAGGCCAAAAAATCAGTTTTCTGATGAAAAACGATGACTCCGGACCTGTCGAACGTTCCCAAAATGGTCAATATGGATGAAATTTTAACATTTTATCTTTTGACTCTAAATGACTGTTCGATGTGAATTATGACTTTTTCAACTAAAATAATTGTGTTTAAAGTCATTTCTGTGCCTGAAATTGGTCAATATTTAAGATTTTGAGTAAGCAAACTCTGTAAAAACGGCAATTTTGGTTACTGTGAGGGTTTCAAAAGTGGTTATTCAACATGAGGCACGATCCAATTGACATTTTGAATCATTTTTGATACAGTCCAAAAAATCAATTTTCTGATAAAAAACGATGACTCCGGACCTGTCGAACGTTCCCAAAATGGTCAATATGGGTGAAATTTTAACATTTAATCTTTTGACTCTAAATGACTGTTGGATGTGAATTATGACTTTTTCAACTAAAATAAGTGTGTTTAAAGTCATTTCTGTGCCTGAAATTGGTCAAAATTGAAGATTTTGAGTAAGCAAAACTCTGTAAAAATTGCAATTTTGGTCACTGTGAGGGTTTAAAAAGTGGTAATCCAACATGAGGCACGATCCAATTGACATTTTGAATCATTTTTGGTACAGTTCAAAAAATGAATTTTCTGATCAAAAACGATGACTGTCGAACGTTCCCAAAGTGGTCAAAATGGATGAAATTGAAGCATTTAATCTTTTGACTCTGAATGATTGTTGGATGTGAATTATGACTTTTTCAACTAAAATAAGTGTGTTTAAAGTTATTTCTGTGCCTGAAATTGGTCAAAATTGAAGCTTTTGAGTAAGCAAAACTCTGTAAAAATTGCAATTTTGGTCACCGTGAGGGTTTAAAAAGTGGTTATCCAACATGAGGCACGATCCAATTGATATTTTGAATCATTTTTGGTACAGTCCAAAAAATCAACTTTATGATAAAAAACGATGACTCCGGACCTGTCGAACGTTCCCAAAATGGTCAATATGGATGAAATTGAAGCATTTAATCTTTTGACTCTGAATGATTGTTGGATGTGAATTATGACTTTTTCAACTAAAATAAGTGTGTTTAAAGTTATTTCTGTGCCTGAAATTGGTCAAAATTGAAGCTTTTGAGTAAGCAAAACTCTGTAAAACTGGCAATTATGGTCACTGTGAGGGTTTAAAAAGTGGTTATGCAACATGATGCACGATCCAATTGACATTTTGAATCATTTTTGGCACAGTCCAAAAAACTCAATTGTCTGATGAAAAACGGTGACTCCGGACCTGTCGAACTTTCCCAAAATTGTCAATATGGATAAAATTTTAACATTTAATGTTTTGACTCTAAATGACTGTTGGATGTGAATTATGACTTTTTCAACTAAAATAAGTGTGTTTAAAGTCATTTCTGTGCCTGAAATTGGTCAAAATTGAAGATTTTGAGTAAGCAAAACTCTGTAAAAATTGAAATTTTGGTCACTGTGAGGGTTTAAAAAGTGGTTATTCAACATGAGGCACGATCCAATTGACATTTTGAATCATTTTTGGTACAGTTCAAAAAATCAATTTTCTGATCAAAAACGATGACTCTGGACCTGTCGAACGTTCCCAAAATGGACAATATGGATGAAATTGTAGCATTTAATCTTTTGACTCTGAATGATTGTTGGACGTGAAATATGACTTTTTCAACTAAAATAAGTGTGTTTAAAGTTATTTCTGTGCCTGAAATTGGTCAAAATTGAAGCTTTTGAGTAAGCAAAACTCTGTAAAAATTGCAATTTTGGTCACTGTGAGTGTTTAAAAAGTGGTTATCCAACATGAGGCACGATCCAATTGACATTTTGAATCATTTTTGGTACAGTTCAAAAAATCAATTTTCTGATCAAAAACGATGACTGTCGAACGTTCCCAAAGTGGTCAAAATGGTTGAAATTGAAGCATTTAATCTTTTGACTCTGAATGATTGTTGGATATGAATTATGACTTTTTCAACTAAAATAAGTGTGTTTAAAGTTATTTCTGTGCCTGAAATTGGTCAAAATTGAATCTTTTGAGTAAGCAAAACTCTGTAAAAACGGCAATTTTGGTCACTGTGAGTGTTTAAAAAGTGGTTATCCAACATGAGGCACGATCCAATTGACATTTTGAATCATTTTTGGTACAGTTCAAAAAATCAATTTTCTGATCAAAAACGATGACTGTCGAACGTTCCCAAAGTGGTCAAAATGGTTGAAATTGAAGCATTTAATCTTTTGACTCTGAATGATTGTTGGATATGAATTATGACTTTTTCAACTAAAATAAGTGTGTTTAAAGTTATTTCTGTGCCTGAAATTGGTCAAAATTGAATCTTTTGAGTAAGCAAAACTCTGTAAAAATTGCAATTTTGGTCACCGTGAGGGTTTAAAAAGTGGTTATCCAACATGAGGCACGATCCAATTGATATTTTGAATCATTTTTGGTACAGTCCAAAAAATCAACTTTATGATAAAAAACGATGACTCCGGACCTGTCGAACGTTCCCAAAATGGTCAATATGGATGAAATTGAAGCATTTAATCTTTTGACTCTGAATGATTGTTGGATGTGAATTATGACTTTTTCAACTAAAATAAGTGTGTTTAAAGTTATTTCTGTGCCTGAAATTGGTCAAAATTGAAGCTTTTGAGTAAGCAAAACTCTGTAAAACTGGCAATTATGGTCACTGTGAGGGTTTAAAAAGTGGTTATGCAACATGATGCACGATCCAATTGACATTTTGAATCATTTTTGGCACAGTCCAAAAAACTCAATTGTCTGATGAAAAACGGTGACTCCGGACCTGTCGAACTTTCCCAAAATTGTCAATATGGATAAAATTTTAACATTTAATGTTTTGACTCTAAATGACTGTTGGATGTGAATTATGACTTTTTCAACTAAAATAAGTGTGTTTAAAGTCATTTCTGTGCC
The DNA here is from genome assembly GCF_964261635.1 of Lissotriton helveticus. Taxonomy (NCBI): domain Eukaryota; kingdom Metazoa; phylum Chordata; class Amphibia; order Caudata; family Salamandridae; genus Lissotriton; species Lissotriton helveticus. Next base: position 1,424,701,588 of record NC_136059.1, on the reverse strand, counting down.
TGAAATTGGTCAAAATTGAAGATTTAGAGTAAGCAAAACTCTGTAAAAATTGAAATTTTGGTCACTGTGAGGGTTTAAAAAGTGGTTATTCAACATGAGGCACGATCCAATTGACATTTTGAATCATTTTTGGTACAGTTCAAAAAATCAATTTTCTGATCAAAAACGATGACTCTGGACCTGTCGAACGTTCCCAAAATGGACAATATGGATGAAATTGTAGCATTTAATCTTTTGACTCTGAATGATTGTTGGACGTGAAATATGACTTTTTCAACTAAAATAAGTGTGTTTAAAGTTATTTCTGTGCCTGAAATTGGTCAAAATTGAAGCTTTTGAGTAAGCAAAACTCTGTAAAAATTGCAATTTTGGTCACTGTGAGTGTTTAAAAAGTGGTTATCCAACATGAGGCACGATCCAATTGACATTTTGAATCATTTTTGGTACAGTTCAAAAAATCAATTTTCTGATCAAAAACGATGACTGTCGAACGTTCCCAAAGTGGTCAAAATGGTTGAAATTGAAGCATTTAATCTTTTGACTCTGAATGATTGTTGGATATGAATTATGACTTTTTCAACTAAAATAAGTGTGTTTAAAGTTATTTCTGTGCCTGAAATTGGTCAAAATTGAATCTTTTGAGTAAGCAAAACTCTGTAAAAACGGCAATTTTGGTCACTGTGAGTGTTTAAAAAGTGGTTATCCAACATGAGGCACGATCCAATTGACATTTTGAATCATTTTTGGTACAGTTCAAAAAATCAATTTTCTGATCAAAAACGATGACTGTCGAACGTTCCCAAAGTGGTCAAAATGGATGAAATTGAAGCATTTAATCTTTTGACTCTGAATGATTGTTGGATGTGAATTATGACTTTTTCAACTAAAATAAGTGTGTTTAAAGTCATTTCTGTGCCTGAAATTGGTCAATATTTCAGATTTTGAGTAAGCAAAACTCTGTAAAAACGGCAATTTTGGTTACTGTGAGGGTTTCAAAAGTGGTTATTCAACATGAGGCACGATCCAATTGACATTTTGAATCATTTTTGGTACAGTCCAAAAAATCAATTTTCTGATGAAAAACGATGACTCCGGACCTGTCGAACGTTCCCAAAATGGTCAATATGGGTGAAATTTTAACATTTAATCTTTTGACTCTAAATGACTGTTGGATGTGAATTATGACTTTTTCAACTAAAATAAGTGTGTTTAAAGTCATTTCTGTGCCTGAAATTGGTCAAAATTGAAGATTTTGAGTGAGCAAAACTCTGTAAAAATTGCAATTTTGGTCACTGTGAGGGTTTAAAAAGTGGTTATCCAACATGAGGCACGATCCAATTGACATTTTGAATCATTTTTGGTACAGTCCAAAAAATCAATTTTCTGATGAAAAACGATGACTCCGGACCTGTCGAACGTTCCCAAAATGGTCAATATGGATGAAATTTTAACATTTAATCTTTTGACTCTAAATGACTGTTGGATGTGATTTATGAATTTTTCAACTAAAATAAGTGTGCTTAAAGTCACTTCTGTGCCTGAAATCGGTCAAAATTGAAGCTTTTGAGTAAGCAAAACTCTGTAAAAAGGGCAATTTTGGTCACTGTGAGGGTTTAAAAAGTGGTTATCCAACATGAGGCACGATCCAATTGATATTTTGAATAATTTATGGTACAGTCCAAAAAATCAACTTTATGATGAAAAACGATGACTCCGGACCTGTCGAAAGTTCCCAAAATGGTCAATATGGGTGAAATTTTAACATTTAATCTTTTGACTCTAAATGACTGTTGGATGTGAATTATGACTTTTTCAACTAAAATAAGTGTGTTTAAAGTCATTTCTGTGCCTGAAATTGGTCAAAATTGAAGATTTTGAGTAAGCAAAACTTTGTAAAAATTGCAATTTTGGTCACTGTGAGGGTTTAAAAAGTGGTTATCCAACATGAGGCACGATCCAATTGACATTTTGAATCATTTTTGGTACAGTCCAAAAAATCAATTTTCTGATGAAAAACGATGACTGCGGACCTGTCGAACGTTCCCAAAATGGACAATATGGATGAAATTTTAACATTTAATCTTTTGACTCTAAATGACTGTTCGATGTGAATTATGACTTTTTCAACTAAAATAAGTGTGTTTAAAGTCATTTCTGTGCCTGAAATTGCTCAAAATTGAAGCTTTTGAGTAAGCAAAGCTCTGTAAAAATTGCAATTTTGGTCACTGTGAGGGTTTAAAAAGTGGTTATTCAACATGAGGCACGATCCAATTGACATTTTTAATAATTTTTGGTACAGGCCAAAAAATCAATTTTCTGATGAAAAACGATGACTCCGGACCTGTCGAACGTTCCCAAAATGGACAATATGGATGAAATTTTAACATTTAATCTTTTGACTCTAAATGACTGTTGGATGTGATTTATGACTTTTTCAACTAAAATAAGTGTGCTTAAAGTCACTTCTGTGCCTGAAATCGGTCAAAATTGAAGCTTTTGAGTAAGCAAAACTCTGTAAAAAGGGCAATTTTGGTCACTGTGAGGGTTTAAAAAGTGGTTATCCAACATGAGGCACGATCCAATTGACATTTTGAATTATTTTTGGTACAGTCCAAAAAACTCAATTGTCTGATGAAAAACGGTGACTCCGGACCTGTCGAACTTTCCCAAAATTGTCAATATGGATAAAATTTTAACATTTAATCTTTTAACTCTAAATGACTGTTGGATGTGAATTATGACTTTTTCAACTAATATAAGTGTGTTTAAAGTCATTTCTGTGCCTGAAATTGGTCAAAATTGAAGATTTTGAGTAAGCAAAACTCTGTAAAAATTGCAATTTTGGTCACTGTGAGGGTTTAAAAAGTGGTTATTCAACATGAGGCACGATCCAATTGACATTTTGAATCATTTTTGGTACAGTTCAAAAAATCAATTTTCTGATCAAAAACGATGACTCTGGACCTGTCGAACGTTCCCAAAATGGACAATATGGATGAAATTGTAGCATTTAATCTTTTGACTCTGAATGATTGTTGGACGTGAAATATGACTTTTTCAACTAAAATAAGTGTGTTTAAAGTTATTTCTGTGCCTGAAATTGGTCAAAATTGAAGCTTTTGAGTAAACAAAACTCTGTAAAAATGGCAATTTTGGTCACTGTAAGGGTTTAAAAATGTGGTTATCCAACATGAGGCACGATCCAATTGACATTTTGAATTTTTTTTGGTACAGTCCAAAAAACTCAATTGTCTGATGAAAAACGGTGACTCCGGACCTGTTGAACGTTCCCAAAAAGGTCAATATGGATGAAATTTTAACATTTAATCTTTTGACTCTAAATGACTGTTTAATGTGAATTATGACTTTTTCAACTAAAATAAGTGTGTTTAAAGTCATTTCTGTGCCTGAAATTGCTCAAAATTGAAGCTTTTGAGTAAGCAAAACTCTGTAAAACTGGCAATTATGGTCACTGTGAGGGTTTAAAAAGTGGTTATCCAACATGAGGCACGATCCAATTGACATTTTGAATCATTTTTGGTACAGTCCAAAAAATCAGTTTTCTGATGAAAAACGATGACTCCGGACCTGTCGAACGTTCCCAAAATGGTCAATATGGATGAAATTTTAACATTTTATCTTTTGACTCTAAATGACTGTTCGATGTGAATTATGACTTTTTCAACTAAAATAATTGTGTTTAAAGTCATTTCTGTGCCTGAAATTGGTCAATATTTAAGATTTTGAGTAAGCAAAACTCTGTAAAAACGGCAATTTTGGTTACTGTGTGGGTTTCAAAAGTGGTTATTCAACATGAGGCACGATCCAATTGACATTTTGAATCATTTTTGATACAGTCCAAAAAATCAATTTTCTGATAAAAAACGATGACTCCGGACCTGTCGAACGTTCCCAAAATGGTCAATATGGGTGAAATTTTAACATTTAATCTTTTGACTCTAAATGACTGTTGGATGTGAATTATGACTTTTTCAACTAAAATAAGTGTGTTTAAAGTCATTTCTGTGCCTGAAATTGGTCAAAATTGAAGATTTTGAGTAAGCAAAACTCTGTAAAAATTGCAATTTTGGTCACTGTGAGGGTTTAAAAAGTGGTAATCCAACATGAGGCACGATCCAATTGACATTTTGAATCATTTTTGGTACAGTTCAAAAAATGAATTTTCTGATCAAAAACGATGACTGTCGAACGTTCCCAAAGTGGTCAAAATGGATGAAATTGAAGCATTTAATCTTTTGACTCTGAATGATTGTTGGATGTGAATTATGACTTTTTCAACTAAAATAAGTGTGTTTAAAGTTATTTCTGTGCCTGAAATTGGTCAAAATTGAAGCTTTTGAGTAAGCAAAACTCTGTAAAACTGGCAATTATGTTCACTGTGAGGGTTTAAAAAGTGGTTATCCAACATGAGGCACGATCCAATTGACATTTTGAATCATTTTTGGTACAGTCCAAAAAATCAGTTTTCTGATGAAAAACGATGACTCCGGACCTGTCGAACGTTCCCTAAATGGTAAATATGGATGAAATTTTAACATTTAATCTTTTGACTCTAAATGACTGTTGGAGGTGAATAAAGACTTTTTCAACTAAAATAGGTGTGTTTAAAGTCATTTCTGTGCCTGAAATTGGTCAAAATTGAAGATTTTGAGTAAGCAAAACTCTGTAAAAATTGCAATTTTGGTCACTGTGAGGGTTTAAAAAGTGGTTATTCAACATGAGGCACGATCCAATTGACATTTTGAATAATTTTTGGTACAGTTCAAAAAATCAATTTTCTGATCAAAAACGATGACTCTGGACCTGTCGAACGTTCCCAAAATGGACAATATGGATGAAATTGTAGCATTCAATCTTTTGACTCTGAATGATTGTTGGACGTGAAATATGACTTTTTCAACTAAAATAAGTGTGTTTAAAGTTATTTCTGTGATTCAAATTGGTCAAAATTGAAGCTTTTGAGTAAGCAAAACTCTGAAAAAACTGCAATTTTGGTCACCGTGAGGGTTTAAAAAGTGGTTATCCAACATGAGGCACGATCCAATTGACATTTTGAATCATTTTTGGTACAGTCCAAAAAATCAATTGTCTGATGAGAAACGATGACTCCGGACCTGCCAAACGTTCCCAAAATGGTCAATATGGATGAAATTTTAACATTTAATCTTTTGACTCTAAATGACTGTTCGATGTGAATTTTGACTTTTTCAACGAAAATAATTGTGTTTAAAGTCATTTCTGTGCCTGAAATTGGTCAATATTTAAGATTTTGAGTAAGCAAAACTCTGTAAAAACGGCAATTTTGGTCACTGTGAGGGTTTCAAAAGTGGTTATTCAACATGAGGCACGATCCAATTGACAATTTGAATCATTTTTGGTACAGTCCAAAAAATCTATTTTCTGATGAAAAACGATGACTGTCGAACGTTCCCAAAATGGTCAAAATGGATGAAATTGAAGCATTTAATCTTTTGACTCTGAATGATTGTTGGATGTGAATTATGACTTTTTCAACTAAAATAAGTGTGTTTAAAGTAATTTCTGTGCCTGAAATTGGTCAAAATTGAAGCTTTTGAGTAAGCAAAACTCTGTAAAACTGGCAATTATGGTCACTGTGAGGGTTTAAAAAGTGGTTATCCAACATGAGGCACGATCCAATTGACATTTTGAATCATTTTTGGTACAGTCCAAAAAATCAGTTTTCTGATGAAAAACGATGACTCCGGACCTGTCGAACGTTCCCAAAATGGTCAATATGGATGAAATTTTAACATTTAATCTTTTGATTCTAAATGACTGTTGGATGTGAATAAAGACTTTTTCAACTAAAATAAGTGTGTTTAAAGTCATTTCTGTGCCTGAAATTGGTCAAAATTGAAGCTTTTGAGTAAACAAAACTCTGTAAAAATGGCAATATTGGTCACTGTAAGGGTTTAAAAATGTGGTTATCCAACATGAGGCACGATCCAATTGACATTTTGAATTTTTTTTGGTACAGTCCAAAAAACTCAATTGTCTGATGAAAAACGGTGACTCCGGACCTGTCGAACGTTCCTAAAAAGGTCAATATGGATAAAATTTTAACATTTAATCTTTTGACTCTAAATGACTGTTGGATGTGAATAAAGACTTTTTCAACTAAAATAAGTGTGTTTAAAGTCATTTCTGTGCCTGAAATTGGTCAAAATTGAAGATTTTGAGTAGGCAAAACTCTGTAAAAATTGCAATTTTGGTCACTGTGAGGGTTTAAAAAGTGGTTATCCAACATGAGGCACGATCCAATTGACATTTTGAATCATTTTTGGTACAGTTCAAAAAATCAATTTTCTGATCAAAAACGATGACTCTGGACCTGTCGAACGTTCCCAAAATGGACAATATGGATGAAATTGTAGCATTTAATCTTTTGACTCTGAATGATTGTTGGACGTGAAATATGACTTTTTCAACTAAAATAAGTGTGTTTAAAGTTATTTCTGTGCCTGAAATTGGTCAAAATTGAAGCTTTTGAGTAAGCAAAACTCTGTAAAAATTGCAATTTTGGTCACTGTGAGGGTTTAAAAAGTGGTTATCCAACATGAGGCACGATCCAATTGACATTTTGAATCATTTTTGGTACAGTTCAAAAAATCAATTTTCTGATCAAAAACGATGACTGTCGAACGTTCCCAAAGTGGTCAAAATGGTTGAAATTGAAGCATTTAATCTTTTGACTCTGAATGATTGTTGGATGTGAATTATGACTTTTTCAACTAAAATAAGTGTGTTTAAAGTTATTTCTGTGCCTGAAATTGGTCAAAATTGAATCTTTTGAGTAAGCAAAACTCTGTAAAAACGGCAATTTTGGTCACTGTGAGTGTTTAAAAAGTGGTTATCCAACATGAGGCACGATCCAATTGACATTTTGAATCATTTTTGGTACAGTTCAAAAAATCAATTTTCTGATCAAAAACGATGACTGTCGAACGTTCCCAAAGTGGTCAAAATGGTTGAAATTGAAGCATTTAATCTTTTGACTCTGAATGATTGTTGGATGTGAATTATGACTTTTTCAACTAAAATAAGTGTGTTTAAAGTCATTTCTGTGCCTGAAATTGGTCAAAATTGAAGAATTTGAGTAAGCAAAACTCTGTAAAAAATGCAATTTTGGTCACTGTGAGGGTTTAAAAAGTGGTTATCCAACATGAGGCACGATCCAATTGACATTTTGAATCATTTTTGGTACAGTTCAAAAAATCAATTTTCTGATCAAAAACGATGACTGTCGAACGTTCCCAAAGTGGTCAAAATGGATGAAATTGAAGCATTTAATCTTTTGACTCTGAATGATTGTTGGATGTGAATTATGACTTTTTCAACTAAAATAAGTGTGTTTAAAGTCATTTCTGTGCCTGAAATTGGTCAATATTTCAGATTTTGAGTAAGCAAAACTCTGTAAAAACGGCAATTTTGGTTACTGTGAGGGTTTCAAAAGTGGTTATTCAACATGAGGCACGATCCAATTGACATTTTGAATCATTTTTGGTACAGTCCAAAAAATCAATTTTCTGATGAAAAACGATGACTGTCGAACGTTCCCAAAATGGTCAATATGGGTGAAATTTTAACATTTAATCTTTTGACTCTAAATGACTGTTGGATGTGAATTATGACTTTTTCAACTAAAATAAGTGTGCTTAAAGTCACTTCTGTGCCTGAAATCGGTCAAAATTGAAGCTTTTGAGTAAGCAAAACTCTGTAAAAAGGGCAATTTTGGTCACTGTGAGGGTTTAAAAAGTGGTTATCCAAGATGAGGCACGATCCCATTGACATTTTTAATCATTTTTGGTACAGGCCAAAAAATAAATTTTCTGATGAAAAACGATGACTGTCGAACGTTCCCAAAATGGTCAAAATGGATGAAATTGAAGCATTTAATCTTTTGACTCTGAATGATTGTTGGACGTGAAATATGACTTTTTCAACTAAAATAAGTGTGTTTAAAGTTATTTCTGTGCCTGAAATCAACTTTATGATGAAAAACGATGACTCCGGACCTGTCGAACGTTCCCAAAATGGTCAATATGGATGACATTTTAACATTTAATCTTTTGACTCTAAATGACTGTTGGATGTGAATTATGACCTTTTCAACTAAAATAAGTGTGTTTAAAGTTATTTCTGTGCCTGAAATTGGTCAAAATTGAAGCTTTTGAGTAAGCAAAACTCTGTAAAGCTGGCAATTATGGTCACTGTGAGGGTTTAAAAAGTGGTTATCCAACATGAGGCACGATCCAATTGACATTTTGAATCATTTTTGGTACAGTCCAAAAAATCAGTTTTCTGATGAAAAACGATGACTCCGGACCTGTCGAACGTTCCCAAAATGGTCAATATGGATGCAATTTTAACATTTAATCTTTTGACTCTAAATGACTGTTCGATGTGAATTATGACTTTTTCAACTAAAATAAGTGTATTTAAAGTCATTTCTGTGCCTGAAATTGGTCAAAATTGAAGATTTTGAGTAAGCAAAACTCTGTAAAAATTGCAATTTTGGTCACTGTGAGGGTTTAAAAAGTGGTTATTCAACATGAGGCACGATCCAATTGACATTTTGAATCATTTTTGGTACAGTTCAAAAAATCAATTTTCTGATCAAAAACGATGACTCTGGACCTGTCGAACGTTCCCAAAATGGACAATATGGATGAAATTGTAGCATTTAATCTTTTGACTCTGAATGATTGTTGGACGTGAAATATGACTTTTTCAACTAAAATAAGTGTGTTTAAAGTTATTTCTGTGCCTGAAATTGGTCAAAATTGAAGCTTTTGAGTAAACAAAACTCTGTAAAAATGGCAATTTTGGTCACTGTAAGGGTTTAAAAATGTGGTTATCCAACATGAGGCACGATCCAATTGACATTTTGAATTATTTTTGGTACAGTCCAAAAAACTCAATTGTCTGATGAAAAACGGTGACTCTGGACCTGTTGAACGTTCCCAAAAAGGTCAATATGGATGAAATTTTAACATTTAATCTTTTGACTCTAAATGACTGTTTGATGTGAATTATGACTTTTTCATCTAAAATAAGTGTGTTTAAAGTCATTTCTGTGCCTGAAATTGCTCAAAATTGATGCTTTTGAGTAAGCAAAACTCTGTAAAACTGGCAATTATGGTCACTGTGAGGGTTTAAAAAGTGGTTATCCAACATGAGGCACGATCCCATTGACATTTTTAATCATTTTTGGTACAGGCCAAAAAATAAATTTTCTGATGAAAAACGATGACTCCGGACCTGTCGAACGTTCCCAAAATGGTCAATATGGGTGAAATTTTAACATTTAATCTTTTGACTCTAAATGACTGTTGGATGTGAATTATGACTTTTTCAACTAAAATAAGTGTGTTTAAAGTCATTTCTGTGCCTGAAATTGGTAAAAATTGAAGATTTTGAGTAAGCAAAACTCTGTAAAAATTGCAATTTTGGTCACTGTGAGGGTTTAAAAAGTGGTTATCCAACATGAGGCACGATCCAATTGACATTTTGAATCATTTTTGGTACAGTTCAAAAAATCCATTTTCTGATCAAAAACGATGACTGTCGAACGTTCCCAAAGTGGTCAAAATGGATGAAATTAAAGCATTTAATCTTTTGACTCTGAATGATTGTTGGATGTGAATTATGACTTTTTCAACTAAAATAAGTGTGTTTAAAGTCATTTCTGTGCCTGAAATTGGTCAATATTTAAGATTTTGAGTAAGCAAAACTCTGTAAAAACGGCAATTTTGGTTACGGTGAGGGTTTCAAAAGTGGTTATTCAACATGAGGCACGATCCAATTGACATTTTGAATCATTTTTGGTACAGTCCAAAAAATCAATTTTCTGATGAAAAACGATGACTCCGGACCTGTCGAACGTTCCCAAAATGGTCAATATGGGTGAAATTTTAACATTTAATCTTTTGACTCTAAATGACTGTTGGATGTGAATTATGACTTTTTCAACTAAAATAAGTGTGTTTAAAGTCATTTCTGTGCCTGAAATTGGTCAAAATTGAAGATTTTGAGTGAGCAAAACTCTGTAAAAATTGCAATTTTGGTCACTGTGAGGGTTTAAAAAGTGGTTATCCAACATGAGGCACGATCCAATTGACATTTTGAATCATTTTTGGTACAGTCCAAAAAATCAATTTTCTGATGAAAAACGATGACTCCGGACCTGTCGAACGTTCCCAAAATGGACAATATGGATGAAATTTTAACATTTAATCTTTTGACTCTAAATGACTGTTGGATGTGATTTATGACTTTTTCAACTAAAATAAGTGTGCTTAAAGTCACTTCTGTGCCTGAAATCGGTCAAAATTGAAGCTTTTGAGTAAGCAAAACTCTGTAAAAAGGGCAATTTTGGTCACTGTGAGGGTTTAAAAAGTGGTTATCCAAGATGAGGCACGATCCCATTGACATTTTTAATCATTTTTGGTACAGGCCAAAAAATAAATTTTCTGATGAAAAACGATGACTGTCGAACGTTCCCAAAATGGTCAAAATGGATGAAATTGAAGCATTTAATCTTTTGACTCTGAATGATTGTTGGATGTGAATTATGACTTTTTCAACTAAAATAAGTGTTTTTAAAGTTATTTCTGTGCCTGAAATTGGTCAAAATTGTAGCTTTTGAGTAAGCAAAACTCTGTAAAACTGGCAATTATGGTCACTGTGAGGGTTTAAAAAGTGGTTATCCAACATGAGGCACGATCCAATTGATATTTTGAATCATTTTTGGTACAATCCAAAAAATCAACTTTATGATGAAAAACGATGACTCCGGACCTGTCGAACGTTCCCAAAATGGTCAATATGGATGACATTTTAACATTTAATCTTTTGACTCTAAATGACTGTTGGATGTGAATTATGACTTTTTCAACTAAAATAAGTGTGTTTAAAGTCATTTATGTGCCTGAAATTGGTCAAAATTGAAGATTTTGAGTAAGCAAAACTCCGTAAAAATTGCAAATTTGGTCACTGTGAGGGTTTAAAAAGTGGTTATCCAACATGAGGCACAATCCAATTGACATTTTGAATCATTTTTGGTACAGTTCAAAAAATCAATTTTCTGATCAAAAACGATGACTCTGGACCTGTCGAACGTTCCCAAAATGGACAATATGTATGAAATTGTAGCATTTCATCTTTTGACTCTGAATGATTGTTGGGCGTGAAATATGACTTTTTCAACTAAAATAAGTGTGTTTAAAGTTATTTCTGTGCCTGAAATTGGTCAAAATTGAAGCTTCTGAGTAAGCAAAACTCTGTAAAAATGGCAATTTTGGTCACTGTGAGGGTTTAAAAATGTGGTTATCCAACATGAGGCACGATCCAATTGACATTTTGAATTATTTTTGGTACAGTCCAAAAAAATCAATTTTCCGATGAAAAACGATGACTCCGGACCTGTCGAATGTTCCCAAAAAGGTCAATATGGATGAAATTTTAACATTTAATCTTTTGACTCTAAATGACTGTTCGATGTGAATTATGAATTTTTCAACTAAAATAAGTGTGTTTAAAATCATTTCTGTGCCTGAAATTGCTCAAAATTGAAGCTTTAGAGTAAGCAAAACTCTGTAAAAATTGCAATTTTGGTCACTGTAAGGGTTTAAAAAGTGGTTATTCAACATAAGGCACGATCCAATTGACATTTATAATCATTTTTGGTACAGGCCAAAAAATCAATTTTCTGATGATAAACGATGACTCCGGACCTGTCGAACGTTCCCAAAATGGACAATATGGATGAAATTTTAACATTTAATCTTTTGACTCTAAATGACTGTTGGATGTGATTTATGACTTTTTCAACTAAAATAAGTGTGCTTAAAGTCACTTCTGTGCCTGAAATCGGTCAAAATTGAAGCTTTTGAGTAAGCAAAACTCTGTAAAAAGGGCAATTTTGGTCACTGTGAGGATTTAAAAAGTGGTTATCCAAGATGAGGCACGATCCAATTGACATTTTGAATCATTTTTGGTACAGTTCAAAAAATCAATTTTCTGATCAAAAACGATGACTGTCGAACGTTCCCAAAATGGTCAAAATGGATGAAATTGAAGCATTTTATCTTTTGACTCTGAATGATTGTTGGATGTGAATTATGACTTTTTCAACTAAAATAAGTGTTTTTAAAGTTATTTCTGTGCCTGAAATTGGTCAAAATTGAAGCTTTTGAGTAAGCAAAACTCTGTAAAACTGGCAATTATGGTCACTGTGAGGGTTTAAAAAGTGGTTATCCAACATGAGGCATGATCCAATTGACATTTTTAATCATTTTTGGTACAGTCCAAAAAATCAGTTTTCTGATGAAAAACGATGACTCCGGACCTGTCGAACGTTCCCAAAATGGACAATATGGATGAAATTTTAACATTTAATCTTTTGACTCTAAATGACTGTTGGATGTGATTTATGACTTTTTCAACTAAAATAAGTGTGCTTAAAGTCACTTCTGTGCCTGAAATCGGTCAAAATTGAAGCTTTTGAGTAAGCAAAACTCTGTAAAAAGGGCAATTTTGGTCACTGTGAGGGTTTAAAAAGTGGTTATCCAACATGAGGCACGATCCAATTGACATTTTGAATTTTTTTTGGTACAGTCCAAAAAACTCAATTGTCTGATGAAAAACGGTGACTCCGGACCTGTCGAACTTTCCCAAAATTGTCAATATGGATAAAATTTTAACATTTAATCTTTTGACTCTAAATGACTGTTGGATGTGAATTATGACTTTTTCAACTAATATAAGTGTGTTTAAAGTCATTTCTGTGCCTGAAATTGGTCAAAATTGAAGATTTTGAGTAAGCAAAACTCTGTAAAAATAGCAATTTTGGTCACTGTGAGGGTTTAAAAAGTGGTTATTCAACATGAGGCACGATCCAATTGACATTTTGAATCATTTTTGGTACAGTTCAAAAAATCAATTTTCTGATCAAAAACGATGACTCTGGACCTGTCGAACGTTCCCAAAATGGACAATATGGATGAAATTGTAGCATTTAATCTTTTGACTCTGAATGATTGTTGGACGTGAATTATGACTTTTTCAACTAAAATAAGTGTGTTTAAAGTCATTTCTGTGCCTGAAATTGCTCAAAATTGAAGCTTTTGAGTAAGCAAAACTCTGTAAAACTGGCAATTATGGTCACTGTGAGGGTTTAAAAAGTGGTTATCCAACATGAGGCACGATCCAATTGACATTTTGAATCATTTTTGGTACAGTCCAAAAAATCAGTTTTCTGATGAAAAACGATGACTCCGGACCTGTCGAACGTTCCCAAAATGGTCAATATGGATGAAATTTTAACATTTTATCTTTTGACTCTAAATGACTGTTCGATGTGAATTATGACTTTTTCAACTAAAATAATTGTGTTTAAAGTCATTTCTGTGCCTGAAATTGGTCAATATTTAAGATTTTGAGTAAGCAAAACTCTGTAAAAACGGCAATTTTGGTAACTGTGAGGGTTTCAAAAGTGGTTATTCAACATGAGGCACGATCCAATTGACATTTTGAATCATTTTTGTTACAGTCCAAAAAATCAATTTTCTGATGAAAAACGATGACTCCGGACCTGTCGAACGTTCCCAAAATGGTCAATATGGGTGAAATTTTTACATTTAATCTTTTGACTCTAAATGACTGTTGGATGTGAATTATGACTTTTTCAACTAAAATAAGTGTGTTTAAAGTCATTTCTGTGCCTGAAATTGGTCAAAATTGAAGATTTTGAGTAAGCAAAACTCTGTAAAAATTGCAATTTTGGTCACTGTGAGGGTTTAAAAAGTGGTAATCCAACATGAGGCAAGATCCAATTGACATTTTGAATCATTTTTGGTACAGTTCAAAAAATGAATTTTCTGATCAAAAACGATGACTGTCGAACGTTCCCAAAGTGGTCAAAATGGACGAAATTGAAGCATTTAATCTTTTGACTCTGAATGATTGTTGGATGTGAATTATGACTTTTTCAACTAAAATAAGTGTGTTTAAAGTTATTTCTGTGCCTGAAATTGGTCAAAATTGAAGCTTTTGAGTAAGCAAAACTCTGTAAAACTGGCAATTATGTTCACTGTGAGGGTTTAAAAAGTGGTTATCCAACATGAGGCACGATCCAATTGACATTTTGAATCATTTTTGGTACAGTCCAAAAAATCAGTTTTCTGATGAAAAACGATGACTCCGGACCTGTCGAACGTTCCCTAAATGGTAAATATGGATGAAATTTTAACATTTATCTTTTGACTCTAAATGACTGTTGGAGGTGAATAAAGACTTTTTCAACTAAAATAAGTGTGTTTAAAGTCATTTCTGTGCCTGAAATTGGTCAAAATTGAAGATTTTGAGTAAGCAAAACTCTGTAAAATTGCAATTTTGGTCACTGTGAGGGTTTAAAAAGTGGTTATTCAACATGAGGCACGATCCAATTGACATTTTGAATAATTTTTGGTACAGTTCAAAAAATCAATTTTCTGATCAAAAACGATGACTCTGGACCTGTCGAACGTTCCCAAAATGGACAATATGGATGAAATTGTAGCATTCAATCTTTTGACTCTGAATGATTGTTGGACGTGAAATATGACTTTTTCAACTAAAATAAGTGTGTTTAAAGTTATTTCTGTGATTCAAATTGGTCAAAATTGAAGCTTTTGAGTAAGCAAAACTCTGAAAAAACTGCAATTTTGGTCACCGTGAGGGTTTAAAAAGTGGTTATCCAACATGAGGCACGATCCAATTGACATTTTGAATCATTTTTGGTACAGTCCAAAAAATCAATTGTCTGATGAGAAACGATGACTCCGGACCTGCCAAACGTTCCCAAAATAGTCAATATGGATGAAATTTTAACATTTAATCTTTTGACTCTAAATGACTGTTCGATGTGAATTTTGACTTTTTCAACGAAAATAATTGTGTTTAAAGTCATTTCTGTGCCTGAAATTGGTCAATATTTAAGATTTTGAGTAAGCAAAACTCTGTAAAAACGGCAATTTTGGTCACTGTGAGGGTTTCAAAAGTGGTTATTCAACATGAGGCACGATCCAATTGACAATTTGAATCATTTTTGGTACAGTCCAAAAAATCTATTTTCTGATGAAAAACGATGACTGTCGAACGTTCCCAAAATGGTCAAAATGGATGAAATTGAAGCATTTAATCTTTTGACTCTGAATGATTGTTGGATGTGAATTATGACTTTTTCAACTAAAATAAGTGTGTTTAAAGTCATTTCTGTGCCTGAAATTGGTCAAAATTTAAGCTTTTGAGTAAGCAAAACTCTGTAAAACTGGCAATTATGGTCACTGTGAGGGTTTAAAAAGTGGTTATCCAACATGAGGCACGATCCAATTGACATTTTGAATCATTTTTGGTACAGTCCAAAAAATCAGTTTTCTGATGAAAAACGATGACTCCGGACCTGTCGAACGTTCCCAAAATGGTCAATATGGATGAAATTTTAACATTTAATCTTTTGACTCTAAATGACTGTTGGATGTGAATAAAGACTTTTTCAACTAAAATAAGTGTGTTTAAAGTCATTTCTGTGCCTGAAATTGGTCAAAATTGAAGCTTTTGAGTAAACAAAACTCTGTAAAAATGGCAATTTTGGTCACTGTAAGGGTTTAAAAATGTGGTTATCCAACATGAGGCACGATCCAATTGACATTTTGAATTTTTTTTGGTACAGTCCAAAAAATTCAATTGTCTGATGAAAAACGGTGACTCCGGACCTGTCGAACGTTCCTAAAAAGGTCAATATGGATGAAATTTTAACATTTAATCTTTTGACTCTAAATGACTGTTTGATGTGAATTATGACTTTTTCAACTAAAATAAGTGTGTTTAAAGTCATTTCTGTGCCTGAAATTGCTCAAAATTGAAGCTTTTGAGTAAACAAAACTCTGTAAAACTGGCAAATTATGGTCACTGTGAGGGTTTAAAAAGTGGTTATCCAACATGAGGCACGATCCCATTGACATTTTGAATAATTTTTCGTACAGGCCAAAAAATCAGTTTTCTGATGAAAAACGATGACTCCGGACCTGTCGAACGTTCCCAAAATGGTCAATATGGATGAAATTTTAACATTTAATCTTTTGACTCTAAATGACTGTTGGATGTGAATAAAGACTTTTTCAACTAAAATAAGTGTGTTTAAAGTCATTTCTGTGCCTGAAATTGGTCAAAATTGAAGATTTTGAGTAAGCAAAACTCTGTAAAAATTGCAATTTTGGTCACTGTGAGGGTTTAAAAAGTGGTTATCCAACATGAGGCACGATCCAATTGATATTTTGAATCATTTTTGGTACAGTCCAAAAAATCAACTTTATGATGAAAAACGATGACTCCGGACCTGTCGAACGTTCCCAAAATGGTCAATATGGATGCAATTTTAACATTTAATCTTTTGACTCTAAATGACTGTTCGATGTGAATTATGACTTTTTCAACTAAAATAAGTGTATTTAAAGTCATTTCTGTGCCTGAAATTGGTCAAAATTGAAGATTTTGAGTAAGCAAAACTCTGTAAAAATTGCAATTTTGGTCACTGTGAGGGTTTAAAAAGTGGTTATTCAACATGAGGCACGATCCAATTGACATTTTGAATCATTTTTGGTACAGTTCAAAAAATCAATTTTCTGATCAAAAACGATGACTCTGGACCTGTCGAACGTTCCCAAAATGGACAATATGGATGAAATTGTAGCATTTAATCTTTTGACTCTGAATGATTGTTGGACGTGAAATATGACTTTTTCAACTAAAATAAGTGTGTTTAAAGTTATTTCTGTGCCTGAAATTGGTCAAAATTGAAGCTTTTGAGTAAACAAAACTCTGTAAAAATGGCAATTTTGGTCACTGTAAGGGTTTAAAAATGTGGTTATCCAACATGAGGCACGATCCAATTGACATTTTGAATTATTTTTGGTACAGTCCAAAAAACTCAATTGTCTGATGAAAAACGGTGACTCTGGACCTGTTGAACGTTCCCAAAAAGGTCAATATGGATGAAATTTTAACATTTAATCTTTTGACTCTAAATGACTGTTTGATGTGAATTATGACTTTTTCATCTAAAATAAGTGTGTTTAAAGTCATTTCTGTGCCTGAAATTGCTCAAAATTGATGCTTTTGAGTAAGCAAAACTCTGTAAAACTGGCAATTATGGTCACTGTGAGGGTTTAAAAAGTGGTTATCCAACATGAGGCACGATCCCATTGACATTTTTAATCATTTTTGGTACAGGCCAAAAAATAAATTTTCTGATGAAAAACGATGACTCCGGACCTGTCGAACGTTCCCAAAATGGTCAATATGGGTGAAATTTTAACATTTAATCTTTTGACTCTAAATGACTGTTGGATGTGAATTATGACTTTTTCAACTAAAATAAGTGTGTTTAAAGTCATTTCTGTGCCTGAAATTGGTAAAAATTGAAGATTTTGAGTAAGCAAAACTCTGTAAAAATTGCAATTTTGGTCACTGTGAGGGTTTAAAAAGTGGTTATCCAACATGAGGCACGATCCAATTGACATTTTGAATCATTTTTGGTACAGTTAAAAAAATCCATTTTCTGATCAAAAACGATGACTGTCGAACGTTCCCAAAGTGGTCAAAATGGATGAAATTAAAGCATTTAATCTTTTGACTCTGAATGATTGTTGGATGTGAATTATGACTTTTTCAACTAAAATAAGTGTGTTTAAAGTCATTTCTGTGCCTGAAATTGGTCAATATTTAAGATTTTGAGTAAGCAAAACTCTGTAAAAACGACAATTTTGGTTACGGTGAGGGTTTCAAAAGTGGTTATTCAACATGAGGCACGATCCAATTGACATTTTGAATCATTTTTGGTACAGTCCAAAAAATCAATTTTCTGATGAAAAACGATGACTCCGGACCTGTCGAACGTTCCCAAAATGGTCAATATGGGTGAAATTTTAACATTTAATCTTTTGACTCTAAATGACTGTTGGATGTGAATTATGACTTTTTCAACTAAAATAAGTGTGTTTAAAGTCATTTCTGTGCCTGAAATTGGTCAAAATTGAAGATTTTGAGTGAGCAAAACTCTGTAAAAATTGCAATTTTGGTCACTGTGAGGGTTTAAAAAGTGGTTATCCAACATGAGGCACGATCCAATTGACATTTTGAATCATTTTTGGTACAGTCCAAAAAATCAATTTTCTGATGAAAAACGATGACTCCGGACCTGTCGAACGTTCCCAAAATGGACAATATGGATGAAATTTTAACATTTAATCTTTTGACTCTAAATGACTGTTGGATGTGATTAATGACTTTTTCAACTAAAATAAGTGTGCTTAAAGTCACTTCTGTGCCTGAAATCGGTCAAAATTGAAGCTTTTGAGTAAGCAAAACTCTGTAAAAAGGGCAATTTTGGTCACTGTGAGGGTTTAAAAAGTGGTTATCCAAGATGAGGCACGATCCCATTGACATTTTTAATCATTTTTGGTACAGGCCCAAAAATAAATTTTCTGATGAAAAACGATGACTGTCGAACGTTCCCAAAATGGTCAAAATGGATGAAATTGAAGCATTTAATCTTTTGACTCTGAATGATTGTTGGATGTGAATTATGACTTTTTCAACTAAAATAAGTGTTTTTAAAGTTATTTCTGTGCCTGAAATTGGTCAAAATTGTAGCTTTTGAGTAAGCAAAACTCTGTAAAACTGGCAATTATGGTCACTGTGAGGGTTTAAAAAGTGGTTATCCAACATGAGGCACGATCCAATTGATATTTTGAATCATTTTTGGTACAATCCAAAAAATCAACTTTATGATGAAAAACGATGACTCCGGACCTGTCGAACGTTCCCAAAATGGTCAATATGGATGACATTTTAACATTTAATCTTTTGACTCTAAATGACTGTTGGATGTGAATTATGACTTTTTCAACTAAAATAAGTGTGTTTAAAGTCATTTATGTGCCTGAAATTGGTCAAAATTGAAGATTTTGAGTAAGCAAAACTCCGTAAAAATTGCAAATTTGGTCACTGTGAGGGTTTAAAAAGTGGTTATCCAACATGAGGCACAATCCAATTGACATTTTGAATCATTTTTGGTACAGTTCAAAAAATCAATTTTCTGATCAAAAACGATGACTCTGGACCTGTCGAACGTTCCCAAAATGGACAATATGTATGAAATTGTAGCATTTCATCTTTTGACTCTGAATGATTGTTGGGCGTGAAATATGACTTTTTCAACTAAAATAAGTGTGTTTAAAGTTATTTCTGTGCCTGAAATTGGTCAAAATTGAAGCTTCTGAGTAAGCAAAACTCTGTAAAAATGGCAATTTTGGTCACTGTGAGGGTTTAAAAATGTGGTTATCCAACATGAGGCACGATCCAATTGACATTTTGAATTATTTTTGGTACAGTCCAAAAAAATCAATTTTCCGATGAAAAACGATGACTCCGGACCTGTCGAATGTTCCCAAAAAGGTCAATATGGATGAAATTTTAACATTTAATCTTTTGACTCTAAATGACTGTTCGATGTGAATTATGAATTTTTCAACTAAAATAAGTGTGTTTAAAATCATTTCTGTGCCTGAAATTGCTCAAAATTGAAGCTTTAGAGTAAGCAAAACTCTGTAAAAATTGCAATTTTGGTCACTGTAAGGGTTTAAAAAGTGGTTATTCAACATAAGGCACGATCCAATTGACATTTATAATCATTTTTGGTACAGGCCAAAAAATCAATTTTCTGATGATAAACAATGACTCCGGACCTGTCGAACGTTCCCAAAATGGACAATATGGATGAAATTTTAACATTTAATCTTTTGACTCTAAATGACTGTTGGATGTGATTTATGACTTTTTCAACTAAAATAAGTGTGCTTAAAGTCACTTCTGTGCCTGAAATCGGTCAAAATTGAAGCTTTTGAGTAAGCAAAACTCTGTAAAAAGGGCAATTTTGGTCACTGTGAGGATTTAAAAAGTGGTTATCCAAGATGAGGCACGATCCAATTGACATTTTGAATCATTTTTGGTACAGTTCAAAAAATCAATTTTCTGATCAAAAACGATGACTGTCGAACGTTCCCAAAATGGTCAAAATGGATGAAATTGAAGCATTTTATCTTTTGACTCTGAATGATTGTTGGATGTGAATTATGACTTTTTCAACTAAAATAAGTGTTTTTAAAGTTATTTCTGTGCCTGAAATTGGTCAAAATTGAAGCTTTTGAGTAAGCAAAACTCTGTAAAACTGGCAATTATGGTCACTGTGAGGGTTTAAAAAGTGGTTATCCAACATGAGGCATGATCCAATTGACATTTTTAATCATTTTTGGTACAGTCCAAAAAATCAGTTTTCTGATGAAAAACGATGACTCCGGACCTGTCGAACGTTCCCAAAATGGACAATATGGATGAAATTTTAACATTTAATCTTTTGACTCTAAATGACTGTTGGATGTGATTTATGACTTTTTCAACTAAAATAAGTGTGCTTAAAGTCACTTCTGTGCCTGAAATCGGTCAAAATTGAAGCTTTTGAGTAAGCAAAACTCTGTAAAAAGGGCAATTTTGGTCACTGTGAGGGTTTAAAAAGTGGTTATCCAACATGAGGCACGATCCAATTGACATTTTGAATTATTTTTGGTACAGTCCAAAAAACTCAATTGTCTGATGAAAAACGGTGACTCCGGACCTGTCGAACTTTCCCAAAATTGTCAATATGGATAAAATTTTAACATTTAATCTTTTGACTCTAAATGACTGTTGGATGTGAATTATGACTTTTTCAACTAATATAAGTGTGTTTAAAGTCATTTCTGTGCCTGAAATTGGTCAAAATTGAAGATTTTGAGTAAGCAAAACTCTGTAAAAATAGCAATTTTGGTCACTGTGAGGGTTTAAAAAGTGGTTATTCAACATGAGGCACGATCCAATTGACATTTTGAATCATTTTTGGTACAGTTCAAAAAATCAATTTTCTGATCAAAAACGATGACTCTGGACCTGTCGAAAGTTCCCAAAATGGACAATATGGATGAAATTGTAGCATTTAATCTTTTGACTCTGAATGATTGTTGGACGTGAATTATGACTTTTTCAACTAAAATAAGTGTGTTTAAAGTCATTTCTGTGCCTGAAATTGCTCAAAATTGAAGCTTTTGAGTAAGCAAAACTCTGTAAAACTGGCAATTATGGTCACTGTGAGGGTTTAAAAAGTGGTTATCCAACAGGAGGCACGATCCAATTGACATTTTGAATCATTTTTGGTACAGTCCAAAAAATCAGTTTTCTGATGAAAAACGATGACTCCGGACCTGTCGAACGTTCCCAAAATGGTCAATATGGATGAAATTTTAACATTTTATCTTTTGACTCTAAATGACTGTTCGATGTGAATTATGACTTTTTCAACTAAAATAATTGTGTTTAAAGTCATTTCTGTGCCTGAAATTGGTCAATATTTAAGATTTTGAGTAAGCAAAACTCTGTAAAAACGGCAATTTTGGTAACTGTGAGGGTTTCAAAAGTGGTTATTCAACATGAGGCACGATCCAATTGACATTTTGAATCATTTTTGTTACAGTCCAAAAAATCAATTTTCTGATGAAAAACGATGACTCCGGACCTGTCGAACGTTCCCAAAATGGTCAATATGGGTGAAATTTTAACATTTAATCTTTTGACTCTAAATGACTGTTGGATGTGAATTATGACTTTTTCAACTAAAATAAGTGTGTTTAAAGTCATTTCTGTGCCTGAAATTGGTCAAAATTGAAGATTTTGAGTAAGCAAAACTCTGTAAAAATTGCAATTTTGGTCACTGTGAGGGTTTAAAAAGTGGTAATCCAACATGAGGCAAGATCCAATTGACATTTTGAATCATTTTTGGTACAGTTCAAAAAATGAATTTTCTGATCAAAAACGATGACTGTCGAACGTTCCCAAAGTGGTCAAAATGGACGAAATTGAAGCATTTAATCTTTTGACTCTGAATGATTGTTGGATGTGAATTATGACTTTTTCAACTAAAATAAGTGTGTTTAAAGTTATTTCTGTGCCTGAAATTGGTCAAAATTGAAGCTTTTGAGTAAGCAAAACTCTGTAAAACTGGCAATTATGTTCACTGTGAGGGTTTAAAAAGTGGTTATCCAACATGAGGCACGATCCAATTGACATTTTGAATCATTTTTGGTACAGTCCAAAAAATCAGTTTTCTGATGAAAAACGATGACTCCGGACCTGTCGAACGTTCCCTAAATGGTAAATATGGATGAAATTTTAACATTTATCTTTTGACTCTAAATGACTGTTGGAGGTGAATAAAGACTTTTTCAACTAAAATAAGTGTGTTTAAAGTCATTTCTGTGCCTGAAATTGGTCAAAATTGAAGATTTTGAGTAAGCAAAACTCTGTAAAAATTGCAATTTTGGTCACTGTGAGGGTTTAAAAAGTGGTTATTCAACATGAGGCACGATCCAATTGACATTTTGAATAATTTTTGGTACAGTTCCAAAAATCAATTTTCTGATCAAAAACGATGACTCTGGACCTGTCGAACGTTCCCAAAATGGACAATATGGATGAAATTGTAGCATTCAATCTTTTGACTCTGAATGATTGTTGGACGTGAAATATGACTTTTTCAACTAAAATAAGTGTGTTTAAAGTTATTTCTGTGATTCACATTGGTCAAAATTGAAGCTTTTGAGTAAGCAAAACTCTGAAAAAACTGCAATTTTGGTCACCGTGAGGGTTTAAAAAGTGGTTATCCAACATGAGGCACGATCCAATTGACATTTTGAATCATTTTTGGTACAGTCCAAAAAATCAATTGTCTGATGAGAAACGATGACTCCGGACCTGCCAAACGTTCCCAAAATAGTCAATATGGATGAAATTTTAACATTTAATCTTTTGACTCTAAATGACTGTTCGATGTGAATTTTGACTTTTTCAACGAAAATAATTGTGTTTAAAGTCATTTCTGTGCCTGAAATTGGTCAATATTTAAGATTTTGAGTAAGCAAAACTCTGTAAAAACGGCAATTTTGGTCACTGTGAGGGTTTCAAAAGTGGTTATTCAACATGAGGCACGATCCAATTGACAATTTGAATCATTTTTGGTACAGTCCAAAAAATCTATTTTCTGATGAAAAACGATGACTGTCGAACGTTCCCAAAATGGTCAAAATGGATGAAATTGAAGCATTTAATCTTTTGACTCTGAATGATTGTTGGATGTGAATTATGACTTTTTCAACTAAAATAAGTGTGTTTAAAGTCATTTCTGTGCCTGAAATTGGTCAAAATTGAAGCTTTTGAGTAAGCAAAACTCTGTAAAACTGGCAATTATGGTCACTGTGAGGGTTTAAAAAGTGGTTATCCAACATGAGGCACGATCCAATTGACATTTTGAATCATTTTTGGTACAGTCCAAAAAATCAGTTTTCTGATGAAAAACGATGACTCCGGACCTGTCGAACGTTCCCAAAATGGTCAATATGGATGAAATTTTAACATTTAATCTTTTGACTCTAAATGACTGTTGGATGTGAATAAAGACTTTTTCAACTAAAATAAGTGTGTTTAAAGTCATTTCTGTGCCTGAAATTGGTCAAAATTGAAGCTTTTGAGTAAACAAAACTCTGTAAAAATGGCAATTTTGGTCACTGTAAGGGTTTAAAAATGTGGTTATCCAACATGAGGCACGATCCAATTGTAATTTTGAATTTTTTTTGGTACAGTCCAAAAAATTCAATTGTCTGATGAAAAACGGTGACTCCGGACCTGTCGAACGTTCCTAAAAAGGTCAATATGGATGAAATTTTAACATTTAATCATTTGACTCTAAATGACTGTTTGATGTGAATTATGACTTTTTCAACTAAAATAAGTGTGTTTAAAGTCATTTCTGTGCCTGAAATTGCTCAAAATTGAAGCTTTTGAGTAAACAAAACTCTGTAAAACTGGCAAATTATGGTCACTGTGAGGGTTTAAAAAGTGGTTATCCAACATGAGGCACGATCCCATTGACATTTTGAATAATTTTTCGTACAGGCCAAAAAATCAGTTTTCTGATGAAAAACGATGACTCCGGACCTGTCGAACGTTCCCAAAATGGTCAATATGGATGAAATTTTAACATTTAATCTTTTGACTCTAAATGACTGTTGGATGTGAATAAAGACTTTTTCAACTAAAATAAGTGTGTTTAAAGTCATTTCTGTGCCTGAAATTGGTCAAAATTGAAGATTTTGAGTAAGCAAAACTCTGTAAAAATTGCAATTTTGGTCACTGTGAGGGTTTAAAAAGTGGTTATCCAACATGAGGCACGATCCAATTGATATTTTGAATCATTTTTGGTACAGTCCAAAAAATCAACTTTATGATGAAAAACGATGACTCCGGACCTGTCGAACGTTCCCAAAATGGTCAATATGGATGAAATTGAAGCATTTAATCTTTTGACTCTGAATGATTGTTGGATGTGAATTATGACTTTTTCAACTAAAATTTGTGTGTTTAAAGTTATTTCTGTGCCTGAAATTGGTCAAAATTGAAGCTTTTGAGTAAGCAAAACTCTGTAAAACTGGCAATTATGGTCACTGTGAGGGTTTAAAAAGTGGTTATGCAACATGATGCACGATCCAATTGACATTTTGAATCATTTTTGGTACAGTCCAAAAAACTCAATCGTCTGATGAAAAACGGTGACTCCGGACTTGTCGAACTTTCCCAAAATTGTCAATATGGATAAAATTTTAACATTTAATGTTTTGACTCTAAATGACTGTTGGATGTGAATTATGACTTTTTCAACTAAAATAAGTGTGTTTAAAGTCATTTCTGTGCCTGAAATTGGTCAAAATTGAAGATTTTGAGTAAGCAAAACTCTGTAAAAATTGAAATTTTGGTCACTGTGAGGGTTTAAAAAGTGGTTATTCAACATGAGGCACGATCCAATTGACATTTTGAATCATTTTTGGTACAGTTCAAAAAATCAATTTTCTGATCAAAAACGATGACTCTGGACCCGTCGAACGTTCCCAAAATGGACAATATGGATGAAATTGTAGCATTTAATCTTTTGACTCTGAATGATTGTTGGACGTGAAATATGACTTTTTCAACTAAAATAAGTGTGTTTAAAGTTATTTCTGTGCCTGAAATTGGTCAAAATTGAAGCTTTTGAGTAAGCAAAACTCTGTAAAAATTGCAATTTTGGTCACTGTGAGGGTTTAAAAAGTGGTTATCCAACATGAGGCACGATCCAATTGACATTTTGAATCATTTTTGGTACAGTTCAAAAAATCAATTTTCTGATCAAAAACGATGACTGTCGAACGTTCCCAAAGTGGTCAAAATGGTTGAAATTGAAGCATTTAATCTTTTGACTCTGAATGATTGTTGGATGTGAATTATGACTTTTTCAACTAAAATAAGTGTTTTTAAAGTTATTTCTGTGCCTGAAATTGGTCAAAATTGAATCTTTTGAGTAAGCAAAACTCTGTAAAAACGGCAATTTTGGTCACTGTGAGTGTTTAAAAAGTGGTTATCCAACATGAGGCACGATCCAATTGACATTTTGAATCATTTTTGGTACAGTTCAAAAAATCAATTTTCTGATCAAAAACGATGACTGTCGAACGTTCCCAAAGTGGTCAAAATGGTTGAAATTGAAGCATTTAATCTTTTGACTCTGAATGATTGTTGGATGTGAATTATGACTTTTTCAACTAAAATAAGTGTGTTTAAAGTCATTTCTGTGCCTGAAATTGGTCAAAATTGAAGATTTTGAGTAAGCAAAACTCTGTAAAAATTGAAATTTTGGTCACTGTGAGGGTTTAAAAAGTGGTTATTCAACATGAGGCACGATCCAATTGACATTTTGAATCATTTTTGGTACAGTTCAAAAAATCAATTTTCTGATCAAAAACGATGACTCTGGACCTGTCGAACGTTCCCAAAATGGACAATATGGATGACATTGTAGCATTTAATCTTTTGACTCTGAATGATTGTTGGACGTGAAATATGACTTTTTCAACTAAAATAATTGTGTTTAAAGTTATTTCTGTGCCTGAAATTGGTCAAAATTTAATCTTTTGAGTAAGCAAAACTCTGTAAAAACGGCAATTTTGGTCACTGTGAGTGTTTAAAAAGTGGTTATCCAACATGAGGCACGATCCAATTGACATTTTGAATCATTTTTGGTACAGTCCAAAAAATCAATTGTCTGATGAGAAACGATGACTCCGGACCTGCCAAACGTTCCCAAAATGATCAATATGGATGAAATTTTAACATTTAATCTTTTGACTCTAAATGACTGTTCGATGTGAATTATGACTTTTTCAACGAAAATAATTGTGTTTAAAGTCATTTCTGTGCCTGAAATTGGTCAATATTTAAGATTTTGAGTAAGCAAAACTCTGTAAAAACGGCAATTTTGGTCACTGTGAGGGTTTCAAAAGTGGTTATTCAACATGAGGCACGATCCAATTGACATTTTGAATCATTTTTGGTACAGTCCAAAAAATCAGTTTTCTGATGAAAAACGATGACTCCGGACCTGTCGAACGTTCCCAAAATGGTCAATATGGAGGAAATTTTAACATTTAATCTTTTGACTCTAAATGACTTGGATGTGAATAAAGACTTTTTCAACTAAAATAAGTGTGTTTAAAGTCATTTCTGTGCCTGAAATTGGTCAAAATTGAAGATTTTGAGTAAGCAAAACTCTGTAAAAATTGCAATTTTGGTCACTGTGAGGGTTTAAAAAGTGGTTATCCAACATGAGGCACGATCCAATTGACATTTTGAATCATTTTTGGTACAGTTCAAAAAATCAATTTTCTGATCAAAAACGATGACTGTCGAACGTTCCCAAAATGGTCAAAATGGATGAAATTGAAGCATTTAATCTTTTGACTCTGAATGATTGTTGGATGTGAATTATGACTTTTTCAACTAAAATAAGTGTGTTTAAAGTTATTTCTGTGCCTGAAATTGGTCAAAATTGAAGCTTTTGAGTAAGCAAAACTCTGTAAAACTGGCAATTATGGTCACTGTGAGGGTTTAAAAAGTGGTCATCCAACATGAGGCACGATCCAATTGACATTTTGAATCATTTTTGGTACAGTCCAAAAAATCTGTTTTCTGATGAAAAACGATGACTCCGGACCTGTCGAACGTTCCCAAAATGGTCAATATGGATGAAATTTTAACATTTAATCTTTTGACTCTAAAGACTGTTGGATGTGAATAAAGAATTTTTCATCTAAAATAAGTGTGTTTGAAGTAATTTCTGTGCCTGAAATTGGTCAAAATTGAAGATTTTGAGTAAGCAAAACTCTGTAAAAACTGCAATTTTGGTCACTGTGAGGGTTTCAAAAGTGGTTATTCAACATGAGGCACGATCCAATTGACATTTTGAATCATGTTTGGTACAGTCCAAAAAATCAATTTTCTGATGAAAAACGATGACTCCGGACCTGTCGAATGTTCCCAAAATGGACAATATGGATGAAATTTTAACATTTAATCTTTTGACTCTAAATGACTGTTGGATGTGAATTATGACTTTTTCAACTAAAATAAGTGTGTTTAAAGTCATTTCTGTGCCTGAAATTGGTCAAAATTGAAGATTTTGAGTAAGCAAAACTCTGTAAAAATTGCAATTTAGGTCACTGTGAGGGTTTAAAAAGTGGTTATTCAACATGAGGCACGATCCAATTGACATTTTGAATCATTTTTGGTACAGTTCAAAAAATCAATTTTCTGATCAAAAACGATGACTCTGGACCTGTCGAACGTTCCCAAAATGGACAATATGGATGAAATTGTAGCATTTAATCTTTTGACTCTGAATGATTGTTGGACGTGAAATATGACTTTTTCAACTAAAATAAGTGTGTTTAAATTTATTTCTGTGCCTGAAATTGGTCAAAATTGAAGCTTTTGAGTAAACAAAACTCTGTAAAAATGGCAATTTTGGTCACTGTAAGGGTTTAAAAATGTGGTTATCCAACATGAGGCACGATCCAATTGACATTTTGAATTATTTTTGGTACAGTCCAAAAAACTCAATTGTCTGATGAAAAACGGTGACTCCGGACCTGTAGAACGTTCCCAAAAAGGTCAATATGGATGAAATTTTAACATTTAATCTTTTGACTCTAAATGACTGTTTGATGTGAATTATGACTTTTTCAACTAAAATAAGTGTGTTTAAAGTTATTTCTGTGCCTGAAATTGGTCAAAATTGAAGCTTTTGAGTAAGCAAAACTCTGTAAAACTGGCAATTATGGTCACTGTGAGGGTTTAAAAAGTGGTTATCCAACATGAGGCACGATCCAATTGACATTTTGAATCATTTTTGGTACAGTCCAAAAAATCAGTTTTCTGATGAAAAACGATGACTCCGGACCTGTCAAACGTTCCCAAAATGGTCAATATGGATGAAATTTTAACATTTAATCTTTTGACTCTAAATGACTGTTGGATATGAATAAAGACTTTTTCATCTAAAATAAGTGTGTTTAAAGTCATTTCTGTGCCTGAAATTGGTCAAAATTGAAGCTTCTAAGTAAGCAAAACTCTGTAAAAATGGCAATTTTGGTCACTGTGAGGGTTTAAAAATGTGGTTATCCAACTTGAGGCACGATCCAATTGACATTTTGAAATATTTTTGGTACAGGTTAAAAAATCAATTTTCTGATGAAAAACGATGACTCCGGACCTGTCAAACGCTCCCAAAATTGTCAATATGGATGAAATTTTAACATTTAATCTTTTGACTCTAAATGACTGTTGAATGTGAGGTATTACTTTTTCAACTAAAATAAGTGTGTTTAAAGTCATATCTGGGCCTGAAATTGGTCAAAATTGAAGCTTTTGAGTAAGCAAAACTCGGTATAACTGGCAATTATGGTCACTGTGAGGGTTTAAAAAGTGGTTATCCAACATGAGGCACGATCCAATTGATATTTTGAATCATTTTTGGTACAGTCCAAAAAATCAACTTTATGATGAAAAACGATGACTCCGGACCTGTCGAACGTTCCCAAAATGGTCAATATGGATGAAATTGAAGCATTTAATCTTTTGACTCTGAATGATTGTTGGATGTGAATTATGACTTTTTCAACTAAAATAAGTGTGTTTAAAGTCATTTCTGTGCCTGAAATTGGTCAAAATTGAAGCTTTTGAGTAAGCAAAACTCTGTAAAACTGGCAATTATGGTCACTGTGAGGGTTTAAAAAGTGGTTATCCAACATGAGGCACGATCCAATTGACATTTTGAATTTTTTTTGGTACAGTCCAAAAAATTCAATTGTCTGATGAAAAACTGTGACTCCGGACCTGTCGAACGTTCCTAAAAAGGTCAATATGGATGAAATTTTAATATTTAATCTTTTGACTCTAAATGACTGTTTGATGTGAATTATGACTTTTTCAACTAAAATAAGTGTGTTTAAAGTCATTTCTATGCCTGAAATTGGTCAAAATTGAAGCTTTTGAGTAAACAAAACTCTGTAAAACTGGCAAATTATGGTCACTGTGAGGGTTTAAAAAGTGGTTATCCAACATGAGGCACGATCCCATTGACATTTTGAATAATTTTTCGTACAGGCCAAAAAATCAGTTTTCTGATGAAAAACGATGACTCCGGACCTGTCGAACGTTCCCAAAATGGTCAATATGGATGAAATTTTAACATTTAATCTTTTGACTCTAAATGACTGTTGGATGTGAATAAAGACTTTTTCAACTAAAATAAGTGTGTTTAAAGTCATTTCTGTGCCTGAAATTGGTCAAAATTGAAGATTTTGAGTAAGCAAAACTCTGTAAAAATTGCAATTTTGGTCACTGTAAGGGTTTAAAAAGTGGTTATTCAACATAAGGCACGATCCAATTGACATTTATAATCATTTTTGGTACAGGCCAAAAAATCAATTTTCTGATGATAAACAATGACTCCGGACCTGTCGAACGTTCCCAAAATGGACAATATGGATGAAATTTTAACATTTAATCTTTTGACTCTAAATGACTGTTGGATGTGATTTATGACTTTTTCAACTAAAATAAGTGTGCTTAAAGTCACTTCTGTGCCTGAAATCGGTCAAAATTGAAGCTTTTGAGTAAGCAAAACTCTGTAAAAAGGGCAATTTTGGTCACTGTGAGGATTTAAAAAGTGGTTATCCAAGATGAGGCACGATCCAATTGACATTTTGAATCATTTTTGGTACAGTTCAAAAAATCAATTTTCTGATCAAAAACGATGACTGTCGAACGTTCCCAAAATGGTCAAAATGGATGAAATTGAAGCATTTTATCTTTTGACTCTGAATGATTGTTGGATGTGAATTATGACTTTTTCAACTAAAATAAGTGTTTTTAAAGTTATTTCTGTGCCTGAAATTGGTCAAAATTGAAGCTTTTGAGTAAGCAAAACTCTGTAAAACTGGCAATTATGGTCACTGTGAGGGTTTAAAAAGTGGTTATCCAACATGAGGCATGATCCAATTGACATTTTTAATCATTTTTGGTACAGTCCAAAAAATCAGTTTTCTGATGAAAAACGATGACTCCGGACCTGTCGAACGTTCCCAAAATGGACAATATGGATGAAATTTTAACATTTAATCTTTTGACTCTAAATGACTGTTGGATGTGATTTATGACTTTTTCAACTAAAATAAGTGTGCTTAAAGTCACTTCTGTGCCTGAAATCGGTCAAAATTGAAGCTTTTGAGTAAGCAAAACTCTGTAAAAAGGGCAATTTTGGTCACTGTGAGGGTTTAAAAAGTGGTTATCCAACATGAGGCACGATCCAATTGACATTTTGAATTATTTTTGGTACAGTCCAAAAAACTCAATTGTCTGATGAAAAACGGTGACTCCGGACCTGTCGAACTTTCCCAAAATTGTCAATATGGATAAAATTTTAACATTTAATCTTTTGACTCTAAATGACTGTTGGATGTGAATTATGACTTTTTCAACTAATATAAGTGTGTTTAAAGTCATTTCTGTGCCTGAAATTGGTCAAAATTGAAGATTTTGAGTAAGCAAAACTCTGTAAAAATAGCAATTTTGGTCACTGTGAGGGTTTAAAAAGTGGTTATTCAACATGAGGCACGATCCAATTGACATTTTGAATCATTTTTGGTACAGTTCAAAAAATCAATTTTCTGATCAAAAACGATGACTCTGGACCTGTCGAACGTTCCCAAAATGGACAATATGGATGAAATTGTAGCATTTAATCTTTTGACTCTGAATGATTGTTGGACGTGAATTATGACTTTTTCAACTAAAATAAGTGTGTTTAAAGTCATTTCTGTGCCTGAAATTGCTCAAAATTGAAGCTTTTGAGTAAGCAAAACTCTGTAAAACTGGCAATTATGGTCACTGTGAGGGTTTAAAAAGTGGTTATCCAACAGGAGGCACGATCCAATTGACATTTTGAATCATTTTTGGTACAGTCCAAAAAATCAGTTTTCTGATGAAAAACGATGACTCCGGACCTGTCGAACGTTCCCAAAATGGTCAATATGGATGAAATTTTAACATTTTATCTTTTGACTCTAAATGACTGTTCGATGTGAATTATGACTTTTTCAACTAAAATAATTGTGTTTAAAGTCATTTCTGTGCCTGAAATTGGTCAATATTTAAGATTTTGAGTAAGCAAAACTCTGTAAAAACGGCAATTTTGGTAACTGTGAGGGTTTCAAAAGTGGTTATTCAACATGAGGCACGATCCAATTGACATTTTGAATCATTTTTGTTACAGTCCAAAAAATCAATTTTCTGATGAAAAACGATGACTCCGGACCTGTCGAACGTTCCCAAAATGGTCAATATGGGTGAAATTTTAACATTTAATCTTTTGACTCTAAATGACTGTTGGATGTGAATTATGACTTTTTCAACTAAAATAAGTGTGTTTAAAGTCATTTCTGTGCCTGAAATTGGTCAAAATTGAAGATTTTGAGTAAGCAAAACTCTGTAAAAATTGCAATTTTGGTCACTGTGAGGGTTTAAAAAGTGGTAATCCAACATGAGGCAAGATCCAATTGACATTTTGAATCATTTTTGGTACAGTTCAAAAAATGAATTTTCTGATCAAAAACGATGACTGTCGAACGTTCCCAAAGTGGTCAAAATGGACGAAATTGAAGCATTTAATCTTTTGACTCTGAATGATTGTTGGATGTGAATTATGACTTTTTCAACTAAAATAAGTGTGTTTAAAGTTATTTCTGTGCCTGAAATTGGTCAAAATTGAAGCTTTTGAGTAAGCAAAACTCTGTAAAACTGGCAATTATGTTCACTGTGAGGGTTTAAAAAGTGGTTATCCAACATGAGGCACGATCCAATTGACATTTTGAATCATTTTTGGTACAGTCCAAAAAATCAGTTTTCTGATGAAAAACGATGACTCCGGACCTGTCGAACGTTCCCTAAATGGTAAATATGGATGAAATTTTAACATTTATCTTTTGACTCTAAATGACTGTTGGAGGTGAATAAAGACTTTTTCAACTAAAATAAGTGTGTTTAAAGTCATTTCTGTGCCTGAAATTGGTCAAAATTGAAGATTTTGAGTAAGCAAAACTCTGTAAAAATTGCAATTTTGGTCACTGTGAGGGTTTAAAAAGTGGTTATTCAACATGAGGCACGATCCAATTGACATTTTGAATAATTTTTGGTACAGTTCCAAAAATCAATTTTCTGATCAAAAACGATGACTCTGGACCTGTCGAACGTTCCCAAAATGGACAATATGGATGAAATTGTAGCATTCAATCTTTTGACTCTGAATGATTGTTGGACGTGAAATATGACTTTTTCAACTAAAATAAGTGTGTTTAAAGTTATTTCTGTGATTCAAATTGGTCAAAATTGAAGCTTTTGAGTAAGCAAAACTCTGAAAAAACTGCAATTTTGGTCACCGTGAGGGTTTAAAAAGTGGTTATCCAACATGAGGCACGATCCAATTGACATTTTGAATCATTTTTGGTACAGTCCAAAAAATCAATTGTCTGATGAGAAACGATGACTCCGGACCTGCCAAACGTTCCCAAAATAGTCAATATGGATGAAATTTTAACATTTAATCTTTTGACTCTAAATGACTGTTCGATGTGAATTTTGACTTTTTCAACGAAAATAATTGTGTTTAAAGTCATTTCTGTGCCTGAAATTGGTCAATATTTAAGATTTTGAGTAAGCAAAACTCTGTAAAAACGGCAATTTTGGTCACTGTGAGGGTTTCAAAAGTGGTTATTCAACATGAGGCACGATCCAATTGACAATTTGAATCATTTTTGGTACAGTCCAAAAAATCTATTTTCTGATGAAAAACGATGACTGTCGAACGTTCCCAAAATGGTCAAAATGGATGAAATTGAAGCATTTAATCTTTTGACTCTGAATGATTGTTGGATGTGAATTATGACTTTTTCAACTAAAATAAGTGTGTTTAAAGTCATTTCTGTGCCTGAAATTGGTCAAAATTGAAGCTTTTGAGTAAGCAAAACTCTGTAAAACTGGCAATTATGGTCACTGTGAGGGTTTAAAAAGTGGTTATCCAACATGAGGCACGATCCAATTGACATTTTGAATCATTTTTGGTACAGTCCAAAAAATCAGTTTTCTGATGAAAAACGATGACTCCGGACCTGTCGAACGTTCCCAAAATGGTCAATATGGATGAAATTTTAACATTTAATCTTTTGACTCTAAATGACTGTTGGATGTGAATAAAGACTTTTTCAACTAAAATAAGTGTGTTTAAAGTCATTTCTGTGCCTGAAATTGGCCAAAATTGAAGCTTTTGAGTAAACAAAACTCTGTAAAAATGGCAATTTTGGTCACTGTAAGGGTTTAAAAATGTGGTTATCCAACATGAGGCACGATCCAATTGTAATTTTGAATTTTTTTTGGTACAGTCCAAAAAATTCAATTGTCTGATGAAAAACGGTGACTCCGGACCTGTCGAACGTTCCTAAAAAGGTAAATATGGATGAAATTTTAACATTTAATCATTTGACTCTAAATGACTGTTTGATGTGAATTATGACTTTTTCAACTAAAATAAGTGTGTTTAAAGTCATTTCTGTGCCTGAAATTGCTCAAAATTGAAGCTTTTGAGTAAACAAAACTCTGTAAAACTGGCAAATTATGGTCACTGTGAGGGTTTAAAAAGTGGTTATCCAACATGAGGCACGATCCCATTGACATTTTGAATAATTTTTCGTACAGGCCAAAAAATCAGTTTTCTGATGAAAAACGATGACTCCGGACCTGTCGAACGTTCCCAAAATGGTCAATATGGATGAAATTTTAACATTTAATCTTTTGACTCTAAATGACTGTTGGATGTGAATAAAGACTTTTTCAACTAAAATAAGTGTGTTTAAAGTCATTTCTGTGCCTGAAATTGGTCAAAATTGAAGATTTTGAGTAAGCAAAACTCTGTAAAAATTGCAATTTTGGTCACTGTGAGGGTTTAAAAAGTGGTTATCCAACATGAGGCACGATCCAATTGATATTTTGAATCATTTTTGGTACAGTCCAAAAAATCAACTTTATGATGAAAAACGATGACTCCGGACCTGTCGAACGTTCCCAAAATGGTCAATATGGATGAAATTGAAGCATTTAATCTTTTGACTCTGAATGATTGTTGGATGTGAATTATGACTTTTTCAACTAAAATTTGTGTGTTTAAAGTTATTTCTGTGCCTGAAATTGGTCAAAATTGAAGCTTTTGAGTAAGCAAAACTCTGTAAAACTGGCAATTATGGTCACTGTGAGGGTTTAAAAAGTGGTTATGCAACATGATGCACGATCCAATTGACATTTTGAATCATTTTTGGTACAGTCCAAAAAACTCAATCGTCTGATGAAAAACGGTGACTCCGGACCTGTCGAACTTTCCCAAAATTGTCAATATGGATAAAATTTTAACATTTAATGTTTTGACTCTAAATGACTGTTGGATGTGAATTATGACTTTTTCAACTAAAATAAGTGTGTTTAAAGTCATTTCTGTGCCTGAAATTGGTCAAAATTGAAGATTTTGAGTAAGCAAAACTCTGTAAAAATTGAAATTTTGGTCACTGTGAGGGTTTAAAAAGTGGTTATTCAACATGAGGCACGATCCAATTGACATTTTGAATCATTTTTGGTACAGTTCAAAAAATCAATTTTCTGATCAAAAACGATGACTCTGGACCTGTCGAACGTTCCCAAAATGGACAATATGGATGAAATTGTAGCATTTAATCTTTTGACTCTGAATGATTGTTGGACGTGAAATATGACTTTTTCAACTAAAATAAGTGTGTTTAAAGTTATTTCTGTGCCTGAAATTGGTCAAAATTGAAGCTTTTGAGTAAGCAAAACTCTGTAAAAATTGCAATTTTGGTCACTGTGAGGGTTTAAAAAGTGGTTATCCAACATGAGGCACGATCCAATTGACATTTTGAATCATTTTTGGTACAGTTCAAAAAATCAATTTTCTGATCAAAAACGATGACTGTCGAACGTTCCCAAAGTGGTCAAAATGGTTGAAATTGAAGCATTTAATCTTTTGACTCTGAATGATTGTTGGATGTGAATTATGACTTTTTCAACTAAAATAAGTGTTTTTAAAGTTATTTCTGTGCCTGAAATTGGTCAAAATTGAATCTTTTGAGTAAGCAAAACTCTGTAAAAACGGCAATTTTGGTCACTGTGAGTGTTTAAAAAGTGGTTATCCAACATGAGGCACGATCCAATTGACATTTTGAATCATTTTTGGTACAGTTCAAAAAATCAATTTTCTGATCAAAAACGATGACTGTCGAACGTTCCCAAAGTGGTCAAAATGGTTGAAATTGAAGCATTTAATCTTTTGACTCTGAATGATTGTTGGATGTGAATTATGACTTTTTCAACTAAAATAAGTGTGTTTAAAGTCATTTCTGTGCCTGAAATTGGTCAAAATTGAAGATTTTGAGTAAGCAAAACTCTGTAAAAATTGAAATTTTGGTCACTGTGAGGGTTTAAAAAGTGGTTATTCAACATGAGGCACGATCCAATTGACATTTTGAATCATTTTTGGTACAGTTCAAAAAATCAATTTTCTGATCAAAAACGATGACTCTGGACCTGTCGAACGTTCCCAAAATGGACAATATGGATGACATTGTAGCATTTAATCTTTTGACTCTGAATGATTGTTGGACGTGAAATATGACTTTTTCAACTAAAATAATTGTGTTTAAAGTTATTTCTGTGCCTGAAATTGGTCAAAATTTAATCTTTTGAGTAAGCAAAACTCTGTAAAAACGGCAATTTTGGTCACTGTGAGTGTTTAAAAAGTGGTTATCCAACATGAGGCACGATCCAATTGACATTTTGAATCATTTTTGGTACAGTCCAAAAAATCAATTGTCTGATGAGAAACGATGACTCCGGACCTGCCAAACGTTCCCAAAATGATCAATATGGATGAAATTTTAACATTTAATCTTTTGACTCTAAATGACTGTTCGATGTGAATTATGACTTTTTCAACGAAAATAATTGTGTTTAAAGTCATTTCTGTGCCTGAAATTGGTCAATATTTAAGATTTTGAGTAAGCAAAACTCTGTAAAAACGGCAATTTTGGTCACTGTGAGGGTTTCAAAAGTGGTTATTCAACATGAGGCACGATCCAATTGACATTTTGAATCATTTTTGGTACAGTCCAAAAAATCTGTTTTCTGATGAAAAACGATGACTCCGGACCTGTCGAACGTTCCCAAAATGGTCAATATGGAGGAAATTTTAACATTTAATCTTTTGACTCTAAATGACTTGGATGTGAATAAAGACTTTTTCAACTAAAATAAGTGTGTTTAAAGTCATTTCTGTGCCTGAAATTGGTCAAAATTGAAGATTTTGAGTAAGCAAAACTCTGTAAAAATTGCAATTTTGGTCACTGTGAGGGTTTAAAAAGTGGTTATCCAACATGAGGCACGATCCAATTGACATTTTGAATCATTTTTGGTACAGTTCAAAAAATCAATTTTCTGATCAAAAACGATGACTGTCGAACGTTCCCAAAATGGTCAAAATGGATGAAATTGAAGCATTTAATCTTTTGACTCTGAATGATTGTTGGATGTGAATTATGACTTTTTCAACTAAAATAAGTGTGTTTAAAGTTATTTCTGTGCCTGAAATTGGTCAAAATTGAAGCTTTTGAGTAAGCAAAACTCTGTAAAACTGGCAATTATGGTCACTGTGAGGGTTTAAAAAGTGGTCATCCAACATGAGGCACGATCCAATTGACATTTTGAATCATTTTTGGTACAGTCCAAAAAATCTGTTTTCTGATGAAAAACGATGACTCCGGACCTGTCGAACGTTCCCAAAATGGTCAATATGGATGAAATTTTAGCATTTAATCTTTTGACTCTAAAGACTGTTGGATGTGAATAAAGAATTTTTCATCTAAAATAAGTGTGTTTGAAGTAATTTCTGTGCCTGAAATTGGTCAAAATTGAAGATTTTGAGTAAGCAAAACTCTGTAAAAACTGCAATTTTGGTCACTGTGAGGGTTTCAAAAGTGGTTATTCAACATGAGGCACGATCCAATTGACATTTTGAATCATGTTTGGTACAGTCCAAAAAATCAATTTTCTGATGAAAAACGATGACTCCGGACCTGTCGAATGTTCCCAAAATGGACAATATGGATGAAATTTTAACATTTAATCTTTTGACTCTAAATGACTGTTGGATGTGAATTATGACTTTTTCAACTAAAATAAGTGTGTTTAAAGTCATTTCTGTGCCTGAAATTGGTCAAAATTGAAGATTTTGAGTAAACAAAACTCTGTAAAACTGGCAAATTATGGTCACTGTGAGGGTTTAAAAAGTGGTTATCCAACATGAGGCACGATCCCATTGACATTTTGAATAATTTTTCGTACAGGCCAAAAAATCAGTTTTCTGATGAAAAACGATGACTCCGGACCTGTCGAACGTTCCCAAAATGGTCAATATGGATGAAATTTTAACATTTAATCTTTTGACTCTAAATGACTGTTGGATGTGAATAAAGACTTTTTCAACTAAAATAAGTGTGTTTAAAGTCATTTCTGTGCCTGAAATTGGTCAAAATTGAAGATTTTGAGTAAGCAAAACTCTGTAAAAATTGCAATTTTGGTCACTGTGAGGGTTTAAAAAGTGGTTATCCAACATGAGGCACGATCCAATTGATATTTTGAATCATTTTTGGTACAGTCCAAAAAATCAACTTTATGATGAAAAACGATGACTCCGGACCTGTCGAACGTTCCCAAAATGGTCAATATGGATGAAATTGAAGCATTTAATCTTTTGACTCTGAATGATTGTTGGATGTGAATTATGACTTTTTCAACTAAAATAAGTGTGTTTAAAGTTATTTCTGTGCCTGAAATTGGTCAAAATTGAAGCTTTTGAGTAAGCAAAACTCTGTAAAACTGGCAATTATGGTCACTGTGAGGGTTTAAAAAGTGGTTATGCAACATGATGCACGATCCAATTGACATTTTGAATCATTTTTGGTACAGTCCAAAAAACTCAATTGTCTGATGAAAAACGGTGACTCCGGACCTGTCGAACTTTCCCAAAATTGTCAATATGGATAAAATGTTAACATTTAATGTTTTGACTCTAAATGACTGTTGGATGTGAATTATGACTTTTTCAACTAAAATAAGTGTGTTTAAAGTCATTTCTGTGCCTGAAATTGGTCAAAATTGAAGATTTTGAGTAAGCAAAACTCTGTAAAAATTGAAATTTTGGTCACTGTGAGGGTTTAAAAAGTGGTTATTCAACATGAGGCACAATCCAATTGACATTTTGAATCATTTTTGGTACAGTTCAAAAAATCAATTTTCTGATCAAAAACGATGACTCTGGACCTGTCGAACGTTCCCAAAATGGACAATATGGATGAAATTGTAGCATTTAATCTTTTGACTCTGAATGATTGTTGGACGTGAAATATGACTTTTTCAACTAAAATAAGTGTGTTTAAAGTTATTTCTGTGCCTGAAATTGGTCAAAATTGAAGCTTTTGAGTAAGCAAAACTCTGTAAAAATTGCAATTTTGGTCACTGTGAGGGTTTAAAAAGTGGTTATCCAACATGAGGCACGATCCAATTGACATTTTGAATCATTTTTGGTACAGTTCAAAAAATCAATTTTCTGATCAAAAACGATGACTGTCGAACGTTACCAAAGTGGTCAAAATGGTTGAAATTGAAGCATTTAATCTTTTGACTCTGAATGATTGTTGGACGTGAAATATGACTTTTTCATCTAAAATAAGTGTGTTTGAAGTAATTTCTGTGCCTGAAATTGGTCAAAATTGAAGATTTTGAGTAAGCAAAACTCTGTAAAAACTGCAATTTTGGTCACTGTGAGGGTTTCAAAAGTGGTTATTCAACATGAGGCACGATCCAATTGACATTTTGAATCATTTTTGGTACAGTCCAAAAAATCAGTTTTCTGATGAAAAACGATGACTCCGGACCTGTCGAACGTTCCCAAAATGGTCAATATGGATGAAATTTTAACATTTAATCTTTTGACTCTAAATGACTGTTGGATGTGAATAAAGACTTTTTCAACTAAAATGAGTGTGTTTAAAGTCATTTCTGTGCCTGAAATTGGTCAAAATTGAAGCTTTTGAGTAAACAAAACTCTGTAAAAATGGCAATTTTGGTCACTGTAAGGGTTTAAAAATGTGGTTATCCAACATGAGGCACGATCCAATTGACATTTTGAATTTTTTTTGGTACAGTCCAAAAAATTCAATTGTCTGATGAAAAACTGTGACTCCGGACCTGTCGAACGTTCCTAAAAAGGTCAATATGGATGAAATTTTAATATTTAATCTTTTGACTCTAAATGACTGTTTGATGTGAATTATGACTTTTTCAACTAAAATAAGTGTGTTTAAAGTCATTTCTGTGCCTGAAATTGGTCAAAATTGAAGCTTTTGAGTAAACAAAACTCTGTAAAACTGGCAAATTATGGTCACTGTGAGGGTTTAAAAAGTGGTTATCCAACATGAGGCACGATCCCATTGACATTTTGAATAATTTTTCGTACAGGCCAAAAAATCAGTTTTCTGATGAAAAACGATGACTCCGGACCTGTCGAACGTTCCCAAAATGGTCAATATGGATGAAATTTTAACATTTAATCTTTTGACTCTAAATGACTGTTGGATGTGAATAAAGACTTTTTCAACTAAAATAAGTGTGTTTAAAGTCATTTCTGTGCCTGAAATTGGTCAAAATTGAAGATTTTGAGTAAGCAAAACTCTGTAAAAATTGCAATTTTGGTCACTGTGAGGGTTTAAAAAGTGGTTATCCAACATGAGGCACGATCCAATTGATATTTTGAATCATTTTTGGTACAGTCCAAAAAATCAACTTTATGATGAAAAACGATGACTCCGGACCTGTCGAACGTTCCCAAAATGGTCAATATGGATGAAATTGAAGCATTTAATCTTTTGACTCTGAATGATTGTTGGATGTGAATTATGACTTTTTCAACTAAAATAAGTGTGTTTAAAGTCATTTCTGTGCCTGAAATTGGTCAAAATTGAAGCTTTTGAGTAAGCAAAACTCTGTAAAACTGGCAATTATGGTCACTGTGAGGGTTTAAAAAGTGGTTATCCAACATGAGGCACGATCCAATTGACATTTTGAATCATTTTTGGTACAGTCCAAAAAATCAGTTTTCTGATGAAAAACGATGACTCCGGACCTGTCGAACGTTCCCAAAATGGTCAATATGGATGAAATTTTAACATTTAATCTTTTGACTCTAAATGACTGTTGGATGTGAATAAAGACTTTTTCAACTAAAATGAGTGTGTTTAAAGTCATTTCTGTGCCTGAAATTGGTCAAAATTGAAGCTTTTGAGTAAACAAAACTCTGTAAAAATGGCAATTTTGGTCACTGTAAGGGTTTAAAAATGTGGTTATCCAACATGAGGCACGATCCAATTGACATTTTGAATTTTTTTTGGTACAGTCCAAAAAATTCAATTGTCTGATGAAAAACTGTGACTCCGGACCTGTCGAACGTTCCTAAAAAGGTCAATATGGATGAAATTTTAATATTTAATCTTTTGACTCTAAATGACTGTTTGATGTGAATTATGACTTTTTCAACTAAAATAAGTGTGTTTAAAGTCATTTCTGTGCCTGAAATTGGTCAAAATTGAAGCTTTTGAGTAAACAAAACTCTGTAAAACTGGCAAATTATGGTCACTGTGAGGGTTTAAAAAGTGGTTATCCAACATGAGGCACGATCCCATTGACATTTTGAATAATTTTTCGTACAGGCCAAAAAATCAGTTTTCTGATGAAAAACGATGACTCCGGACCTGTCGAACGTTCCCAAAATGGTCAATATGGATGAAATTTTAACATTTAATCTTTTGACTCTAAATGACTGTTGGATGTGAATAAAGACTTTTTCAACTAAAATAAGTGTGTTTAAAGTCATTTCTGTGCCTGAAATTGGTCAAAATTGAAGATTTTGAGTAAGCAAAACTCTGTAAAAATTGCAATTTTGGTCACTGTGAGGGTTTAAAAAGTGGTTATCCAACATGAGGCACGATCCAATTGATATTTTGAATCATTTTTGGTACAGTCCAAAAAATCAACTTTATGATGAAAAACGATGACTCCGGACCTGTCGAACGTTCCCAAAATGGTCAATATGGATGAAATTGAAGCATTTAATCTTTTGACTCTGAATGATTGTTGGATGTGAATTATGACTTTTTCAACTAAAATAAGTGTGTTTAAAGTTATTTCTGTGCCTGAAATTGGTCAAAATTGAAGCTTTTGAGTAAGCAAAACTCTGTAAAACTGGCAATTATGGTCACTGTGAGGGTTTAAAAAGTGGTTATGCAACATGATGCACGATCCAATTGACATTTTGAATCATTTTTGGTACAGTCCAAAAAACTCAATTGTCTGATGAAAAACGGTGACTCCGGACCTGTCGAACTTTCCCAAAATTGTCAATATGGATAAAATGTTAACATTTAATGTTTTGACTCTAAATGACTGTTGGATGTGAATTATGACTTTTTCAACTAAAATAAGTGTGTTTAAAGTCATTTCTGTGCCTGAAATTGGTCAAAATTGAAGATTTTGAGTAAGCAAAACTCTGTAAAAATTGAAATTTTGGTCACTGTGAGGGTTTAAAAAGTGGTTATTCAACATGAGGCACAATCCAA
This sequence comes from Lissotriton helveticus, assembly GCF_964261635.1. Lineage (NCBI taxonomy): Eukaryota > Metazoa > Chordata > Amphibia > Caudata > Salamandridae > Lissotriton > Lissotriton helveticus. The sequence continues at coordinate 1,424,659,214 of NC_136059.1, read as the reverse complement.
TTGACATTTTGAATCATTTTTGGTACAGTTCAAAAAATCAATTTTCTGATCAAAAACGATGACTCTGGACCTGTCGAACGTTCCCAAAATGGACAATATGGATGAAATTGTAGCATTTAATCTTTTGACTCTGAATGATTGTTGGACGTGAAATATGACTTTTTCAACTAAAATAAGTGTGTTTAAAGTTATTTCTGTGCCTGAAATTGGTCAAAATTGAAGCTTTTGAGTAAGCAAAACTCTGTAAAAATTGCAATTTTGGTCACTGTGAGGGTTTAAAAAGTGGTTATCCAACATGAGGCACGATCCAATTGACATTTTGAATCATTTTTGGTACAGTTCAAAAAATCAATTTTCTGATCAAAAACGATGACTGTCGAACGTTCCCAAAGTGGTCAAAATGGTTGAAATTGAAGCATTTAATCTTTTGACTCTGAATGATTGTTGGACGTGAAATATGACTTTTTCATCTAAAATAAGTGTGTTTGAAGTAATTTCTGTGCCTGAAATTGGTCAAAATTGAAGATTTTGAGTAAGCAAAACTCTGTAAAAACTGCAATTTTGGTCACTGTGAGGGTTTCAAAAGTGGTTATTCAACATGAGGCACGATCCAATTGACATTTTGAATCATTTTTGGTACAGTCCAAAAAATCAATTTTCTGATGAAAAACGATGACTCCGGACCTGTCGAATGTTCCCAAAATGGACAATATGGATGAAATTTTAACATTTAATCTTTTGACTCTAAATGACTGTTGGATGTGAATTATTACTTTTTCAACTAAAATAAGTGTGTTTAAAGTCATTTCTGTGCCTGAAATTGGTCAAAATTGAAGATTTTGAGTAAGCAAAACTCTGTAAAAATTGCAATTTAGGTCACTGTGAGGGTTTAAAAAGTGGTTATTCAACATGAGGCACGATCCAATTGACATTTTGAATCATTTTTGGTACAGTTCAAAAAATCAATTTTCTGATCAAAAACGATGACTCTGGACCTGTCGAACGTTCCCAAAATGGACAATATGGATGAAATTGTAGCATTTAATCTTTTGACTCTGAATGATTGTTGGACGTGAAATATGACTTTTTCAACTAAAATAAGTGTGTTTAAAGTTATTTCTGTGCCTGAAATTGGTCAAAATTTAATCTTTTGAGTAAGCAAAACTCTGTAAAAACGGCAATTTTGGTCACTGTGAGTGTTTAAAAAGTGGTTATCCAACATGAGGCACGATCCAATTGACATTTTGAATCATTTTTGGTACAGTCCAAAAAATCAATTGTCTGATGAGAAACGATGACTCCGGACCTGCCAAACGTTCCCAAAATGGTCAATATGGAGGAAATTTTAACATTTAATCTTTTGACTCTAAATGACTTGGATGTGAATAAAGACTTTTTCAACTAAAATAAGTGTGTTTAAAGTCATTTCTGTGCCTGAAATTGGTCAAAATTGAAGATTTTGAGTAAGCAAAACTCTGTAAAAATTGCAATTTTGGTCACTGTGAGGGTTTAAAAAGTGGTTATCCAACATGAGGCACGATCCAATTGACATTTTGAATCATTTTTGGTACAGTTCAAAAAATCAATTTTCTGATCAAAAACGATGACTGTCGAACGTTCCCAAAATGGTCAAAATGGATGAAATTGAAGCATTTAATCTTTTGACTCTGAATGATTGTTGGATGTGAATTATGACTTTTTCAACTAAAATAAGTGTGTTTAAAGTTATTTCTGTGCCTGAAATTGGTCAAAATTGAAGCTTTTGAGTAAGCAAAACTCTGTAAAACTGGCAATTATGGTCACTGTGAGGGTTTAAAAAGTGGTCATCCAACATGAGGCACGATCCAATTGACATTTTGAATCATTTTTGGTACAGTCCAAAAAATCTGTTTTCTGATGAAAAACGATGACTCCGGACCTGTCGAATGTTCCCAAAATGGTCAATATGGATGAAATTTTAACATTTAATCTTTTGACTCTAAAGACTGTTGGATGTGAATAAAGACTTTTTCATCTAAAATAAGTGTGTTTGAAGTAATTTCTGTGCCTGAAATTGGTCAAAATTGAAGATTTTGAGTAAGCAAAACTCTGTAAAAACTGCAATTTTGGTCACTGTGAGGGTTTCAAAAGTGGTTATTCAACATGAGGCACGATCCAATTGACATTTTGAATCATTTTTGGTACAGTCCAAAAAATCAATTTTCTGATGAAAAACGATGACTCCGGACCTGTCGAATGTTCCCAAAATGGACAATATGGATGAAATTTTAACATTTAATCTTTTGACTCTAAATGACTGTTGGATGTGAATTATGACTTTTTCAACTAAAATAAGTGTGTTTAAAGTCATTTCTGTGCCTGAAATTGGTCAAAATTGAAGATTTTGAGTAAGCAAAACTCTGTAAAAATTGCAATTTAGGTCACTGTGAGGGTTTAAAAAGTGGTTATTCAACATGAGGCACGATCTAATTGACATTTTGAATCATTTTTGGTACAGTTCAAAAAATCAATTTTCTGATCAAAAACGATGACTCTGGACCTGTCGAACGTTCCCAAAATGGACAATATGGATGAAATTGTAGCATTTAATCTTTTGACTCTGAATGATTGTTGGACGTGAAATATGACTTTTTCAACTAAAATAAGTGTGTTTAAAGTTATTTCTGTGCCTGAAATTGGTCAAAATTGAAGCTTTTGAGTAAGCAAAACTCTGTAAAACTGGCAATTATGGTCACTGTGAGGGTTTAAAAAGTGGTTATGCAACATGATGCACGATCCAATTGACATTTTGAATCATTTTTGGTACAGTCCAAAAAACTCAATTGTCTGATGAAAAACGGTGACTCCGGACCTGTCGAACTTTCCCAAAATTGTCAATATGGATAAAATGTTAACATTTAATGTTTTGACTCTAAATGACTGTTGGATGTGAATTATGACTTTTTCAACTAAAATAAGTGTGTTTAAAGTCATTTCTGTGCCTGAAATTGGTCAAAATTGAAGATTTTGAGTAAGCAAAACTCTGTAAAAATTGAAATTTTGGTCACTGTGAGGGTTTAAAAAGTGGTTATTCAACATGAGGCACAATCCAATTGACATTTTGAATCATTTTTGGTACAGTTCAAAAAATCAATTTTCTGATCAAAAACGATGACTCTGGACCTGTCGAACGTTCCCAAAATGGACAATATGGATGAAATTGTAGCATTTAATCTTTTGACTCTGAATGATTGTTGGACGTGAAATATGACTTTTTCAACTAAAATAAGTGTGTTTAAAGTTATTTCTGTGCCTGAAATTGGTCAAAATTGAAGCTTTTGAGTAAGCAAAACTCTGTAAAAATTGCAATTTTGGTCACTGTGAGGGTTTAAAAAGTGGTTATCCAACATGAGGCACGATCCAATTGACATTTTGAATAATTTTTGGTACAGTTCAAAAAATCAATTTTCTGATCAAAAACGATGACTGTCGAACGTTCCCAAAGTGGTCAAAATGGTTGAAATTGAAGCATTTAATCTTTTGACTCTGAATGATTGTTGGACGTGAAATATGACTTTTTCATCTAAAATAAGTGTGTTTGAAGTAATTTCTGTGCCTGAAATTGGTCAAAATTGAAGATTTTGAGTAAGCAAAACTCTGTAAAAACTGCAATTTTGGTCACTGTGAGGGTTTCAAAAGTGGTTATTCAACATGAGGCACGATCCAATTGACATTTTGAATCATTTTTGGTACAGTCCAAAAAATCAATTTTCTGATGAAAAACGATGACTCCGGACCTGTCGAATGTTCCCAAAATGGACAATATGGATGAAATTTTAACATTTAATCTTTTGACTCTAAATGACTGTTGGATGTGAATTATTACTTTTTCAACTAAAATAAGTGTGTTTAAAGTCATTTCTGTGCCTGAAATTGGTCAAAATTGAAGATTTTGAGTAAGCAAAACTCTGTAAAAATTGCAATTTAGGTCACTGTGAGGGTTTAAAAAGTGGTTATTCAACATGAGGCACGATCCAATTGACATTTTGAATCATTTTTGGTACAGTTCAAAAAATCAATTTTCTGATCAAAAACGATGACTCTGGACCTGTCGAACGTTCCCAAAATGGACAATATGGATGAAATTGTAGCATTTAATCTTTTGACTCTGAATGATTGTTGGACGTGAAATATGACTTTTTCAACTAAAATAAGTGTGTTTAAAGTTATTTCTGTGCCTGAAATTGGTCAAAATTTAATCTTTTGAGTAAGCAAAACTCTGTAAAAACGGCAATTTTGGTCACTGTGAGTGTTTAAAAAGTGGTTATCCAACATGAGGCACGATCCAATTGACATTTTGAATCATTTTTGGTACAGTCCAAAAAATCAATTGTCTGATGAGAAACGATGACTCCGGACCTGCCAAACGTTCCCAAAATGGTCAATATGGATGAAATTTTAACATTTAATCTTTTGACTCTAAATGACTGTTCGATGTGAATTATGACTTTTTCAACGAAAATAATTGTGTTTAAAGTCATTTCTGTGCCTGAAATTGGTCAATATTTAAGATTTTGAGTAAGCAAAACTCTGTAAAAACGGCAATTTTGGTCACTGTGAGGGTTTCAAAAGTGGTTATTCAACATGAGGCACGATCCAATTGACATTTTGAATCATTTTTGGTACAGTCCAAAAAATCAGTTTTCTGATGAAAAACTATGACTCCGGACCTGTCGAACGTTCCCAAAATGGTCAAAATGGATGAAATTGAAGCATTCAATCTTTTGACTCTGAATGATTGTTGGATGTGAATTATGACTATTTCAACTAAAATAAGTGTGTTTAAAGTCATTTCTGTGCCTGAAATTGGTCAAAATTGAAGCTTTTCAGTAAGCAAAACTCTGTAAAACTGGCAATTATGGTCACTGTGAGGGTTTAAAAAGTGGTTATCCAACATGAGGCACGATCCAATTGACATTTTGAATCATTTTTGGTACAGTCCAAAAAATCAGTTTTCTGATGAAAAACGATGACTCCGGACCTGTCGAACGTTCCCAAAATGGTCAATATGGAGGAAATTTTAACATTTAATCTTTTGACTCTAAATGACTTGGATGTGAATAAAGACTTTTTCAACTAAAATAAGTGTGTTTAAAGTCATTTCTGTGCCTGAAATTGGTCAAAATTGAAGATTTTGAGTAAGCAAAACTCTGTAAAAATTGCAATTTTGGTCACTGTGAGGGTTTAAAAAGTGGTTATCCAACATGAGGCACGATCCAATTGACATTTTGAATCATTTTTGGTACAGTTCAAAAAATCAATTTTCTGATCAAAAACGATGACTGTCGAACGTTCCCAAAATGGTCAAAATGGATGAAATTGAAGCATTTAATCTTTTGACTCTGAATGATTGTTGGATGTGAATTATGACTTTTTCAACTAAAATAAGTGTGTTTAAAGTTATTTCTGTGCCTGAAATTGGTCAAAATTGAAGCTTTTGAGTAAGCAAAACTCTGTAAAACTGGCAATTATGGTCACTGTGAGGGTTTAAAAAGTGGTCATCCAACATGAGGCACGATCCAATTGACATTTTGAATCATTTTTGGTACAGTCCAAAAAATCTGTTTTCTGATGAAAAACGATGACTCCGGACCTGTCGAATGTTCCCAAAATGGTCAATATGGATGAAATTTTAACATTTAATCTTTTGACTCTAAAGACTGTTGGATGTGAATAAAGACTTTTTCATCTAAAATAAGTGTGTTTGAAGTAATTTCTGTGCCTGAAATTGGTCAAAATTGAAGATTTTGAGTAAGCAAAACTCTGTAAAAACTGCAATTTTGGTCACTGTGAGGGTTTCAAAAGTGGTTATTCAACATGAGGCACGATCCAATTGACATTTTGAATCATTTTTGGTACAGTCCAAAAAATCAATTTTCTGATGAAAAACGATGACTCCGGACCTGTCGAATGTTCCCAAAATGGACAATATGGATGAAATTTTAACATTTAATCTTTTGACTCTAAATGACTGTTGGATGTGAATTATGACTTTTTCAACTAAAATAAGTGTGTTTAAAGTCATTTCTGTGCCTGAAATTGGTCAAAATTGAAGCTTTTCAGTAAGCAAAACTCTGTAAAACTGGCAATTATGGTCACTGTGAGGGTTTAAAAAGTGGTTATCCAACATGAGGCACGATCCAATTGACATTTTGAATCATTTTTGGTACAGTCCAAAAAATCAGTTTTCTGATGAAAAACGATGACTCCGGACCTGTCGAACGTTCCCAAAATGGTCAATATGGAGGAAATTTTAACATTTAATCTTTTGACTCTAAATGACTTGGATGTGAATAAAGACTTTTTCAACTAAAATAAGTGTGTTTAAAGTCATTTCTGTGCCTGAAATTGGTCAAAATTGAAGATTTTGAGTAAGCAAAACTCTGTAAAAATTGCAATTTTGGTCACTGTGAGGGTTTAAAAAGTGGTTATCCAACATGAGGCACGATCCAATTGACATTTTGAATCATTTTTGGTACAGTTCAAAAAATCAATTTTCTGATCAAAAACGATGACTGTCGAACGTTCCCAAAATGGTCAAAATGGATGAAATTGAAGCATTTAATCTTTTGACTCTGAATGATTGTTGGATGTGAATTATGACTTTTTCAACTAAAATAAGTGTGTTTAAAGTTATTTCTGTGCCTGAAATTGGTCAAAATTGAAGCTTTTGAGTAAGCAAAACTCTGTAAAACTGGCAATTATGGTCACTGTGAGGGTTTAAAAAGTGGTCATCCAACATGAGGCACGATCCAATTGACATTTTGAATCATTTTTGGTACAGTCCAAAAAATCTGTTTTCTGATGAAAAACGATGACTCCGGACCTGTCGAATGTTCCCAAAATGGTCAATATGGATGAAATTTTAACATTTAATCTTTTGACTCTAAAGACTGTTGGATGTGAATAAAGACTTTTTCATCTAAAATAAGTGTGTTTGAAGTAATTTCTGTGCCTGAAATTGGTCAAAATTGAAGATTTTGAGTAAGCAAAACTCTGTAAAAACTGCAATTTTGGTCACTGTGAGGGTTTCAAAAGTGGTTATTCAACATGAGGCACGATCCAATTGACATTTTGAATCATTTTTGGTACAGTCCAAAAAATCAATTTTCTGATGAAAAACGATGACTCCGGACCTGTCGAATGTTCCCAAAATGGACAATATGGATGAAATTTTAACATTTAATCTTTTGACTCTAAATGACTGTTGGATGTGAATTATGACTTTTTCAACTAAAATAAGTGTGTTTAAAGTCATTTCTGTGCCTGAAATTGGTCAAAATTGAAGATTTTGAGTAAGCAAAACTCTGTAAAAATTGCAATTTAGGTCACTGTGAGGGTTTAAAAAGTGGTTATTCAACATGAGGCACGATCTAATTGACATTTTGAATCATTTTTGGTACAGTTCAAAAAATCAATTTTCTGATCAAAAACGATGACTCTGGACCTGTCGAACGTTCCCAAAATGGACAATATGGATGAAATTGTAGCATTTAATCTTTTGACTCTGAATGATTGTTGGACGTGAAATATGACTTTTTCAACTAAAATAAGTGTGTTTAAAGTTATTTCTGTGCCTGAAATTGGTCAAAATTGAAGCTTTTGAGTAAGCAAAACTCTGTAAAACTGGCAATTATGGTCACTGTGAGGGTTTAAAAAGTGGTTATGCAACATGATGCACGATCCAATTGACATTTTGAATCATTTTTGGTACAGTCCAAAAAACTCAATTGTCTGATGAAAAACGGTGACTCCGGACCTGTCGAACTTTCCCAAAATTGTCAATATGGATAAAATGTTAACATTTAATGTTTTGACTCTAAATGACTGTTGGATGTGAATTATGACTTTTTCAACTAAAATAAGTGTGTTTAAAGTCATTTCTGTGCCTGAAATTGGTCAAAATTGAAGATTTTGAGTAAGCAAAACTCTGTAAAAATTGAAATTTTGGTCACTGTGAGGGTTTAAAAAGTGGTTATTCAACATGAGGCACAATCCAATTGACATTTTGAATCATTTTTGGTACAGTTCAAAAAATCAATTTTCTGATCAAAAACGATGACTCTGGACCTGTCGAACGTTCCCAAAATGGACAATATGGATGAAATTGTAGCATTTAATCTTTTGACTCTGAATGATTGTTGGACGTGAAATATGACTTTTTCAACTAAAATAAGTGTGTTTAAAGTTATTTCTGTGCCTGAAATTGGTCAAAATTGAAGCTTTTGAGTAAGCAAAACTCTGTAAAAATTGCAATTTTGGTCACTGTGAGGGTTTAAAAAGTGGTTATCCAACATGAGGCACGATCCAATTGACATTTTGAATAATTTTTGGTACAGTTCAAAAAATCAATTTTCTGATCAAAAACGATGACTGTCGAACGTTCCCAAAGTGGTCAAAATGGTTGAAATTGAAGCATTTAATCTTTTGACTCTGAATGATTGTTGGACGTGAAATATGACTTTTTCATCTAAAATAAGTGTGTTTGAAGTAATTTCTGTGCCTGAAATTGGTCAAAATTGAAGATTTTGAGTAAGCAAAACTCTGTAAAAACTGCAATTTTGGTCACTGTGAGGGTTTCAAAAGTGGTTATTCAACATGAGGCACGATCCAATTGACATTTTGAATCATTTTTGGTACAGTCCAAAAAATCAATTTTCTGATGAAAAACGATGACTCCGGACCTGTCGAATGTTCCCAAAATGGACAATATGGATGAAATTTTAACATTTAATCTTTTGACTCTAAATGACTGTTGGATGTGAATTATTACTTTTTCAACTAAAATAAGTGTGTTTAAAGTCATTTCTGTGCCTGAAATTGGTCAAAATTGAAGATTTTGAGTAAGCAAAACTCTGTAAAAATTGCAATTTAGGTCACTGTGAGGGTTTAAAAAGTGGTTATTCAACATGAGGCACGATCCAATTGACATTTTGAATCATTTTTGGTACAGTTCAAAAAATCAATTTTCTGATCAAAAACGATGACTCTGGACCTGTCGAACGTTCCCAAAATGGACAATATGGATGAAATTGTAGCATTTAATCTTTTGACTCTGAATGATTGTTGGACGTGAAATATGACTTTTTCAACTAAAATAAGTGTGTTTAAAGTTATTTCTGTGCCTGAAATTGGTCAAAATTTAATCTTTTGAGTAAGCAAAACTCTGTAAAAACGGCAATTTTGGTCACTGTGAGTGTTTAAAAAGTGGTTATCCAACATGAGGCACGATCCAATTGACATTTTGAATCATTTTTGGTACAGTCCAAAAAATCAATTGTCTGATGAGAAACGATGACTCCGGACCTGCCAAACGTTCCCAAAATGGTCAATATGGATGAAATTTTAACATTTAATCTTTTGACTCTAAATGACTGTTCGATGTGAATTATGACTTTTTCAACGAAAATAATTGTGTTTAAAGTCATTTCTGTGCCTGAAATTGGTCAATATTTAAGATTTTGAGTAAGCAAAACTCTGTAAAAACGGCAATTTTGGTCACTGTGAGGGTTTCAAAAGTGGTTATTCAACATGAGGCACGATCCAATTGACATTTTGAATCATTTTTGGTACAGTCCAAAAAATCAGTTTTCTGATGAAAAACTATGACTCCGGACCTGTCGAACGTTCCCAAAATGGTCAAAATGGATGAAATTGAAGCATTCAATCTTTTGACTCTGAATGATTGTTGGATGTGAATTATGACTATTTCAACTAAAATAAGTGTGTTTAAAGTCATTTCTGTGCCTGAAATTGGTCAAAATTGAAGCTTTTCAGTAAGCAAAACTCTGTAAAACTGGCAATTATGGTCACTGTGAGGGTTTAAAAAGTGGTTATCCAACATGAGGCACGATCCAATTGACATTTTGAATCATTTTTGGTACAGTCCAAAAAATCAGTTTTCTGATGAAAAACGATGACTCCGGACCTGTCGAACGTTCCCAAAATGGTCAATATGGAGGAAATTTTAACATTTAATCTTTTGACTCTAAATGACTTGGATGTGAATAAAGACTTTTTCAACTAAAATAAGTGTGTTTAAAGTCATTTCTGTGCCTGAAATTGGTCAAAATTGAAGATTTTGAGTAAGCAAAACTCTGTAAAAATTGCAATTTTGGTCACTGTGAGGGTTTAAAAAGTGGTTATCCAACATGAGGCACGATCCAATTGACATTTTGAATCATTTTTGGTACAGTTCAAAAAATCAATTTTCTGATCAAAAACGATGACTGTCGAACGTTCCCAAAATGGTCAAAATGGATGAAATTGAAGCATTTAATCTTTTGACTCTGAATGATTGTTGGATGTGAATTATGACTTTTTCAACTAAAATAAGTGTGTTTAAAGTTATTTCTGTGCCTGAAATTGGTCAAAATTGAAGCTTTTGAGTAAGCAAAACTCTGTAAAACTGGCAATTATGGTCACTGTGAGGGTTTAAAAAGTGGTCATCCAACATGAGGCACGATCCAATTGACATTTTGAATCATTTTTGGTACAGTCCAAAAAATCTGTTTTCTGATGAAAAACGATGACTCCGGACCTGTCGAATGTTCCCAAAATGGTCAATATGGATGAAATTTTAACATTTAATCTTTTGACTCTAAAGACTGTTGGATGTGAATAAAGACTTTTTCATCTAAAATAAGTGTGTTTGAAGTAATTTCTGTGCCTGAAATTGGTCAAAATTGAAGATTTTGAGTAAGCAAAACTCTGTAAAAACTGCAATTTTGGTCACTGTGAGGGTTTCAAAAGTGGTTATTCAACATGAGGCACGATCCAATTGACATTTTGAATCATTTTTGGTACAGTCCAAAAAATCAATTTTCTGATGAAAAACGATGACTCCGGACCTGTCGAATGTTCCCAAAATGGACAATATGGATGAAATTTTAACATTTAATCTTTTGACTCTAAATGACTGTTGGATGTGAATTATGACTTTTTCAACTAAAATAAGTGTGTTTAAAGTCATTTCTGTGCCTGAAATTGGTCAAAATTGAAGATTTTGAGTAAGCAAAACTCTGTAAAAATTGCAATTTAGGTCACTGTGAGGGTTTAAAAAGTGGTTATTCAACATGAGGCACGATCTAATTGACATTTTGAATCATTTTTGGTACAGTTCAAAAAATCAATTTTCTGATCAAAAACGATGACTCTGGACCTGTCGAACGTTCCCAAAATGGACAATATGGATGAAATTGTAGCATTTAATCTTTTGACTCTGAATGATTGTTGGACGTGAAATATGACTTTTTCAACTAAAATAAGTGTGTTTAAAGTTATTTCTGTGCCTGAAATTGGTCAAAATTTAATCTTTTGAGTAAGCAAAACTCTGTAAAAACGGCAATTTTGGTCATTGTGAGTGTTTAAAAAGTGGTTATCCAACATGAGGCACGATCCAATTGACATTTTGAATCATTTTTGGTACAGTCCAAAAAATCAATTGTCTGATGAGAAACGATGACTCCGGACCTGCCAAACGTTCCCAAAATGGTCAATATGGATGAAATTTTAACATTTAATCTTTTGACTCTAAATGACTGTTCGATGTGAATTATGACTTTTTCAACGAAAATAATTGTGTTTAAAGTCATTTCTGTGCCTGAAATTGGTCAATATTTAAGATTTTGAGTAAGCAAAACTCTGTAAAAACTGCAATTTTGGTCACTGTGAGGGTTTCAAAAGTGGTTATTCAACATGAGGCACGATCCAATTGACATTTTGAATCATTTTTGGTACAGTCCAAAAAATCAGTTTTCTGATGAAAAACGATGACTCCGGACCTGTCGAACGTTCCCAAAATGGTCAATATGGAGGAAATTTTAACATTTAATCTTTTGACTCTAAATGACTTGGATGTGAATAAAGACTTTTTCAACTAAAATAAGTGTGTTTAAAGTCATTTCTGTGCCTGAAATTGGTCAAAATTGAAGCTTTTCAGTAAGCAAAACTCTGTAAAACTGGCAATTATGGTCACTGTGAGGGTTTAAAAAGTGGTTATCCAACATGAGGCACGATCCAATTGACATTTTGAATCATTTTTGGTACAGTCCAAAAAATCAGTTTTCTGATGAAAAACGATGACTCCGGACCTGTCGAACGTTCCCAAAATGGTCAATATGGAGGAAATTTTAACATTTAATCTTTTGACTCTAAATGACTTGGATGTGAATAAAGACTTTTTCAACTAAAATAAGTGTGTTTAAAGTCATTTCTGTGCCTGAAATTGGTCAAAATTGAAGATTTTGAGTAAGCAAAACTCTGTAAAAATTGCAATTTTGGTCACTGTGAGGGTTTAAAAAGTGGTTATCCAACATGAGGCACGATCCAATTGACATTTTGAATCATTTTTGGTACAGTTCAAAAAATCAATTTTCTGATCAAAAACGATGACTGTCGAACGTTCCCAAAATGGTCAAAATGGATGAAATTGAAGCATTTAATCTTTTGACTCTGAATGATTGTTGGATGTGAATTATGACTTTTTCAACTAAAATAAGTGTGTTTAAAGTTATTTCTGTGCCTGAAATTGGTCAAAATTGAAGCTTTTGAGTAAGCAAAACTCTGTAAAACTGGCAATTATGGTCACTGTGAGGGTTTAAAAAGTGGTCATCCAACATGAGGCACGATCCAATTGACATTTTGAATCATTTTTGGTACAGTCCAAAAAATCTGTTTTCTGATGAAAAACGATGATTCCGGACCTGTCGAATGTTCCCAAAATGGTCAATATGGATGAAATTTTAACATTTAATCTTTTGACTCTAAAGACTGTTGGATGTGAATAAAGACTTTTTCATCTAAAATAAGTGTGTTTGAAGTAATTTCTGTGCCTGAAATTGGTCAAATTTGAAGATTTTGAGTAAGCAAAACTCTGTAAAAACTGCAATTTTGGTCACTGTGAGGGTTTCAAAAGTGGTTATTCAACATGAGGCACGATCCAATTGACATTTTGAATCATTTTTCGTACAGTCCAAAAAAATCTGTTTTCTGATGAAAAACGATGACTCCGGACCTGTCGAATGTTCCCAAAATGGACAATATGGATGAAATTTTAACATTTAATCTTTTGACTCTAAATGACTGTTGGATGTGAATTATGACTTTTTCAACTAAAATAAGTGTGTTTAAAGTCATTTCTGTGCCTGAAATTGGTAAAAATTGAAGATTTTGAGTAAGCAAAACTCTGTAAAAATTGCAATTTAGGTCACTGTGAGGGTTTAAAAAGTGGTTATTCAACATGAGGCACGATCCAATTGACATTTTGAATCATTTTTGGTACAGTTCAAAAATCAATTTTCTGATCAAAAACGATGACTCTGGACCTGTCGAACGTTCCCAAAATGGACAATATGGATGAAATTGTAGCATTTAATCTTTTGACTCTGAATGATTGTTGGACGTGAAATATGACTTTTTCAACTAAAATAAGTGTGTTTAAATTTATTTCTGTGCCTGAAATTGGTCAAAATTGAAGCTTTTGAGTAAACAAAACTCTGTAAAAATGGCAATTTTGGTCACTGTAAGGGTTTAAAAATGTGGTTATCCAACATGAGGCACGATCCAATTGACATTTTTAATTATTTTTGGTACAGTCCAAAAAACTCAATTGTCTGATGAAAAACGGTGACTCCGGACCTGTAGAACGTTCCCAAAAAGGTCAATATGGATGAAATTTTAACATTTAATCTTTTGACTCTAAATGACTGTTTGATGTGAATTATGACTTTTTCAACTAAAATAAGTGTGTTTAAAGTTATTTCTGTGCCTGAAATTGGTCAAAATTGAAGCTTTTGAGTAAGCAAAACTCTGTAAAACTGGCAATTATGGTCACTGTGAGGGTTTAAAAAGTGGTTATCCAACATGAGGCACGATCCAATTGACATTTTGAATCATTTTTGGTACAGTCCAAAAAATCAGTTTTCTGATGAAAAACGATGACTCCGGACCTGTCAAACGTTCCCAAAATGGTCAATATGGATGAAATTTTAACATTTAATCTTTTGATTCTAAATGACTGTTGGATATGAATAAAGACTTTTTCAACTAAAATAAGTGTGTTTAAAGTCATTTCTGTGCCTGAAATTGGTCAAAATTGAAGCTTCTAAGTAAGCAAAACTCTGTAAAAATGGCAATTTTGGTCACTGTGAAGGTTTAAAAATGTGGTTATCCAACATGAGGCACGATCCAATTGACATTTTGAAATATTTTTGGTACAGTCCAAAAAATCAATTTTCTGATGAAAAACGATGACTCCGGACCTGTCAAACGCTCCCAAAATTGTCAATATGGATGAAATTTTAACATTTAATCTTTTGACTCTAAATGACTGTTGAATGTGAGTTATTACTTTTTCAACTAAAATAAGTGTGTTTAAAGTCATATCTGTGCCTGAAATTGGTCAAAATTGAAGCTTTTGAGTAAGCAAAACTCGGTATAACTGGCAATTATGGTCACTGTGAGGGTTTAAAAAGTGGTTATCCAACATGAGGCACGATCCAATTGATATTTTGAATCATTTTTGGTACAGTCCAAAAAATCAACTTTATGATGAAAAACGATGACTCCGGACCTGTCGAACGTTCCCAAAATGGTCAATATGGATGAAATTGAAGCATTTAATCTTTTGACTCTGAATGATTGTTGGATGTGAATTATGACTTTTTCAACTAAAATAAGTGTGTTTAAAGTTATTTCTGTGCATGAAATTGGTCAAAATTGAAGATTTTGAGTAAGCAAAACTCTGTAAAACTGGCAATTATGGTCACTGTGAGGGTTTAAAAAGTGGTTATCCAACATGAGGCACGATCCAATTGACATTTTGAATAATTTTTGGTACAGTCCAAAAAAATCAGTTTTCTGATGAAAAACGATGACTCCGGACCTGTCGAACGTTCCCAAAATGGTCAATATGGATGAAATTTTAACATTTAATCTTTTGACTCTAAATGACTGTTGGATGTGAATAAAGACTTTTTCAACTAAAATAAGTGTGTTTAAAGTCATTTCTGTGCCTGAAATTGGTCAAAATTGAAGATTTTGAGTAAGCAAAACTCTGTAAAAATTGCAATTTTGGTCACTGTGAGAGTTTAAAAATTGGTTATTCAACATGAGGCACGATCCAATTGACATTTTGAATCATTTTTGGTACAGTCCAAAAAATCAATTTTCTGATGAAAAACGATGACTCCGGACCTGTCGAACGTTCCCAAAATGGTCAATACGGATGAAATTTAAACATTTAATCTTTTGACTCTAAATGACTGATGGATGTGAGTTATTACTTTTTCAACTAAAATAAGTGTGTTTAAAGTCAAATCTGTGCCTGAAATTGGTCAAAATTGAAGTTTTTGAGTAAGCAAAACTCTGTAAAAATGACAATTATGGTCACTGTGAGGGTTTAAAAAGTGGTTATCCAACATGAGGCCCGAACCAATTGATATTTTGAATCATTTTTGGTACAGTCCAAAAAATGAACGTTATGATGAAAAACGATGACTCCGGACCTGTCGAGCGTTCCCAAAATGGTCAATATGGGTGAAATTTTAACATTTAATCTTTTGACTCTAAATGACTGTTGAATGTGAGTTATTACTTTTTCAACTAAAATAAGTGTGTTTAAAGTTATTTCTGTGCCTGAAATTGGTCAAAATTGAAGCTTTTGAGTAAGCAAAACTCTGTATAACTGGCAATTATGGTCACTGTGAGGGTTTAAAAAGTGGTTATCCAACATGAGGCACGATCCAATTGATATTTTGAATCATTTTTGGTACAGTCCAAAAAATCAACTTTATGATGAAAAACGATGACTCCGGACCTGTCGAACGTTCCCAAAATGGTCAATATGGATGAAATTTTAACATTTAATCTTTTGACTCTAAATGACTGTTGGATGTGAATAAAGACTTTTTCAACTAAAATAAGTGTGTTTAAAGTCATTTCTGTGCCTGAAATTGGTCAAAATTGAAGATTTTGAGTAAGCAAAACTCTGTAAAAATTGCAATTTTGGTCACTGTGAGGGTTTAAAAAGTGGTTATTCAACATGAGGCACGATCCAATTGACATTTTGAATAATTTTTGGTACAGTTCAAAAAATCAATTTTCTGATCAAAAACGATGACTCTGGACCTGTCGAACGTTCCCAAAATGGACAATATGGATGAAATTGTAGCATTTAATCTTTTGACTCTGAATGATTGTTGGACGTGAAATATGACTTTTTCAACTAAAATAAGTGTGTTTAAAGTTATTTCTGTGCCTGAAATTGGTCAAAATTGAAGCTTCTGAGTAAGCAAAACTCTGTAAAAATGGCAATTGTGGTCACTGTGAGGGTTTAAAAATGTGGTTATCCAACATGAGGCACGATCCAATTGACATTTTGAATTATTTTTGGTACAGTCCAAAAAATCAATTTTCTGATGAAAAACGATGACTCAGGACCTGTCAAACGCTCCCAAAATTGTCAATATGGA
The DNA here is from genome assembly GCF_964261635.1 of Lissotriton helveticus. Lineage (NCBI taxonomy): Eukaryota > Metazoa > Chordata > Amphibia > Caudata > Salamandridae > Lissotriton > Lissotriton helveticus. The sequence continues at coordinate 1,424,642,703 of NC_136059.1, read as the reverse complement.
TGAAATTTTAACATTTAATCTTTTGACTCTAAATGACTGTTGGATGTGAATTATGAATTTTTCAACTAAAATAATTGTGTTTAAAGTAATTTCTCTGCCTGAAATTGGTCAAAATTGAAGATCTTGAGTAGCAAAAATCCTTAAAAATGGCAATTTTGGTCACTGTGAGGGTTTCAAAAGTGGTTATTCAACATGAGGCACGATCCAATTGATATTTTGAATCATTTTTGGTACAGTCCAAAAAATCTATTTTCTGATGAAAAACGATGACTCCGGACCTGTCGAACGTTCCCAAAATGGTCAATACGGATGAAATTTTAGCATTTAATCTTTTGACTCTGAATGATTGTTGGATGTGAATTATGACTTTTTCAACTAAAATAAGTGTGTTTAAAGTTATTTCTGTGCCTGAAATTGGTCAAAATTGAAGATTTTGGGTAAGCAAAACTCTGTAAAAATGGCAATTGTGGTCACTGTGAGGGTTTAAAAATGTGGTTATCCAACATGAGGCACGATCCAATTGACATTTTGAATTATTTTTGGTACAGTCCAAAAAATCCATTTTCTGATGAAAAACGATGACTCAGGACCTGTCAAACGCTCCCAAAATTGTCAATATGGATGAAATTTTAACATTTAATCTTTTGACTCTAAATGACTGTTGGATGTGAATTATGAATTTTTCAACTAAAATAATTGTGTTTAAAGTAATTTCTCTGCCTGAAATTGGTCAAAATTGAAGATCTTGAGTAAGCAAAAATCCTTAAAAATGGCAATTTTGGTCACTGTGAGGGTTTCAAAAGTGGTATTCAACATGAGGCACGATCCAATTGATATTTTGAATCATTTTTGGTACAGTCCAAAAAATCCATTTTCTGATGAAAAACGATGACTCAGGACCTGTCAAACGCTCCCAAAATTGTCAATATGGATGAAATTTAAACATTTAATCTTTTGACTCTAAATGACTGATGGATGTGAGTTATTACTTTTTCAACTAAAATAAGTGTGTTTAAAGTCAAATCTGTGCCTGAAATTGGTCAAAATTGAAGCTTTTGAGTAAGCAAAACTCTGTAAAAATGACAATTATGGTCACTGTGAGGGTTTAAAAAGTGGTTATCCAACATGAGGCCCGATCCAATTGATATTTTGAATCATTTTTGGTACAGTCCAAAAAATGAACGTTATGATGAAAAACGATGACTCCGGACCTGTCGAGCGTTCCCAAAATGGTCAATATGGGTGAAATTTTAACATTTAATCTTTTGACTCTAAATGACTGTTGAATGTGAGTTATTACTTTTTCAACTAAAATAAGTGTGTTTAAAGTCATATCTGTGCCTGAAATTGGTCAAAATTGAAGCTTTTGAGTAAGCAAAACTCTGTATAACTGGCAATTATGGTCACTGTGAGGGTTTAAAAAGTGGTTATCCAACATGAGGCACGATCCAATTGATATTTTGAATCATTTTTGGTACAGTCCAAAAAATCAACTTTATGATGAAAAACGATGACTCCGGACCTGTCGAACTTTCCCAAAATGGTCAATATGGATGAAATTTTAACATTTAATCTTTTGACTCTAAATGACTGTTGGATGTGAATAAAGACTTTTTCAACTAAAATAAGTGTGTTTAAAGTCATTTCTGTGCCTGAAATTGGTCAAAATTGAAGATTTTGAGTAAGCAAAACTGTAAAAATTGCAATTTTGGTCACTGTGAGGGTTTAAAAAGTGGTTATTCAACATGAGGCACGATCCAATTGACATTTTGAATAATTTTTGGTACAGTTCAAAAAATCAATTTTCTGATCAAAAACGATGACTCTGGACCTGTCGAACGTTCCCAAAATGGACAATATGGATGAAATTTTAACATTTAATCTTTTGACTCTAAATGACTGTTGAATGTGAGTTATTACTTTTTCAACTAAAATAAGTGTGTTTAAAGTCATATCTGTGCCTGAAATTGGTCAAAATTGAAGCTTTTGAGTAAGCAAAACTCGGTATAACTGGCAATTATGGTCACTGTGAGGGTTTAAAAAGTGGTTATCCAACATGAGGCACGATCCAATTGATATTTTGAATCATTTTTGGTACAGTCCAAAAAATCAACTTTATGATGAAAAACGATGACTCCGGAATTGTCGAACGTTCCCAAAATGGTCAATATGGATGAAATTGAAGCATTTAATCTTTTGACTCTGAATGATTGTTGGATGTGAATTATGACTTTTTCAACTAAAATAAGTGTGTTTAAAGTTATTTCTGTGCATGAAATTGGTCAAAATTGAAGATTTTGAGTAAGCAAAACTCTGTAAAACTGGCAATTATGGTCACTGTGAGGGTTTAAAAAGTGGTTATCCAACATGAGGCACGATCCAATTGACATTTTGAATAATTTTTGGTACAGTCCAAAAAATCAGTTTTCTGATGAAAAACGATGACTCCGGACCTGTCGAACGTTCCCAAAATGGTCAATATGGATGAAATTTTAACATTTAATCTTTTGACTCTAAATGACTGTTGGATGTGAATAAAGACTTTTTCAACTAAAATAAGTGTGTTTAAAGTCATTTCTGTGCCTGAAATTGGTCAAAATTGAAGATTTTGAGTAAGCAAAACTCTGTAAAAATTGCAATTTTGGTCACTGTGAGAGTTTAAAAAGTGGTTATTCAACATGAGGCACGATCCAATTGACATTTTGAATCATTTTTGGTACAGTCCAAAAAATCAATTTTCTGATGAAAAACGATGACTCCGGACCTGTCGAACGTTCCCAAAATGGTCAATACGGATGAAATTTAAACATTTAATCTTTTGACTCTAAATGACTGATGGATGTGAGTTATTACTTTTTCAACTAAAATAAGTGTGTTTAAAGTCAAATCTGTGCCTGAAATTGGTCAAAATTGAAGTTTTTGAGTAAGCAAAACTCTGTAAAAATGACAATTATGGTCACTGTGAGGGTTTAAAAAGTGGTTATCCAACATGAGGCCCGAACCAATTGATATTTTGAATCATTTTTGGTACAGTCCAAAAAATGAACGTTATGATGAAAAACGATGACTCCGGACCTGTCGAGCGTTCCCAAAATGGTCAATATGGGTGAAATTTTAACATTTAATCTTTTGACTCTAAATGACTGTTGAATGTGAGTTATTACTTTTTCAACTAAAATAAGTGTGTTTAAAGTCATATCTGTGCCTGAAATTGGTCAAAATTGAAGCTTTTGAGTAAGCAAAACTCTGTATAACTGGCAATTATGGTCACTGTGAGGGTTTAAAAAGTGGTTATCCAACATGAGGCACGATCCAATTGATATTTTGAATCATTTTTGGTACAGTCCAAAAAATCAACTTTATGATGAAAAACGATGACTCCGGACCTGTCGAACGTTCCCAAAATGGTCAATATGGATGAAATTTTAACATTTAATCTTTTGACTCTAAATGACTGTTGGATGTGAATAAAGACTTTTTCAACTAAAATAAGTGTGTTTAAAGTCATTTCTGTGCCTGAAATTGGTCAAAATTGAAGATTTTGAGTAAGCAAAACTCTGTAAAAATTGCAATTTTGGTCACTGTGAGGGTTTAAAAAGTGGTTATTCAACATGAGGCACGATCCAATTGACATTTTGAATAATTTTTGGTACAGTTCAAAAAATCAATTTTCTGATCAAAAACGATGACTCTGGACCTGTCGAACGTTCCCAAAATGGACAATATGGATGAAATTGTAGCATTTAATCTTTTGACTCTGAATGATTGTTGGACGTGAAATATGACTTTTTCAACTAAAATAAGTGTGTTTAAAGTTATTTCTGTGCCTGAAATTGGTCAAAATTGAAGCTTCTGAGTAAGCAAAACTCTGTAAAAATGGCAATTGTGGTCACTGTGAGGGTTTAAAAATGTGGTTATCCAACATGAGGCACGATCCAATTGACATTTTGAATTATTTTTGGTACAGTCCAAAAATTCCATTTTCTGATGAAAAACGATGACTCAGGACCTGTCAAACGCTCCCAAAATTGTCAATATGGATGAAATTTTAACATTTAATCTTTTGACTCTAAATGACTGTTGGATGTGAATTATGAATTTTTCAACTAAAATAATTGTGTTTAAAGTAATTTCTCTGCCTGAAATTGGTCAAAATTGAAGATCTTGAGTAGCAAAAATCCTTAAAAATGGCAATTTTGGTCACTGTGAGGGTTTCAAAAGTGGTTATTCAACATGAGGCACGATCCAATTGATATTTTGAATCATTTTTGGTACAGTCCAAAAAATCTATTTTCTGATGAAAAACGATGACTCCGGACCTGTCGAACGTTCCCAAAATGGTCAATACGGATGAAATTTTAGCATTTAATCTTTTGACTCTGAATGATTGTTGGATGTGAATTATGACTTTTTCAACTAAAATAAGTGTGTTTAAAGTTATTTCTGTGCCTGAAATTGGTCAAAATTGAAGATTTTGGGTAAGCAAAACTCTGTAAAACTGGCAATTATGGTCACTGTGAGGGTTTAAAAAGTTGTTATCCAACATGAGGCACGATCCAATTGACATTTTTAATCATTTTTGGTACAGTCCAAAAAATCAGTTTTCTGATGAAAAACGATGACTCCGGACCTGTCGAACGTTCCCAAAATGGTCAATATGGATGAAATTTTAACATTTAATCTTTTGACTCTAAATGACTGTTGGATGTGAATAAAGACTTTTTCAACTAAAATAAGTGTGTTTAAAGTCATTTCTGTGCCTGAAATTGGTCAAAATTGAAGATTTTGAGTAAGCAAAACTCTGTAAAAATTGCAATTTTGGTCACTGTGAGAGTTTAAAAAGTGGTTATTCAACATGAGGCACGATCCAATTGACATTTTGAATCATTTTTGGTACAGTCCAAAAAATCAATTTTCTGATGAAAAACGATGACTCCGGACCTGTCGAACGTTCCCAAAATGGTCAATACGGATGAAATTTAAACATTTAATCTTTTGACTCTAAATGACTGATGGATGTGAGTTATTACTTTTTCAACTAAAATAAGTGTGTTTAAAGTCAAATCTGTGCCTGAAATTGGTCAAAATTGAAGCTTTTGAGTAAGCAAAACTCTGTAAAAATGACAATTATGGTCACTGTGAGGGTTTAAAAAGTGGTTATCCAACATGAGGCCCGATCCAATTGATATTTTGAATCATTTTTGGTACATTCCAAAAAATGAACGTTATGATGAAAAACGATGACTCCGGACCTGTCGAGCGTTCCCAAAATGGTCAATATGGGTGAAATTTTAACATTTAATCGTTTGACTCTAAATGACTGTTGAATGTGAGTTATTACTTTTTCAACTAAAATAAGTGTGTTTAAAGTCATATCTGTGCCTGAAATTGGTCAAAATTGAAGCTTTTGAGTAAGCAAAACTCTGTATAACTGGCAATTATGGTCACTGTGAGGGTTTAAAAAGTGGTTATCCAACATGAGGCACGATCCAATTGATATTTTGAATCATTTTTGGTACAGTCCAAAAAATCAACTTTATGATGAAAAACGATGACTCCGGACCTGTCGAACGTTCCCAAAATGGTCAATATGGATGAAATTTTAACATTTAATCTTTTGACTCTAAATGACTGTTGGATGTGAATAAAGACTTTTTCAACTAAAATAAGTGTGTTTAAAGTCATTTCTGTGCCTGAAATTGGTCAAAATTGAAGATTTTGAGTAAGCAAAACTCTGTAAAAATTGCAATTTTGGTCACTGTGAGGGTTTAAAAAGTGGTTATTCAACATGAGGCACGATCCAATTGACATTTTGAATAATTTTTGGTACAGTTCAAAAAATCAATTTTCTGATCAAAAACGATGACTCTGGACCTGTCGAACGTTCCCAAAATGGACAATATGGATGAAATTGTAGCATTTAATCTTTTGACTCTGAATGATTGTTGGACGTGAAATATGACTTTTTCAACTAAAATAAGTGTGTTTAAAGTTATTTCTGTGCCTGAAATTGGTCAAAATTGAAGCTTCTGAGTAAGCAAAACTCTGTAAAAATGGCAATTGTGGTCACTGTGAGGGTTTAAAAATGTGGTTATCCAACATGAGGCACGATCCAATTGACATTTTGAATTATTTTTGGTACAGTCCAAAAAATCCATTTTCTGATGAAAAACGATGACTCAGGACCTGTCAAACGCTCCCAAAATTGTCAATATGGATGAAATTTTAACATTTAATCTTTTGACTCTAAATGACTGTTGGATGTGAATTATGAATTTTTCAACTAAAATAATTGTGTTTAAAGTAATTTCTCTGCCTGAAATTGGTCAAAATTGAAGATCTTGAGTAGCAAAAATCCTTAAAAATGGCAATTTTGGTCACTGTGAGGGTTTCAAAAGTGGTTATTCAACATGAGGCACGATCCAATTGATATTTTGAATCATTTTTGGTACAGTCCAAAAAATCTATTTTCTGATGAAAAACGATGACTCCGGACCTGTCGAACGTTCCCAAAATGGTCAATACGGATGAAATTTTAGCATTTCATCTTTTGACTCTGAATGATTGTTGGATGTGAATTATGACTTTTTCAACTAAAATAAGTGTGTTTAAAGTTATTTCTGTGCCTGAAATTGGTCAAAATTGAAGATTTTGGGTAAGCAAAACTCTGTAAAACTGGCAATTATGGTCACTGTGAGGGTTTAAAAAGTTGTTATCCAACATGAGGCACGATCCAATTGACATTTTGAATCATTTTTGGTACAGTCCAAAAAATCAGTTTTCTGATGAAAAACGATGACTCCGGACCTGTCGAACGTTCCCAAAATGGTCAATATGGATGAAATTTTAACATTTAATCTTTTGACTCTAAATGACTGTTGGATGTGAATAAAGACTTTTTCAACTAAAATAAGTGTGTTTAAAGTCATTTCTGTGCCTGAAATTGGTCAAAATTGAAGATTTTGAGTAAGCAAAACTCTGTAAAAATTGCAATTTTGGTCACTGTGAGAGTTTAAAAAGTGGTTATTCAACATGAGGCACGATCCAATTGACATTTTGAATCATTTTTGGTACAGTCCAAAAAATCAATTTTCTGATGAAAAACGATGACTCCGGACCTGTCGAACGTTCCCAAAATGGTCAATACGGATGAAATTTAAACATTTAATCTTTTGACTCTAAATGACTGATGGATGTGAGTTATTACTTTTTCAACTAAAATAAGTGTGTTTAAAGTCAAATCTGTGCCTGAAATTGGTCAAAATTGAAGCTTTTGAGTAAGCAAAACTCTGTAAAAATGACAATTATGGTCACTGTGAGGGTTTAAAAAGTGGTTATCCAACATGAGGCCCGATCCAATTGATATTTTGAATCATTTTTGGTACAGTCCAAAAAATGAACGTTATGATGAAAAACGATGACTCCGGACCTGTCGAGCGTTCCCAAAATGGTCAATATGGGTGAAATTTTAACATTTAATCTTTTGACTCTAAATGACTGTTGAATGTGAGTTATTACTTTTTCAACTAAAATATGTGTGTTTAAAGTCATATCTGTGCCTGAAATTGGTCAAAATTGAAGCTTTTGAGTAAGCAAAACTCTGTATAACTGGCAATTATGGTCACTGTGAGGGTTTAAAAAGTGGTTATCCAACATGAGGCACGATCCAATTGATATTTTGAATCATTTTTGGTACAGTCCAAAAAATCAACTTTATGATGAAAAACGATGACTCCGGACCTGTCGAACTTTCCCAAAATGGTCAATATGGATGAAATTTTAACATTTAATCTTTTGACTCTAAATGACTGTTGGATGTGAATAAAGACTTTTTCAACTAAAATAAGTGTGTTTAAAGTCATTTCTGTGCCTGAAATTGGTCAAAATTGAAGATTTTGAGTAAGCAAAACTCTGTAAAAATTGCAATTTTGGTCACTGTGAGGGTTTAAAAAGTGGTTATTCAACATGAGGCACGATCCAATTGACATTTTGAATAATTTTTGGTACAGTTCAAAAAATCAATTTTCTGATCAAAAACGATGACTCTGGACCTGTCGAACGTTCCCAAAATCGACAATATGGATGAAATTGTAGCATTTAATCTTTTGACTCTGAATGATTGTTGGACGTGAAATATGACTTTTTCAACTAAAATAAGTGTGTTTAAAGTTATTTCTGTGCCTGAAATTGGTCAAAATTGAAGCTTCTGAGTAAGCAAAACTCTGTAAAAATGGCAATTGTGGTCACTGTGAGGGTTTAAAAATGTGGTTATCCAACATGAGGCACGATCCAATTGACATTTTGAATTATTTTTGGTACAGTCCAAAAAATCCATTTTCTGATGAAAAACGATGACTCAGGACCTGTCAAACGCTCCCAAAATTGTCAATATGGATGAAATTTTAACATTTAATCTTTTGACTCTAAATGACTGTTGGATGTGAATTATGAATTTTTCAACTAAAATAATTGTGTTTAAAGTAATTTCTCTGCCTGAAATTGGTCAAAATTGAAGATCTTGAGTAAGCAAAAATCCTTAAAAATGGCAATTTTGGTCACTGTGAGGGTTTCAAAAGTGGTATTCAACATGAGGCACGATCCAATTGATATTTTGAATCATTTTTGGTACAGTCCAAAAAATATATTTTCTGATGAAAAACGATGACTCCGGACCTGTCGAACTTTCCCAAAATGGTCAATACGGATGAAATTTTAGCATTTAATCTTTTGACTCTGAATGATTGTTGGATGTGAATTATGACTTTTTCAACTAAAATAAGTGTGTTTAAAGGTATTTCTGTGCCTGAAATTGGTCAAAATTGAAGATTTTGGGTAAGCAAAACTCTGTAAAACTGGCAATTATGGTCACTGTGAGGGTTTAAAAAGTGGTTATCCAACATGAGGCACGATCCAATTGACATTTTGAATCATTTTTGGCACAGTCCAAAAAATAAATTTTCTGATGAAAAACGATGACTCCGGACCTGTCGAACGTTCCCAAAATGGTCAATACGGATGAAATTTAAACATTTAATCTTTTGACTCTAAATGACTGATGGATGTGAGTTATTACTTTTTCAACTAAAATAAGTGTGTTTAAAGTCAAATCTGTGCCTGAAATTGGTCAAAATTGAAGCTTTTGAGTAAGCAAAACTCTGTAAAAATGACAATTATGGTCACTGTGAGGGTTTAAAAAGTGGTTATCCAACATGAGGCCCGATCCAATTGATATTTTGAATCATTTTTGGTACAGTCCAAAAAATGAACGTTATGATGAAAAACGATGACTCCGGACCTGTCGAGCGTTCCCAAAATGGTCAATATGGGTGAAATTTTAACATTTAATCTTTTGACTCTAAATGACTGTTGAATGTGAGTTATTACTTTTTCAACTAAAATAAGTGTGTTTAAAGTCATATCTGTGCCTGAAATTGGTCAAAATTGAAGCTTTTGAGTAAGCAAAACTCTGTATAACTGGCAATTATGGTCACTGTGAGGGTTTAAAAAGTGGTTATCCAACATGAGGCACGATCCAATTGATATTTTGAATCATTTTTGGTACAGTCCAAAAAATCAACTTTATGATGAAAAACGATGACTCCGGACCTGTCGAACGTTCCCAAAATGGTCAATATGGATGAAATTTTAACATTTAATCTTTTGACTCTAAATGACTGTTGAATGTGAGTTATTACTTTTTCAACTAAAATAAGTGTGTTTAAAGTCATATCTGTGCCTGAAATTGGTCAAAATTGAAGCTTTTGAGTAAGCAAAACTCGGTATAACTGGCAATTATGGTCACTGTGAGGGTTTAAAAAGTGGTTATCCAACATGAGGCACGATCCAATTGACATTTTGAAATATTTTTGGTACAGTCCAAAAAATCAATTTTCTGATGAAAAACGATGACTCCGGACCTGTCAAACGCTCCCAAAATTGTCAATATGGATGAAATTTTAACATTTAATCTTTTGACTCTAAATGACTGTTGAATGTGAGTTATTACTTTTTCAACTAAAATAAGTGTGTTTAAAGTCATATCTGTGCCTGAAATTGGTCAAAATTGAAGCTTTTGAGTAAGCAAAACTCGGTATAACTGGCAATTATGGTCACTGTGAGGGTTTAAAAAGTGGTTATCCAACATGAGGCACGATCCAATTGATATTTTGAATCATTTTTGGTACAGTCCAAAAAATCAACTTTATGATGAAAAACGATGACTCCGGACCTGTCGAACGTTCCCAAAATGGTCAATATGGATGAAATTGAAGCATTTAATCTTTTGACTCTGAATGATTGTTGGATGTGAATTATGACTTTTTCAACTAAAATAAGTGTGTTTAAAGTTATTTCTGTGCATGAAATTGGTCAAAATTGAAGATTTTGAGTAAGCAAAACTCTGTAAAACTGGCAATTATGGTCACTGTGAGGGTTTAAAAAGTGGTTATCCAACATGAGGCACGATCCAATTGACATTTTGAATAATTTTTGGTACAGTCCAAAAAAATCAGTTTTCTGATGAAAAACGATGACTCCGGACCTGTCGAACGTTCCCAAAATGGTCAATATGGATGAAATTTTAACATTTAATCTTTTGACTCTAAATGACTGTTGGATGTGAATAAAGACTTTTTCAACTAAAATAAGTGTGTTTAAAGTCATTTCTGTGCCTGAAATTGGTCAAAATTGAAGATTTTGAGTAAGCAAAACTCTGTAAAAATTGCAATTTTGGTCACTGTGAGAGTTTAAAAAGTGGTTATTCAACATGAGGCACGATCCAATTGACATTTTGAATCATTTTTGGTACAGTCCAAAAAATCAATTTTCTGATGAAAAACGATGACTCCGGACCTGTCGAACGTTCCCAAAATGGTCAATACGGATGAAATTTAAACATTTAATCTTTTGACTCTAAATGACTGATGGATGTGAGTTATTACTTTTTCAACTAAAATAAGTGTGTTTAAAGTCAAATCTGTGCCTGAAATTGGTCAAAATTGAAGTTTTTGAGTAAGCAAAACTCTGTAAAAATGACAATTATGGTCACTGTGAGGGTTTAAAAAGTGGTTATCCAACATGAGGCCCGAACCAATTGATATTTTGAATCATTTTTGGTACAGTCCAAAAAATGAACGTTATGATGAAAAACGATGACTCCGGACCTGTCGAGCGTTCCCAAAATGGTCAATATGGGTGAAATTTTAACATTTAATCTTTTGACTCTAAATGACTGTTGAATGTGAGTTATTACTTTTTCAACTAAAATAAGTGTGTTTAAAGTCATATCTGTGCCTGAAATTGGTCAAAATTGAAGCTTTTGAGTAAGCAAAACTCTGTATAACTGGCAATTATGGTCACTGTGAGGGTTTAAAAAGTGGTTATCCAACATGAGGCACGATCCAATTGATATTTTGAATCATTTTTGGTACAGTCCAAAAAATCAACTTTATGATGAAAAACGATGACTCCGGACCTGTCGAACGTTCCCAAAATGGTCAATATGGATGAAATTTTAACATTTAATCTTTTGACTCTAAATGACTGTTGGATGTGAATAAAGACTTTTTCAACTAAAATAAGTGTGTTTAAAGTCATTTCTGTGCCTGAAATTGGTCAAAATTGAAGATTTTGAGTAAGCAAAACTCTGTAAAAATTGCAATTTTGGTCACTGTGAGGGTTTAAAAAGTGGTTATTCAACATGAGGCACGATCCAATTGACATTTTGAATAATTTTTGGTACAGTTCAAAAAATCAATTTTCTGATCAAAAACGATGACTCTGGACCTGTCGAACGTTCCCAAAATGGACAATATGGATGAAATTGTAGCATTTAATCTTTTGACTCTGAATGATTGTTGGACGTGAAATATGACTTTTTCAACTAAAATAAGTGTGTTTAAAGTTATTTCTGTGCCTGAAATTGGTCAAAATTGAAGCTTCTGAGTAAGCAAAACTCTGTAAAAATGGCAATTGTGGTCACTGTGAGGGTTTAAAAATGTGGTTATCCAACATGAGGCACGATCCAATTGACATTTTGAATTATTTTTGGTACAGTCCAAAAAATCAATTTTCTGATGAAAAACGATGACTCAGGACCTGTCAAACGCTCCCAAAATTGTCAATATGGATGAAATTTTAACATTTAATCTTTTGACTCTAAATGACTGTTGGATGTGAATTATGAATTTTTCAACTAAAATAATTGTGTTTAAAGTAATTTCTCTGCCTGAAATTGGTCAAAATTGAAGATCTTGAGTAGCAAAAATCCTTAAAAATGGCAATTTTGGTCACTGTGAGGGTTTCAAAAGTGGTTATTCAACATGAGGCACGATCCAATTGATATTTTGAATCATTTTTGGTACAGTCCAAAAAATTTATTTTCTGATGAAAAACGATGACTCCGGACCTGTCGAACGTTCCCAAAATGGTCAATACGGATGAAATTTTAGCATTTAATCTTTTGACTCTGAATGATTGTTGGATGTGAATTATGACTTTTTCAACTAAAATAAGTGTGTTTAAAGTTATTTCTGTGCCTGAAATTGGTCAAAATTGAAGATTTTGGGTAAGCAAAACTCTGTAAAAATGGCAATTGTGGTCACTGTGAGGGTTTAAAAATGTGGTTATCCAACATGAGGCACGATCCAATTGACATTTTGAATTATTTTTGGTACAGTCCAAAAAATCCATTTTCTGATGAAAAACGATGACTCAGGACCTGTCAAACGCTCCCAAAATTGTCAATATGGATGAAATTTTAACATTTAATCTTTTGACTCTAAATGACTGTTGGATGTGAATTATGAATTTTTCAACTAAAATAATTGTGTTTAAAGTAATTTCTCTGCCTGAAATTGGTCAAAATTGAAGATCTTGAGTAAGCAAAAATCCTTAAAAATGGCAATTTTGGTCACTGTGAGGGTTTCAAAAGTGGTATTCAACATGAGGCACGATCCAATTGATATTTTGAATCATTTTTGGTACAGTCCAAAAAATATATTTTCTGATGAAAAACGATGACTCCGGACCTGTCGAACTTTCCCAAAATGGTCAATACGGATGAAATTTTAGCATTTAATCTTTTGACTCTGAATGATTGTTGGATGTGAATTATGACTTTTTCAACTAAAATAAGTGTGTTTAAAGGTATTTCTGTGCCTGAAATTGGTCAAAATTGAAGATTTTGGGTAAGCAAAACTCTGTAAAACTGGCAATTATGGTCACTGTGAGGGTTTAAAAAGTGGTTATCCAACATGAGGCACGATCCAATTGACATTTTGAATCATTTTTGGTACAGTCCAAAAAATCAATTTTCTGATGAAAAACGATGACTCCGGACCTGTCGAACGTTCCCAAAATGGTCAATACGGATGAAATTTAAACATTTAATCTTTTGACTCTAAATGACTGATGGATGTGAGTTATTACTTTTTCAACTAAAATAAGTGTGTTTAAAGTCAAATCTGTGCCTGAAATTGGTCAAAATTGAAGCTTTTGAGTAAGCAAAACTCTGTAAAAATGACAATTATGGTCACTGTGAGGGTTTAAAAAGTGGTTATCCAACATGAGGCCCGATCCAATTGATATTTTGAATCATTTTTGGTACAGTCCAAAAAATGAACGTTATGATGAAAAACGATGACTCCGGACCTGTCGAGCGTTCCCAAAATGGTCAATATGGGTGAAATTTTAACATTTAATCTTTTGACTCTAAATGACTGTTGAATGTGAGTTATTACTTTTTCAACTAAAATAAGTGTGTTTAAAGTCATATCTGTGCCTGAAATTGGTCAAAATTGAAGCTTTTGAGTAAGCAAAACTCTGTATAACTGGCAATTATGGTCACTGTGAGGGTTTAAAAAGTGGTTATCCAACATGAGGCACGATCCAATTGATATTTTGAATCATTTTTGGTACAGTCCAAAAAATCAACTTTATGATGAAAAACGATGACTCCGGACCTGTCGAACTTTCCCAAAATGGTCAATATGGATGAAATTTTAACATTTAATCTTTTGACTCTAAATGACTGTTGGATGTGAATAAAGACTTTTTCAACTAAAATAAGTGTGTTTAAAGTCATTTCTGTGCCTGAAATTGGTCAAAATTGAAGATTTTGAGTAAGCAAAACTCTGTAAAAATTGCAATTTTGGTCACTGTGAGGGTTTAAAAAGTGGTTATTCAACATGAGGCACGATCCAATTGACATTTTGAATAATTTTTGGTACAGTTCAAAAAATCAATTTTCTGATCAAAAACGATGACTCTGGACCTGTCGAACGTTCCCAAAATGGACAATATGGATGAAATTTTAACATTTAATCTTTTGACTCTAAATGACTGTTGAATGTGAGTTATTACTTTTTCAACTAAAATAAGTGTGTTTAAAGTCATATCTGTGCCTGAAATTGGTCAAAATTGAAGCTTTTGAGTAAGCAAAACTCGGTATAACTGGCAATTATGGTCACTGTGAGGGTTTAAAAAGTGGTTATCCAACATGAGGCACGATCCAATTGATATTTTGAATCATTTTTGGTACAGTCCAAAAAATCAACTTTATGATGAAAAACGATGACTCCGGAATTGTCGAACGTTCCCAAAATGGTCAATATGGATGAAATTGAAGCATTTAATCTTTTGACTCTGAATGATTGTTGGATGTGAATTATGACTTTTTCAACTAAAATAAGTGTGTTTAAAGTTATTTCTGTGCATGAAATTGGTCAAAATTGAAGATTTTGAGTAAGCAAAACTCTGTAAAACTGGCAATTATGGTCACTGTGAGGGTTTAAAAAGTGGTTATCCAACATGAGGCACGATCCAATTGACATTTTGAATAATTTTTGGTACAGTCCAAAAAATCAGTTTTCTGATGAAAAACGATGACTCCGGACCTGTCGAACGTTCCCAAAATGGTCAATATGGATGAAATTTTAACATTTAATCTTTTGACTCTAAATGACTGTTGGATGTGAATAAAGACTTTTTCAACTAAAATAAGTGTGTTTAAAGTCATTTCTGTGCCTGAAATTGGTCAAAATTGAAGATTTTGAGTAAGCAAAACTCTGTAAAAATTGCAATTTTGGTCACTGTGAGAGTTTAAAAAGTGGTTATTCAACATGAGGCACGATCCAATTGACATTTTGAATCATTTTTGGTACAGTCCAAAAAATCAATTTTCTGATGAAAAACGATGACTCCGGACCTGTCGAACGTTCCCAAAATGGTCAATACGGATGAAATTTAAACATTTAATCTTTTGACTCTAAATGACTGATGGATGTGAGTTATTACTTTTTCAACTAAAATAAGTGTGTTTAAAGTCAAATCTGTGCCTGAAATTGGTCAAAATTGAAGTTTTTGAGTAAGCAAAACTCTGTAAAAATGACAATTATGGTCACTGTGAGGGTTTAAAAAGTGGTTATCCAACATGAGGCCCGAACCAATTGATATTTTGAATCATTTTTGGTACAGTCCAAAAAATGAACGTTATGATGAAAAACGATGACTCCGGACCTGTCGAGCGTTCCCAAAATGGTCAATATGGGTGAAATTTTAACATTTAATCTTTTGACTCTAAATGACTGTTGAATGTGAGTTATTACTTTTTCAACTAAAATAAGTGTGTTTAAAGTCATATCTGTGCCTGAAATTGGTCAAAATTGAAGCTTTTGAGTAAGCAAAACTCTGTATAACTGGCAATTATGGTCACTGTGAGGGTTTAAAAAGTGGTTATCCAACATGAGGCACGATCCAATTGATATTTTGAATCATTTTTGGTACAGTCCAAAAAATCAACTTTATGATGAAAAACGATGACTCCGGACCTGTCGAACGTTCCCAAAATGGTCAATATGGATGAAATTTTAACATTTAATCTTTTGACTCTAAATGACTGTTGGATGTGAATAAAGACTTTTTCAACTAAAATAAGTGTGTTTAAAGTCATTTCTGTGCCTGAAATTGGTCAAAATTGAAGATTTTGAGTAAGCAAAACTCTGTAAAAATTGCAATTTTGGTCACTGTGAGGGTTTAAAAAGTGGTTATTCAACATGAGGCACGATCCAATTGACATTTTGAATAATTTTTGGTACAGTTCAAAAAATCAATTTTCTGATCAAAAACGATGACTCTGGACCTGTCGAACGTTCCCAAAATGGACAATATGGATGAAATTGTAGCATTTAATCTTTTGACTCTGAATGATTGTTGGACGTGAAATATGACTTTTTCAACTAAAATAAGTGTGTTTAAAGTTATTTCTGTGCCTGAAATTGGTCAAAATTGAAGCTTCTGAGTAAGCAAAACTCTGTAAAAATGGCAATTGTGGTCACTGTGAGGGTTTAAAAATGTGGTTATCCAACATGAGGCACGATCCAATTGACATTTTGAATTATTTTTGGTACAGTCCAAAAATTCCATTTTCTGATGAAAAACGATGACTCAGGACCTGTCAAACGCTCCCAAAATTGTCAATATGGATGAAATTTTAACATTTAATCTTTTGACTCTAAATGACTGTTGGATGTGAATTATGAATTTTTCAACTAAAATAATTGTGTTTAAAGTAATTTCTCTGCCTGAAATTGGTCAAAATTGAAGATCTTGAGTAGCAAAAATCCTTAAAAATGGCAATTTTGGTCACTGTGAGGGTTTCAAAAGTGGTTATTCAACATGAGGCACGATCCAATTGATATTTTGAATCATTTTTGGTACAGTCCAAAAAATCTATTTTCTGATGAAAAACGATGACTCCGGACCTGTCGAACGTTCCCAAAATGGTCAATACGGATGAAATTTTAGCATTTAATCTTTTGACTCTGAATGATTGTTGGATGTGAATTATGACTTTTTCAACTAAAATAAGTGTGTTTAAAGTTATTTCTGTGCCTGAAATTGGTCAAAATTGAAGATTTTGGGTAAGCAAAACTCTGTAAAACTGGCAATTATGGTCACTGTGAGGGTTTAAAAAGTTGTTATCCAACATGAGGCACGATCCAATTGACATTTTTAATCATTTTTGGTACAGTCCAAAAAATCAGTTTTCTGATGAAAAACGATGACTCCGGACCTGTCGAACGTTCCCAAAATGGTCAATATGGATGAAATTTTAACATTTAATCTTTTGACTCTAAATGACTGTTGGATGTGAATAAAGACTTTTTCAACTAAAATAAGTGTGTTTAAAGTCATTTCTGTGCCTGAAATTGGTCAAAATTGAAGATTTTGAGTAAGCAAAACTCTGTAAAAATTGCAATTTTGGTCACTGTGAGAGTTTAAAAAGTGGTTATTCAACATGAGGCACGATCCAATTGACATTTTGAATCATTTTTGGTACAGTCCAAAAAATCAATTTTCTGATGAAAAACGATGACTCCGGACCTGTCGAACGTTCCCAAAATGGTCAATACGGATGAAATTTAAACATTTAATCTTTTGACTCTAAATGACTGATGGATGTGAGTTATTACTTTTTCAACTAAAATAAGTGTGTTTAAAGTCAAATCTGTGCCTGAAATTGGTCAAAATTGAAGCTTTTGAGTAAGCAAAACTCTGTAAAAATGACAATTATGGTCACTGTGAGGGTTTAAAAAGTGGTTATCCAACATGAGGCCCGATCCAATTGATATTTTGAATCATTTTTGGTACAGTCCAAAAAATGAACGTTATGATGAAAAACGATGACTCCGGACCTGTCGAGCGTTCCCAAAATGGTCAATATGGGTGAAATTTTAACATTTAATCGTTTGACTCTAAATGACTGTTGAATGTGAGTTATTACTTTTTCAACTAAAATAAGTGTGTTTAAAGTCATATCTGTGCCTGAAATTGGTCAAAATTGAAGCTTTTGAGTAAGCAAAACTCTGTATAACTGGCAATTATGGTCACTGTGAGGGTTTAAAAAGTGGTTATCCAACATGAGGCACGATCCAATTGATATTTTGAATCATTTTTGGTACAGTCCAAAAAATCAACTTTATGATGAAAAACGATGACTCCGGACCTGTCGAACGTTCCCAAAATGGTCAATATGGATGAAATTTTAACATTTAATCTTTTGACTCTAAATGACTGTTGGATGTGAATAAAGACTTTTTCAACTAAAATAAGTGTGTTTAAAGTCATTTCTGTGCCTGAAATTGGTCAAAATTGAAGATTTTGAGTAAGCAAAACTCTGTAAAAATTGCAATTTTGGTCACTGTGAGGGTTTAAAAAGTGGTTATTCAACATGAGGCACGATCCAATTGACATTTTGAATAATTTTTGGTACAGTTCAAAAAATCAATTTTCTGATCAAAAACGATGACTCTGGACCTGTCGAACGTTCCCAAAATGGACAATATGGATGAAATTGTAGCATTTAATCTTTTGACTCTGAATGATTGTTGGACGTGAAATATGACTTTTTCAACTAAAATAAGTGTGTTTAAAGTTATTTCTGTGCCTGAAATTGGTCAAAATTGAAGCTTCTGAGTAAGCAAAACTCTGTAAAAATGGCAATTGTGGTCACTGTGAGGGTTTAAAAATGTGGTTATCCAACATGAGGCACGATCCAATTGACATTTTGAATTATTTTTGGTACAGTCCAAAAAATCCATTTTCTGATGAAAAACGATGACTCAGGACCTGTCAAACGCTCCCAAAATTGTCAATATGGATGAAATTTTAACATTTAATCTTTTGACTCTAAATGACTGTTGGATGTGAATTATGAATTTTTCAACTAAAATAATTGTGTTTAAAGTAATTTCTCTGCCTGAAATTGGTCAAAATTGAAGATCTTGAGTAGCAAAAATCCTTAAAAATGGCAATTTTGGTCACTGTGAGGGTTTCAAAAGTGGTTATTCAACATGAGGCACGATCCAATTGATATTTTGAATCATTTTTGGTACAGTCCAAAAAATCTATTTTCTGATGAAAAACGATGACTCCGGACCTGTCGAACGTTCCCAAAATGGTCAATACGGATGAAATTTTAGCATTTCATCTTTTGACTCTGAATGATTGTTGGATGTGAATTATGACTTTTTCAACTAAAATAAGTGTGTTTAAAGTTATTTCTGTGCCTGAAATTGGTCAAAATTGAAGATTTTGGGTAAGCAAAACTCTGTAAAACTGGCAATTATGGTCACTGTGAGGGTTTAAAAAGTTGTTATCCAACATGAGGCACGATCCAATTGACATTTTGAATCATTTTTGGTACAGTCCAAAAAATCAGTTTTCTGATGAAAAACGATGACTCCGGACCTGTCGAACGTTCCCAAAATGGTCAATATGGATGAAATTTTAACATTTAATCTTTTGACTCTAAATGACTGTTGGATGTGAATAAAGACTTTTTCAACTAAAATAAGTGTGTTTAAAGTCATTTCTGTGCCTGAAATTGGTCAAAATTGAAGATTTTGAGTAAGCAAAACTCTGTAAAAATTGCAATTTTGGTCACTGTGAGAGTTTAAAAAGTGGTTATTCAACATGAGGCACGATCCAATTGACATTTTGAATCATTTTTGGTACAGTCCAAAAAATCAATTTTCTGATGAAAAACGATGACTCCGGACCTGTCGAACGTTCCCAAAATGGTCAATACGGATGAAATTTAAACATTTAATCTTTTGACTCTAAATGACTGATGGATGTGAGTTATTACTTTTTCAACTAAAATAAGTGTGTTTAAAGTCAAATCTGTGCCTGAAATTGGTCAAAATTGAAGCTTTTGAGTAAGCAAAACTCTGTAAAAATGACAATTATGGTCACTGTGAGGGTTTAAAAAGTGGTTATCCAACATGAGGCCCGATCCAATTGATATTTTGAATCATTTTTGGTACAGTCCAAAAAATGAACGTTATGATGAAAAACGATGACTCCGGACCTGTCGAGCGTTCCCAAAATGGTCAATATGGGTGAAATTTTAACATTTAATCTTTTGACTCTAAATGACTGTTGAATGTGAGTTATTACTTTTTCAACTAAAATATGTGTGTTTAAAGTCATATCTGTGCCTGAAATTGGTCAAAATTGAAGCTTTTGAGTAAGCAAAACTCTGTATAACTGGCAATTATGGTCACTGTGAGGGTTTAAAAAGTGGTTATCCAACATGAGGCACGATCCAATTGATATTTTGAATCATTTTTGGTACAGTCCAAAAAATCAACTTTATGATGAAAAACGATGACTCCGGACCTGTCGAACTTTCCCAAAATGGTCAATATGGATGAAATTTTAACATTTAATCTTTTGACTCTAAATGACTGTTGGATGTGAATAAAGACTTTTTCAACTAAAATAAGTGTGTTTAAAGTCATTTCTGTGCCTGAAATTGGTCAAAATTGAAGATTTTGAGTAAGCAAAACTCTGTAAAAATTGCAATTTTGGTCACTGTGAGGGTTTAAAAAGTGGTTATTCAACATGAGGCACGATCCAATTGACATTTTGAATAATTTTTGGTACAGTTCAAAAAATCAATTTTCTGATCAAAAACGATGACTCTGGACCTGTCGAACGTTCCCAAAATCGACAATATGGATGAAATTGTAGCATTTAATCTTTTGACTCTGAATGATTGTTGGACGTGAAATATGACTTTTTCAACTAAAATAAGTGTGTTTAAAGTTATTTCTGTGCCTGAAATTGGTCAAAATTGAAGCTTCTGAGTAAGCAAAACTCTGTAAAAATGGCAATTGTGGTCACTGTGAGGGTTTAAAAATGTGGTTATCCAACATGAGGCACGATCCAATTGACATTTTGAATTATTTTTGGTACAGTCCAAAAAATCCATTTTCTGATGAAAAACGATGACTCAGGACCTGTCAAACGCTCCCAAAATTGTCAATATGGATGAAATTTTAACATTTAATCTTTTGACTCTAAATGACTGTTGGATGTGAATTATGAATTTTTCAACTAAAATAATTGTGTTTAAAGTAATTTCTCTGCCTGAAATTGGTCAAAATTGAAGATCTTGAGTAAGCAAAAATCCTTAAAAATGGCAATTTTGGTCACTGTGAGGGTTTCAAAAGTGGTATTCAACATGAGGCACGATCCAATTGATATTTTGAATCATTTTTGGTACAGTCCAAAAAATATATTTTCTGATGAAAAACGATGACTCCGGACCTGTCGAACTTTCCCAAAATGGTCAATACGGATGAAATTTTAGCATTTAATCTTTTGACTCTGAATGATTGTTGGATGTGAATTATGACTTTTTCAACTAAAATAAGTGTGTTTAAAGGTATTTCTGTGCCTGAAATTGGTCAAAATTGAAGATTTTGGGTAAGCAAAACTCTGTAAAACTGGCAATTATGGTCACTGTGAGGGTTTAAAAAGTGGTTATCCAACATGAGGCACGATCCAATTGACATTTTGAATCATTTTTGGCACAGTCCAAAAAATAAATTTTCTGATGAAAAACGATGACTCCGGACCTGTCGAACGTTCCCAAAATGGTCAATACGGATGAAATTTAAACATTTAATCTTTTGACTCTAAATGACTGATGGATGTGAGTTATTACTTTTTCAACTAAAATAAGTGTGTTTAAAGTCAAATCTGTGCCTGAAATTGGTCAAAATTGAAGCTTTTGAGTAAGCAAAACTCTGTAAAAATGACAATTATGGTCACTGTGAGGGTTTAAAAAGTGGTTATCCAACATGAGGCCCGATCCAATTGATATTTTGAATCATTTTTGGTACAGTCCAAAAAATGAACGTTATGATGAAAAACGATGACTCCGGACCTGTCGAGCGTTCCCAAAATGGTCAATATGGGTGAAATTTTAACATTTAATCTTTTGACTCTAAATGACTGTTGAATGTGAGTTATTACTTTTTCAACTAAAATAAGTGTGTTTAAAGTCATATCTGTGCCTGAAATTGGTCAAAATTGAAGCTTTTGAGTAAGCAAAACTCTGTATAACTGGCAATTATGGTCACTGTGAGGGTTTAAAAAGTGGTTATCCAACATGAGGCACGATCCAATTGATATTTTGAATCATTTTTGGTACAGTCCAAAAAATCAACTTTATGATGAAAAACGATGACTCCGGACCTGTCGAACGTTCCCAAAATGGTCAATATGGATGAAATTTTAACATTTAATCTTTTGACTCTAAATGACTGTTGGATGTGAATAAAGACTTTTTCAACTAAAATAAGTGTGTTTAAAGTCATTTCTGTGCCTGAAATTGGTCAAAATTGAAGATTTTGAGTAAGCAAAACTCTGTAAAAATTGCAATTTTGGTCACTGTGAGGGTTTAAAAAGTGGTTATTCAACATGAGGCACGATCCAATTGACATTTTGAATAATTTTTGGTACAGTTCAAAAAATCAATTTTCTGATCAAAAACGATGACTCTGGACCTGTCGAACGTTCCCAAAATGGACAATATGGATGAAATTGTAGCATTTAATCTTTTGACTCTGAATGATTGTTGGACGTGAAATATGACTTTTTCAACTAAAATAAGTGTGTTTAAAGTTATTTCTGTGCCTGAAATTGGTCAAAATTGAAGCTTCTGAGTAAGCAAAACTCTGTAAAAATGGCAATTGTGGTCACTGTGAGGGTTTAAAAATGTGGTTATCCAACATGAGGCACGATCCAATTGACATTTTGAATTATTTTTGGTACAGTCCAAAAAATCCATTTTCTGATGAAAAACGATGACTCAGGACCTGTCAAACGCTCCCAAAATTGTCAATATGGATGAAATTTTAACATTTAATCTTTTGACTCTAAATGACTGTTGGATGTGAATTATGAATTTTTCAACTAAAATAATTGTGTTTAAAGTAATTTCTCTGCCTGAAATTGGTCAAAATTGAAGATCTTGAGTAGCAAAAATCCTTAAAAATGGCAATTTTGGTCACTGTGAGGGTTTCAAAAGTGGTTATTCAACATGAGGCACGATCCAATTGATATTTTGAATCATTTTTGGTACAGTCCAAAAAATCTATTTTCTGATGAAAAACGATGACTCCGGACCTGTCGAACGTTCCCAAAATGGTCAATACGGATGAAATTTTAGCATTTAATCTTTTGACTCTGAATGATTGTTGGATGTGAATTATGACTTTTTCAACTAAAATAAGTGTGTTTAAAGTTATTTCTGTGCCTGAAATTGGTCAAAATTGAAGATTTTGGGTAAGCAAAACTCTGTAAAACTGGCAATTATGGTCACTGTGAGGGTTTAAAAAGTTGTTATCCAACATGAGGCACGATCCAATTGACATTTTGAATCATTTTTGGTACAGTCCAAAAAATCAGTTTTCTGATGAAAAACGATGACTCCGGACCTGTCGAACGTTCCCAAAATGGTCAATATGGATGAAATTTTAACATTTAATCTTTTGACTCTAAATGACTGTTGGATGTGAATAAAGACTTTTTCAACTAAAATAAGTGTGTTTAAAGTCATTTCTGTGCCTGAAATTGGTCAAAATTGAAGATTTTGAGTAAGCAAAACTCTGTAAAAATTGCAATTTTGGTCACTGTGAGAGTTTAAAAAGTGGTTATTCAACATGAGGCACGATCCAATTGACATTTTGAATCATTTTTGGTACAGTCCAAAAAATCAATTTTCTGATGAAAAACGATGACTCCGGACCTGTCAAACGCTCCCAAAATTGTCAATATGGATGAAATTTTAACATTTAATCTTTTGACTCTAAATGACTGTTGGATGTGAATTATGAATTTTTCAACTAAAATAATTGTGTTTAAAGTAATTTCTCTGCCTGAAATTGGTCAAAATTGAAGATCTTGAGTAGCAAAAATCCTTAAAAATGGCAATTTTGGTCACTGTGAGGGTTTCAAAAGTGGTTATTCAACATGAGGCACGATCCAATTGATATTTTGAATCATTTTTGGTACAGTCCAAAAAATCTATTTTCTGATGAAAAACGATGACTCCGGACCTGTCGAACGTTCCCAAAATGGTCAATACGGATGAAATTTTAGCATTTAATCTTTTGACTCTGAATGATTGTTGGATGTGAATTATGACTTTTTCAACTAAAATAAGTGTGTTTAAAGTTATTTCTGTGCCTGAAATTGGTCAAAATTGAAGATTTTGGGTAAGCAAAACTCTGTAAAACTGGCAATTATGGTCACTGTGAGGGTTTAAAAAGTTGTTATCCAACATGAGGCACGATCCAATTGACATTTTGAATCATTTTTGGTACAGTCCAAAAAATCAGTTTTCTGATGAAAAACGATGACTCCGGACCTGTCGAACGTTCCCAAAATGGTCAATATGGATGAAATTTTAACATTTAATCTTTTGACTCTAAATGACTGTTGGATGTGAATAAAGACTTTTTCAACTAAAATAAGTGTGTTTAAAGTCATTTCTGTGCCTGAAATTGGTCAAAATTGAAGATTTTGAGTAAGCAAAACTCTGTAAAAATTGCAATTTTGGTCACTGTGAGAGTTTAAAAAGTGGTTATTCAACATGAGGCACGATCCAATTGACATTTTGAATCATTTTTGGTACAGTCCAAAAAATCAATTTTCTGATGAAAAACGATGACTCCGGACCTGTCGAACGTTCCCAAAATGGTCAATACGGATGAAATTTAAACATTTAATCTTTTGACTCTAAATGACTGTTGGATGTGAATAAAGACTTTTTCAACTAAAATAAGTGTGTTTAAAGTTATTTCTGTGCCTGAAATTGGTCAAAATTGAAGCTTCTGAGTAAGCAAAACTCTGTAAAAATGGCAATTGTGCTCACTGTGAGGGTTTAAAAATGTGGTTATCCAACATGAGGCACGATCCAATTGACATTTTGAATTATTTTTGGTACAGTCCAAAAAATCCATTTTCTGATGAAAAACGATGACTCAGGACCTGTCAAACGCTCCCAAAATTGTCAATATGGATGAAATTTTAACATTTAATCTTTTGACTCTAAATGACTGTTGGATGTGAATTATGAATTTTTCAACTAAAATAATTGTGTTTAAAGTAATTTCTCTGCCTGAAATTGGTCAAAATTGAAGATCTTGAGTAGCAAAAATCCTTAAAAATGGCAATTTTGGTCACTGTGAGGGTTTCAAAAGTGGTTATTCAACATGAGGCACGATCCAATTGATATTTTGAATCATTTTTGGTACAGTCCAAAAAATCTATTTTCTGATGAAAAACGATGACTCCGGACCTGTCGAACGTTCCCAAAATGGTCTATACGGATGAAATTTTAGCATTTAATCTTTTGACTCTGAATGATTGTTGGATGTGAATTATGACTTTTTCAACTAAAATAAGTGTGTTTAAAGTTATTTCTGTGCCTGAAATTGGTCAAAATTGAAGATTTTGGGTAAGCAAAACTCTGTAAAACTGGCAATTATGGTCACTGTGAGGGTTTAAAAAGTTGTTATCCAACATGAGGCACGATCCAATTGACATTTTGAATCATTTTTGGTACAGTCCAAAAAATCAGTTTTCTGATGAAAAACGATGACTCCGGACCTGTCGAACGTTCCCAAAATGGTCAATATGGATGAAATTTTAACATTTAATCTTTTGACTCTAAATGACTGTTGGATGTGAATAAAGACTTTTTCAACTAAAATAAGTGTGTTTAAAGTCATTTCTGTGCCTGAAATTGGTCAAAATTGAAGATTTTGAGTAAGCAAAACTCTGTAAAAATTGCAATTTTGGTCACTGTGAGAGTTTAAAAAGTGGTTATTCAACATGAGGCACGATCCAATTGACATTTTGAATCATTTTTGGTACAGTCCAAAAAATCAATTTTCTGATGAAAAACGATGACTCCGGACCTGTCGAACGTTCCCAAAATGGTCAATACGGATGAAATTTAAACATTTAATCTTTTGACTCTAAATGACTGATGGATGTGAGTTATTACTTTTTCAACTAAAATAAGTGTGTTTAAAGTCAAATCTGTGCCTGAAATTGGTCAAAATTGAAGCTTTGGAGTAAGCAAAACTCTGTAAAAATGACAATTATGGTCACTGTGAGGGTTTAAAAAGTGGTTATCCAACATGAGGCCCGATCCAATTGATATTTTGAATCATTTTTGGTACAGTCCAAAAAATGAACGTTATGATGAAAAACGATGACTCCGGACCTGTCGAGCGTTCCCAAAATGGTCAATATGGGTGAAATTTTAACATTTAATCTTTTGACTCTAAATGACTGTTGAATGTGAGTTATTACTTTTTCAACTAAAATATGTGTGTTTAAAGTCATATCTGTGCCTGAAATTGGTCAAAATTGAAGCTTTTGAGTAAGCAAAACTCTGTATAACTGGCAATTATGGTCACTGTGAGGGTTTAAAAAGTGGTTATCCAACATGAGGCACGATCCAATTGATATTTTGAATCATTTTTGGTACAGTCCAAAAAATCAACTTTATGATGAAAAACGATGACTCCGGACCTGTCGAACTTTCCCAAAATGGTCAATATGGATGAAATTTTAACATTTAATCTTTTGACTCTAAATGACTGTTGGATGTGAATAAAGACTTTTTCAACTAAAATAAGTGTGTTTAAAGTCATTTCTGTGCCTGAAATTGGTCAAAATTGAAGATTTTGAGTAAGCAAAACTCTGTAAAAATTGCAATTTTGGTCACTGTGAGGGTTTAAAAAGTGGTTATTCAACATGAGGCACGATCCAATTGACATTTTGAATAATTTTTGGTACTGTTCAAAAAATCAATTTTCTGATCAAAAACGATGACTCTGGACCTGTCGAACGTTCCCAAAATGGACAATATGGATGAAATTGTAGCATTTAATCTTTTGACTCTGAATGATTGTTGGACGTGAAATATGACTTTTTCAACTAAAATAAGTGTGTTTAAAGTTATTTCTGTGCCTGAAATTGGTCAAAATTGAAGCTTCTGAGTAAGCAAAACTCTGTAAAAATGGCAATTGTGGTACTGTGAGGGTTTAAAAATGTGGTTATCCAACATGAGGCACGATCCAATTGACATTTTGAATTATTTTTGGTACAGTCCAAAAAATCCATTTTCTGATGAAAAACGATGACTCAGGACCTGTCAAACGCTCCCAAAATTGTCAATATGGATGAAATTTTAACATTTAATCTTTTGACTCTAAATGACTGTTGGATGTGAATTATGAATTTTTCAACTAAAATAATTGTGTTTAAAGTAATTTCTCTGCCTAAAATTGGTCAAAATTGAAGATCTTGAGTAAGCAAAAATCCTTAAAAATGGCAATTTTGGTCACTGTGAGGGTTTCAAAAGTGGTTATTCAACATGAGGCACGATCCAATTGACATTTTGAATCATTTTTGGTACAGTCCAAAAAATCAATTTTCTGATGAAAAACGATGACTCCGGACCTGTCGAGCGTTCCCAAAATGGTCAATATGGATGAATTTGAAGCATTTAATCTTTTGACTCTAAATGACTGTTGGATGTGAATAAAGACTTTTTCAACTAAAATAAGTGTGTTTAAAGTCATTTCTGTGCCTGAAATTGGTCAAAATTGAAGATTTTGAGTAAGCAAAACTCTGTAAAAAGGGCAATTTTGGTCACTGTGAGGGTTTAAAAAGTGGTCATTCAACATGAGGCACGATCCAATTGACATTTTGAATCATTTTTGGTACAGTTCAAAAAATCAATTTTCTGATCAAAAACTATGACTCTGGACCTGTCGAACGGTCCCAAAATGGACAATATGGATGAAATTGTAGCATTTAATCTTTTTACTCTGAATGATTGTTGGACGTGAAATATGACTTTTTCAACTAAAATAAGTGTGTTTAAAGTTATTTCTGTGCCTGAAATTGGTCAAAATTGAAGCTTTTGAGTAAACAAAACTCTGTAAAAATGGCAATTTTGGTCACTGTAAGGGTTTAAAAATGTGGTTATCCAACATGAGGCACGATCCAATTGACATTTTGAATTATTTTTGGTACAGTCCAAAAAACTCAATTGTCTGATGAAAAACTGTGACTCCGGACCTGTTGAACGTTCCCAAAAAGGTCAATATGGATGAAATTTTAACATTTAATCTTTTGACTCTAAATGACTGTTTGATGTGAATTATGACTTTTTCAACTAAAATAAGTATGTTTAAAGTCATTTCTGTGCCTGAAATTGCTCAAAATTGAAGCTTTTGAGTAAGCAAAACTCTGTAAAACTGGCAATTATGGTCACTGTGAGGGTTTAGAAAGTGGTTATCCAACATGAGGCACGATCCCATTGACATTTTGAATCATTTTTGGTACAGTCCAAAAAATCAGTTTTCTGATGAAAAACGATGACTCCGGGCCTGTCGAACGTTCCCAAAATGGTCAATACGGATAACATTTTAACATTTAATCTTTTGACTCTAAATGACTGATGGATGTGAGTTATTACTTTTTCAACTAAAATAAGTGTGTTTAAAGTCAAATCTGTGCCTGAAATTGGTCAAAATTGAAGCTTTTGAGTAAGCAAAATTCTGTAAAAATGACAATTATGGTCACTGTGAGGGTTTAAAAAGTGGTTATCCAACATGAGGCACGATCCAATTGACATTTTGAATCATTTTTGGTACAGTTCAAAAAATCAATTTTCTGATCAAAAACGATGACTGTCGAACGTTCCCAAAGTGGTCAAAATGGATGAAATTGAAGCATTTAATCTTTTGACTCTGAATGATTGTTGGATGTGAATTATGACTTTTTCAACTAAAATAAGTGTGTTTAAAGTTATTTCTGTGCCTGAAATTGGTCAAAATTGAATCTTTTGAGTAAGCAAAACTCTGTAAAAACGGCAATTTTGGTCACTGTGAGTGTTTAAAAAGTGGTTATCCAACATGAGGCACGATCCAATTGACATTTTGAATCATTTTTGGTACAGTCCAAAAAATCAATTGTCTGATGAGAAACGATGACTCCGGACCTGCCAAACGTTCCCAAAATGGTCAATATGGATGAAATTTTAACATTTAATCTTTTGACTCTAAATGACTGTTCGATGTGAATTATGACTTTTTCAACGAAAATAATTGTGTTTAAAGTCATTTCTATGCCTGAAATTGGTCAATATTTAAGATTTTGAGTAAGCAAAACTCTGTAAAAACGGCAATTTTGGTCACTGTGAGGGTTTCAAAAGTGGTTATTCAACATGAGGCACGATCCAATTGACATTTTGAATCATTTTTGGTACAGTCCAAAAAATCAGTTTTCTGATGAAAAACGATGACTCCGGGCCTGTCGAACGTTCCCAAAATGGTCAATACGGATAACATTTTAACATTTAATCTTTTGACTCTAAATGACTGATGGATGTGAGTTATTACTTTTTCAACTAAAATAAGTGTGTTTAAAGTCAAATCTGTGCCTGAAATTGGTCAAAATTGAAGCTTTTGAGTAAGCAAAATTCTGTAAAAATGACAATTATGGTCACTGTGAGGGTTTAAAAAGTGGTTATCCAACATGAGGCACGATCCAATTGACATTTTGAATCATTTTTGGTACAGTCCAAAAAATCAGTTTTCTGATTAAAAACGATGACTCCGGACCTGTCGAACGTTCCCAAAATGGTCAATATGGATGAAATTTTAACATTTAATCTTTTGACTCTAAATGACTGTTGGATGTGAATAAAGACTTTTTCAACTAAAATAAGTGTGTTTAAAGTCATTTCTGTGCCTGAAATTGGTCAAAATTGAAGATTTTGAGTAAGCAAAACTCTGTAAAAATTGCAATTTTGGTCACTGTGAGAGTTTAAAAAGTGGTTATTCAACATGAGGCACGATCCAATTGACATTTTGAATCATTTTTGGTACAGTCCAAAAAATCAATTTTCTGATGAAAAACGATGACTCCGGACCTGTCGAACGTTCCCAAAATGGTCAATACGGATGAAATTTAAACATTTAATCTTTTGACTCTAAATGACTGATGGATGTGAGTTATTACTTTTTCAACTAAAATAAGTGTGTTTAAAGTCAAATCTGTGCCTGAAATTGGTCAAAATTGAAGCTTTGGAGTAAGCAAAACTCTGTAAAAATGACAATTATGGTCACTGTGAGGGTTTAAAAAGTGGTTATCCAACATGAGGCCCGATCCAATTGATATTTTGAATCATTTTTGGTACAGTCCAAAAAATGAACGTTATGATGAAAAACGATGACTCCGGACCTGTCGAGCGTTCCCAAAATGGTCAATATGGGTGAAATTTTAACATTTAATCTTTTGACTCTAAATGACTGTTGAATGTGAGTTATTACTTTTTCAACTAAAATATGTGTGTTTAAAGTCATATCTGTGCCTGAAATTGGTCAAAATTGAAGCTTTTGAGTAAGCAAAACTCTGTATAACTGGCAATTATGGTCACTGTGAGGGTTTAAAAAGTGGTTATCCAACATGAGGCACGATCCAATTGATATTTTGAATCATTTTTGGTACAGTCCAAAAAATCAACTTTATGATGAAAAACGATGACTCCGGACCTGTCGAACTTTCCCAAAATGGTCAATATGGATGAAATTTTAACATTTAATCTTTTGACTCTAAATGACTGTTGGATGTGAATAAAGACTTTTTCAACTAAAATAAGTGTGTTTAAAGTCATTTCTGTGCCTGAAATTGGTCAAAATTGAAGATTTTGAGTAAGCAAAACTCTGTAAAAATTGCAATTTTGGTCACTGTGAGGGTTTAAAAAGTGGTTATTCAACATGAGGCACGATCCAATTGACATTTTGAATAATTTTTGGTACTGTTCAAAAAATCAATTTTCTGATCAAAAACGATGACTCTGGACCTGTCGAACGTTCCCAAAATGGACAATATGGATGAAATTGTAGCATTTAATCTTTTGACTCTGAATGATTGTTGGACGTGAAATATGACTTTTTCAACTAAAATAAGTGTGTTTAAAGTTATTTCTGTGCCTGAAATTGGTCAAAATTGAAGCTTCTGAGTAAGCAAAACTCTGTAAAAATGGCAATTGTGGTACTGTGAGGGTTTAAAAATGTGGTTATCCAACATGAGGCACGATCCAATTGACATTTTGAATTATTTTTGGTACAGTCCAAAAAATCCATTTTCTGATGAAAAACGATGACTCAGGACCTGTCAAACGCTCCCAAAATTGTCAATATGGATGAAATTTTAACATTTAATCTTTTGACTCTAAATGACTGTTGGATGTGAATTATGAATTTTTCAACTAAAATAATTGTGTTTAAAGTAATTTCTCTGCCTAAAATTGGTCAAAATTGAAGATCTTGAGTAAGCAAAAATCCTTAAAAATGGCAATTTTGGTCACTGTGAGGGTTTCAAAAGTGGTTATTCAACATGAGGCACGATCCAATTGACATTTTGAATCATTTTTGGTACAGTCCAAAAAATCAATTTTCTGATGAAAAACGATGACTCCGGACCTGTCGAGCGTTCCCAAAATGGTCAATATGGATGAATTTGAAGCATTTAATCTTTTGACTCTAAATGACTGTTGGATGTGAATAAAGACTTTTTCAACTAAAATAAGTGTGTTTAAAGTCATTTCTGTGCCTGAAATTGGTCAAAATTGAAGATTTTGAGTAAGCAAAACTCTGTAAAAAGGGCAATTTTGGTCACTGTGAGGGTTTAAAAAGTGGTCATTCAACATGAGGCACGATCCAATTGACATTTTGAATCATTTTTGGTACAGTTCAAAAAATCAATTTTCTGATCAAAAACGATGACTCTGGACCTGTCGAACGGTCCCAAAATGGACAATATGGATGAAATTGTAGCATTTAATCTTTTTACTCTGAATGATTGTTGGACGTGAAATATGACTTTTTCAACTAAAATAAGTGTGTTTAAAGTTATTTCTGTGCCTGAAATTGGTCAAAATTGAAGCTTTTGAGTAAACAAAACTCTGTAAAAATGGCAATTTTGGTCACTGTAAGGGTTTAAAAATGTGGTTATCCAACATGAGGCACGATCCAATTGACATTTTGAATTATTTTTGGTACAGTCCAAAAAACTCAATTGTCTGATGAAAAACTGTGACTCCGGACCTGTTGAACGTTCCCAAAAAGGTCAATATGGATGAAATTTTAACATTTAATCTTTTGACTCTAAATGACTGTTTGATGTGAATTATGACTTTTTCAACTAAAATAAGTATGTTTAAAGTCATTTCTGTGCCTGAAATTGCTCAAAATTGAAGCTTTTGAGTAAGCAAAACTCTGTAAAACTGGCAATTATGGTCACTGTGAGGGTTTAGAAAGTGGTTATCCAACATGAGGCACGATCCCATTGACATTTTGAATCATTTTTGGTACAGTCCAAAAAATCAGTTTTCTGATGAAAAACGATGACTCCGGGCCTGTCGAACGTTCCCAAAATGGTCAATACGGATAACATTTTAACATTTAATCTTTTGACTCTAAATGACTGATGGATGTGAGTTATTACTTTTTCAACTAAAATAAGTGTGTTTAAAGTCAAATCTGTGCCTGAAATTGGTCAAAATTGAAGCTTTTGAGTAAGCAAAATTCTGTAAAAATGACAATTATGGTCACTGTGAGGGTTTAAAAAGTGGTTATCCAACATGAGGCACGATCCAATTGACATTTTGAATCATTTTTGGTACAGTTCAAAAAATCAATTTTCTGATCAAAAACGATGACTGTCGAACGTTCCCAAAGTGGTCAAAATGGATGAAATTGAAGCATTTAATCTTTTGACTCTGAATGATTGTTGGATGTGAATTATGACTTTTTCAACTAAAATAAGTGTGTTTAAAGTTATTTCTGTGCCTGAAATTGGTCAAAATTGAATCTTTTGAGTAAGCAAAACTCTGTAAAAACGGCAATTTTGGTCACTGTGAGTGTTTAAAAAGTGGTTATCCAACATGAGGCACGATCCAATTGACATTTTAAATCATTTTTGGTACAGTCCAAAAAATCAATTGTCTGATGAGAAACGATGACTCCGGACCTGCCAAACGTTCCCAAAATGGTCAATATGGATGAAATTTTAACATTTAATCTTTTGACTCTAAATGACTGTTCGATGTGAATTATGACTTTTTCAACGAAAATAATTGTGTTTAAAGTCATTTCTATGCCTGAAATTGGTCAATATTTAAGATTTTGAGTAAGCAAAACTCTGTAAAAACGGCAATTTTGGTCACTGTGAGGGTTTCAAAAGTGGTTATTCAACATGAGGCACGATCCAATTGACATTTTGAATCATTTTTGGTACAGTCCAAAAAATCAGTTTTCTGATGAAAAACGATGACTCCGGGCCTGTCGAACGTTCCCAAAATGGTCAATACGGATAACATTTTAACATTTAATCTTTTGACTCTAAATGACTGATGGATGTGAGTTATTACTTTTTCAACTAAAATAAGTGTGTTTAAAGTCAAATCTGTGCCTGAAATTGGTCAAAAGTGAAGCTTTTGAGTAAGCAAAATTCTGTAAAAATGACAATTATGGTCACTGTGAGGGTTTAAAAAGTGGTTATCCAACATGAGGCACGATCCAATTGACATTTTGAATCATTTTTGGTACAGTCCAAAAAATCAGTTTTCTGATTAAAAACGATGACTCCGGACCTGTCGAACGTTCCCAAAATGGTCAATATGGATGAAATTTTAACATTTAATCTTTTGGCTCTAAATGACTGTTTGATGTGAATAAATACTTTTTCAACTAAAATAAGTGTGTTTAAAGTCATTTCTGTGCCTGAAATTGGTCAAAATTGAAGATTTTGAGTAAGCAAAACTCTGTAAAAATTGCAATTTTGGTCACTGTGAGTGTTTAAAAAGTGGTTATCCAACATGAGGCACGATCCAATTGATATTTTGAATCATTTTTGGTACAGTCCAAAAAATGAACGTTATGATGAAAAACGATGACTCCGGGCCTGTCGAACGTTCCCAAAATGGTCAATACGGATAACATTTTAACATTTAATCTTTTGACTCTAAATGACTGATGGATGTGAGTTATTACTTTTTCAACTAAAATAAGTGTGTTTAAAGTCAAATCTGTGCCTGAAATTGGTCAAAATTGAAGCTTTTGAGTAAGCAAAACTCTGTAAAAATGACAATTATGGTCACTGTGAGGGTTTAAAAAGTGGTTATCCAACATGAGGCCCGATCCAATTGATATTTTGAATCATTTTTGGTACAGTCCAAAAAATGAACGTTATGATGAAAAACGATGACTCCGGACCTGTCGAGCGTTCCCAAAATGGTCAATATGGGTGAAATTTTAACATTTAATCTTTTGACTCTAAATGACTGTTGAATGTGAGTTATTACTTTTTCAACTAAAATAAGTGTGTTTAAAGTCATATCTGTGCCTGAAATTGGTCAAAATTGAAGCTTTTGAGTAAGCAAAACTCTGTATAACTGGCAATTATGGTCACTGTGAGGGTTTAAAAAGTGGTTATCCAACATGAGGCTCGATCCAATTGATATTTTGAATCATTTTTGGTACAGTCCAAAAAATCAACTTTATGATGAAAAACGATGACTCCGGACCTGTCGAACGTTCCCAAAATGGTCAATATGGATGAAATTGTAGCATTTAATCTTTTGACTCTAAATGACTGTTGAATGTGAGTTATGACTTTTTCAACTAAAATAAGTGTGTTTAAAGTCATATCTGTGCCTGAAATTGGTCAAAATTGAAGCTTTTGAGTAAGCAAAACTCTGTATAACTGGCAATTATGGTCACTGTGAGGGTTTAAAAAGTGGTTATCCAACATGAGGCACGATCCAATTGACATTTTGAATTATTTTTGGTACAGTCCAAAAAACTCAATTGTCTGATGAAAAACGGTGACTCCGGACCTGTCGAACGTTCCCAAAAAGGTCAATATGGATGAAATTTTAACATTTAATCTTTTGACTCTAAATGACTGTTTGATGTGAAATATGACTTTTTCAACTAAAATAAGTGTGTTTAAAGTCATTTCTGTGCCTGAAATTGCTCAAAATTGAAGCTTTTGAGTAAGCAAAACTCTGTAAAACTGGCAATTATGGTCACTGTGAGGGTTTAAAAAGTGGTTATCCAACATGAGGCACGATCCCATTGACATTTTTAATCATTTTTGGTACAGGCCCAAAAAAAAAAATTCTTATGAAAAACGATGACTCCGGACCTGTCGAACGTTCCCAAAATGGTCAATATGGATGAAATTTTAACATTTAATCTTTTGACTCTAAATGACTGTTGGATGTGAATAAAGACTTTTTCAACTAAAATAAGTGTGTTTAAAGTCATTTCTGTGCCTGAAATTGGTCAAAATTGAAGCTTTTGAGTAAGCAAAACTCTGTAAAAATTGCAATTTTGGTCACTGTGAGGGTTTAAAAAGTGGTTATTCAACATGAGGCACGATCCAATTGACATTTTGAATAACATAATTTTTGGTACAGTTCAAAAAATCAATTTTCTGATCAAAAACGATGACTCTGGACCTGTCGAACGTTCCCAAAATGGACAATATGGATGAAATTGTAGCATTTAATCTTTTGACTCTGAATGATTGTTGGACGTGAAATATGACTTTTTCAACTAAAATAAGTGTGTTTAAAGTCATTTCTGTGCCTGAAATTGGTCAAAATTGAAGCTTTTGAGTAAGCAAAACTCTGTAAAAATTGCAATTTTGGTCACTGTGAGGGTTTAAAAAGTGGTTATTCAACATGAGGCACGATCCAATTGACATTTTGAATAACATAATTTTTGGTACAGTTCAAAAAATCAATTTTCTGATCAAAAACGATGACTCTGGACCTGTCGAACGTTCCCAAAATGGACAATATGGATGAAATTGTAGCATTTAATCTTTTGACTCTGAATGATTGTTGGACGTGAAATATGACTTTTTCAACTAAAATAAGTGTGTTTAAAGTCATTTCTGTGCCTGAAATTGGTCAAAATTGAAGATTTTGAGTAAGCAAAACTCTGTAAAAATTGCAATTTTGGTCACTGTGAGAGTTTAAAAAGTGGTTATTCAACATGAGGCACGATCCAATTGACATTTTGAATCATTTTTGGTACAGTCCAAAAAATCAATTTTCTGATGAAAAACGATGACTCCGGACCTGTCGAACGTTCCCAAAATGGTCAATACGGATGAAATTTAAACATTTAATCTTTTGACTCTAAATGACTGATGGATGTGAGTTATTACTTTTTCAACTAAAATAAGTGTGTTTAAAGTCAAATCTGTGCCTGAAATTGGTCAAAATTGAAGCTTTGGAGTAAGCAAAACTCTGTAAAAATGACAATTATGGTCACTGTGAGGGTTTAAAAAGTGGTTATCCAACATGAGGCCCGATCCAATTGATATTTTGAATCATTTTTGGTACAGTCCAAAAAATGAACGTTATGATGAAAAACGATGACTCCGGACCTGTCGAGCGTTCCCAAAATGGTCAATATGGGTGAAATTTTAACATTTAATCTTTTGACTCTAAATGACTGTTGAATGTGAGTTATTACTTTTTCAACTAAAATATGTGTGTTTAAAGTCATATCTGTGCCTGAAATTGGTCAAAATTGAAGCTTTTGAGTAAGCAAAACTCTGTATAACTGGCAATTATGGTCACTGTGAGGGTTTAAAAAGTGGTTATCCAACATGAGGCACGATCCAATTGATATTTTGAATCATTTTTGGTACAGTCCAAAAAATCAACTTTATGATGAAAAACGATGACTCCGGACCTGTCGAACTTTCCCAAAATGGTCAATATGGATGAAATTTTAACATTTAATCTTTTGACTCTAAATGACTGTTGGATGTGAATAAAGACTTTTTCAACTAAAATAAGTGTGTTTAAAGTCATTTCTGTGCCTGAAATTGGTCAAAATTGAAGATTTTGAGTAAGCAAAACTCTGTAAAAATTGCAATTTTGGTCACTGTGAGGGTTTAAAAAGTGGTTATTCAACATGAGGCACGATCCAATTGACATTTTGAATAATTTTTGGTACTGTTCAAAAAATCAATTTTCTGATCAAAAACGATGACTCTGGACCTGTCGAACGTTCCCAAAATGGACAATATGGATGAAATTGTAGCATTTAATCTTTTGACTCTGAATGATTGTTGGACGTGAAATATGACTTTTTCAACTAAAATAAGTGTGTTTAAAGTTATTTCTGTGCCTGAAATTGGTCAAAATTGAAGCTTCTGAGTAAGCAAAACTCTGTAAAAATGGCAATTGTGGTACTGTGAGGGTTTAAAAATGTGGTTATCCAACATGAGGCACGATCCAATTGACATTTTGAATTATTTTTGGTACAGTCCAAAAAATCCATTTTCTGATGAAAAACGATGACTCAGGACCTGTCAAACGCTCCCAAAATTGTCAATATGGATGAAATTTTAACATTTAATCTTTTGACTCTAAATGACTGTTGGATGTGAATTATGAATTTTTCAACTAAAATAATTGTGTTTAAAGTAATTTCTCTGCCTAAAATTGGTCAAAATTGAAGATCTTGAGTAAGCAAAAATCCTTAAAAATGGCAATTTTGGTCACTGTGAGGGTTTCAAAAGTGGTTATTCAACATGAGGCACGATCCAATTGACATTTTGAATCATTTTTGGTACAGTCCAAAAAATCAATTTTCTGATGAAAAACGATGACTCCGGACCTGTCGAGCGTTCCCAAAATGGTCAATATGGATGAATTTGAAGCATTTAATCTTTTGACTCTAAATGACTGTTGGATGTGAATAAAGACTTTTTCAACTAAAATAAGTGTGTTTAAAGTCATTTCTGTGCCTGAAATTGGTCAAAATTGAAGATTTTGACTAAGCAAAACTCTGTAAAAAGGGCAATTTTGGTCACTGTGAGGGTTTAAAAAGTGGTCATTCAACATGAGGCACGATCCAATTGACATTTTGAATCATTTTTGGTACAGTTCAAAAAATCAATTTTCTGATCAAAAACGATGACTCTGGACCTGTCGAACGGTCCCAAAATGGACAATATGGATGAAATTGTAGCATTTAATCTTTTTACTCTGAATGATTGTTGGACGTGAAATATGACTTTTTCAACTAAAATAAGTGTGTTTAAAGTTATTTCTGTGCCTGAAATTGGTCAAAATTGAAGCTTTTGAGTAAACAAAACTCTGTAAAAATGGCAATTTTGGTCACTGTAAGGGTTTAAAAATGTGGTTATCCAACATGAGGCACGATCCAATTGACATTTTGAATTATTTTTGGTACAGTCCAAAAAACTCAATTGTCTGATGAAAAACTGTGACTCCGGACCTGTTGAACGTTCCCAAAAAGGTCAATATGGATGAAATTTTAACATTTAATCTTTTGACTCTAAATGACTGATGGATGTGAGTTATTACTTTTTCAACTAAAATAAGTGTGTTTAAAGTCAAATCTGTGCCTGAAATTGGTCAAAATTGAAGCTTTTGAGTAAGCAAAATTCTGTAAAAATGACAATTATGGTCACTGTGAGGGTTTAAAAAGTGGTTATCCAACATGAGGCACGATCCAATTGACATTTTGAATCATTTTTGGTACAGTTCAAAAAATCAATTTTCTGATCAAAAACGATGACTGTCGAACGTTCCCAAAGTGGTCAAAATGGATGAAATTGAAGCATTTAATCTTTTGACTCTGAATGATTGTTGGATGTGAATTATGACTTTTTCAACTAAAATAAGTGTGTTTAAAGTTATTTCTGTGCCTGAAATTGGTCAAAATTGAATCTTTTGAGTAAGCAAAACTCTGTAAAAACGGCAATTTTGGTCACTGTGAGTGTTTAAAAAGTGGTTATCCAACATGAGGCACGATCCAATTGACATTTTAAATCATTTTTGGTACAGTCCAAAAAATCAATTGTCTGATGAGAAACGATGACTCCGGACCTGCCAAACGTTCCCAAAATGGTCAATATGGATGAATTTTTAACATTTAATCTTTTGACTCTAAATGACTGTTCGATGTGAATTATGACTTTTTCAACGAAAATAATTGTGTTTAAAGTCATTTCTATGCCTGAAATTGGTCAATATTTAAGATTTTGAGTAAGCAAAACTCTGTAAAAACGGCAATTTTGGTCACTGTGAGGGTTTCAAAAGTGGTTATTCAACATGAGGCACGATCCAATTGACATTTTGAATCATTTTTGGTACAGTCCAAAAAATCAGTTTTCTGATGAAAAACGATGACTCCGGGCCTGTCGAACGTTCCCAAAATGGTCAATACGGATAACATTTTAACATTTAATCTTTTGACTCTAAATGACTGATGGATGTGAGTTATTACTTTTTCAACTAAAATAAGTGTGTTTAAAGTCAAATCTGTGCCTGAAATTGGTCAAAAGTGAAGCTTTTGAGTAAGCAAAATTCTGTAAAAATGACAATTATGGTCACTGTGAGGGTTTAAAAAGTGGTTATCCAACATGAGGCACGATCCAATTGACATTTTGAATCATTTTTGGTACAGTCCAAAAAATCAGTTTTCTGATTAAAAACGATGACTCCGGACCTGTCGAACGTTCCCAAAATGGTCAATATGGATGAAATTTTAACATTTAATCTTTTGGCTCTAAATGACTGTTTGATGTGAATAAATACTTTTTCAACTAAAATAAGTGTGTTTAAAGTCATTTCTGTGCCTGAAATTGGTCAAAATTGAAGATTTTGAGTAAGCAAAACTCTGTAAAAATTGCAATTTTGGTCACTGTGAGTGTTTAAAAAG
Organism: Lissotriton helveticus; assembly: GCF_964261635.1. Lineage (NCBI taxonomy): Eukaryota > Metazoa > Chordata > Amphibia > Caudata > Salamandridae > Lissotriton > Lissotriton helveticus. The sequence goes on along the minus strand of NC_136059.1, from coordinate 1,424,603,035 downwards.
TGGTTATCCAACATGAGGCACGATCCAATTGATATTTTGAATCATTTTTGGTACAGTCCAAAAAATGAACGTTATGATGAAAAACGATGACTCCGGGCCTGTCGAACGTTCCCAAAATGGTCAATACGGATAACATTTTAACATTTAATCTTTTGACTCTAAATGACTGATGGATGTGAGTTATTACTTTTTCAACTAAAATAAGTGTGTTTAAAGTCAAATCTGTGCCTGAAATTGGTCAAAATTGAAGCTTTTGAGTAAGCAAAACTCTGTAAAAATGACAATTATGGTCACTGTGAGGGTTTAAAAAGTGGTTATCCAACATGAGGCCCGATCCAATTGATATTTTGAATCATTTTTGGTACAGTCCAAAAAATGAACGTTATGATGAAAAACGATGACTCCGGACCTGTCGAGCGTTCCCAAAATGGTCAATATGGGTGAAATTTTAACATTTAATCTTTTGACTCTAAATGACTGTTGAATGTGAGTTATTACTTTTTCAACTAAAATAAGTGTGTTTAAAGTCATATCTGTGCCTGAAATTGGTCAAAATTGAAGCTTTTGAGTAAGCAAAACTCTGTATAACTGGCAATTATGGTCACTGTGAGGGTTTAAAAAGTGGTTATCCAACATGAGGCTCGATCCAATTGATATTTTGAATCATTTTTGGTACAGTCCAAAAAATCAACTTTATGATGAAAAACGATGACTCCGGACCTGTCGAACGTTCCCAAAATGGTCAATATGGATGAAATTGTAGCATTTAATCTTTTGACTCTAAATGACTGTTGAATGTGAGTTATGACTTTTTCAACTAAAATAAGTGTGTTTAAAGTCATATCTGTGCCTGAAATTGGTCAAAATTGAAGCTTTTGAGTAAGCAAAACTCTGTATAACTGGCAATTATGGTCACTGTGAGGGTTTAAAAAGTGGTTATCCAACATGAGGCACGATCCAATTGACATTTTGAATTATTTTTGGTACAGTCCAAAAAACTCAATTGTCTGATGAAAAACGGTGACTCCGGACCTGTCGAACGTTCCCAAAAAGGTCAATATGGATGAAATTTTAACATTTAATCTTTTGACTCTAAATGACTGTTTGATGTGAAATATGACTTTTTCAACTAAAATAAGTGTGTTTAAAGTCATTTCTGTGCCTGAAATTGCTCAAAATTGAAGCTTTTGAGTAAGCAAAACTCTGTAAAACTGGCAATTATGGTCACTGTGAGGGTTTAAAAAGTGGTTATCCAACATGAGGCACGATCCCATTGACATTTTTAATCATTTTTGGTACAGGCCCAAAAAAAAAATTTCTTATGAAAAACGATGACTCCGGACCTGTCGAACGTTCCCAAAATGGTCAATATGGATGAAATTTTAACATTTAATCTTTTGACTCTAAATGACTGTTGGATGTGAATAAAGACTTTTTCAACTAAAATAAGTGTGTTTAAAGTCATTTCTGTGCCTGAAATTGGTCAAAATTGAAGCTTTTGAGTAAGCAAAACTCTGTAAAAATTGCAATTTTGGTCACTGTGAGGGTTTAAAAAGTGGTTATTCAACATGAGGCACGATCCAATTGACATTTTGAATAACATAATTTTTGGTACAGTTCAAAAAATCAATTTTCTGATCAAAAACGATGACTCTGGACCTGTCGAACGTTCCCAAAATGGACAATATGGATGAAATTGTAGCATTTAATCTTTTGACTCTGAATGATTGTTGGACGTGAAATATGACTTTTTCAACTAAAATAAGTGTGTTTAAAGTCATTTCTGTGCCTGAAATTGGTCAAAATTGAAGCTTTTGAGTAAGCAAAACTCTGTAAAAATTGCAATTTTGGTCACTGTGAGGGTTTAAAAAGTGGTTATTCAACATGAGGCACGATCCAATTGACATTTTGAATAACATAATTTTTGGTACAGTTCAAAAAATCAATTTTCTGATCAAAAACGATGACTCTGGACCTGTCGAACGTTCCCAAAATGGACAATATGGATGAAATTGTAGCATTTAATCTTTTGACTCTGAATGATTGTTGGACGTGAAATATGACTTTTTCAACTAAAATAAGTGTGTTTAAAGTTATTTCTGTGCCTGAAATTGGTCAAAATTGAAGCTTCTGAGTAAGCAAAACTCTGTAAAAATGGCAATTTTGGTCACTGTGAGGGTTTAAAAATGTGGTTATCCAACATGAGGCACGATCCAACTGACATTTTGAATTATTTTTGGTACAGTCCAAAAAATCAATTTTCAGATGAAAAACGATGACTCCGGACCTGTCAAACGCTCCCAAAATTGTCAATATGGATGAAATTTTAACATTTAATCTTTTGACTCTAAATGACTGTTGGATGTGAATTATGACTTTTTCAACTAAAATAAGTGTGTTTAAAGTCATTTCTGTGCCTGAAATTGGTCAAAATTGAAGATTTTGAGTAAGCAAAACTCTGTAAAAATTGCAATTTTGGTCACTGTGAGGGTTTAAAAAGTGGTTATCCAACATGAGGCACGATCCAATTGACATTTTGAATTATTTTTGGTACAGTTCAAAAAATTCAATTTTCTGATCAAAAACGATGACTGTCGAACGTTCCCAAAGTGGTCAAAATGGATGAAATTGAAGCATTTAATCTTTTGACTCTGAATGATTGTTGGATGTGAATTATGACTTTTTCAACTAAAATAAGTGTGTTTAAAGTTATTTCTGTGCCTGAAATTGGTCAAAATTGAAGCTTTTGAGTAAGCAAAACTCTGTAAAACTGGCAATTATGGTCACTGTGAGGGTTTAAAAAGTGGTCATCCAACATGAGGCACGATCCAATTGACATTTTGAATCATTTTTGGTACAGTCCAAAAAATCTGTTTTCTGATGAAAAACGATGACTCCGGACCTGTCGAATGTTCCCAAAATGGTCAATATGGATGAAATTTTAACATTTAATCTTTTGACTCTAAAGACTGTTGGATGTGAATAAAGACTTTTTCATCTAAAATAAGTGTGTTTGAAGTAATTTCTGTGCCTGAAATTGGTCAAATTTGAAGCTTTTGAGTAAGCAAAACTCTGTAAAACTGGCAATTATGGTCACTGTGAGGGTTTAAAAAGTGGTTATCCAACATGAGGCACGATCCCATTGACATTTTTAATCATTTTTGGTACAGGCCCAAAAAAAAAATTTCTTATGAAAAACGATGACTCCGGACCTGTCGAACGTTCCCAAAATGGTCAATATGGATGAAATTTTAACATTTAATCTTTTGACTCTAAATGACTGTTGGATGTGAATAAAGACTTTTTCAACTAAAATAAGTGTGTTTAAAGTCATTTCTGTGCCTGAAATTGGTCAAAATTGAAGCTTTTGAGTAAGCAAAACTCTGTAAAAATTGCAATTTTGGTCACTGTGAGGGTTTAAAAAGTGGTTATTCAACATGAGGCACGATCCAATTGACATTTTGAATAACATAATTTTTGGTACAGTTCAAAAAATCAATTTTCTGATCAAAAACGATGACTCTGGACCTGTCGAACGTTCCCAAAATGGACAATATGGATGAAATTGTAGCATTTAATCTTTTGACTCTGAATGATTGTTGGACGTGAAATATGACTTTTTCAACTAAAATAAGTGTGTTTAAAGTCATTTCTGTGCCTGAAATTGGTCAAAATTGAAGCTTTTGAGTAAGCAAAACTCTGTAAAAATTGCAATTTTGGTCACTGTGAGGGTTTAAAAAGTGGTTATTCAACATGAGGCACGATCCAATTGACATTTTGAATAACATAATTTTTGGTACAGTTCAAAAAATCAATTTTCTGATCAAAAACGATGACTCTGGACCTGTCGAACGTTCCCAAAATGGACAATATGGATGAAATTGTAGCATTTAATCTTTTGACTCTGAATGATTGTTGGACGTGAAATATGACTTTTTCAACTAAAATAAGTGTGTTTAAAGTTATTTCTGTGCCTGAAATTGGTCAAAATTGAAGCTTCTGAGTAAGCAAAACTCTGTAAAAATGGCAATTTTGGTCACTGTGAGGGTTTAAAAATGTGGTTATCCAACATGAGGCACGATCCAACTGACATTTTGAATTATTTTTGGTACAGTCCAAAAAATCAATTTTCAGATGAAAAACGATGACTCCGGACCTGTCAAACGCTCCCAAAATTGTCAATATGGATGAAATTTTAACATTTAATCTTTTGACTCTAAATGACTGTTGGATGTGAATTATGACTTTTTCAACTAAAATAAGTGTGTTTAAAGTCATTTCTGTGCCTGAAATTGGTCAAAATTGAAGATTTTGAGTAAGCAAAACTCTGTAAAAATTGCAATTTTGGTCACTGTGAGGGTTTAAAAAGTGGTTATCCAACATGAGGCACGATCCAATTGACATTTTGAATTATTTTTGGTACAGTTCAAAAAATTCAATTTTCTGATCAAAAACGATGACTGTCGAACGTTCCCAAAGTGGTCAAAATGGATGAAATTGAAGCATTTAATCTTTTGACTCTGAATGATTGTTGGATGTGAATTATGACCTTTTCAACTAAAATAAGTGTGTTTAAAGTTATTTCTGTGCCTGAAATTGGTCAAAATTGAATCTTTTGAGTAAGCAAAACTCTGTAAAAACGGCAATTTTGGTCACTGTGAGTGTTTAAAAAGTGGTTATCCAACATGAGGCACGATCCAATTGACATTTTGAATCATTTTTGGTACAGTCCAAAAAATCAATTGTCTGATGAGAAACGATGACTCCGGACCTGCCAAACGTTCCCAAAATGGTCAATATGGATGAAATTTTAACATTTAATCTTTTGACTCTAAATGACTGTTCGATGTGAATTATGACTTTTTCAACGAAAATAATTGTGTTTAAAGTCATTTCTATGCCTGAAATTGGTCAATATTTAAGATTTTGAGTAAGCAAAAATGTAAAAACGGCAATTTTGGTCACTGTGAGGGTTTCAAAAGTGGTTATTCAACATGAGGCACGATCCAATTGACATTTTGAATCATTTTTGGTACAGTCCAAAAAATCAGTTTTCTGATGAAAAACGATGACTCCGGGCCTGTCGAACGTTCCCAAAATGGTCAATACGGATGAAATTTTAACATTTAATCTTTTGACTCTAAATGACTGATGGATGTGAGTTATTACTTTTTCAACTAAAATAAGTGTGTTTAAAGTCATATCTGTGCCTGAAATTGGTCAAAATTGAAGCTTTTGAGTAAGCAAAACTCTGTATAACTGGCAATTATGGTCACTGTGAGGGTTTAAAAAGTGGTTATCCAACATGAGGCACGATCCAATTGATATTTTGAATCATTTTTGGTACAGTCCAAAAAATCAACTTTATGATGAAAAACGATGACTCCGGACCTGTCGAACGTTCCCAAAATGGTCAATATGGATGAAATTGAAGCATTTAATCTTTTGGCTCTAAATGACTGTTTGATGTGAATAAATACTGTTTCAACTAAAATAAGTGTGTTTAAAGTCATTTCTGTGCCTGAAATTGATCAAAATTGAAGATTTTGAGTAAGCAAAACTCTGTAAAAATTGCAATTTTGGTCACTGTGAGTGTTTAAAAAGTGGTTATCCAACATGAGGCAAGATCCAATTGATATTTTGAATCATTTTTGGTACAGTCCAAAAAATCAACTTTATGATGAAAAACGATGACTCCGGACCTGTCGAACGTTCCCAAAATGGTCAATATGGATGAAATTGAAGCATTTAATCTTTTGGCTCTAAATGACTGTTTGATGTGAATAAATACTGTTTCAACTAAAATAAGTGTGTTTAAAGTCATATCTGTGCCTGAAATTGGTCAAAATTGAAGCTTTTGAGTAAGCAAAACTCTGTATAACTGGCAATTATGGTCACTGTGAGGGTTTAAAAAGTGGTTATCCAACATGAGGCACGATCCAATTGATATTTTGAATCATTTTTGGTACAGTCCAAAAAATAAACTTTATGATGAAAAACGATGACTCCGGACCTGTCGAACGTTCCCAAAATGGTCAATATGGATGAAATTGAAGCATTTAATCTTTTGACTCTGAATGATTGTTGGATGTGAATTATGACTTTTTCAACTAAAATAAGTGTGTTTAAAGTTATTTCTGTGCCTGAAATTGGTCAAAATTGAAGCTTTTGAGTAAGCAAAACTCTGTAAAACTGGCAATTATGGTCACTGTGAGGGTTTAAAAAGTGGTCATCCAACATGAGGCACGATCCAATTGACATTTTGAATCATTTTTGGTACAGTCCAAAAAATCTGTTTTCTGATGAAAAACGATGACTCCGGACCTGTCGAATGTTCCCAAAATGGTCAATATGGATGAAATTTTAACATTTAATCTTTTGACTCTAAAGACTGTTGGATGTGAATAAAGACTTTTTCATCTAAAATAAGTGTGTTTGAAGTAATTTCTGTGCCTGAAATTGGTCAAATTTGAAGCTTTTGAGTAAGCAAAACTCTGTAAAACTGGCAATTATGGTCACTGTGAGGGTTTAAAAAGTGGTTATCCAACATGAGGCACGATCCCATTGACATTTTTAATCATTTTTGGTACAGGCCCAAAAAAAAAATTTCTTATGAAAAACGATGACTCCGGACCTGTCGAACGTTCCCAAAATGGTCAATATGGATGAAATTTTAACATTTAATCTTTTGACTCTAAATGACTGTTGGATGTGAATAAAGACTTTTTCAACTAAAATAAGTGTGTTTAAAGTCATTTCTGTGCCTGAAATTGGTCAAAATTGAAGCTTTTGAGTAAGCAAAACTCTGTAAAAATTGCAATTTTGGTCACTGTGAGGGTTTAAAAAGTGGTTATTCAACATGAGGCACGATCCAATTGACATTTTGAATAACATAATTTTTGGTACAGTTCAAAAAATCAATTTTCTGATCAAAAACGATGACTCTGGACCTGTCGAACGTTCCCAAAATGGACAATATGGATGAAATTGTAGCATTTAATCTTTTGACTCTGAATGATTGTTGGACGTGAAATATGACTTTTTCAACTAAAATAAGTGTGTTTAAAGTCATTTCTGTGCCTGAAATTGGTCAAAATTGAAGCTTTTGAGTAAGCAAAACTCTGTAAAAATTGCAATTTTGGTCACTGTGAGGGTTTAAAAAGTGGTTATTCAACATGAGGCACGATCCAATTGACATTTTGAATAACATAATTTTTGGTACAGTTCAAAAAATCAATTTTCTGATCAAAAACGATGACTCTGGACCTGTCGAACGTTCCCAAAATGGACAATATGGATGAAATTGTAGCATTTAATCTTTTGACTCTGAATGATTGTTGGACGTGAAATATGACTTTTTCAACTAAAATAAGTGTGTTTAAAGTTATTTCTGTGCCTGAAATTGGTCAAAATTGAAGCTTCTGAGTAAGCAAAACTCTGTAAAAATGGCAATTTTGGTCACTGTGAGGGTTTAAAAATGTGGTTATCCAACATGAGGCACGATCCAACTGACATTTTGAATTATTTTTGGTACAGTCCAAAAAATCAATTTTCAGATGAAAAACGATGACTCCGGACCTGTCAAACGCTCCCAAAATTGTCAATATGGATGAAATTTTAACATTTAATCTTTTGACTCTAAATGACTGTTGGATGTGAATTATGACTTTTTCAACTAAAATAAGTGTGTTTAAAGTCATTTCTGTGCCTGAAATTGGTCAAAATTGAAGATTTTGAGTAAGCAAAACTCTGTAAAAATTGCAATTTTGGTCACTGTGAGGGTTTAAAAAGTGGTTATCCAACATGAGGCACGATCCAATTGACATTTTGAATTATTTTTGGTACAGTTCAAAAAATTCAATTTTCTGATCAAAAACGATGACTGTCGAACGTTCCCAAAGTGGTCAAAATGGATGAAATTGAAGCATTTAATCTTTTGACTCTGAATGATTGTTGGATGTGAATTATGACCTTTTCAACTAAAATAAGTGTGTTTAAAGTTATTTCTGTGCCTGAAATTGGTCAAAATTGAATCTTTTGAGTAAGCAAAACTCTGTAAAAACGGCAATTTTGGTCACTGTGAGTGTTTAAAAAGTGGTTATCCAACATGAGGCACGATCCAATTGACATTTTGAATCATTTTTGGTACAGTCCAAAAAATCAATTGTCTGATGAGAAACGATGACTCCGGACCTGCCAAACGTTCCCAAAATGGTCAATATGGATGAAATTTTAACATTTAATCTTTTGACTCTAAATGACTGTTCGATGTGAATTATGACTTTTTCAACGAAAATAATTGTGTTTAAAGTCATTTCTATGCCTGAAATTGGTCAATATTTAAGATTTTGAGTAAGCAAAAATGTAAAAACGGCAATTTTGGTCACTGTGAGGGTTTCAAAAGTGGTTATTCAACATGAGGCACGATCCAATTGACATTTTGAATCATTTTTGGTACAGTCCAAAAAATCAGTTTTCTGATGAAAAACGATGACTCCGGGCCTGTCGAACGTTCCCAAAATGGTCAATACGGATGAAATTTTAACATTTAATCTTTTGACTCTAAATGACTGATGGATGTGAGTTATTACTTTTTCAACTAAAATAAGTGTGTTTAAAGTCATATCTGTGCCTGAAATTGGTCAAAATTGAAGCTTTTGAGTAAGCAAAACTCTGTATAACTGGCAATTATGGTCACTATGAGGGTTTAAAAAGTGGTTATCCAACATGAGGCACGATCCAATTGATATTTTGAATCATTTTTGGTACAGTCCAAAAAATCAACTTTATGATGAAAAACGATGACTCCGGACCTGTCGAACGTTCCCAAAATGGTCAATATGGATGAAATTGAAGCATTTAATCTTTTGGCTCTAAATGACTGTTTGATGTGAATAAATACTGTTTCAACTAAAATAAGTGTGTTTAAAGTCATTTCTGTGCCTGAAATTGATCAAAATTGAAGATTTTGAGTAAGCAAAACTCTGTAAAAATTGCAATTTTGGTCACTGTGAGTGTTTAAAAAGTGGTTATCCAACATGAGGCAAGATCCAATTGATATTTTGAATCATTTTTGGTACAGTCCAAAAAATCAACTTTATGATGAAAAACGATGACTCCGGACCTGTCGAACGTTCCCAAAATGGTCAATATGGATGAAATTGAAGCATTTAATCTTTTGGCTCTAAATGACTGTTTGATGTGAATAAATACTGTTTCAACTAAAATAAGTGTGTTTAAAGTCATATCTGTGCCTGAAATTGGTCAAAATTGAAGCTTTTGAGTAAGCAAAACTCTGTATAACTGGCAATTATGGTCACTGTGAGGGTTTAAAAAGTGGTTATCCAACATGAGGCACGATCCAATTGATATTTTGAATCATTTTTGGTACAGTCCAAAAAATAAACTTTATGATGAAAAACGATGACTCCGGACCTGTCGAACGTTCCCAAAATGGTCAATATGGATGAAATTGAAGCATTTAATCTTTTGACTCTGAATGATTGTTGGATGTGAATTATGACTTTTTCAACTAAAATAAGTGTGTTTAAAGTTATTTCTGTGCCTGAAATTGGTCAAAATTGAAGCTTTTGAGTAAGCAAAACTCTGTAAAACTGGCAATTATGGTCACTGTGAGGGTTTAAAAAGTGGTTATCCAACATGAGGCACGATCCAATTGACATTTTGAATCATTTTTGGTACAGTCCAAAAAATCAGTTTTCTGATGAAAAACGATGACTCCGGGCCTGTCGAACGTTCCCAAAATGGTCAATATGGATGAAATTTTAACATTTAATCTTTTGACTCTAAATGACTGTTGGATGTGAATAAAGACTTTTTCAACTAAAATAAGTGTGTTTAAAGTCATTTCTGTGCCTGAAATTGGTCAAAATTGAAGATTTTGAGTAAGCAAAACTCTGTAAAAATTGCAATTTTGGTCACTGTGAGGGTTTAAAAAGTGGTTATTCAACATGAGGCACGATCCAATTGACATTTTGAATAATTTTTGGTACAGTTCAAAAAATCAATTTTCTGATCAAAAACGATGACTCTGGACCTGTCGAACGTTCCCAAAATGGACAATATGGATGAAATTGTAGCATTTAATCTTTTGACTCTGAATGATTGTTGGGCGTGAAATATGACTTTTTCAACTAAAATAAGTGTGTTTAAAGTTATTTCTCTGCCTGAAATTGGTCAAAATTGAAGCTTCTGAGTAAGCAAAACTCTGTAAAAATGGCAATTGTGGTCACTGTGAGGGTTTAAAAATGTGGTTATCCAACATGAGGCACGATCCAATTGACATTTTGAATTATTTTTGGTACAGTCCAAAAAATAAATTTTCTGATGAAAAACGATGACTCAGGACCTGTCAAACGCTCCCAAAATTGTCAATATGGATGAAATTTTAACATTTAATCTTTTGACTCTAAATGACTGTTGGATGTGAATTTTGAAATTTTCAACTAAAATAATTGTGTTTAAAGTAATTTCTCTGCCTGAAATTTGTCAAAATTGAAGATCTTGAGTAAGCAAAACTCCTTAAAAATGGCAATTTTGGTCACTGTGACGGTTTCAAAAGTGGTTATTCAACATGAGGCACGATCCAATTGACATTTTGAATCATTTTTGGTACAGTCCAAAAAATCAATTTTCTGATGAAAAACGATGACTCCGGACCTGTCGAACGTTCCCAAAATGGTCAATAGGGATGAAATTTTAACATTTAATCTTTTGACTCTAAATGACTGATGGATGTGAGTTATTACTTTTTCAACTAAAATAAGTGTGTTTAAAGTCAAATCTGTGCCTGAAATTGGTCAAAATTGAAGCTTTTGAGTAAGCAAAACTCTGTAAAAATGACAATTATGGTCACTGTGAGGGTTTAAAAAGTGGTTATCCAACATGAGGCACGATCCAATTGATATTTTGAATCATTTTTGGTACAGTCCAAAAAATCAACTTTATGATGAAAAACGATGACTCCGGACCTGTCGAACGTTCCCAAAATGGTCAATATGGATGAAATTGTAGCATTTAATCTTTTGACTCTAAATGACTGTTGAATGTGAGTTATTACTTTTTCAACTAAAATAAGTGTGTTTAAAGTCATATCTGTGCCTGAAATTGGTCAAAATTGAAGCTTTTGAGTAAGCAAAACTCTGTATAACTGGCAATTATGGTCACTGTGAGGGTTTAAAAAGTGTTTATCCAACATGAGGCACGATCCAATTGATATTTTGAATCATTTTTGGTACAGTCCAAAAAATCAACTTTATGATGAAAAACGATGACTCCGGACCTGTCGAACGTTCCCAAAATGGTCAATATGGATGAAATTGAAGCATTTAATCTTTTGACTCTGAATGATTGTTGGATGTGAATTATGACTTTTTCAACTAAAATAAGTGTGTTTAAAGTCATATCTGTGCCTGAAATTGGTCAAAATTGAAGCTTTTGAGTAAGCAAAACTCTGTATAACTGGCAATTATGGTCACTGTGAGGGTTTAAAAAGTGGTTATCCAACATGAGGCACGATCCAATTGACATTTTGAATTATTTTTGGTACAGTCCAAAAAACTCAATTGTCTGATGAAAAACGGTGACTCCGGACCTGTCGAACGTTCCCAAAAAGGTCAATATGGATGAAATTTTAACATTTAATCTTTTGACTCTAAATGACTGTTGGATGTGAATAAAGACTTTTTCAACTAAAATAAGTGTGTTTAAAGTCATTTCTGTGCCTGAAATTGGTCAAAATTGAAGCTTTTGAGTAAGCAAAACTCTGTAAAAATTGCAATTTTGGTCACTGTGAGGGTTTAAAAAGTGGTTATTCAACATGAGGCACGATCCAATTGACATTTTGAATAACATAATTTTTGGTACAGTTCAAAAAATCAATTTTCTGATCAAAAACGATGACTCTGGACCTGTCGAACGTTCCCAAAATGGTCAATATGGATGAAATTTTAACATTTAATCTTTTGACTCTAAATGACTGTTGGATGTGAATAAAGACTTTTTCAACTAAAATAAGTGTGTTTAAAGTCATTTCTGTGCCTGAAATTGGTCAAAATTGAAGCTTTTGAGTAAGCAAAACTCTGTAAAAATTGCGATTTTGGTCACTGTGAGGGTTTAAAAAGTGGTTATTCAACATGAGGCACGATCCAATTGACATTTTGAATAACATAATTTTTGGTACAGTTCAAAAAATCAATTTTCTGATCAAAAACGATGAATCTGGACCTGTCGAACGTTCCCAAAATGGACAATATGGATGTAATTGTAGCATTTAATCTTTTGACTCTGAATGATTGTTGGACGTGAAATATGACTTTTTCAACTAAAATAAGTGTGTTTAAAGTTATTTCTGTGCCTGAAATTGGTCAAAATTGAAGCTTCTGAGTAAGCAAAACTCTGTAAAAATGGCAATTTTGGTCACTGTGAGGGTTTAAAAATGTGGTTATCCAACATGAGGCACGATCCAACTGACATTTTGAATTATTTTTGGTACAGTCCAAAAAATCAATTTTCTGATGAAAAACGATGACTCCGGACCTGTCAAACGCTCCCAAAATTGTCAATATGGATGAAATTTTAACATTTATTCTTTTGACTCTAAATGACTGTTGGATGTGAATTATGACTTTTTCAACTAAAATAAGTGTGTTTAAAGTCATTTCTGTGCCTGAAATTGGTCAAAATTGAAGATTTTGAGTAAGCAAAACTCTGTAAAAATTGCAATTTTGGTCACTGTGAGGGTTTAAAAAGTGGTTATCCATGAGGCACGATCCAATTGACATTTTGAATCATTTTTGGTACAGTTCAAAAAATCAATTTTCTGATCAAAAACGATGACTGTCGAACGTTCCCAAAGTGGTCAAAATGGATGAAATTGAAGCATTTAATCTTTTGACTCTGAATGATTGTTGGATGTGAATTATGACTTTTTCAACTAAAATAAGTGTGTTTAAAGTTATTTCTGTGCCTGAAATTGGTCAAAATTGAATCTTTTGAGTAAGCAAAACTCTGTAAAAACGGCAATTTTGGTCACTGTGAGTGTTTAAAAAGTGGTTATCCAACATGAGGCACGATCCAATTGACATTTTGAATCATTTTTGGTACAGTCCAAAAAATCAATTGTCTGATGAGAAACGATGACTCCGGACCTGCCAAACGTTCCCAAAATGGTCAATATGGATGAAATTTTAACATTTAATCTTTTGACTCTAAATGACTGTTCGATGTGAATTATGACTTTTTCAACGAAAATAATTGTGTTTAAAGTCATTTCTATGCCTGAAATTGGTCAATATTTAAGATTTTGAGTAAGCAAAACTCTGTAAAAACGGCAATTTTGGTCACTGTGAGGGTTTCAAAAGTGGTTATTCAACATGAGGCACGATCCAATTGACATTTTGAATCATTTTTGGTACAGTCCAAAAAATCAGTTTTCTGATGAAAAACGATGACTCCGGGCCTGTCGAACGTTCCCAAAATGGTCAATACGGATGAAATTTTAACATTTAATCTTTTGACTCTAAATGACTGATGGATGTGAGTTATTACTTTTTCAACTAAAATAAGTGTGTTTAAAGTCAAATCTGTGCCTGAAATTGGTCAAAATTGAAGCTTCTGAGTAAGCAAAACTCTGTAAAAATGGCAATTGTGGTCACTGTGAGGGTTTAAAAATGTGGTTATCCAACATGAGGCACGATCCAATTGACATTTTGAATTATTTTTGGTACAGTCCAAAAAATCAATTTTCTGATGAAAAACGATGACTCCGGACCTGTCAAACGCTCCCAAAATTGTCAATATGGATGAAATTTTAACATTTAATCTTTTGACTCTAAATGACTGTTGGATGTGAATTATGAAGTTTTCAACTAAAATAATTGTGTTTAAAGTAATTTCTCTGCCTGAAATTGGTCAAAATTGAAGATCTTGAGTAAGCAAAAATCCTTAAAAATGGCAATTTTGGTCACTGTGAGGGTTTCAAAAGTAGTTATTCAACATGAGGCACGATCCAATTGACATTTTGAATCATTTTTGGTACAGTCCAAAAAATCAATTTTCTGATGAAAAACGATGACTCCGGACCTGTCGAACGTTCCTAAAATGGTCAATACGGATGAAATTTTAACATTTAATCTTTTGACTCTAAATGACTGATGGATGTGAGTTATTACTTTTTCAACTAAAATAAGTGTGTTTAAAGTCAAATCTGTGCCTGAAATTGGTCAAAATTGAAGCTTTTGAGTAAGCAAAACTCTGTAAAAATGACAATTATGGTCACTGTGAGGGTTTAAAAAGTGGTTATCCAACATGAGGCCCGATCCAATTGATATTTTGAATCATTTTTGGTACAGTCCAAAAAATGAACGTTATGATGAAAAACGATGTCTCCGGACCTGTCGAGCGTTCCCAAAATGGTCAATATGGGTGAAATTTTAACATTTAATCTTTTGACTCTAAATGACTGTTGAATGTGAGTTATTACTTTTTCAACTAAAATAAGTGTGTTTAAAGTCATATCTGTGCCTGAAATTGGTCAAAATTGAAGCTTTTGAGTAAGCAAAACTCTGTATAACTGGCAATTATGGTCACTGTGAGGGTTTAAAAAGTGGTTATCCAACATGAGGCACGATTCAATTGATATTTTGAATCATTTTTGGTACAGTCCAAAAAATCAACTTTATGATGAAAAACGATGACTCCGGACCTGTCGAACGTTCCCAAAATGGTCAATATGGATGAAATTGAAGCATTTAATCTTTTGACTCTGAATGATTGTTGGATGTGAATTATGACTTTTTCAACTAAAATAAGTGTGTTTAAAGTTATTTCTGTGCCTGAAATTGGTCAAAATTGAAGCTTTTGAGTAAGCAAAACTCTGTACAACTGGCAATTATGGTCACTGTGAGGGTTTAAAAAGTGGTTATCCAACATGAGGCACGATCCAATTGACATTTTGAATCATTTTTGGTACAGTCCAAAAAATCAGTTTTCTGATGAAAAACGATGACTCCGGACCTGTCGAACGTTCCTAAAATGGTCAATATGGATGAAATTTTAACATTTAGTCTTTTGACTCTAAATGACTGTTTGATGTGAATAAAGACTTTTTCAACTAAAATAAGTGTTTAAAGTCATTTCTGTGCCTGAAATTGGTCAAAATTGAAGATTTTGAGTAAGCAAAACTCCTTAAAAATGGCAATTTTGGTCACTGTGAGTGTTTAAAAAGTGGTTATCCAACATGAGGCACGATCCAATTGACATTTTGAATCATTTTTGGTACAGTCCAAAAAATCAATTGTCTGATGAGAAACGATGACTCCGGACCTGCCAAACGTTCCCAAAATGGTCAATATGGATGAAATTTTAACATTTAATCTTTTGACTCTAAATGACTGTTCGATGTGAATTATGACTTTTTCAACGAAAATAATTGTGTTTAAAGTCATTTCTATGCCTGAAATTGGTCAATATTTAAGATTTTGAGTAAGCAAAACTCTGTAAAAACGGCAATTTTGGTCACTGTGAGGGTTTCAAAAGTGGTTATTCAACATGAGGCACGATCCAATTGACATTTTGAATCATTTTTGGTACAGTCCAAAAAATCAGTTTTCTGATGAAAAACGATGACTCCGGGCCTGTCGAACGTTCCCAAAATGGTCAATACGGATGAAATTTTAACATTTAATCTTTTGACTCTAAATGACTGATGGATGTGAGTTATTACTTTTTCAACTAAAATAAGTGTGTTTAAAGTCAAATCTGTGCCTGAAATTGGTCAAAATTGAAGCTTCTGAGTAAGCAAAACTCTGTAAAAATGGCAATTGTGGTCACTGTGAGGGTTTAAAAATGTGGTTATCCAACATGAGGCACGATCCAATTGACATTTTGAATTATTTTTGGTACAGTCCAAAAAATCAATTTTCTGATGAAAAACGATGACTCCGGACCTGTCAAACGCTCCCAAAATTGTCAATATGGATGAAATTTTAACATTTAATCTTTTGACTCTAAATGACTGTTGGATGTGAATTATGAAGTTTTCAACTAAAATAATTGTGTTTAAAGTAATTTCTCTGCCTGAAATTGGTCAAAATTGAAGATCTTGAGTAAGCAAAAATCCTTAAAAATGGCAATTTTGGTCACTGTGAGGGTTTCAAAAGTAGTTATTCAACATGAGGCACGATCCAATTGACATTTTGAATCATTTTTGGTACAGTCCAAAAAATCAATTTTCTGATGAAAAACGATGACTCCGGACCTGTCGAACGTTCCTAAAATGGTCAATACGGATGAAATTTTAACATTTAATCTTTTGACTCTAAATGACTGATGGATGTGAGTTATTACTTTTTCAACTAAAATAAGTGTGTTTAAAGTCAAATCTGTGCCTGAAATTGGTCAAAATTGAAGCTTTTGAGTAAGCAAAACTCTGTAAAAATGACAATTATGGTCACTGTGAGGGTTTAAAAAGTGGTTATCCAACATGAGGCCCGATCCAATTGATATTTTGAATCATTTTTGGTACAGTCCAAAAAATGAACGTTATGATGAAAAACGATGTCTCCGGACCTGTCGAGCGTTCCCAAAATGGTCAATATGGGTGAAATTTTAACATTTAATCTTTTGACTCTAAATGACTGTTGAATGTGAGTTATTACTTTTTCAACTAAAATAAGTGTGTTTAAAGTCATATCTGTGCCTGAAATTGGTCAAAATTGAAGCTTTTGAGTAAGCAAAACTCTGTATAACTGGCAATTATGGTCACTGTGAGGGTTTAAAAAGTGGTTATCCAACATGAGGCACGATTCAATTGATATTTTGAATCATTTTTGGTACAGTCCAAAAAATCAACTTTATGATGAAAAACGATGACTCCGGACCTGTCGAACGTTCCCAAAATGGTCAATATGGATGAAATTGAAGCATTTAATCTTTTGACTCTGAATGATTGTTGGATGTGAATTATGACTTTTTCAACTAAAATAAGTGTGTTTAAAGTTATTTCTGTGCCTGAAATTGGTCAAAATTGAAGCTTTTGAGTAAGCAAAACTCTGTACAACTGGCAATTATGGTCACTGTGAGGGTTTAAAAAGTGGTTATCCAACATGAGGCACGATCCAATTGACATTTTGAATCATTTTTGGTACAGTCCAAAAAATCAGTTTTCTGATGAAAAACGATGACTCCGGACCTGTCGAACGTTCCTAAAATGGTCAATATGGATGAAATTTTAACATTTAGTCTTTTGACTCTAAATGACTGTTTGATGTGAATAAAGACTTTTTCAACTAAAATAAGTGTTTAAAGTCATTTCTGTGCCTGAAATTGGTCAAAATTGAAGATTTTGAGTAAGCAAAACTCTGTAAAAATTGCAATTTTGGTCACTGTGAGGGTTTAAAAAGTGATTATTCAACATGAGGCACGATCCAATTGACATTTTGAATAATTTTTGGTACAGTTCAAAAAATCAATTTTCTGATCAAAAACGATGACTCTGGACCTGTCGAACGTTCCCAAAATGGACAATATGGATGAAATTGTAGCATTTAATCTTTTGACTCTGAATGATTGTTGGACGTGAAATATGACTTTTTCAACTAAAATAAGTGTGTTTAAAGTTATTTCTCTGCCTGAAATTGGTCAAAATTGAAGCTTCTGAGTAAGCAAAACTTTGTAAAAATGGCAATTGTGGTCACTGTGAGGGTTTAAAAATGTGGTTATCCAATATGAGGCACGATCCAATTGACATTTTGAATTATTTTTGGTACAGTCCAAAAAATAAATTTTCTGATGAAAAACGATGACTCAGGACCTGTCAAACGCTCCCAAAATTGTCAATATGGATGAAATTTTAACATTTAATCTTTTGACTCTAAATGACTGTTGGATGTGAATTTTGAATTTTTCAACTAAAATAATTGTGTTTAAAGTAATTTCTCTGCCTGAAATTTGTCAAAATTGAAGATCTTGAGTAAGCAAAACTCCTTAAAAATGGCAATTTTGATCACTGTGACGGTTTCAAAAGTGGTTATTCAACATGAGGCACGATCCAATTGACATTTTGAATCATTTTTGGTACAGTCCAAAAAATCAATTTTCTGATGAAAAACGATGACTCCGGACCTGTCGAACGTTCCCAAAATGGTCAATAGGGATGAAATTTTAACATTTAATCTTTTGACTCTAAATGACTGATGGATGTGAGTTATTACTTTTTCAAATAAAATAAGTGTGTTTAAAGTCATTTCTGTGCCTGAAATTGGTCAAAATTGAAGCTTTTGAGTAAGCAAAACTCTGTAAAAATTGCAATTTTGGTCACTGTGAGGGTTTAAAAAGTGGTTATTCAACATGAGGCACGATCCAATTGACATTTTGAATAACATAATTTTTGGTACAGTTCAAAAAATCAATTTTCTGATCAAAAACGATGACTCTGGACCTGTCGAACGTTCCCAAAATGGTCAATATGGATGAAATTTTAACATTTAATCTTTTGACTCTAAATGACTGTTGGATGTGAATAAAGACTTTTTCAACTAAAATAAGTGTGTTTAAAGTCATTTCTGTGCCTGAAATTGGTCAAAATTGAAGCTTTTGAGTAAGCAAAACTCTGTAAAAATTGCAATTTTGGTCACTGTGAGGGTTTAAAAAGTGGTTATTCAACATGAGGCACGATCCAATTGACATTTTGAATAACATAATTTTTGGTACAGTTCAAAAAATCAATTTTCTGATCAAAAACGATGACTCTGGACCTGTCGAACGTTCCCAAAATGGACAATATGGATGAAATTGTAGCATTTAATCTTTTGACTCTGAATGATTGTTGGACGTGAAATATGACTTTTTCAACTAAAATAAGTGTGTTTAAAGTTATTTCTGTGCCTGAAATTGGTCAAAATTGAAGCTTCTGAGTAAGCAAAACTCTGTAAAAATGGCAATTTTGGTCACTGTGAGGGTTTAAAAATGTGGTTATCCAACATGAGGCACGATCCAACTGACATTTTGAATTATTTTTGGTACAGTCCAAAAAATCAATTTTCTGATGAAAAACGATGACTCCGGACCTGTCAAACGCTCCCAAAATTGTCAATATGGATGAAATTTTAACATTTAATCTTTTGACTCTAAATGACTGTTGGATGTGAATTATGACTTTTTCAACTAAAATAAGTGTGTTTAAAGTCATTTCTGTGCCTGAAATTGGTCAAAATTGAAGATTTTGAGTAAGCAAAACTCTGTAAAAATTGCAATTTTGGTCACTGTGAGGGTTTAAAAAGTGGTCATTCAACATGAGGCACGATCCAATTGACATTTTGAATCATTTTTGGTACAGTCCAAAAAATCAGTTTTCTGATGAAAAACGATGACTCCGGGCCTGTCGAACGTTCCCAAAATGGTCAATACGGATGAAATTTTAACATTTAATCTTTTGACTCTAAATGACTGATGGATGTGAGTTATTACTTTTTCAACTAAAATAAGTGTGTTTAAAGTCAAATCTGTGCCTGAAATTGGTCAAAATTGAAGCTTCTGAGTAAGCAAAACTCTGTAAAAATGGCAATTGTGGTCACTGTGAGGGTTTAAAAATGTGGTTATCCAACATGAGGCACGATCCAATTGACATTTTGAATTATTTTTGGTACAGTCCAAAAAATCAATTTTCTGATGAAAAACGATGACTCCGGACCTGTCAAACGCTCCCAAAATTGTCAATATGGATGAAATTTTAACATTTAATCTTTTGACTCTAAATGACTGTTCGATGTGAATTATGACTTTTTCAACGAAAATAATTGTGTTTAAAGTCATTTCTATGCCTGAAATTGGTCAATATTTAAGATTTTGAGTAAGCAAAACTCTGTAAAAACGGCAATTTTGGTCACTGTGAGGGTTTCAAAAGTGGTTATTCAACATGAGGCACGATCCAATTGACATTTTGAATCATTTTTGGTACAGTCCAAAAAATCAGTTTTCTGATGAAAAACGATGACTCCGGGCCTGTCGAACTTTCCCAAAATGGTCAATACGGATGAAATTTTAACATTTAATCTTTTGACTCTAAATGACTGATGGATGTGAGTTATTACTTTTTCAACTAAAATAAGTGTGTTTAAAGTCATTTCTGTGCCTGAAATTGGTCAAAATTGAAGCTTTTGAGTAAGCAAAATTCTGTAAAAATGACAATTATGGTCACTGTGAGGGTTTAAAAAGTGGTTATCCAACATGAGGCACGATCCAATTGACATTTTGAATCATTTTTGGTACAGTCCAAAAAATCAGTTTTCTGATGAAAAACGATGACTCCGGACCTGTCGAACGTTCCCAAAATGGTCAATATGGATGAAATTTTAACATTTAATCTTTTGGCTCTAAATGACTGTTTGATGTGAATAAATACTTTTTCAACTAAAATAAGTGTGTTTAAAGTCATTTCTGTGCCTGAAATTGGTCAAAATTGAAGATTTTGAGTAAGCAAAACTCTGTAAAAATTGCAATTTTGGTCACTGTGAGTGTTTAAAAAGTGGTTATTCAACATGAGGCACGATCCAATTGACATTTTGAATAATTTTTGGTACAGTTCAAAAAATCAATTTTCTGATCAAAAACGATTACTCTGGACCTGTCGAACGTTCCCAAAATGAACAATATGGATGAAATTGTAGCATTTAATCTTTTAACTCTGAATGATTGTTGGGTGTGAAATATGACTTTTTCAACTAAAATAAGTGTGTTTAAAGTTATTTCTGTGCCTGAAATTGGTCAAAATTGAAGCTTCTGAGTAAGCAAAACTCTGTAAAAATGGCAATTGTGGTCACTGTGAGGGTTTAAAAATGTGGTTATCCAACATGAGGCACGATCCAATTGACATTTTGAATTATTTTTGGTACAGTCCAAAAAATCAATTTTCTGATGAAAAACGATGACTCCGGACCTGTCAAACGCTCCCAATATTGTCAAAATGGATGAAATTTTAACATTTAATCTTTTGACTCTAAATGACTGTTGGATGTGAATTATGAATTTTTCAACTAAAATAATTGTGTTTAAAGTAATTTCTCTGCCTGAAATTGGTCAAAATTGAAGATCTTGAGTAAGCAAAAATCCTTAAAAATGGCAATTTTGGTCACTGTGAGGGTTTCAAAAGTGGTTATTCAACATGAGGCACGATCCAATTGACATTTTGAATCATTTTTGGTACAGTCCAAAAAATCAATTTTCTGATGAAAAACGATGACTCTGGACCTGTCGAACGTTCCTAAAATGGTCAATACAGATGAAATTTTAACATTTAATCTTTTGACTCTAAATGACTGATGCATGTGAGTTATTACTTTTTCAACTAAAATAAGTGTGTTTAAAGTCAAATCTGTGCCTGAAATTGGTCAAAATTGAAGCTTTTGAGTAAGCAAAACTCTGTAAAAATGACAATTATGGTCACTGTGAGGGTTTAAAAAGTGGTTATCCAACATGAGGCATGATCCAATTGACATTTTGAATCATTTTTGGTACAGTCCAAAAAATCAGTTTTCTGATGAAAAACGATGACTCCGGGCCTGTCGAACGTTCCCAAAATGGTCAATATGGATGAAATTTTAACATTTAATCTTTTGACTCTAAATGACTGTTGGATGTGAATAAAGACTTTTTCAACTAAAATAAGTGTGTTTAAAGTCATTTCTGTGCCTGAAATTGGTCAAAATTGAAGATTTTGAGTAAGCAAAACTCTGTAAAAATTGCAATTTTGGTCACTGTGAGGGTTTAAAAAGTGGTTATTCAACATGAGGCACGATCCAATTGACATTTTGAATAATTTTTGGTACAGTTCAAAAAATCAATTTTCTGATCAAAAACGATGACTCTGGACCTGTCGAACGTTCCCAAAATGGACAATATGGATGAAATTGTAGCATTTAATCTTTTGACTCTGAATGATTGTTGGACGTGAAATATGACTTTTTCAACTAAAATAAGTGTGTTTAAAGTTATTTCTCTGCCTGAAATTGGTCAAAATTGATGCTTCTGGGTAAGCAAAACTCTGTAAAAATGGCAATTGTGGTCACTGTGAGGGTTTAAAAATGTGGTTATCCAACATGAGGCACGATCCAATTGACATTTTGAATTATTTTTGGTACAGTCCAAAAAATAAATTTTCTGATGAAAAACGATGACTCAGGACCTGTCAAACGCTCCCAAAATTGTCAATATGGATGAAATTTTAACATTTAATCTTTTGACTCTAAATGACTGTTGGATGTGAATTATGAATTTTTCAACTAAAATAATTGTGTTTAAAGTAATTTCTCTGCCTGAAATCTGTCAAAATTGAAGATCTTGAGTAATCAAAACTCTGTAAAAATTGCAATTTTGGTCACTGTGAGGGTTTAAAAAGTGGTTATCCAACATGAGGCACGATCCAATTGACATTTTGAATTATTTTTGGTACAGTCCAAAAAATCTATTTTCTGATGAAAAACGATGACTCCGGACCTGTCAAACGCTCCCAAAATTGTCAATATGGATGAAATTTTAACATTTAATCTTTTGACTCTAAATGACTGTTGGATGTGAATTATGACTTTTTCAACTAAAATAAGTGTGTTTAAAGTCATTTCTGTGCCTGAAATTGGTCAAAATTGAAGATTTTGAGTAAGCAAAACTCTGTAAAAATTGCAATTTTGGTCACTGTGAGGGTTTAAAAAGTGGTTATCCAACATGAGGCACGATCCAATTGACATTTTGAATCATTTTTGGTACAGTTCAAAAAATCAATTTTCTGATCAAAAACGATGACTGTCGAACGTTCCCAAAGTGGTCAAAATGGATGAAATTGAAGCATTTAATCTTTTGACTCTGAATGATTGTTGGATGTGAATTATGACTTTTCAACTAAAATAAGTGTGTTTAAAGTTATTTCTGTGCCTGAAATTGGTTAAAATTGAATCTTTTGAGTAAGCAAAACTCTGTAAAAACTGCAATTTTGGTCACTGTGAGTGTTTAAAAAGTGGTTATCCAACATGAGGCACGATCCAATTGACATTTTGAATCATTTTTGGTACAGTCCAAAAAATCAATTGTCTGATGAGAAACGATGACTCCGGACCTGCCAAACGTTCCCAAAATGGTCAATATGGATGAAATTTTAACATTTAATCTTTTGACGCTAAATGACTGTTCGATGTGAATTATGACTTTTTCAACGAAAATAATTGTGTTTAAAGTCATTTCTATGCCTGAAATTGGTCAATATTTAAGATTTTGAGTAAGCAAAACTCTGTAAAAACGGCAATTTTGGTCACTGTGAGGGTTTCAAAAGTGGTTATTCAACATGAGGCACGATCCAATTGACATTTTGAATCATTTTTGGTACAGTCCAAAAAATCAGTTTTCTGATGAAAAACGATGACTCCGGGCCTGTCGAACTTTCCCAAAATGGTCAATACGGATGAAATTTTAACATTTAATCTTTTGACTCTAAATGACTGATGGATGTGAGTTATTACTTTTTCAACTAAAATAAGTGTGTTTAAAGTCATTTCTGTGCCTGAAATTGGTCAAAATTGAAGCTTTTGAGTAAGCAAAACTCTGTAAAAATTGCAATTTTGGTCACTGTGAGGGTTTAAAAAGTGGTTATCCAACATGAGGCACGATCCAATTGACATTTTGAATCATTTTTGGTACAGTTCAAAAAATCAATTTTCTGATCAAAAACGATGACTGTCGAACGTTCCCAAAGTGGTCAAAATGGATGAAATTGAAGCATTTAATCTTTTGACTCTGAATGATTGTTGGATGTGAATTATGACTTTTCAACTAAAATAAGTGTGTTTAAAGTTATTTCTGTGCCTGAAATTGGTTAAAATTGAATCTTTTGAGTAAGCAAAACTCTGTAAAAACTGCAATTTTGGTCACTGTGAGTGTTTAAAAAGTGGTTATCCAACATGAGGCACGATCCAATTGACATTTTGAATCATTTTTGGTACAGTCCAAAAAATCAATTGTCTGATGAGAAACGATGACTCCGGACCTGCCAAACGTTCCCAAAATGGTCAATATGGATGAAATTTTAACATTTAATCTTTTGACTCTAAATGACTGTACGATGTGAATTATGACTTTTTCAACGAAAATAATTGTGTTTAAAGTCATTTCTATGCCTGAAATTGGTCAATATTTAAGATTTTGAGTAAGCAAAACTCTGTAAAAACGGCAATTTTGGTCACTGTGAGGGTTTCAAAAGTGGTTATTCAACATGAGGCACGATCCAATTGACATTTTGAATCATTTTTGGTACAGTCCAAAAAATCAGTTTTCTGATGAAAAACGATGACTCCGGGCCTGTCGAACTTTCCCAAAATGGTCAATACGGATGAAATTTTAACATTTAATCTTTTGACTCTAAATGACTGATGGATGTGAGTTATTACTTTTTCAACTAAAATAAGTGTGTTTAAAGTCATTTCTGTGCCTGAAATTGGTCAAAATTGAAGCTTTTGAGTAAGCAAAATTCTGTAAAAATGACAATTATGGTCACTGTGAGGGTTTAAAAAGTGGTTATCCAACATGAGGCACGATCCAATTGACATTTTGAATCATTTTTGGTACAGTCCAAAAAATCAGTTTTCTGATGAAAAACGATGACTCCGGACCTGTCGAACGTTCCCAAAATGGTCAATATGGATGAAATTTTAACATTTAATCTTTTGGCTCTAAATGACTGTTTGATGTGAATAAATACTTTTTCAACTAAAATAAGTGTGTTTAAAGTCATTTCTGTGCCTGAAATTGGTCAAAATTGAAGATTTTGAGTAAGCAAAACTCTGTAAAAATTGCAATTTTGGTCACTGTGAGTGTTTAAAAAGTGGTTATTCAACATGAGGCACGATCCAATTGACATTTTGAATAATTTTTGGTACAGTTCAAAAAATCAATTTTCTGATCAAAAACGATTACTCTGGACCTGTCGAACGTTCCCAAAATGGACAATATGGATGAAATTGTAGCATTTAATCTTTTAACTCTGAATGGATGTTGGACGTGAAATATGACTTTTTCAACTAAAATAAGTGTGTTTAAAGTTATTTCTGTGCCTGAAATTGGTCAAAATTGAAGCTTCTGAGTAAGCAAAACTCTGTAAAAATGGCAATTGTGGTCACTGTGAGGGTTTAAAAATGTGGTTATCCAACATGAGGCACGATCCAATTGACATTTTGAATTATTTTTGGTACAGTCCAAAAAATCAATTTTCTGATGAAAAACGATGACTCCGGACCTGTCAAACGCTCCCAATATTGTCAAAATGGATGAAATTTTAACATTTAATCTTTTGACTCTAAATGACTGTTGGATGTGAATTATGAATTTTTCAACTAAAATAATTGTGTTTAAAGTAATTTCTCTGCCTGAAATTGGTCAAAATTGAAGATCTTGAGTAAGCAAAAATCCTTAAAAATGGCAATTTTGGTCACTGTGAGGGTTTCAAAAGTGGTTATTCAACATGAGGCACGATCCAATTGACATTTTGAATCATTTTTGGTACAGTCCAAAAAATCAATTTTCTGATGAAAAACGATGACTCTGGACCTGTCGAACGTTCCTAAAATGGTCAATACGGATGAAATTTTAACATTTAATCTTTTGACTCTAAATGACTGATGGATGTGAGTTATTACTTTTTCAACTAAAATAAGTGTGTTTAAAGTCAAATCTGTGCCTGAAATTGGTCAAAATTGAAGCTTTTGAGTAAGCAAAACTCTGTAAAAATGACAATTATGGTCACTGTGAGGGTTTAAAAAGTGGTTATCCAACATGAGGCACGATCCAATTGACATTTTGAATCATTTTTGGTACAGTCCAAAAAATCAGTTTTCTGATGAAAAACGATGACTCCGGGCCTGTCGAACGTTCCCAAAATGGTCAATATGGATGAAATTTTAACATTTAATCTTTTGACTCTAAATGACTGTTGGATGTGAATAAAGACTTTTTCAACTAAAATAAGTGTTTAAAGTCATTTCTGTGCCTGAAATTGGTCAAAATTGAAGATTTTGAGTAAGCAAATTCTGTAAAAATTGCAATTTTGGTCACTGTGAGGGTTTAAAAAGTGGTTATTCAACATGAGGCACGATCCAATTGACATTTTGAATAATTTTTGGTACAGTTCAAAAAATCAATTTTCTGATCAAAAACGATGACTCTGGACCTGTCGAACGTTCCCAAAATGGACAATATGGATGAAATTGTAGCATTTAATCTTTTGACTCTGAATGATTGTTGGACGTGAAATATGACTTTTTCAACTAAAATAAGTGTGTTTAAAGTTATTTCTCTGCCTGAAATTGGTCAAAATTGATGCTTCTGGGTAAGCAAAACTCTGTAAAAATGGCAATTGTGGTCACTGTGAGGGTTTAAAAATGTGGTTATCCAACATGAGGCACGATCCAATTGACATTTTGAATTATTTTTGGTACAGTCCAAAAAATAAATTTTCTGATGAAAAACGATGACTCAGGACCTGTCAAACGCTCCCAAAATTGTCAATATGGATGAAATTTTAACATTTAATCTTTTGACTCTAAATGACTGTTGGATGTGAATTATGAATTTTTCAACTAAAATAATTGTGTTTAAAGTAATTTCTCTGCCTGAAATCTGTCAAAATTGAAGATCTTGAGTAATCAAAACTCCTTAAAAATGGCAATTTTGGTCACTGTGACGGTTTCAAAAGTGGTTATTCAACATGAGGCACGATCCAATTGACATTTTGAATCATTTTTGGTACAGTCCAAAAAATCAGTTTTCTGATGAAAAACGATGACTCCGGACCTGTCGAACGTTCCCAAAATGGTCAATATGGATGAAATTTTAACATTTAATCTTTTGACTCTAAATGACTGTTGGATGTAATAAAGACTTTTTCAACTAAAATAAGTGTGTTTAAAGTCATTTCTGTGCCTGAAATTGGTCAAAATTGAAGATTTTGAGTAAGCAAAACTCTGTAAAAATTGCAATTTTGGTCACTGTGAGTGTTTAAAAAGTGGTTATTCAACATGAGGCACGATCCAATTGACATTTTGAATAATTTTTGGTACAGTTCAAAAAATCAATTTTCTGATCAAAAACGATGACTCTGGACCTGTCGAACGTTCCCAAAATGGACAATATGGATGAAATTGTAGCATTTAATCTTTTGACTCTGAATGATTGTTGGACGTGAAATATGACTTTTTCAACTAAAATAAGTGTGTTTAAAGTTATTTCTGTGCCTGAAATTGGTCAAAATTGAAGCTTCTGAGTAAGCAAAACTTTGTAAAAATGGCAATTGTGGTCACTGTGAGGGTTTAAAAATGTGGTTATCCAACATGAGGCACGATCCAATTGACATTTTGAATTATTTTTGGTACAGTCCAAAAAATCAATTTTCTGATGAAAAACGATGACTCCGGACCTGTCAAACGCTCCCAAAATTGTCAATATGGATGAAATTTTAACATTTAATCTTTTGACTCTAAATGACTGTTGGATGTGAAATATGAATTTTTCAACTAAAATAATTGTGTTTAAAGTAATTTCTCTGCCTGAAATTGGTCAAAATTGAAGATCTTGAGTAAGCAAAACTCCTTAAAAATGGCAATTTTGGTCACTGTGAGGGTTTCAAAAGTGGTTATTCAACATGAAGCACGATCCAATTGACATTTTGAATCATTTTTGGTACAGTCCAAAAAATAAATTTTCTGATGAAAAACGATGACTCCGGACCTGTCGAACGTTCCCAAAATGGTCAATACGGATGAAATTTTAACATTTAATCTTTTGACTCTAAATGACTGATGGATGTGAGTTATTACTTTTTCAACTAAAATAAGTGTGTTTAAAGTCAAATCTGTGCCTGAAATTGGTCAAAATTGAAGCTTTTGAGTAAGCAAAACTGTGTAAAAATGAACATTATGGTCACTGTGAGGGTTTAAAAAGTGGTTATCCAAAATGAGGCCCGATCCAATTGATATTTTGAATCATTTTTGGTACAGTCTAAAAAATGAACGTTATGATGAAAAACGATGACTCCGGACCTGTCGAGCGTTCCCAAAATGGTCAATATGGGTGAAATTTTAACATTTAATCTTTTGACTCTAAATGACTGTTGAATGTGAGTTATTACTTTTTCAACTAAAATAAGTGTGTTTAAAGTCATTTCTGTGCCTGAAATTGGTCAAAATTGAAGATTTTGAGTAAGCAAAACTCTGTAAAAATTGCAAATTTGGTCACTGTGAGGGTTTAAAAAGTGGTTATCCAACATGAGGCACGATCCAATTGACATTTTGAATCATTTTTGGTACAGTTCAAAAAATCTATTTTCTGATCAAAAACGATGACTCTGGACCTGTCGAACGTTCCCAAAATGGACAATATGGATGAAATTGAAGCATTTAATCTTTTGACTCTAAATGACTGTTGGATGTGAATAAAGACTTTTTCAACTAAAATAAGTGTGTTTAAAGTCATTTCTGTGCCTGAAATTGGTCAAAATTGAAGATTTTGAGTAAGCAAAACTCTGTAAAAATTGCAATTTTGGTCACTGTGAGGGTTTAAAAAGTGGTTATTCAACATGAGGCACGATCCAATTGACATTTTGAATAATTTTTGGTACAGTTCAAAAAATAAATTTTCTGATCAAAAACGATGACTCTGGACCTGTCGAACGTTCCCAAAATGGACAATATGGATGAAATTGTAGCATTTAATCTTTTGACTCTGAATGATTGTTGGACGTGAAATATGACTTTTTCAACTAAAATAAGTGTGTTTAAAGTTATTTCCGTGCCTGAAATTGGTCAAAATTGAAGCTTCTGAGTAAGCAAAACTCTGTAAAAATGGCAATTGTGGTCACTGTGAGGGTTTAAAAATGTGGTTATCCAACATGAGGCACGATCCAATTGACATTTTGAATTATTTTTGGTACAGTCCAAAAAATCAATTTTCTGATGAAAAACGATGACTCAGGACCTGTCAAACGCTCCCAAAATTGTCAATATGGATGAAATTTTAACATTTAATCTTTTGACTCTAAATGACTGTTGGATGTGAATTATGAATTTTTCAACTAAAATAATTGTGTTTAAAGTAATTTCTCTGCCTGAAATTGGTCAAAATTGAAAATCTTGAGTAAGCAAAAATCCTTAAAAATGGCAATTTTGGTCACTGTGAGGGTTTCAAAAGTGGTTATTCAACATGAGGCACGATCCAATTGACATTTTGAATCATTTTTGGTACAGTCCAAAAAATCAATTTTCTGATCAAAAACGATGACTCTGGACCTGTCGAACGTTCCCAAAATGGACAATATGGATGAAATTGTAGCATTTAATCTTTTGACTCTGAATGATTGTTGGACGTGAAATATGACTTTTTCAACTAAAATAAGTGTGTTTAAAGTTATTTCCGTGCCTGAAATTGGTCAAAATTGAAGCTTCTGAGTAAGCAAAACTCTGTAAAAATGGCAATTGTGGTCACTGTGAGGGTTTAAAAATGTGGTTATCCAACATGAGGCACGATCCAATTGACATTTTGAATTATTTTTGGTACAGTCCAAAAAATCAATTTTAAAATGAAAAACGATGACTCAGGACCTGTCAAACGCTCCCAAAATTGTCAATATGGATGAAATTTTAACATTTAATCTTTTGACTCTAAATGACTGTTGGATGTGAATTATGAATTTTTCAACTAAAATAATTGTGTTTAAAGTAATTTCTCTGCCTGAAATTGGTCAAAATTGAAAATCTTGAGTAAGCAAAAATCCTTAAAAATGGCAATTTTGGTCACTGTGAGGGTTTCAAAAGTGGTTATTCAACATGAGGCACGATCCAATTGACATTTTGAATCATTTTTGGTACAGTCCAAAAAATCAATTTTCTGATGAAAAACGATGACTCCGGACCTGTCGAACGTTCCCAAAATGGTCAATACGGATGAAATTTTAGCATTTAATCTTTTGACTCTGAATGATTGTTGGATGTGAATTATGACTTTTTCAACTAAAATAAGTGTGTTTAAAGTTATTTCTGTGCATGAAATTGGTCAAAATTGAAGATTTTGAGTAAGCAAAACTCTGTAAAACTGGCAATTATGGTCACTGTGAGGGTTTAAAAAGTGGTTATCCAACATGAGGCACGATCCAATTGACATTTTGAATAATTTTTGGTACAGTCCAAAAAATCAGTTTTCTGATGAAAAACGATGACTCCGGACCTGTCGAACGTTCCCAAAATGGTCAATATGGATGAAATTTTAACATTTAATCTTTTGACTCTAAATGACTGTTGGATGTGAATAAAGACTTTTTCAACTAAAATAAGTGTGTTTAAAGTCATTTCTGTGCCTGAAATTGGTCAAAATTGAAGATTTTGAGTAAGCAAAACTCTGTAAAAATTGCAATTTTGGTCACTGTGAGAGTTTAAAAAGTGGTTATTCAACATGAGGCACGATCCAATTGACATTTTGAATCATTTTTGGTACAGTCCAAAAAATCAATTTTCTGATGAAAAACGATGACTCCGGACCTGTCGAACGTTCCCAAAATGGTCAATACGGATGAAATTTAAACATTTAATCCTTTGACTCTAAATGACTGATGGATGTGAGTTATTACTTTTTCAACTAAAATAAGTGTGTTTAAAGTCATTTCTGTGCCTGAAATTGCTCAAAATTGAAGCTTTTGAGTAAGCAAAACTCTGTAAAACTGGCAATTATGGTCACTGTGAGGGTTTAAAAAGTGGTTATCCAACATGAGGCACGATCCCATTGACATTTTTAATCATTTTTGGTACAGGCCAAAAACTAAATTTTCTGATGAAAAACGATGACTCCGGGCCTGTCGAACGTTCCCAAAATGGTCAATATGGATGAAATTTTAACATTTAATCTTTTGACTCTAAATGACTGTTGGATGTGAATAAAGACTTTTTCAACTAAAATAAGTGTTTAAAGTCATTTCTGTGCCTGAAATTGGTCAAAATTGAAGATTTTGAGTAAGCAAAACTCTGTAAAAATTGCAATTTTGGTCACTGTGAGGGTTTAAAAAGTGGTTATTCAACATGAGGCACGATCCAATTGACATTTTGAATAATTTTTGGTACAGTTCAAAAAATCAATTTTCTGATCAAAAACGATGACTCTGGACCTGTCGAACGTTCCCAAAATGGACAATATGGATGAAATTGTAGCATTTAATCTTTTGACTCTGAATGATTGTTGGACGTGAAATATGACTTTTTCAACTAAAATAAGTGTGTTTAAAGTTATTTCTCTGCCTGAAATTGGTCAAAATTGATGCTTCTGGGTAAGCAAAACTCTGTAAAAATGGCAATTGTGGTCACTGTGAGGGTTTAAAAATGTGGTTATCCAACATGAGGCACGATCCAATTGACATTTTGAATCATTTTTGGTACAGTCCAAAAAATCAATTTTCTGATCAAAAACGATGACTCTGGACCTGTCGAACGTTCCCAAAATGGACAATATGGATGAAATTGTAGCATTTAATCTTTTGACTCTGAATGATTGTTGGACGTGAAATATGACTTTTTCAACTAAAATAAGTGTGTTTAAAGTTATTTCCGTGCCTGAAATTGGTCAAAATTGAAGCTTCTGAGTAAGCAAAACTCTGTAAAAATGGCAATTGTGGTCACTGTGAGGGTTTAAAAATGTGGTTATCCAACATGAGGCACGATCCAATTGACATTTTGAATTATTTTTGGTACAGTCCAAAAAATCAATTTTAAAATGAAAAACGATGACTCAGGACCTGTCAAACGCTCCCAAAATTGTCAATATGGATGAAATTTTAACATTTAATCTTTTGACTCTAAATGACTGTTGGATGTGAATTATGAATTTTTCAACTAAAATAATTGTGTTTAAAGTAATTTCTCTGCCTGAAATTGGTCAAAATTGAAAATCTTGAGTAAGCAAAAATCCTTAAAAATGGCAATTTTGGTCACTGTGAGGGTTTCAAAAGTGGTTATTCAACATGAGGCACGATCCAATTGACATTTTGAATCATTTTTGGTACAGTCAAAAAAATCAATTTTCTGATGAAAAACGATGACTCCGGACCTGTCGAACGTTCCCAAAATGGTCAATACGGATGAAATTTTAGCATTTAATCTTTTGACTCTGAATGATTGTTGGATGTGAATTATGACTTTTTCAACTAAAATAAGTGTGTTTAAAGTTATTTCTGTGCATGAAATTGGTCAAAATTGAAGATTTTGAGTAAGCAAAACTCTGTAAAACTGGCAATTATGGTCACTGTGAGGGTTTAAAAAGTGGTTATCCAACATGAGGCACGATCCAATTGACATTTTGAATAATTTTTGGTACAGTCCAAAAAATCAGTTTTCTGATGAAAAACGATGACTCCGGACCTGTCGAACGTTCCCAAAATGGTCAATATGGATGAAATTTTAACATTTAATCTTTTGACTCTAAATGACTGTTGGATGTGAATAAAGACTTTTTCAACTAAAATAAGTGTGTTTAAAGTCATTTCTGTGCCTGAAATTGGTCAAAATTGAAGATTTTGAGTAAGCAAAACTCTGTAAAAATTGCAATTTTGGTCACTGTGAGAGTTTAAAAAGTGGTTATTCAACATGAGGCACGATCCAATTGACATTTTGAATCATTTTTGGTACAGTCCAAAAAATCAATTTTCTGATGAAAAACGATGACTCCGGACCTGTCGAACGTTCCCAAAATGGTCAATACGGATGAAATTTAAACATTTAATCTTTTGACTC
This sequence comes from Lissotriton helveticus, assembly GCF_964261635.1. Classification (NCBI taxonomy): domain Eukaryota; kingdom Metazoa; phylum Chordata; class Amphibia; order Caudata; family Salamandridae; genus Lissotriton; species Lissotriton helveticus. The sequence continues at coordinate 1,424,570,216 of NC_136059.1, read as the reverse complement.
TAAATGACTGATGGATGTGAGTTATTACTTTTTCAACTAAAATAAGTGTGTTTAAAGTCATTTCTGTGCCTGAAATTGCTCAAAATTGAAGCTTTTGAGTAAGCAAAACTCTGTAAAACTGGCAATTATGGTCACTGTGAGGGTTTAAAAAGTGGTTATCCAACATGAGGCACGATCCCATTGACATTTTTAATCATTTTTGGTACAGGCCAAAAACTAAATTTTCTGATGAAAAACGATGACTCCGGACCTGTCGAACGTTCCCAAAGTGGTCAAAATGGATGAAATTGAAGCATTTAATCTTTTGACTCTGAATGATTGTTGGATGTGAATTATGACTTTTTCAACTAAAATAAGTGTGTTTAAAGTTATTTCTGTGCCTGAAATTGGTCAAAATTGAATCTTTTGAGTAAGCAAAACTCTGTAAAAACGGCAATTTTGGTCACTGTGAGTGTTTAAAAAGTGGTTATCCAACATGAGGCACGATCCAATTGACATTTTGAATCATTTTTGGTACAGTCCAAAAAATCAATTGTCTGATGAGAAACAATGACTCCGGACCTGCCAAACGTTCCCAAAATGGTCAATATGGATGAAATTTTAACATTTAATCTTTTGACTCTAAATGACTGTTCGATGTGAATTATGACTTTTTCAACTAAAATAATTGTGTTTAAAGTCATTTCTATGCCTGAAATTGGTCAAAATTGAAAATCTTGAGTAAGCAAAACTCTGTAAAAACGGCAATTTTGGTCACTGTGAGGGTTTCAAAAGTGGTTATTCAACATGAGGCACGATCCAATTGACATTTTGAATCATTTCTGGTACAGTCCAAAAAATCAGTTTTCTGATGAAAAACGATGACTCCGGGCCTGTCGAACGTTCCCAAAATGGTCAATACGGATGAGATTTTAACATTTAATCTTTTGACTCTAAATGACTGATGGATGTGAGTTATTACTTTTTCAACTAAAATAAGTGTGTTTAAAGTCAAATCTGTGCCTGAAATTGGTCAAAATTTAAGCTTTTGAGTAAGCAAAATTCTGTAAAAATGACAATTATGGTCACTGTGAGGGTTTAAAAAGTGGTTATCCAACATGAGGCACGATCCAATTGACATTTTGAATCATTTTTGGTACAGTCCAAAAAATCAGTTTTCTGATGAAAAACGATGACTCCGGACCTGTCGAACGTTCCCAAAATGGTCAATATGGATGAAATTTTAACATTTAATCTTTTGGCTCTAAATGACTGTTTGATGTGAATAAATACTTTTTCAACTAAAATAAGTGTGTTTAAAGTCATTTCTGTGCCTGAAATTGGTCAAAATTGAAGCTTTTGAGTAAGCAAAACTCTGTATAACTGGCAATTATGGTCACTGTGAGGGTTTAAAAAGTGGTTATCCAACATGAGGCACGATCCAATTGATATTTTGAATCATTTTTGGTACAGTCCAAAAAATCAACTTTATGATGAAAAACGATGACTCCGGACCTGTCGAACGTTCCCAAAATGGTCAATATGGATGAAATTTTAACATTTAATCTTTTGACTCTAAATGACTGTTTGATGTGAATAAAGACTTTTTCAACTAAAATAAGTGTGTTTAAAGTCATTTCTGTGCCTGAAATTGGTCAAAATTGAAGATTTTGAGTAAGCAAAACTCAGTAAAAATTGCAATTTTGGTCACTGTGAGGGTTTAAAAAGTGATTATTCAACATGAGGCACGATCCAATTGACATTTTGAATAATTTTTGGTACAGTTCAAAAAATCAATTTTCTGATCAAAAACGATGACTCTGGACCTGTCGAACGTTCCCAAAATGGACAATATGGATGAAATTGTAGCATTTAATCTTTTGACTCTGAATTATTGTTGGACGTGAAATATGACTTTTTCAACTAAAATAAGTGTGTTTAAAGTTATTTCTCTGCCTGAAATTGGTCAAAATTGAAGCTTCTGAGTAAGCAAAACTCTGTAAAAATGGCAATTGTGGTCACTGTGAGGGTTTAAAAATGTGGTTATCCAACATGAGGCACGATCCAATTGACATTTTGAATTATTTTTGGTACAGTCCAAAAAATAAATTTTCTGATGAAAAACGATGACTCAGGACCTGCCAAACGTTCCCAAAATGGTCAATATGGATGAAATTTTAACATTTAATCTTTTGACTCTAAATGACTGTTCGATGTGAATTATGACTTTTTCAACTAAAATAATTGTGTTTAAAGTCATTTCTATGCCTGAAATTGGTCAATATTTAAGATTTTGAGTAAGCAAAACTCTGTAAAAACGGCAATTTTGGTCACTGTGAGGGTTTCAAAAGTGGTTATTCAACATGAGGCACGATCCAATTGACATTTTGAATCATTTCTGGTACAGTCCAAAAAATCAGTTTTCTGATGAAAAACGATGACTCCGGGCCTGTCGAACGTTCCCAAAATGGTCAATACGGATGAGATTTTAACATTTAATCTTTTGACTCTAAATGACTGATGGATGTGAGTTATTACTTTTTCAACTAAAATAAGTGTGTTTAAAGTCAAATCTGTGCCTGAAATTGGTCAAAATTTAAGCTTTTGAGTAAGCAAAATTCTGTAAAAATGACAATTATGGTCACTGTGAGGGTTTAAAAAGTGGTTATCCAACATGAGGCACGATCCAATTGACATTTTGAATCATTTTTGGTACAGTCCAAAAAATCAGTTTTCTGATGAAAAACGATGACTCCGGACCTGTCGAACGTTCCCAAAATGGTCAATATGGATGAAATTTTAACATTTAATCTTTTGGCTCTAAATGACTGTTTGATGTGAATAAATACTTTTTCAACTAAAATAAGTGTGTTTAAAGTCATTTCTGTGCCTGAAATTGGTCAAAATTGAAGCTTTTGAGTAAGCAAAACTCTGTATAACTGGCAATTATGGTCACTGTGAGGGTTTAAAAAGTGGTTATCCAATGAGGCACGATCCAATTGATATTTTGAATCATTTTTGGTACAGTCCAAAAAATCAACTTTATGATGAAAAACGATGACTCCGGACCTGTCGAACGTTCCCAAAATGGTCAATATGGATGAAATTTTAACATTTAATCTTTTGACTCTAAATGACTGTTTGATGTGAATAAAGACTTTTTCAACTAAAATAAGTGTGTTTAAAGTCATTTCTGTGCCTGAAATTGGTCAAAATTGAAGATTTTGAGTAAGCAAAACTCAGTAAAAATTGCAATTTTGGTCACTGTGAGGGTTTAAAAAGTGATTATTCAACATGAGGCACGATCCAATTGACATTTTGAATAATTTTTGGTACAGTTCAAAAAATCAATTTTCTGATCAAAAACGATGACTCTGGACCTGTCGAACGTTCCCAAAATGGACAATATGGATGAAATTGTAGCATTTAATCTTTTGACTCTGAATTATTGTTGGACGTGAAATATGACTTTTTCAACTAAAATAAGTGTGTTTAAAGTTATTTCTCTGCCTGAAATTGGTCAAAATTGAAGCTTCTGAGTAAGCAAAACTCTGTAAAAATGGCAATTGTGGTCACTGTGAGGGTTTAAAAAGTGGTTATCCAACATGAGGCACGATCCAATTGACATTTTGAATAATTTTTGGTACAGTTCAAAAAATCAATTTTCTGATCAAAAACGATGACTCTGGACCTGTCGAACGTTCCCAAAATGGACAATATGGATGAAATTGTAGCATTTAATCTTTTGACTCTGAATGATTGTTGGACGTGAAATATGACTTTTCAACTAAAATAAGTGTGTTTAAAGTTATTTCTGTGCCTGAAATTGGTCAAAATTGAAGCTTCTGAGTAAGCAAAACTCTGTAAAAATGGCAATTTTGGTCACTGTGAGGGTCTAAAAATGTGGTTATCCAACATGAGGCACGATCCAATTGACATTATGAATTATTTTTGGTACAGTCCAAAAAATCAATTTTCTGATGAAAAACGATGACTCCGGACCTGTCAAACGCTCCCAAAATTGTCAATATGGATGAAATTTTAACATTTAATCTTTTGACTCTAAATGACTGTTGGATGTGAATTTTGAATTTTTCAACTAAAATAATTGTGTTTAAAGTAATTTCTCTGCCTGAAATTTGTCAAAATTGAAGATCTTGAGTAAGCAAAACTCCTTAAAAATGGCAATTTTGATCACTGTGACGGTTTCAAAAGTGGTTATTCAACATGAGGCACGATCCAATTGACATTTTGAATCATTTTTGGTACAGTCCAAAAAATCAATTTTCTGATGAAAAACGATGACTCCGGACCTGTCGAACGTTCCCAAAATGGTCAATAGGGATGAAATTTTAACATTTAATCTTTTGACTCTAAATGACTGATGGATGTGAGTTATTACTTTTTCAAATAAAATAAGTGTGTTTAAAGTCAAATCTGTGCCTGAAATTGGTCAAAATTGAAGCTTTTGAGTAAGCAAAACTCTGTAAAAATGACAATTATGGTCACTGTGAGGGTTTAAAAAGTGGTTATTCAACATGAGGCCCGATCCAATTGATATTTTGAATCATTTTTGGTACAGTCCAAAAAATGAACGTTATGATGAAAAACGATGACTCCGGACCTGTCGAGCGTTCCCAAAATGGTCAATATGGGTGAAATTTTAACATTTAATCTTTTGACTCTAAATGACTGTTGAATGTGAGTTATTACTTTTTCAACTAAAATAAGTGTGTTTAAAGTCATATCTGTGCCTGAAATTGGTCAAAATTGAAGCTTTTGAGTAAGCAAAACTCTGTATAACTGGCAATTATGGTCACTGTGAGGGTTTAAAAAGTGGTTATCCAACATGAGGCACGATCCAATTGATATTTTGAATCATTTTTGGTACAGTCCAAAAAATCAACTTTATGATGAAAAACGATGACTCCGGACCTGTCGAACGTTCCCAAAATGGTCAATATGGATGAAATTGTAGCATTTAATCTTTTGACTCTAAATGACTGTTGAATGTGAGTTATTACTTTTTCAACTAAAATAAGTGTGTTTAAAGTCATATCTGTGCCTGAAATTGGTCAAAATTGAAGCTTTTGAGTAAGCAAAACCACTCTGTATAACTGGCAATTATGGTCACTGTGAGGGTTTAAAAAGTGGTTATCCAACATGAGGCACGATCCAATTGATATTTTGAATCATTTTTGGTACAGTCCAAAAAATCAACTTTATGATGAAAAACGAGGACTCCGGACCTGTCGAACGTTCCCAAAATGGTCAATATGGATGAAATTGAAGCATTTAATCTTTTGACTCTGAATGATTGTTGGATGTGAATTATGACTTTTTCAACTAAAATAAGTGTGTTTAAAGTCATATCTGTGCCTGAAATTGGTCAAAATTGAAGCTTTTGAGTAAGCAAAACTCTGTATAACTGGCAATTATGGTCACTGTGAGGGTTTAAAAAGTGGTTATCCAACATGAGGCACGATCCAATTGACATTTTGAATTATTTTTGGTACAGTCCAAAAAACTCAATTGTCTGATGAAAAACGGTGACTCCGGACCTGTCGAACGTTCCCAAAAAGGTCAATATGGATGAAATTTTAACATTTAATCTTTTGACTCTAAATGACTGTTTGATGTGAATTATGACTTTTTCAACTAAAATAAGTGTGTTTAAAGTCATTTCTGTGCCTGAAATTGCTCAAAATTGAAGCTTTTGAGTAAGCAAAACTCTGTAAAAATTGCAATTTTGGTCACTGTGAGGGTTTAAATAGTGGTTATCCAACATGAGGCACGATCCCATTGACATTTTTAATCATTTTTGGTACAGGCCCAAAAAAAAAATTTCTTATGAAAAACGATGACTCCGGACCTGTCGAACGTTCCCAAAATGGTCAATATGGATGAAATTTTAACATTTAATCTTTTGACTCTAAATGACTGTTGGATGTGAATAAAGACTTTTTCAACTAAAATAAGTGTGTTTAAAGTCATTTCTGTGCCTGAAATTGGTCAAAATTGAAGATTTTGAGTAAGCAAAACTCTGTAAAAATTGCAATTTTGGTCACTGTGAGGGTTTAAAAAGTGGTTATTCAACATGAGGCACGATCCAATTGACATTTTGAATAACATAATTTTTGGTACAGTTCAAAAAATCAATTTTCTGATCAAAAACGATGACTCTGGACCTGTCGAACGTTCCCAAAATGGACAATATGGATGAAATTGTAGCATTTAATCTTTTGACTCTGAATGATTGTTGGACGTGAAATATGACTTTTTCAACTAAAATAAGTGTGTTTAAAGTTATTTCTGTGCCTGAAATTGGTCAAAATTGAAGCTTCTGAGTAAGCAAAACTCTGTAAAAATGGCAATTTTGGTCACTGTGAGGGTTTAAAAATGTGGTTATCCAACATGAGGCACGATCCAACTGACATTTTGAATTATTTTTGGTACAGTCCAAAAAATCAATTTTCTGATGAAAAACGATGACTCCGGACCTGTCAAACGCTCCCAAAATTGTCAATATGGATGAAATTTGAACATTTAATCTTTTGACTCTAAATGACTGTTGGATGTGAATTATGACTTTTTCAACTAGAATAAGTGTGTTTAAAGTCATTTCTGTGCCTGAAATTGGTCAAAATTGAAGATTTTGAGTAAGCAAAACTCTGTAAAAATTGCAATTTTGTCACTGTGAGGGTTTAAAAAGTGGTTATCCAACATGAGGCACGATCCAATTGACATTTTGAATCATTTTTGGTACAGTTCAAAAAATCAATTTTCTGATCAAAAACGATGACTGTCGAACGTTCCCAAAGTGGTCAAAATGGATGAAATTGAAGCATTTAATCTTTTGACTCTGAATGATTGTTGGATGTGAATTATGACTTTTCAACTAAAATAAGTGTGTTTAAAGTTATTTCTGTGCCTGAAATTGGTTAAAATTGAATCTTTTGAGTAAGCAAAACTCTGTAAAAACGGCAATTTTGGTCACTGTGAGTGTTTAAAAAGTGGTTATCCAACATGAGGCACGATCCAATTGACATTTTGAATCATTTTTGGTACAGTCCAAAAAATCAATTGTCTGATGAGAAACGATGACTCCGGACCTGCCAAACGTTCCCAAAATGGTCAATATGGATGAAATTTTAACATTTAATCTTTTGACTCTAAATGACTGTTCGATGTGAATTATGACTTTTTCAACGAAAATAATTGTGTTTAAAGTCATTTCTATGCCTGAAATTGGTCAATATTTAAGATTTTGAGTAAGCAAAACTCTGTAAAAACGGCAATTTTGGTCACTGTGAGGGTTTCAAAAGTGGTTATTCAACATGAGGCACGATCCAATTGACATTTTGAATCATTTTTGGTACAGTCCAAAAAATCAGTTTTCTGATGAAAAACGATGACTTCGGGCCTGTCGAACTTTCCCAAAATGGTCAATACGGATGAACATTTAACATTTAATCTTTTGACTCTAAATGACTGATGGATGTGAGTTATTACTTTTTCAACTAAAATAAGTGTGTTTAAAGTCAAATCTGTGCCTGACATTGGTCAAAATTTAAGCTTTTGAGTAAGCAAAATTCTGTAAAAATGACAATTATGGTCACTGTGAGGGTTTAAAAAGTGGTTATCCAACATGAGGCACGATCCAATTGACATTTTGAATCATTTTTGGTACAGTCCAAAAAATCAGTTTTCTGATGAAAAACGATGACTCCGGACCTGTCGAACGTTCCCAAAATGGTCAATATGGATGAAATTTTAACATTTAATCTTTTGGCTCTAAATGACTGTTTGATGTGAATAAATACTTTTTCAACTAAAATAAGTGTGTTTAAAGTCATTTCTGTGCCTGAAATTGGTCAAAATTGAAGCTTTTGAGTAAGCAAAACTCTGTATAACTGGCAATTATGGTCACTGTGAGGGTTTAAAAAGTGGTTATCCAACATGAGGCACGATCCAATTGATATTTTGAATCATTTTTGGTACAGTCCAAAAAATCAACTTTATGATGAAAAACGATGACTCCGGACCTGTCGAACGTTCCCAAAATGGTCAATATGGATGAAATTTTAACATTTAATCTTTTGACTCTAAATGACTGTTTGATGTGAATAAAGACTTTTTCAACTAAAATAAGTGTGTTTAAAGTCATTTCTGTGCCTGAAATTGGTCAAAATTGAAGATTTTGAGTAAGCAAAACTCAGTAAAAATTGCAATTTTGGTCACTGTGAGGGTTTAAAAAGTGATTATTCAACATGAGGCACGATCCAATTGACATTTTGAATAATTTTTGGTACAGTTCAAAAAATCAATTTTCTGATCAAAAACGATGACTCTGGACCTGTCGAACGTTCCCAAAATGGACAATATGGATGAAATTGTAGCATTTAATCTTTTGACTCTGAATTATTGTTGGACGTGAAATATGACTTTTTCAACTAAAATAAGTGTGTTTAAAGTTATTTCTCTGCCTGAAATTGGTCAAAATTGAAGCTTCTGAGTAAGCAAAACTCTGTAAAAATGGCAATTGTGGTCACTGTGAGGGTTTAAAAATGTGGTTATCCAACATGAGGCACGATCCAATTGACATTTTGAATTATTTTTGGTACAGTCCAAAAAATAAATTTTCTGATGAAAAACGATGACTCAGGACCTGCCAAACGTTCCCAAAATGGTCAATATGGATGAAATTTTAACATTTAATCTTTTGACTCTAAATGACTGTTCGATGTGAATTATGACTTTTTCAACTAAAATAATTGTGTTTAAAGTCATTTCTATGCCTGAAATTGGTCAATATTTAAGATTTTGAGTAAGCAAAACTCTGTAAAAACGGCAATTTTGGTCACTGTGAGGGTTTCAAAAGTGGTTATTCAACATGAGGCACGATCCAATTGACATTTTGAATCATTTCTGGTACAGTCCAAAAAATCAGTTTTCTGATGAAAAACGATGACTCCGGGCCTGTCGAACGTTCCCAAAATGGTCAATACGGATGAGATTTTAACATTTAATCTTTTGACTCTAAATGACTGATGGATGTGAGTTATTACTTTTTCAACTAAAATAAGTGTGTTTAAAGTCAAATCTGTGCCTGAAATTGGTCAAAATTTAAGCTTTTGAGTAAGCAAAATTCTGTAAAAATGACAATTATGGTCACTGTGAGGGTTTAAAAAGTGGTTATCCAACATGAGGCACGATCCAATTGACATTTTGAATCATTTTTGGTACAGTCCAAAAAATCAGTTTTCTGATGAAAAACGATGACTCCGGACCTGTCGAACGTTCCCAAAATGGTCAATATGGATGAAATTTTAACATTTAATCTTTTGGCTCTAAATGACTGTTTGATGTGAATAAATACTTTTTCAACTAAAATAAGTGTGTTTAAAGTCATTTCTGTGCCTGAAATTGGTCAAAATTGAAGCTTTTGAGTAAGCAAAACTCTGTATAACTGGCAATTATGGTCACTGTGAGGGTTTAAAAAGTGGTTATCCAATGAGGCACGATCCAATTGATATTTTGAATCATTTTTGGTACAGTCCAAAAAATCAACTTTATGATGAAAAACGATGACTCCGGACCTGTCGAACGTTCCCAAAATGGTCAATATGGATGAAATTTTAACATTTAATCTTTTGACTCTAAATGACTGTTTGATGTGAATAAAGACTTTTTCAACTAAAATAAGTGTGTTTAAAGTCATTTCTGTGCCTGAAATTGGTCAAAATTGAAGATTTTGAGTAAGCAAAACTCAGTAAAAATTGCAATTTTGGTCACTGTGAGGGTTTAAAAAGTGATTATTCAACATGAGGCACGATCCAATTGACATTTTGAATAATTTTTGGTACAGTTCAAAAAATCAATTTTCTGATCAAAAACGATGACTCTGGACCTGTCGAACGTTCCCAAAATGGACAATATGGATGAAATTGTAGCATTTAATCTTTTGACTCTGAATTATTGTTGGACGTGAAATATGACTTTTTCAACTAAAATAAGTGTGTTTAAAGTTATTTCTCTGCCTGAAATTGGTCAAAATTGAAGCTTCTGAGTAAGCAAAACTCTGTAAAAATGGCAATTGTGGTCACTGTGAGGGTTTAAAAAGTGGTTATCCAACATGAGGCACGATCCAATTGACATTTTGAATAATTTTTGGTACAGTTCAAAAAATCAATTTTCTGATCAAAAACGATGACTCTGGACCTGTCGAACGTTCCCAAAATGGACAATATGGATGAAATTGTAGCATTTAATCTTTTGACTCTGAATGATTGTTGGACGTGAAATATGACTTTTCAACTAAAATAAGTGTGTTTAAAGTTATTTCTGTGCCTGAAATTGGTCAAAATTGAAGCTTCTGAGTAAGCAAAACTCTGTAAAAATGGCAATTTTGGTCACTGTGAGGGTCTAAAAATGTGGTTATCCAACATGAGGCACGATCCAATTGACATTATGAATTATTTTTGGTACAGTCCAAAAAATCAATTTTCTGATGAAAAACGATGACTCCGGACCTGTCAAACGCTCCCAAAATTGTCAATATGGATGAAATTTTAACATTTAATCTTTTGACTCTAAATGACTGTTGGATGTGAATTTTGAATTTTTCAACTAAAATAATTGTGTTTAAAGTAATTTCTCTGCCTGAAATTTGTCAAAATTGAAGATCTTGAGTAAGCAAAACTCCTTAAAAATGGCAATTTTGATCACTGTGACGGTTTCAAAAGTGGTTATTCAACATGAGGCACGATCCAATTGACATTTTGAATCATTTTTGGTACAGTCCAAAAAATCAATTTTCTGATGAAAAACGATGACTCCGGACCTGTCGAACGTTCCCAAAATGGTCAATAGGGATGAAATTTTAACATTTAATCTTTTGACTCTAAATGACTGATGGATGTGAGTTATTACTTTTTCAAATAAAATAAGTGTGTTTAAAGTCAAATCTGTGCCTGAAATTGGTCAAAATTGAAGCTTTTGAGTAAGCAAAACTCTGTAAAAATGACAATTATGGTCACTGTGAGGGTTTAAAAAGTGGTTATTCAACATGAGGCCCGATCCAATTGATATTTTGAATCATTTTTGGTACAGTCCAAAAAATGAACGTTATGATGAAAAACGATGACTCCGGACCTGTCGAGCGTTCCCAAAATGGTCAATATGGGTGAAATTTTAACATTTAATCTTTTGACTCTAAATGACTGTTGAATGTGAGTTATTACTTTTTCAACTAAAATAAGTGTGTTTAAAGTCATATCTGTGCCTGAAATTGGTCAAAATTGAAGCTTTTGAGTAAGCAAAACTCTGTATAACTGGCAATTATGGTCACTGTGAGGGTTTAAAAAGTGGTTATCCAACATGAGGCACGATCCAATTGATATTTTGAATCATTTTTGGTACAGTCCAAAAAATCAACTTTATGATGAAAAACGATGACTCCGGACCTGTCGAACGTTCCCAAAATGGTCAATATGGATGAAATTGTAGCATTTAATCTTTTGACTCTAAATGACTGTTGAATGTGAGTTATTACTTTTTCAACTAAAATAAGTGTGTTTAAAGTCATATCTGTGCCTGAAATTGGTCAAAATTGAAGCTTTTGAGTAAGCAAAACCACTCTGTATAACTGGCAATTATGGTCACTGTGAGGGTTTAAAAAGTGGTTATCCAACATGAGGCACGATCCAATTGATATTTTGAATCATTTTTGGTACAGTCCAAAAAATCAACTTTATGATGAAAAACGAGGACTCCGGACCTGTCGAACGTTCCCAAAATGGTCAATATGGATGAAATTGAAGCATTTAATCTTTTGACTCTGAATGATTGTTGGATGTGAATTATGACTTTTTCAACTAAAATAAGTGTGTTTAAAGTCATATCTGTGCCTGAAATTGGTCAAAATTGAAGCTTTTGAGTAAGCAAAACTCTGTATAACTGGCAATTATGGTCACTGTGAGGGTTTAAAAAGTGGTTATCCAACATGAGGCACGATCCAATTGACATTTTGAATTATTTTTGGTACAGTCCAAAAAACTCAATTGTCTGATGAAAAACGGTGACTCCGGACCTGTCGAACGTTCCCAAAAAGGTCAATATGGATGAAATTTTAACATTTAATCTTTTGACTCTAAATGACTGTTTGATGTGAATTATGACTTTTTCAACTAAAATAAGTGTGTTTAAAGTCATTTCTGTGCCTGAAATTGCTCAAAATTGAAGCTTTTGAGTAAGCAAAACTCTGTAAAAATTGCAATTTTGGTCACTGTGAGGGTTTAAATAGTGGTTATCCAACATGAGGCACGATCCCATTGACATTTTTAATCATTTTTGGTACAGGCCCAAAAAAAAAATTTCTTATGAAAAACGATGACTCCGGACCTGTCGAACGTTCCCAAAATGGTCAATATGGATGAAATTTTAACATTTAATCTTTTGACTCTAAATGACTGTTGGATGTGAATAAAGACTTTTTCAACTAAAATAAGTGTGTTTAAAGTCATTTCTGTGCCTGAAATTGGTCAAAATTGAAGATTTTGAGTAAGCAAAACTCTGTAAAAATTGCAATTTTGGTCACTGTGAGGGTTTAAAAAGTGGTTATTCAACATGAGGCACGATCCAATTGACATTTTGAATAACATAATTTTTGGTACAGTTCAAAAAATCAATTTTCTGATCAAAAACGATGACTCTGGACCTGTCGAACGTTCCCAAAATGGACAATATGGATGAAATTGTAGCATTTAATCTTTTGACTCTGAATGATTGTTGGACGTGAAATATGACTTTTTCAACTAAAATAAGTGTGTTTAAAGTTATTTCTGTGCCTGAAATTGGTCAAAATTGAAGCTTCTGAGTAAGCAAAACTCTGTAAAAATGGCAATTTTGGTCACTGTGAGGGTTTAAAAATGTGGTTATCCAACATGAGGCACGATCCAACTGACATTTTGAATTATTTTTGGTACAGTCCAAAAAATCAATTTTCTGATGAAAAACGATGACTCCGGACCTGTCAAACGCTCCCAAAATTGTCAATATGGATGAAATTTGAACATTTAATCTTTTGACTCTAAATGACTGTTGGATGTGAATTATGACTTTTTCAACTAGAATAAGTGTGTTTAAAGTCATTTCTGTGCCTGAAATTGGTCAAAATTGAAGATTTTGAGTAAGCAAAACTCTGTAAAAATTGCAATTTTGTCACTGTGAGGGTTTAAAAAGTGGTTATCCAACATGAGGCACGATCCAATTGACATTTTGAATCATTTTTGGTACAGTTCAAAAAATCAATTTTCTGATCAAAAACGATGACTGTCGAACGTTCCCAAAGTGGTCAAAATGGATGAAATTGAAGCATTTAATCTTTTGACTCTGAATGATTGTTGGATGTGAATTATGACTTTTCAACTAAAATAAGTGTGTTTAAAGTTATTTCTGTGCCTGAAATTGGTTAAAATTGAATCTTTTGAGTAAGCAAAACTCTGTAAAAACGGCAATTTTGGTCACTGTGAGTGTTTAAAAAGTGGTTATCCAACATGAGGCACGATCCAATTGACATTTTGAATCATTTTTGGTACAGTCCAAAAAATCAATTGTCTGATGAGAAACGATGACTCCGGACCTGCCAAACGTTCCCAAAATGGTCAATATGGATGAAATTTTAACATTTAATCTTTTGACTCTAAATGACTGTTCGATGTGAATTATGACTTTTTCAACGAAAATAATTGTGTTTAAAGTCATTTCTATGCCTGAAATTGGTCAATATTTAAGATTTTGAGTAAGCAAAACTCTGTAAAAACGGCAATTTTGGTCACTGTGAGGGTTTCAAAAGTGGTTATTCAACATGAGGCACGATCCAATTGACATTTTGAATCATTTTTGGTACAGTCCAAAAAATCAGTTTTCTGATGAAAAACGATGACTTCGGGCCTGTCGAACTTTCCCAAAATGGTCAATACGGATGAACATTTAACATTTAATCTTTTGACTCTAAATGACTGATGGATGTGAGTTATTACTTTTTCAACTAAAATAAGTGTGTTTAAAGTCAAATCTGTGCCTGAAATTGGTCAAAATTGAAGCTTTTGAGTAAGCAAAATTCTGTAAAAATGACAATTATGGTCACTGTGAGGGTTTAAAAAGTGGTTATCCAACATGAGGCACGATCCAATTGACATTTTGAATCATTTTTGGTACAGTCCAAAAAATCAGTTTTCTGATGAAAAACGATGACTCCGGACCTGTCGAACGTTCCCAAAATGGTCAATATGGATGAAATTTTAACATTTAATCTTTTGGCTCTAAATGACTGTTTGATGTGAATAAATACTTTTTCAACTAAAATAAGTGTGTTTAAAGTCATTTCTGTGCCTGAAATTGGTCAAAATTGAAGATTTTGAGTAAGCAAAACTCTGTAAAAATTGCAATTTTGGTCACTGTGAGTGTTTAAAAAGTGGTTATTCAACATGAGGCACGATCCAATTGACATTTTGAATAATTTTTGGTACAGTTCAAAAAATCAATTTTCTGATCAAAAACGATGACTCTGGACCTGTCGAACGTTCCCAAAATGGACAATATGGATGAAATTGTAGCATTTAATCTTTTAACTCTGAATGATTGTTGGACGTGAAATATGACTTTTTCAACTAAAATAAGTGTGTTTAAAGTTATTTCTGTGCCTGAAATTGGTCAAAATTGAAGCTTCTGAGTAAGCAAAACTCTGTAAAAATGGCAATTGTGGTCACTGTGAGGGTTTAAAAATGTGGTTATCCAACATGAGGCACGATCCAATTGACATTTTGAATTATTTTTGGTACAGTCCAAAAAATCAATTTTCTGATGAAAAACGATGACTCCGGACCTGTCAAACGCTCCCAATATTGTCAAAATGGATGAAATTTTAACATTTAATCTTTTGACTCTAAATGACTGTTGGATGTGAATTATGAATTTTTCAACTAAAATAATTGTGTTTAAAGTAATTTCTCTGCCTGAAATTGGTCAAAATTGAAGATCTTGAGTAAGCAAAAATCCTTAAAAATGGCAATTTTGGTCACTGTGAGGGTTTCAAAAGTGGTTATTCAACATGATTTTGAATCATTTTTGGTACAGTCCAAAAAATCAATTTTCTGATGAAAAACGATGACTCTGGACCTGTCGAACGTTCCTAAAATGGTCAATACGGATGAAATTTTAACATTTAATCTTTTGACTCTAAATGACTGATGGATGTGAGGTATTACTTTTTCAACTAAAATAAGTGTGTTTAAAGTCAAATCTGTGCCTGAAATTGGTCAAAATTGAAGCTTTTGAGTAAGCAAAACTCTGTAAAAATGACAATTATGGTCACTGTGAGGGTTTAAAAAGTGGTTATCCAACATGAGGCACGATCCAATTGACATTTTGAATCATTTTTGGTACAGTCCAAAAAATCAGTTTTCTGATGAAAAACGATGACTCCGGGCCTGTCGAACGTTCCCAAAATGGTCAATATGGATGAAATTTTAACATTTATTCTTTTGACTCTAAATGACTGTTGGATGTGAATAAAGACTTTTTCAACTAAAATAAGTGTGTTTAAAGTCATTTCTGTGCCTGAAATTGGTCAAAATTGAAGATTTTGAGTAAGCAAAACTCTGTAAAAATTGCAATTTTGGTCACTGTGAGGGTTTAAAAAGTGGTTATTCAACATGAGGCACGATCCAATTGACATTTTGAATAATTTTTGGTACAGTTCAAAAAATCAATTTTCTGATCAAAATCGATGACTCTGGACCTGTCGAACGTTCCCAAAATGGACAATATGGATGAAATTGTAGCATTTAATCTTTTGACTCTGAATGATTGTTGGACGTGAAATATGACTTTTTCAACTAAAATAAGTGTGTTTAAAGTTTTTTCTCTGACTGAAATTGGTCAAAATTGAAGCTTCTGGGTAAGCAAAACTCTGTAAAAATGGCAATTGTGGTCACTGTGAGGGTTTAAAAATGTGGTTATCCAACATGAGGCACGATCCAATTGACATTTTGAATTATTTTTGGTACAGTCCAAAAAATAAATTTTCTGATGAAAAACGATGACTCAGGACCTGTCAAACGCTCCCAAAATTGTCAATATGGATGAAATTTTAACATTTAATCTTTTGACTCTAAATGACTGTTGGATGTGAATTATGAATTTTTCAACTAAAATAATTGTGTTTAAAGTAATTTCTCTGCCTGAAATCTGTCAAAATTGAAGATCTTGAGTAATCAAAACTCCTTAAAAATGGCAATTTTGGTCACTGTGACGGTTTCAAAAGTGGTTATTCAACATGAGGCACGATCCAATTGACATTTTGAATCATTTTTGGTACAGTCCAAAAAATCTGTTTTCTGATGAAAAACGATGACTCCGGACCTGTCGAACGTTCCCAAAATGGTCAATATGGATGAAATTTTAACATTTAATCTTTTGACTCTAAATGACTGTTGGATGTAAATAAAGACTTTTTCAACTAAAATAAGTGTGTTTAAAGTCATTTCTGTGCCTGAAATTGGTCAAAATTGAAGATTTTGAGTAAGCAAAACTCTGTAAAAATTGCAATTTTGGTCATTGTGAGTGTTTAAAAAGTGGTTATTCAACATGAGGCACGATCCAATTGACATTTTGAATAATTTTTGGTACAGTTCAAAAAATCAATTTTCTGATCAAAAACGATGACTCTGGACCTGTCGAACGTTCCCAAAATGGTCAATATGGATGAAATTTTAACATTTAATCTTTTGACTCTAAATGACTGATGGATGTGAGTTATTACTTTTTCAACTAAAATAAGTGTGTTTAAAGTCAAATCTGTGCCTGAAATTGGTCAAAATTGAAGCTTTTGAGTAAGCAAAACTGTGTAAAAATGAACATTATGGTCACTGTGAGGGTTTAAAAAGTGGTTATCCAAAATGAGGCCCGATCCAATTGATATTTTGAATCATTTTTGGTACAGTCCAAAAAATGAACGTTATGATGAAAAACGATGACTCCGGACCTGTCGAGCGTTCCCAAAATGGTCAATATGGGTGACATTTTAACATTTAATCTTTTGACTCTAAATGACTGTTGAATGTGAGTTATTACTTTTTCAACTAAAATAAGTGTGTTTAAAGTCATTTCTGTGCCTGAAATTGGTCAAAATTGAAGATTTTGAGTAAGCAAAACTCTGTAAAAATTGCAAATTTGGTCACTGTGAGGGTTTAAAAAGTGGTTATCCAACATGAGGCACGATCCAATTGACATTTTGAATCATTTTTGGTACAGTTCAAAAAATCAATTTTCTGATGAAAAACGATGACTCTGGACCTGTCGAACGTTCCCAAAATGGACAATATGGATGAAATTGAAGCATTTAATCTTTTGACTCTAAATGACTGTTGGATGTGAATAAAGACTTTTTCAACTAAAATAAGTGTGTTTAAAGTCATTTCTGTGCCTGAAATTGGTCAAAATTGAAGATTTTGAGTAAGCAAAACTCTGTAAAAATTGCAATTTTGGTCACTGTGAGGGTTTAAAAAGTGGTTATTCAACATGAGGCACGATCCAATTGACATTTTGAATAATTTTTGGTACAGTTCAAAAAATCAATTTTCTGATCAAAAACGATGACTCTGGACCTGTCGAACGTTCCCAAAATGGACAATATGGATGAAATTGTAGCATTTAATCTTTTGACTCTGAATGATTGTTGGACGTGAAATATGACTTTTTCAACTAAAATAAGTGTGTTTAAAGTTATTTCTGTGCCTGAAATTGGTCAAAATTGAAGCTTCTGAGTAAGCAAAACTCTGTAAAAATGGCAATTGTGGTCACTGTGAGGGTTTAAAAATGTGGTTATCCAACATGAGGCACGATCCAATTGACATTTTGAATTATTTTTGGTACAGTCCAAAAAATCAATTTTCTGATGAAAAACGATGACTCAGGACCTGTCAAACGCTCCCAAAATTGTCAATATGGATGAAATTTTAACATTTAATCTTTTGACTCTAAATGACTGTTGGATGTGAATTATGAATTTTTCAACTAAAATAATTGTGTTTAAAGTAATTTCTCTGCCTGAAATTGGTCAAAATTGAAAATCTTGAGTAAGCAAAAATCCTTAAAAATGGCAATTTTGGTCACTGTGAGGGTTTCAAAAGTGGTTATTCAACATGAGGCACGATCCAATTGACATTTTGAATCATTTTTGGTACAGTCCAAAAAATCAATTTTCTGATGAAAAACGATGACTCCGGACCTGTCGAACGTTCCCAAAATGGTCAATACGGATGAAATTTTAGCATTTAATCTTTTGACTCTGAATGATTGTTGGATGTGAATTATGACTTTTTCAACTAAAATAAGTGTGTTTAAAGTTATTTCTGTGCATGAAATTGGTCAAAATTGAAGATTTTGAGTAAGCAAAACTCTGTAAAACTGGCAATTATGGTCACTGTGAGGATTTAAAAAGTGGTTATCCAACATGAGGCACGATCCAATTGACATTTTGAATCATTTTTGGTACAGTCCAAAAAATCAATTTTCTGATGAAAAACGATGACTCCGGACCTGTCGAACGTTCCCAAAATGGTCAATACGGATGAAATTTAAACATTTAATCTTTTGACTCTAAATGACTGTTGGATGTGAATAAAGACTTTTTCAACTAAAATAAGTGTGTTTAAAGTCATTTCTGTGCCTGAAATTGGTCAAAATTGAAGATTTTGAGTAAGCAAAACTCTGTAAAAATTGCAATTTTGGTCACTGTGAGAGTTTAAAAAGTGGTTATTCAATATGAGGCACGATCCAATTGACATTTTGAATCATTTTTGGTATAGTCCAAAAAATGAACGTTATGATGAAAAACGATGACTCCGGACCTGTCGAGCGTTCCCAAAATGGTCAATATGGGTGAAATTTTAACATTTAATCTTTTGACTCTAAATGACTGTTGAATGTGAGTTATTACTTTTTCAACTAAAATGAGTGTGTTTAAAGTCATATCTGTGCCTGAAATTGGTCAAAATTGAAGCTTTTGAGTAAGCAAAACTCTGTATAACTGGCAATTATGGTCACTGTGAGGGTTTAAAAAGTGGTTATCCAACATGAGGCACGATCCAATTGATATTTTGAATCATTTTTGGTACAGTCCAAAAAATCAACTTTATGATGAAAAACGATGACTCCGGACCTGTCGAACGTTCCCAAAATGGTCAATATGGATGAAATTTTAACATTTAATCTTTTGACTCTAAATGACTGTTGGATGTGAATAAAGACTTTTTCAACTAAAATAAGTGTGTTTAAAGTAATTTCTGTGCCTGAAATTGGTCAAAATTGAAGATTTTGAGTAAGCAAAACTCTGTAAAAATTGCAATTTTGGTCACTGTGAGGGTTTAAAAAGTGGTTATTCAACATGAGGCACGATCCAATTGACATTTTGAATAATTTTTGGTACAGTTCAAAAAATCAATTTTCTGATCAAAAACGATGACTCTGGACCTGTCGAACGTTCCCAAAATGGACAATATGGATGAAATTGTAGCATTTAATCTTTTGACTCTGAATGATTGTTGGACGTGAAATATGAATTTTTCAACTAAAATAAGTGTGTTTAAAGTTATTTCTGTGCCTGAAATTGGTCAAAATTGAAGCTTCTGAGTAAGCAAAACTCTGTAAAAATGGCAATTTTGGTCACTGTGAGGGTTTAAAAATGTGGTTATCCAACATGAGGCACGATCCAACTGACATTTTGAATTATTTTTGGTACAGTCCAAAAAATCAATTTTCTGATGAAAAACGATGACTCCGGACCTGTCAAACGCTCCCAAAATTGTCAATATGGATGAAATTTGAACATTTAATCTTTTGACTCTAAATGACTGTTGGATGTGAATTATGACTTTTTCAACTAAAATAAGTGTGTTTAAAGTCATTTCTGTGCCTGAAATTGGTCAAAATTGAAGATTTTGAGTAAGCAAAACTCTGTAAAAATTGCAATTTTGGTCACTGTGAGGGTTTAAAAAGTGGTTATCCAACATGAGGCACGATCCAATTGACATTTTGAATCATTTTTGGTACAGTTCAAAAAATCAATTTTCTGATCAAAAACGATGACTGTCGAACGTTCCCAAAGTGGTCAAAATGGATGAAATTGAAGCATTTAATCTTTTGACTCTGAATGATTGTTGGATGTGAATTATGACTTTTCAACTAAAATAAGTGTGTTTAAAGTTATTTCTGTGCCTGAAATTGGTTAAAATTGAATCTTTTGAGTAAGCAAAACTCTGTAAAAACGGCAATTTTGGTCACTGTGAGTGTTTAAAAAGTGGTTATCCAACATGAGGCACGATCCAATTGACATTTTGAATCATTTTTGGTACAGTCCAAAAAATCAATTGTCTGATGAGAAACGATGACTCCGGACCTGCCAAACGTTCCCAAAATGGTCAATATGGATGAAATTTTAACATTTAATCTTTTGACTCTAAATGACTGTTCGATGTGAATTATGACTTTTTCAACGAAAATAATTGTGTTTAAAGTCATTTCTATGCCTGAAATTGGTCAATATTTAAGATTTTGAGTAAGCAAAACTCTGTAAAAACGGCAATTTTGGTCACTGTGAGGGTTTCAAAAGTGGTTATTCAACATGAGGCACGATCCAATTGACATTTTGAATCATTTTTGGTACAGTCCAAAAAATCAGTTTTCTGATGAAAAACGATGACTTCGGGCCTGTCGAACTTTCCCAAAATGGTCAATACGGATGAACATTTAACATTTAATCTTTTGACTCTAAATGACTGATGGATGTGAGTTATTACTTTTTCAACTAAAATAAGTGTGTTTAAAGTCAAATCTGTGCCTGAAATTGGTCAAAATTGAAGCTTTTGAGTAAGCAAAATTCAGTAAAAATGACAATTATGGTCACTGTGAGGGTTTAAAAAGTGGTTATCCAACATGAGGCACGATCCAATTGACATTTTGAATCATTTTTGGTACAGTCCAAAAAATCAGTTTTCTGATGAAAAACGATGACTCTGGACCTGTCGAACGTTCCCAAAATGGTCAATATGGATGAAATTTTAACATTTAATCTTTTGGCTCTAAATGACTGTTTGATGTGAATAAATACTTTTTCAACTAAAATAAGTGTGTTTAAAGTCATTTCTGTGCCTGAAATTGGTCAAAATTGAAGATTTTGAGTAAGCAAAACTCTGTAAAAATTGCAATTTTGGTCACTGTGAGTGTTTAAAAAGTGGTTATTCAACATGAGGCACGATCCAATTGACATTTTGAATAATTTTTGGTACAGTTCAAAAAATCAATTTTCTGATCAAAAACGATGACTCTGGACCTGTCGAACGTTCCCAAAATGGACAATATGGATGAAATTGTAGCATTTAATCTTTTAACTCTGAATGATTGTTGGACGTGAAATATGACTTTTTCAACTAAAATAAGTGTGTTTAAAGTTATTTCTGTGCCTGAAATTGGTCAAAATTGAAGCTTCTGAGTAAGCAAAACTCTGTAAAAATGGCAATTGTGGTCACTGTGAGGGTTTAAAAATGTGGTTATCCAACATGAGGCACGATCCAATTGACATTTTGAATTATTTTTGGTACAGTCCAAAAAATCAATTTTCTGATGAAAAACGATGACTCCGGACCTGTCAAACGCTCCCAATATTGTCAAAATGGATGAAATTTTAACATTTAATCTTTTGACTCTAAATGACTGTTGGATGTGAATTATGAATTTTTCAACTAAAATAATTGTGTTTAAAGTAATTTCTCTGCCTGAAATTGGTCAAAATTGAAGATCCTGAGTAAGCAAAAATCCTTAAAAATGGCAATTTTGGTCACTGTGAGGGTTTCAAAAGTGGTTATTCAACATGAGGCACGATCCAATTGACATTTTGAATCATTTTTGGTACAGTCCAAAAAATCAATTTTCTGATGAAAAACGATGACTCTGGACCTGTCGAACGTTCCTAAAATGGTCAATACGGATGAAATTTTAACATTTAATCTTTTGACTCTAAATGACTGATGGATGTGAATTATGACTTTTTCAACGAAATTAATTGTGTTTAAAGTCATTTCTATGCCTGAAATTGGTCAATATTTAAGATTTTGAGTAAGCAAAACTCTGTAAAAACGGCAATTTTGGTCACTGTGAGGGTTTCAAAAGTGGTTATTCAACATGAGGCACGATCCAATTGACATTTTGAATCATTTTTGGTACAGTCCAAAAAAATCAGTTTTCTGATGAAAAACGATGACTTCGGGCCTGTCGAACTTTCCCAAAATGGTCAATACGGATGAACATTTAACATTTAATCTTTTGACTCTAAATGACTGATGGATGTGAGTTATTACTTTTTCAACTAAAATAAGTGTGTTTAAAGTCAAATCTGTGCCTGAAATTGGTCAAAATTGAAGCTTTTGAGTAAGCAAAATTCTGTAAAAATGACAATTATGGTCACTGTGAGGGTTTAAAAAGTGGTTATCCAACATGAGGCACGATCCAATTGACATTTTGAATCATTTTTGGTACAGTCCAAAAAATCAGTTTTCTGATGAAAAACGATGACTCCGGACCTGTCGAACGTTCCCAAAATGGTCAATATGGATGAAATTTTAACATTTAATCTTTTGGCTCTAAATGACTGTTTGATGTGAATAAATACTTTTTCAACTAAAATAAGTGTGTTTAAAGTCATTTCTGTGCCTGAAATTGGTCAAAATTGAAGATTTTGAGTAAGCAAAACTCTGTAAAAATTGCAATTTTGGTCACTGTGAGTGTTTAAAAAGTGGTTATTCAACATGAGGCACGATCCAATTGACATTTTGAATAATTTTTGGTACAGTTCAAAAAATCAATTTTCTGATCAAAAACGATGACTCTGGACCTGTCGAACGTTCCCAAAATGGACAATATGGATGAAATTGTAGCATTTAATCTTTTAACTCTGAATGATTGTTGGACGTGAAATATGACTTTTTCAACTAAAATAAGTGTGTTTAAAGTTATTTCTGTGCCTGAAATTGGTCAAAATTGAAGCTTCTGAGTAAGCAAAACTCTGTAAAAATGGCAATTGTGGTCACTGTGAGGGTTTAAAAATGTGGTTATCCAACATGAGGCACGATCCAATTGACATTTTGAATTATTTTTGGTACAGTCCAAAAAATCAATTTTCTGATGAAAAACGATGACTCCGGACCTGTCAAACGCTCCCAATATTGTCAAAATGGATGAAATTTTAACATTTAATCTTTTGACTCTAAATGACTGTTGGATGTGAATTATGAATTTTTCAACTAAAATAATTGTGTTTAAAGTAATTTCTCTGCCTGAAATTGGTCAAAATTGAAGATCCTGAGTAAGCAAAAATCCTTAAAAATGGCAATTTTGGTCACTGTGAGGGTTTCAAAAGTGGTTATTCAACATGAGGCACGATCCAATTGACATTTTGAATCATTTTTGGTACAGTCCAAAAAATCAATTTTCTGATGAAAAACGATGACTCTGGACCTGTCGAACGTTCCTAAAATGGTCAATACGGATGAAATTTTAACATTTAATCTTTTGACTCTAAATGACTGATGGATGTGAGGTATTACTTTTTCAACTAAAATAAGTGTGTTTAAAGTCAAATCTGTGCCTGAAATTGGTCAAAATTGAAGCTTTTGAGTAAGCAAAACTCTGTAAAAATGACAATTATGGTCACTGTGAGGGTTTAAAAAGTGGTTATCCAACATGAGGCACGATCCAATTGACATTTTGAATCATTTTTGGTACAGTCCAAAAAATCAGTTTTCTGATGAAAAACGATGACTCCGGGCCTGTCGAACGTTCCCAAAATGGTCAATATGGATGAAATTTTAACATTTATTCTTTTGACTCTAAATGACTGTTGGATGTGAATAAAGACTTTTTCAACTAAAATAAGTGTGTTTAAAGTCATTTCTGTGCCTGAAATTGGTCAAAATTGAAGATTTTGAGTAAGCAAAACTCTGTAAAAATTGCAATTTTGGTCACTGTGAGGGTTTAAAAAGTGGTTATTCAACATGAGGCACGATCCAATTGACATTTTGAATAATTTTTGGTACAGTTCAAAAAATCAATTTTCTGATCAAAATCGATGACTCTGGACCTGTCGAACGTTCCCAAAATGGACAATATGGATGAAATTGTAGCATTTAATCTTTTGACTCTGAATGATTGTTGGACGTGAAATATGACTTTTTCAACTAAAATAAGTGTGTTTAAAGTTATTTCTCTGACTGAAATTGGTCAAAATTTAAGCTTCTGGGTAAGCAAAACTCTGTAAAAATGGCAATTGTGGTCACTGTGAGGGTTTAAAAATGTGGTTATCCAACATGAGGCACGATCCAATTGACATTTTGAATTATTTTTGGTACAGTCCAAAAAATAAATTTTCTGATGAAAAACGATGACTCAGGACCTGTCAAACGCTCCCAAAATTGTCAATATGGATGAAATTTTAACATTTAATCTTTTGACTCTAAATGACTGTTGGATGTGAATTATGAATTTTTCAACTAAAATAATTGTGTTTAAAGTAATTTCTCTGCCTGAAATCTGTCAAAATTGAAGATCTTGAGTAATCAAAACTCCTTAAAAATGGCAATTTTGGTCACTGTGACGGTTTCAAAAGTGGTTATTCAACATGAGGCACGATCCAATTGACATTTTGAATCATTTTTGGTACAGTCCAAAAAATCTGTTTTCTGATGAAAAACGATGACTCCGGACCTGTCGAACGTTCCCAAAATGGTCAATATGGATGAAATTTTAACATTTAATCTTTTGACTCTAAATGACTGTTGGATGTAAATAAAGACTTTTTCAACTAAAATAAGTGTGTTTAAAGTCATTTCTGTGCCTGAAATTGGTCAAAATTGAAGATTTTGAGTAAGCAAAACTCTGTAAAAATTGCAATTTTGGTCACTGTGAGTGTTTAAAAAGTGGTTATTCAACATGAGGCACGATCCAATTGACATTTTGAATAATTTTTGGTACAGTTCAAAAAATCAATTTTCTGATCAAAAACGATGACTCTGGACCTGTCGAACGTTCCCAAAATGGTCAATATGGATGAAATTTTAACATTTAATCTTTTGACTCTAAATGACTGATGGATGTGAGTTATTACTTTTTCAACTAAAATAAGTGTGTTTAAAGTCAAATCTGTGCCTGAAATTGGTCAAAATTGAAGCTTTTGAGTAAGCAAAACTGTGTAAAAATGAACATTATGGTCACTGTGAGGGTTTAAAAAGTGGTTATCCAAAATGAGGCCCGATCCAATTCATATTTTGAATCATTTTTGGTACAGTCCAAAAAATGAACGTTATGATGAAAAACGATGACTCCGGACCTGTCGAGCGTTCCCAAAATGGTCAATATGGGTGACATTTTAACATTTAATCTTTTGACTCTAAATGACTGTTGAATGTGAGTTATTACTTTTTCAACTAAAATAAGTGTGTTTAAAGTCATTTCTGTGCCTGAAATTGGTCAAAATTGAAGATTTTGAGTAAGCAAAACTCTGTAAAAATTGCAAATTTGGTCACTGTGAGGGTTTAAAAAGTGGTTATCCAACATGAGGCACGATCCAATTGACATTTTGAATCATTTTTGGTACAGTTCAAAAAATCAATTTTCTGATGAAAAACGATGACTCTGGACCTGTCGAACGTTCCCAAAATGGACAATATGGATGAAATTGAAGCATTTAATCTTTTGACTCTAAATGACTGTTGGATGTGAATAAAGACTTTTTCAACTAAAATAAGTGTGTTTAAAGTCATTTCTGTGCCTGAAATTGGTCAAAATTGAAGATTTTGAGTAAGCAAAACTCTGTAAAAATTGCAATTTTGGTCACTGTGAGGGTTTAAAAAGTGGTTATTCAACATGAGGCACGATCCAATTGACATTTTGAATAATTTTTGGTACAGTTCAAAAAATCAATTTTCTGATCAAAAACGATGACTCTGGACCTGTCGAACGTTCCCAAAATGGACAATATGGATGAAATTGTAGCATTTAATCTTTTGACTCTGAATGATTGTTGGACGTGAAATATGACTTTTTCAACTAAAATAAGTGTGTTTAAAGTTATTTCTGTGCCTGAAATTGGTCAAAATTGAAGCTTCTGAGTAAGCAAAACTCTGTAAAAATGGCAATTGTGGTCACTGTGAGGGTTTAAAAATGTGGTTATCCAACATGAGGCACGATCCAATTGACATTTTGAATTATTTTTGGTACAGTCCAAAAAATCAATTTTCTGATGAAAAACGATGACTCAGGACCTGTCAAACGCTCCCAAAATTGTCAATATGGATGAAATTTTAACATTTAATCTTTTGACTCTAAATGACTGTTGGATGTGAATTATGAATTTTTCAACTAAAATAATTGTGTTTAAAGTAATTTCTCTGCCTGAAATTGGTCAAAATTGAAAATCTTGAGTAAGCAAAAATCCTTAAAAATGGCAATTTTGGTCACTGTGAGGGTTTCAAAAGTGGTTATTCAACATGAGGCACGATCCAATTGACATTTTGAATCATTTTTGGTACAGTCCAAAAAATCAATTTTCTGATGAAAAACGATGACTCCGGACCTGTCGAACGTTCCCAAAATGGTCAATACGGATGAAATTTTAGCATTTAATCTTTTGACTCTGAATGATTGTTGGATGTGAATTATGACTTTTTCAACTAAAATAAGTGTGTTTAAAGTTATTTCTGTGCATGAAATTGGTCAAAATTGAAGATTTTGAGTAAGCAAAACTCTGTAAAACTGGCAATTATGGTCACTGTGAGGATTTAAAAAGTGGTTATCCAACATGAGGCACGATCCAATTGACATTTTGAATCATTTTTGGTACAGTCCAAAAAATCAATTTTCTGATGAAAAACGATGACTCCGGACCTGTCGAACGTTCCCAAAATGGTCAATACGGATGAAATTTAAACATTTAATCTTTTGACTCTAAATGACTGTTGGATGTGAATAAAGACTTTTTCAACTAAAATAAGTGTGTTTAAAGTCATTTCTGTGCCTGAAATTGGTCAAAATTGAAGATTTTGAGTAAGCAAAACTCTGTAAAAATTGCAATTTTGGTCACTGTGAGAGTTTAAAAAGTGGTTATTCAATATGAGGCACGATCCAATTGACATTTTGAATCATTTTTGGTATAGTCCAAAAAATGAACGTTATGATGAAAAACGATGACTCCGGACCTGTCGAGCGTTCCCAAAATGGTCAATATGGGTGAAATTTTAACATTTAATCTTTTGACTCTAAATGACTGTTGAATGTGAGTTATTACTTTTTCAACTAAAATAAGTGTGTTTAAAGTCATATCTGTGCCTGAAATTGGTCAAAATTGAAGCTTTTGAGTAAGCAAAACTCTGTATAACTGGCAATTATGGTCACTGTGAGGGTTTAAAAAGTGGTTATCCAACATGAGGCACGATCCAATTGATATTTTGAATCATTTTTGGTACAGTCCAAAAAATCAACTTTATGATGAAAAACGATGACTCCGGACCTGTCGAACGTTCCCAAAATGGTCAATATGGATGAAATTTTAACATTTAATCTTTTGACTCTAAATGACTGTTGGATGTGAATAAAGACTTTTTCAACTAAAATAAGTGTGTTTAAAGTCATTTCTGTGCCTGAAATTGGTCAAAATTGAAGATTTTGAGTAAGCAAAACTCTGTAAAAATTGCAATTTTGGTCACTGTGAGGGTTTAAAAAGTGGTTATTCAACATGAGGCACGATCCAATTGACATTTTGAATAATTTTTGGTACAGTTCAAAAAATCAATTTTCTGATCAAAAACGATGACTCTGGACCTGTCGAACGTTCCCAAAATGGACAATATGGATGAAATTGTAGCATTTAATCTTTTGACTCTGAATGATTGTTGGACGTGAAATATGAATTTTTCAACTAAAATAAGTGTGTTTAAAGTTATTTCTGTGCCTGAAATTGGTCAAAATTGAAGCTTCTGAGTAAGCAAAACTCTGTAAAAATGGCAATTGTGGTCACTGTGAGGGTTTAAAAATGTGGTTATCCAACATGAGGCACGATCCAATTGACATTTTGAATTATTTTTGGTACAGTCCAAAAAATCAATTTTCTGATGAAAAACGATGACTCAGGACCTATCAAACGCTCCCAAAATTGTCAATATGGATGAAATTTTAACATTTAATCTTTTGACTCTAAATGACTGTTGGATGTGAATTATGAATTTTTCAACTAAAATAATTGTGTTTAAAGTAATTTCTCTGCCTGAAATTGGTCAAAATTGAAGATCTTGAGTAAGCAAAACTCTGTAAAAAGGGCAATTTTGGTCACTGTGAGGGTTTAAAAAGTGGTCATTCAACATGAGGCACGATCCAATTGACATTTTGAATCATTTTTGGTACAGTTCAAAAAATCAATTTTCTGATCAAAAACGATGACTCTGGACCTGTCGAACGTTCCCAAAATGGACAATATGGATGAAATTGTAGCATTTAATCTTTTGACTCTGAATGATTGTTGGACGTGAAATATGACTTTTTCAACTAGAATAAGTGTGTTTAAAGTTATTTCTGTGCCTGAAATTGGTCAAAATTGAAGCTTTTGAGTAAACAAAACTCTGTAAAAATGGCAATTTTGGTCACTGTAAGGGTTTAAAAATGTGGTTATCCAACATGAGGCACGATCCAATTGACATTTTGAATTATTTTTGGTACAGTCCAAAAAACTCAATTGTCTGATGAAAAACGTTGACTCCGGACCTGTTGAACGTTCCCAAAAAGGTCAATATGGATGAAATTTTAACATTTAATCTTTTGACTCTAAATGACTGTTTGGTGTGAATTATGACTTTTTCAACTAAAATAAGTGTGTTTAAAGTCATTTCTGTGCCTGAAATTGCTCAAAATTTAAGCTTTTGAGTAAGCAAAACTCTGTAAAACTGGCAATTATGGTCACTGTGAGGGTTTAAAAAGTGGTTATCCAACATGAGGCACGATCCCATTGACATTTTTAATCATTTTTGGTACAGGCCAAAAACTAAATTTTCTGATGAAAAACGATGACTCCGGACCTGTCGAACGTTCCCAAAATGGTCAATATGGATGAAATTTTAACATTTAATCGTTTGACTCTAAATGACTGTTGGATGTGAATTATGACTTTTTCAACTAAAATAAGTGTGTTTAAAGTCATATCTGTGCCTGAAATTGGTCAAAATTGAAGATTTTGAGTAAGCAAAACTCTGTAAAAATTGCAATTTTGGTCACTGTGAGGGTTTAAAAAGTGGTTATCCAACATGAAGCACGATCCAATTGACATTTTGAATCATTTTTGGTACAGTTCAAAAAATCAATTTTCTGATCAAAAACGATGACTGTCGAACGTTCCCAAAGTGGTCAAAATGGATGAAATTGAAGCATTTAATCTTTTGACTCTGAATGATTGTTGGATGTGAATTATGACTTTTTCAACTAAAATAAGTGTGTTTAAAGTTATTTCTGTGCCTGAAATTGGTCAAAATTGAATCTTTTGAGTAAGCAAAACTCTGTAAAAACGGCAATTTTGGTCACTGTGAGTGTTTAAAAAGTGGTTATCCAACATGAGGCACGATCCAATTGACATTTTGAATCATTTTTGGTACAGTCCAAAAAATCAATTGTCTGATGAGAAACGATGACTCCGGACCTGCCAAACGTTCCCAAAATGGTCAATATGGATGAAATTTTAACATTTAATCTTTTGACTCTAAATGACTGTTCGATGTGAATTATGACTTTTTCAACGAAAATAATTGTGTTTAAAGTCATTTCTATGCCTGAAATTGGTCAATATTTAAGATTTTGAGTAAGCAAAACTCTGTAAAAACGGCAATTTTGGTCACTGTGAGGGTTTCAAAAGTGGTTATTCAACATGAGGCACGATCCAATTGACATTTTGAATCATTTTTGGTACAGTCCAAAAAATCAGTTTTCTGATGAAAAACGATGACTCCGGGCCTGTCGAACGTTCCCAAAATGGTCAATACGGATGAAATTTTAACATTTAATCTTTTGACTCTAAATGACTGATGGATGTGAGTTATTACTTTTTCAACTAAAATAAGTGTGTTTAAAGTCAAATCTGTGCCTGAAATTGGTCAAAATTGAAGCTTCTGAGTAAGCAAAACTCTGTAAAAATGGCAATTGTGGTCACTATGAGGGTTTAAAAATGTGGTTATCCAACATGAGGCACGATCCAATTGACATTTTGAATTATTTTTGGTACAGTCCAAAAAATCAATTTTCTGATGAAAAACGATGACTCCGGACCTGTCAAACGCTCCCAAAATTGTCAATATGGATGAAATTTTAACATTTAATCTTTTGACTCTAAATGACTGTTGGATGTGAATTATGAATTTTTCAACTAGAATAAGTGTGTTTAAAGTTATTTCTGTGCCTGAAATTGGTCAAAATTGAAGCTTTTGAGTAAACAAAACTCTGTAAAAATGGCAATTTTGGTCACTGTAAGGGTTTAAAAATGTGGTTATCCAACATGAGGCACGATCCAATTGACATTTTGAATTATTTTTGGTACAGTCCAAAAAACTCAATTGTCTGATGAAAAACGGTGACTCCGGACCTGTTGAACGTTCCCAAAAAGGTCAATATGGATGAAATTTTAACATTTAATCTTTTGACTCTAAATGACTGTTTGGTGTGAATTATGACTTTTTCAACTAAAATAAGTGTGTTTAAAGTCATTTCTGTGCCTGAAATTGCTCAAAATTTAAGCTTTTGAGTAAGCAAAACTCTGTAAAACTGGCAATTATGGTCACTGTGAGGGTTTAAAAAGTGGTTATCCAACATGAGGCACGATCCCATTGACATTTTTAATCATTTTTGGTACAGGCCAAAAACTAAATTTTCTGATGAAAAACGATGACTCCGGACCTGTCGAACGTTCCCAAAATGGTCAATATGGATGAAATTTTAACATTTAATCTTTTGACTCTAAATGACTGTTGGATGTGAATTATGACTTTTTCAACTAAAATAAGTGTGTTTAAAGTCATATCTGTGCCTGAAATTGGTCAAAATTGAAGATTTTGAGTAAGCAAAACTCTGTAAAAATTGCAATTTTGGTCACTGTGAGGGTTTAAAAAGTGGTTATCCAACATGAAGCACGATCCAATTGACATTTTGAATCATTTTTGGTACAGTTCAAAAAATCAATTTTCTGATCAAAAACGATGACTGTCGAACGTTCCCAAAGTGGTCAAAATGGATGAAATTGAAGCATTTAATCTTTTGACTCTGAATGATTGTTGGATGTGAATTATGACTTTTTCAACTAAAATAAGTGTGTTTAAAGTTATTTCTGTGCCTGAAATTGGTCAAAATTGAATCTTTTGAGTAAGCAAAACTCTGTAAAAACGGCAATTTTGGTCACTGTGAGTGTTTAAAAAGTGGTTATCCAACATGAGGCACGATCCAATTGACATTTTGAATCATTTTTGGTACAGTCCAAAAAATCAATTGTCTGATGAGAAACGATGACTCCGGACCTGCCAAACGTTCCCAAAATGGTCAATATGGATGAAATTTTAACATTTAATCTTTTGACTCTAAATGACTGTTCGATGTGAATTATGACTTTTTCAACGAAAATAATTGTGTTTAAAGTCATTTCTATGCCTGAAATTGGTCAATATTTAAGATTTTGAGTAAGCAAAACTCTGTAAAAACGGCAATTTTGGTCACTGTGAGGGTTTCAAAAGTGGTTATTCAACATGAGGCACGATCCAATTGACATTTTGAATCATTTTTGGTACAGTCCAAAAAATCAGTTTTCTGATGAAAAACAATGACTCCGGGCCTGTCGAACGTTCCCAAAATGGTCAATACGGATGAGATTTTAACATTTAATCTTTTGACTCTAAATGACTGATGGATGTGAGTTATTACTTTTTCAACTAAAATAAGTGTGTTTAAAGTCAAATCTGTGCCTGAAATTGGTCAAAATTTAAGCTTTTGAGTAAGCAAAATTCTGTAAAAATGACAATTATGGTCACTGTGAGGGTTTAAAAAGTGGTCATCCAACATGAGGCACGATCCAATTGACATTTTGAATCATTTTTGGTACAGTCCAAAAAATCAGTTTTCTGATGAAAAACGATGACTGTCGAACGTTCCCAAAATGGTCAATATGGATGAAATTTTAACATTTAATCTTTTGGCTCTAAATGACTGTTTGATGTGAATAAATACTTTTTCAACTAAAATAAGTGTGTTTAAAGTCATTTCTGTGCCTGAAATTGGTCAAAATTGAAGATTTTGAGTAAGCAAAACTCTGTAAAAATTGCAATTTTGGTCACTGTGAGTGTTTAAAAAGTGGTTATTCAACATGAGGTACGATCCAATTGACATTTTGAATAATTTTTGGTACAGTTCAAAAAATCAATTTTCTGATCAAAAACGATGACTCTGGACCTGTCGAACGTTCCCAAAATGGACAATATGGATGAAATTGTAGCATTTAATCTTTTGACTCTGAATGATTGTTGGACGTGAAATATGACTTTTTCAACTAAAATAAGTGTGTTTAAAGTTATTTCTGTGCCTGAAATTGGTCAAAATTGAAGCTTCTGAGTAAGCAAAACTCTGTAAAAATGGCAATTGTGGTCACTGTGAGGGTTTAAAAATGTGGTTATCCAACATGAGGCACGATCCAATTGACATTTTGAATTATTTTTGGTACAGTCCAAAAAATCAATTTTCTGATGAAAAACGATGACTCCGGGCCTGTCGAACGTTCCCAAAATGGTCAATATGGATGAAATTTTAACATTTAATCTTTTGACTCTAAATGACTGTTGGATGTGAATAAAGACTTTTTCAACTAAAATAAGTGTGTTTAAAGTAATTTCTGTGCCTGAAATTGGTCAAAATTGAAGCTTTTGACTAAGCAAAACTCTGTATAACTGGCAATTATGGTCACTGTGAGGGTTTAAAAAGTGGTTATCCAACATGAGGCACGATCCAATTGATATTTTGAATCATTTTTGGTACAGTCCAAAAAATCAACTTTATGATGAAAAACGATGACTCCGGACCTGTCGAACGTTCCCAAAATGGTCAATATGGATGAAATTGAAGCATTTAATCTTTTGACTCTGAATGATTGTTGGATGTGAATTATGACTTTTTCAACTAAAATAAGTGTGTTTAAAGTTATTTCTGTGCCTGAAATTGGTCAAAATTGAAGCTTTTGAGTAAGCAAAACTCTGTCAAACTGGCAATTATGGTCACTGTGAGGGTTTAAAAAGTGGTTATCCAACATGAGGCACGATCCAATTGACATTTTGAATCATTTTTGGTACAGTCCAAAAAATCAGTTTTCTGATGAAAAACGATGACTCCGGGCCTGTCGAACGTTCCCAAAATGGTCAATATGGATGAAATTTTAACATTTAATCTTTTGACTCTAAATGACTGTTGGATGTGAATAAAGACTTTTTCAACTAAAATAAGTGTGTTTAAAGTAATTTCTGTGCCTGAAATTGGTCAAAATTGAAGCTTTTGAGTAAGCAAAATTCTGTAAAAATGACAATTATGGTCACTGTGAGGGTTTAAAAAGTGGTTATCCAACATGAGGCACGATCCAATTGACATTTTTAATCATTTTTGGTACAGTCCAAAAAATCAGTTTTCTGATGAAAAACGATGACTCCGGGCCTGTCGAACGTTCCCAAAATGGTCAATATGGATGAAATTTTAACATTTAGTCTTTTGACTCTAAATGACTGTTTGATGTGAATAAAGACTTTTTCAACTAAAATAAGTGTGTTTAAAGTCATTTCTGTGCATGAAATTGGTCAAAATTGAAGATTTTGAGTAAGCAAAACTCTGTAAAAATTGCAATTTTGGTCACTGTGAGGGTTTAAAAAGTGATTATTCAACATGAGGCACGATCCAATTGACATTTTGAATAATTTTTGGTACAGTTCAAAAAATCAATTTTCTGATCAAAAACGATGACTCTGGACCTGTCGAACGTTCCCAAAATGGACAATATGGATGAAATTGTAGCATTTAATCTTTTGACTCTGAATGATTGTTGGACGTGAAATATGAATTTTTCAACTAAAATAAGTGTGTTTAAAGTTATTTCTGTGCCTGAAATTGGTCAAAATTGAAGCTTCTGAGTAAGCAAAACTCTGTAAAAATGGCAATTGTGGTCACTGTGAGGGTTTAAAAATGTGGTTATCCAACATGAGGCACGATCCAATTGACATTTTGAATTATTTTTGGTACAGTCCAAAAAATCAATTTTCTGATGAAAAACGATGACTCAGGACCTGTCAAACGCTCCCAAAATTGTCAATATGGATGAAATTTTAACATTTAATCTTTTGACTCTAAATGACTGTTGGATGTGAATTATGAATTTTTCAACTAAAATAATTGTGTTTAAAGTAATTTCTCTGCCTGAAATTGGTCAAAATTGAAGATCTTGAGTAAGCAAAACTCTGTAAAAAGGGCAATTTTGGTCACTGTGAGGGTTTAAAAAGTGGTCATTCAACATGAGGCACGATCCAATTGACATTTTGAATCATTTTTGGTACAGTTCAAAAAATCAATTTTCTGATCAAAAACGATGACTCTGGACCTGTCGAACGTTCCCAAAATGGACAATATGGATGAAATTGTAGCATTTAATCTTTTGACTCTGAATGATTGTTGGACGTGAAATATGACTTTTTCAACTAGAATAAGTGTGTTTAAAGTTATTTCTGTGCCTGAAATTGGTCAAAATTGAAGCTTTTGAGTAAACAAAACTCTGTAAAAATGGCAATTTTGGTCACTGTAAGGGTTTAAAAATGTGGTTATCCAACATGAGGCACGATCCAATTGACATTTTGAATTATTTTTGGTACAGTCCAAAAAACTCAATTGTCTGATGAAAAACGGTGACTCCGGACCTGTTGAACGTTCCCAAAAAGGTCAATATGGATGAAATTTTAACATTTAATCTTTTGACTCTAAATGACTGTTTGGTGTGAATTATGACTTTTTCAACTAAAATAAGTGTGTTTAAAGTCATTTCTGTGCCTGAAATTGCTCAAAATTTAAGCTTTTGAGTAAGCAAAACTCTGTAAAACTGGCAATTATGGTCACTGTGAGGGTTTAAAAAGTGGTTATCCAACATGAGGCACGATCCCATTGACATTTTTAATCATTTTTGGTACAGGCCAAAAACTAAATTTTCTGATGAAAAACGATGACTCCGGACCTGTCGAACGTTCCCAAAATGGTCAATATGGATGAAATTTTAACATTTAATCTTTTGACTCTAAATGACTGTTGGATGTGAATTATGACTTTTTCAACTAAAATAAGTGTGTTTAAAGTCATATCTGTGCCTGAAATTGGTCAAAATTGAAGATTTTGAGTAAGCAAAACTCTGTAAAAATTGCAATTTTGGTCACTGTGAGGGTTTAAAAAGTGGTTATCCAACATGAAGCACGATCCAATTGACATTTTGAATCATTTTTGGTACAGTTCAAAAAATCAATTTTCTGATCAAAAACGATGACTGTCGAACGTTCCCAAAGTGGTCAAAATGGATGAAATTGAAGCATTTAATCTTTTGACTCTGAATGATTGTTGGATGTGAATTATGACTTTTTCAACTAAAATAAGTGTGTTTAAAGTTATTTCTGTGCCTGAAATTGGTCAAAATTGAATCTTTTGAGTAAGCAAAACTCTGTAAAAACGGCAATTTTGGTCACTGTGAGTGTTTAAAAAGTGGTTATCCAACATGAGGCACGATCCAATTGACATTTTGAATCATTTTTGGTACAGTCCAAAAAATCAATTGTCTGATGAGAAACAATGACTCCGGACCTGCCAAACGTTCCCAAAATGGTCAATATGGATGAAATTTTAACATTTAATCTTTTGACTCTAAATGACTGTTCGATGTGAATTATGACTTTTTCAACGAAAATAATTGTGTTTAAAGTCATTTCTATGCCTGAAATTGGTCAATATTTAAGATTTTGAGTAAGCAAAACTCTGTAAAAACTGCAATTTTGGTCACTGTGAGGGTTTCAAAAGTGGTTATTCAACATGAGGCACGATCCAATTGACATTTTGAATCATTTTTGGTACAGTCCAAAAAATCAGTTTTGTGATGAAAAACAATGACTCCGGGCCTGTCGAACGTTCCCAAAATGGTCAATACGGATGAGATTTTAACATTTAATCTTTTGACTCTAAATGACTGATGGATGTGAGTTATTACTTTTTCAACTAAAATAAGTGTGTTTAAAGTCAAATCTGTGCCTGAAATTGGTCAAAATTTAAGCTTTTGAGTAAGCAAAATTCTGTAAAAATGACAATTATGGTCACTGTGAGGGTTTAAAAAGTGGTTATCCAACATGAGGCACGATCCAATTGACATTTTGAATCATTTTTGGTACAGTCCAAAAAATCAGTTTTCTGATGAAAAACGATGACTGTCGAACGTTCCCAAAATGGTCAATATGGATGAAATTTTAACATTTAATCTTTTGGCTCTAAATGACTGTTTGATGTGAATAAATACTTTTTCAACTAAAATAAGTGTGTTTAAAGTCATTTCTGTGCCTGAAATTGGTCAAAATTGAAGATTTTGAGTAAGCAAAACTCTGTAAAAATTGCAATTTTGGTCACTGTGAGTGTTTAAAAAGTGGTTATTCAACATGAGGTACGATCCAATTGACATTTTGAATAATTTTTGGTACAGTTCAAAAAATCAATTTTCTGATCAAAAACGATGACTCTGGACCTGTCGAACGTTCCCAAAATGGACAATATGGATGAAATTGTAGCATTTAATCTTTTGACTCTGAATGATTGTTGGACGTGAAATATGACTTTTTCAACTAAAATAAGTGTGTTTAAAGTTATTTCTGTGCCTGAAATTGGTCAAAATTGAAGCTTCTGAGTAAGCAAAACTCTGTAAAAATGGCAATTGTGGTCACTGTGAGGGTTTAAAAATGTGGTTATCCAACATGAGGCACGATCCAATTGACATTTTGAATTATTTTTGGTACAGTCCAAAAAATCAATTTTCTGATGAAAAACGATGACTCCGGGCCTGTCGAACGTTCCCAAAATGGTCAATATGGATGAAATTTTAACATTTAATCTTTTGACTCTAAATGACTGTTGGATGTGAATAAAGACTTTTTCAACTAAAATAAGTGTGTTTAAAGTAATTTCTGTGCCTGAAATTGGTCAAAATTGAAGCTTTTGACTAAGCAAAACTCTGTATAACTGGCAATTATGGTCACTGTGAGGGTTTAAAAAGTGGTTATCCAACATGAGGCACGATCCAATTGATATTTTGAATCATTTTTGGTACAGTCCAAAAAATCAACTTTATGATGAAAAACGATGACTCCGGACCTGTCGAACGTTCCCAAAATGGTCAATATGGATGAAATTGAAGCATTTAATCTTTTGACTCTGAATGATTGTTGGATGTGAATTATGACTTTTTCAACTAAAATAAGTGTGTTTAAAGTTATTTCTGTGCCTGAAATTGGTCAAAATTGAAGCTTTTGAGTAAGCAAAACTCTGTCAAACTGGCAATTATGGTCACTGTGAGGGTTTAAAAAGTGGTTATCCAACATGAGGCACGATCCAATTGACATTTTGAATCATTTTTGGTACAGTCCAAAAAATCAGTTTTCTGATGAAAAACGATGACTCCGGGCCTGTCGAACGTTCCCAAAATGGTCAATATGGATGACATTTTAACATTTAATCTTTTGACTCTAAATGACTGTTGGATGTGAATAAAGACTTTTTCAACTAAAATAAGTGTGTTTAAAGTAATTTCTGTGCCTGAAATTGGTCAAAATTGAAGCTTTTGAGTAAGCAAAATTCTGTAAAAATGACAATTATGGTCACTGTGAGGGTTTAAAAAGTGGTTATCCAACATGAGGCACGATCCAATTGACATTTTTAATCATTTTTGGTACAGTCCAAAAAATCAGTTTTCTGATGAAAAACGATGACTCCGGACCTGTCGAACGTTCCCAAAATGGTCAATATGGATGAAATTGAAGCATTTAATCTTTTGACTCTGAATGATTGTTGGATGTGAATTATGACTTTTTCAACTAAAATAAGTGTGTTTAAAGTTATTTCTGTGCCTGAAATTGGTCAAAATTGAAGCTTTTGAGTAAGCAAAACTCTGTAAAACTGGCAATTATGGTCACTGTGAGGGTTTAAAAAGTGGTTATCCAACATGAGGCACGATCCAATTGACATTTTGAATAATTTTTGGTACAGTTCAAAAAATCAATTTTCTGATCAAAAACGATGACTCTGGACCTGTCGAACGTTCCCAAAATGGACAATATGGATGAAATTGTAGCATTTAATCTTTTGACTCTGAATGATTGTTGGACGTGAAATATGACTTTTCAACTAAAATAAGTGTGTTTAAAGTTATTTCTGTGCCTGAAATTGGTCAAAATTGAAGCTTCTGAGTAAGCAAAACTCTGTAAAAATGGCAATTTTGGTCACTGTGAGGGTCTAAAAATGTGGTTATCCAACATGAGGCACGATCCAATTGACATTATGAATTATTTTTGGTACAGTCCAAAAAATCAATTTTCTGATGAAAAACGATGACTCCGGACCTGTCAAACGCTCCCAAAATTGTCAATATAGATGAAATTTTAACATTTAATCTTTTGACACTAAATGACTGTTGGATGTGAATTATGAATTTTTCAACTAAAATAATTGTGTTTAAAGTAATTTCTCTGCCTGAAATTGGTCAAAATTGAAGATCTTGAGTAAGCAAAAATCCTTAAAAATGGCAATTTTGGTCACTGTGAGGGTTTCAAAAGTGGTTATTCAACATGAGGCACGATCCAATTGACATTTTGAATCATTTTTGGTACAGTCCAAAAAATCAATTTTCTGATGAAAAACGATGACTCCGGACCTGTCGAACATTCCTAAAGTGGTCAATACGGATGAAATTTTAACATTTAATCTTTTGACTCTAAATGACTGATTGATGTGAGTTATTACTTTTTCAACTAAAATAAGTGTGTTTAAAGTCAAATCTGTGCCTGAAATTGGTCAAAATTGAAGCTTTTGAGTAAGCAAAACTCTGTAAAAATGACAATTATGGTCACTGTGAGGGTTTAAAAAGTGGTTATCCAACATGAGGCCCGATCCAATTGATATTTTGAATCATTTTTGGTACAGTCCAAAAAATGAACGTTATGATGAAAAACGATGTCTCCGGACCTGTCGAGCGTTCCCAAAATGGTCAATATGGGTGAAATTTTAACATTTAATCTTTTGACTCTAAATGACTGTTGAATGTGAGTTATTACTTTTTCAACTAAAATAAGTGTGTTTAAAGTCATATCTGTGCCTGAAATTGGTCAAAATTGAAGCTTTTGAGTAAGCAAAACTCTGTATAACTGGCAATTATGGTCACTGTGAGGGTTTAAAAAGTGGTTATCCAACATGAGGCACGATCCAATTGATATTTTGAATCATTTTTGGTACAGTCCAAAAAATCAACTTTATGATGAAAAACGATGACTCCGGACCTGTCGAACGTTCCCAAAATGGTCAATATGGATGAAATTGAAGCATTTAATCTTTTGACTCTGAATGATTGTTGGATGTGAATTATGACTTTTTCAACTAAAATAAGTGTGTTTAAAGTTATTTCTGTGCCTGAAATTGGTCAAAATTGAAGCTTTTGAGTAAGCAAAACTCTGTAAAACTGGCAATTATGGTCACTGTGAGGGTTTAAAAAGTGGTTATCCAACATGAGGCACGATCCAATTGACATTTTGAATCATTTTTGGTACAGTCCAAAAAATCAGTTTTCTGATGAAAAACGATGACTCCGGGCCTGTCGAACGTTCCCAAAATGGACAATATGGATGAAATTGTAGCATTTAATCTTTTGACTCTGAATGATTGTTGGACGTGAAATATGACTTTTTCAACTAAAATAAGTGTGTTTAAAGTTATTTCTGTGCCTGAAATTGGTCAAAATTGAAGCTTCTGAGTAAGCAAAACTCTGTAAAAATGGCAATTGTGGTCACTGTGAGGGTTTAAAAATGTGGTTATCCAACATGAGGCACGATCCAATTGACATTTTGAATTATTTTTGGTACAGTCCAAAAACATAAATTTTCTGATGAAAAACAATGACTCAGGACCTGTCAAACGCTCCCAAAATTGTCAATATGGATGAAATTTTAACATTTAATCTTTTGACTCTAAATGACTGTTGGATGTGAATTATGACATTTTTCAACTAAAATAATTGTGTTTAAAGTAATTTCTCTGCCTGAAATTTGTCAAAATTGAAGATCTTGAGTAAGCAAAACTCCTTAAAAATGGCAATTTTGGTCACTGTGAGTGTTTAAAAAGTGGTTATCCAACATGAGGCACGATCCAATTGACATTTTGAATCATTTTTGGTACAGTCCAAAAAATCAATTGTCTGATGAGAAACGATGACTCCGGACCTGCCAAACGTTCCCAAAATGGTCAATATGGATGAAATTTTAACATTTAATCTTTTGACTCTAAATGACTGTTCGATGTGAATTATGACTTTTTCAACGAAAATAATTGTGTTTAAAGTCATTTCTATGCCTGAAATTGGTCAATATTTAAGATTTTGAGTAAGCAAAACTCTGTAAAAACGGCAATTTAGGTCACTGTGAGGGTTTCAAAAGTGGTTATTCAACATGAGGCACGATCCAATTGACATTTTGAATCATTTTTGTACAGTCCAAAAAATCAGTTTTCTGATGAAAAACGATGACTCCGGGCCTGTCGAACGTTCCCTAAATGGTCAATATGGATGAAATTTTAACATTTAATCTTTTGGCTCTAAATGACTGTTTGATGTGAATAAATACTTTTTCAACTAAAATAAGTGTGTTTAAAGTCATTTCTGTGCCTGAAATTGGTCAAAATTGAAGATTTTGAGTAAGCAAAACTCTGTAAAAATTGCAATTTTGGTCACTGTGAGTGTTTAAAAAGTGGTTATTCAACATGAGGCACGATCCAATTGACATTTTGAATAATTTTTGGTACAGTTCAAAAAATCAATTTTCTGATCAAAAACGATGACTCTGGACCTGTCGAACGTTCCCAAAAAGGACAATATGGATGAAATTGTAGCATTTAATCTTTTAACTCTGAATGATTGTTGGACGTGAAATATGACTTTTTCAACTAAAATAAGTGTGTTTAAAGTTATTTCTGTGCCTGAAATTGGTCAAAATTGAAGCTTCTGAGTAAGCAAAACTCTGTAAAAATGGCAATTGTGGTCACTGTGAGGGTTTAAAAATGTGGTTATCCAACATGAGGCACGATCCAATTGACATTTTGAATTATTTTTGGTAGAGTCCAAAAAATCAATTTTCTGATGAAAAACGATGACTCCGGACCTGTCAAACGCTCCCAAAATTGTCAATATGGATGAAATTTTAACATTTAATCTTTTGACTCTAAATGACTGTTGGATGTGAATTATGAATTTTTCAACTAAAATAATTGTGTTTAAAGTAATTTCTCTGCCTGAAATTGGTCAAAATTGAAGATCTTGAGTAAGCAAAAATCCTTAAAAATGGCAATTTTGGTCACTGTGAGGGTTTCAAAAGTGGTTATTCAACATGAGGCACGATCCAATTGACATTTTGAATCATTTTTGGTACAGTCCAAAAAATCAATTTTCTGATGAAAAACGATGACTACGGACCTGTCGAACGTTCCTAAAATGGTCAATACGGATGAAATTTTAACATTTAATCTTTTGACTCTAAATGACTGATGGATGTGAGTTATTACTTTTTCAACTAAAATACGTGTGTTTAAAGTCAAATCTGTGCCTGAAATTGGTCAAAATTGAAGCTTTTGAGTAAGCAAAACTCTGTAAAAATGACAATTATGGTCACTGTGAGGGTTTAAAAAGTGGTTATCCAACATGAGGCCCGATCCAATTGATATTTTGAATCATTTTTGGTACAGTCCAAAAAATGAACGTTATGATGAAAAACGATGTCTCCGGACCTGTCGAGCGTTCCCAAAATGGTCAATATGGGTGAAATTTTAACATTTAATCTTTTGACTCTAAATGACTGTTGAATGTGAGTTATTACTTTTTCAACTAAAATAAGTGTGTTTAAAGTCATATCTGTGCCTGAAATTGGTCAAAATTGAAGCTTTTGAGTAAGCAAAACTCTGTAAAACTGGCAATTATGGTCACTGTGAGGGTTTAAAAAGTGGTTATCCAACATGAGGCACGATCCAATTGACATTTTGAATAATTTTTGGTACAGTTCAAAAAATCAATTTTCTGATCAAAAACGATGACTCTGGACCTGTCGAACGTTCCCAAAATGGACAATATGGATGAAATTGTAGCATTTAATCTTTTGACTCTGAATGATTGTTGGACGTGAAATATGACTTTTCAACTAAAATAAGTGTGTTTAAAGTTATTTCTGTGCCTGAAATTGGTCAAAATTGAAGCTTCTGAGTAAGCAAAACTCTGTAAAAATGGCAATTTTGGTCACTGTGAGGGTCTAAAAATGTGGTTATCCAACATGAGGCACGATCCAATTGACATTATGAATTATTTTTGGTACAGTCCAAAAAATCAATTTTCTGATGAAAAACGATGACTCCGGACCTGTCAAACGCTCCCAAAATTGTCAATATAGATGAAATTTTAACATTTAATCTTTTGACACTAAATGACTGTTGGATGTGAATTATGAATTTTTCAACTAAAATAATTGTGTTTAAAGTAATTTCTCTGCCTGAAATTGGTCAAAATTGAAGATCTTGAGTAAGCAAAAATCCTTAAAAATGGCAATTTTGGTCACTGTGAGGGTTTCAAAAGTGGTTATTCAACATGAGGCACGATCCAATTGACATTTTGAATCATTTTTGGTACAGTCCAAAAAATCAATTTTCTGATGAAAAACGATGACTCCGGACCTGTCGAACATTCCTAAAGTGGTCAATACGGATGAAATTTTAACATTTAATCTTTTGACTCTAAATGACTGATTGATGTGAGTTATTACTTTTTCAACTAAAATAAGTGTGTTTAAAGTCAAATCTGTGCCTGAAATTGGTCAAAATTGAAGCTTTTGAGTAAGCAAAACTCTGTAAAAATGACAATTATGGTCACTGTGAGGGTTTAAAAAGTGGTTATCCAACATGAGGCCCGATCCAATTGATATTTTGAATCATTTTTGGTACAGTCCAAAAAATGAACGTTATGATGAAAAACGATGTCTCCGGACCTGTCGAGCGTTCCCAAAATGGTCAATATGGGTGAAATTTTAACATTTAATCTTTTGACTCTAAATGACTGTTGAATGTGAGTTATTACTTTTTCAACTAAAATAAGTGTGTTTAAAGTCATATCTGTGCCTGAAATTGGTCAAAATTGAAGCTTTTGAGTAAGCAAAACTCTGTATAACTGGCAATTATGGTCACTGTGAGGGTTTAAAAAGTGGTTATCCAACATGAGGCACGATCCAATTGATATTTTGAATCATTTTTGGTACAGTCCAAAAAATCAACTTTATGATGAAAAACGATGACTCCGGACCTGTCGAACGTTCCCAAAATGGTCAATATGGATGAAATTGAAGCATTTAATCTTTTGACTCTGAATGATTGTTGGATGTGAATTATGACTTTTTCAACTAAAATAAGTGTGTTTAAAGTTATTTCTGTGCCTGAAATTGGTCAAAATTGAAGCTTTTGAGTAAGCAAAACTCTGTAAAACTGGCAATTATGGTCACTGTGAGGGTTTAAAAAGTGGTTATCCAACATGAGGCACGATCCAATTGACATTTTGAATCATTTTTGGTACAGTCCAAAAAATCAGTTTTCTGATGAAAAACGATGACTCCGGGCCTGTCGAACGTTCCCAAAATGGACAATATGGATGAAATTGTAGCATTTAATCTTTTGACTCTGAATGATTGTTGGACGTGAAATATGACTTTTTCAACTAAAATAAGTGTGTTTAAAGTTATTTCTGTGCCTGAAATTGGTCAAAATTGAAGCTTCTGAGTAAGCAAAACTCTGTAAAAATGGCAATTGTGGTCACTGTGAGGGTTTAAAAATGTGGTTATCCAACATGAGGCACGATCCAATTGACATTTTGAATTATTTTTGGTACAGTCCAAAAACATAAATTTTCTGATGAAAAACAATGACTCAGGACCTGTCAAACGCTCCCAAAATTGTCAATATGGATGAAATTTTAACATTTAATCTTTTGACTCTAAATGACTGTTGGATGTGAATTTTGAATTTTTCAACTAAAATAATTGTGTTTAAAGTAATTTCTCTGCCTGAAATTTGTCAAAATTGAAGATCTTGAGTAAGCAAAACTCCTTAAAAATGGCAATTTTGGTCACTGTGACGGTTTCAAAAGTGGTTATTCAACATGAGGCACGATCCAATTGACATTTTGAATCATTTTTGGTACAGTCCAAAAAATCAATTTTCTGATGAAAAACGATGACTCCGGACCTGTCGAACGTTCCCAAAATGGTCAATAGGGATGACATTTTAACATTTAATCTTTTGACTCTAAATGACTGATGGATGTGAGTTATTACTTTTTCAACTAAAATATGTGTGTTTAAAGTCAAATCTGTGCCTGAAATTGGTCAAAATTG
Source organism: Lissotriton helveticus (assembly GCF_964261635.1). NCBI lineage: Eukaryota > Metazoa > Chordata > Amphibia > Caudata > Salamandridae > Lissotriton > Lissotriton helveticus. The sequence goes on along the minus strand of NC_136059.1, from coordinate 1,424,525,388 downwards.
AAGCTTTTGAGTAAGCAAAACTCTGTAAAAATGACAATTATGGTCACTGTGAGGGTTTAAAAAGTGGTTATCCAACATGAGGCCCGATCCAATTGATATTTTGAATCATTTTTGGTACAGTCCAAAAAATGAACGTTATGATGAAAAACGATGACTCCGGACCTGTCGAGCGTTCCCAAAATGGTCAATATGGGTGAAATTTTAACATTTAATCTTTTGACTCTAAATGACTGTTGAATGTGAGTTATTACTTTTTCAACTAAAATAAGTGTGTTTAAAGTTATTTCTGTGCCTGAAATTGGTCAAAATTGAAGCTTTTGAGTAAGCAAAACTCTGTAAAAATTGCAATTTTGGTCACTGTGAGGGTTTAAAAAGTGGTTATTCAACATGAGGCACGATCCAATTGACATTTTGAATGACATAATTTGTGGTACTGTTCAAAAAATCAATTTTCTGATCAAAAACGATGACTCTGGACCTGTCGAACGTTCCCAAAATGGACAATATGGATGAAATTGTAGCATTTAATCTTTTGACTCTGAATGATTGTTGGACGTGAAATATGACTTTTTCAACTAAAATAAGTGTGTTTAAAGTTATTTCTGTGCCTGCAATTGGTCAAAATTGAAGCTTCTGAGTAAGCAAAACTCTGTAAAAATGGCAATTTTGGTCCCTGTGAGGGTGTAAAAATGTGGTTATCCAACATGAGGCACGATCCAACTGACATTTTGAATTATTTTTGGTACAGTCCAAAAAATCAATTTTCTGATGAAAAACGATGACTCCGGACCTGTCAAACGCTCCCAAAATTGTCAATATGGATGAAATTTTAACATTTAATCTTTTGACTCTAAATGACTGTTGGATGTGAATTATGACTTTTTCAACTAAAATAAGTGTGTTTAAAGTCATTTCTGTGCCTGAAATTGGTCAAAATTGAAGATTGTGAGTAAGCAAAACTCTGTAAAAATTGCAATTTTGGTCACTGTGAGGGTTTAAAAAGTGGTTATCCAACATGAGGCACGATCCAATTGACATTTTGAATCATTTTTGGTACAGTTCAAAAAATCAATTTTCTGATCAAAAACGATGACTGTCGAACGTTCCCAAAGTGGTCAAAATGGATGAAATTGAAGCATTTAATCTTTTGACTCTGAATGATTGTTGGATGTGAATTATGACTTTTTCAACTGAAATAAGTGTGTTTAAAGTTATTTCTGTGCCTGAAATTGGTCAAAATTGAATCTTTTGAGTAAGCAAAACTCTGTAAAAACGGCAATTTTGGTCACTGTGAGTGTTTAAAAAGTGGTTATCCAACATGAGGCACGATCCAATTGACATTTTGAATCATTTTTGGTACAGTCCAAAAAATCAATTGTCTGATGAGAAACGATGACTCCGGACCTGCCAAACGTTCCCAAAATGGTCAATATGGATGAAATTTTAACATTTAATCTTTTGACTCTAAATGACTGTTCGATGTGAATTATGACTTTTTCAACGAAAATAATTGTGTTTAAAGTCATTTCTATGCCTGAAATTGGTCAATATTTAAGATTTTGAGTAAGCAAAACTCTGTAAAAACGGCAATTTAGGTCACTGTGAGGGTTTCAAAAGTGGTTATTCAACATGAGGCACGATCCAATTGACATTTTGAATCATTTTTGTACAGTCCAAAAAATCAGTTTTCTGATGAAAAACGATGACTCCGGGCCTGTCGAACGTTCCCTAAATGGTCAATATGGATGAAATTTTAACATTTAATCTTTTGGCTCTAAATGACTGTTTGATGTGAATAAATACTTTTTCAACTAAAATAAGTGTGTTTAAAGTCATTTCTGTGCCTGAAATTGGTCAAAATTGAAGATTTTGAGTAAGCAAAACTCTGTAAAAATTGCAATTTTGGTCACTGTGAGTGTTTAAAAAGTGGTTATTCAACATGAGGCACGATCCAATTGACATTTTGAATAATTTTTGGTACAGTTCAAAAAATCAATTTTCTGATCAAAAACGATGACTCTGGACCTGTCGAACGTTCCCAAAAAGGACAATATGGATGAAATTGTAGCATTTAATCTTTTAACTCTGAATGATTGTTGGACGTGAAATATGACTTTTTCAACTAAAATAAGTGTGTTTAAAGTTATTTCTGTGCCTGAAATTGGTCAAAATTGAAGCTTCTGAGTAAGCAAAACTCTGTAAAAATGGCAATTGTGGTCACTGTGAGGGTTTAAAAATGTGGTTATCCAACATGAGGCACGATCCAATTGACATTTTGAATTATTTTTGGTAGAGTCCAAAAAATCAATTTTCTGATGAAAAACGATGACTCCGGACCTGTCAAACGCTCCCAAAATTGTCAATATGGATGAAATTTTAACATTTAATCTTTTGACTCTAAATGACTGTTGGATGTGAATTATGAATTTTTCAACTAAAATAATTGTGTTTAAAGTAATTTCTCTGCCTGAAATTGGTCAAAATTGAAGATCTTGAGTAAGCAAAAATCCTTAAAAATGGCAATTTTGGTCACTGTGAGGGTTTCAAAAGTGGTTATTCAACATGAGGCACGATCCAATTGACATTTTGAATCATTTTTGGTACAGTCCAAAAAATCAATTTTCTGATGAAAAACGATGACTACGGACCTGTCGAACGTTCCTAAAATGGTCAATACGGATGAAATTTTAACATTTAATGTTTTGACTCTAAATGACTGATGGATGTGAGTTATTACTTTTTCAACTAAAATACGTGTGTTTAAAGTCAAATCTGTGCCTGAAATTGGTCAAAATTGAAGCTTTTGAGTAAGCAAAACTCTGTAAAAATGACAATTATGGTCACTGTGAGGGTTTAAAAAGTGGTTATCCAACATGAGGCCCGATCCAATTGATATTTTGAATCATTTTTGGTACAGTCCAAAAAATGAACGTTATGATGAAAAACGATGTCTCCGGACCTGTCGAGCGTTCCCAAAATGGTCAATATGGGTGAAATTTTAACATTTAATCTTTTGACTCTAAATGACTGTTGAATGTGAGTTATTACTTTTTCAACTAAAATAAGTGTGTTTAAAGTCATATCTGTGCCTGAAATTGGTCAAAATTGAAGCTTTTGAGTAAGCAAAACTCTGTATAACTGGCAATTATGGTCACTGTGAGGGTTTAAAAAGTGGTTATCCAACATGAGGCACGATCCAATTGATATTTTGAATCATTTTTGGTACAGTCCAAAAAATCAACTTTATGATGAAAAACGATGACTCCGGACCTGTCGAATGTTCCCAAAATGGTCAATATGGATGAAATTGAAGCATTTAATCTTTTGACTCTGAATGATTGTTGGATGTGAATTATGACTTTTTCAACTAAAATAAGTGTGTTTAAAGTTGTTTCTGTGCCTGAAATTGGTCAAAATTGAAGCTTTTGAGTAAGCAAAACTCTGTAAAACTGGCAATTATGGTCACTGTGAGGGTTTAAAAAGTGGTTATCCAACATGAGGCACGATCCAATTGACATTTTGAATCATTTTTGGTACAGTCCAAAAAATCAGTTTTCTGATGAAAAACGATGACTCCGGGCCTGTCGAACGTTCCCTAAATGGTCAATATGGATGAAATTTTAACATTTAATCTTTTGGCTCTAAATGACTGTTTGATGTGAATAAATACTTTTTCAACTAAAATAAGTGTGTTTAAAGTCATTTCTGTGCCTGAAATTGGTCAAAATTGAAGATTTTGAGTAAGCAAAACTCTGTAAAAATTGCAATTTTGGTCACTGTGAGTGTTTAAAAAGTGGTTATTCAACATGAGGCACGATCCAATTGACATTTTGAATAATTTTTGGTACAGTTCAAAAAATCAATTTTCTGATCAAAAACGATGACTCTGGACCTGTCGAACGTTCCCAAAAAGGACAATATGGATGAAATTGTAGCATTTAATCTTTTAACTCTGAATGATTGTTGGACGTGAAATATGACTTTTTCAACTAAAATAAGTGTGTTTAAAGTTATTTCTGTGCCTGAAATTGGTCAAAATTGAAGCTTCTGAGTAAGCAAAACTCTGTAAAAATGGCAATTGTGGTCACTGTGAGGGTTTAAAAATGTGGTTATCCAACATGAGGCACGATCCAATTGACATTTTGAATTATTTTTGGTAGAGTCCAAAAAATCAATTTTCTGATGAAAAACGATGACTCCGGACCTGTCAAACGCTCCCAAAATTGTCAATATGGATGAAATTTTAACATTTAATCTTTTGACTCTAAATGACTGTTGGATGTGAATTATGAATTTTTCAACTAAAATAATTGTGTTTAAAGTAATTTCTCTGCCTGAAATTGGTCAAAATTGAAGATCTTGAGTAAGCAAAAATCCTTAAAAATGGCAATTTTGGTCACTGTGAGGGTTTCAAAAGTGGTTATTCAACATGAGGCACGATCCAATTGACATTTTGAGTCATTTTTGGTACAGTCCAAAAAAATCAATTTTCTGATGAAAAACGATGACTCCGGACCTGTCGAACGTTCCTAAAATGGTCAATACGGATGAAATTTTAACATTTAATCTTTTGACTCTAAATGACTGATGGATGTGAGTTATTACTTTTTCAACTAAAATACGTGTGTTTAAAGTCAAATCTGTGCCTGAAATTGGTCAAAATTGAAGCTTTTGAGTAAGCAAAACTCTGTAAAAATGACAATTATGGTCACTGTGAGGGTTTAAAAAGTGGTTATCCAACATGAGGCCCGATCCAATTGATATTTTGAATAATTTTTGGTACAGTCCAAAAAATGAACGTTATGATGAAAAACGATGACTCCGGACCTGTCGAGCGTTCCCAAAATGGTCAATATGGGTGAAATTTTAACATTTAATCTTTTGACTCTAAATGACTGTTGAATGTGAGTTATTACTTTTTCAACTAAAATAAGTGTGTTTAAAGTCATATCTGTGCCTGAAATTGGTCAAAATTGAAGCTTTTGAGTAAGCAAAACTCTGTATAACTGGCAATTATGGTCACTGTGAGGGTTTAAAAAGTGGTTATCCAACATGAGGCACGATCCAATTGATATTTTGAATCATTTTTGGTACAGTCCAAAAAATCAACTTTATGATGAAAAACGATGACCTGTCGAACGTTCCCAAAATGGTCAATATGGATGAAATTGAAGCATTTAATCTTTTGACTCTGAATGATTGTTGGATGTGAATTATGACTTTTTCAACTAAAATAAGTGTGTTTAAAGTCATATCTGTGCCTGAAATTGGTCAAAATTGAAGCTTTTGAGTAAGCAAAACTCTGTATAACTGGCAATTATGGTCACTGTGAGGGTTTAAAAAGTGGTTATCCAACATGAGGCACGATCCAATTGACATTTTGAATTATTTTTGGTACAGTCCAAAAAACTCAATTGTCTGATGAAAAACGGTGACTCCGGACCTGTCGAACGTTCCCAAAAAGGTCAATATGGATGAAATTTTAACATTTAATCTTTTCACTCTAAATGACTGTTTGATGTGAATTATGACTTTTTCAACTAAAATAAGTGTGTTTAAAGTCATTTCTGTGCCTGAAATTGCTCAAAATTGAAGCTTTTGAGTAAGCAAAACTCTGTAAAACTGGCATTTATGGTCACTGTGAGGGTTTAAAAAGTGGTTATCCAACATGAGGCACGATCCCATTGACATTTTTAATCATTTTTGGTACAGGCCCAAAAAAAAATTTTCTTATGAAAAACGATGACTCCGGACCTGTCGAACGTTCCCAAAATGGTCAATATGGATGAAATTTTAACATTTAATCTTTTGACTCTAAATGACTGTTGGATGTGAATAAAGACTTTTTCAACTAAAATAAGTGTGTTTAAAGTCATTTCTGTGCCTGAAATTGGTCAAAATTGAAGATTTTGAGTAGGCAAAACTCTGTAAAAATTGCAATTTTGGTCACTGTGAGGGTTTAAAAAGTGGTTATTCAATATGAGGCACGATCCAATTGACATTTTGAATAACATAATTTTTGGTACAGTTCAAAAAATTAATTTTCTGATCAAAAACGATGACTCTGGACCTGTCGAACGTTCCCAAAATGGACAATATGGATGAAATTGTAGCATTTAATCTTTTGACTCTGAATGATTGTTGGACGTGAAATATGACTTTTTCAACTAAAATAAGTGTGTTTAAAGTTATTTCTGTGCCTGAAATTGGTCAAAATTGAAGCTTCTGAGTAAGCAAAACTCTGTAAAAATGGCAATTTTGGTCACTGTGAGGGTGTAAAAATGTGGTTATCCAACATGAGGCACGATCCAACTGACATTTTGAATTATTTTTGGTACAGTCCAAAAAATCAATTTTCTGATGAAAAACGATGACTCCGGACCTGTCAAACGCTCCCAAAATTGTCAATATGGATGAAATTTTGACATTTTATCTTTTGACTCTAAATGACTGTTGGATGTGAATTATGAATTTTTCAACTAAAATAATTGTGTTTAAAGTAATTTCTCTGCCTGGAATTGGTCAAAATTTAAGATCTTGAGTAAGCAAAACTCCTTAAAAATGGCAATTTTGGTCACAGTGAGGTTTAAAAAGTGGTTATCCAACATGAGGCACGATCCAATTGACATTTTGAATCATTTTTGGTACAGTCCAAAAAAATCAGTTTTCTGATGAAAAACGATGACTTCGGACCTGTCAAACGCTCCCAAAATTGTCAATATGGATGAAATTTTAACATTTAATCTTTTGACTCTAAATGACTGTTGGATGTGAATTATGAATTTTTCAACTAAAATAATTGTGTTTAAAGTAATTTCTCTGCCTGAAATTGGTCAAAATTGAAGATCTTGAGTAAGCAAAACTCCTTAAAAATGGCAATTTTGGTCACTGTGAGGGTTTGAAAAGTGGTTATTCAACATGAGGCACGATCCAATTGACATTTTGAATCATTTTTGGTACAGTCCAAAAAATCAGTTTTCTGATGAAAAACGATGACTCCGGACCTGTCGAACGTTCCCAAAATGGTCAATATGGATGACATTTTAACATTTAATCTTTTGACTCTAAATGACTGTTGGATGTAAATAAAGACTTTTTCAACTAAAATAAGTGTGTTTAAAGTCATTTCTGTGCCTGAAATTGGTCAAAATTGAAGCTTTTGAGTAAGCAAAACTCTGTAAAAATTGCAATTTTGGTCACTGTGAGTGTTTAAAAAGTGGTTATTCAACATGAGGCACGATCCAATTGACATTTTGATTTATTTTTGGTACAGTCCAAAAAATCAATTTTCTGATGAAAAACGATGACTCCGGACCTGTCAAACGCTCCCAAAATTATCAATATGGATGAAATTTTAACATTTAGTCTTTTGACTCTAAATGACTGTTGGATGTGAATTATGAATTTTTCAACTAAAATAATTGTGTTTAAAGTAATTTCTCTGCCTGAAATTGGTCAAAATTGAAGATCTTGAGTAAGCAAAACTCCTTAAAAATGGCAATTTTGGTCACTGTGAGGGTTTCAAAAGTGCTTATTCAACATGAAGCACGATCCAATTGACATTTTGAATCATTTTTGGTACAGTCCAAAAAATCAATTTTCTGATGAAAAACGATGACTCCGGACCTGTCGAACGTTCCCAAAATGGTCAATACGGATGAAATTTTAACATTTAATCTTTTGACTCTAAATGACTGATGGATGTGAGTTATTACTTTTTCAACTAAAATAAGTGTGTTTAAAGTCAAATCTGTGCCTGAAATTGGTCAAAATTGAAGCTTTTGAGTAAGCAAAACTGTGTAAAAATGAACATTATGGTCACTGTGAGGGTTTAAAAAGTGGTTATCCAACATGAGGCCCGATCCAATTGATATTTTGAATCATTTTTGGTACAGTCCAAAAAATGAACGTTATGATGAAAAACGATGACTCCGGACCTGTCGAGCGTTCCCAAAATGGTCAATATGGGTGAAATTTTAACATTTAATCTTTTGACTCTAAATGACTGATGGATGTGAGTTATTACTTTTTCAACTAAAATAAGTGTGTTTAAAGTCAAATCTGTGCCTGAAATTGGTCAAAATTGAAGCTTTTGAGTAAGCAAAACTCTGTAAAAATGACAATTATGGTCACTGTGAGGGTTTAAAAAGTGGTTATCCAACATGAGCCCGATCCAATTGATATTTTGAATCATTTTTGGTACAGTCCAAAAAATGAACGTTATGATGAAAAACGATGACTCCGGACCTGTCGAGCGTTCCCAAAATGGTCAATATGGGTGAAATTTTAACATTCAATCTTTTGACTCTAAATGACTGTTGAATGTGAGTTATTACTTTTTCAACTAAAATAAGTGTGTTTAAAGTCATATCTGTGCCTGAAATTGGTCAAAATTGAAGCTTTTGAGTAAGCAAAACTCTGTATAACTGGCATTTATGGTCACTGTGAGGGTTTAAAAAGTGGTTATCCAACATGAGGCACGATCCAATTGATATTTTGAATCATTTTTGGTACAGTCCAAAAAATCAACTTTATGATGAAAAACGATGACTCCGGACCTGTTGAACGTTCCCAAAATGGTCAATATGGATGAAATTGTAGCATTTAATCTTTTGACTCTAAATGACTGTTGAATGTGAGTTATTACTTTTTCAACTAAAATAAGTGTGTTTAAAGTCATATCTGTGCCTGAAATTGGTCAAAATTGAAGCTTTTGAGTAAGCAAAACTCTGTATAACTGGCAATTATGGTCACTGTGAGGGTTTAAAAAGTGGTTATCCAACATGAGGCACGATCCAATTGATATTTTGAATCATTTTTGGTACAGTCCAAAAAATCAACTTTATGATGAAAAACGATGACTCCGGACCTGTCGAACGTTCCCAAAATGGTCAATATGGATGAAATTGAAGCATTTAATCTTTTGACTCTGAATGATTGTTGGATGTGAATTATGACTTTTTCAACTAAAATAAGTGTGTTTAAAGTCATATCTGTGCCTGAAATTGGTCAAAATTGAAGCTTTTGAGTAAGCAAAACTCTGTATAACTGGCAATTATGGTCACTGTGAGGGTTTAAAAAGTGGTTATCCAACATGAGGCACGATCCAATTGACATTTTGAATTATTTTTGGTACAGTCCAAAAAACTCAATTGTCTGATGAAAAACGGTGACTCCGGACCTGTCAAACGTTCCCAAAAAGGTCAATATGGATGAAATTTTAACATTTAATCTTTTGACTCTAAATGACTGTTTGATGTGAATTATGACTTTTTCAACTAAAATAAGTGTGTTTAAAGTCATTTCTGTGCCTGAAATTGCTCAAAATTGAAGCTTTTGAGTAAGCAAAACTGGCAATTATGGTCACTTTGAGGGTTTAAAAAGTGGTTATCCAACATGAGGCACGATCCCATTGACATTTTTAATCATTTTTGGTACAGGCCCAAAAAAAAAATTTCTTATGAAAAACGATGACTCCGGACCTGTCGAACGTTCCCAAAATGGTCTATATGGATGAAATTTTAACATTTAATCTTTTGACTCTAAATGACTGTTGGATGTGAATAAAGACTTTTTCAACTAAAATAAGTGTGTTTAAAGTCATTTCTGTGCCTGAAATTGGTCAAAATTGAAGATTTTGAGTAAGCAAAACTCTGTAAAAATTGCAATTTTGGTCACTGTGAGGGTTTAAAAAGTGGTTATTCAACATGAGGCACGATCCAATTGACATTTTGAATGACATAATTTGTGGTACTGTTCAAAAAATCAATTTTCTGATCAAAAACGATGACTCTGGACCTGTCGAACGTTCCCAAAATGGACAATATGGATGAAATTGTAGCATTTAATTTTTTGACTCTGAATGATTGTTGGACGTGAAATATGACTTTTTCAACTAAAATAAGTGTGTTTAAAGTTATTTCTGTGCCTGAAATTGGTCAAAATTGAAGCTTCTGAGTAAGCAAAACTCTGTAAAAATGGCAATTTTGGTCACTGTGAGGGTGTAAAAATGTGGTTATCCAACATGAGGCACGATCCAACTGACATTTTGAATTATTTTTGGTACAGTCCAAAAAATCAATTTTCTGATGAAAAACGATGACTCCGGACCTGTCAAACGCTCCCAAAATTGTCAATATGGATGAAATTTTGACATTTTATCTTTTGACTCTAAATGACTGTTGGATGTGAATTATGAATTTTTCAACTAAAATAATTGTGTTTAAAGTAATTTCTCTGCCTGGAATTGGTCAAAATTTAAGATCTTGAGTAAGCAAAACTCCTTAAAAATGGCAATTTTGGTCACAGTGAGGTTTAAAAAGTGGTTATCCAACATGAGGCACGATCCAATTGACATTTTGAATCATTTTTGGTACAGTCCAAAAAAATCAGTTTTCTGATGAAAAACGATGACTTCGGACCTGTCAAACGCTCCCAAAATTGTCAATATGGATGAAATTTTAACATTTAATCTTTTGACTCTAAATGACTGTTGGATGTGAATTATGAATTTTTCAACTAAAATAATTGTGTTTAAAGTAATTTCTCTGCCTGAAATTGGTCAAAATTGAAGATCTTGAGTAAGCAAAACTCCTTAAAAATGGCAATTTTGGTCACTGTGAGGGTTTGAAAAGTGGTTATTCAACATGAGGCACGATCCAATTGACATTTTGAATCATTTTTGGTACAGTCCAAAAAATCAGTTTTCTGATGAAAAACGATGACTCCGGACCTGTCGAACGTTCCCAAAATGGTCAATATGGATGAAATTTTAACATTTAATCTTTTGACTCTAAATGACTGTTGGATGTAAATAAAGACTTTTTCAACTAAAATAAGTGTGTTTAAAGTCATTTCTGTGCCTGAAATTGGTCAAAATTGAAGCTTTTGAGTAAGCAAAACTCTGTAAAAATTGCAATTTTGGTCACTGTGAGTGTTTAAAAAGTGGTTATTCAACATGAGGCACGATCCAATTGACATTTTGAATAATTTTTGGTACAGTTCAAAAAATCAATTTTCTGATCAAAAACGATGACTCTGGACCTGTCGAACGTTCCCAAAATGGACAATATGGATGAAATTGTAGCATTTAATCTTTTGACTCTGAATGATTGTTGGACGTGAAATATGACTTTTTCAACTAAAATAAGTGTGTTTAAAGTTATTTCTGTGCCTGAAATTGGTCAAAATTGAAGCTTCTGAGTAAGCAAAACTCTGTAAAAATGGCAATTGTGGTCACTGTGAGGGTTTAAAAATGTGGTTATCCAACATGAGGCACAATCCAATTGACATTTTGAATTATTTTTGGTACAGTCCAAAAAATCAATTTTCTGATGAAAAACGATGACTCCGGACCTGTCAAACGCTCCCAAAATTATCAATATGGATGAAATTTTAACATTTAGTCTTTTGACTCTAAATGACTGTTGGATGTGAATTATGAATTTTTCAACTAAAATAATTGTGTTTAAAGTAATTTCTCTGCCTGAAATTGGTCAAAATTGAAGATCTTGAGTAAGCAAAACTCCTTAAAAATGGCAATTTTGGTCACTGTGAGGGTTTCAAAAGTGCTTATTCAACATGAAGCACGATCCAATTGACATTTTGAATCATTTTTGGTACAGTCCAAAAAATCAATTTTCTGATGAAAAACGATGACTCCGGACCTGTCGAACGTTCCCAAAATGGTCAATACGGATGAAATTTTAACATTTAATCTTTTGACTCTAAATGACTGATGGATGTGAGTTATTACTTTTTCAACTAAAATAAGTGTGTTTAAAGTCAAATCTGTGCCTGAAATTGGTCAAAATTGAAGCTTTTGAGTAAGCAAAACTGTGTAAAAATGAACATTATGGTCACTGTGAGGGTTTAAAAAGTGGTTATCCAACATGAGGCCCGATCCAATTGATATTTTGAATCATTTTTGGTACAGTCCAAAAAATGAACGTTATGATGAAAAACGATGACTCCGGACCTGTCGAGCGTTCCCAAAATGGTCAATATGGGTGAAATTTTAACATTTAATCTTTTGACTCTAAATGACTGATGGATGTGAGTTATTACTTTTTCAACTAAAATAAGTGTGTTTAAAGTCAAATCTGTGCCTGAAATTGGTCAAAATTGAAGCTTTTGAGTAAGCAAAACTCTGTAAAAATGACAATTATGGTCACTGTGAGGGTTTAAAAAGTGGTTATCCAACATGAGCCCGATCCAATTGATATTTTGAATCATTTTTGGTACAGTCCAAAAAATGAACGTTATGATGAAAAACGATGACTCCGGACCTGTCGAGCGTTCCCAAAATGGTCAATATGGGTGAAATTTTAACATTCAATCTTTTGACTCTAAATGACTGTTGAATGTGAGTTATTACTTTTTCAACTAAAATAAGTGTGTTTAAAGTCATATCTGTGCCTGAAATTGGTCAAAATTGAAGCTTTTGAGTAAGCAAAACTCTGTATAACTGGCATTTATGGTCACTGTGAGGGTTTAAAAAGTGGTTATCCAACATGAGGCACGATCCAATTGATATTTTGAATCATTTTTGGTACAGTCCAAAAAATCAACTTTATGATGAAAAACGATGACTCCGGACCTGTTGAACGTTCCCAAAATGGTCAATATGGATGAAATTGTAGCATTTAATCTTTTGACTCTAAATGACTGTTGAATGTGAGTTATTACTTTTTCAACTAAAATAAGTGTGTTTAAAGTCATATCTGTGCCTGAAATTGGTCAAAATTGAAGCTTTTGAGTAAGCAAAACTCTGTATAACTGGCAATTATGGTCACTGTGAGGGTTTAAAAAGTGGTTATCCAACATGAGGCACGATCCAATTGATATTTTGAATCATTTTTGGTACAGTCCAAAAAATCAACTTTATGATGAAAAACGATGACTCCGGACCTGTCGAACGTTCCCAAAATGGTCAATATGGATGAAATTGAAGCATTTAATCTTTTGACTCTGAATGATTGTTGGATGTGAATTATGACTTTTTCAACTAAAATAAGTGTGTTTAAAGTCATATCTGTGCCTGAAATTGGTCAAAATTGAAGCTTTTGAGTAAGCAAAACTCTGTATAACTGGCAATTATGGTCACTGTGAGGGTTTAAAAAGTGGTTATCCAACATGAGGCACGATCCAATTGACATTTTGAATTATTTTTGGTACAGTCCAAAAAACTCAATTGTCTGATGAAAAACGGTGACTCCGGACCTGTCAAACGTTCCCAAAAAGGTCAATATGGATGAAATTTTAACATTTAATCTTTTGACTCTAAATGACTGTTTGATGTGAATTATGACTTTTTCAACTAAAATAAGTGTGTTTAAAGTCATTTCTGTGCCTGAAATTGCTCAAAATTGAAGCTTTTGAGTAAGCAAAACTGGCAATTATGGTCACTGTGAGGGTTTAAAAAGTGGTTATCCAACATGAGGCACGATCCCATTGACATTTTTAATCATTTTTGGTACAGGCCCAAAAAAAAAATTTCTTATGAAAAACGATGACTCCGGACCTGTCGAACGTTCCCAAAATGGTCAATATGGATGAAATTTTAACATTTAATCTTTTGACTCTAAATGACTGTTGGATGTGAATAAAGACTTTTTCAACTAAAATAAGTGTGTTTAAAGTCATTTCTGTGCCTGAAATTGGTCAAAATTGAAGATTTTGAGTAAGCAAAACTCTGTAAAAATTGCAATTTTGGTCACTGTGAGGGTTTAAAAAGTGGTTATTCAACATGAGGCACGATCCAATTGACATTTTGAATGACATAATTTGTGGTACTGTTCAAAAAATCAATTTTCTGATCAAAAACGATGACTCTGGACCTGTCGAACGTTCCCAAAATGGACAATATGGATGAAATTGTAGCATTTAATTTTTTGACTCTGAATGATTGTTGGACGTGAAATATGACTTTTTCAACTAAAATAAGTGTGTTTAAAGTTATTTCTGTGCCTGAAATTGGTCAAAATTGAAGCTTCTGAGTAAGCAAAACTCTGTAAAAATGGCAATTTTGGTCACTGTGAGGGTGTAAAAATGTGGTTATCCAACATGAGGCACGATCCAACTGACATTTTGAATTATTTTTGGTACAGTCCAAAAAATCAATTTTCTGATGAAAAACGATGACTCCGGACCTGTCAAACGCTCCCAAAATTGTCAATATGGATGAAATTTTAACATTTAATCTTTTGACTCTAAATGACTGTTGGATGTGAATTATGAATTTTTCAACTAAAATAATTGTGTTTAAAGTAATTTCTCTGCCTGGAATTGGTCAAAATTTAAGATCTTGAGTAAGCAAAACTCCTTAAAAATGGCAATTTTGGTCACAGTGAGGGTTTAAAAAGTGGTTATCCAACGAGAGGCACGATCCAATTGACATTTTGAATCATTTTTGGTACAGTCCAAAAAAATCAGTTTTCTGATGAAAAACGATGACTCCGGACCTGTCAAACGCTCCCAAAATTGTCAATATGGATGAAATTTTAACATTTAATCTTTTGACTCTAAATGACTGTTGGATGTGAATTATGAATTTTTCAACTAAAATAATTGTGTTTAAAGTAATTTCTCTGCCTGAAATTGGTCAAAATTGAAGATCTTGAGTAAGCAAAACTCCTTAAAAATGGCAATTTTGGTCACTGTGAGGGTTTAAAAAGTGGTTATCCAACATGAGGCACGATCCAATTGACATTTTGAATCATTTTTGGTACAGTCCAAAAAATCAATTTTCTGATGAAAAACGATGACTCCGGACCTGTCGAACGTTCCCAAAATGGTCAATACGGATGAAATTTTAACATTTAATCTTTTGACTCTAAATGACTGATGGATGTGAGTTATTACTTTTTCAACTAAAATAAGTGTGTTTAAAGTCAAATCTGTGCCTGAAATTGGTCAAAATTGAAGCTTTTGAGTAAGCAAAATTCTGTAAAAATGACAATTATGGTCACTGTGAGGGTTTAAAAAGTGGTTATCCAACATGAGGCCCGATCCAATTGATATTTTGAATAATTTTTGGTACAGTCCAAAAAATGAACGTTATGATGAAAAACGATGACTCCGGACCTGTCGAGCGTTCCCAAAATGGTCAATATGAGTGAAATTTTAACATTTAATCTTTTGACTCTAAATGACTGTTGAATGTGAGTTATTACTTTTTCAACTAAAATAAGTGTGTTTAAAGTCATATCTGTGCCTGAAATTGGTCAAAATTGAAGCTTTTGAGTAAGCAAAACTCTGTATAACTGGCAATTATGGTCACTGTGAGGGTTTAAAAAGTGGTTATCCAACATGAGGCACGATCCAATTGATATTTTGAATCATTTTTGGTACAGTCCAAAAAATCAACTTTATGATGAAAAACGATAACTCCGGACCTGTCGAACGTTCCCAAAATGGTCAATATGGATGAAATTGAAGCATTTAATCTTTTGACTCTGAATGATTGTTGGATGTGAATTATGACTTTTTCAACTAAAATAAGTGTGTTTAAAGTTATTTCTGTGCCTGAAATTGGTCAAAATTGAAGCTTTTGAGTAAGCAAAACTCTGTAAAACTGGCAATTATGTTCACTGTGAGGGTTTAAAAAGTGGTTATCCAACATGAGGCACGATCCAATTGACATTTTGAATCATTTTTGGTACAGTCCAAAAAATCAGTTTTCTGATGAAAAACGATGACTCCGGACCTGTCGAACGTTCCCAAAATGGTCAATATGGATGAAATTTTAACATTTAATCTTTTGACTCTAAATGACTGTTGGATGTAAATAAAGACTTTTTCAACTAAAATAAGTGTGTTTAAAGTCATTTCTGTGCCTGAAATTGGTCAAAATTGAAGATTTTGAGTAAGCAAAACTCTGTAAAAATTGCAATTTTGGTCACTGTGAGTGTTTAAAAAGTGGTTATTCAACATGAGGCACGATCCAATTGACATTTTGAATAATTTTTGGTACAGTTCAAAAAATCAATTTTCTGATCAAAAACGATGACTCTGGACCTGTCGAACGTTCCCAAAATGGTCAATACGGATGAAATTTTAACATTTAATCTTTTGACTCTAAATGACTGATGGATGTGAGTTATTACTTTTTCAACTAAAATAAGTGTGTTTAAAGTCAAATCTGTGCCTGAAATTGGTCAAAATTGAAGCTTTTGAGTAAGCAAAACTGTGTAAAAATGGCAATTGTGGTCACTGTGAGGGTTTAAAAAGTGGTTATCCAACATGAGGCCCGATCCAATTGATATTTTGAATCATTTTTGGTACAGTCCAAAAAATGAACGTTATGATGAAAAACGATGACTCCGGACCTGTCAAACGCTCCCAAAATTGTCAATATGGATGAAATTTTAACATTTAATCTTTTGACTCTAAATGACTGTTGAATGTGAGTTATTACTTTTTCAACTAAAATAAGTGTGTTTAAAGTCATTTCTGTGCCTGAAATTGGTCAAAATTGAAGATTTTGAGTAAGCAAAACTCTGTAAAAATTGCAAATTTGGTCACTGTGAGGGTTTAAAAAGTGGTTATCCAACATGAGGCACGATCCAATTGACATTTTGAATCATTTTTGGTACAGTTCAAAAAATCAATTTTCTGATCAAAAACGATGACTCTGGACCTGTCGAACGTTCCCAAAATGGACAATATGGATGAAATTGAAGCATTTAATCTTTTGACTCTAAATGACTGATGGATGTGAGTTATTACTTTTTCAACTAAAATAAGTGTGTTTAAAGTCAAATCTGTGCCTGAAATTGGTCAAAATTGAAGCTTTTGAGTAAGCAAAATTCTGTAAAAATGGCAATTGTGGTCACTGTGAGGGTTTAAAAATGTGGTTATCCAACATGAGGCACGATCCAATTGACATTTTGAATTATTTTTGGTGCAGTCCAAAAAATCAATTTTCTGATGAAAAACGATGACTCCGGACCTGTCAAACGCTCCCAAAATTGTCAATATGGATGAAATTTTAACATTTAATCTTTTGACTCTAAATGACTGTTGGATGTGAATTATGAATTTTTCAACTAAAATAATTGCGTTTAAAGTAATTTCTCTGCCTGAAATTGGTCAAAATTGAAGATCTTGAGTAAGCAAAACTCCTTAAAAATGGCAATTTTGGTCACTGTGAGGGTTTCAAAAGTGGTTATTCAACATGAAGCACGATCCAATTGACATTTTGAATAATTTTTGGTACAGTTCGAAAAATCAATTTTCTGATCAAAAACGATGACTCTGGACCTGTCGAACGTTCCCAAAATGGACAATATGGATGAAATTGTAGCATTTAATCTTTTGACTCTGAATGATTGTTGGACGTGAAATATGACTTTTTCAACTAAAATAAGTGTGTTTAAAGTTATTTCTGTGCCTGAAATTGGTCAAAATTGAAGCTTCTGAGTAAGCAAAACTCTGTAAAAATGGCAATTTTGGTCACTGTGAGGGTTTAAAAATGTGGTTATCCAACATGAGGCACGATCCAATTGACATTTTGAATTATTTTTGGTACAGTCCAAAAAATCAATTTTCTGATGAAAAACGATGACTCCGGACCTGTCAAACGCTCCCAAAATTGGTAATATGGATGAAATTTTAACTATTAATCTTTTGACTCTAAATGACTGTTGGATGTGAGTTATTACTTTTTCAACTAAAATAAGTGTGTTTAAAGTCATATCTGTGCCTGAAATTGGTCAAAATTGAAACTTTTGAGTAAGCAAAACTCTGTATAACTGGCAATTATGGTCACTGTGAGGGTTTAAAAAGTGGTTATCCAACATGAGGCACGATCCAATTGATATTTTGAATCATTTTTGGTACAGTCCAAAAAATCAACTTTATGATGAAAAACGATGACTCCGGACCTGTCGAACGTTCCCAAAATGGTCAATATGGATGAAATTGAAGCATTTAATCTTTTGACTCTGAATGATTGTTGGATGTGAATTATGACTTTTTCAACTAAAATAAGTGTGTTTAAAGTTATTTCTGTGCCTGAAATTGGTCAAAATTGAAGCTTTTGAGTAAGCAAAACTCTGTAAAACTGGCAATTATGTTCACTGTGAGGGTTTAAAAAGTGGTTATCCAACATGAGGCACGATCCAATTGACATTTTGAATCACTTTTGGTACAGTCCAAAAAATCAGTTTTCTGATGAAAAACGATGACTCCGGACCTGTCGAACGTTCCCAAAATGGTCAATATGGATGAAATTTTAACATTTAATCTTTTGACTCTAAATGACTGTTGGATGTAAATAAAGACTTTTTCAACTAAAATAAGTGTGTTTAAAGTCATTTCTGTGCCTGAAATTGGTCAAAATTGAAGATTTTGAGTAAGCAAAACTCTGTAAAAATTGCAATTTTGGTCACTGTGAGGGTTTAAAAAGTGGTTATTCAACATGAGGCACGATCCAATTGACATTTTGAATAATTTTTTGGTACAGTTCAAAAAATCAATTTTCTGATCAAAAACGATGACTCTGGACCTTGCGTCCGTCCGCCACCCTAGAGTAGGAAGGACCGTCCGCATGGGCTGCGGCGGTCCCTCCGTGCAAATTAGGATGTGACCGCCACCCTGGCAGTCACATCCTGGATATTTAACATTGCGGCGGGTGCAGCTTCAAGCTGCACCCGCCGCAATGTTAAAAAAGCATACATTGCATATGTATGCAGCAAGCAGCAGGCACCTCGCGGTGCCTGCCGCTTGCTGCATACATATGCAGGGGGGTACCATAGGTACCCCCCATGTGCACCCCCCACCCCCCCTTCACTCAGGGGGCCCGCAACGGGCCCCGCAACGGGCCCCGCAGTGAAGCACCGTATGCTTTTACACGGCGGAATATCCGCCGTGTAAAAGCATTTCTTTCTGTGCATCCTAATATGGTGGACTGTGTCTGAGAGACACCGTCACCATATTACAGCTTTTCCGCCGCGGTTGTAAGCCAACCGCGGCGGAAAAGCTGCGGACGGAAACCAGGACCCACCAGCCATCCTAATGTGGCGGTGGGTCTTTGGTGGGTCCGCTGCGGTTTTTCCGCATCCTCCGGGCCAGCGGTGGCTTCCGCCGGCCCGGAGGATGCGGAAAAACCACAATCCTAATGAGCCCCTAAATCTTCTGACTCTAAATGACTGTTGGATGTGAATTATGAATTTTTCAACTAAAATAATTGTGTTTAAAGTAATTTCTCTGCCTGAAATTGGTCAAAATTGAAGATCTTGAGTGAGCAAAACTACTTAAAAATGGCAATTTTGGTCACTGTGAGGGTTTCAAAAGTGGTTATTCAACATGAGGCACGAACCAATTGACATTTTGAATCATTTTTGGTACAGTCCAAAAAAATCGATTTTCTGATGAAAAACGATGACTCCGGACCTGTCGAACGTTCCCAAAATGGTCAATACGGATGAAATTTTAACATTTAATCTTTTGACTCTAAATGACTGATGGATGTGAGTTATTACTTTTTCAACTAAAATAAGTGTGTTTAAAGTCAAATCTGTGCCTGAAATTGGTCAAAATTGAAGCTTTTGAGTAAGCAAAACTCTGTAAAAATGACAATTATGGTCACTGTGAGGGTTTAAAAAGTGGTTATTCAACATGAGGCACGATCCAATTGACATTTTGAATAACATAATTTTTGGTACTGTTCAAAAAATCAATTTTCTGATCAAAAACGATGACTCTGGACCTGTCGAACGTTCCCAAAATGGACAATATGGATGAAATTGTAGCATTTAATCTTTTGACTCTGAATGATTGTTGGACGTGAAATATGACTTTTTCAACTAAAATAAGTGTGTTTAAAGTTATTTCTGTGCCTGAAATTGGTCAAAATTGAAGCTTCTGAGTAAGCAAAACTCTGTAAAAATGGCAATTTTGGTCACTGTGAGGGTGTAAAAATGTGGTTATCCAACATGAGGCACGATCCAACTGACATTTTGAATTATTTTTGGTACAGTCCAAAAAATCAATTTTCTGATGAAAAACGATGACTCCGGACCTGTCAAACGCTCCCAAAATTGTCAATATGGATGAAATTTTAACATTTAATCTTTTGACTCTAAATGACTGTTGGATGTGAATTATGAATTTTTCAACTAAAATAATTGTGTTTAAAGTAATTTCTCTGCCTGGAATTGGTCAAAATTTAAGATCTTGAGTAAGCAAAACTCCTTAAAAATGGCAATTTTGGTCACAGTGAGGGTTTAAAAAGTGGTTATCCAACATGAGGCACGATCCAATTGACATTTTGAATCATTTTTGGTACAGTCCAAAAAAATCAGTTTTCTGATGAAAAACGATGACTCCGGACCTGTCAAACGCTCCCAAAATTGTCAATATGGATGAAATTTTAACATTTAATCTTTTGACTCTAAATGACTGTTGGATGTGAATTATGAATTTTTCAACTAAAATAATTGTGTTTAAAGTAATTTCTCTGCCTGAAATTGGTCAAAATTGAAGATCTTGAGTAAGCAAAACTCCTTAAAAATGGCAATTTTGGTCACTGTGAGGGTTTAAAAAGTGGTTATCCAACATGAGGCACGATCCAATTGACATTTTGAATCATTTTTGGTACAGTCCAAAAAATCAATTTTCTGATGAAAAACGATGACTCCGGACCTGTCGAACGTTCCCAAAATGGTCAATACGGATGAAATTTTAACATTTAATCTTTTGACTCTAAATGACTGATGGATGTGAGTTATTACTTTTTCAACTAAAATAAGTGTGTTTAAAGTCAAATCTGTGCCTGAAATTGGTCAAAATTGAAGCTTTTGAGTAAGCAAAATACTGTAAAAATGACAATTATGGTCACTGTGAGGGTTTAAAAAGTGGTTATCCAACATGAGGCCCGATCCAATTGATATTTTGAATAATTTTTGGTACAGTCCAAAAAATGAACGTTATGATGAAAAACGATGACTCCGGACCTGTCGAGCGTTCCCAAAATGGTCAATATGAGTGAAATTTTAACATTTAATCTTTTGACTCTAAATGACTGTTGAATGTGAGTTATTACTTTTTCAACTAAAATAAGTGTGTTTAAAGTCATATCTGTGCCTGAAATTGGTCAAAATTGAAGCTTTTGAGTAAGCAAAACTCTGTATAACTGGCAATTATGGTCACTGTGAGGGTTTAAAAAG
The DNA here is from genome assembly GCF_964261635.1 of Lissotriton helveticus. NCBI lineage: Eukaryota > Metazoa > Chordata > Amphibia > Caudata > Salamandridae > Lissotriton > Lissotriton helveticus. Next base: position 1,424,504,218 of record NC_136059.1, on the reverse strand, counting down.
TGGTTATCCAACATGAGGCACGATCCAATTGACATTTTGAATCATTTTTGGTACAGTCCAAAAAATCAGTTTTCTGATGAAAAACGATGACTCCGGACCTGTCGAACGTTCCCAAAATGGTCAATATGGATGAAATTTTAACATTTAATCTTTTGACTCTAAATGACTGTTGGATGTAAATAAAGACTTTTTCAACTAAAATAAGTGTGTTTAAAGTCATTTCTGTGCATGAAATTGGTCAAAATTGAAGATTTTGAGTAAGCAAAACTCTGTAAAAATTGCAATTTTGGTCACTGTGAGTGTTTAAAAAGGTGGTTATTCAACATGAGGCACGATCCAATTGACATTTTGAATAATTTTTGGTACAGTTCAAAAAATCAATTTTCTGATCAAAAACGATGACTCTGGACCTGTCGAACGTTCCCAAAATGGACAATATGGATGAAATTGTAGCATTTAATCTTTTGACTCTGAATGATTGTTGGACGTGAAATATGACTTTTTCAACTAAAATAAGTGTGTTTAAAGTTATTTCTGTGCCTGAAATTGGTCAAAATTGAAGCTTCTGAGTAAGCAAAACTCTGTAAAAATGGCAATTGTGGTCACTGTGAGGGTTTAAAAATGTGGTTATCCAACATGAGGCACGATCCAATTGACATTTTGAATTATTTTTGGTACAGTCCAAAAAATCAATTTTCTGATGAGAAACGATGACTCCGGACCTGTCAAACGCTCCCAAAATTGTCAATATGGATGAAATTTTAACATTTAATCTTTTGACTCTAAATGACTGTTGGATGTGAATTATGACTTTTTCAACTAAAATAATTGTGTTTAAAGTAATTTCTCTGCCTGAAATTGGTCAAAATTGAAAATTTTGAGTAAGCAAAACTCTATAAAAATGGCAATTTTGGTCACTGTGAGGGTTTAAAAATGTATTTATCCAACATGAGGCACGATCCAATTGACATTTTGAATTATTTTTGGTACAGTCCAAAAAATCAATTTTCTGATGAAAAACGATGACTCCGGACGTGTCAAACGGTCCCAAAATGGTCAATATGGATGAAATTTTAACATTTATTCTTTTGACTCTAAATGACTGTTGGATGTGAATTATGACTTTTTCAACTAAAATAATTGTGTTTAAAGTAATTTCTCTGCCTGAAATTGGTCAAAATTGAAGATTTTGAGTAAGCAAAACTCCTTAAAAATGGCAATTTTGGTCACTGTGAGGGTTTAAAAAGTGGTTATCCAACATGAGGCACGATCCAATTGATATTTTGAATTATTTTTGGTACAGTCCAAAAAATCAATTGTCTGATGAGAAACGATGACTCCGGAACTGCCAAACGTTCCCAAAATGGTCAATATGGATGAAATTTCAAAATTTAATCTTTTGACTCTAAATGACTGTTCAATGTGAATTATGACTTTTTCAACTAAAATAATTGTGTTTAAAGTCATTTCTGTGCCTGAAATTGGTCAATATTTAAGATTTTGAGTAAGCAAAACTCTGTAAAAATTGCAATTTTGGTCACTGTGAGAGTTTCAAAAGTGGTTATTCAACATGAGGCACGATCCAATTGACATTTTGAATCATTTTTGGTACAGTTCAAAAAATCAATTTTCTGATGAAAAAAGATGACTCTGGACCTGTCGAATGTTCCCAAAATGGACAATATGGATGAAATTGTAGCATTTAATCTTTTGACTCTGAATGATTGTTGGACATGAAATATGACTTTTTCAACTAAAATAAGTGTGTTTAAAGTTATTTCTGTGCCTGAAATTTGTCAAAATTGAAGCTTTTGAGTAAACAAAACTCTGTAAAAATGGCAATTTTGGTCACTGTGAGGGTTTAAAAATGTGGTTATCCAACATGATGCACGATCCAATTGACATTTTGAATTATTTTTGGTACAGTCCAAAAAATCAATTGTCTGATGAGAAACGATGACTCCGGGCCTGTCGAACGTTCCCAAAATGGTCAATATGGATGAAATTTTCACATTTAATCTTTTGACTCTAAATGACTGTTGGATGTGAGTTATTACTTTCTCAACAAAAATAAGTGTGTTTAAAGTCATTTCTGTGCCTGAAATTGGTCAAAATTGAAGATTTTGAGTAAGCAAAACTCTGTAAAAATTGCAATTTTGGTCACTGTGAGGGTTTAAAAAGTGGTTATCCAACATGAGGCACGATCCAATTGATATTTTGAATCGTTTTTGGTACAGTACAAAAAAATCAATTTTCTGATCAAAAACGATGACTCCGGACCTGTCGAACGTTCCCAAAAAGGTCAAAATGGATTAAATTGTAGCATTTAATCTTTTGACTCTGAATGATTGTTGGATGTGAATTATGACTTTTTCAACTAAAATAAATGTAAATGTAAATGTACAGGAATTTATATAGCGCAAATCACCGAGCGGTTTCTAAGCGCTTGCTTAGGGAACCCGTCCTGGTATTCCCCTGTGAGATAACCCCGGCAGGGTATCCGCAAGGTGAAAGCCAGGCATCCCGCCGCGAGGGGCCGTTGTGGAGATTAAGCAAGCTATTGCCCAGAGTCGCAGAGTGTGAACCCGTGAATTGAGTAGGCACCGCAGCGAGAATTGTCGAGTCCATGGGCATTTTAGGACTCAAGACCCCGCCGAGCCGGGAATTGAACCCTGGTCCCGGGCTGACCTCTGCTTCCAGGTCTGCCTCCTCTAACCAGTGAGCCACACTTCTCCGTGTGTTTAAAGTTTTTTCTGTGCCTGAAAATTGGTCAAAATTGAAGCTTTTGAGTAAGCAAAACTCTGTAAAACTGGCAATTATGGTCACTGTGAGGGTTTAAGAAGTGGTTATTCAACATGAGGCACGATCCAATTGACATTTTGAATCATTTTTGGTACAGTTCAAAAAATCAATTGTCTGATGAGAAACGATGACTCAGGACCTGCCAAACGTTCCCAAAATGGTCAATATGGATGAAATTTTAACATTTAACCTTTTGACTCTAAATGACTGTTCAATGTGAATTATGACTTTTTCAACTAAAATAATTGTGTTTAAAGTCATTTCTGTGCCTGAAATTGGTCAATATTTAAGATTTTGAGTAAGCAAAACTCTGTAAAAATTGCAATTTTGGTCACTGTGAGGGTTTAAAAAGTGGTTATCCAACATGAGGCACGATCCAATTGACATTTTGAATCACTTTTGGTACAGTCCAAAAAATCAGTTTTCTGATGAAAAACGATGACTCCGGACCTGTCGAACGTTCCCAAAATGGTCAATATGGATGAAATTTTAACATTTAATCTTTTGACTCTAAATGACTGTTGGATGTAAATAAAGACTTTTTCAACTAAAATAAGTGTGTTTAAAGTCATTTCTGTGCCTGAAATTGGTCAAAATTGAAGATTTTGAGTAAGCAAAACTCTGTAAAAATTGCAATTTTGGTCACTGTGAGGGTTTAAAAAGTGGTTATTCAACATGAGGCACGATCCAATTGACATTTTGAATAATTTTTTGGTACAGTTCAAAAAATCAATTTTCTGATCAAAAACGATGACTCTGGACCTTGCGTCCGTCCGCCACCCTAGAGTAGGAAGGACCGTCCGCATGGGCTGCGGCGGTCCCTCCGTGCAAATTAGGATGTGACCGCCACCCTGGCAGTCACATCCTGGATATTTAACATTGCGGCGGGTGCAGCTTCAAGCTGCACCCGCCGCAATGTTAAAAAAGCATACATTGCATATGTATGCAGCAAGCAGCAGGCACCTCGCGGTGCCTGCCGCTTGCTGCATACATATGCAGGGGGGTACCATAGGTACCCCCCATGTGCACCCCCCACCCCCCCTTCACTCAGGGGGCCCGCAACGGGCCCCGCAACGGGCCCCGCAGTGAAGCACCGTATGCTTTTACACGGCGGAATATCCGCCGTGTAAAAGCATTTCTTTCTGTGCATCCTAATATGGTGGACTGTGTCTGAGAGACACCGTCACCATATTACAGCTTTTCCGCCGCGGTTGTAAGCCAACCGCGGCGGAAAAGCTGCGGACGGAAACCAGGACCCACCAGCCATCCTAATGTGGCGGTGGGTCTTTGGTGGGTCCGCTGCGGTTTTTCCGCATCCTCCGGGCCAGCGGTGGCTTCCGCCGGCCCGGAGGATGCGGAAAAACCACAATCCTAATGAGCCCCTAAATCTTCTGACTCTAAATGACTGTTGGATGTGAATTATGAATTTTTCAACTAAAATAATTGTGTTTAAAGTAATTTCTCTGCCTGAAATTGGTCAAAATTGAAGATCTTGAGTGAGCAAAACTACTTAAAAATGGCAATTTTGGTCACTGTGAGGGTTTCAAAAGTGGTTATTCAACATGAGGCACGAACCAATTGACATTTTGAATCATTTTTGGTACAGTCCAAAAAAATCGATTTTCTGATGAAAAACGATGACTCCGGACCTGTCGAACGTTCCCAAAATGGTCAATACGGATGAAATTTTAACATTTAATCTTTTGACTCTAAATGACTGATGGATGTGAGTTATTACTTTTTCAACTAAAATAAGTGTGTTTAAAGTCAAATCTGTGCCTGAAATTGGTCAAAATTGAAGCTTTTGAGTAAGCAAAACTCTGTAAAAATGACAATTATGGTCACTGTGAGGGTTTAAAAAGTGGTTATTCAACATGAGGCACGATCCAATTGACATTTTGAATAACATAATTTTTGGTACTGTTCAAAAAATCAATTTTCTGATCAAAAACGATGACTCTGGACCTGTCGAACGTTCCCAAAATGGACAATATGGATGAAATTGTAGCATTTAATCTTTTGACTCTGAATGATTGTTGGACGTGAAATATGACTTTTTCAACTAAAATAAGTGTGTTTAAAGTTATTTCTGTGCCTGAAATTGGTCAAAATTGAAGCTTCTGAGTAAGCAAAACTCTGTAAAAATGGCAATTTTGGTCACTGTGAGGGTGTAAAAATGTGGTTATCCAACATGAGGCACGATCCAACTGACATTTTGAATTATTTTTGGTACAGTCCAAAAAATCAATTTTCTGATGAAAAACGATGACTCCGGACCTGTCAAACGCTCCCAAAATTGTCAATATGGATGAAATTTTAACATTTAATCTTTTGACTCTAAATGACTGTTGGATGTGAATTATGAATTTTTCAACTAAAATAATTGTGTTTAAAGTAATTTCTCTGCCTGGAATTGGTCAAAATTTAAGATCTTGAGTAAGCAAAACTCCTTAAAAATGGCAATTTTGGTCACAGTGAGGGTTTAAAAAGTGGTTATCCAACATGAGGCACGATCCAATTGACATTTTGAATCATTTTTGGTACAGTCCAAAAAAAACAGTTTTCTGATGAAAAACGATGACTCCGGACCTGTCAAACGCTCCCAAAATTGTCAATATGGATGAAATTTTAACATTTAATCTTTTGACTCTAAATGACTGTTGGATGTGAATTATGAATTTTTCAACTAAAATAATTGTGTTTAAAGTAATTTCTCTGCCTGAAATTGGTCAAAATTGAAGATCTTGAGTAAGCAAAACTCCTTAAAAATGGCAATTTTGGTCACTGTGAGGGTTTAAAAAGTGGTTATCCAACATGAGGCACGATCCAATTGACATTTTGAATCATTTTTGGTACAGTCCAAAAAATCAATTTTCTGATGAAAAACGATGACTCCGGACCTGTCGAACGTTCCCAAAATGGTCAATACGGATGAAATTTTAACATTTAATCTTTTGACTCTAAATGACTGATGGATGTGAGTTATTACTTTTTCAACTAAAATAAGTGTGTTTAAAGTCAAATCTGTGCCTGAAATTGGTCAAAATTGAAGCTTTTGAGTAAGCAAAATACTGTAAAAATGACAATTATGGTCACTGTGAGGGTTTAAAAAGTGGTTATCCAACATGAGGCCCGATCCAATTGATATTTTGAATAATTTTTGGTACAGTCCAAAAAATGAACGTTATGATGAAAAACGATGACTCCGGACCTGTCGAGCGTTCCCAAAATGGTCAATATGAGTGAAATTTTAACATTTAATCTTTTGACTCTAAATGACTGTTGAATGTGAGTTATTACTTTTTCAACTAAAATAAGTGTGTTTAAAGTCATATCTGTGCCTGAAATTGGTCAAAATTGAAGCTTTTGAGTAAGCAAAACTCTGTATAACTGGCAATTATGGTCACTGTGAGGGTTTAAAAAGTGGTTATCCAACATGAGGCACGATCCAATTGACATTTTGAATCATTTTTGGTACAGTCCAAAAAATCAGTTTTCTGATGAAAAACGATGACTCCGGACCTGTCGAACGTTCCCAAAATGGTCAATATGGATGAAATTTTAACATTTAATCTTTTGACTCTAAATGACTGTTGGATGTAAATAAAGACTTTTTCAACTAAAATAAGTGTGTTTAAAGTCATTTCTGTGCATGAAATTGGTCAAAATTGAAGATTTTGAGTAAGCAAAACTCTGTAAAAATTGCAATTTTGGTCACTGTGAGTGTTTAAAAAGGTGGTTATTCAACATGAGGCACGATCCAATTGACATTTTGAATAATTTTTGGTACAGTTCAAAAAATCAATTTTCTGATCAAAAACGATGACTCTGGACCTGTCGAACGTTCCCAAAATGGACAATATGGATGAAATTGTAGCATTTAATCTTTTGACTCTGAATGATTGTTGGACGTGAAATATGACTTTTTCAACTAAAATAAGTGTGTTTAAAGTTATTTCTGTGCCTGAAATTGGTCAAAATTGAAGCTTCTGAGTAAGCAAAACTCTGTAAAAATGGCAATTGTGGTCACTGTGAGGGTTTAAAAATGTGGTTATCCAACATGAGGCACGATCCAATTGACATTTTGAATTATTTTTGGTACAGTCCAAAAAATCAATTTTCTGATGAGAAACGATGACTCCGGACCTGTCAAACGCTCCCAAAATTGTCAATATGGATGAAATTTTAACATTTAATCTTTTGACTCTAAATGACTGTTGGATGTGAATTATGACTTTTTCAACTAAAATAATTGTGTTTAAAGTAATTTCTCTGCCTGAAATTGGTCAAAATTGAAAATTTTGAGTAAGCAAAACTCTATAAAAATGGCAATTTTGGTCACTGTGAGGGTTTAAAAATGTATTTATCCAACATGAGGCACGATCCAATTGACATTTTGAATTATTTTTGGTACAGTCCAAAAAATCAATTTTCTGATGAAAAACGATGACTCCGGACGTGTCAAACGGTCCCAAAATGGTCAATATGGATGAAATTTTAACATTTATTCTTTTGACTCTAAATGACTGTTGGATGTGAATTATGACTTTTTCAACTAAAATAATTGTGTTTAAAGTAATTTCTCTGCCTGAAATTGGTCAAAATTGAAGATTTTGAGTAAGCAAAACTCCTTAAAAATGGCAATTTTGGTCACTGTGAGGGTTTAAAAAGTGGTTATCCAACATGAGGCACGATCCAATTGATATTTTGAATTATTTTTGGTACAGTCCAAAAAATCAATTGTCTGATGAGAAACGATGACTCCGGAACTGCCAAACGTTCCCAAAATGGTCAATATGGATGAAATTTCAAAATTTAATCTTTTGACTCTAAATGACTGTTCAATGTGAATTATGACTTTTTCAACTAAAATAATTGTGTTTAAAGTCATTTCTGTGCCTGAAATTGGTCAATATTTAAGATTTTGAGTAAGCAAAACTCTGTAAAAATTGCAATTTTGGTCACTGTGAGAGTTTCAAAAGTGGTTATTCAACATGAGGCACGATCCAATTGACATTTTGAATCATTTTTGGTACAGTTCAAAAAATCAATTTTCTGATGAAAAAAGATGACTCTGGACCTGTCGAATGTTCCCAAAATGGACAATATGGATGAAATTGTAGCATTTAATCTTTTGACTCTGAATGATTGTTGGACATGAAATATGACTTTTTCAACTAAAATAAGTGTGTTTAAAGTTATTTCTGTGCCTGAAATTTGTCAAAATTGAAGCTTTTGAGTAAACAAAACTCTGTAAAAATGGCAATTTTGGTCACTGTGAGGGTTTAAAAATGTGGTTATCCAACATGATGCACGATCCAATTGACATTTTGAATTATTTTTGGTACAGTCCAAAAAATCAATTGTCTGATGAGAAACGATGACTCCGGGCCTGTCGAACGTTCCCAAAATGGTCAATATGGATGAAATTTTCACATTTAATCTTTTGACTCTAAATGACTGTTGGATGTGAGTTATTACTTTCTCAACAAAAATAAGTGTGTTTAAAGTCATTTCTGTGCCTGAAATTGGTCAAAATTGAAGATTTTGAGTAAGCAAAACTCTGTAAAAATTGCAATTTTGGTCACTGTGAGGGTTTAAAAAGTGGTTATCCAACATGAGGCACGATCCAATTGATATTTTGAATCGTTTTTGGTACAGTACAAAAAAATCAATTTTCTGATCAAAAACGATGACTCCGGACCTGTCGAACGTTCCCAAAAAGGTCAAAATGGATTAAATTGTAGCATTTAATCTTTTGACTCTGAATGATTGTTGGATGTGAATTATGACTTTTTCAACTAAAATAAATGTAAATGTAAATGTACAGGAATTTATATAGCGCAAATCACCGAGCGGTTTCTAAGCGCTTGCTTAGGGAACCCGTCCTGGTATTCCCCTGTGAGATAACCCCGGCAGGGTATCCGCAAGGTGAAAGCCAGGCATCCCGCCGCGAGGGGCCGTTGTGGAGATTAAGCAAGCTATTGCCCAGAGTCGCAGAGTGTGAACCCGTGAATTGAGTAGGCACCGCAGCGAGAATTGTCGAGTCCATGGGCATTTTAGGACTCAAGACCCCGCCGAGCCGGGAATTGAACCCTGGTCCCGGGCTGACCTCTGCTTCCAGGTCTGCCTCCTCTAACCAGTGAGCCACACTTCTCCGTGTGTTTAAAGTTTTTTCTGTGCCTGAAAATTGGTCAAAATTGAAGCTTTTGAGTAAGCAAAACTCTGTAAAACTGGCAATTATGGTCACTGTGAGGGTTTAAGAAGTGGTTATTCAACATGAGGCACGATCCAATTGACATTTTGAATCATTTTTGGTACAGTTCAAAAAATCAATTGTCTGATGAGAAACGATGACTCAGGACCTGCCAAACGTTCCCAAAATGGTCAATATGGATGAAATTTTAACATTTAACCTTTTGACTCTAAATGACTGTTCAATGTGAATTATGACTTTTTCAACTAAAATAATTGTGTTTAAAGTCATTTCTGTGCCTGAAATTGGTCAATATTTAAGATTTTGAGTAAGCAAAACTCTGTAAAAATTGCAATTTTGGTCACTGTGAGGGTTTAAAAAGTGGTTATCCAACATGAGGCACGATCCAATTGATATTTTGAATCATTTTTGGTACAGTACAAAAAATCCATTTTCTGATCAAAAACGATGACTCCGGACCTGTCGAACGTTCCCAAAATGGTCAAAATGGATTAAATTGTAGCATTTAATCTTTTGACTCTGAATGATTGTTGGATGTGAATTATGACTTTTTCAACTAAAATAAGTGTGTTTAAAGTTATTTCTGTGCCTGAAAATTGGTCAAAATTGAAGCTTTTGAGTAAGCAAAACTCTGTAAAAATGGCAATTTTGGTCACTGTGAGGGTTTAAAAATGTGGTAATCCAACATGATGCACGATCCAATTGACATTTTGAATTATTTTTGGTACAGTCCAAAAAATCAATTGTCTGATGAGAAACGATGACTCCGGACCTGCCAAACGTTCCCAAAATGGTCAATATGGATGAAATTTTAACATTTAACCTTTTGACTCTAAATGACTGTTTGATGTGAATTATGACTTTTTCAACTAAAATAATTGTGTTTAAAGTCATTTCTGTGCCTGAAATTGGTCAATATTTAAGATTTTGAGTAAGCAAAACTCTGTAAAAATGGCAATTTTGGTCACTGTGTTGGTTTCAAAAGTGGTTATTCAACATGAGGCACGATCCAATTGACATTTTGAATCATTTTTGGTACAGTCCAAAAAACTCAATTGTCTAATGAAAAACGGTGACTCCGGACCTGTCGAACGTTCCCAAAAAGGTCAATATGGATGAAATTTTAACATTTAATCTTTTGACTCTAAATGACTGTTTGATGTGAATTATGACTTTTTCAACTAAAATAAGTGTGTTTAAAGTCATTTCTGTGCCTGAAATTGCTCAAAATTGAAGCTTTTGAGTAGGCAAAACTCTGTAAAACTGGCAATTATGGTCACTGTGAGGGTTTAAGAAGTGGTTATTCAACATGAGGCACGATCCAATTGACATTTTGAATCATTTTTTGTACAGTTCAAAAAATTAATTTTCAGATCAAAAACGATGACTCTGGACCTGTCGAACGTTCCCAAAATGGACAATATGGATGAAATTGTAGTATTTAATCTTTTGACTCTGAATGATTGTTGGACGTGAAATATGACTTTTTCAACTAAAATAAGTGTGTTTAAAGTCATTTCTGTGCCTGAAAATTGGTCAAAATTGAAGATTTTGAGTAAGCAAAACTCTGTAAAAATTGCAATATTGGTCACTGTGAGGGTTTAAAAAGTGGTTATCCAACATGAGGCACGATCCAATTGATATTTTGAATCATTTTTGGTACAGTCAAAAAATCCATTTTCTGATCAAAAACGATGACTCCGGACCTGTCGAACGTTCCCAAAATGGTCAAAATGGATTAAATTGTAGCATTTAATCTTTTGACTCTGAATGATTGTTGGATGTGAATTATGACTTTTTCAACTAAAATAAGTGTGTTTAAAGTTATTTCTGTGCCTGAAAATTGGTCAAAATTGAAGCTTTTGAGTAAGTAAAACTCTGTAAAACTGGCAATTATGGTCACTGTGAGGGTTTAAGAAGTGGTTATTCAACATGAGGCACGATCCAATTGACATTTTTAATCATTTTTGGTACAGTTCAAATAATCCATTTTCTGATCAAAAACGATGACTCTGGACCTGTCGAACGTTCCCAAAATGGACTATATGGATGAAATTGTAGCATTTAATCTTTTGACTCTGAATGATTGTTGGACGTGAAATATGACTTTTTCAACTAAAATAAGTGTGTTTAAAGTTATTTCTGTGCCTGAAATTGGTGAAAATTGAAGCTTTTGAGTAAACAAAACTCTGTAAAAATGGCAATTTTTGTCACTGTAAGGGTTTAAAAATGTGGTTATCCAACATGAGGCACGATCCAATTGACATTTTGAATTATTTTTGGTACAGTCCAAAAAACTCAATTGTCTGATGAAAAACGGTGACTCCGGACCTGTCGAACGTTCCCAAAAAGATCAATATGGATGAAATTGTAACATTTAATCTTTTGACTCTAAATGACTGTTTGATGTGAATGATGACTTTTTCAACTAAAATAAGTGTGTTTAAAGTCATTTCTGTGCCTGAAATTGCTCAAAATTGAAGCTTTTGAGTAAGCAAAACTCTGTAAAACTGGCAATTATGGTCACTGTGAGGGTTTAAAAAGTGGTTATCCAACATGAGGCACGATCCCATTGACATTTTAAATCATTTTTGGTACAGGCCCAAAAATAAATTTTCTGATGAAAAACGATGACTGTCGAACGTTCCCAAAATGGTCAAAATGGATGAAATTCAAGCATTTAATCTTTTGACTCTGAATGATTGTTGGATGTGAATTATGACTTTTTCAACTAAAATAGGTGTGTTTAAAGTTATTTCTGTGCCTGAAATTGGTCAAAATTGTAGCTTTTGAGTAAGCAAAACGCTGTAAAACTGGCAATTATGGTCACTGTGAGGGTTTAAAAAGTAGTTATCCAACATGAGGCACGATCCAATTGACATTTTGAATCAGTTTTGGTACAGTCCAAAAAATCAGTTTTCTGATGAAAATCGATGACTCCGGGCCTGTCGAACGTTCCCAAAATGGTCAATATGGATGAAATTTTCACATTTAATCTTTTGACTCTAAATGACTGTTGGATGTGAGTTATTACTTTCTCAACTAAAATAAGTGTGTTTAAAGTCATTTCTGTGCCTGAAAATTGGTCAAAATTGAAGATTTTGAGTAAGCAAAACTCTGTAAAAATTGCAATATTGGTCACTGTGAGGGTTTAAAAAGTGGTTATCCAACATGAGGCACGATCCACTTGATATTTTGAATCATTTTTGGTACAGTACAAAAAATCCATTTTCTGATCAAAAACGATGACTCCGGACCTGTCGAACGTTCCCAAAATGGTCAAAATGGATTAAATTGTAGCATTTAATCTTTTGACTCTGAATGATTGTTGGATGTGAATTATGACTTTTTCAACTAAAATAAGTGTGTTTAAAGTTATTTCTGTGCCTGAAAATTGGTCAAAATTGAAGCTTTTGAGTAAGTAAAACTCTGTAAAACTGGCAATTATGGTCACTGTGAGGGTTTAAGAAGTGGTTATTCAACATGAGGCACGATCCAATTGACATTTTGAATCATTTTTGGTACAGTTCAAATAATCCATTTTCTGATCAAAAACGATGACTCTGGACCTGTCGAACGTTCCCAAAATGGACAATATGGATGAAATTGTAGCATTTAATCTTTTGACTCTGAATGATTGTTGGACGTGAAATATGACTTTTTCAACTAAAATAAGTGTGTTTAAAGTTATTTCTGTGCCTGAAATTGGTCAAAATTGAAGCTTTTGAGTAAGCAAAACTCTGTAAAACTGGCAATTATGGTCACTGTGAGGGTTTAAAAAGTGGTTATCCAACATGAGGTACGATCCAATTGACATTTTGGATCATTTTTGGTACAGTTCAAAAAATCAATTTTCTGATCAAAAACGAGGACTGTCGAAAGTTCCCAAAATGGTCAAAATGGATGAAATTGAAGCATTTAATCTTTTGACTCTGAATGATTGTTGGATGTGAATTATGACTTTTTCAACTAAAATAAGTGTGTTTAAAGTTATTTTTGTGCCTGAAATTGGTCAAAATTGAAGCTTTAGAGTAAGCAAAACTCTGTAAAACTGGCAATTATGGTCACTGTGAGGGTTTAAAAAGTGGTTATCCAACATGAGGCACGATCCCATTGACATTTTTAATCATTTTTGGTACAGGCCCAAAAATAAATTTTCTGATGAAAAACGATGACTGTCGAACGTTCCCAAAATGTTCAAAATGGATGAAATTCAAGCATTTAATCTTTTGACTCTGAATGATTGTTGGATGCGAATTATGACTTTTTCAACTAAAATAGGTGTGTTTAAAGTTATTTCTGTGCCTGAAATTGGTCAAAATTGTAGCTTTTGAGTAAGCAAAACGCTGTAAAACTGGCAATTATGGTCACTGTGAGGGTTTAAAAAGTAGTTATCCAACATGAGGCACGATCCAATTGACATTTTGAATCAGTTTTGGTACAGTCCAAAAAATCAGTTTTCTGATGAAAATCGATGACTCCGGGCCTGTCGAACGTTCCCAAAATGGTCAATATGGATGAAATTTTCACATTTAATCTTTTGACTCTAAATGACTGTTGGATGTGAGTTATTACTTTCTCAACTAAAATAAGTGTGTTTAAAGTCATTTCTGTGCCTGAAAATTGGTCAAAATTGAAGATTTTGAGTAAGCAAAACTCTGTAAAAATTGCAATATTGGTCACTGTGAGGGTTTAAAAAGTGGTTATCCAACATGAGGCACGATCCAATTGATATTTTGAATCATTTTTGGTACAGTACAAAAAATCCATTTTCTGATCAAAAACGATGACTCCGGACCTGTCGAACGTTCCCAAAATGGTCAAAATGGATTAAATTGTAGCATTTAATCTTTTGACTCTGAATGATTGTTGGATGTGAATTATGACTTTTTCAACTAAAATAAGTGTGTTTAAAGTTATTTCTGTGCCTGAAAATTGGTCAAAATTGAAGCTTTTGAGTCAGTAAAACTCTGTAAAACTGGCAATTATGGTCACTCTGAGGGTTTAAGAAGTGGTTATTCAACATGAGGCACGATCCAATTGACATTTTGAATCATTTTTGGTACAGTTCAAATAATCCATTTTCTGATCAAAAACGATGACTCTGGACCTGTCGAACGTTCCCAAAATGGACAATATGAATGAAATTGTAGCATTTAATCTTTTGACTCTGAATGATTGTTGGACGTGAAATATGACTTTTTCAACTAAAATAAGTGTGTTTAATGTTATTTCTGTGCCTGAAATTGGTCAAAATTGAAGCTTTTGAGTAAACAAAACTCTGTAAAAATGGCAATTTTTGTCACTGTAAGGGTTTAAAAATGTGGTTATCCAACATGAGGCACGATCCAATTGACATTTTGAATTATTTTTGGTACAGTCCAAAAAACTCAATTGTCTGATGAAAAACGGTGACTCCGGACCTGTCGAACGTTCCCAAAAAGATCAATATGGATGAAATTTTAACATTTAATCTTTTGACTTTAAATGACTGTTTGATGTGAATGATGACTTTTTCAACTAAAATAAGTGTGTTTAAAGTCATTTCTGTGCCTGAAATTGCTCAAAATTGAAGCTTTTGAGTAAGCAAAACTCTGTAAAACTGGCAATTATGGTCACTGTGAGGGTTTAAAAAGTGGTTATCCAACATGAGGCACGATCCAATTGATATTTTGAATCATTTTTGGTACAGTACAAAAAATCCATTTTCTGATCAAAAACGATGACTCCGGACCTGTCGAACGTTCCCAAAATGGTCAAAATGGATTAAATTGTAGCATTTAATCTTTTGACTCTGAATGATTGTTGGATGTGAATTATGACTTTTTCAACTAAAATAAGTGTGTTTAAAGTTATTTCTGTGCCTGAAAATTGGTCAAAATTGAAGCTTTTGAGTAAGTAAAACTCTGTAAAACTGGCAATTATGGTCACTGTGAGGGTTTAAGAAGTGGTTATTCAACATGAGGCACGATCCAATTGACATTTTGAATCATTTTTGGTACAGTTCAAATAATCCATTTTCTGATCAAAAACGATGACTCTGGACCTGTCGAACGTTCCCAAAATGGACAATATGGATGAAATTGTAGCATTTCATCTTTTGACTCTGAATGATTGTTGGACGTGAAATATGACTTTTTCAACTAAAATAAGTGTGTTTAAAGTTATTTCTGTGCCTGAAATTGGTCAAAATTGAAGCTTTTGAGTAAGCAAAACTCTGTAAAACTGGCAATTATGGTCACTGTGAGGGTTTAAAAAGTGGTTATCCAACATGAGGCACGATCCAATTGACATTTTGGATCATTTTTGGTACAGTTCAAAAAATCAATTTTCTGATCAAAAACGAGGACTGTCGAACGTTCCCAAAATGGTCAAAATGGATGAAATTCAAGCATTTAATCTTTTGACTCTGAATGATTGTTGGATGTGAATTATGACTTTTTCAACTAAAATAAGTGTGTTTAAAGTTATTTTTGTGCCTGAAATTGGTCAAAATTGAAGCTTTAGAGTAAGCAAAACGCTGTAAAACTGGCAATTATGGTCACTCTGAGGGTTTAAAAAGTGGTTATCCAACATGAGGCACGATCCAATTGACATTTTGAATCATTTTTGGTACAGTCCAAAAAATCAGTTTTCTGATGAAAAACGATGACTCCAGGCCTGTCGAACATTCCCAAAATGGTCAATATGGATGACATTTTCACATTTAATCTTTTGACTCTAAATGACTGTTGGATGTGAATTATGACTTTTTCAACAAAAATAAGTGTGTTTAAAGTCATTTCTGTGCCTGAAATTGCTCAAAATTGAACCTTTTGAGTAAGCAAAACTCTGTAAAAATTGCAATTTTGGTCACTGTGAGGGTTTAAAAAGTGGTTATTCAACATGAGGCACGATCCAATTGACATTTTTAATCATTTTTGGTACAGGCTAAAAAATCAATTTTCTGATCAAAAACGATGACTCCGGGCCTGTCGAACGTTCCCAAAATGGTCAATATGGATGAAATTTTCACATTTAATCTTTTGACTCTAAATGACTGTTGGATGTGAGTCATTACTTTTTCAACTAAAATAAGTGTGTTTAAAGTCATATCTGTGCCTGAAATTGGTCAAAATTGAAGCTTCTGAGTAAGCAAAACTCTATAAAAATGGCAATTTTGGTCACTGTGAGGGTTTAAAAATGTATTTATCCAACATGAGGCACGATCCAATTGACATTTTGAATTATTTTTGGTACAGTCCAAAAAATCAAGTTTCTGATGAAAAACGATGACTCCGGACCTGTCAAACGCTCCCAAAATGGTCAATATGGATGAAATTTTAACATTTATTCTTTTGACTCTAAATGACTGTTGGATGTGAATTATGACTTTTTCAACTAAAATAATTGTGTTTAAAGTAATTTCTGGGCCTGAAATTGGTCAATATTTAAGATTTTGAGTAAGCAAAACTCTGTAAAAATTGCAATTTTGGTCACTGTGTTGGTTTCAAAAGTCGTTATTCAACATGAGGCACGATCCAATTGACATTTTGAATCATTTTTCGTACAGTCCAAAAAACTCAATTGTCTGATGAAAAACGGTGACTCCAGACCTGTCGAACGTTCCCAAAAAGGTCAAAATGGATGAAATTGAAGAATTTAATCTTTTGACTCTGAATGATTGTTGGATGTGAATTATGACTTTTTCAACTAAAATAAGTGTGTTTAAAGTTATTTCTGTGCCTGAAATTGGTCAAAATTGAAGCTTTTGAGTAAGCAAAACTCTGTAAAACTGGCAATTATGGTCACTGTGAGGGTTTAAAAAGTGGTTATCCAACATGAGGCGCGATCCAATTGACATTTTGAATCATTTTTGGTACAGTTCAAAAAATCAATTTTCTGACCAAAAACGAGGACTGTCGAACGTTCCCAAAATGGTCAAAATGGATGAAATTGAAGCATTTAATCTTTTGACTCTGAATGATTGTTGGATGTGAATTATGACTTTTTCAACTAAAATAAGTGTGTTTAAAGTTATTTCTGTGCCTGAAATTGGTCAAAATTGAAGCTTTTGAGTAAGCAAAACTCTGTAAAACTGGCAATTATGGTCACTGTGAGGGTTTAAAAAGTGGTTATCCAACATGAGGCACGATCCAATTGACATTTTGAATCAGTTTTGGTACAGTCCAAAAAATTAGTTTTCTGATGAAAATCGATGACTCCGGGCCTGTCGAACGTTCCCAAAATGGTCAATATGGATGAAATTTTCACATTTAATCTTTTGACTCTAAATGACTGTTGGATGTGAGTTATTACTTTCTCAACTAAAATAAGTGTGTTTAAAGTCATTTCTGTGCCTGAAAATTGGTCAAAATTGAAGATTTTGAGTAAGTAAAACTCTGTAAAACTGGCAATTATGGTCACTGTGAGGGTTTAAGAAGTGGTTATTCAACATGAGGCACGATCCAATTGACATTTTGAATCATTTTTGGTACAGTTCAAATAATCCATTTTCTGATCAAAAACGATGACTCTGGACCTGTCGAACGTTCCCAAAATGGACAATATGGATGAAATTGTAGCATTTAATCTTTTTTTTTTTTTTTTTAAGTTTGAAGTTTATTGAAATAAAAAGAAGCAAAGACAGAAAATGAAGAAACAATCAAGAGTTATAAGAAACATAAATCATTCTTACATCTTGGCGTAAAATAGTGAAGGTAAACTTATGCATAAACAAATAAAATAAGCAATGAATGTAAGGAATATAGGGAGATGAGGAAACATTTTAAATTATAAAAGTATATAAATAATATGCTAAAACAATAGATGTATTGGAGAACATAATATCAACTAGAAAAATGCATTCATGGTGGTTTACAAACTTCAACAATACGTATCGGAGATGAGGGAGGAGGCCTAGCAACTTTGGATAAATATTCAGTGAGGGGAAGCCATAAAAGATCACGTTTGATTGCTAAGGAAATGGGAGAAACAAAATTAGTGTCAAGTCTGTGATTAAAGCAAACTGCGTTCCACCAAGCAGTAAAAGAGACATCATTAGCTTGTTTCCAGTGTGATGTAATATGGTGAAAAGCAATAGCTATAAAGAGATCAAGTAATTTTTGTTTGTGATGGGATTCTGCAAAAACAGGAGAGAGGGAACCTAAGAAAACATGTGTAATGGAAAAAGAAACTGTAAAGTTGAAAATCTTTTGCAATTGAGACCAAACTAAGTGCCAGAACCGTAAAATATGAGGACATTCGAATAACATGTGTTTCAGATCAGCCAGGGGGGATTGGCATGTCCAACAAGTAGATGGAGTGTCTGGGGAGAAGGATGACAGAATTAATGGAGTGAATAGTGTACGATTATAAATAAAGAATAAAGTTTGTGTAGTATTTGCAGCTCTGGATGTATTGTGAATCTTAGACCAAATTTTTTCCCATAAAATGAGGGACCATGTGTGAGATAAATCTTTTTCCCAAGCCAACTCAACTTTAGATTTTGTACGGTCAGTAGAGGACTGTAGGGATTTATAAATAAAAGAAGCAGAAAGAGATTGGTCGATAGCATTAGAAATCGAAAGATGTGTGATAGGGATAGAGTTGGAGGTCGGGAGCGATGAAAGATATTGAGTAAGGGATGGAAGTAGTGATAAATACTGTTTACGGGATGAGGAAGGTAGCGAGAATTGTGTTTGGAGATCCTGAAAAGGAAGAGGTTGATTGTCTGAGAGAAGTTGTGAGATCCATTTTAGACCCAGGGAATGCCAGGTTTTCCAATATAAGGATCGGTTACGGATTTTGAGAAGTTTATTATGCCAGATAGGTTGGGTGTGGGTGGAGGAGGCAGATGGGTAAGAGGATAATAAATATGGACGAAGAAGAGAGCAAGAGTGAGAGATGATAGGAGAGCATAGGGATGATACCTTAGAGGAAAAGGAAAGAACTTCTTCGAATTCATAAGGATGAAGTAGAGAAGATTCTAATGAGAGCCATAGGGGGGGAATGTGAGGAAGATCAGAAGAGATCCACCTCATGGCTTGTTTTAAAGAAAATGCGTTGTGATATGATTTAAAGTGAGGGAATTTGACGCCACCAAGGGATTTATCTTTTTTCAAGGAAGAAAGAGCTATCCGAGATTTTTTGCCTTTCCACAAAAATTTTAAAAGAAGGGAGTCTATAGACTTGAAATAATGATCTGGTATACGAATGGGAATCATGGAAACAGAATAGAGAACTAAGGGCGCTAGCATCATTTTGATGGAGTCCAATCGACCCCACCAAGAAAGGAAGAGAGGGTTCCAACGATTTATCGATGCAGTGATTTTAGTAGAGAGAGATTCGAAATTAAATTTAAGAGTGTCCGGAATACGGGGAGCAAACCAGATACCTAGATACTTAATCTTCGTGGGTTGCCAGGAAAAGCCAGAGGAATCAAAGAGATGTTTTTGACATAAGGGGTTTAAGGGTAGAATTTCGCATTTGTCGGTGTTGAGGCGATAACCTGAAACAGTGGAAAAAGAAGAAACTTGATGGAGAAAGGAAGGGAGAGTTGTTTGAGGATTTGAACAATAAAATAAGATATCATCAGCGTATACCGATAATTTAGCTTGTTTTTGAGGACCATATTGAAAACCAGTAATTGTTTCATCGAGTCTGACTTTAGTTAAAAAGGGTTCTAAGGCTATAATAAACAGAAGAGGGGATAGGGGGCATCCTTGACGTACCCCTCTTTGAAGAGGAAAGTAGTCGGAAATCATACCATTTGCAAAGATTGAAGCGTGAGGACTAGAATATAGTAAGGATATTAGAGATATAAATTTAGGGGGAAAACCAAACCATCGAAGAGCTTGAAACATAAAATCCCACCCTATTCTATCGAATGCTTTTTCAGCATCTAGGGAAATAGCAGCGAGGGGGATAGAGAGGGAGGGAGCTTTGCTCAAAATATTAAAGAAGACACGAGAGTTGTCTGATGATAGGCGACCTTTAACGAATCCAGACTGTTCAGGGCCTATAAGTTCTGGCAATAAGGGATCTAATCGGAGAGCTATAATTTTGGCGAAGATTTTATAATCAGTGTTTACTAGTGATATAGGGCGATAATTTTTACATAGAGTATGATCTTTATCTGGTTTAGGTATTAAACAAATTAATGCTTCTTGGAAAGTTCCTTGAGAGGAGCCGGAAGCCGCAAAGGATTGGAATAACAAATGCAATTTTGGGAGAAGAAGGGAGGAAAAGTGATTGTAGAACTCAATGGTAAAACCATCGGGCCCTGGTGCTTTACCTCGACGAAGAATAGAGATTGCATGAGAGATTTCCGAAGGGGTAATGTCCAAATCTAAGGAATGGAAGTCAAGGTGAGAGGATTCTGGAGGGGGGATGTCTTGAAAGTATGTAAGAAGATCATTAGGGTCAGGAATAGATTCGGGAGTGTAGAGACTTTGGTAGAAGGAAACGAATTGAGCTAATATGTCTTTGTCTTTAAAGAAAGAAACACCAGCTGGGCCTTGTAGGGATTACATTTTTGTTCTTTCTTTTCGTATTTTGAGATAATTGGCCAGAAGTTTGCCCATTTTGTTCTGTCCACCGTAATAGCGGGAATTACATTTTAGAAGAGAGTTTGAAGCGGCGTTGGTGGTATATTTATTAAAATCAAATTTGGCAGAAATTAGTTCGCGAAGAGAAGACTCAGATTTTGAATTATAGTAAGCATATTCCAATTTCTTAATTTTATCTAAGAGTTGAGTTGACTTAGAGATAGATTGTTTTTTCTTTTGTGAAACGAAATTAATGATAAATCCTCGTGCAGCTGCTTTAAAGGAGTCCCATATCATGACAAAGGAAGAGTCTGGAAGATGGTTAAGTGTAAAAAATTCAGTAGAAAAATTTGTAAATTGAGTGCAAAAATTAGAATCAAGGAGTAGAGAGTTATTAAATCTCCAGCGGCCTGAATGAGGGGAGTAGGGGATAAGGTCAATGTCCACAAAGACGGGAGCGTGATCTGAAGCATTTAATCTTTTGACTCTGAATGATTGTTGGACGTGAAATATGACTTTTTCAACTAAAATAAGTGTGTTTAAAGTTATTTCTGTGCCTGAAATTGGTCAAAATTGAAGCTTTTGAGTAAGCAAAACTCTGTAAAACTGGCAATTATGGTCACTGTGAGGGTTTAAAAAGTGGTTATCCAACATGAGGCACGATCCAATTGACATTTTGGATCATTTTTGGTACAGTTCAAAAAATCAATTTTCTGATCAAAAACGAGGACTGTCGAAAGTTCCCAAAATAGGTCAAAATGGATGAAATTGAAGCATTTAATCTTTTGACTCTGAATGATTGTTGGATGTGAATTATGACTTTTTCAACTAAAATAAGTGTGTTTAAAGTTATTTTTGTGCCTGAAATTGGTCAAAATTGAAGCTTTAGAGTAAGCAAAACTCTGTAAAACTGGCAATTATGGTCACTGTGAGGGTTTAAAAAGTGGTTATCCAACATGAGGCACGATCCCATTGACATTTTTAATCATTTTTGGTACAGGCCCAAAAATAAATTTTCTGATGAAAAACGATGACTGTCGAACGTTCCCAAAATGGTCAAAATGGATGAAATTCAAGCATTTAATCTTTTGACTCTGAATGATTGTTGGATGTGAATTATGACTTTTTCAACTAAAATAGGTGTGTTTAAAGTTATTTCTGTGCCTGAAATTGGTCAAAATTTAAGCTTTTGAGTAAGCAAAACGCTGTAAAACTGGCAATTATGGTCACTGTGAGGGTTTAAAAAGTGGTTATCCAACATGAGGCACGATCCAATTGACATTTTGAATCAGTTTTGGTACAGTCCAAAAAATCAGTTTTCTGATGAAAATCGATGACTCCGGGCCTGTCGAACGTTCCCAAAATGGTCAATATGGATGAAATTTTCACATTTAATCTTTTGACTCTAAATGACTGTTGGATGTGAGTTATTACTTTCTCAACTAAAATAAGTGTGTTTAAAGTCATTTCTGTGCCTGAAAATTGGTCAAAATTGAAGATTTTGAGTAAGCAAAACTCTGTAAAAATTGCAATATTGGTCACTGTGAGGGTTTAAAAAGTGGTTATTCAACATGAGGCACGATCCAATTGACATTTTGAATCATTTTTGGTACAGTTCAAATAATCCATTTTCTGATCAAAAACGATGACTCTGGACCTGTCGAACGTTCCCAAAATGGACAATGTGGATGAAATTGTAGCATTTAATCTTTTGACTCTGAATGATTGTTGGACGTGAAATATGACTTTTTCAACTAAAATAAGTGTGTTTAAAGTTATTTCTGTGCCTGAAATTGGTCAAAATTGAAGCTTTTGAGTAAGCAAAACTCTGTAAAACTGGCAATTATGGTCACTGTGAGGGTTTAAAAAGTGGTTATCCAACATGAAGCACGATCCAATTGACATTTTGGATCATTTTTGGTACAGTTCAAAAAATCAATTTTCTGATCAAAAACGAGGACTGTCGAAAGTTCCCAAAATGGTCAAAATGGATGAAATTGAAGCATTTAATCTTTTGACTCTGAATGATTGTTGGATGTGAATTATGACTTTTTCAACTAAAATAAGTGTGTTTAAAGTTATTTTTGTGCCTGAAATTGGTCAAAGTTGAAGCTTTAGAGTAAGCAAAACTCTGTAAAACTGGCAATTATGGTCACTCTGAGGGTTTAAAAAGTGGTTATCCAACATGAGGCACGATCCAATTGACATTTTGAATCATTTTTGGTACAGTCCAAAAAATCAGTTTTCTGATGAAAACGATGACTCCAGGCCTGTCGAACATTCCCAAAATGGTCAATATGGATGACATTTTCACATTTAATCTTTTGACTCTAAATGACTGTTGGATGTGAATTATGACTTTTTCAACACAAATAAGTGTGTTTAAAGTAATTTCTGTGCCTGAAATTGCTCAAAATTGAACCTTTTGAGTAAGCAAAACTCTGTAAAAATTGCAATTTTGGTCACTGTGAGGGTTTAAAAAGTGGTTATTCAACATGAGGCACGATCCAATTGACATTTTTAATCATTTTTGGTACAGGCTAAAAAATCAATTTTCTGATCAAAAACGATGACTCCGGGCTTGTCGAACGTTCCCAAAATGGTCAATATGGATGAAATTTTCACATTTAATCTTTTGACTCTAAATGACTGTTGGATGTGAGTCATTACTTTTTCAACTAAAATAAGTGTGTTTAAAGTCATATCTGTGCCTGAAATTGGTCAAAATTGAAGCTTCTGAGTAAGCAAAACTCTATAAAAATGGCAATTTTGGTCACTGTGAGGGTTTAAAAATGTATTTATCCAACATGAGGCACGATCCAATTGACATTTTGAATTATTTTTGGTACAGTCCAAAAAATCAATTTTCTGATGAAAAACGATGACTCCGGACCTGTCAAACGCTCCCAAAATGGTCAATATGGATGAAATTTTAACATTTATTCTTTTGACTCTAAATGACTGTTGGATGTGAATTATGACTTTTTCAACTAAAATAATTGTGTTTAAAGTAATTTCTGTGCCTGAAATTGGTCAATATTTAAGATTTTGAGTAAGCAAAACTCTGTAAAAATTGCAATTTTGGTCACTGTGTTGGTTTCAAAAGTGGTTATTCAACATGAGGCACGATCCAATTGACATTTTGAATCATTTTTCGTACAGTCCAAAAAACTCAATTGTCTGATGAAAAACGGTGACTCCAGACCTGTCGAACGTTCCCAAAAAGGTCAAAATGGATGAAATTGAAGAATTTAATCTTTTGACTCTGAATGATTGTTGGATGTGAATTATGACTTTTTCAACTAAAATAAGTGTGTTTAAAGTTATTTCTGTGCCTGAAATTGGTCAAAATTGAAGCTTTTGAGTAAGCAAAACTCTGTAAAACTGGCAATTATGGTCACTGTGAGGGTTTAAAAAGTGGTTATCCAACATGAGGCGCGATCCAATTGACATTTTGAATCATTTTTGGTACAGTTCAAAAAATCAATTTTCTGATCAAAAACGAGGACTGTCGAACGTTCCCAAAATGGTCAAAATGGATGAAATTGAAGCATTTAATCTTTTGACTCTGAATGATTGTTGGATGTGAATTATGACTTTTTCAACTAAAATAAGTGTGTTTAAAGTTATTTCTGTGCCTGAAATTGGTCAAAATTGAAGCTTTTGAGTAAGCAAAACGCTGTAAAACTGGCAATTATGGTCACTGTGAGGGTTTAAAAAGTGGTTATCCAACATGAGGCACGATCCAATTGACATTTTGAATCAGTTTTGGTACAGTCCAAAAAATCAGTTTTCTGATGAAAATCGATGACTCCGGGCCTGTCGAACGTTCCCAAAATGGTCAATATGGATGAAATTTTCACATTTAATCTTTTGACTCTAAATGACTGTTGGATGTGAGTTATTACTTTCTCAACTAAAATAAGTGTGTTTAAAGTCATTTCTGTGTTTGAAAATTGGTCAAAATTGAAGATTTTGAGTAAGCAAAACTCTGTAAAAATTGCAATATTGGTCACTGTGAGGGTTTAAAAAGTGGTTATCCAACATGAGGCACGATCCAATTGATATTTTGAATCATTTTTGGTACAGTACAAAAAATCCATTTTCTGATCAAAAACGATGACTCCGGACCTGTCGAACGTTCCCAAAATGGTCAAAATGGATTAAATTGTAGCATTTAATCTTTTGACTCTGAATGATTGTTGGATGTGAATTATGACTTTTTCAACTAAATAAGTGTGTTTAAAGTTATTTCTGTGCCTGAAAATTGGTCAAAATTGAAGCTTTTGAGTAAGCAAAACTCTGTAAAAATGGCAATTTTGGTCACTGTGAGGGTTTAAAAATGTGGTTATGCAACATGATGCACGATCCAATTGACATTTTGAATTATTTTTGGTACAGTCCAAAAAATCAATTGTCTGATGAGAAACGATGACTCCGGACCTGCCAAACGTTCCCAAAATGGTCAATATGGATGACATTTTAACATTTAACCTTTTGACTCTAAATGACTGTTCGATGTGAATTATGACTTTTTCAACTAAAATAAGTGTGTTTAAAGTCATTTCTGTGGCTGAAATTGCTCAAAATTGAAGCTTTTGAGTAAGTAAAACTCTGTAAAACTGGCAATTATGGTCACTGTGAGGGTTTAAGAAGTGGTTATTCAACATGAGGCACGATCCAATTGACATTTTGAATCATTTTTGGTACAGTTCAAATAATCCATTTTCTGATCAAAAACGATGACTCTGGACCTGTCGAACGTTCCCAAAATGGACAATATGGATGAAATTGTAGCATTTAATCTTTTGACTCTGAATGATTGTTGGACGTGAAATATGACTTTTTCAACTAAAATAAGTGTGTTTAAAGTTATTTCTGTGCCTGAAATTGGTCAAAATTGAAGCTTTTGAGTAAGCAAAACTCTGTAAAACTGGCAATTATGGTCACTGTGAGGGTTTAAAAAGTGGTTATCCAACATGAGGCACGATCCAATTGACATTTTGGATCATTTTTGGTACAGTTCAAAAAATCAATTTTCTGATCAAAAACGAGGACTGTCGAAAGTTCCCAAAATGGTCAAAATGGATGAAATTGAAGCATTTAATCTTTTGACTCTAAATGATTGTTGGATGTGAATTATGACTTTTTCAACTAAAATAAGTGTGTTTAAAGTTATTTTTGTGCCTGAAATTGGTCAAAATTGAAGCTTTAGAGTAAGCAAAACTCTGTAAAACTGGCAATTATGGTCACTCTGAGGGTTTAAAAAGTGGTTATCCAACATGAGGCACGATCCAATTGACATTTTGAATCATTTTTGGTACAGTCCAAAAAATCAGTTTTCTGATGAAAAACGATGACTCCAGGCCTGTCGAACATTCCCAAAATGGTCAATATGGATGACATTTTCACATTTTATCTTTTGACTCTAAATGACTGTTGGATGTGAATTATGACTTTTTCAACAAAAATAAGTGTGTTTAAAGTCATTTCTGTGCCTGAAATTGCTCAAAATTGAACCTTTTGAGTAAGCAAAACTCTGTAAAAATTGCAATTTTGGTCACTGTGAGGGTTTAAAAAGTGGTTATTCAACATGAGGCACGATCCAATTGACATTTTTAATCATTTTTGGTACAGGCTAAAAAATCCATTTTCTGATCAAAAACGATGACTCCGGGCCTGTCGAACGTTCCCAAAATGGTCAATATGGATGAAATTTTCACATTTAATCTTTTGACTCTAAATGACTGTTGGATGTGAGTCATTACTTTTTCAACTAAAATAAGTGTGTTTAAAGTCATATCTGTGCCTGAAATTGGTCAAAATTGAAGCTTCTGAGTAAGCAAAACTCTATAAAAATGGCAATTTTGGTCACTGTGAGGGTTTAAAAATGTATTTATCCAACATGAGGCACGATCCAATTGACATTTTGAATTATTTTTGGTACAGTCCAAAAAATCAATTTTCTGATGAAAAACGATGACTCCGGACCTGTCAAACGCTCCCAAAATGGTCAATATGGATGAAATTTTAACATTTATTCTTTTGACTCTAAATGACTGTTGGATGTGAATTATGACTTTTTCAACTAAAATAATTGTGTTTAAAGTAATTTCTGTGCCTGAAATTGGTCAATATTTAAGATTTTGAGTAAGCAAAACTCTGTAAAAATTGCAATTTTGGTCACTGTGTTGGTTTCAAAAGTGGTTATTCAACATGAGGCACGATCCAATTGACATTTTGAATCATTTTTGGTACAGTCCAAAAAACTCAATTGTCTGATGAAAAACGGTGACTCCAGACCTGTCGAACGTTCCCAAAAAGGTCAAAATGGATGAAATTGAAGAATTTAATCTTTTGACTCTGAATAATTGTTGGATGTGAATTATGACTTTTTCAACTAAAATAAGTGTGTTTAAAGTCATTTCTGTGCCTGAAATTGCTCAAAATTGAAGATTTTGAGTAAGCAAAACTCTGTAAAAATGGCAATTTTGGTCACTGTGATGGTTTAAAAATGTGGTTATCCAACATGAGGCACGATCCAATTGACATTTTGATTTATTTTTGGTACAGTCCAAAAAATCAATTTTCTGATGAAAAACGATGACTCCGGACCTGTCAAACGCTCCCAAAATGGTCAATATGGATGAAATTTTAACATTTAATCTTTTGACTCTAAATGTCTGTTGGATGTGAATTATGACTTTTTCAACTAAAATAAGTGTGTTTAAAGTTATTTCTGTGCCTGAAATTGGTCAAAATTGAAGCTTTTGAGTAAGCAAAACTCTGTAAAACTGGCAATTATGGTCACTGTGAGGGTTTAAAAAGTGGTTATCCAACATGAGGCACGATCCAATTGACATTTTGAATTATTTTTGGTACAGTCCAAAAAATCAATTTTATGATGAAAAACGATGACTCCGGACCCGCCAAACGTTCCCAAAATGGTCAATATGGATGAAATTTTAACATTTAATCTTTTCACTCTAAATGACTGTTCAATGTGAATTATGACTTTTTCAACTAAAATAATTGTGTTTAAAGTCATTTCTGTGCCTGAAATTGGTCAATATTTAAGATTTTGAGAAAGCAAAACTCTGTAAAAATTGCAATTTTGGTCACTGTGAGGGTTTCAAAAGTGGTTATTCAACATGAGGCACGATCCAATTGACATTTTGAATCATTTTTGGTACAGTCCAAAAAATCAATTTTCTGATGAAAAACGATGACTCTGGACCTGTCGAATGTTCCCAAAAAGGTCAATATGGATGAAATTTTAACATTTAATCTTTTGACTCTAAATGAATGTTGGATGTGAATTATGACTTTTTCAACTAAAATAAGTGTGTTTAAAGTCATTTCTGTGCCTGAAATTGCTCAAAATTGAAGATTTTGAGTAAGCAAAACTCTGTAAAAATAGCAATTTTGGTCACTGTGATGGTTTAAAAATGTGGTTATCCAACATGAGGCACGATCCAATTGACATTTTGATTTATTTTTGGTACAGTCCAAAAAATCAATTTTCTGATGAAAAACGATGACTCCGGACCTGTCAAACGCTCCCAAAATGGTCAATATGGATGAAATTTTAACATTTAATCTTTTGACTCTAAATGTCTGTTGGATGTGAATTATGACTTTTTCAACTAAAATAAGTGTGTTTAAAGTCATTTCTGTGCCTGAAATTGCTCAAAATTGAAGCTTTTGAGTAAGCAAAACTCTGTAAAACTGGCAATTATGGTCACTGTGAGGGTTTAAGAAGTGGTTATTCAACATGAGGCACGATCCAATTGACATTTTGAATCATTTTTGGTACAGTTCAAAAAATCAATTTTCTGATCAAAAACGATGACTCTGGACCTGTTGAACGTTCCCAAAATGGACAATATGGATGAAATTGTAGCATTTAATCTTTTGACTCTGAATGATTGTTGGACGTGAAATATGACTTTTTCAACTAAAATAAGTGTGTTTAAAGTTATTTCTGTGCCTGAAATTGGTCAAAATTGAAGCTTTTGAGTAAACAAAACTCTGTAAAAATGGCAATTTTGGTCACTGTAAGGGTTTAAAAATGTGGTTATCCAACATGAGGCACGATCCAATTGACATTTTGAATTATTTTTGGTACAGTCCAAAAAACTCAATTGTCTGATGAAAAACGGTAACTCCGGACCTGTCGAACGTTCCCAAAATGGTCAATATGGATGAAATTTTAACATTTAATCTTTTGACTCTAAATGACTGTTGGATGTGAATTATGACTTTTTCAACTAAAATAAGTGTGTTTAAAGTCATTTCTGTGCCTGAAATTGATCAAAATTGAAGATTTCGAGTAAGCAAAACTCTGTAAAAATTGCAATTTTGGTCACTGTGAGGGTTTAAAAAGTGGTTATCCAACATGAGGCTCGATCCAATTGACATTTTGAATCATTTTTGGTACAGGTAAAAAAATCAATTTTCTGATCACAAACGATGACTGTCGAACGTTCCCAAAATGGTCAAAATGGATGAAATTCAAGCATTTAATCTTTTGACTCTGAATGACTGTTGGATGTGAATTATGACTTTTTCAACTAAAATAAGTGTGTTTAAAGTCATTTCTGTGCCTGAAATTGCTCAAAATTGAAGATTTTGAGTAAGCAAAACTCTATAAAAATGGCAATTTTGGTCACTGTGATGGTTTAAAAATGTGGTTATCCAACATGAGGCACGATCCAATTGACATTTTGATTTATTTTTGGTACAGTCCAAAAAATCAATTTTCTGATGAAAAACGATGACTCCGGACCTGTCAAACGCTCCCAAAATGGTCAATATGGATGAAATTTTAACATTTAATCTTTTGACTCTAAATGTCTGTTGGATGTGAATTATGACTTTTTCAACTAAAATAAGTGTGTTTAAAGTCATTTCTGTGCCTGAAATTGCTCAAAATTGAAGCTTTTGAGTAAGTAAAACTCTGTAAAACTGGCAATTATGGTCACTGTGAGGGTTTAAGAAGTGGTTATTCAACATGAGGCACGATCCAATTGACATTTTGAATCATTTTTGGTATAGTTCAAAAAATCAATTTTCTGATCAAAAACGATGACTGTCGAAAGTTCCCAAAATGGTCAAAATGGATGAAATTGAAGCATTTAATCTTTTGACTCTGAATGATTGTTGGATGTGAATTATGACTTTTTCAACTAAAATAAGTGTGTTTAAAGTTATTTTTGTGCCTGAAATTGGTCAAAATTGAAGCTTTAGAGTAAGCAAAACTCTGTAAAACTGGCAATTATGGTCACTCTGAGGGTTTAAAAAGTGGTTATCCAACATGAGGCACGATCCAATTGACATTT
The DNA here is from genome assembly GCF_964261635.1 of Lissotriton helveticus. Classification (NCBI taxonomy): domain Eukaryota; kingdom Metazoa; phylum Chordata; class Amphibia; order Caudata; family Salamandridae; genus Lissotriton; species Lissotriton helveticus. The sequence continues at coordinate 1,424,474,330 of NC_136059.1, read as the reverse complement.
TGAATCATTTTTGGTACAGTCCAAAAAATCAGTTTTCTGATGAAAACGATGACTCCAGGCCTGTCGAACATTCCCAAAATGGTCAATATGGATGACATTTTCACATTTAATCTTTTGACTCTAAATGACTGTTGGATGTGAATTATGACTTTTTCAACAAAAAATAAGTGTGTTTAAAGTCATTTCTGTGCCTGAAATTGCTCAAAATTGAACCTTTTGAGTAAGCAAAACTCTGTAAAAATTGCAATTTTGGTCACTGTGAGGGTTTAAAAAGTGGTTATTCAACATGAGGCACGATCCAATTGACATTTTGAATTATTTTTGGTACAGTCCAAAAAATCAATTTTCTGATGAAAAACGATGACTCCGGACCTGTCAAACGCTCCCAAAATGGTCAATATGGATGAAATTTTAACATTTATTCTTTTGACTCTAAATGACTGTTGGATGTGAATTATGACTTTTTCAACTAAAATAAGTGTGTTTAAAGTTATTTCTGTGCCTGAAATTGGTCAAAATTGAAGCTTTTGAGTAAGCAAAACTCTGTAAAACTGGCAATTATGGTCACTGTGAGGGTTTAAAAAGTGGTTATCCAACATGAGGCGCGATCCAATTGACATTTTGAATCATTTTTGGTACAGTTCAAAAAATCAATTTTCTGATCAAAAACGAGGACTGTCGAACGTTCCCAAAATGGTCAAAATGGATGAAATTGAAGCATTTAATCTTTTGACTCTGAATGATTGTTGGATGTGAATTATGACTTTTTCAACTAAAATAAGTGTGTTTAAAGTTATTTCTGTGCCTGAAATTGGTCAAAATTGAAGCTTTTGAGTAAGCAAAACTCTGTAAAACTGGCAATTATGGTCACTGTGAGGGTTTAAAAAGTGGTTATCCAACATGAGGCACGATCCAATTGACATTTTGAATCAGTTTTGGTACAGTCCAAAAAATCAGTTTTCTGATGAAAATCGATGACTCCGGGCCTGTCGAACGTTCCCAAAATGGTCAATATGGATGAAATTTTCACATTTAATCTTTTGACTCTAAATGACTGTTGGATGTGAGTTATTACTTTCTCAACTAAAATAAGTGTGTTTAAAGTCATTTCTGTGTTTGAAAATTGGTCAAAATTGAAGATTTTGAGTAAGCAAAACTCTGTAAAAATTGCAATATTGGTCACTGTGAGGGTTTAAAAAGTGGTTATCCAACATGAGGCACGATCCAATTGATATTTTGAATCATTTTTGGTACAGTACAAAAAATCCATTTTCTGATCAAAAACGATGACTCCGGACCTGTCGAACGTTCCCAAAATGGTCAAAATGGATTAAATTGTAGCATTTAATCTTTTGACTCTGAATGATTGTTGGATGTGAATTATGACTTTTTCAACTAAAATAAGTGTGTTTAAAGTTATTTCTGTGCCTGAAAATTGGTCAAAATTGAAGCTTTTGAGTAAGCAAAACTCTGTAAAAATGGCAATTTTGGTCACTGTGAGGGTTTAAAAATGTGGTTATCCAACATGATGCACGATCCAATTGACATTTTGAATTATTTTTGGTACAGTCCAAAAAATCAATTGTCTGATGAGAAATGATGACTCCGGACCTGCCAAACGTTCCCAAAATGGTCAATATGGATGACATTTTAACATTTAACCTTTTGACTCTAAATGACTGTTCGATGTGAATTATGACTTTTTCAACTAAAATAAGTGTGTTTAAAGTCATTTCTGTGGCTGAAATTGCTCAAAATTGAAGCTTTTGAGTAAGTAAAACTCTGTAAAACTGGCAATTATGGTCACTGTGAGGGTTTAAGAAGTGGTTATTCAACATGAGGCACGATCCAATTGACATTTTGAATCATTTTTGGTACAGTTCAAATAATCCATTTTCTGATCAAAAACGATGACTCTGGACCTGTCGAACGTTCCCAAAATGGACAATATGGATGAAATTGTAGCATTTAATCTTTTGACTCTGAATGATTGTTGGACGTGAAATATGACTTTTTCAACTAAAATAAGTGTGTTTAAAGTTATTTCTGTGCCTGAAATTGGTCAAAATTGAAGCTTTTGAGTAAGCAAAACTCTGTAAAACTGGCAATTATGGTCACTGTGAGGGTTTAAAAAGTGGTTATCCAACATGAGGCACGATCCAATTGACATTTTGGATCATTTTTGGTACAGTTCAAAAAATCAATTTTCTGATCAAAAACGAGGACTGTCGAAAGTTCCCAAAATGGTCAAAATGGATGAAATTGAAGCATTTAATCTTTTGACTCTGAATGATTGTTGGATGTGAATTATGACTTTTTCAACTAAAATAAGTGTGTTTAAAGTTATTTTTGTGCCTGAAATTGGTCAAAATTGAAGCTTTAGAGTAAGCAAAACTCTGTAAAACTGGCAATTATGGTCACTCTGAGGGTTTAAAAAGTGGTTATCCAACATGAGGCACGATCCAATTGACATTTTGAATAATTTTTGGTACAGTCCAAAAAATCAGTTTTCTGATGAAAAACGATGACTCCAGGCCTGTCGAACATTCCCAAAATGGTCAATATGGATGACATTTTCACATTTAATCTTTTGACTCTAAATGACTGTTGGATGTGAATTATGACTTTTTCAACAAAAATAAGTGTGTTTAAAGTCATTTCTGTGCCTGAAATTGCTCAAAATTGAACCTTTTGAGTAAGCAAAACTCTGTAAAAATTGCAATTTTGGTCACTGTGAGGGTTTAAAAAGTGGTTATTCAACATGAGGCACGATCCAATTGACATTTTTAATCATTTTTGGTACAGGCTAAAAAATCAGTTTTTCTGATCAAAAACGATGACTCCGGGCCTGTCGAACGTTCCCAAAATGGTCAATATGGATGAAATTTTCACATTTAATCTTTTGACTATAAATGACTGTTGGATGTGAGTCATTACTTTTTCAACTAAAATAAGTGTGTTTAAAGTAATTTCTGTGCCTGAAATTGGTCAATATTTAAGATTTTGAGTAAGCAAAACTCTGTAAAAATTGCAATTTTGGTCACTGTGTTGGTTTCAAAAGTGGTTATTCAACATGAGGCACGATCCAATTGACATTTTGAATCATTTTTGGTACAGTCCAAAAAACTCAATTGTCTGATGAAAAACGGTGACTCCAGACCTGTCGAACGTTCCCAAAATGGTCAAAATGGATTAAATTGTAGCATTTAATCTTTTGACTCTGAATGATTGTTGGATGTGAATTATGACTTTTTCAACTAAAATAAGTGTGTTTAAAGTTATTTCTGTGCCTGAAAATTGGTCAAAATTGAAGCTTTTGAGTAAGCAAAACTCTGTAAAAATGGCAATTTTGGTCACTGTGAGGGTTTAAAAATGTGGTTATCCAACATGATGCACGATCCAATTGACATTTTGAATTATTTTTGGTACAGTCCAAAAAATCAATTGTCTGATGAGAAATGATGACTCCGGACCTGCCAAACGTTCCCAAAATGGTCAATATGGATGACATTTTAACATTTAACCTTTTGACTCTAAATGACTGTTCGATGTGAATTATGACTTTTTCAACTAAAATAAGTGTGTTTAAAGTCATTTCTGTGGCTGAAATTGCTCAAAATTGAAGCTTTTGAGTAAGTAAAACTCTGTAAAACTGGCAATTATGGTCACTGTGAGGGTTTAAGAAGTGGTTATTCAACATGAGGCACGATCCAATTGACATTTTGAATCATTTTTGGTACAGTTCAAATAATCCATTTTCTGATCAAAAACGATGACTCTGGACCTGTCGAACGTTCCCAAAATGGACAATATGGATGAAATTGTAGCATTTAATCTTTTGACTCTGAATGATTGTTGGACGTGAAATATGACTTTTTCAACTAAAATAAGTGTGTTTAAAGTTATTTCTGTGCCTGAAATTGGTCAAAATTGAAGCTTTTGAGTAAGCAAAACTCTGTAAAACTGGCAATTATGGTCACTGTGAGGGTTTAAAAAGTGGTTATCCAACATGAGGCACGATCCAATTGACATTTTGGATCATTTTTGGTACAGTTCAAAAAATCAATTTTCTGATCAAAAACGAGGACTGTCGAAAGTTCCCAAAATGGTCAAAATGGATGAAATTGAAGCATTTAATCTTTTGACTCTAAATGACTGTTGGATGTGAATTATGACTTTTTCAACTAAAATAAGTGTGTTTAAAGTTATTTTTGTGCCTGAAATTGGTCAAAATTGAAGCTTTAGAGTAAGCAAAACTCTGTAAAACTGGCAATGATGGTCACTGTGTTGGTTTCAAAAGTGGTTATTCAACATGAGGCACGATCCAATTGACATTTTGAATCATTTTTGGTACAGTCCAAAAAACTCAATTGTCTGATGAAAAACGGTGACTCCAGACCTGTCGAACGTTCCCAAAAAGGTCAAAATGGATGAAATTGAAGAATTTAATCTTTTGACTCTGAATAATTGTTGGATGTGAATTATGACTTTTTCAACTAAAATAAGTGTGTTTAAAGTCATTTCTGTGCCTGAAATTGCTCAAAATTGAAGATTTTGAGTAAGCAAAACTCTGTAAAAATGGCAATTTTGGTCACTGTGATGGTTTAAAAATGTGGTTATCCAACATGAGGCACGATCCAATTGACATTTTGAATCAGTTTTGGTACAGTCCAAAAAATCAGTTTTCTGATGAAAATCGATGACTCCGGGCCTGTCGAACGTTCCCAAAATGGTCAATATGGATGAAATTTTCACATTTAATCTTTTGACTCTAAATGACTGTTGGATGTGAGTTATTACTTTCTCAACTAAAATAAGTGTGTTTAAAGTCATTTCTGTGCCTGAAAATTGGTCAAAATTGAAGATTTTGAGTAAGCAAAACTCTGTAAAAATTGCAATATTGGTCACTGTGAGGGTTTAAAAAGTGGTTATCCAACATGAGGCACGATCCAATTGATATTTTGAATCATTTTTGGTACAGTCAAAAAATCCATTTTCTGATCAAAAACGATGACTCCGGACCTGTCGAACGTTCCCAAAATGGTCAAAATGGATTAAATTGTAGCATTTAATCTTTTGACTCTGAATGATTGTTGGATGTGAATTATGACTTTTTCAACTAAAATAAGTGTGTTTAAAGTTATTTCTGTGCCTGAAAATTGGTCAAAATTGAAGCTTTTGAGTAAGTAAAACTCTGTAAAACTGGCAATTATGGTCACTGTGAGGGTTTAAGAAGTGGTTATTCAACATGAGGCACGATCCAATTGACATTTTTAATCATTTTTGGTACAGTTCAAATAATCCATTTTCTGATCAAAAACGATGACTCTGGACCTGTCGAACGTTCCCAAAATGGACAATATGGATGAAATTGTAGCATTTAATCTTTTGACTCTGAATGATTGTTGGACGTGAAATATGACTTTTTCAACTAAAATAAGTGTGTTTAAAGTTATTTCTGTGCCTGAAATTGGTCAAAATTGAAGCTTTTGAGTAAACAAAACTCTGTAAAAATGGCAATTTTTGTCACTGTAAGGGTTTAAAAATGTGGTTATCCAACATGAGGCACGATCCAATTGACATTTTGAATTATTTTTGGTACAGTCCAAAAAACTCAATTGTCTGATGAAAAACGGTGACTCCGGACCTGTCGAACGTTCCCAAAAAGATCAATATGGATGAAATTGTAACATTTAATCTTTTGACTCTAAATGACTGTTTGATGTGAATGATGACTTTTTCAACTAAAATAAGTGTGTTTAAAGTCATTTCTGTGCCTGAAATTGCTCAAAATTGAAGCTTTTGAGTAAGCAAAACTCTGTAAAACTGGCAATTATGGTCACTGTGAGGGTTTAAAAAGTGGTTATCCAACATGAGGCACGATCCCATTGACATTTTAAATCATTTTTGGTACAGGCCCAAAAATAAATTTTCTGATGAAAAACGATGACTGTCGAACGTTCCCAAAATGGTCAAAATGGATGAAATTCAAGCATTTAATCTTTTGACTCTGAATGATTGTTGGATGTGAATTATGACTTTTTCAACTAAAATACGTGTGTTTAAAGTTATTTCTGTGCCTGAAATTGGTCAAAATTGAAGCTTTTGAGTAAGCAAAACTCTGTAAAAATTGCAATATTGGTCACTGTGAGGGTTTAAAAAGTGGTTATCCAACATGAGGCACGATCCACTTGATATTCTGAATCATTTTTGGTACAGTACAAAAAATCAATTTTCTGATCAAAAACGATGACTCCGGACCTGTCGAACGTTCCCAAAATGGTCAAAATGGATTAAATTGTAGCATTTAATCTTTTGACTCTGAATGATTGTTGGATGTGAATTATGACTTTTTCAACTAAAATAAGTGTGTTTAAAGTTATTTCTGTGCCTGAAAATTGGTCAAAATTGAAGCTTTTGAGTAAGTAAAACTCTGTAAAACTGGCAATTATGGTCACTGTGAGGGTTTAAGAAGTGGTTATTCAACATGAGGCACGATCCAATTGACATTTTGAATCATTTTTGGTACAGTTCAAATAATCCATTTTCTGATCAAAAACGATGACTCTGGACCTGTCGAACGTTCCCAAAATGGACAATATGGATGAAATTGTAGCATTTAATCTTTTGACTCTGAATGATTGTTGGACGTGAAATATGACTTTTTCAACTAAAATAAGTGTGTTTAAAGTTATTTCTGTGCCTGAAATTGGTCAAAATTGAAGCTTTTGAGTAAGCAAAACTCTGTAAAACTGGCAATTATGGTCACTGTGAGGGTTTAAAAAGTGGTTATCCAACATGAGGCACGATCCAATTGACATTTTGGATCATTTTTGGTACAGTTCAAAAAATCAATTTTCTGATCAAAAACGAGGACTGTCGAAAGTTCCCAAAATGGTCAAAATGGATGAAATTGAAGCATTTAATCTTTTGACTCTGAATGATTGTTGGATGTGAATTATGACTTTTTCAACTAAAATAAGTGTGTTTAAAGTTATTTTTGTGCCTGAAATTGGTCAAAATTGAAGCTTTAGAGTAAGCAAAACTCTGTAAAACTGGCAATTATGGTCACTGTGAGGGTTTAAAAAGTGGTTATCCAACATGAGGCACGATCCCATTGACATTTTTAATCATTTTTGGTACAGGCCCAAAAATAAATTTTCTGATGAAAAACGATGACTGTCGAACGTTCCCAAAATGGTCAAAATGGATGAAATTCAAGCATTTAATCTTTTGACTCTGAATGATTGTTGGATGTGAATTATGACTTTTTCAACTAAAATAGGTGTGTTTAAAGTTATTTCTGTGCCTGAAATTGGTCAAAATTGTAGCTTTTGAGTAAGCAAAACGCTGTAAAACTGGCAATTATGGTCACTGTGAGGGTTTAAAAAGTAGTTATCCAACATGAGGCACGATCCAATTGACATTTTGAATCAGTTTTGGTACAGTCCAAAAAATCAGTTTTCTGATGAAAATCGATGACTCCGGGCCTGTCGAACGTTCCCAAAATGGTCAATATGGATGAAATTTTCACATTTAATCTTTTGACTCTAAATGACTGTTGGATGTGAGTTATTATTTTCTCAACTAAAATAAGTGTGTTTAAAGTCATTTCTGTGCCTGAAAATTGGTCAAAATTGAAGATTTTGAGTAAGCAAAACTCTGTAAAAATTGCAATATTGGTCACTGTGAGGGTTTAAAAAGTGGTTATCCAACATGAGGCACGATCCAATTGATATTTTGAATCATTTTTGGTACAGTACAAAAAATCCATTTTCTGATCAAAAACGGTGACTCCGGACCTGTCGAACGTTCCCAAAAAGATCAATATGGATGAAATTTTAACATTTAATCTTTTGACTTTAAATGACTGTTTGATGTGAATGATGACTTTTTCAACTAAAATAAGTGTGTTTAAAGTCATTTCTGTGCCTGAAATTGCTCAAAATTGAAGCTTTTGAGTAAGCAAAACTCTGTAAAACTGGCAATTATGGTCACTGTGAGGGTTTAAAAAGTGGTTATCCAACATGAGGCACGATCCAATTGATATTTTGAATCATTTTTGGTACAGTACAAAAAATCCATTTTCTGATCAAAAACGATGACTCCGGACCTGTCGAACGTTCCCAAAATGGTCAAAATGGATTAAATTGTAGCATTTAATCTTTTGACTCTGAATGATTGTTGGATGTGAATTATGACTTTTTCAACTAAAATAAGTGTGTTTAAAGTTATTTCTGTGCCTGAAAATTGGTCAAAATTGAAGCTTTTGAGTAAGTAAAACTCTGTAAAACTGGCAATTATGGTCACTGTGAGGGTTTAAGAAGTGGTTATTCAACATGAGGCACGATCCAATTGACATTTTGAATCATTTTTGGTACAGTTCAAATAATCCATTTTCTGATCAAAAACGATGACTCTGGACCTGTCGAACGTTCCAAAAATGGACAATATGGATGAAATTGTAGCATTTAATCTTTTGACTCTGAATGATTGTTGGACGTGAAATATGACTTTTTCAACTAAAATAAGTGTGTTTAATGTTATTTCTGTGCCTGAAATTGGTCAAAATTGAAGCTTTTGAGTAAGCAAAACTCTGTAAAACTGGCAATTATGGTCACTGTGAGGGTTTAAAAAGTGGTTATCCAACATGAGGCACGATCCAATTGACATTTTGGATCATTTTTGGTACAGTTCAAAAAATCAATTTTCTGATCAAAAACGAGGACTGTCGAACGTTCCCAAAATGGTCAAAATGGATGAAATTCAAGCATTTAATCTTTTGACTCTGAATGATTGTTGGATGTGAATTATGACTTTTTCAACTAAAATAAGTGTGTTTAAAGTTATTTTTGTGCCTGAAATTGGTCAAAATTGAAGCTTTAGAGTAAGCAAAACGCTGTAAAACTGGCAATTATGGTCACCCTGAGGGTTTAAAAAGTGGTTATCCAACATGAGGCACGATCCAATTGACATTTTGAATCATTTTTGGTACAGTCCAAAAAATCAGTTTTCTGATGAAAAACGATGACTCCAGGCCTGTCGAACATTCCCAAAATGGTCAATATGGATGACATTTTCACATTTAATCTTTTGACTCTAAATGACTGTTGGATGTGAATTATGACTTTTTCAACAAAAATAAGTGTGTTTAAAGTCATTTCTGTGCCTGAAATTGCTCAAAATTGAACCTTTTGAGTAAGCAAAACTCTGTAAAAATTGCAATTTTGGTCACTGTGAGGGTTTAAAAAGTGGTTATTCAACATGAGGCACGATCCAATTGACATTTTTAATCATTTTTGGTACAGGCTAAAAAATCAATTTTCTGATCAAAAACGATGACTCCGGGCCTGTCGAACGTTCCCAAAATGGTCAATATGGATGAAATTTTCACATTTAATCTTTTGACTCTAAATGACTGTTGGATGTGAGTCATTACTTTTTCAACTAAAATAAGTGTGTTTAAAGTCATATCTGTGCCTGAAATTGGTCAAAATTGAAGCTTCTGAGTAAGCAAAACTCTATAAAAATGGCAATTTTGGTCACTGTGAGGGTTTAAAAATGTATTTATCCAACATGAGGCACGATCCAATTGACATTTTGAATTATTTTTGGTACAGTCCAAAAAATCAATTTTCTGATGAAAAACGATGACTCCGTACCTGTCAAACGCTCCCAAAATGGTCAATATGGATGAAATTTTAACATTTATTCTTTTGACTCTAAATGACTGTTGGATGTGAATTATGACTTTTTCAACTAAAATAATTGTGTTTAAAGTAATTTCTGGGCCTGAAATTGGTCAATATTTAAGATTTTGAGTAAGCAAAACTCTGTAAAAATTGCAATTTTGGTCACTGTGTTGGTTTCAAAAGTCGTTATTCAACATGAGGCACGATCCAATTGACATTTTGAATCATTTTTCGTACAGTCCAAAAAACTCAATTGTCTGATGAAAAACGGTGACTCCAGACCTGTCGAACGTTCCCAAAAAGGTCAAAATGGATGAAATTGAAGCATTTAATCTTTTGACTCTGAATGATTGTTGGATGTGAATTATGACTTTTTCAACTAAAATAAGTGTGTTTAAAGTTATTTCTGTGCCTGAAATTGGTCAAAATTGAAGCTTTTGAGTAAGCAAAACTCTGTAAAACTGGCAATTATGGTCACTGTGAGGGTTTAAAAAGTGGTTATCCAACATGAGGCACGATCCAATTGACATTTTGAATCAGTTTTGGTACAGTCCAAAAAATTAGTTTTCTGATGAAAATCGATGACTCCGGGCCTGTCGAACGTTCCCAAAATGGTCAATATGGATGAAATTTTCACATTTAATCTTTTGACTCTAAGTGACTGTTGGATGTGAGTTATTACTTTCTCAACTAAAATAAGTGTGTTTAAAGTCATTTCTGTGCCTGAAAATTGGTCAAAATTGAAGATTTTGAGTAAGCAAAACTCTGTAAAAATTGCAATATTGGTCACTGTGAGGGTTTAAAAAGTGGTTATCCAACATGAGGCACGATCCAATTGATATTTTGAATCATTTTTGGTACAGTACAAAAAATCCATTTTCTGATCAAAAACGATGACTCCGGACCTGTCGAACGTTCCCAAAATGGTCAAAATGGATTAAATTGTAGCATTTAATCTTTTGACTCTGAATGATTGTTGGATGTGAATTATGACTTTTTCAACTAAAATAAGTGTGTTTAAAGTTATTTCTGTGCCTGAAAATTGGTCAAAATTGAAGCTTTTGAGTAAGTAAAACTCTGTAAAACTGGCAATTATGGTCACTGTGAGGGTTTAAGAAGTGGTTATTCAACATGAGGCACGATCCAATTGACATTTTGAATCATTTTTGGTACAGTTCAAATAATCCATTTTCTGATCAAAAACGATGACTCTGGACCTGTCGAACGTTCCCAAAATGGACAATATGAATGAAATTGTAGCATTTAATCTTTTGACTCTGAATGATTGTTGGACGTGAAATATGACTTTTTCAACTAAAATAAGTGTGTTTAATGTTATTTCTGTGCCTGAAATTGGTCAAAATTTAAGCTTTTGAGTAAACAAAACTCTGTAAAAATGGCAATTTTTGTCACTGTAAGGGTTTAAAAATGTGGTTATCCAACATGAGGCACGATCCAATTGACATTTTGAATTATTTTTGGTACAGTCCAAAAAACTCAATTGTCTGATGAAAAACGGTGACTCCGGACCTGTCGAACGTTCCCAAAAAGATCAATATGGATGAAATTTTAACATTTAATCTTTTGACTTTAAATGACTGTTTGATGTGAATGATGACTTTTTCAACTAAAATAAGTGTGTTTAAAGTCATTTCTGTGCCTGAAATTGCTCAAAATTGAAGCTTTTGAGTAAGCAAAACTCTGTAAAACTGGCAATTATGGTCACTGTGAGGGTTTAAAAAGTGGTTATCCAACATGAGGCACGATCCAATTGATATTTTGAATCATTTTTGGTACAGTACAAAAAATCCATTTTCTGATCAAAAACGATGACTCCGGACCTGTCGAACGTTCCCAAAATGGTCAAAATGGATTAAATTGTAGCATTTAATCTTTTGACTCTGAATGATTGTTGGATGTGAATTATGACTTTTTCAACTAAAATAAGTGTGTTTAAAGTTATTTCTGTGCCTGAAAATTGGTCAAAATTGAAGCTTTTGAGTAAGTAAAACTCTGTAAAACTGGCAATTATGGTCACTGTGAGGGTTTAAGAAGTGGTTATTCAACATGAGGCACGATCCAATTGACATTTTGAATCATTTTTGGTACAGTTCAAATAATCCATTTTCTGATCAAAAACGATGACTCTGGACCTGTCGAACGTTCCCAAACTGGACAATATGGATGAAATTGTAGCATTTAATCTTTTGACTCTGAATGATTGTTGGACGTGAAATATGACTTTTTCAACTAAAATAAGTGTGTTTAAAGTTATTTCTGTGCCTGAAATTGGTCAAAATTGAAGCTTTTGAGTAAGCAAAACTCTGTAAAACTGGCAATTATGGTCACTGTGAGGGTTTAAAAAGTGGTTATCCAACATGAGGCACGATCCAATTGACATTTTGGATCATTTTTGGTACAGTTCAAAAAATCAATTTTCTGATCAAAAACGAGGACTGTCGAACGTTCCCAAAATGGTCAAAATGGATGAAATTCAAGCATTTAATCTTTTGACTCTGAATGATTGTTGGATGTGAATTATGACTTTTTCAACTAAAATAAGTGTGTTTAAAGTTATTTTTGTGCCTGAAATTGGTCAAAATTGAAGCTTTAGAGTAAGCAAAACGCTGTAAAACTGGCAATTATGGTCACTCTGAGGGTTTAAAAAGTGGTTATCCAACATGAGGCACGATCCAATTGACATTTTGAATCATTTTTGGTACAGTCCAAAAAATCAGTTTTCTGATGAAAAACGATGACTCCAGGCCTGTCGAACATTCCCAAAATGGTCAATATGGATGACATTTTCACATTTAATCTTTTGACTCTAAATGACTGTTGGATGTGAATTATGACTTTTTCAACAAAAATAAGTGTGTTTAAAGTCATTTCTGTGCCTGAAATTGCTCAAAATTGAAGCTTCTGAGTAAGCAAAACTCTATAAAAATGGCAATTTTGGTCACTGTGAGGGTTTAAAAATGTATTTATCCAACATGAGGCACGATCCAGTTGACATTTTGAATTATTTTTGGTACAGTCCAAAAAATCAATTTTCTGATGAAAAACGATGACTCCGGACCTGTCAAACGCTCCCAAAATGGTCAATATGGATGAAATTTTAACATTTATTCTTTTGACTCTAAATGACTGTTGGATGTGAATTATGACTTTTTCAACTAAAATAATTGTGTTTAAAGTAATTTCTGGGCCTGAAATTGGTCAATATTTAAGATTTTGAGTAAGCAAAACTCTGTAAAAATTGCAATTTTGGTCACTGTGTTGGTTTCAAAAGTCGTTATTCAACATGAGGCACGATCCAATTGACATTTTGAATCATTTTTCGTACAGTCCAAAAAACTCAATTGTCTGATGAAAAACGGTGACTCCAGACCTGTCGAACGTTCCCAAAAAGGTCAAAATGGATGAAATTGAAGAATTTAATCTTTTGACTCTGAATGATTGTTGGATGTGAATTATGACTTTTTCAACTAAAATAAGTGTGTTTAAAGTTATTTCTGTGCCTGAAATTGGTCAAAGTTGAAGCTTTTGAGTAAGCAAAACTCTGTAAAACTGGCAATTATGGTCACTGTGAGGGTTTAAAAAGTGGTTATCCAACATGAGGCGCGATCCAATTGACATTTTGAATCATTTTTGGTACAGTTCAAAAAATCAATTTTCGGACCAAAAACGAGGACTGTCGAACGTTCCCAAAATGGTCAAAATGGATGAAATTGAAGCATTTAATCTTTTGACTCTGAATGATTGTTGGATGTGAATTATGACTTTTTCAACTAAAATAAGTGTGTTTAAAGTTATTTCTGTGCCTGAAATTGGTCAAAATTGAAGCTTTTGAGTAAGCAAAACTCTGTAAAACTGGCAATTATGGTCACTGTGAGGGTTTAAAAAGTGGTTATCCAACATGAGGCACGATCCAATTGACATTTTGAATCAGTTTTGGTACAGTCCAAAAAATTAGTTTTCTGATGAAAATCGATGACTCCGGGCCTGTCGAACGTTCCCAAAATGGTCAATATGGATGAAATTTTCACATTTAATCTTTTGACTCTAAATGACTGTTGGATGTGAGTTATTACTTTCTCAACTAAAATAAGTGTGTTTAAAGTCATTTCTGTGCCTGAAAATTGGTCAAAATTGAAGATTTTGAGTAAGCAAAACTCTGTAAAAATTGCAATATTGGTCACTGTGAGGGTTTAAAAAGTGGTTATCCAACATGAGGCACGATCCAATTGATATTTTGAATCATTTTTGGTACAGTACAAAAAATCAATTTTCTGATCAAAAACGATGACTCCGGACCTGTCGAACGTTCCCAAAATAGGTCAAAATGGATGAAATTGAAGCATTTAATCTTTTGACTCTGAATGATTGTTGGATGTGAATTATGACTTTTTCAACTAAAATAAGTGTGTTTAAAGTTATTTTTGTGCCTGAAATTGGTCAAAATTGAAGCTTTAGAGTAAGCAAAACTCTGTAAAACTGGCAATTATGGTCACTGTGAGGGTTTAAAAAGTGGTTATCCAACATGAGGCACGATCCCATTGACATTTTTAATCATTTTTGGTACAGGCCCAAAAATAAATTTTCTGATGAAAAACGATGACTGTCGAACGTTCCCAAAATGGTCAAAATGGATGAAATTCAAGCATTTAATCTTTTGACTCTGAATGATTGTTGGATGTGAATTATGACTTTTTCAACTAAAATAGGTGTGTTTAAAGTTATTTCTGTGCCTGAAATTGGTCAAAATTTAAGCTTTTGAGTAAGCAAAACGCTGTAAAACTGGCAATTATGGTCACTGTGAGGGTTTAAAAAGTGGTTATCCAACATGAGGCACGATCCAATTGACATTTTGAATCAGTTTTGGTACAGTCCAAAAAATCAGTTTTCTGATGAAAATCGATGACTCCGGGCCTGTCGAACGTTCCCAAAATGGTCAATATGGATGAAATTTTCACATTTAATCTTTTGACTCTAAATGACTGTTGGATGTGAGTTATTACTTTCTCAACTAAAATAAGTGTGTTTAAAGTCATTTCTGTGCCTGAAAATTGGTCAAAATTGAAGATTTTGAGTAAGCAAAACTCTGTAAAAATTGCAATATTGGTCACTGTGAGGGTTTAAAAAGTGGTTATCCAACATGAGGCACGATCCAATTGATATTTTGAATCATTTTTGGTACAGTACAAAAAATCCATTTTCTGATCAAAAACGATGACTCCGGACCTGTCGAACGTTCCCAAAATGGTCAAAATGGATTAAATTGTAGCATTTAATCTTTTGACTCTGAATGATTGTTGGATGTGAATTATGACTTTTTCAACTAAAATAAGTGTGTTTAAAGTTATTTCTGTGCCTGAAAATTGGTCAAAATTGAAGCTTTTGAGTAAGTAAAACTCTGTAAAACTGGCAATTATGGTCACTGTGAGGGTTTAAGAAGTGGTTATTCAACATGAGGCACGATCCAATTGACATTTTGAATCATTTTTGGTACAGTTCAAATAATCCATTTTCTGATCAAAAACGATGACTCTGGACCTGTCGAACGTTCCCAAAATGGACAATATGGATGAAATTGTAGCATTTAATCTTTTGACTCTGAATGATTGTTGGACGTGAAATATGACTTTTTCAACTAAAATAAGTGTGTTTAAAGTTATTTCTGTGCCTGAAATTGGTCAAAATTGAAGCTTTTGAGTAAGGAAAACTCTGTAAAACTGGCAATTATGGTCACTGTGAGGGTTTAAAAAGTGGTTATCCAACATGAAGCACGATCCAATTGACATTTTGGATCATTTTTGGTACAGTTCAAAAAATCAATTTTCTGATCAAAAACGAGGACTGTCGAAAGTTCCCAAAATGGTCAAAATGGATGAAATTGAAGCATTTAATCTTTTGACTCTGAATGATTGTTGGATGTGAATTATGACTTTTTCAACTAAAATAAGTGTGTTTAAAGTTATTTTTGTGCCTGAAATTGGTCAAAATTGAAGCTTTAGAGTAAGCAAAACTCTGTAAAACTGGCAATTATGGTCACTCTGAGGGTTTAAAAAGTGGTTATCCAACATGAGGCACGATCCAATTGACATTTTGAATCATTTTTGGTACAGTCCAAAAAATCAGTATTCTGATGAAAACGATGACTCCAGGCCTGTCGAACATTCCCAAAATGGTCAATATGGATGACATTTTCACATTTAATCTTTTGACTCTAAATGACTGTTGGATGTGAATTATGACTTTTTCAACAAAAATAAGTGTGTTTAAAGTCATATCTGTGCCTGAAATTGGTCAAAATTGAAGCTTCTGAGTAAGCAAAACTCTATAAAAATGGCAATTTTGGTCACTGTGAGGGTTTAAAAATGTATTTATCCAACATGAGGCACGATCCAATTGACATTTTGAATTATTTTTGGTACAGTCCAAAAAATCAATTTTCTGATGAAAAACGATGACTCCGGACCTGTCAAACGCTCCCAAAATGGTCAATATGGATGAAATTTTAACATTTATTCTTTTGACTCTAAATGACTGTTGGATGTGAATTATGACTTTTTCAACTAAAATAATTGTGTTTAAAGTAATTTCTGTGCCTGAAATTGGTCAATATTTAAGATTTTGAGTAAGCAAAACTCTGTAAAAATTGCAATTTTGGTCACTGTGTTGGTTTCAAAAGTGGTTATTCAACATGAGGCACGATCCAATTGACATTTTGAATCATTTTTCGTACAGTCCAAAAAACTCAATTGTCTGATGAAAAACGGTGACTCCAGACCTGTCGAACGTTCCCAAAAAGGTCAAAATGGATGAAATTGAAGAATTTAATCTTTTGACTCTGAATGATTGTTGGATGTGAATTATGACTTTTTCAACTAAAATAAGTGTGTTTAAAGTTATTTCTGTGCCTGAAATTGGTCAAAATTGAAGCTTTTGAGTAAGCAAAACTCTGTAAAACTGGCAATTATGGTCACTGTGAGGGTTTAAAAAGTGGTTATCCAACATGAGGCGCGATCCAATTGACATTTTGAATCATTTTTGGTACAGTTCAAAAAATCAATTTTCTGATCAAAAACGAGGACTGTCGAACGTTCCCAAAATGGTCAAAATGGATGAAATTGAAGCATTTAATCTTTTGACTCTGAATGATTGTTGGATGTGAATTATGACTTTTTCAACTAAAATAAGTGTGTTTAAAGTTATTTCTGTGCCTGAAATTGGTCAAAATTGAAACTTTTGAGTAAGCAAAACTCTGTAAAACTGGCAATTATGGTCACTGTGAGGGTTTAAAAAGTGGTTATCCAACATGAGGCACGATCCAATTGACATTTTGAATCAGTTTTGGTACAGTCCAAAAAATCAGTTTTCTGATGAAAATCGATGACTCCGGGCCTGTCGAACGTTCCCAAAATGGTCAATATGGATGAAATTTTCACATTTAATCTTTTGACTCTAAATGACTGTTGGATGTGAGTTATTACTTTCTCAACTAAAATAAGTGTGTTTAAAGTCATTTCTGTGTTTGAAAATTGGTCAAAATTGAAGATTTTGAGTAAGCAAAACTCTGTAAAAATTGCAATATTGGTCACTGTGAGGGTTTAAAAAGTGGTTATCCAACATGAGGCACGATCCAATTGATATTTTGAATCATTTTTGGTACAGTACAAAAAATCCATTTTCTGATCAAAAACGATGACTCCGGACCTGTCGAACGTTCCCAAAATGGTCAAAATGGATTAAATTGTAGCATTTAATCTTTTGACTCTGAATGATTGTTGGATGTGAATTATGACTTTTTCAACTAAAATAAGTGTGTTTAAAGTTATTTCTGTGCCTGAAAATTGGTCAAAATTGAAGCTTTTGAGTAAGCAAAACTCTGTAAAAATGGCAATTTTGGTCACTGTGAGGGTTTAAAAATGTGGTTATGCAACATGATGCACGATCCAATTGACATTTTGAATTATTTTTGGTACAGTCCAAAAAATCAATTGTCTGATGAGAAACGATGACTCCGGACCTGCCAAACGTTCCCAAAATGGTCAATATGGATGACATTTTAACATTTAACCTTTTGACTCTAAATGACTGTTCGATGTGAATTATGACTTTTTCAACTAAAATAAGTGTGTTTAAAGTCATTTCTGTGGCTGAAATTGCTCAAAATTGAAGCTTTTGAGTAAGTAAAACTCTGTAAAACTGGCAATTATGGTCACTGTGAGGGTTTAAGAAGTGGTTATTCAACATGAGGCACGATCCAATTGACATTTTGAATCATTTTTGGTACAGTTCAAATAATCCATTTTCTGATCAAAAACGATGACTCTGGACCTGTCGAACGTTCCCAAAATGGACAATATGGATGAAATTGTAGCATTTAATCTTTTGACTCTGAATGATTGTTGGACGTGAAATATGACTTTTTCAACTAAAATAAGTGTGTTTAAAGTTATTTCTGTGCCTGAAATTGGTCAAAATTGAAGCTTTTGAGTAAGCAAAACTCTGTAAAACTGGCAATTATGGTCACTGTGAGGGTTTAAAAAGTGGTTATCCAACATGAGGCACGATCCAATTGACATTTTGGATCATTTTTGGTACAGTTCAAAAAATCAATTTTCTGATCAAAAACGAGGACTGTCGAAAGTTCCCAAAATGGTCAAAATGGATGAAATTTAAGCATTTAATCTTTTGACTCTGAATGATTGTTGGATGTGAATTATGACTTTTTCAACTAAAATAAGTGTGTTTAAAGTTATTTTTGTGCCTGAAATTGGTCAAAATTGAAGCTTTAGAGTAAGCAAAACTCTGTAAAACTGGCAATTATGGTCACTCTGAGGGTTTAAAAAGTGGTTATCCAACATGAGGCACGATCCAATTGACATTTTGAATCATTTTTGGTACAGTCCAAAAAATCAGTTTTCTGATGAAAAACGATGACTCCACGCCTGTCGAACATTCCCAAAATGGTCAATATGGATGACATTTTCACATTTAATCTTTTGACTCTAAATGACTGTTGGATGTGAATTATGACTTTTTCAACAAAAATAAGTGTGTTTAAAGTCATTTCTGTGCCTGAAATTGCTCAAAATTGAACCTTTTGAGTAAGCAAAACTCTGTAAAAATTGCAATTTTGGTCACTGTGAGGGTTTAAAAAGTGGTTATTCAACATGAGGCACGATCCAATTGACATTTTTAATCATTTTTGGTACAGGCTAAAAAATCAATTTTCTGATCAAAAACGATGACTCCGGGCCTGTCGAACGTTCCCAAAATGGTCAATATGGATGAAATTTTCACATTTAATCTTTTGACTCTAAATGCTGTTGGATGTGAGTCATTACTTTTTCAACTAAAATAAGTGTGTTTAAAGTCATATCTGTGCCTGAAATTGGTCAAAATTGAAGCTTCTGAGTAAGCAAAACTCTATAAAAATGGCAATTTTGGTCACTGTGAGGGTTTAAAAATGTATTTATCCAACATGAGGCACGATCCAATTGACATTTTGAATTATTTTTGGTACAGTCCAAAAAATCAATTTTCTGATGAAAAACGATGACTCCGGACCTGTCAAACGCTCCCAAAATGGTCAATATGGATGAAATTTTAACATTTATTCTTTTGACTCTAAATGACTGTTGGATGTGAATTATGACTTTTTCAACTAAAATAATTGTGTTTAAAGTAATTTCTGTGCCTGAAATTGGTCAATATTTAAGATTTTGAGTAAGCAAAACTCTGTAAAAAGTGCAATTTTGGTCACTGTGTTGGTTTCAAAAGTGGTTATTCAACATGAGGCACGATCCAATTGACATTTTGAATCATTTTTGGTACAGTCCAAAAAACTCAATTGTCTGATGAAAAACGGTGACTCCAGACCTGTCGAACGTTCCCAAAAAGGTCAAAATGGATGAAATTGAAGAATTTAATCTTTTGACTCTGAATAATTGTTGGATGTGAATTATGACTTTTTCAACTAAAATAAGTGTGTTTAAAGTCATTTCTGTGCCTGAAATTGCTCAAAATTGAAGATTTTGAGTAAGCAAAACTCTATAAAAATGGCAATTTTGGTCACTGTGATGGTTTAAAAATGTGGTTATCCAACATGAGGCACGATCCAATTGACATTTTGATTTATTTTTGGTACAGTCCAAAAAATCAATTTTCTGATGAAAAACGATGACTCCGGACCTGTCAAACGCTCCCAAAATGGTCAATATGGATGAAATTTTAACATTTAATCTTTTGACTCTAAATGTCTGTTGGATGTGAATTATGACTTTTTCAACTAAAATAAGTGTGTTTAAAGTCATTTCTGTGCCTGAAATTGGTCAAAATTGAAGCTTTTGAGTAAACAAAACTCTGTAAAACTGGCAATTATGGTCACTGTGAGGGTTTAAAAAGTGGTTATCCAACATGAGGCACGATCCAATTGACATTTTGAATCATTTTTGGTACAGGTAAAAAAATCAATTTTCTGATCACAAACGATGACTGTCGAACGTTCCCAAAATGGTCAAAATGGATGAAATTCAAGCATTTAATCTTTTGACTCTGAATGATTGTTGGATGTGAATTATGACTTTTTCAACTAAAATAAGTGTGTTTAAAGTTATTTCTGTGCCTGAAATTGGTCAAAATTGAAGCTTTTGAGTAAACAAAACTCTGTAAAAATGGCAATTTTGGTCACTGTAAGGGTTTAAAAATGTGGTTATCCAACATGAGGCACGATCCAATTGACATTTTGAATTATTTTTGGTACAGTCCAAAAAACTCAATTGTCTGATGAAAAACGGTAACTCCGGACCTGTCGAACGTTCCCAAAATGGTCAATATGGATGAAATTTTCACATTTAATCTTTTGACTCTAAATGCTGTTGGATGTGAGTCATTACTTTTTCAACTAAAATAAGTGTGTTTAAAGTCATATCTGTGCCTGAAATTGGTCAAAATTGAAGCTTCTGAGTAAGCAAAACTCTATAAAAATGGCAATTTTGGTCACTGTGAGGGTTTAAAAATGTATTTATCCAACATGAGGCACGATCCAATTGACATTTTGAATTATTTTTGGTACAGTCCAAAAAATCAGTTTTCTGATGAAAAACGATGACTCCAGGCCTGTCGAACATTCCCAAAATGGTCAATATGGATGACATTTTCACATTTAATCTTTTGACTCTAAATGACTGTTGGATGTGAATTATGACTTTTTCAACAAAAATAAGTGTGTTTAAAGTCATTTCTGTGCCTGAAATTGCTCAAAATTGAACCTTTTGAGTAAGCAAAACTCTGTAAAAATTGCAATTTTGGTCACTGTGAGGGTTTAAAAAGTGGTTATTCAACATGAGGCACGATCCAATTGACATTTTTAATCATTTTTGGTACAGGCTAAAAAATCAATTTTCTGATCAAAAACGATGACTCCGGGCCTGTCGAACGTTCCCAAAATGGTCAATATGGATGAAATTTTCACATTTAATCTTTTGACTCTAAATGACTGTTGGATGTGAGTCATTACTTTTTCAACTAAAATAAGTGTGTTTAAAGTAATTTCTGTGCCTGAAATTGGTCAATATTTAAGATTTTGAGTAAGCAAAACTCTGTAAAAATTGCAATTTTGGTCACTGTGTTGGTTTCAAAAGTGGTTATTCAACATGAGGCACGATCCAATTGACATTTTGAATCATTTTTGGTACAGTCCAAAAAACTCAATTGTCTGATGAAAAACGGTGACTCCAGACCTGTCGAACGTTCCCAAAAAGGTCAAAATGGATGAAATTGAAGAATTTAATCTTTTGACTCTGAATAATTGTTGGATGTGAATTATGACTTTTTCAACTAAAATAAGTGTGTTTAAAGTTATTTCTGTGCCTGAAATTGCTCAAAATTGAAGCTTTTGAGTAAGTAAAACTCTGTAAAACTGGCAATTATGGTCACTGTGAGGGTTTAAGAAGTGGTTATTCAACATGAGGCACGATCCAATTGACATTTTTAATCATTTTTGGTACAGTTCAAATAATCCATTTTCTGATCAAAAACGATGACTCTGGACCTGTCGAACGTTCCCAAAATGGACAATATGGATGAAATTGTAGCATTTAATCTTTTGACTCTGAATGATTGTTGGACGTGAAATATGACTTTTTCAACTAAAATAAGTGTGTTTAAAGTTATTTCTGTGCCTGAAATTGGTCAAAATTGAAGCTTTTGAGTAAACAAAACTCTGTAAAAATGGCAATTTTTGTCACTGTAAGGGTTTAAAAATGTGGTTATCCAACATGAGGCACGATCCAATTGACATTTTGAATTATTTTTGGTACAGTCCAAAAAACTCAATTGTCTGATGAAAAACGGTGACTCCGGACCTGTCGAACGTTCCCAAAAAGATCAATATGGATGAAATTGTAACATTTAATCTTTTGACTCTAAATGACTGTTTGATGTGAATGATGACTTTTTCAACTAAAATAAGTGTGTTTAAAGTCATTTCTGTGCCTGAAATTGCTCAAAATTGAAGCTTTTGAGTAAGCAAAACTCTGTAAAACTGGCAATTATGGTCACTGTGAGGGTTTAAAAAGTGGTTATCCAACATGAGGCACGATCCCATTGACATTTTAAATCATTTTTGGTACAGGCCCAAAAATAAATTTTCTGATGAAAAACGATGACTGTCGAACGTTCCCAAAATGGTCAAAATGGATGAAATTCAAGCATTTAATCTTTTGACTCTGAATGATTGTTGGATGTGAATTATGACTTTTTCAACTAAAATACGTGTGTTTAAAGTTATTTCTGTGCCTGAAATTGGTCAAAATTGAAGCTTTTGAGTAAGCAAAACGCTGTAAAACTGGCAATTATGGTCACTGTGAGGGTTTAAAAAGTGGTTATCCAACATGAGGCACGATCCAATTGACATTTTGAATCAGTTTTGGTACAGTCCAACAAATCAGTTTTCTGATGAAAATCGATGACTCCGGGCCTGTCGAACGTTCCCAAAATGGTCAATATGGATGAAATTTTCACATTTAATCTTTTGACTCTAAATGACTGTTGGATGTGAGTTATTACTTTCTCAACTAAAATAAGTGTGTTTAAAGTCATTTCTGTGCCTGAAAATTGGTCAAAATTGAAGATTTTGAGTAAGCAAAACTCTGTAAAAATTGCAATATTGGTCACTGTGAGGGTTTAAAAAGTGGTTATCCAACATGAGGCACGATCCACTTGATATTCTGAATCATTTTTGGTACAGTACAAAAAAATCAATTTTCTGATCAAAAACGATGACTCCGGACCTGTCGAACGTTCCCAAAATGGTCAAAATGGATTAAATTGTAGCATTTAATCTTTTGACTCTGAATGATTGTTGGATGTGAATTATGACTTTTTCAACTAAAATAAGTGTGTTTAAAGTTATTTTTGTGCCTGAAATTGGTCAAAATTGAAGCTTTAGAGTAAGCAAAACGCTGTAAAACTGGCAATTATGGTCACTCTGAGGGTTTAAAAAGTGGTTATCCAACATGAGGCACGATCCAATTGACATTTTGAATCATTTTTGGTACAGTCCAAAAAATCAGTTTTCTGATGAAAAACGATGACTCCAGGCCTGTCGAACATTCCCAAAATGGTCAATATGGATGACATTTTCACATTTAATCTTTTGACTCTAAATGACTGTTGGATGTGAATTATGACTTTTTCAACAAAAATAAGTGTGTTTAAAGTCATTTCTGTGCCTGAAATTGCTCAAAATTGAACCTTTTGAGTAAGCAAAACTCTGTAAAAATTGCAATTTTGGTCACTGTGAGGGTTTAAAAAGTGGTTATTCAACATGAGGCACGATCCAATTGACATTTTTAATCATTTTTGGTACAGGCTAAAAAATCAATTTTCTGATCAAAAACGATGACTCCGGGCCTGTCGAACGTTCCCAAAATGGTCAATATGGATGAAATTTTCACATTTAATCTTTTGACTCTAAATGCTGTTGGATGTGAGTCATTACTTTTTCAACTAAAATAAGTGTGTTTAAAGTCATATCTGTGCCTGAAATTGGTCAAAATTGAAGCTTCTGAGTAAGCAAAACTCTATAAAAATGGCAATTTTGGTCACTGTGAGGGTTTAAAAATGTATTTATCCAACATGAGGCACGATCCAATTGACATTTTGAATTATTTTTGGTACAGTCCAAAAAATCAATTTTCTGATGAAAAACGATGACTCCGGACCTGTCAAACGCTCCCAAAATGGTCAATATGGATGAAATTTTAACATTTATTCTTTTGACTCTAAATGACTGTTGGATGTGAATTATGACTTTTTCAACTAAAATAATTGTGTTTAAAGTAATTTCTGTGCCTGAAATTGGTCAATATTTAAGATTTTGAGTAAGCAAAACTCTGTAAAAAGTGCAATTTTGGTCACTGTGTTGGTTTCAAAAGTGGTTATTCAACATGAGGCACGATCCAATTGACATTTTGAATCATTTTTGGTACAGTCCAAAAAACTCAATTGTCTGATGAAAAACGGTGACTCCAGACCTGTCGAACGTTCCCAAAAAGGTCAAAATGGATGAAATTGAAGAATTTAATCTTTTGACTCTGAATAATTGTTGGATGTGAATTATGACTTTTTCAACTAAAATAAGTGTGTTTAAAGTCATTTCTGTGCCTGAAATTGCTCAAAATTGAAGATTTTGAGTAAGCAAAACTCTATAAAAATGGCAATTTTGGTCACTGTGATGGTTTAAAAATGTGGTTATCCAACATGAGGCACGATCCAATTGACATTTTGATTTATTTTTGGTACAGTCCAAAAAATCAATTTTCTGATGAAAAACGATGACTCCGGACCTGTCAAACGCTCCCAAAATGGTCAATATGGATGAAATTTTAACATTTAATCTTTTGACTCTAAATGTCTGTTGGATGTGAATTATGACTTTTTCAACTAAAATAAGTGTGTTTAAAGTCATTTCTGTGCCTGAAATTGGTCAAAATTGAAGCTTTTGAGTAAACAAAACTCTGTAAAACTGGCAATTATGGTCACTGTGAGGGTTTAAAAAGTGGTTATCCAACATGAGGCACGATCCAATTGACATTTTGAATCATTTTTGGTACAGGTAAAAAAATCAATTTTCTGATCACAAACGATGACTGTCGAACGTTCCCAAAATGGTCAAAATGGATGAAATTCAAGCATTTAATCTTTTGACTCTGAATGATTGTTGGATGTGAATTATGACTTTTTCAACTAAAATAAGTGTGTTTAAAGTTATTTCTGTGCCTGAAATTGGTCAAAATTGAAGCTTTTGAGTAAACAAAACTCTGTAAAAATGGCAATTTTGGTCACTGTAAGGGTTTAAAAATGTGGTTATCCAACATGAGGCACGATCCAATTGACATTTTGAATTATTTTTGGTACAGTCCAAAAAACTCAATTGTCTGATGAAAAACGGTAACTCCGGACCTGTCGAACGTTCCCAAAATGGTCAATATGGATGAAATTTTCACATTTAATCTTTTGACTCTAAATGCTGTTGGATGTGAGTCATTACTTTTTCAACTAAAATAAGTGTGTTTAAAGTCATATCTGTGCCTGAAATTGGTCAAAATTGAAGCTTCTGAGTAAGCAAAACTCTATAAAAATGGCAATTTTGGTCACTGTGAGGGTTTAAAAATGTATTTATCCAACATGAGGCACGATCCAATTGACATTTTGAATTATTTTTGGTACAGTCCAAAAAATCAGTTTTCTGATGAAAAACGATGACTCCAGGCCTGTCGAACATTCCCAAAATGGTCAATATGGATGACATTTTCACATTTAATCTTTTGACTCTAAATGACTGTTGGATGTGAATTATGACTTTTTCAACAAAAATAAGTGTGTTTAAAGTCATTTCTGTGCCTGAAATTGCTCAAAATTGAACCTTTTGAGTAAGCAAAACTCTGTAAAAATTGCAATTTTGGTCACTGTGAGGGTTTAAAAAGTGGTTATTCAACATGAGGCACGATCCAATTGACATTTTTAATCATTTTTGGTACAGGCTAAAAAATCAATTTTCTGATCAAAAACGATGACTCCGGGCCTGTCGAACGTTCCCAAAATGGTCAATATGGATGAAATTTTCACATTTAATCTTTTGACTCTAAATGACTGTTGGATGTGAGTCATTACTTTTTCAACTAAAATAAGTGTGTTTAAAGTAATTTCTGTGCCTGAAATTGGTCAATATTTAAGATTTTGAGTAAGCAAAACTCTGTAAAAATTGCAATTTTGGTCACTGTGTTGGTTTCAAAAGTGGTTATTCAACATGAGGCACGATCCAATTGACATTTTGAATCATTTTTGGTACAGTCCAAAAAACTCAATTGTCTGATGAAAAACGGTGACTCCAGACCTGTCGAACGTTCCCAAAAAGGTCAAAATGGATGAAATTGAAGAATTTAATCTTTTGACTCTGAATAATTGTTGGATGTGAATTATGACTTTTTCAACTAAAATAAGTGTGTTTAAAGTTATTTCTGTGCCTGAAATTGCTCAAAATTGAAGCTTTTGAGTAAGTAAAACTCTGTAAAACTGGCAATTATGGTCACTGTGAGGGTTTAAGAAGTGGTTATTCAACATGAGGCACGATCCAATTGACATTTTTAATCATTTTTGGTACAGTTCAAATAATCCATTTTCTGATCAAAAACGATGACTCTGGACCTGTCGAACGTTCCCAAAATGGACAATATGGATGAAATTGTAGCATTTAATCTTTTGACTCTGAATGATTGTTGGACGTGAAATATGACTTTTTCAACTAAAATAAGTGTGTTTAAAGTTATTTCTGTGCCTGAAATTGGTCAAAATTGAAGCTTTTGAGTAAACAAAACTCTGTAAAAATGGCAATTTTTGTCACTGTAAGGGTTTAAAAATGTGGTTATCCAACATGAGGCACGATCCAATTGACATTTTGAATTATTTTTGGTACAGTCCAAAAAACTCAATTGTCTGATGAAAAACGGTGACTCCGGACCTGTCGAACGTTCCCAAAAAGATCAATATGGATGAAATTGTAACATTTAATCTTTTGACTCTAAATGACTGTTTGATGTGAATGATGACTTTTTCAACTAAAATAAGTGTGTTTAAAGTCATTTCTGTGCCTGAAATTGCTCAAAATTGAAGCTTTTGAGTAAGCAAAACTCTGTAAAACTGGCAATTATGGTCACTGTGAGGGTTTAAAAAGTGGTTATCCAACATGAGGCACGATCCCATTGACATTTTAAATCATTTTTGGTACAGGCCCAAAAATAAATTTTCTGATGAAAAACGATGACTGTCGAACGTTCCCAAAATGGTCAAAATGGATGAAATTCAAGCATTTAATCTTTTGACTCTGAATGATTGTTGGATGTGAATTATGACTTTTTCAACTAAAATACGTGTGTTTAAAGTTATTTCTGTGCCTGAAATTGGTCAAAATTGAAGCTTTTGAGTAAGCAAAACGCTGTAAAACTGGCAATTATGGTCACTGTGAGGGTTTAAAAAGTGGTTATCCAACATGAGGCACGATCCAATTGACATTTTGAATCAGTTTTGGTACAGTCCAACAAATCAGTTTTCTGATGAAAATCGATGACTCCGGGCCTGTCGAACGTTCCCAAAATGGTCAATATGGATGAAATTTTCACATTTAATCTTTTGACTCTAAATGACTGTTGGATGTGAGTTATTACTTTCTCAACTAAAATAAGTGTGTTTAAAGTCATTTCTGTGCCTGAAAATTGGTCAAAATTGAAGATTTTGAGTAAGCAAAACTCTGTAAAAATTGCAATATTGGTCACTGTGAGGGTTTAAAAAGTGGTTATCCAACATGAGGCACGATCCACTTGATATTCTGAATCATTTTTGGTACAGTACAAAAAATCAATTTTCTGATCAAAAACGATGACTCCGGACCTGTCGAACGTTCCCAAAATGGTCAAAATGGATTAAATTGTAGCATTTAATCTTTTGACTCTGAATGATTGTTGGATGTGAATTATGACTTTTTCAACTAAAATAAGTGTGTTTAAAGTTATTTTTGTGCCTGAAATTGGTCAAAATTGAAGCTTTAGAGTAAGCAAAACGCTGTAAAACTGGCAATTATGGTCACTCTGAGGGTTTAAAAAGTGGTTATCCAACATGAGGCACGATCCAATTGACATTTTGAATCATTTTTGGTACAGTCCAAAAAATCAGTTTTCTGATGAAAAACGATGACTCCAGGCCTGTCGAACATTCCCAAAATGGTCAATATGGATGACATTTTCACATTTAATCTTTTGACTCTAAATGACTGTTGGATGTGAATTATGACTTTTTCAACAAAAATAAGTGTGTTTAAAGTCATTTCTGTGCCTGAAATTGCTCAAAATTGAAGCTTCTGAGTAAGCAAAACTCTATAAAAATGGCAATTTTGGTCACTGTGAGGGTTTAAAAATGTATTTATCCAACATGAGGCACGATCCAATTGACATTTTGAATTATTTTTGGTACAGTCCAAAAAATCAATTTTCTGATGAAAAACGATGACTCCGGACCTGTCAAACGCTCCCAAAATGGTCAATATGGATGAAATTTTAACATTTATTCTTTTGACTCTAAATGACTGTTGGATGTGAATTATGACTTTTTCAACTAAAATAATTGTGTTTAAAGTAATTTCTGGGCCTGAAATTGGTCAATATTTAAGATTTTGAGTAAGCAAAACTCTGTAAAAATTGCAATTTTGGTCACTGTGTTGGTTTCAAAAGTCGTTATTCAACATGAGGCACGATCCAATTGACATTTTGAATCATTTTTCGTACAGTCCAAAAAACTCAATTGTCTGATGAAAAACGGTGACTCAGGGCTGCATCTTTTGAGCCCAGTACTGAGCCTGAAAAGCGTTTCCAACCCCACTTACAAGTGAAACTTGTTAAAATGTGCCTGGCTGCTCTTCACTGAAAAGCTGGTTCTGCAACATTTTTAGCATGCGTTTGCTCCTGCTGGGTCAGCCGAGCAGCGAATTTCTAATTAACCACCTGCTATCATGAGAGACATCAGGGCTGCATCTTTTGAGCCCAGTACTGAGCCTGAAAAGCGTTTCCAACCCCACTTACAAGTGAAACTTGCTAAAATGTGCCTCTCTGCTCTTCACTGAAAAGCTTGGTTCTGCATACATGTTTAGCATACGTTTGCTCCTGCTGGGTCAGCCGAGCAGCACATTTCTACTTAACCACCTGCTATCATGAGAGACATCAGGGCTGCATCTTTTGAGCCCAGTACTGAGCCTGAAAAGCGTTTCCAACCCCACTTACAAGTGAAACTTGCTAAAATGTGCCTGGATGCTCTTCACTGAAAAGCTTGGTTCTGCATACGATTTTAGCATATGTTTGCTCCTGTTGGGTCAGCCGAGCAGCGAATTTCTAATTAACCACCTGCTGTCATGAGAGACATCAGGGCTGCATCTTTTGAGCCCAGTACTGAGCCTGAAAAGCGTTTCCAACCCCACTTACAAGTGAAACTTGCTAAAATGTGCCTCTCTGCTCTTCACTGAAAAGCTTGGTTCTGCATACATTTTTAGCATACGTTTGCTCCTGCTGGGTCAGCCGAGCAGCGAATTTCTAATTAACCACCTGCTATCATGAGAGACATCAGGGCTGCATCTTTTGAGCCCAGTACTGAGCCTGAAAAGCGTTTCCAACCCCACTTACAAGTGAAACTTGCTAAAATGTGCCTCTCTGCTCTTCACTGAAAAACTTGGTTCTGCATAAATTTTTAGCATACGTTTGCTCCTGCTGGGTCAGCCGAGCAGCGAATTTCTAATTAACCACCTGCTATCATGAGAGACATCAGGGCTGCATCTTTTGAGCCCAGTACTGAGCCTGAAAAGCATTTCCAACCCCATTTACAAGTGAAACTTGCTAAAATGTGCTTGGCTGCTCTTCACTGAAAAGCTGGTTCTGCAACATTTTTAGCATACGTTTGCTTCTGCTGGGTCAGCCGAGCAGCAAATTTCTACTTAACCACCTGCTATCATGAGAGACATCAGGGCTGCATCTTTTGAGCCCAGTACTGAGCCTGAAAAGCGTTTCCAACCCCACTTACAAGTGAAACTTGCTAAAATGTGCCTCTCTGCTCTTCACTGAAAAGCTTGGTTCTGCATACATGTTTAGCATACGTTTGCTCCTGCTGGGTCAGCCGAGCAGCGAATTTCTAATTAACCACCTGCTATCATGAGAGACATCAGGGCTGCATCTTTTGAGCCCAGTACTGAGCCTGAAAAGCGTTTCCAACCCCACTTACAAGTGAAACTTGCTAAAATGTGCCTCTCTGCTCTTCACTGAAAAGCTCGGTTCTGCATACATTTTTAGCATACGTTTGCTCCTGCTGGGTCAGCCGAGCAGCGAATTTCTAATTAACCACCTGCTATCATGAGAGACATCAGGGCTGCATCTTTTGAGCCCAGTACTGAGCCTGAAAAGCGTTTCCAACCCCACTTACAAGTGAAACTTGTTAAAATGTGCCTGGCTGCTCTTCACTGAAAAGCTGGTTCTGCAACATTTTTAGCATACGTTTGCTTCTGCTGGGTCAGCCGAGCAGCAAATTTCTACTTAACCACCTGCTATCATGAGAGACATCAGGGCTGCATCTTTTGAGCCCAGTACTGAGCCTGAAAAGCGTTTCCAACCCCACTTACAAGTGAAACTTGCTAAAATGTGCCTCTCTGCTCTTCACTGAAAAGCTTGGTTCTGCATACATTTTTAGCATACGTTTGCTCCTGCTGGGTCAGCAGAGCAGCAAATTTCTAATTAACCACCTGCTATCATGAGAGACATCAGGGCTGCATCTTTTGAGCCCAGTACTGAGCCTGAAAAGCGTTTCCAACCCCACTTACAAGTGAAACTTGCTAAAATGTGCCTGGCTGCTCTTCACTGAAAAGCTTGGTTCTGCATACATTTTTAGCATACGTTTGCTCCTGCTGGGTCAGCCGAGCAGTGAATTTCTAATTAACCACCTGCTATCATGAGAGACATCAGGGCTGCATCTTTTGAGCCCAGTACTGAGCCTGAAAAGCATTTCCAACCCCACTTACAAGTGAAACTTGCTAAAATGTGCCTGGCTGCTCTTCACTGAAAAGCTGGTTCTGCAACATTTTTAGCATACGTTTGCTCCTGCTGGGTCAGCCGAGCAGCGAATTTCTAATTAACCACCTGCTATCATGAGAGACATCAGGGCTGCATCTTTTGAGCCCAGTACTGAGCCTGAAAAGCGTTTCCAACCCCACTTACAAGTGAAACTTGCTAAAATGTGCCTCTCTGCTCTTCACTGAAAAGCTTGGTTCTGCATACATTTTTAGCATACGTTTGCTCCTGCTGGGTCAGCCGAGCAGCAAATTTCTAATTAACCACCTGCTATCATGAGAGACATCAGGGCTGCATCTTTTGAGCCCAGTACTGAGCCTGGAAAGCGTTTCCAACCCCACTTACAAGTGAAACTTGCTAAAATGTGCCTGGATGCTCTTCACTGAAAAGCTTGGTTCTGCATACATTTTTAGCATACGTTTGCTCCTGCTGGGTCAGCCGAGCAGTGAATTTCTAATTAACCACCTGCTATCATGAGAGACATCAGTGCTGCATCTTTTGAGCCCAGTACTGAGCCTGAAAAGCGTTTCCAACCCCACTTACAAGTGAAACTTGCTAAAATGTGCCTCTCTGCTCTTCACTGAAAAGCTTGGTTCTGCATACATTTTTAGCATACGTTTGCTCCTGTTGGGTCAGCCGAGCAGCGAATTTCTAATTAACCACCTGCTATCATGAGAGACATCAGGGCTGCATCTTTTGAGCCCAGTACTGAGCCTGAAAAGCGTTTCCAACCCCACTTACAAGTGAAACTTGCTAAAATGTGCCTGGCTGCTCTTCACTGAAAAGCTGGTTCTGTAACATTTTTAGCATACGTTTGCTCCTGCTGGGTCAGCCGAGCAGCGAATTTCTAATTAACCACCTGCTATCATGAGAGACATCAGGGCTGCATCTTTTGAGCCCAGTACTGAGCCTGAAAAGCGTTTCCAACCCCACTTACAAGTGAAACTTGCTAAAATGTGCCTCTCTGCTCTTCACTGAAAAGCTTGGTTCTGCATACATTTTTAGCATACGTTTGCTCCTGCTGGGTCAGCCGAGCAGCAAATTTCTAATTAACCACCTGCTATCATGAGAGACATCAGGGCTGCATCTTTTGAGCCCAGTACTGAGCCTGAAAAGCGTTTCCAACCCCACTTACAAGTGAAACTTGCTAAAATGTGCCTGGATGCTCTTCACTGAAAAGCTTGGTTCTGCATACATTTTTAGCATACGTTTGCTCCTGCTGGGTCAGCCGAGCAGCGAATTTCTAATTAACCACCTGCTATCATGAGAGACATCAGGGCTGCATCTTTTGAGCCCAGTAATGAGCCTAAAAAGCAATTCCAACCCCACTTACAAGTGAAACTTGCTAAAATGTGCCTCTCTGCTCTTCACTGAAAAGCTTGGTTCTGCATACATTTTTAGCATACGTTTGCTCCTGCTGGGTCAGCCGAGCAGCAAATTTCTACTTAACCACCTGCTATCATGATAGACATCAGGGCTGCATCTTGAGCCCAGTATGAGCCTGAAAAGCGTTTCCAACCCCACTTACAAGTAAAACTTGCTAAAATGTGCCTGGATGCTCTTCACTGAAAAGCTTGGTTCTGCATACATTTTTAGCATACGTTTGCTCCTGTTGGGTCAGCCGAGCAGCGAATTTCTAATTAACCACCTGCTATCATGAGAGACATCAGGGCTGCATCTTTTGAGCCCAGTACTGAGCCTGAAAAGCATTTCCAACCCCACTTACAAGTGAAACTTGCTAAAATGTGCCTGGCTGCTCTTCACTGAAAAGCTGGTTCTGCAACATTTTTAGCATACGTTTGCTTCTGCTGGGTCAGCCGAGCAGCAAATTTCTACTTAACCACCTGCTATAATGAGAGACATCAGGGCTGCATCTTTTGAGCCCAGTACTGAGCCTGAAAAGCGTTTCCAACCCCACTTACAAGTGAAACTTGCTAAAATGTGCCTCTCTGCTCTTCACTGAAAAGCTCGGTTCTGCATACATTTTTAGCATACGTTTGCTCCTGCTGGGTCAGCCGAGCAGCGAATTTCTAATTAACCACCTGCTATCATGAGAGACATCAGGGCTGCATCGTTTGAGCCCAGTACTGAGCCTGAAAAGCGTTTCCAACCCCACTTACAAGTGAAACTTGCTAAAATGTGCTTGGCTGCTCTTCACTGAAAAGATGGTTCTGCAACATTTTTAGCATACGTTTGCTCCTGCTGGGTCAGCCGAGCAGCGAATTTCTAATCAACAACCTGCTATCATGAGAGACATCAGGGCTGCATCTTTTGAGCCCAGTACTGAGCCTGAAAAGCGTTTCCAACCCCACTTACAAGTGAAACTTGCTAAAATGTGCCTGGATGCTCTTCACTGAAAAGCTTGGTTCTGCATACGATTTTAGCATATGTTTGCTCCTGTTGGGTCAGCCGAGCAGCGAATTTCTAATTAACCACCTGCTGTCATGAGAGACATCAGGGCTGCATCTTTTGAGCCCAGTACTGAGCCTGAAAAGCGTTTCCAACCCCACTTACAAGTGAAACTTGCTAAAATGTGCCTCTCTGCTCTTCACTGAAAAGCTTGGTTCTGCATACATTTTTAGCATACGTTTGCTCCTGCTGGGTCAGCCGAGCAGCGAATTTCTAATTAACCACCTGCTATCATGAGAGACATCAGGGCTGCATCTTTTGAGCCCAGTACTGAGCCTGAAAAGCGTTTCCAACCCCACTTACAAGTGAAACTTGCTAAAATGTGCCTCTCTGCTCTTCACTGAAAAACTTGGTTCTGCATAAATTTTTAGCATACGTTTGCTCCTGCTGGGTCAGCCGAGCAGCGAATTTCTAATTAACCACCTGCTATCATGAGAGACATCAGGGCTGCATCTTTTGAGCCCAGTACTGAGCCTGAAAAGCATTTCCAACCCCATTTACAAGTGAAACTTGCTAAAATGTGCTTGGCTGCTCTTCACTGAAAAGCTGGTTCTGCAACATTTTTAGCATACGTTTGCTTCTGCTGGGTCAGCCGAGCAGCAAATTTCTACTTAACCACCTGCTATCATGAGAGACATCAGGGCTGCATCTTTTGAGCCCAGTACTGAGCCTGAAAAGCGTTTCCAACCCCACTTACAAGTGAAACTTGCTAAAATGTGCCTCTCTGCTCTTCACTGAAAAGCTTGGTTCTGCATACATGTTTAGCATACGTTTGCTCCTGCTGGGTCAGCCGAGCAGCGAATTTCTAATTAACCACCTGCTATCATGAGAGACATCAGGGCTGCATCTTTTGAGCCCAGTACTGAGCCTGAAAAGCGTTTCCAACCCCACTTACAAGTGAAACTTGCTAAAATGTGCCTCTCTGCTCTTCACTGAAAAGCTCGGTTCTGCATACATTTTTAGCATACGTTTGCTCCTGCTGGGTCAGCCGAGCAGCGAATTTCTAATTAACCACCTGCTATCATGAGAGACATCAGGGCTGCATCTTTTGAGCCCAGTACTGAGCCTGAAAAGCGTTTCCAACCCCACTTACAAGTGAAACTTGTTAAAATGTGCCTGGCTGCTCTTCACTGAAAAGCTGGTTCTGCAACATTTTTAGCATACGTTTGCTTCTGCTGGGTCAGCCGAGCAGCAAATTTCTACTTAACCACCTGCTATCATGAGAGACATCAGGGCTGCATCTTTTGAGCCCAGTACTGAGCCTGAAAAGCGTTTCCAACCCCACTTACAAGTGAAACTTGCTAAAATGTGCCTCTCTGCTCTTCACTGAAAAGCTTGGTTCTGCATACATTTTTAGCATACGTTTGCTCCTGCTGGGTCAGCAGAGCAGCAAATTTCTAATTAACCACCTGCTATCATGAGAGACATCAGGGCTGCATCTTTTGAGCCCAGTACTGAGCCTGAAAAGCGTTTCCAACCCCACTTACAAGTGAAACTTGCTAAAATGTGCCTGGCTGCTCTTCACTGAAAAGCTTGGTTCTGCATACATTTTTAGCATACGTTTGCTCCTGCTGGGTCAGCCGAGCAGTGAATTTCTAATTAACCACCTGCTATCATGAGAGACATCAGGGCTGCATCTTTTGAGCCCAGTACTGAGCCTGAAAAGCATTTCCAACCCCACTTACAAGTGAAACTTGCTAAAATGTGCCTGGCTGCTCTTCACTGAAAAGCTGGTTCTGCAACATTTTTAGCATACGTTTGCTCCTGCTGGGTCAGCCGAGCAGCGAATTTCTAATTAACCACCTGCTATCATGAGAGACATCAGGGCTGCATCTTTTGAGCCCAGTACTGAGCCTGAAAAGCGTTTCCAACCCCACTTACAAGTGAAACTTGCTAAAATGTGCCTCTCTGCTCTTCACTGAAAAGCTTGGTTCTGCATACATTTTTAGCATACGTTTGCTCCTGCTGGGTCAGCCGAGCAGCAAATTTCTAATTAACCACCTGCTATCATGAGAGACATCAGGGCTGCATCTTTTGAGCCCAGTACTGAGCCTGGAAAGCGTTTCCAACCCCACTTACAAGTGAAACTTGCTAAAATGTGCCTGGATGCTCTTCACTGAAAAGCTTGGTTCTGCATACATTTTTAGCATACGTTTGCTCCTGCTGGGTCAGCCGAGCAGTGAATTTCTAATTAACCACCTGCTATCATGAGAGACATCAGTGCTGCATCTTTTGAGCCCAGTACTGAGCCTGAAAAGCGTTTCCAACCCCACTTACAAGTGAAACTTGCTAAAATGTGCCTCTCTGCTCTTCACTGAAAAGCTTGGTTCTGCATACATTTTTAGCATACGTTTGCTCCTGTTGGGTCAGCCGAGCAGCGAATTTCTAATTAACCACCTGCTATCATGAGAGACATCAGGGCTGCATCTTTTGAGCCCAGTACTGAGCCTGAAAAGCGTTTCCAACCCCACTTACAAGTGAAACTTGCTAAAATGTGCCTGGCTGCTCTTCACTGAAAAGCTGGTTCTGTAACATTTTTAGCATACGTTTGCTCCTGCTGGGTCAGCCGAGCAGCGAATTTCTAATTAACCACCTGCTATCATGAGAGACATCAGGGCTGCATCTTTTGAGCCCAGTACTGAGCCTGAAAAGCGTTTCCAACCCCACTTACAAGTGAAACTTGCTAAAATGTGCCTCTCTGCTCTTCACTGAAAAGCTTGGTTCTGCATACATTTTTAGCATACGTTTGCTCCTGCTGGGTCAGCCGAGCAGCAAATTTCTAATTAACCACCTGCTATCATGAGAGACATCAGGGCTGCATCTTTTGAGCCCAGTACTGAGCCTGAAAAGCGTTTCCAACCCCACTTACAAGTGAAACTTGCTAAAATGTGCCTGGATGCTCTTCACTGAAAAGCTTGGTTCTGCATACATTTTTAGCATACGTTTGCTCCTGCTGGGTCAGCCGAGCAGCGAATTTCTAATTAACCACCTGCTATCATGAGAGACATCAGGGCTGCATCTTTTGAGCCCAGTAATGAGCCTAAAAAGCAATTCCAACCCCACTTACAAGTGAAACTTGCTAAAATGTGCCTCTCTGCTCTTCACTGAAAAGCTTGGTTCTGCATACATTTTTAGCATACGTTTGCTCCTGCTGGGTCAGCCGAGCAGCAAATTTCTACTTAACCACCTGCTATCATGATAGACATCAGGGCTGCATCTTGAGCCCAGTATGAGCCTGAAAAGCGTTTCCAACCCCACTTACAAGTAAAACTTGCTAAAATGTGCCTGGATGCTCTTCACTGAAAAGCTTGGTTCTGCATACATTTTTAGCATACGTTTGCTCCTGTTGGGTCAGCCGAGCAGCGAATTTCTAATTAACCACCTGCTATCATGAGAGACATCAGGGCTGCATCTTTTGAGCCCAGTACTGAGCCTGAAAAGCATTTCCAACCCCACTTACAAGTGAAACTTGCTAAAATGTGCCTGGCTGCTCTTCACTGAAAAGCTGGTTCTGCAACATTTTTAGCATACGTTTGCTTCTGCTGGGTCAGCCGAGCAGCAAATTTCTACTTAACCACCTGCTATAATGAGAGACATCAGGGCTGCATCTTTTGAGCCCAGTACTGAGCCTGAAAAGCGTTTCCAACCCCACTTACAAGTGAAACTTGCTAAAATGTGCCTCTCTGCTCTTCACTGAAAAGCTCGGTTCTGCATACATTTTTAGCATACGTTTGCTCCTGCTGGGTCAGCCGAGCAGCGAATTTCTAATTAACCACCTGCTATCATGAGAGACATCAGGGCTGCATCGTTTGAGCCCAGTACTGAGCCTGAAAAGCGTTTCCAACCCCACTTACAAGTGAAACTTGCTAAAATGTGCTTGGCTGCTCTTCACTGAAAAGATGGTTCTGCAACATTTTTAGCATACGTTTGCTCCTGCTGGGTCAGCCGAGCAGCGAATTTCTAATCAACAACCTGCTATCATGAGAGACATCAGGGCTGCATCTTTTGAGCCCAGTACTGAGCCTGAAAAGCGTTTCCAACCCCACTTACAAGTGAAACTTGCTAAAATGTGCCTCTCTGCTCTTCACTGAAAAGCTTGGTTCTGCATACATTTTTAGCATACGTTTGCTCCTGCTGGGTCAGCAGAGCAGCAAATTCTAATTAACCACCTGCTATCATGAGAGACATCAGGGCTGCATCTTTTGAGCCCAGTACTGATCCTGAAAAGTGTTTCCAACCCCACTTACAAGTGAAACTTGCTAAAATGTGCCTGGCTGCTCTTCAGTGAAAAGCTTGGTTCTGCATACATTTTTAGCATACGTTTGCTCCTACCGGGTCAGCCGAGCAGTGAATTTCTAATTAACCACCTGCTATCATGAGAGACATCAGTGCTGCATCTTTTGAGCCCAGTACTGAGCCTGAAAAGCGTTTCCAACCCCACTTACAAGTGAAACTTGCTAAAATGTGCCTCTCTGCTCTTCACTGAAAAGCTTGGTTCTGCATACATTTTTAGCATACGTTTGCTCCTGTTGGGTCAGCCGAGCAGCGAATTTCTAATTAACCACCTGCTATCATGAGAGACATCAGGGCTGCATCTTTTGAGCCCAGTAATGAGCCTGAAAAGCAATTCCAACCCCACTTACAAGTGAAACTTGCTAAAATGTGCCTCTCTGCTCTTCACTGAAAAGCTTGGTTCTGCATACATTTTTAGCATACGTTTGCTCCTGCTGGGTCAGCCGAGCAGCAAATTTCTACTTAACCACCTGCTATCATGATAGACATCAGGGCTGCATCTTTTGAGCCCAGTATGAGCCTGAAAAGCGTTTCCAACCCCACTTACAAGTAAAACTTGCTAAAATGTGCCTGGATGCTCTTCACTGAAAAGCTTGGTTCTGCATACATTTTTAGCATACGTTTGCTCCTGTTGGGTCAGCCGAGCAGCGAATTTCTAATTAACCACCTGCTATCATGAGAGACATCAGGGCTGCATCTTTTGAGCCCAGTACTGAGCCTGAAAAGCATTTCCAACACCACTTACAAGTGAAACTTGCTAAAATGTGCCTGGCTGCTCTTCACTGAAAAGCTGGTTCTGCAACATTTTTAGCATACGTTTGCTTCTGCTGGGTCAGCCGAGCAGCAAATTTCTACTTAACCACCTGCTATCATGAGAGACATCAGGGCTGCATCTTTTGAGCCCAGTACTGAGCCTGAAAAGCGTTTCCAACCCCACTTACAAGTGAAACTTGCTAAAATGTGCCTCTCTGCTCTTCACTGAAAAGCTTGGTTCTGCATACATGTTTAGCATACGTTTGCTCCTGCTGGGTCAGCCGAGCAGCGAATTTCTAAATAACCACCTGCTATCATGAGAGACATCAGGGCTGCATCTTTTGAGCCCAGTACTGAGCCTGAGAAGCTTTTCCAACCCCACTTACAAGTGAAACTTGCTAAAATGTGCCTGGATGCTCTTCACTGAAAAGCTTGGTTCTGCATACATTTTTAGCATACGTTTGCTCCTGCTGGGTCAGCCGAGCAGCGAATTTCTAATTAACCACCTGCTATCATGAGAGACATCAGGGCTGCATCTTTTGAGCCCAGTACTGAGCCTGAAAAGCGTTTCCAACCCCACTTACAAGTGAAACTTGCTAAAATGTGCCTCTCTGCTCTTCACTGAAAAGCTTGGTTCTGCATACATTTTTAGCATACGTTTGCTCCTGCTGGGTCAGCCGAGCAGCAAATTTCTAATTAACCACCTGCTATCATGAGAGACATCAGGGCTGCATCTTTTGAGCCCAGTACTGAGCCTGAAAAGCGTTTCCAACCCCACTTACAAGTGAAACTTGCTAAAATGTGCCTGGATGCTCTTCACTGAAAAGCTTGGTTCTGCATACGATTTTAGCATATGTTTGCTCCTGTTGGGTCAGCCGAGCAGCGAATTTCTAATTAACCACCTGCTGTCATGAGAGACATCAGGGCTGCATCTTTTGAGCCCAGTACTGAGCCTGAAAAGCGTTTCCAACCCCACTTACAAGTGAAACTTGCTAAAATGTGCC
Source organism: Lissotriton helveticus (assembly GCF_964261635.1). Lineage (NCBI taxonomy): Eukaryota > Metazoa > Chordata > Amphibia > Caudata > Salamandridae > Lissotriton > Lissotriton helveticus. The sequence continues at coordinate 1,424,435,009 of NC_136059.1, read as the reverse complement.
TCTCTGCTCTTCACTGAAAAGCTTGGTTCTGCATACATTTTTAGCATACGTTTGCTCCTGCTGGGTCAGCCGAGCAGCGAATTTCTAATTAACCACCTGCTATCATGAGAGACATCAGGGCTGCATCTTTTGAGCCCAGTACTGAGCCTGAAAAGCGTTTCCAACCCCACTTACAAGTGAAACTTGCTAAAATGTGCCTCTCTGCTCTTCACTGAAAAACTTGGTTCTGCATAAATTTTTAGCATACGTTTGCTCCTGCTGGGTCAGCCGAGCAGCGAATTTCTAATTAACCACCTGCTATCATGAGAGACATCAGGGCTGCATCTTTTGAGCCCAGTACTGAGCCTGAAAAGCATTTCCAACCCCATTTACAAGTGAAACTTGCTAAAATGTGCTTGGCTGCTCTTCACTGAAAAGCTGGTTCTGCAACATTTTTAGCATACGTTTGCTTCTGCTGGGTCAGCCGAGCAGCAAATTTCTAATTAACCACCTGCTATCATGAGAGACATCAGGGCTGCATCTTTTGAGCCCAGTACTGAGCCTGAAAAGCGTTTCCAACCCCACTTACAAGTGAAACTTGCTAAAATGTGCCTCTCTGCTCTTCACTGAAAAGCTCGGTTCTGCATACATTTTTAGCATACGTTTGCTCCTGCTGGGTCAGCCGAGCAGCGAATTTCTAATTAACCACCTGCTATCATGAGAGACATCAGGGCTGCATCTTTTGAGCCCAGTACTGAGCCTGAAAAGCGTTTCCAACCCCACTTACAAGTGAAACTTGTTAAAATGTGCCTGGCTGCTCTTCACTGAAAAGCTGGTTCTGCAACATTTTTAGCATACGTTTGCTTCTGCTGGGTCAGCCGAGCAGCAAATTTCTACTTAACCACCTGCTATCATGAGAGACATCAGGGCTGCATCTTTTGAGCCCAGTACTGAGCCTGAAAAGCGTTTCCAACCCCACTTACAAGTGAAACTTGCTAAAATGTGCCTCTCTGCTCTTCACTGAAAAGCTTGGTTCTGCATACATTTTTAGCATACGTTTGCTCCTGCTGGGTCAGCAGAGCAGCAAATTTCTAATTAACCACCTGCTATCATGAGAGACATCAGGGCTGCATCTTTTGAGCCCAGTACTGAGCCTGAAAAGCGTTTCCAACCCCACTTACAAGTGAAACTTGCTAAAATGTGCCTGGCTGCTCTTCACTGAAAAGCTTGGTTCTGCATACATTTTTAGCATACGTTTGCTCCTGCTGGGTCAGCCGAGCAGTGAATTTCTAATTAACCACCTGCTATCATGAGAGACATCAGGGCTGCATCTTTTGAGCCCAGTACTGAGCCTGAAAAGCATTTCCAACCCCACTTACAAGTGAAACTTGCTAAAATGTGCCTGGCTGCTCTTCACTGAAAAGCTGGTTCTGCAACATTTTTAGCATACGTTTGCTCCTGCTGGGTCAGCCGAGCAGCGAATTTCTAATTAACCACCTGCTATCATGAGAGACATCAGGGCTGCATCTTTTGAGCCCAGTACTGAGCCTGAAAAGCGTTTCCAACCCCACTTACAAGTGAAACTTGCTAAAATGTGCCTGGATGCTCTTCACTGAAAAGCTTGGTTCTGCATACATTTTTAGCATACGTTTGCTCCTGCTGGGTCAGCCGAGCAGTGAATTTCTAATTAACCACCTGCTATCATGAGAGACATCAGTGCTGCAGCTTTTGAGCCCAGTACTGAGCCTGAAAAGCATTTCCAACCCCACTTACAAGTGAAACTTGCTAAAATGTGCCTCTCTGCTCTTCACTGAAAAGCTTGGTTCTGCATACATTTTTAGCATACGTTTGCTCCTGTTGGGTCAGCCGAGCAGCGAATTTCTAATTAACCACCTGCTATCATGAGAGACATCAGGGCTGCATCTTTTGAGCCCAGTACTGAGCCTGAAAAGCGTTTCCAACCCCACTTACAAGTGAAACTTGCTAAAATGTGCCTGGCTGCTCTTCACTGAAAAGCTGGTTCTGTAACATTTTTAGCATACGTTTGCTCCTGCTGGGTCAGCCGAGCAGCGAATTTCTAATTAACCACCTGCTATCATGAGAGACATCAGGGCTGCATCTTTTGAGCCCAGTACTGAGCCTGAAAAGCGTTTCCAACCCCACTTACAAGTGAAACTTGCAAAAATGTGCCTGGATGCTCTTCACTGAAAAGCTTGGTTCTGCATACATTTTTAGCATACGTTTGCTCCTGCTGGGTCAGCCAAGCAGCGAATTTCTAATTAACCACCTGCTATCATGAGAGACATCAGGGCTGCATCTTTTGAGCCCAGTAATGAGCCTAAAAAGCAATTCCAACCCCACTTACAAGTGAAACTTGCTAAAATGTGCCTCTCTGCTCTTCACTGAAAAGCTTGGTTCTGCATACATTTTTAGCATACGTTTGCTCCTGCTGGGTCAGCCGAGCAGCAAATTTCTACTTAACCACCTGCTATCATGATAGACATCAGGGCTGCATCTTGAGCCCAGTATGAGCCTGAAAAGCGTTTCCAACCCCACTTACAAGTGAAACTTGCTAAAATGTGCCTGGCTGCTCTTCACTGAAATGCTTGGTTCTGCAACATTTTTAGCATACGTTTGCTTCTGCTGGGTCAGCCGAGCAGCGAATTTCTAATTAACCACCTGCTATAATGAGAGACATCAGGGCTGCATCTTTTGAGCCCAGTACTGAGCCTGAAAAGCGTTTCCAACCCCACTTACAAGTGAAACTTGCTAAAATGTGCCTGGCTGCTCTTCACTGAAAAGCTCGGTTCTGCATACATTTTTAGCATACGTTTGCTCCTGCTGGGTCAGCCGAGCAGCGAATTTCTAATTAACCACCTGCTATCATGAGAGACATCAGGGCTGCAACGTTTGAGCCCAGTACTGAGCCTGAAAAGCGTTTCCAACCCCACTTACAAGTGAAACTTGCTAAAATGTGCTTGGCTGCTCTTCACTGAAAAGATGGTTCTGCAACATTTTTAGCATACGTTTGCTCCTGCTGGGTCAGCCGAGCAGCGAATTTCTAATCAACAACCTGCTATCATGAGAGACATCAGGGCTGCATCTTTTGAGCCCAGTACTGAGCCTGAAAAGCGTTTCCAACCCCACTTACAAGTGAAACTTGCTAAAATGTGCCTCTCTGCTCTTCACTGAAAAGCTTGGTTCTGCATACATTTTTAGCATACGTTTGCTCCTACCGGGTCAGCCGAGCAGTGAATTTCTAATTAACCACCTGCTATCATGAGAGACATCAGTGCTGCATCTTTTGAGCCCAGTACTGAGCCTGAAAAGCGTTTCCAACCCCACTTACAAGTATAACTTGCTAAAATGTGCCTCTCTGCTCTTCACTGAAAAGCTTGGTTCTGCATACATTTTTAGCATACGTTTGCTCCTGTTGGGTCAGCCGAGCAGCGAATTTCTAATTAACCACCTGCTATCATGAGAGACATCAGGGCTGCATCTTTTGAGCCCAGTACTGAGCCTGAAAAGCATTTCCAACCCCACTTACAAGTGAAACTTGCTAAAATGTGCCTGGCTGCTCTTCACTGAAAAGCTGGTTCTGCAACATTTTTAGCATACGTTTGCTTCTGCTGGGTCAGCCGAGCAGCAAATTTCTACTTAACCACCTGCTATAATGAGAGACATCAGGGCTGCATCTTTTGAGCCCAGTACTGAGCCTGAAAAGCGTTTCCAACCCCACTTACAAGTGAAACTTGCTAAAATGTGCCTCTCTGCTCTTCACTGAAAAGCTCGGTTCTGCATACATTTTTAGCATACGTTTGCTCCTGCTGGGTCAGCCGAGCAGCGAATTTCTAATTAACCACCTGCTATCATGAGAGACATCAGGGCTGCATCGTTTGAGCCCAGTACTGAGCCTGAAAAGCGTTTCCAACCCCACTTACAAGTGAAACTTGCTAAAATGTGCTTGGCTGCTCTTCACTGAAAAGATGGTTCTGCAACATTTTTAGCATACGTTTGCTCCTGCTGGGTCAGCCGAGCAGCGAATTTCTAATCAACAACCTGCTATCATGAGAGACATCAGGGCTGCATCTTTTGAGCCCAGTACTGAGCCTGAAAAGCGTTTCCAACCCCACTTACAAGTGAAACTTGCTAAAATGTGCCTCTCTGCTCTTCACTGAAAAGCTTGGTTCTGCATACATTTTTAGCATACGTTTGCTCCTGCTGGGTCAGCAGAGCAGCAAATTCTAATTAACCACCTGCTATCATGAGAGACATCAGGGCTGCATCTTTTGAGCCCAGTACTGATCCTGAAAAGTGTTTCCAACCCCACTTACAAGTGAAACTTGCTAAAATGTGCCTGGCTGCTCTTCAGTGAAAAGCTTGGTTCTGCATACATTTTTAGCATACGTTTGCTCCTACCGGGTCAGCCGAGCAGTGAATTTCTAATTAACCACCTGCTATCATGAGAGACATCAGTGCTGCATCTTTTGAGCCCAGTACTGAGCCTGAAAAGCGTTTCCAACCCCACTTACAAGTGAAACTTGCTAAAATGTGCCTCTCTGCTCTTCACTGAAAAGCTTGGTTCTGCATACATTTTTAGCATACGTTTGCTCCTGTTGGGTCAGCCGAGCAGCGAATTTCTAATTAACCACCTGCTATCATGAGAGACATCAGGGCTGCATCTTTTGAGCCCAGTAATGAGCCTGAAAAGCAATTCCAACCCCACTTACAAGTGAAACTTGCTAAAATGTGCCTCTCTGCTCTTCACTGAAAAGCTTGGTTCTGCATACATTTTTAGCATACGTTTGCTCCTGCTGGGTCAGCCGAGCAGCAAATTTCTACTTAACCACCTGCTATCATGATAGACATCAGGGCTGCATCTTTTGAGCCCAGTATGAGCCTGAAAAGCGTTTCCAACCCCACTTACAAGTAAAACTTGCTAAAATGTGCCTGGATGCTCTTCACTGAAAAGCTTGGTTCTGCATACATTTTTAGCATACGTTTGCTCCTGTTGGGTCAGCCGAGCAGCGAATTTCTAATTAACCACCTGCTATCATGAGAGACATCAGGGCTGCATCTTTTGAGCCCAGTACTGAGCCTGAAAAGCATTTCCAACACCACTTACAAGTGAAACTTGCTAAAATGTGCCTGGCTGCTCTTCACTGAAAAGCTGGTTCTGCAACATTTTTAGCATACGTTTGCTTCTGCTGGGTCAGCCGAGCAGCAAATTTCTACTTAACCACCTGCTATCATGAGAGACATCAGGGCTGCATCTTTTGAGCCCAGTACTGAGCCTGAAAAGCGTTTCCAACCCCACTTACAAGTGAAACTTGCTAAAATGTGCCTCTCTGCTCTTCACTGAAAAGCTTGGTTCTGCATACATGTTTAGCATACGTTTGCTCCTGCTGGGTCAGCCGAGCAGCGAATTTCTAAATAACCACCTGCTATCATGAGAGACATCAGGGCTGCATCTTTTGAGCCCAGTACTGAGCCTGAGAAGCTTTTCCAACCCCACTTACAAGTGAAACTTGCTAAAATGTGCCTGGATGCTCTTCACTGAAAAGCTTGGTTCTGCATACATTTTTAGCATACGTTTGCTCCTGCTGGGTCAGCCGAGCAGCGAATTTCTAATTAACCACCTGCTATCATGAGAGACATCAGGGCTGCATCTTTTGAGCCCAGTACTGAGCCTGAAAAGCGTTTCCAACCCCACTTACAAGTGAAACTTGCTAAAATGTGCCTCTCTGCTCTTCACTGAAAAGCTTGGTTCTGCATACATTTTTAGCATACGTTTGCTCCTGCTGGGTCAGCCGAGCAGCAAATTTCTAATTAACCACCTGCTATCATGAGAGACATCAGGGCTGCATCTTTTGAGCCCAGTACTGAGCCTGAAAAGCGTTTCCAACCCCACTTACAAGTGAAACTTGCTAAAATGTGCCTGGATGCTCTTCACTGAAAAGCTTGGTTCTGCATACGATTTTAGCATATGTTTGCTCCTGTTGGGTCAGCCGAGCAGCGAATTTCTAATTAACCACCTGCTGTCATGAGAGACATCAGGGCTGCATCTTTTGAGCCCAGTACTGAGCCTGAAAAGCGTTTCCAACCCCACTTACAAGTGAAACTTGCTAAAATGTGCCTCTCTGCTCTTCACTGAAAAGCTTGGTTCTGCATACATTTTTAGCATACGTTTGCTCCTGCTGGGTCAGCCGAGCAGCGAATTTCTAATTAACCACCTGCTATCATGAGAGACATCAGGGCTGCATCTTTTGAGCCCAGTACTGAGCCTGAAAAGCGTTTCCAACCCCACTTACAAGTGAAACTTGCTAAAATGTGCCTCTCTGCTCTTCACTGAAAAACTTGGTTCTGCATAAATTTTTAGCATACGTTTGCTCCTGCTGGGTCAGCCGAGCAGCGAATTTCTAATTAACCACCTGCTATCATGAGAGACATCAGGGCTGCATCTTTTGAGCCCAGTACTGAGCCTGAAAAGCATTTCCAACCCCATTTACAAGTGAAACTTGCTAAAATGTGCTTGGCTGCTCTTCACTGAAAAGCTGGTTCTGCAACATTTTTAGCATACGTTTGCTTCTGCTGGGTCAGCCGAGCAGCAAATTTCTAATTAACCACCTGCTATCATGAGAGACATCAGGGCTGCATCTTTTGAGCCCAGTACTGAGCCTGAAAAGCGTTTCCAACCCCACTTACAAGTGAAACTTGCTAAAATGTGCCTCTCTGCTCTTCACTGAAAAGCTCGGTTCTGCATACATTTTTAGCATACGTTTGCTCCTGCTGGGTCAGCCGAGCAGCGAATTTCTAATTAACCACCTGCTATCATGAGAGACATCAGGGCTGCATCTTTTGAGCCCAGTACTGAGCCTGAAAAGCGTTTCCAACCCCACTTACAAGTGAAACTTGTTAAAATGTGCCTGGCTGCTCTTCACTGAAAAGCTGGTTCTGCAACATTTTTAGCATACGTTTGCTTCTGCTGGGTCAGCCGAGCAGCAAATTTCTACTTAACCACCTGCTATCATGAGAGACATCAGGGCTGCATCTTTTGAGCCCAGTACTGAGCCTGAAAAGCGTTTCCAACCCCACTTACAAGTGAAACTTGCTAAAATGTGCCTCTCTGCTCTTCACTGAAAAGCTTGGTTCTGCATACATTTTTAGCATACGTTTGCTCCTGCTGGGTCAGCAGAGCAGCAAATTTCTAATTAACCACCTGCTATCATGAGAGACATCAGGGCTGCATCTTTTGAGCCCAGTACTGAGCCTGAAAAGCGTTTCCAACCCCACTTACAAGTGAAACTTGCTAAAATGTGCCTGGCTGCTCTTCACTGAAAAGCTTGGTTCTGCATACATTTTTAGCATACGTTTGCTCCTGCTGGGTCAGCCGAGCAGTGAATTTCTAATTAACCACCTGCTATCATGAGAGACATCAGGGCTGCATCTTTTGAGCCCAGTACTGAGCCTGAAAAGCATTTCCAACCCCACTTACAAGTGAAACTTGCTAAAATGTGCCTGGCTGCTCTTCACTGAAAAGCTGGTTCTGCAACATTTTTAGCATACGTTTGCTCCTGCTGGGTCAGCCGAGCAGCGAATTTCTAATTAACCACCTGCTATCATGAGAGACATCAGGGCTGCATCTTTTGAGCCCAGTACTGAGCCTGAAAAGCGTTTCCAACCCCACTTACAAGTGAAACTTGCTAAAATGTGCCTGGATGCTCTTCACTGAAAAGCTTGGTTCTGCATACATTTTTAGCATACGTTTGCTCCTGCTGGGTCAGCCGAGCAGTGAATTTCTAATTAACCACCTGCTATCATGAGAGACATCAGTGCTGCAGCTTTTGAGCCCAGTACTGAGCCTGAAAAGCGTTTCCAACCCCACTTACAAGTGAAACTTGCTAAAATGTGCCTCTCTGCTCTTCACTGAAAAGCTTGGTTCTGCATACATTTTTAGCATACGTTTGCTCCTGTTGGGTCAGCCGAGCAGCGAATTTCTAATTAACCACCTGCTATCATGAGAGACATCAGGGCTGCATCTTTTGAGCCCAGTACTGAGCCTGAAAAGCGTTTCCAACCCCACTTACAAGTGAAACTTGCTAAAATGTGCCTGGCTGCTCTTCACTGAAAAGCTGGTTCTGTAACATTTTTAGCATACGTTTGCTCCTGCTGGGTCAGCCGAGCAGCGAATTTCTAATTAACCACCTGCTATCATGAGAGACATCAGGGCTGCATCTTTTGAGCCCAGTACTGAGCCTGAAAAGCGTTTCCAACCCCACTTACAAGTGAAACTTGCAAAAATGTGCCTGGATGCTCTTCACTGAAAAGCTTGGTTCTGCATACATTTTTAGCATACGTTTGCTCCTGCTGGGTCAGCCAAGCAGCGAATTTCTAATTAACCACCTGCTATCATGAGAGACATCAGGGCTGCATCTTTTGAGCCCAGTAATGAGCCTAAAAAGCAATTCCAACCCCACTTACAAGTGAAACTTGCTAAAATGTGCCTCTCTGCTCTTCACTGAAAAGCTTGGTTCTGCATACATTTTTAGCATACGTTTGCTCCTGCTGGGTCAGCCGAGCAGCAAATTTCTACTTAACCACCTGCTATCATGATAGACATCAGGGCTGCATCTTGAGCCCAGTATGAGCCTGAAAAGCGTTTCCAACCCCACTTACAAGTGAAACTTGCTAAAATGTGCCTGGCTGCTCTTCACTGAAATGCTTGGTTCTGCAACATTTTTAGCATACGTTTGCTTCTGCTGGGTCAGCCGAGCAGCGAATTTCTAATTAACCACCTGCTATAATGAGAGACATCAGGGCTGCATCTTTTGAGCCCAGTACTGAGCCTGAAAAGCGTTTCCAACCCCACTTACAAGTGAAACTTGCTAAAATGTGCCTGGCTGCTCTTCACTGAAAAGCTCGGTTCTGCATACATTTTTAGCATACGTTTGCTCCTGCTGGGTCAGCCGAGCAGCGAATTTCTAATTAACCACCTGCTATCATGAGAGACATCAGGGCTGCAACGTTTGAGCCCAGTACTGAGCCTGAAAAGCGTTTCCAACCCCACTTACAAGTGAAACTTGCTAAAATGTGCTTGGCTGCTCTTCACTGAAAAGATGGTTCTGCAACATTTTTAGCATACGTTTGCTCCTGCTGGGTCAGCCGAGCAGCGAATTTCTAATCAACAACCTGCTATCATGAGAGACATCAGGGCTGCATCTTTTGAGCCCAGTACTGAGCCTGAAAAGCGTTTCCAACCCCACTTACAAGTGAAACTTGCTAAAATGTGCCTCTCTGCTCTTCACTGAAAAGCTTGGTTCTGCATACATTTTTAGCATACGTTTGCTCCTACCGGGTCAGCCGAGCAGTGAATTTCTAATTAACCACCTGCTATCATGAGAGACATCAGTGCTGCATCTTTTGAGCCCAGTACTGAGCCTGAAAAGCGTTTCCAACCCCACTTACAAGTATAACTTGCTAAAATGTGCCTCTCTGCTCTTCACTGAAAAGCTTGGTTCTGCATACATTTTTAGCATACGTTTGCTCCTGTTGGGTCAGCCGAGCAGCGAATTTCTAATTAACCACCTGCTATCATGAGAGACATCAGGGCTGCATCTTTTGAGCCCAGTAATGAGCCTGAAAAGCAATTCCAACCCCACTTACAAGTGAAACTTGCTAAAATGTGCCTCTCTGCTCTTCACTGAAAAGCTTGGTTCTGCATACATTTTTAGCATACGTTTGCTCCTGCTGGGTCAGCCGAGCAGCAAATTTCTACTTAACCACCTGCTATCATGATAGACATCAGGGCTGCATCTTTTGAGCCCAGTATGAGCCTGAAAAGCGTTTCCAACCCCACTTACAAGTAAAACTTGCTAAAATGTGCCTGGATGCTCTTCACTGAAAAGCTTGGTTCTGCATACATTTTTAGCATACGTTTGCTCCTGTTGGGTCAGCCGAGCAGCGAATTTCTAATTAACCACCTGCTATCATGAGAGACATCAGGGCTGCATCTTTTGAGCCCAGTACTGAGCCTGAAAAGCATTTCCAACACCACTTACAAGTGAAACTTGCTAAAATGTGCCTGGCTGCTCTTCACTGAAAAGCTGGTTCTGCAACATTTTTAGCATACGTTTGCTTCTGCTGGGTCAGCCGAGCAGCAAATTTCTACTTAACCACCTGCTATCATGAGAGACATCAGGGCTGCATCTTTTGAGCCCAGTACTGAGCCTGAAAAGCGTTTCCAACCCCACTTACAAGTGAAACTTGCTAAAATGTGCCTCTCTGCTCTTCACTGAAAAGCTTGGTTCTGCATACATGTTTAGCATACGTTTGCTCCTGCTGGGTCAGCCGAGCAGCGAATTTCTAATTAACCACCTGCTGTCATGAGAGACATCAGGGCTGCATCTTTTGAGCCCAGTACTGAGCCTGAAAAGCGTTTCCAACCCCACTTACAAGTGAAACTTGCTAAAATGTGCCTCTCTGCTCTTCACTGAAAAGCTTGGTTCTGCATACATTTTTAGCATACGTTTGCTCCTGCTGGGTCAGCCGAGCAGCGAATTTCTAATTAACCACCTGCTATCAATGAGAGACATCAGGGCTGCATCTTTTGAGCCCAGTACTGAGCCTGAAAAGCGTTTCCAACCCCACTTACAAGTGAAACTTGCTAAAATGTGCCTCTCTGCTCTTCACTGAAAAGCTTGGTTCTGCATACATTTTTAGCATACGTTTGCTCCTGCTGGGTCAGCCGAGCAGCGAATTTCTAATTAACCACCTGCTATCATGAGAGACATCAGGGCTGCATCTTTTGAGCCCAGTACTGAGCCTGAAAAGCATTTCCAACCCCACTTACAAGTGAAACTTGCTAAAATGTGCCTGGCTGCTCTTCACTGAAAAGCTGGTTCTGCAACATTTTTAGCATACGTTTGCTTCTGCTGGGTCAGCCAAGCAGCAAATTTCTACTTAACCACCTGCTATCATGAGAGACATCAGGGCTGCATCTTTTGAGCCCAGTACTGAGCCTGAAAAGCATTTCCAACCCCACTTACAAGTGAAACTTGCTAAAATGTGCCTCTCTGCTCTTCACTGAAAAGCTTGGTTCTGCATACATTTTTAGCATACGTTTGCTCCTGCTGGGTCAGCCGAGCAGCGAATTTCTAATTAACCACCTGCTATCATGAGAGACATCAGGGCTGCATATTTTGAGCCCAGTACTGAGCCTGAAAAGCGTTTCCAACCCCACTTACAAGTGAAACTTGCTAAAATGTGCCTCTCTGCTCTTCACTGAAAAGCTTGGTTCTGCATACATTTTTAGCATACGTTTGCTCCTGCTGGGTCAGCCGAGCAGCGAATTTCTAATTAACCACCTGCTATCATGAGAGACATCAGGGCTGCATCTTTTGAGCCCAGTACTGAGCCTGAAAAGCATTTCCAACCCCACTTACAAGTGAAACTTGCTAAAATGGGCTTGGCTGCTCTTCACTGAAAAGCTGGTTCTGCAACATTTTTAGCATACGTTTGCTTCTGCTGGGTCAGCCGAGCAGCAAATTTCTACTTAACCACCTGCTATCATGAGAGACATCAGGGCTGCATCTTTTGAGCCCAGTACTGAGCCTGAAAAGCGTTTCCAACCCCACTTACAAGTGAAACTTGCTAAAATGTGCCTCTCTGCTCTTCACTGAAAAGCTTGGTTCTGCATACATGTTTAGCATATTGTTTGCTCCTGCTGGGTCAGCCGAGCATCGAATTTCTAAATAACCACCTGCTATCATGAGAGACATCAGGGCTGCATCTTTTGAGCCCAGTACTGAGCCTGAAAAGCGTTTCCAACCCCACTTACAAGTGAAACTTGCTAAAATGTGCCTCTCTGCTCTTCACTGAAAAGCTTGGTTCTGCATAAATTTTTAGCATACGTTTGCTCCTGCTGGGTCAGCCGAGCAGCAAATTTCTAATTAACCACCTGCTATCATGAGAGACATCAGGGCTGCATCTTTTGAGCCCAGGACTGAGCCTGAAAAGCGTTTCCAACCCCACTTACAAGTGAAACTTGCTAAAATGTGCCTGGATGCTCTTCACTGAAAAGCTTGGTTCTGCATACATTTTTAGCATACGTTTGCTCCTGCTGGGTCAGCCGAGCAGCGAATTTCTAATTAACCACCTGCTATCATGAGAGACATCAGGGCTGCATCTTTTGAGCCCAGTACTGAGCCTGAAAAGCATTTCCAACCCCTCTTACAAGTGAAACTTGCTAAAATGTGCCTGGCTGCTCTTCACTGAAAAGCTGGTTCTGCAACATTTTTAGCATACGTTTGCTCCTGCTGGGTCAGCCGAGCAGCGAATTTCTAATTAACCACCTGCTATCATGAGAGATATCAGGGCTGCATCTTTTGAGCCCAGTACTGAGCCTGAAAAGCGTTTCCAACCCCACTTACAAATGAAACTTGCTAAAATGTGCCTCTCTGCTCTTCACTGAAAAGCTTGGTTCTGCATACATTTTTAGCATACGTTTGCTCCTGCTGGGTCAGCCGAGCAGCGAATTTCTAATTACCACCTGCTATCATGAGAGACATCAGGGCTGCATCGTTTGAGCCCAGTACTGAGCCTGAAAAGCGTTTCCAACCCCACTTACAAGTGAAACTTGCTAAAATGTGCTTGGCTGCTCTTCACTGAAAAGCTGGTTCTGCAACATTTTTAGCATACGTTTCCTTCTGCTGGGTCAGCCGAGCAGCAAATTTCTACTTAACCACCTGCTATCATGAGAGACATCAGGGCTGCATCTTTTGAGCCCAGTACTGAGCCTGAAAAGCGTTTCCAACCCCACTTACAAGTGAAACTTGCTAAAATGTGCCTCTCTGCTCTTCACTGAAAAGATGGTTCTGCATACATTTTCAGCATACGTTTGCTCCTGCTGGGTCAGCCGAGCAGCGAATTTCTAATTAACCACCTGCTATCATGAGAGACATCAGGGCTGCATCTTTTGAGCCCAGTACTGAGCCTGAAAAGCGTTTCCAACCTCACTTACAAGTGAAACTTGCTAAAATGTGCCTGGATGCTCTTCACTGAAAAGCTTGGTTCTGCATACATTTTTAGCATACGTTTGCTCCTGCTGGGTCAGCCGAGCAGCGAATTTCTAATTAACCACCTGCTATCATGAAATACATCAGGGCTGCATCTTTTGAGCCCAGTACTGAGCCTGAAAAGCATTTCCAACCCCACTTACAAGTGAAACTTGCTAAAATGTGCCTGGCTGCTCTTCACTGAAAAGCTGGTTCTGCAACATTTTTAGCATACGTTTGCTTCTGCTGGGTCAGCCGAGCAGCAAATTTCTACTTAACCACCTGCTATCATGAGAGACATCAGGGCTGCATCTTTTGAGCCCAGTACTGAGCCTGAAAAGCGTTTCCAACCCCACTTACAAGTGAAACTTGCTAAAATGTGCCTCTCTGCTCTTCACTGAAAAGCTTGGTTCTGCATACATTTTTAGCATACGTTTGCTCCTGCTGGGTCAGCCGAGCAGCGAATTTCTAATTAACCACCTGCTTTCATGAGAGACATCAGGGCTGCATCTTTTGAGCCCAGTACTGAGCCTGAAAAGCGTTTCCAACCCCACTTACAAGTGAAACTTGCTAAAATGTGCCTGGCTGCTCTTCAGTGAAAAGCTTGGTTCTGCATACATTTTTAGCATACGTTTGCTCCTACCGGGTCAGCCGAGCAGTGAATTTCTAATTAACCACCTGCTATCATGAGAGACATCAGTGCTGCATCTTTTGAGCCCAGTACTGAGCCTGAAAAGCGTTTCCAACCCCACTTACAAGTGAAACTTGCTAAAATGTGCCTCTCTGCTCTTCACTGAAAAGCTTGGTTCTGCATACATTTTTAGCATACGTTTGCTCCTGTTGGGTCAGCCGAGCAGCGAATTTCTAATTAACCACCTGCTATCATGAGAGACATCAGGGCTGCATCTTTTGAGCCCAGTAATGAGCCTGAAAAGCAATTCCAACCCCACTTACAAGTGAAACTTGCTAAAATGTGCCTCTCTGCTCTTCACTGAAAAGCTTGGTTCTGCATACATTTTTAGCATACGTTTGCTCCTGCTGGGTCAGCCGAGCAGCAAATTTCTACTTAACCACCTGCTATCATGATAGACATCAGGGCTGCATCTTTTGAGCCCAGTATGAGCCTGAAAAGCGTTTCCAACCCCACTTACAAGTAAAACTTGCTAAAATGTGCCTGGATGCTCTTCACTGAAAAGCTTGGTTCTGCATACATTTTTAGCATACGTTTGCTCCTGTTGGGTCAGCCGAGCAGCGAATTTCTAATTAACCACCTGCTATCATGAGAGACATCAGGGCTGCATCTTTTGAGCCCAGTACTGAGCCTGAAAAGCATTTCCAACACCACTTACAAGTGAAACTTGCTAAAATGTGCCTGGCTGCTCTTCACTGAAAAGCTGGTTCTGCAACATTTTTAGCATACGTTTGCTTCTGCTGGGTCAGCCGAGCAGCAAATTTCTACTTAACCACCTGCTATCATGAGAGACATCAGGGCTGCATCTTTTGAGCCCAGTACTGAGCCTGAAAAGCATTTCCAACCCCACTTACAAGTGAAACTTGCTAAAATGTGCCTGGATGCTCTTCACTGAAAAGCTTGGTTCTGCATAAATTTTTAGCATACGTTTGCTCCTGCTGGGTCAGCCGAGCAGCGAATTTCTAATTAACCACCTGCTATCATGAGAGACATCAGGGCTGCATCTTTTGAGCCCTACTGAGCCTGAAAAGCATTTCCAACCCCACTTACAAGTGAAACTTGCTAAAATGTGCTTGGCTGCTCTTCACTGAAAAGCTGGTTCTGCAACATTTTTAGCATACGTTTGCATCTGCTGGGTCAGCCGAGCAGCAAATTTCTACTTAACCACCTGCTATCATGAGAGACATCAGGGCTGCATCTTTTGAGCCAGTACTGAGCCTGAAAAGCGTTTCCAACCCCACTTACAAGTGAAACTTGCTAAAATGTGCCTCTCTGCTCTTCACTGAAAAGCTTGGTTCTGCATACATGTTTAGCATACGTTTGCTCCTGCTGGGTCAGCCGAGCAGCGAATTTCTAAATAACCACCTGCTATCATGAGAGACATCAGGGCTGCATCTTTTGAGCCCAGTACTGAGCCTGAAAAGCGTTTCCAACCCCACTTACAAGTGAAACTTGCTAAAATGTGCCTCTCTGCTCTTCACTGAAAAGCTTGGTTCTGCATACATTTTTAGCATGAGCCCTACTGAGCCTGAAAAGCATTTCCAACCCCACTTACAAGTGAAACTTGCTAAAATGTGCTTGGCTGCTCTTCACTGAAAAGCTGGTTCTGCAACATTTTTAGCATACGTTTGCTTCTGCTGGGTCAGCCGAGCAGCAAATTTCTACTTAACCACCTGCTATCATGAGAGACATCAGGGCTGCATCTTTTGAGCCCAGTACTGAGCCTGAAAAGCGTTTCCAACCCCACTTACAAGTGAAACTTGCTAAAATGTGCCTCTCTGCTCTTCACTGAAAAGCTTGGTTCTGCATACATGTTTAGCATACGTTTGCTCCTGCTGGGTCAGCCGAGCAGCGAATTTCTAAATAACCACCTGCTATCATGAGAGACATCAGGGCTGCATCTTTTGAGCCCAGTACTGAGCCTGAAAAGCGTTTCCAACCCCACTTACAAGTGAAACTTGCTAAAATGTGCCTCTCTGCTCTTCACTGAAAAGCTTGGTTCTGCATACATTTTTAGCATACATTTGCTCCTGCTGGGTCAGCCGAGCAGCAAATTTCTAATTAACCACCTGCTATCATGAGAGACATCAGGGCTGCATCTTTTGAGCCCAGTACTGAGCCTGAGAAGCGTTTCCAACCCCACTTACAAGTGAAACTTGCTAAAATGTGCCTGGATGCTCTTCACTGAAAAGCTTGGTTCTACATACATTTTTAGCATACGTTTGCTCCTGCTGGGTCAGCCGAGCAGTGAATTTCTAATTAACCACCTGCTATCATGAGAGACATCAGGGCTGCATCTTTTGAGCCCAGTACTGAGCCTGAAAAGCATTTCCAACCCCACTTACAAGTGAAACTTGCTAAAATGTGCCTGGCTGCTCTTCACTGAAAAGCTGGTTCTGCAACATTTTTAGCATACGTTTGCTCCTGCTGGGTCAGCCGAGCAGCGAATTTCTAATTAACCACCTGCTATCATGAGAGACATCAGGGCTGCATCTTTTGAGCCCAGTACTGAGCCTGAAAAGCGTTTCCAACCCCACTTACAAGTGAAACTTGCTAAAATGTGCCTGGATGCTCTTCACTGAAAAGCTTGGTTCTGCATACATTTTTAGCATACGTTTGCTCCTGCTGGGTCAGCCGAGCAGTGAATTTCTAATTAACCACCTGCTATCATGAGAGACATCAGTGCTGCATCTTTTGAGCCCAGTACTGAGCCTGAAAAGCATTTCCAACCCCACTTACAAGTGAAACTTGCTAAAATGTGCCTCTCTGCTCTTCACTGAAAAGCTTGGTTCTGCATACATTTTTAGCATAGTTTGCTCCTGTTGGGTCAGCCGAGCAGCGAATTTCTAATTAACCACTTGCTATCATGAGAGACATCAGGGCTGCATCTTTTGAGCCCAGTAATGAGCCTGAAAAGCAATTCCAACCCCACTTACAAGTGAAACTTGCTAAAATGTGCCTCTCTGCTCTTCACTGAAAAGCTTGGTTCTGCATACATTTTTAGCATACGTTTGCTCCTGCTGGGTCAGCCGAGCAGCAAATTTCTACTTAACCACCTGCTATCATGATAGACATCAGGGCTGCATCTTTTGAGCCCAGTATGAGCCTGAAAAGCGTTTCCAACCCCACTTACAAGTAAAACTTGCTAAAATGTGCCTGGATGCTCTTCACTGAAAAGCTTGGTTCTGCATACATTTTTAGCATACGTTTGCTCCTGTTGGGTCAGCCGAGCAGCGAATTTCTAATTAACCACCTGCTATCATGAGAGACATCAGGGCTGCATCTTTTGAGCCCAGTACTGAGCCTGAAAAGCATTTCCAACCCCACTTACAAGTGAAACTTGCTAAAATGTGCCTGGCTGCTCTTCACTGAAAAGCTGGTTCTGCATAAATTTTTGGCCTACGTTTGCTCCTGCTGGGTCAGCCGAGCAGCAAATTTCTACTTAACCACCTGCTATCATGAGAGACATCAGGGCTGCATCTTTTGAGCCCAGTACTGAGCCTGAAAAGCGTTTCCAACCCCACTTACAAGTGAAACTTGTTAAAATGTGCCTGGCTGCTCTTCACTGAAAAGCTGGTTCTGCAACATTTTTAGCATACGTTTGCTCCTGCTGGGTCAGCCGAGCAGCGAATTTCTAATTAACCACCTGCTATCATGAGAGACATCAGGGCTGCATCGTTTGAGCCCAGTACTGAGCCTGAAAAGCGTTTCCAACCCCACTTACAAGTGAAACTTGCTAAAATGTGCCTCTCTGCTCTTCACTGAAAAGCTTGGTTCTGCATACATTTTTAGCATACGTTTGCTCCTGCTGGGTCAGCCGAGCAGTGAATTTCTAATTAACCACCTGCTATCATGAGAGACATCAGGGCTGCATCTTTTGAGCCCAGTACTGAGCCTGCAAAGCATTTCCAACCCCACTTACAAGTGAAACTTGCTAAAATGTGCCTGGCTGCTCTTCACTGAAAAGCTTGGTTCTGCATACATTTTTAGCATACGTTTGCTCCTGCTGGGTCAGCCGAGCAGCAAATTTCTAATTAACCACCTGCTATCATGAGAGACATCAGGGCTGCATCTTTTGAGCCCAGTACTGAGCCTGAAAAGCGTTTCCAACCCCACTTACAAGTGAAACTTGCTAAAATGTGCCTGGATGCTCTTCACTGAAAAGCTTGGTTCTGCATACATTTTTAGCATACGTTTGCTCCTGCTGGGTCAGCCGAGCAGCGAATTTCTAATTAACCACCTGCTGTCATGAGAGACATCAGGGCTGCATCTTTTGAGCCCAGTACTGAGCCTGAAAAGCGTTTCCAACCCCACTTACAAGTGAAACTTGCTAAAATGTGCCTCTCTGCTCTTCACTGAAAAGCTTGGTTCTGCATACATTTTTAGCATACGTTTGCTCCTGCTGGGTCAGCCGAGCAGCGAATTTCTAATTAACCACCTGCTATCATGAGAGACATCAGGGCTGCATCTTTTGAGCTCAGTACTGAGCCTGAAAAGCGTTTCCAACCCCACTTACAAGTGAAACTTGCTAAAATGTGCCTCTCTGCTCTTCACTGAAAAACTTGGTTCTGCATAAATTTTTAGCATACGTTTGCTCCTGCTGGGTCAGCCGAGCAGCGAATTTCTAATTAACCACCTGCTATCATGAGAGACATCAGGGCTGCATCTTTTGAGCCCAGTACTGAGCCTGAAAAGCGTTTCCAACCCCACTTACAAGTGAAACTTGCTAAAATGTGCCTGGATGCTCTTCACTGAAAAGCTTGGTTCTGCATACGATTTTAGCATATGTTTGCTCCTGTTGGGTCAGCCGAGCAGCGAATTTCTAATTAACCACCTGCTGTCATGAGAGACATCAGGGCTGCATCTTTTGAGCCCAGTACTGAGCCTGAAAAGCGTTTCCAACCCCACTTACAAGTGAAACTTGCTAAAATGTGCCTCTCTGCTCTTCACTGAAAAACTTGGTTCTGCATAAATTTTTAGCATACGTTTGCTCCTGCTGGGTCAGCCGAGCAGCGAATTTCTAATTAACCACCTGCTATCATGAGAGACATCAGGGCTGCATCTTTTGAGCCCAGTACTGAGCCTGAAAAGCATTTCCAACCCCACTTACAAGTGAAACTTGCTAAAATGTGCTTGGCTGCTCTTCACTGAAAAGCTGGTTCTGCAACATTTTTAGCATACGTTTGCTTCTGCTGGGTCAGCCGAGCAGCAAATTTCTACTTAACCACCTGCTATCATGAGAGACATCAGGGCTGCATCTTTTGAGCCCAGTACTGAGCCTGAAAAGCGTTTCCAACCCCACTTACAAGTGAAACTTGCTAAAATGTGCCTCTCTGCTCTTCACTGAAAAGCTTGGTTCTGCATACATGTTTAGCATACGTTTGCTCCTGCTGGGTCAGCCGAGCAGCGAATTTCTAAATAACCACCTGCTATCATGAGAGACATCAGGGCTGCATCTTTTGAGCCCAGTACTGAGCCTGAAAAGCGTTTCCAACCCCACTTACAAGTGAAACTTGCTAAAATGTGCCTCTCTGCTCTTCACTGAACAGCTTGGTTCTGCATACATTTTTAGCATACGTTTGCTCCTGCTGGGTCAGCCGAGCAGCAAATTTCTAATTAACCACCTGCTATCATGAGAGACATCAGGGCTGCATCTTTTGAGCCCAGTACTGAGCCTGAAAAGCGTTTCCAACCCCACTTACAAGTGAAACTTGCTAAAATGTGCCTGGATGCTCTTCACTGAAAAGCTTGGTTCTGCATATGATTTTAGCATACGTTTGCTCCTGTTGGGTCAGCCGAGCAGCGAATTTCTAATTAACCACCTGCTATAATGAGAGACATCAGGGCTGCATCTTTTGAGCCCAGTACTGAGCCTGAAAAGCATTTCCAACCCCACTTACAAGTGAAACTTGCTA
The DNA here is from genome assembly GCF_964261635.1 of Lissotriton helveticus. Lineage (NCBI taxonomy): Eukaryota > Metazoa > Chordata > Amphibia > Caudata > Salamandridae > Lissotriton > Lissotriton helveticus. The sequence goes on along the minus strand of NC_136059.1, from coordinate 1,424,415,372 downwards.
AAATGTGCTTGGCTGCTCTTCACTGAAAAGCTGGTTCTGCAACATTTTTAGCATACGTTTGCTTCTGCTGGGTCAGCCGAGCAGCAAATTTCTACTTAACCACCTGCTATCATGAGAGACATGAGGGCTGCATCTTTAGAGCCCAGTACTGAGCCTGAAAAGCATTTCCAACCCCACTTACAAGTGAAACTTGCTAAAATGTGCCTGGCAGCTCTTCACTGAAAAGCTGGTTCTGCATACATTTTTGGCATACGTTTGCTCCTGCTGGGTCAGCCGAGCAGCGAATTTTTAATTAACCACCTGCTATCATGAGAGACATCAGGGCTGCATCTTTTGAGCCCAGTACTGAGCCTGAAAAGCGTTTCCAACCCCACTTACAAGTGAAACTTGCTAAAATGTGCCTCTCTGCTCTTCACTGAAAAGCTTGGTTCTGCATACGATTTTAGCATATGTTTGCTCCTGTTGGGTCAGCCGAGCAGCGAATTTCTAATTAACCACCTGCTGTCATGAGAGACATCAGGGCTGCATCTTTTGAGCCCAGTACTGAGCCTGAAAAGCGTTTCCAACCCCACTTACAAGTGAAACTTGCTAAAATGTGCCTCTCTGCTCTTCACTGAAAAACTTGGTTCTGCATAAATTTTTAGCATACGTTTGCTCCTGCTGGGTCAGCCGAGCAGCAAATTTCTAATTAACCACCTGCTATCATGAGAGACATCAGGGCTGCATCTTTTGAGCCCAGTACTGAGCCTGAAAAGCATTTCCAACCCCACTTACAAGTGAAACTTGCTAAAATGTGCCTCTCTGCTCTTCACTGAAAAGCTTGGTTCTGCATAAATTTTTAGCATACGTTTGCTCCTGCTGGGTCAGCCGAGCAGCGAATTTCTAATTAACCACCTGCTATCATGAGAGACATCAGGGCTGCATCTTTTGAGCCCAGTACTGAGCCTGAAAAGCGTTTCCAACCCCACTTACAAGTGAAACTTGCTAAAATGTGCCTCTCTGCTCTTCACTGAACAGCTTGGTTCTGCATACATTTTTAGCATACGTTTGCTCCTGCTGGGTCAGCCGAGCAGCAAATTTCTAATTAACCACCTGCTATCATGAGAGACATCAGGGCTGCATCTTTTGAGCCCAGTACTGAGCCTGAAAAGCATTTCCAACCCCACTTACAAGTGAAACTTGCTAAAATGTGCCTGGCTGCTCTTCACTGAAAAGCTGGTTCTGCAACATTTTTAGCATACGTTTGCTCCTGCTGGGTCAGCCGAGCAGCGAATTTCTAATTAACCACCTGCTATCATGAGAGACATCAGGGCTGCATCTTTTGAGCCCAGTACTGAGCCTGAAAAGCGTTTCCAACCCCACTTACAAGTGAAACTTGCTAAAATGTGCCTCTCTGCTCTTCACTGAAAAGCTTGGTTCTGCAACATTTTTAAGCATACGTTTGCTCCTGCTTGGTCAGCCGAGCAGCGAATTTCTAATTAACCACCTGCTATCATGAGAGACATCAGGGCTGCATCTTTTGAGCCCAGTACTGAGCCTGAAAAGCGTTTCCAACCCCACTTACAAGTGAAACTTGCTAAAATGTGCCTCTCTGCTCTTCACTGAAAAGCTTGGTTCTGCAACATTTTTAAGCATACGTTTGCTCCTGCTGGGTCAGCCGAGCAGCGAATTTCTAATTAACCACCTGCTATCATGAGAGACATCAGGGCTGCATCGTTTGAGCCCAGTACTGAGCCTGAAAAGCGTTTCCAACCCCACTTACAAGTGAAACTTGCTAAAATGTGCCTCTCTGCTCTTCACTGAAAAGCTTGGTTCTGCATACATTTTTAGCATACGTTTGCTCCTGCTGGGTCAGCCGAGCAGCAAATTTCTAATTAACCACCTGCTATCATGAGAGACATCAGGGCTGCATCTTTTGAGCCCAGTACTGAGCCTGAAAAGCGTTTCCAACCCCACTTACAAGTGAAACTTGCTAAAATGTGCCTGGATGCTCTTCCCTGAAAAGCTTGGTTCTGCATAAATTTTTAGCATACGTTTGCTCCTGCTGGGTCAACCGAGCAGCGAATTTCTAATTAACCACCTGCTATCATGAGAGACATCAGGGCTGCATCTTTTGAGCCCAGTACTGAGCCTGAAAAGCGTTTCCAACCCCACTTACAAGTGAAACTTGCTAAAATGTGCCTGGATGCTCTTCACTGAAAAGCTTGGTTCTGCATACATTTTTAGCATACGTTTGCTCCTGCTGGGTCAGCCGAGCAGCGAATTTCTAATTAACCACCTGCTATCATGAGAGACATCAGGGCTGCATCTTTTGAGCCCAGTACTGAGCCTGAAAAGCATTTCCAACCCCACTTACAAGTGAAACTTGCTAAAATGGGCTTGGCTGCTCTTCACTGAAAAGCTGGTTCTGCAACATTTTTAGCATACGTTTGCTTCTGCTGGGTCAGCCGAGCAGCACATTTCTACTTAACCACCTGCTATCATGAGAGACATCAGGGCTGCATCTTTTGAGCCCAGTACTGAGCCTGAAAAGCGTTTCCAACCCCACTTACAAGTGAAACTTGCTAAAATGTGCCTCTCTGCTCTTCACTGAAAAGCTTGGTTCTGCATACATGTTTAGCATATGTTTGCTCCTGCTGGGTCAGCCGAGCATCGAATTTCTAAATAACCACCTGCTATCATGAGAGACATCAGGGCTGCATCTTTTGAGCCCAGTACTGAGCCTGAAAAGCGTTTCCAACCCCACTTACAAGTGAAACTTGCTAAAATGTGCCTCTCTGCTCTTCACTGAAAAGCTTGGTTCTGCATACATTTTTAGCATACGTTTGCTCCTGCTGGGTCAGCCGAGCAGCAAATTTCTAATTAACTACCTGCTATCATGAGAGACATCAGGGCTGCATCTTTTGAGCCCAGGACTGAGCCTGAAAAGCGTTTCCAACCCCACTTACAAGTGAAACTTGCTAAAATGTGCCTGGATGCTCTTCACTGAAAAGCTTGGTTCTGCATACATTTTTAGCATACGTTTGCTCCTGCTGGGTCAGCCGAGCAGCGAATTTCTAATTAACCACCTGCTATCATGAGAGACATCAGGGCTGCATCTTTTGAGCCCAGTACTGAGCCTGAAAAGCATTTCCAACCCCACTTACAAGTGAAACTTGCTAAAATGTGCCTGGCTGCTCTTCACTGAAAAGCTGGTTCTGCAACATTTTTAGCATACGTTTGCTCCTGCTGGGTCAGCCGAGCAGCGAATTTCTAATTAACCACCTGCTATCATGAGAGATATCAGGGCTGCATCTTTTGAGCCCAGTACTGAGCCTGAAAAGCGTTTCCAACCCCACTTACAAGTGAAACTTGCTAAAATGTGCCTCTCTGCTCTTCACTGAAAAGCTTGGTTCTGCATACATTTTTAGCATACGTTTGCTCCTGCTGGGTCAGCCGAGCAGTGAATTTCTAATTAACCACCTGCTATCATGAGAGACATCAGGGCTGCATCTTTTGAGCCCAGTACTGAGCCTGAAAAGCATTTCCAACCCCACTTACAAGTGAAACTTGCTAAAATGTGCCTGGCTGCTCTTCACTGAAAAGCTGGTTCTGCATACATTTTTAGCATACGTTTGCTCCTGCTGGGTCAGCCGAGCAGCGAATTTCTAATTAACCACCTGCTATCATGAGAGACATCAGGGCTGCATCTTTTGAGCCCAGTACTGAGCCTGAAAAGCGTTTCCAACCCCACTTACAAGTGAAACTTGCTAAAATGTGCTTGGCTGCTCTTCACTGAAAAGCTGGTTCTGCAACATTTTTAGCATACGTTTGCTTCTGCTGGGTCAGCCGAGCAGCAAATTTCTACTTAACCACCTGCTATCATGAGAGACATCAGGGCTGCATCTTTTGAGCCCAGTACTGAGCCTGAAAAGCGTTTCCAACCCCACTTACAAGTGAAACTTGCTAAAATGTGCCTCTCTGCTCTTCACTGAAAAGCTTGGTCTGCATACATTTTTAGCATACATTTGCTCCTGCTGGGTCAGCCGAGCAGCAAATTTCTAATTAACCACCTCCTATCATGAGAGACATCAGGGCTGCATCTTTTGAGCCCAGTACTGAGCCTGAGAAGCGTTTCCAACCCCACTTACAAGTGAAACTTGCTCAAATGTGCCTGGATGCTCTTCACTGAAAAGCTTGGTTCTACATACATTTTTAGCATACGTTTGCTCCTGCTGGGTCAGCCGAGCAGCGAATTTCTAATTAACCACCTGCTATCATGAGAGACATCAGGGCTGCATCTTTTGAGCCCAGTACTGAGCCTGAAAAGCATTTCCAACCCCACTTACAAGTGAAACTTGCTAAAATGTGCCTCTCTGCTCTTCACTGAAAAGCTTGGTTCTGCATACAATTTTAGCATACGTTTGCTCCTGCTGGGACAGCCGAGCAGCAAATTTCTAATTAACCACCTGCTATCATGAGAGACATCAGGGCTGCATCTTTTGAGCCCAGTACTGAGCCTGAAAAGCGTTTCCAACCCCACTTACAAGTGAAACTTGCTAAAATGTGCCTGGCTGCTCTTCACTGAAAAGCTGGTTCTGCAACATTTTTAGCATACGTTTGCTCCTGCTGGGTCAGCCGAGCAGCGAATTTCTAATTAACCACCTGCTATCATGAGAGACATCAGGGCTGCATCTTTTGAGCCCAGTACTGAGCCTGAAAAGCATTTCCAACCCCACTTACAAGTGAAACTTGCTAAAATGTGCCTCTCTGCTCTCCACTGAAAAGCTTGGTTCTGCATACATTTTTAGCATACGTTTGCTCCTGCTGGGTCAGCCGAGCAGCAAATTTCTACTTAACCACCTGCTATCATGAGAGACATCAGGGCTGCATCTTTTGAGCCCAGTACTGAGCCTGAAAAGCGTTTCCAACCCCACTTACAAGTGAAACTTGCTAAAATGTGCCTGGCTGCTCTTCAGTGAAAAGCTTGGTTCTGCATACATTTTTAGCATACGTTTGCTCCTACCGGGTCAGCCGAGCAGTGAATTTCTAATTAACCACCTGCTATCATGAGAGACATCAGGGCTGCATCTTTTGAGCCCAGTACTGAGCCTGAAAAGCGTTTCCAACCCCACTTACAAGTGAAACTTGCTAAAATATGCCCTCTCTGCTCTTCACTGAAAAGCTTGGTTCTGCATACATTTTTAGCATACGTTTGCTCCTGCTGGGTCAGCCGAGCAGCAAATTTCTACTTAACCACCTGCTATCATGAGAGACATCAGGGCTGCATCTTTTGAGCCCAGTACTGAGCCTGAAAAGCGTTTCCAACCCCACTTACAAGTGAAACTTGCTAAAATGTGCCTGGATGCTCTTCACTGAAAAGCTTGGTTCTGCATACATTTTTAGCATACGTTTGCTCCTGCTGGGTCAGCCGAGCAGAGAATTTCTAATTAACCACCTGCTATCATGAGAGACATCAGGGCTGCATCTTTTGAGCCCAGTACTGAGCCTGAAAAGCATTTCCAACCCCACTTACAAGTGAAACTTGCTAAAATGTGCCTCTCTGCTCTTCACTGAAAAGCTTGGTTCTGCATACAATTTTAGCATACGTTTGCTCCTGCTGGGTCAGCCGAGCAGCAAATTTCTACTTAACCACCTGCTATCATGAGAGACATCAGGGCTGCATCTTTTGAGCCCAGTACTGAGCCTGAAAAGCGTTTCCAACCCCACTTACAAGTGAAACTTGCTAAAATGTGCCTGGCTGCTCTTCAGTGAAAAGCTTGGTTCTGCATACATTTTTAGCATACGTTTGCTCCTACCGGGTCAGCCGAGCAGTGAATTTCTAATTAACCACCTGCTATCATGAGAGACATCAGGGCTGCATCTTTTGAGCCCAGTACTGAGCCTGAAAAGCGTTTCCAACCCCACTTACAAGTGAAACTTGCTAAAATATGCCCTCTCTGCTCTTCACTGAAAAGCTTGGTTCTGCATACATTTTTAGCATACGTTTGCTCCTGCTGGGTCAGCCGAGCAGCAAATTTCTACTTAACCACCTGCTATCATGAGAGACATCAGGGCTGCATCTTTTGAGCCCAGTACTGAGCCTGAAAAGCGTTTCCAACCCCACTTACAAGTGAAACTTGCTAAAATGTGCCTGGATGCTCTTCACTGAAAAGCTTGGTTCTGCATACATTTTTAGCATACGTTTGCTCCTGCTGGGTCAGCCGAGCAGCGAATTTCTAATTAACCACCTGCTATCATGAGAGACATCAGGGCTGCATCTTTTGAGCCCAGTACTGAGCCTGAAAAGCATTTCCAACCCCACTTACAAGTGAAACTTGCTAAAATGTGCCTCTCTGCTCTTCACTGAAAAGCTTGGTTCTGCATACATTTTTAGCATACGTTTGCTCCTGCTGGGTCAGCCGAGCAGCGAATTTCTAATTAACCACCTGCTATCATGAGAGACATCAGGGCTGCATCTTTTGAGCCCAGTACTGAGCCTGAAAAGCATTTCCAACCCCACTTACAAGTGAAACTTGCTAAAATGGGCTTGGCTGCTCTTCACTGAAAAGCTGGTTCTGCAACATTTTTAGCATACGTTTGCTTCTGCTGGGTCAGCCGAGCAGCAAATTTCTACTTAACCACCTGCTATCATGAGAGACATCAGGGCTGCATCTTTTGAGCCCAGTACTGAGCCTGAAAAGCGTTTCCAACCCCACTTACAAGTGAAACTTGCTAAAATGTGCCTCTCTGCTCTTCACTGAAAAGCTTGGTTCTGCATACATGTTTAGCATATTGTTTGCTCCTGCTGGGTCAGCCGAGCATCGAATTTCTAAATAACCACCTGCTATCATGAGAGACATCAGGGCTGCATCTTTTGAGCCCAGTACTGAGCCTGAAAAGCGTTTCCAACCCCACTTACAAGTGAAACTTGCTAAAATGTGCCTCTCTGCTCTTCACTGAAAAGCTTGGTTCTGCATACATTTTTAGCATACGTTTGCTCCTGCTGGGTCAGCCGAGCAGCAAATTTCTAATTAACCACCTGCTATCATGAGAGACATCAGGGCTGCATCTTTTGAGCCCAGGACTGAGCCTGAAAAGCGTTTCCAACCCCACTTACAAGTGAAACTTGCTAAAATGTGCCTGGATGCTCTTCACTGAAAAGCTTGGTTCTGCATACATTTTTAGCATACGTTTGCTCCTGCTGGGTCAGCCGAGCAGCGAATTTCTAATTAACCACCTGCTATCATGAGAGACATCAGGGCTGCATCTTTTGAGCCCAGTACTGAGCCTGAAAAGCATTTCCAACCCCTCTTACAAGTGAAACTTGCTAAAATGTGCCTGGCTGCTCTTCACTGAAAAGCTGGTTCTGCAACATTTTTAGCATACGTTTGCTCCTGCTGGGTCAGCCGAGCAGCGAATTTCTAATTAACCACCTGCTATCATGAGAGATATCAGGGCTGCATCTTTTGAGCCCAGTACTGAGCCTGAAAAGCGTTTCCAACCCCACTTACAAATGAAACTTGCTAAAATGTGCCTCTCTGCTCTTCACTGAAAAGCTTGGTTCTGCATACATTTTTAGCATACGTTTGCTCCTGCTGGGTCAGCCGAGCAGCGAATTTCTAATTACCACCTGCTATCATGAGAGACATCAGGGCTGCATCGTTTGAGCCCAGTACTGAGCCTGAAAAGCGTTTCCAACCCCACTTACAAGTGAAACTTGCTAAAATGTGCTTGGCTGCTCTTCACTGAAAAGCTGGTTCTGCAACATTTTTAGCATACGTTTGCTTCTGCTGGGTCAGCCGAGCAGCAAATTTCTACTTAACCACCTGCTATCATGAGAGACATCAGGGCTGCATCTTTTGAGCCCAGTACTGAGCCTGAAAAGCGTTTCCAACCCCACTTACAAGTGAAACTTGCTAAAATGTGCCTCTCTGCTCTTCACTGAAAAGATGGTTCTGCATACATTTTCAGCATACGTTTGCTCCTGCTGGGTCAGCCGAGCAGCGAATTTCTAATTAACCACCTGCTATCATGAGAGACATCAGGGCTGCATCTTTTGAGCCCAGTACTGAGCCTGAAAAGCGTTTCCAACCTCACTTACAAGTGAAACTTGCTAAAATGTGCCTGGATGCTCTTCACTGAAAAGCTTGGTTCTGCATACATTTTTAGCATACGTTTGCTCCTGCTGGGTCAGCCGAGCAGCGAATTTCTAATTAACCACCTGCTATCATGAAATACATCAGGGCTGCATCTTTTGAGCCCAGTACTGAGCCTGAAAAGCATTTCCAACCCCACTTACAAGTGAAACTTGCTAAAATGTGCCTGGCTGCTCTTCACTGAAAAGCTGGTTCTGCAACATTTTTAGCATACGTTTGCTTCTGCTGGGTCAGCCGAGCAGCAAATTTCTACTTAACCACCTGCTATCATGAGAGACATCAGGGCTGCATCTTTTGAGCCCAGTACTGAGCCTGAAAAGCGTTTCCAACCCCACTTACAAGTGAAACTTGCTAAAATGTGCCTGGATGCTCTTCACTGAAAAGCTTGGTTCTGCATATGATTTTAGCATACGTTTGCTCCTGTTGGGTCAGCCGAGCAGCGAATTTCTAATTAACCACCTGCTATAATGAGAGACATCAGGGCTGCATCTTTTGAGCCCAGTACTGAGCCTGAAAAGCATTTCCAACCCCACTTACAAGTGAAACTTGCTAAAATGTGCTTGGCTGCTCTTCACTGAAAAGCTGGTTCTGCAACATTTTTAGCATACGTTTGCTTCTGCTGGGTCAGCCGAGCAGCAAATTTCTACTTAACCACCTGCTATCATGAGAGACATGAGGGCTGCATCTTTAGAGCCCAGTACTGAGCCTGAAAAGCATTTCCAACCCCACTTACAAGTGAAACTTGCTAAAATGTGCCTGGCAGCTCTTCACTGAAAAGCTGGTTCTGCATACATTTTTGGCATACGTTTGCTCCTGCTGGGTCAGCCGAGCAGCGAATTTTTAATTAACCACCTGCTATCATGAGAGACATCAGGGCTGCATCTTTTGAGCCCAGTACTGAGCCTGAAAAGCGTTTCCAACCCCACTTACAAGTGAAACTTGCTAAAATGTGCCTCTCTGCTCTTCACTGAAAAGCTTGGTTCTGCATACGATTTTAGCATATGTTTGCTCCTGTTGGGTCAGCCGAGCAGCGAATTTCTAATTAACCACCTGCTGTCATGAGAGACATCAGGGCTGCATCTTTTGAGCCCAGTACTGAGCCTGAAAAGCGTTTCCAACCCCACTTACAAGTGAAACTTGCTAAAATGTGCCTCTCTGCTCTTCACTGAAAAACTTGGTTCTGCATAAATTTTTAGCATACGTTTGCTCCTGCTGGGTCAGCCGAGCAGCAAATTTCTAATTAACCACCTGCTATCATGAGAGACATCAGGGCTGCATCTTTTGAGCCCAGTACTGAGCCTGAAAAGCATTTCCAACCCCACTTACAAGTGAAACTTGCTAAAATGTGCCTCTCTGCTCTTCACTGAAAAGCTTGGTTCTGCATAAATTTTTAGCATACGTTTGCTCCTGCTGGGTCAGCCGAGCAGCGAATTTCTAATTAACCACCTGCTATCATGAGAGACATCAGGGCTGCATCTTTTGAGCCCAGTACTGAGCCTGAAAAGCGTTTCCAACCCCACTTACAAGTGAAACTTGCTAAAATGTGCCTCTCTGCTCTTCACTGAACAGCTTGGTTCTGCATACATTTTTAGCATACGTTTGCTCCTGCTGGGTCAGCCGAGCAGCAAATTTCTAATTAACCACCTGCTATCATGAGAGACATCAGGGCTGCATCTTTTGAGCCCAGTACTGAGCCTGAAAAGCATTTCCAACCCCACTTACAAGTGAAACTTGCTAAAATGTGCCTGGCTGCTCTTCACTGAAAAGCTGGTTCTGCAACATTTTTAGCATACGTTTGCTCCTGCTGGGTCAGCCGAGCAGCGAATTTCTAATTAACCACCTGCTATCATGAGAGACATCAGGGCTGCATCTTTTGAGCCCAGTACTGAGCCTGAAAAGCGTTTCCAACCCCACTTACAAGTGAAACTTGCTAAAATGTGCCTCTCTGCTCTTCACTGAAAAGCTTGGTTCTGCAACATTTTTAAGCATACGTTTGCTCCTGCTTGGTCAGCCGAGCAGCGAATTTCTAATTAACCACCTGCTATCATGAGAGACATCAGGGCTGCATCTTTTGAGCCCAGTACTGAGCCTGAAAAGCGTTTCCAACCCCACTTACAAGTGAAACTTGCTAAAATGTGCCTCTCTGCTCTTCACTGAAAAGCTTGGTTCTGCAACATTTTTAAGCATACGTTTGCTCCTGCTGGGTCAGCCGAGCAGCGAATTTCTAATTAACCACCTGCTATCATGAGAGACATCAGGGCTGCATCGTTTGAGCCCAGTACTGAGCCTGAAAAGCGTTTCCAACCCCACTTACAAGTGAAACTTGCTAAAATGTGCCTCTCTGCTCTTCACTGAAAAGCTTGGTTCTGCATACATTTTTAGCATACGTTTGCTCCTGCTGGGTCAGCCGAGCAGCAAATTTCTAATTAACCACCTGCTATCATGAGAGACATCAGGGCTGCATCTTTTGAGCCCAGTACTGAGCCTGAAAAGCGTTTCCAACCCCACTTACAAGTGAAACTTGCTAAAATGTGCCTGGATGCTCTTCCCTGAAAAGCTTGGTTCTGCATAAATTTTTAGCATACGTTTGCTCCTGCTGGGTCAACCGAGCAGCGAATTTCTAATTAACCACCTGCTATCATGAGAGACATCAGGGCTGCATCTTTTGAGCCCAGTACTGAGCCTGAAAAGCGTTTCCAACCCCACTTACAAGTGAAACTTGCTAAAATGTGCCTGGATGCTCTTCACTGAAAAGCTTGGTTCTGCATACATTTTTAGCATACGTTTGCTCCTGCTGGGTCAGCCGAGCAGCGAATTTCTAATTAACCACCTGCTATCATGAGAGACATCAGGGCTGCATCTTTTGAGCCCAGTACTGAGCCTGAAAAGCATTTCCAACCCCACTTACAAGTGAAACTTGCTAAAATGGGCTTGGCTGCTCTTCACTGAAAAGCTGGTTCTGCAACATTTTTAGCATACGTTTGCTTCTGCTGGGTCAGCCGAGCAGCACATTTCTACTTAACCACCTGCTATCATGAGAGACATCAGGGCTGCATCTTTTGAGCCCAGTACTGAGCCTGAAAAGCGTTTCCAACCCCACTTACAAGTGAAACTTGCTAAAATGTGCCTCTCTGCTCTTCACTGAAAAGCTTGGTTCTGCATACATGTTTAGCATATGTTTGCTCCTGCTGGGTCAGCCGAGCATCGAATTTCTAAATAACCACCTGCTATCATGAGAGACATCAGGGCTGCATCTTTTGAGCCCAGTACTGAGCCTGAAAAGCGTTTCCAACCCCACTTACAAGTGAAACTTGCTAAAATGTGCCTCTCTGCTCTTCACTGAAAAGCTTGGTTCTGCATACATTTTTAGCATACGTTTGCTCCTGCTGGGTCAGCCGAGCAGCAAATTTCTAATTAACTACCTGCTATCATGAGAGACATCAGGGCTGCATCTTTTGAGCCCAGGACTGAGCCTGAAAAGCGTTTCCAACCCCACTTACAAGTGAAACTTGCTAAAATGTGCCTGGATGCTCTTCACTGAAAAGCTTGGTTCTGCATACATTTTTAGCATACGTTTGCTCCTGCTGGGTCAGCCGAGCAGCGAATTTCTAATTAACCACCTGCTATCATGAGAGACATCAGGGCTGCATCTTTTGAGCCCAGTACTGAGCCTGAAAAGCATTTCCAACCCCACTTACAAGTGAAACTTGCTAAAATGTGCCTGGCTGCTCTTCACTGAAAAGCTGGTTCTGCAACATTTTTAGCATACGTTTGCTCCTGCTGGGTCAGCCGAGCAGCGAATTTCTAATTAACCACCTGCTATCATGAGAGATATCAGGGCTGCATCTTTTGAGCCCAGTACTGAGCCTGAAAAGCGTTTCCAACCCCACTTACAAGTGAAACTTGCTAAAATGTGCCTCTCTGCTCTTCACTGAAAAGCTTGGTTCTGCATACATTTTTAGCATACGTTTGCTCCTGCTGGGTCAGCCGAGCAGTGAATTTCTAATTAACCACCTGCTATCATGAGAGACATCAGGGCTGCATCTTTTGAGCCCAGTACTGAGCCTGAAAAGCATTTCCAACCCCACTTACAAGTGAAACTTGCTAAAATGTGCCTGGCTGCTCTTCACTGAAAAGCTGGTTCTGCATACATTTTTAGCATACGTTTGCTCCTGCTGGGTCAGCCGAGCAGCGAATTTCTAATTAACCACCTGCTATCATGAGAGACATCAGGGCTGCATCTTTTGAGCCCAGTACTGAGCCTGAAAAGCGTTTCCAACCCCACTTACAAGTGAAACTTGCTAAAATGTGCTTGGCTGCTCTTCACTGAAAAGCTGGTTCTGCAACATTTTTAGCATACGTTTGCTTCTGCTGGGTCAGCCGAGCAGCAAATTTCTACTTAACCACCTGCTATCATGAGAGACATCAGGGCTGCATCTTTTGAGCCCAGTACTGAGCCTGAAAAGCGTTTCCAACCCCACTTACAAGTGAAACTTGCTAAAATGTGCCTCTCTGCTCTTCACTGAAAAGCTTGGTCTGCATACATTTTTAGCATACATTTGCTCCTGCTGGGTCAGCCGAGCAGCAAATTTCTAATTAACCACCTCCTATCATGAGAGACATCAGGGCTGCATCTTTTGAGCCCAGTACTGAGCCTGAGAAGCGTTTCCAACCCCACTTACAAGTGAAACTTGCTCAAATGTGCCTGGATGCTCTTCACTGAAAAGCTTGGTTCTACATACATTTTTAGCATACGTTTGCTCCTGCTGGGTCAGCCGAGCAGCGAATTTCTAATTAACCACCTGCTATCATGAGAGACATCAGGGCTGCATCTTTTGAGCCCAGTACTGAGCCTGAAAAGCATTTCCAACCCCACTTACAAGTGAAACTTGCTAAAATGTGCCTCTCTGCTCTTCACTGAAAAGCTTGGTTCTGCATACAATTTTAGCATACGTTTGCTCCTGCTGGGACAGCCGAGCAGCAAATTTCTAATTAACCACCTGCTATCATGAGAGACATCAGGGCTGCATCTTTTGAGCCCAGTACTGAGCCTGAAAAGCGTTTCCAACCCCACTTACAAGTGAAACTTGCTAAAATGTGCCTGGCTGCTCTTCACTGAAAAGCTGGTTCTGCAACATTTTTAGCATACGTTTGCTCCTGCTGGGTCAGCCGAGCAGCGAATTTCTAATTAACCACCTGCTATCATGAGAGACATCAGGGCTGCATCTTTTGAGCCCAGTACTGAGCCTGAAAAGCATTTCCAACCCCACTTACAAGTGAAACTTGCTAAAATGTGCCTCTCTGCTCTCCACTGAAAAGCTTGGTTCTGCATACATTTTTAGCATACGTTTGCTCCTGCTGGGTCAGCCGAGCAGCAAATTTCTACTTAACCACCTGCTATCATGAGAGACATCAGGGCTGCATCTTTTGAGCCCAGTACTGAGCCTGAAAAGCGTTTCCAACCCCACTTACAAGTGAAACTTGCTAAAATGTGCCTGGCTGCTCTTCAGTGAAAAGCTTGGTTCTGCATACATTTTTAGCATACGTTTGCTCCTACCGGGTCAGCCGAGCAGTGAATTTCTAATTAACCACCTGCTATCATGAGAGACATCAGGGCTGCATCTTTTGAGCCCAGTACTGAGCCTGAAAAGCGTTTCCAACCCCACTTACAAGTGAAACTTGCTAAAATATGCCCTCTCTGCTCTTCACTGAAAAGCTTGGTTCTGCATACATTTTTAGCATACGTTTGCTCCTGCTGGGTCAGCCGAGCAGCAAATTTCTACTTAACCACCTGCTATCATGAGAGACATCAGGGCTGCATCTTTTGAGCCCAGTACTGAGCCTGAAAAGCGTTTCCAACCCCACTTACAAGTGAAACTTGCTAAAATGTGCCTGGATGCTCTTCACTGAAAAGCTTGGTTCTGCATACATTTTTAGCATACGTTTGCTCCTGCTGGGTCAGCCGAGCAGAGAATTTCTAATTAACCACCTGCTATCATGAGAGACATCAGGGCTGCATCTTTTGAGCCCAGTACTGAGCCTGAAAAGCATTTCCAACCCCACTTACAAGTGAAACTTGCTAAAATGTGCCTCTCTGCTCTTCACTGAAAAGCTTGGTTCTGCATACAATTTTAGCATACGTTTGCTCCTGCTGGGTCAGCCGAGCAGCAAATTTCTACTTAACCACCTGCTATCATGAGAGACATCAGGGCTGCATCTTTTGAGCCCAGTACTGAGCCTGAAAAGCGTTTCCAACCCCACTTACAAGTGAAACTTGCTAAAATGTGCCTGGCTGCTCTTCAGTGAAAAGCTTGGTTCTGCATACATTTTTAGCATACGTTTGCTCCTACCGGGTCAGCCGAGCAGTGAATTTCTAATTAACCACCTGCTATCATGAGAGACATCAGGGCTGCATCTTTTGAGCCCAGTACTGAGCCTGAAAAGCGTTTCCAACCCCACTTACAAGTGAAACTTGCTAAAATATGCCCTCTCTGCTCTTCACTGAAAAGCTTGGTTCTGCATACATTTTTAGCATACGTTTGCTCCTGCTGGGTCAGCCGAGCAGCAAATTTCTACTTAACCACCTGCTATCATGAGAGACATCAGGGCTGCATCTTTTGAGCCCAGTACTGAGCCTGAAAAGCGTTTCCAACCCCACTTACAAGTGAAACTTGCTAAAATGTGCCTGGATGCTCTTCACTGAAAAGCTTGGTTCTGCATACATTTTTAGCATACGTTTGCTCCTGCTGGGTCAGCCGAGCAGCGAATTTCTAATTAACCACCTGCTATCATGAGAGACATCAGGGCTGCATCTTTTGAGCCCAGTACTGAGCCTGAAAAGCATTTCCAACCCCACTTACAAGTGAAACTTGCTAAAATGTGCCTCTCTGCTCTTCACTGAAAAGCTTGGTTCTGCATACATTTTTAGCATACGTTTGCTCCTGCTGGGTCAGCCGAGCAGCGAATTTCTAATTAACCACCTGCTATCATGAGAGACATCAGGGCTGCATCTTTTGAGCCCAGTACTGAGCCTGAAAAGCATTTCCAACCCCACTTACAAGTGAAACTTGCTAAAATGGGCTTGGCTGCTCTTCACTGAAAAGCTGGTTCTGCAACATTTTTAGCATACGTTTGCTTCTGCTGGGTCAGCCGAGCAGCAAATTTCTACTTAACCACCTGCTATCATGAGAGACATCAGGGCTGCATCTTTTGAGCCCAGTACTGAGCCTGAAAAGCGTTTCCAACCCCACTTACAAGTGAAACTTGCTAAAATGTGCCTCTCTGCTCTTCACTGAAAAGCTTGGTTCTGCATACATGTTTAGCATATTGTTTGCTCCTGCTGGGTCAGCCGAGCATCGAATTTCTAAATAACCACCTGCTATCATGAGAGACATCAGGGCTGCATCTTTTGAGCCCAGTACTGAGCCTGAAAAGCGTTTCCAACCCCACTTACAAGTGAAACTTGCTAAAATGTGCCTCTCTGCTCTTCACTGAAAAGCTTGGTTCTGCATACATTTTTAGCATACGTTTGCTCCTGCTGGGTCAGCCGAGCAGCAAATTTCTAATTAACCACCTGCTATCATGAGAGACATCAGGGCTGCATCTTTTGAGCCCAGGACTGAGCCTGAAAAGCGTTTCCAACCCCACTTACAAGTGAAACTTGCTAAAATGTGCCTGGATGCTCTTCACTGAAAAGCTTGGTTCTGCATACATTTTTAGCATACGTTTGCTCCTGCTGGGTCAGCCGAGCAGCGAATTTCTAATTAACCACCTGCTATCATGAGAGACATCAGGGCTGCATCTTTTGAGCCCAGTACTGAGCCTGAAAAGCATTTCCAACCCCTCTTACAAGTGAAACTTGCTAAAATGTGCCTGGCTGCTCTTCACTGAAAAGCTGGTTCTGCAACATTTTTAGCATACGTTTGCTCCTGCTGGGTCAGCCGAGCAGCGAATTTCTAATTAACCACCTGCTATCATGAGAGATATCAGGGCTGCATCTTTTGAGCCCAGTACTGAGCCTGAAAAGCGTTTCCAACCCCACTTACAAATGAAACTTGCTAAAATGTGCCTCTCTGCTCTTCACTGAAAAGCTTGGTTCTGCATACATTTTTAGCATACGTTTGCTCCTGCTGGGTCAGCCGAGCAGCGAATTTCTAATTACCACCTGCTATCATGAGAGACATCAGGGCTGCATCGTTTGAGCCCAGTACTGAGCCTGAAAAGCGTTTCCAACCCCACTTACAAGTGAAACTTGCTAAAATGTGCTTGGCTGCTCTTCACTGAAAAGCTGGTTCTGCAACATTTTTAGCATACGTTTGCTTCTGCTGGGTCAGCCGAGCAGCAAATTTCTACTTAACCACCTGCTATCATGAGAGACATCAGGGCTGCATCTTTTGAGCCCAGTACTGAGCCTGAAAAGCGTTTCCAACCCCACTTACAAGTGAAACTTGCTAAAATGTGCCTCTCTGCTCTTCACTGAAAAGATGGTTCTGCATACATTTTCAGCATACGTTTGCTCCTGCTGGGTCAGCCGAGCAGCGAATTTCTAATTAACCACCTGCTATCATGAGAGACATCAGGGCTGCATCTTTTGAGCCCAGTACTGAGCCTGAAAAGCGTTTCCAACCTCACTTACAAGTGAAACTTGCTAAAATGTGCCTGGATGCTCTTCACTGAAAAGCTTGGTTCTGCATACATTTTTAGCATACGTTTGCTCCTGCTGGGTCAGCCGAGCAGCGAATTTCTAATTAACCACCTGCTATCATGAAATACATCAGGGCTGCATCTTTTGAGCCCAGTACTGAGCCTGAAAAGCATTTCCAACCCCACTTACAAGTGAAACTTGCTAAAATGTGCCTGGCTGCTCTTCACTGAAAAGCTGGTTCTGCAACATTTTTAGCATACGTTTGCTTCTGCTGGGTCAGCCGAGCAGCAAATTTCTACTTAACCACCTGCTATCATGAGAGACATCAGGGCTGCATCTTTTGAGCCCAGTACTGAGCCTGAAAAGCGTTTCCAACCCCACTTACAAGTGAAACTTGCTAAAATGTGCCTCTCTGCTCTTCACTGAAAAGCTTGGTTCTGCATACATTTTTAGCATACGTTTGCTCCTGCTGGGTCAGCCGAGCAGCGAATTTCTAATTAACCACCTGCTTTCATGAGAGACATCAGGGCTGCATCTTTTGAGCCCAGTACTGAGCCTGAAAAGCGTTTCCAACCCCACTTACAAGTGAAACTTGCTAAAATGTGCCTGGCTGCTCTTCAGTGAAAAGCTTGGTTCTGCATACATTTTTAGCATACGTTTGCTCCTACCGGGTCAGCCGAGCAGTGAATTTCTAATTAACCACCTGCTATCATGAGAGACATCAGTGCTGCATCTTTTGAGCCCAGTACTGAGCCTGAAAAGCGTTTCCAACCCCACTTACAAGTGAAACTTGCTAAAATGTGCCTCTCTGCTCTTCACTGAAAAGCTTGGTTCTGCATACATTTTTAGCATACGTTTGCTCCTGTTGGGTCAGCCGAGCAGCGAATTTCTAATTAACCACCTGCTATCATGAGAGACATCAGGGCTGCATCTTTTGAGCCCAGTAATGAGCCTGAAAAGCAATTCCAACCCCACTTACAAGTGAAACTTGCTAAAATGTGCCTCTCTGCTCTTCACTGAAAAGCTTGGTTCTGCATACATTTTTAGCATACGTTTGCTCCTGCTGGGTCAGCCGAGCAGCAAATTTCTACTTAACCACCTGCTATCATGATAGACATCAGGGCTGCATCTTTTGAGCCCAGTATGAGCCTGAAAAGCGTTTCCAACCCCACTTACAAGTAAAACTTGCTAACATGTGCCTGGATGCTCTTCACTGAAAAGCTTGGTTCTGCATACATTTTTAGCATACGTTTGCTCCTGTTGGGTCAGCCGAGCAGCGAATTTCTAATTAACCACCTGCTATCATGAGAGACATCAGGGCTGCATCTTTTGAGCCCAGTACTGAGCCTGAAAAGCATTTCCAACACCACTTACAAGTGAAACTTGCTAAAATGTGCCTGGCTGCTCTTCACTGAAAAGCTGGTTCTGCAACATTTTTAGCATACGTTTGCTTCTGCTGGGTCAGCCGAGCAGCAAATTTCTACTTAACCACCTGCTATCATGAGAGACATCAGGGCTGCATCTTTTGAGCCCAGTACTGAGCCTGAAAAGCATTTCCAACCCCACTTACAAGTGAAACTTGCTAAAATGTGCCTGGATGCTCTTCACTGAAAAGCTTGGTTCTGCATAAATTTTTAGCATACGTTTGCTCCTGCTGGGTCAGCCGAGCAGCGAATTTCTAATTAACCACCTGCTATCATGAGAGACATCAGGGCTGCATCTTTTGAGCCCTACTGAGCCTGAAAAGCATTTCCAACCCCACTTACAAGTGAAACTTGCTAAAATGTGCTTGGCTGCTCTTCACTGAAAAGCTGGTTCTGCAACATTTTTAGCATACGTTTGCATCTGCTGGGTCAGCCGAGCAGCAAATTTCTACTTAACCACCTGCTATCATGAGAGACATCAGGGCTGCATCTTTTGAGCCAGTACTGAGCCTGAAAAGCGTTTCCAACCCCACTTACAAGTGAAACTTGCTAAAATGTGCCTCTCTGCTCTTCACTGAAAAGCTTGGTTCTGCATACATGTTTAGCATACGTTTGCTCCTGCTGGGTCAGCCGAGCAGCGAATTTCTAAATAACCACCTGCTATCATGAGAGACATCAGGGCTGCATCTTTTGAGCCCAGTACTGAGCCTGAAAAGCGTTTCCAACCCCACTTACAAGTGAAACTTGCTAAAATGTGCCTCTCTGCTCTTCACTGAAAAGCTTGGTTCTGCATACATTTTTAGCATACGTTTGCTCCTGCTGGGTCAGCCGAGCAGCAAATTTCTACTTAACCACCTGCTATCATGATAGACATCAGGGCTGCATCTTTTGAGCCCAGTATGAGCCTGAAAAGCGTTTCCAACCCCACTTACAAGTAAAACTTGCTAAAATGTGCCTGGATGCTCTTCACTGAAAAGCTTGGTTCTGCATACATTTTTAGCATACGTTTGCTCCTGTTGGGTCAGCCGAGCAGCGAATTTCTAATTAACCACCTGCTATCATGAGAGACATCAGGGCTGCATCTTTTGAGCCCAGTACTGAGCCTGAAAAGCATTTCCAACACCACTTACAAGTGAAACTTGCTAAAATGTGCCTGGCTGCTCTTCACTGAAAAGCTGGTTCTGCAACATTTTTAGCATACGTTTGCTTCTGCTGGGTCAGCCGAGCAGCAAATTTCTACTTAACCACCTGCTATCATGAGAGACATCAGGGCTGCATCTTTTGAGCCCAGTACTGAGCCTGAAAAGCATTTCCAACCCCACTTACAAGTGAAACTTGCTAAAATGTGCCTGGATGCTCTTCACTGAAAAGCTTGGTTCTGCATAAATTTTTAGCATACGTTTGCTCCTGCTGGGTCAGCCGAGCAGCGAATTTCTAATTAACCACCTGCTATCATGAGAGACATCAGGGCTGCATCTTTTGAGCCCTACTGAGCCTGAAAAGCATTTCCAACCCCACTTACAAGTGAAACTTGCTAAAATGTGCTTGGCTGCTCTTCACTGAAAAGCTGGTTCTGCAACATTTTTAGCATACGTTTGCATCTGCTGGGTCAGCCGAGCAGCAAATTTCTACTTAACCACCTGCTATCATGAGAGACATCAGGGCTGCATCTTTTGAGCCAGTACTGAGCCTGAAAAGCGTTTCCAACCCCACTTACAAGTGAAACTTGCTAAAATGTGCCTCTCTGCTCTTCACTGAAAAGCTTGGTTCTGCATACATGTTTAGCATACGTTTGCTCCTGCTGGGTCAGCCGAGCAGCGAATTTCTAAATAACCACCTGCTATCATGAGAGACATCAGGGCTGCATCTTTTGAGCCCAGTACTGAGCCTGAAAAGCGTTTCCAACCCCACTTACAAGTGAAACTTGCTAAAATGTGCCTCTCTGCTCTTCACTGAAAAGCTTGGTTCTGCATACATTTTTAGCATGAGCCCTACTGAGCCTGAAAAGCATTTCCAACCCCACTTACAAGTGAAACTTGCTAAAATGTGCTTGGCTGCTCTTCACTGAAAAGCTGGTTCTGCAACATTTTTAGCATACGTTTGCTTCTGCTGGGTCAGCCGAGCAGCAAATTTCTACTTAACCACCTGCTATCATGAGAGACATCAGGGCTGCATCTTTTGAGCCCAGTACTGAGCCTGAAAAGCGTTTCCAACCCCACTTACAAGTGAAACTTGCTAAAATGTGCCTCTCTGCACTTCACTGAAAAGCTTGGTTCTGCATACATGTTTAGCATACGTTTGCTCCTGCTGGCTCAGCCGAGCAGCGAATTTCTAAATAACCACCTGCTATCATGAGAGACATCAGGGCTGCATCTTTTGAGCCCAGTACTGAGCCTGAAAAGCGTTTCCAACCCCACTTACAAGTGAAACTTGCTAAAATGTGCCTCTCTGCTCTTCACTGAAAAGCTTGGTTCTGCATACATTTTTAGCATACATTTGCTCCTGCTGGGTCAGCCGAGCAGCAAATTTCTAATTAACCACCTGCTATCATGAGAGACATCAGGGCTGCATCTTTTGAGCCCAGTACTGAGCCTGAGAAGCGTTTCCAACCCCACTTACAAGTGAAACTTGCTAAAATGTGCCTGGATGCTCTTCACTGAAAAGCTTGGTTCTACATACATTTTTAGCATACGTTTGCTCCTGCTGGGTCAGCCGAGCAGTGAATTTCTAATTAACCACCTGCTATCATGAGAGACATCAGGGCTGCATCTTTTGAGCCCAGTACTGAGCCTGAAAAGCATTTCCAACCCCACTTACAAGTGAAACTTGCTAAAATGTGCCTGGCTGCTCTTCACTGAAAAGCTGGTTCTGCAACATTTTTAGCATACGTTTGCTCCTGCTGGGTCAGCCGAGCAGCGAATTTCTAATTAACCACCTGCTATCATGAGAGACATCAGGGCTGCATCTTTTGAGCCCAGTACTGAGCCTGAAAAGCGTTTCCAACCCCACTTACAAGTGAAACTTGCTAAAATGTGCCTGGATGCTCTTCACTGAAAAGCTTGGTTCTGCATACATTTTTAGCATACGTTTGCTCCTGCTGGGTCAGCCGAGCAGTGAATTTCTAATTAACCACCTGCTATCATGAGAGACATCAGTGCTGCATCTTTTGAGCCCAGTACTGAGCCTGAAAAGCGTTTCCAACCCCACTTACAAGTGAAACTTGCTAAAATGTGCCTCTCTGCTCTTCACTGAAAAGCTTGGTTCTGCATACATTTTTAGCATAGTTTGCTCCTGTTGGGTCAGCCGAGCAGCGAATTTCTAATTAACCACTTGCTATCATGAGAGACATCAGGGCTGCATCTTTTGAGCCCAGTAATGAGCCTGAAAAGCATTTCCAACCCCACTTACAAGTGAAACTTGCTAAAATGTGCCTCTCTGCTCTTCACTGAAAAGCTTGGTTCTGCATACAATTTTAGCATACGTTTGCTCCTGCTGGGTCAGCCGAGCAGCAAATTTCTACTTAACCACCTGCTATCATGAGAGACATCAGGGCTGCATCTTTTGAGCCCAGTACTGAGCCTGAAAAGCGTTTCCAACCCCACTTACAAGTGAAACTTGCTAAAATGTGCCTGGCTGCTCTTCAGTGAAAAGCTTGGTTCTGCATACATTTTTAGCATACGTTTGCTCCTACCGGGTCAGCCGAGCAGTGAATTTCTAATTAACCACCTGCTATCATGAGAGACATCAGGGCTGCATCTTTTGAGCCCAGTACTGAGCCTGAAAAGCGTTTCCAACCCCACTTACAAGTGAAACTTGCTAAAATATGCCCTCTCTGCTCTTCACTGAAAAGCTTGGTTCTGCATACATTTTTAGCATACGTTTGCTCCTGCTGGGTCAGCCGAGCAGCAAATTTCTACTTAACGACCTGCTATCATGAGAGACATCAGGGCTGCATCTTTTGAGCCCAGTACTGAGCCTGAAAAGCGTTTCCAACCCCACTTACAAGTGAAACTTGCTAAAATGTGCCTGGATGCTCTTCACTGAAAAGCTTGGTTCTGCATACATTTTTAGCATACGTTTGCTCCTGCTGGGTCAGCCGAGCAGCGAATTTCTAATTAACCACCTGCTATCATGAGAGACATCAGGGCTGCATCTTTTGAGCCCAGTACTGAGCCTGAAAAGCATTTCCAACCCCACTTACAAGTGAAACTTGCTAAAATGTGCCTCTCTGCTCTTCACTGAAAAGCTTGGTTCTGCATACATTTTTAGCATACGTTTGCTCCTGCTGGGTCAGCCGAGCAGCGAATTTCTAATTAACCACCTGCTATCATGAGAGACATCAGGGCTGCATCTTTTGAGCCCAGTATGAGCCTGAAAAGCGTTTCCAACCCCACTTACAAGTAAAACTTGCTAAAATGTGCCTGGATGCTCTTCACTGAAAAGCTTGGTTCTGCATACATTTTTAGCATACGTTTGCTCCTGTTGGGTCAGCCGAGCAGCGAATTTCTAATTAACCACCTGCTATCATGAGAGACATCAGGGCTGCATCTTTTGAGCCCAGTACTGAGCCTGAAAAGCATTTCCAACCCCACTTACAAGTGAAACTTGCTAAAATGTGCCTGGCTGCTCTTCACTGAAAAGCTGGTTCTGCATAAATTTTTGGCCTACGTTTGCTCCTGCTGGGTCAGCCGAGCAGCAAATTTCTACTTAACCACCTGCTATCATGAGAGACATCAGGGCTGCATCTTTTGAGCCCAGTACTGAGCCTGAAAAGCGTTTCCAACCCCACTTACAAGTGAAACTTGTTAAAATGTGCCTGGCTGCTCTTCACTGAAAAGCTGGTTCTGCAACATTTTTAGCATACGTTTGCTCCTGCTGGGTCAGCCGAGCAGCGAATTTCTAATTAACCACCTGCTATCATGAGAGACATCAGGGCTGCATCGTTTGAGCCCAGTACTGAGCCTGAAAAGCGTTTCCAACCCCACTTACAAGTGAAACTTGCTAAAATGTGCCTCTCTGCTCTTCACTGAAAAGCTTGGTTCTGCATACATTTTTAGCATACGTTTGCTCCTGTTGGGTCAGCCGAGCAGCGAATTTCTAATTAACCACCTGCTATCATGAGAGACATCAGGGCTGCATCTTTTGAGCCCAGTACTGAGCCTGAAAAGCATTTCCAACCCCACTTACAAGTGAAACTTGCTAAAATGTGCCTGGCTGCTCTTCACTGAAAAGCTGGTTCTGCATAAATTTTTGGCCTACGTTTGCTCCTGCTGGGTCAGCCGAGCAGCAAATTTCTACTTAACCACCTGCTATCATGAGAGACATCAGGGCTGCATCTTTTGAGCCCAGTACTGAGCCTGAAAAGCGTTTCCAACCCCACTTACAAGTGAAACTTGTTAAAATGTGCCTGGCTGCTCTTCACTGAAAAGCTGGTTCTGCAACATTTTTAGCATACGTTTGCTCCTGCTGGGTCAGCCGAGCAGCGAATTTCTAATTAACCACCTGCTATCATGAGAGACATCAGGGCTGCATCGTTTGAGCCCAGTACTGAGCCTGAAAAGCGTTTCCAACCCCACTTACAAGTGAAACTTGCTAAAATGTGCCTCTCTGCTCTTCACTGAAAAGCTTGGTTCTGCATACATTTTTAGCATACGTTTGCTCCTGCTGGGTCAGCCGAGCAGTGAATTTCTAATTAACCACCTGCTATCATGAGAGACATCAGGGCTGCATCTTTTGAGCCCAGTACTGAGCCTGAAAAGCATTTCCAACCCCACTTACAAGTGAAACTTGCTAAAATGTGCCTGGCTGCTCTTCACTGAAAAGCTTGGTTCTGCATACATTTTTAGCATACGTTTGCTCCTGCTGGGTCAGCCGAGCAGCAAATTTCTAATTAACCACCTGCTATCATGAGAGACATCAGGGCTGCATCTTTTGAGCCCAGTACTGAGCCTGAAAAGCGTTTCCAACCCCACTTACAAGTGAAACTTGCTAAAATGTGCCTGGATGCTCTTCACTGAAAAGCTTGGTTCTGCATACATTTTTAGCATACGTTTGCTCCTGCTGGGTCAGCCGAGCAGCGAATTTCTAATTAACCACCTGCTGTCATGAGAGACATCAGGGCTGCATCTTTTGAGCCCAGTACTGAGCCTGAAAAGCGTTTCCAACCCCACTTACAAGTGAAACTTGCTAAAATGTGCCTCTCTGCTCTTCACTGAAAAGCTTGGTTCTGCATACATTTTTAGCATACGTTTGCTCCTGCTGGGTCAGCCGAGCAGCGAATTTCTAATTAACCACCTGCTATCATGAGAGACATCAGGGCTGCATCTTTTGAGCTCAGTACTGAGCCTGAAAAGCGTTTCCAACCCCACTTACAAGTGAAACTTGCTAAAATGTGCCTCTCTGCTCTTCACTGAAAAACTTGGTTCTGCATAAATTTTTAGCATACGTTTGCTCCTGCTGGGTCAGCCGAGCAGCGAATTTCTAATTAACCACCTGCTATCATGAGAGACATCAGGGCTGCATCTTTTGAGCCCAGTACTGAGCCTGAAAAGCGTTTCCAACCCCACTTACAAGTGAAACTTGCTAAAATGTGCCTGGATGCTCTTCACTGAAAAGCTTGGTTCTGCATACGATTTTAGCATATGTTTGCTCCTGTTGGGTCAGCCGAGCAGCGAATTTCTAATTAACCACCTGCTGTCATGAGAGACATCAGGGCTGCATCTTTTGAGCCCAGTACTGAGCCTGAAAAGCGTTTCCAACCCCACTTACAAGTGAAACTTGCTAAAATGTGCCTCTCTGCTCTTCACTGAAAAACTTGGTTCTGCATAAATTTTTAGCATACGTTTGCTCCTGCTGGGTCAGCCGAGCAGCGAATTTCTAATTAACCACCTGCTATCATGAGAGACATCAGGGCTGCATCTTTTGAGCCCAGTACTGAGCCTGAAAAGCATTTCCAACCCCACTTACAAGTGAAACTTGCTAAAATGTGCTTGGCTGCTCTTCACTGAAAAGCTGGTTCTGCAACATTTTTAGCATACGTTTGCTTCTGCTGGGTCAGCCGAGCAGCAAATTTCTACTTAACCACCTGCTATCATGAGAGACATCAGGGCTGCATCTTTTGAGCCCAGTACTGAGCCTGAAAAGCGTTTCCAACCCCACTTACAAGTGAAACTTGCTAAAATGTGCCTCTCTGCTCTTCACTGAAAAGCTTGGTTCTGCATACATGTTTAGCATACGTTTGCTCCTGCTGGGTCAGCCGAGCAGCGAATTTCTAAATAACCACCTGCTATCATGAGAGACATCAGGGCTGCATCTTTTGAGCCCAGTACTGAGCCTGAAAAGCGTTTCCAACCCCACTTACAAGTGAAACTTGCTAAAATGTGCCTCTCTGCTCTTCACTGAACAGCTTGGTTCTGCATACATTTTTAGCATACGTTTGCTCCTGCTGGGTCAGCCGAGCAGCAAATTTCTAATTAACCACCTGCTATCATGAGAGACATCAGGGCTGCATCTTTTGAGCCCAGTACTGAGCCTGAAAAGCGTTTCCAACCCCACTTACAAGTGAAACTTGCTAAAATGTGCCTGGATGCTCTTCACTGAAAAGCTTGGTTCTGCATATGATTTTAGCATACGTTTGCTCCTGTTGGGTCAGCCGAGCAGCGAATTTCTAATTAACCACCTGCTATAATGAGAGACATCAGGGCTGCATCTTTTGAGCCCAGTACTGAGCCTGAAAAGCATTTCCAACCCCACTTACAAGTGAAACTTGCTAAAATGTGCTTGGCTGCTCTTCACTGAAAAGCTGGTTCTGCAACATTTTTAGCATACGTTTGCTTCTGCTGGGTCAGCCGAGCAGCAAATTTCTACTTAACCACCTGCTATCATGAGAGACATGAGGGCTGCATCTTTAGAGCCCAGTACTGAGCCTGAAAAGCATTTCCAACCCCACTTACAAGTGAAACTTGCTAAAATGTGCCTGGCAGCTCTTCACTGAAAAGCTGGTTCTGCATACATTTTTGGCATACGTTTGCTCCTGCTGGGTCAGCCGAGCAGCGAATTTTTAATTAACCACCTGCTATCATGAGAGACATCAGGGCTGCATCTTTTGAGCCCAGTACTGAGCCTGAAAAGCGTTTCCAACCCCACTTACAAGTGAAACTTGCTAAAATGTGCCTCTCTGCTCTTCACTGAAAAGCTTGGTTCTGCATACGATTTTAGCATATGTTTGCTCCTGTTGGGTCAGCCGAGCAGCGAATTTCTAATTAACCACCTGCTGTCATGAGAGACATCAGGGCTGCATCTTTTGAGCCCAGTACTGAGCCTGAAAAGCGTTTCCAACCCCACTTACAAGTGAAACTTGCTAAAATGTGCCTCTCTGCTCTTCACTGAAAAACTTGGTTCTGCATAAATTTTTAGCATACGTTTGCTCCTGCTGGGTCAGCCGAGCAGCAAATTTCTAATTAACCACCTGCTATCATGAGAGACATCAGGGCTGCATCTTTTGAGCCCAGTACTGAGCCTGAAAAGCATTTCCAACCCCACTTACAAGTGAAACTTGCTAAAATGTGCCTCTCTGCTCTTCACTGAAAAGCTTGGTTCTGCATAAATTTTTAGCATACGTTTGCTCCTGCTGGGTCAGCCGAGCAGCGAATTTCTAATTAACCACCTGCTATCATGAGAGACATCAGGGCTGCATCTTTTGAGCCCAGTACTGAGCCTGAAAAGCGTTTCCAACCCCACTTACAAGTGAAACTTGCTAAAATGTGCCTCTCTGCTCTTCACTGAACAGCTTGGTTCTGCATACATTTTTAGCATACGTTTGCTCCTGCTGGGTCAGCCGAGCAGCAAATTTCTAATTAACCACCTGCTATCATGAGAGACATCAGGGCTGCATCTTTTGAGCCCAGTACTGAGCCTGAAAAGCATTTCCAACCCCACTTACAAGTGAAACTTGCTAAAATGTGCCTGGCTGCTCTTCACTGAAAAGCTGGTTCTGCAACATTTTTAGCATACGTTTGCTCCTGCTGGGTCAGCCGAGCAGCGAATTTCTAATTAACCACCTGCTATCATGAGAGACATCAGGGCTGCATCTTTTGAGCCCAGTACTGAGCCTGAAAAGCGTTTCCAACCCCACTTACAAGTGAAACTTGCTAAAATGTGCCTCTCTGCTCTTCACTGAAAAGCTTGGTTCTGCAACATTTTTAAGCATACGTTTGCTCCTGCTGGGTCAGCCGAGCAGCGAATTTCTAATTAACCACCTGCTATCATGAGAGACATCAGGGCTGCATCTTTTGAGCCCAGTACTGAGCCTGAAAAGCGTTTCCAACCCCACTTACAAGTGAAACTTGCTAAAATGTGCCTCTCTGCTCTTCACTGAAAAGCTTGGTTCTGCAACATTTTTAAGCATACGTTTGCTCCTGCTGGGTCAGCCGAGCAGCGAATTTCTAATTAACCACCTGCTATCATGAGAGACATCAGGGCTGCATCGTTTGAGCCCAGTACTGAGCCTGAAAAGCGTTTCCAACCCCACTTACAAGTGAAACTTGCTAAAATGTGCCTCTCTGCTCTTCACTGAAAAGCTTGGTTCTGCATACATTTTTAGCATACGTTTGCTCCTGCTGGGTCAGCCGAGCAGCAAATTTCTAATTAACCACCTGCTATCATGAGAGACATCAGGGCTGCATCTTTTGAGCCCAGTACTGAGCCTGAAAAGCGTTTCCAACCCCACTTACAAGTGAAACTTGCTAAAATGTGCCTGGATGCTCTTCCCTGAAAAGCTTGGTTCTGCATAAATTTTTAGCATACGTTTGCTCCTGCTGGGTCAACCGAGCAGCGAATTTCTAATTAACCACCTGCTATCATGAGAGACATCAGGGCTGCATCTTTTGAGCCCAGTACTGAGCCTGAAAAGCGTTTCCAACCCCACTTACAAGTGAAACTTGCTAAAATGTGCCTGGATGCTCTTCACTGAAAAGCTTGGTTCTGCATACATTTTTAGCATACGTTTGCTCCTGCTGGGTCAGCCGAGCAGCGAATTTCTAATTAACCACCTGCTATCATGAGAGACATCAGGGCTGCATCTTTTGAGCCCAGTACTGAGCCTGAAAAGCATTTCCAACCCCACTTACAAGTGAAACTTGCTAAAATGGGCTTGGCTGCTCTTCACTGAAAAGCTGGTTCTGCAACATTTTTAGCATACGTTTGCTTCTGCTGGGTCAGCCGAGCAGCACATTTCTACTTAACCACCTGCTATCATGAGAGACATCAGGGCTGCATCTTTTGAGCCCAGTACTGAGCCTGAAAAGCGTTTCCAACCCCACTTACAAGTGAAACTTGCTAAAATGTGCCTCTCTGCTCTTCACTGAAAAGCTTGGTTCTGCATACATGTTTAGCATATGTTTGCTCCTGCTGGGTCAGCCGAGCATCGAATTTCTAAATAACCACCTGCTATCATGAGAGACATCAGGGCTGCATCTTTTGAGCCCAGTACTGAGCCTGAAAAGCGTTTCCAACCCCACTTACAAGTGAAACTTGCTAAAATGTGCCTCTCTGCTCTTCACTGAAAAGCTTGGTTCTGCATACATTTTTAGCATACGTTTGCTCCTGCTGGGTCAGCCGAGCAGCAAATTTCTAATTAACTACCTGCTATCATGAGAGACATCAGGGCTGCATCTTTTGAGCCCAGGACTGAGCCTGAAAAGCGTTTCCAACCCCACTTACAAGTGAAACTTGCTAAAATGTGCCTGGATGCTCTTCACTGAAAAGCTTGGTTCTGCATACATTTTTAGCATACGTTTGCTCCTGCTGGGTCAGCCGAGCAGCGAATTTCTAATTAACCACCTGCTATCATGAGAGACATCAGGGCTGCATCTTTTGAGCCCAGTACTGAGCCTGAAAAGCATTTCCAACCCCACTTACAAGTGAAACTTGCTAAAATGTGCCTGGCTGCTCTTCACTGAAAAGCTGGTTCTGCAACATTTTTAGCATACGTTTGCTCCTGCTGGGTCAGCCGAGCAGCGAATTTCTAATTAACCACCTGCTATCATGAGAGATATCAGGGCTGCATCTTTTGAGCCCAGTACTGAGCCTGAAAAGCGTTTCCAACCCCACTTACAAGTGAAACTTGCTAAAATGTGCCTCTCTGCTCTTCACTGAAAAGCTTGGTTCTGCATACATTTTTAGCATACGTTTGCTCCTGCTGGGTCAGCCGAGCAGTGAATTTCTAATTAACCACCTGCTATCATGAGAGACATCAGGGCTGCATCTTTTGAGCCCAGTACTGAGCCTGAAAAGCATTTCCAACCCCACTTACAAGTGAAACTTGCTAAAATGTGCCTGGCTGCTCTTCACTGAAAAGCTGGTTCTGCATACATTTTTAGCATACGTTTGCTCCTGCTGGGTCAGCCGAGCAGCGAATTTCTAATTAACCACCTGCTATCATGAGAGACATCAGGGCTGCATCTTTTGAGCCCAGTACTGAGCCTGAAAAGCGTTTCCAACCCCACTTACAAGTGAAACTTGCTAAAATGTGCTTGGCTGCTCTTCACTGAAAAGCTGGTTCTGCAACATTTTTAGCATACGTTTGCTTCTGCTGGGTCAGCCGAGCAGCAAATTTCTACTTAACCACCTGCTATCATGAGAGACATCAGGGCTGCATCTTTTGAGCCCAGTACTGAGCCTGAAAAGCGTTTCCAACCCCACTTACAAGTGAAACTTGCTAAAATGTGCCTCTCTGCTCTTCACTGAAAAGCTTGGTCTGCATACATTTTTAGCATACATTTGCTCCTGCTGGGTCAGCCGAGCAGCAAATTTCTAATTAACCACCTCCTATCATGAGAGACATCAGGGCTGCATCTTTTGAGCCCAGTACTGAGCCTGAGAAGCGTTTCCAACCCCACTTACAAGTGAAACTTGCTAAAATGTGCCTGGATGCTCTTCACTGAAAAGCTTGGTTCTACATACATTTTTAGCATACGTTTGCTCCTGCTGGGTCAGCCGAGCAGCGAATTTCTAATTAACCACCTGCTATCATGAGAGACATCAGGGCTGCATCTTTTGAGCCCAGTACTGAGCCTGAAAAGCATTTCCAACCCCACTTACAAGTGAAACTTGCTAAAATGTGCCTCTCTGCTCTTCACTGAAAAGCTTGGTTCTGCATACAATTTTAGCATACGTTTGCTCCTGCTGGGACAGCCGAGCAGCAAATTTCTAATTAACCACCTGCTATCATGAGAGACATCAGGGCTGCATCTTTTGAGCCCAGTACTGAGCCTGAAAAGCGTTTCCAACCCCACTTACAAGTGAAACTTGCTAAAATGTGCCTGGCTGCTCTTCACTGAAAAGCTGGTTCTGCAA
Organism: Lissotriton helveticus; assembly: GCF_964261635.1. Lineage (NCBI taxonomy): Eukaryota > Metazoa > Chordata > Amphibia > Caudata > Salamandridae > Lissotriton > Lissotriton helveticus. The sequence goes on along the minus strand of NC_136059.1, from coordinate 1,424,384,812 downwards.
CATTTTTAGCATACGTTTGCTCCTGCTGGGTCAGCCGAGCAGCGAATTTCTAATTAACCACCTGCTATCATGAGAGACATCAGGGCTGCATCTTTTGAGCCCAGTACTGAGCCTGAAAAGCATTTCCAACCCCACTTACAAGTGAAACTTGCTAAAATGTGCCTCTCTGCTCTTCACTGAAAAGCTTGGTTCTGCATACATTTTTAGCATACGTTTGCTCCTGCTGGGTCAGCCGAGCAGCAAATTTCTACTTAACCACCTGCTATCATGAGAGACATCAGGGCTGCATCTTTTGAGCCCAGTACTGAGCCTGAAAAGCGTTTCCAACCCCACTTACAAGTGAAACTTGCTAAAATGTGCCTGGCTGCTCTTCAGTGAAAAGCTTGGTTCTGCATACATTTTTAGCATACGTTTGCTCCTACCGGGACAGCCGAGCAGTGAATTTCTAATTAACCACCTGCTATCATGAGAGACATCAGGGCTGCATCTTTTGAGCCCAGTACTGAGCCTGAAAAGCGTTTCCAACCCCACTTACAAGTGAAACTTGCTAAAATATGCCCTCTCTGCTCTTCACTGAAAAGCTTGGTTCTGCATACATTTTTAGCATACGTTTGCTCCTGCTGGGTCAGCCGAGCAGCAAATTTCTACTTAACCACCTGCTATCATGAGAGACATCAGGGCTGCATCTTTTGAGCCCAGTACTGAGCCTGAAAAGCGTTTCCAACCCCACTTACAAGTGAAACTTGCTAAAATGTGCCTGGATGCTCTTCACTGAAAAGCTTGGTTCTGCATACATTTTTAGCATACGTTTGCTCCTGCTGGGTCAGCCGAGCAGCGAATTTCTAATTAACCACCTGCTATCATGAGAGACATCAGGGCTGCATCTTTTGAGCCCAGTACTGAGCCTGAAAAGCATTTCCAACCCCACTTACAAGTGAAACTTGCTAAAATGTGCCTCTCTGCTCTTCACTGAAAAGCTTGGTTCTGCATACAATTTTAGCATACGTTTGCTCCTGCTGGGACAGCCGAGCAGCAAATTTCTAATTAACCACCTGCTATCATGAGAGACATCAGGGCTGCATCTTTTGAGCCCAGTACTGAGCCTGAAAAGCGTTTCCAACCCCACTTACAAGTGAAACTTGCTAAAATGTGCCTGGCTGCTCTTCACTGAAAAGCTGGTTCTGCAACATTTTTAGCATACGTTTGCTCCTGCTGGGTCAGCCGAGCAGCAAATTTCTACTTAACCACCTGCTATCATGAGAGACATCAGGGCTGCATCTTTTGAGCCCAGTACTGAGCCTGAAAAGCGTATCCAACCCCACTTACAAGTGAAACTTGCTAAAATGTGCCTGGATTCTCGTCACTGAAAAGCTTGGTTCTGCATACATTTTTAGCATACGTTTGCTCCTGCTGGGTCAGCCGAGCAGCGAATTTCTAATTAACCACCTGCTATCATGAGAGACATCAGGGCTGCATCTTTTGAGCCCAGTACTGAGCCTGAAAAGCGTTTCCAACCCCACTTACAAGTGAAACTTGCTAAAATGTGCCTCTCTGCTCTTCACTGAAAAGCTTGGTTCTGCATACGATTTTAGCATACGTTTGCTCCTGTTGGGTCAGCCGAGCAGCGAATTTCTAATTAACCACCTGCTATCATGAGAGACATCAGGGCTGCATCTTTTGAGCCCAGTACTGAGCCTGAAAAGCGTTTCCAACCCCACTTACAAGTGAAACTTGCTAAAATGTGCCTCTCTGCTCTTCACTGAAAAGCTCGGTTCTGCATACATTTTTAGCATACGTTTGCTCCTGCTGGGTCAGCCGAGCAGCGAATTTCTAATTAACCACCTGCTATCATGAGAGACATAGGGCTGCATCTTTTGAGCCCAGTACTGAGCCTGAAAAGCGTTTCCAACCCCACTTACAAGTGAAACTTGCTAAAATGTGCCTCTCTGCTCTTCACTGAAAAGCTCGGTTCTGCATACATTTTTAGCATACGTTTGCTCCTGCTGGGTCAGCCGAGCAGCGAATTTCTAATTAACCACCTGCTATCATGAGAGACATCAGGGCTGCATCTTTTGAGCCCAGTACTGAGCCTGAAAAGCGTTTCCAACCCCACTTACAAGTGAAACTTGCTAAAATGTGCCTGGATGCTCTTCACTGAAAAGCTTGGTTCTGCATACATTTTTAGCATACGTTTGCTCCTGTTGGGTCAGCCGAGCAGCGAATTTCTAATTAACCACCTGCTATCATGAGAGACATCAGGGCTGCATCGTTTGAGCCCAGTACTGAGCCTGAAAAGCTTTTCCAACCCCACTTACAAGTGAAACTTGCTAAAATGTGCCTCTCTGCTCTTCACTGAAAAGATGGTTCTGCATACATTTTCAGCATACGTTTGCTCCTGCTGGGTCAGCCGAGCAGCGAATTTCTAATTAACACCTGCTATCATGAGAGACATCAGGGCTGCATCTTTTGAGCCCAGTACTGAGCCTGAAAAGCGTTTCCAACCCCACTTACAAGTGAAACTTGCTAAAATGTGCCTGGATGCTCTTCACTGAAAAGCTTGGTTCTGCATACATTTTTAGCATACGTTTGCTCCTGCTGGGTCAGCCGAGCAGCAAATTTCTAATTAACCACCTGCTATCATGAGAGACATCAGGGCTGCATCTTTTGAGCCCAGTACTGAGCCTGAAAAGCATTTCCAACCCCACTTACAAGTGAAACTTGCTAAAATGTGCTTGCCTGCTCTTCACTGAAAAGCTGGTTCTGCAATATTTTTAGTATACGTTTGCTTCTGCTGGGTCAGCCGAGCAGCAAATTTCTACTTAACCACCTGCTATCATGAGAGACATCAGGGCTGCATCTTTTGAGCCCAGTACTGAGCCTGAAAAGCGTTTCCAACCCCACTTACAAGTGAAACTTGCTAAAATGTGCCTCTCTGCTCTTCACTGAAAAGATGGTTCTGCATACATTTTCAGCATACGTTTGCTCCTGCTGGGTCAGCCGAGCAGCGAATTTCTAATTAACCACCTGCTATCATGAGATACATCAGGGCTGCATCTTTTGAGCCCAGTACTGAGCCTGAAAAGCGTTTCCAACCCCACTTACAAGTGAAACTTGCTAAAATGTGCCTGGATGCTCTTCACTGAAAAGCTTGGTTCTGCATACATTTTTAGCATACGTTTGCTCCTGCTGGGTCAGCCGAGCAGCAAATTTCTAATTAACCACCTGCTATCATGAGAGACATCAGGGCTGCATCTTTTGAGCCCAGTACTGAGCCTGAAAAGCATTTCCAACCCCACTTACAAGTGAAACTTGCTAAAATGTGCCTGGCTGCTCTTCACTGAAAAGCTGGTTCTGCAACATTTTTAGCATACGTTTGCTTCTGCTGGGTCAGCCGAGCAGCAAATTTCTACTTAACCACCTGCTATCATGAGAGACATCAGGGCTGCATCTTTTGAGCCAGTACTGAGCCTGAAAAGCGTTTCCAACCCCACTTACAAGTGAAACTTGCTAAAATGTGCCTCTCTGCTCTTCACTGAAAAGCTCGGTTCTGCATACATTTTTAGCATACGTTTGCTCCTGCTGGGTCAGCCGAGTAGCGAATTTCTAATTAACCACCTGCTATCATGAGAGACATCAGGGCTGCATCTTTTGAGCCCAGTACTGAGCCTGAAAAGCGTTTCCAACCCCACTTACAAGTGAAACTTGCTCAAATGTGCCTGGCTGCTCTTCACTGAAAAGCTGGTTCTGCAACATTTTTAGCATACGTTTGCTCCTGCTGGGTCAGCCGAGCAGCGAATTTCTAATTAACCACCTGCTATCATGAGAGACATCAGGGCTCCATCTTTTGAGCCCAGTAATGAGCCTGAAAAGCAGTTCCAACCCCACTTACAAGTGAAACTTGCTAAAATGTGCCTCTCTGCTCTTCACTGAAAAGCTTGGTTCTCCATACATTTTTAGCATACGTTTGCTCCTGCTGGGTCAGCCGAGCAGCAAATTTCTACTTAACCACCTGCTATCATGAGAGACATCAGGGCTGCATCTTTTGAGCCCAGTAATGAGCCTGAAAAGCAATTCCAACCCCACTTACAAGTGAAACTTGCTAAAATGTGCCTCTCTGCTCTTCACTGAAAAGCTGGTTCTGCATACATTTTTGGCCTACGTTTGCTCCTGCTGGGTCAGTCGAGCAGTGAATTTCTAATTAACCACCTGCTATCATGAGAGACATCAGGGCTGCATCTTTTGAGCCCAGTACTGAGCATGAAAAGCGTTTCCAACCCCACTTACAAGTGAAACTTGCTAAAATGTGCCTCTCTGCTCTTCACTGAAAAGCTCGGTTCTGCATACATTTTTAGCATACGTTTGCTCCTGCTGGGTCAGCCGAGCAGCAAATTTCTACTTAACCACCTGCTATCATGAGAGACATCAGGGCTGCATCTTTTGAGCCCAGTACTGAGCCTGAAAAGCGTTTCCAACCCCACTTACAAGTGAAACTTGCTAAAATATGCCCTCTCTGCTCTTCACTGAAAAGCTTGGTTCTGCATACATTTTTAGCATACGTTTGCTCCTGTTGGGTCAGCCGAGCAGCGAATTTCTAATTAACCACCTGCTATCATGAGAGACATCAGGGCTGCATCTTTTGAGCCCAGTAATGAGCCTGAAAAGCAATTCCAACCCCACTTACAAGTGAAACTTGCTAAAATGTGCCTCTCTGCTCTTCAATGAAAAGCTGGTTCTGCATACATTTTTGGCCTACGTTTGCTCCTGCTGGGTCAGTCGAGCAGTGAATTTCTAATTAACCACCTGCTATCATGAGAGACATCAGGGCTGCATCTTTTGAGCCCAGTACTGAGCATGAAAAGCGTTTCCAACCCCACTTACAAGTGAAACTTGCTAAAATGTGCCTCTCTGCTCTTCACTGAAAAGCTTGGTTCTGCATACATTTTTAGCATACGTTTGCTCCTGCTGGGTCAGCCGAGCAGCAAATTTCTACTTAACCACCTGCTATCATGAGAGACATCAGGGCTGCATCTTTTGAGCCCAGTACTGAGCCTGAAAAGCGTTTCCAACCCCACTTACAAGTGAAACTTGCTAAAATGTGCCTCTCTGCTCTTCACTGAAAAGCTTGGTTCTGCATACATTTTTAGCATACGTTTCTCCTGCTGGGTCAGCCGAGCAGCAAATTTCTAATTAACCACCTGCTATCATGAGAGACATCAGGGCTGCATCTTTTGAGCCCAGTACTGAGCCTGAAAAGCGTTTCCAACCCCACTTACAAGTGAAACTTGCTAAAATGTGCCTGGCTGCTCTTCAGTGAAAAGCTTGGTTCTGCATACATTTTTAGCATACGTTTGCTCCTGTTGGGTCAGCCAAGCAGCAAATTTCTACTTAACCACCTGCTATCATGAGAGACATCAGGGCTGCATCTTTTGAGCCCAGTACTGAGCCTGAAAATCGTTTCCAACCCCACTTACAAGTGAAACTTGCTAAAAAGTGCCTCTCTGCTCTTCACTGAAAAGCTTGGTTCTGCATACATTTTTAGCATACGTTTGCTCCTGCTGGGTTAGCCGAGCAGCAAATTTCTACTTAACCACCTGCTATCATGATAGACATCAGGGCTGCATCTTTTGAGCCCAGTATGAGCCTGAAAAGCGTTTCCAACCCCACTTACAAGTGAAACTTGCTAAAATGTGCCTGGATGCTCTTCACTGAAAAGCTTGGTTCTGCATACATTTTTAGCATACGTTTGCTCCTGTTGGGTCAGCCGAGCAGCGAATTTCTAATTAACCACCTGCTATCATGAGAGACATCAGGGCTGCATCTTTTGAGCCCAGTACTGAGCCTGAAAAGCGTTTCCAACCCCACTTACAAGTGAAACTTGCTAAAATGTGCCTCTCTGCTCTTCACTGAAAAGCTTGGTTCTGCATACATTTTTAGCATACGTTTGCTCCTGCTGGGTCAGCCGAGCAGCACATTTCTAATTAACCACCTGCTATCATGAGAGACATCAGGGCTGCATCTTTTGAGCCCAGGACTGAGCCTGAAAAGCGTTTCCAACCCCACTTACAAGTGAAACTTGCTAAAATGTGCCTGGATGCTCTTCACTGAAAAGCTTGGTTCTGCATACATTTTTAGCATACGTTTGCTCCTGCTGGGTCAGCCGAGCAGCGAATTTCTAATTAACCACCTGCTATCATGAGAGACATCAGGGCTGCATCTTTTGAGCCCAGTAATGAGCCTGAAAAGCATTTCGAACCCCACTTACAAGTGAAACTTGCTAAAATGTGCCTGGCTGCTCTTAACTGAAAAGCTGGTTCTGCAACATTTTTAGCATACGTTTGCTCCTACCGGGTCAGCCGAGCAGTGAATTTCTAATTAACCACCTGCTATCATGAGAGACATCAGGGCTGCATCTTTTGAGCCCAGTACTGAGCCTGAAAAGCGTTTCCAACCCCACTTACAAGTGAAACTTGCTAAAATGTGCCTCTCTGCTCTTCACTGAAAAGCTTGGTTCTGCATACATTTTTAGCATACGTTTGCTCCTACCGGGTCAGCCGAGCAGTGAATTTCTAATTAACCACCTGCTATCATGAGAGACATCAGGGCTGCATCTTTTGAGCCCAGTACTGAGCCTGAAAAGCGTTTCCAACCCCACTTACAAGTGAAACTTGCTAAAATGTGCCTCTCTGCTCTTCACTGAAAAGCTTGGTTCTGCATTCATTTTTAGCATACGTTTGCTCCTGCTGGGTCAGCCGAGCAGCAAATTTCTACTTAACCACCTGCTATCATGAGAGACATCAGGGCTGCATCTTTTGAGCCCAGTACTGAGCCTGAAAAGCGTTTCCAACCCCACTTACAAGTGAAACTTGCTAAAATGTGCCTGGCTGCTCTTCACTGAAAAGCTGGTTCTGCAACATTTTTGGCCTACGTTTGCTCCTGCTGGGTCAGCCAAGCAGCAAATTTCTACTTAACCACCTGCTATCATGAGAGACATCAGGGCTGCATCTTTTGAGCCCAGTACTGAGTCTGAAAAGCGTTTCCAACCCCACTTACAAGTGAAACTTGCTAAAATGTGCCTCTCTGCTCTTCACTGAAAAGCTTGGTTCTGCATACATTTTTAGCATACGTTTGCTCCTGCTGGGTCAGCCGAGCAGCGAATTTCTAATTAACCACCTGCTATCATGATAGACATCAGGGCTGCATCTTTTGAGCCCAGTACTGAGCCTGAAAAGCGTTTCCAACCCCACTTACAAGTGAAACTTGCTAAAATGTGCCTGGCTGCTCTTCACTGAAAAGCTTGGTTCTGCATACATTTTTAGCATACGTTTGCTCCTGTTGGGTCAGCCGAGCAGCGAATTTCTAATTAACCACCTGCTATCATGAGAGACATCAGGGCTGCATCTTTTGAGCCCAGTACTGAGCCTGAAAAGCATTTCCAACCCCACTTACAAGTAAAACTTGCTAAAATGTGCCTGGCTGCTCTTCATTGAAAAGCTGGTTCTGCAACATTTTTAGCATACGTTTGCTCCTGCTGGGTCACCGAGCAGCAAATTTCTACTTACCACCTGCTATCATGAGAGACATCAGGGCTGCATCTTTTGAGCCCAGTACTGAGCCTGAAAAGCGTTTCCAACCCCACTTACAAGTGAAACGTGCTAAAATGTGCCTCTCTGCTCTTCACTAAAAAGCTTGGTTCTGCATACATTTTTAGCATACGTCTGCTCCTGCTGGGTCAGCCGAGCAGCAAACTTCTACTTAACCACCTGCTATCATGAGAGACATCAGGGCTGCATCTTTTGAGCCCAGTACTGAGCCTGAAAAGCGTTTCCAACCCCACTACAAGTGAAACTTGCTAAAATGTGCCTGGCTGCTCTTCACTGAAAAGCTTGGTTCTGCATACATTTTTAGCATACGTTTGCTCCTGTTGGGTCAGCCGAGCAGTGAATTTCTAATTAACCACCTGCTATCATGAGAGACATCAGGGCAGCATCTTTCGAGCCCAGTACTGAGCCTGAAAAGCGTTTCCAACCCCACTTACAAGTGAAACTTGCTAAAAAGTGCCTCTCTGCTCTTCACTGAAAAGCTTGGTTCTGCATACATTTTTAGCATACGTTTGCTCCTGCTGGGTCAGCCGAGCAGCGAATTTCTAATTAACCACCTGCTATCATGATAGACATCAGGGCTGCATCTTTTGAGCCCAGTACTGAGCCTGAAAAGCGTTTCCAACCCCACTTACAAGTGAAACTTGCTAAAATGTGCCTGGCTGCTCTTCACTGAAAAGCTGGTTCTGCAACATTTTTAGCATACGTTTGCTCCTGCTGGGTCAGCCGAGCAGCAAATTTCTACTTAACCACCTGCTATCATGAGAGACATCAGGGCTGCATCTTTTGAGCCCAGTACTGAGCCTGAAAAGCATTTCCAACCCCACTTACAAGTGAAACTTGCTAAAATGTGCCTGGCTGCTCTTCAGTGAAAAGCTTGGTTCTGCATACATTTTTAGCATACGTTTGCTCCTACCGGGTCAGCCGAGCAGTGAATTTCTAATTAACCACCTGCTATCATGAGAGACATCAGGGCTGCATCTTTTGAGCCCAGTACTGAGCCTGAAAAGCGTTTCCAACCCCACTTACAAGTGAAACTTGCTAAAAGGTGCCTGGCTGCTCTTCACTGAAAAGCTTGGTTCTGCATACATTTTTAGCATACGTTTGCTCCTGTTGGGTCAGCCGAGCAGCGAATTTCTAATTAACCACCTGCTATCATGAGAGACCTCAGGGCTGCATCTTTTGATCCCAGTACTGAGCCTGAAAAGCATTTCCAACCCCACTTACAAGTAAAACTTGCTAAAATGTGCCTGGCTGCTCTTAATTGAAAAGCTGGTTCTGCAACATTTTTAGCATACGTTTGCTCCTGCTGGGTCAGCCGAGCAGCAAATTTCTACTTAACCACCTGCTATCATGATAGACATCAGGGCTGCATCTTTTGAGCCCAGTACTGAGCCTGAAAAGCGTTTCCAACCCCACTTACAAGTGAAACTTGCTAAAATGTGCCTTTCTGCTCTTCACTGAAAAGCTTGGTTCTGCATACATTTTTAGCATACGTTTGCTCCTGCTGGGTCAGCCGAGCAGCAAATTTCTACTTAACCACCTGCTATCATGATAGACATCAGGGCTGCATCTTTTGAGCCCAGTATGAGCCTGAAAAGCGTTTCCAACCCCACTTAAAGTGAAACTTGCTAAAATGTGCCTCTCTGCTCTTCACTGAAAAGCTTGGTTCTGCATACATTTTTGGCCTATGTTTGCTCCTGCTGGGTCAGCCGAGCAGCAAATTTCTACTTAACCACCTGCTATCATGAGAGACATCACGGCTGCATCTTTTGAGCCCAGTAATGAGCCTGAAAAGCGTTTCCAACCCCACTTACTAGTGAAACTTGCTAAAATGTGCCTCTCTGCTCTTCACTGAAAAGCTTGGTTCTGCATACATTTTTAGCATACGTTTGCTCCTGCTGGGTCAGCCGAGCAGCAAATTTCTACTTAACCACCTGCTATCATGAGAGACATCAGGGCTGCATCTTTTGAGCCCAGTACTGAGCCTGAAAAGTGTTTCCAACCCCACTTACAAGTGAAACTTGCTAAAATGTGCCTCTCTGCTCTTCACTGAAAAGCTTGGTTCTGCATACATTTTTAGCATACGTTTGCTCCTGCTGGGTCAGCCGAGCAGCGAATTTCTAATTAACCACCTGCTATCATGAGAAACATCAGGGCTGCATCTTTTGAGCCCAGTACTGAGCCTGAAAAGCGTTTCCAACCCCACTTACAAGTGAAACTTTCTAAAATGTGCCTCTCTGCTCTTCACTGAAAAGCTTGGTTCTGCATACATTTTTGGCCTACGTTTGCTCCTGCTGGGTCAGTCGAGCAGTGAATTTCTAATTAACCACCTGCTATCATGAGAGACATCAGGGCTGCATCTTTTGAGCCCAGTACTGAGCCTGAAAAGCATTTCGAACCCCACTTACAAGTGAAACTTGCTAAAATGTGCCTGGCTGCTCTTAACTGAAAAGCTGGTTCTGCAACATTTTTAGCATACGTTTGCTCCTACCGGGTCAGCCGAGCAGCGAATTTCTAATTAACCACCTGCTATCATGAGAGACATCAGGGCTGCATCTTTTGAGCCCAGTACTGAGCCTGAAAAGCGTTTCCAACCCCACTTACAAGTGAAACTTGCTAAAATGTGCCTCTCTGCTCTTCACTGAAAAGCTTGGTTCTGCATACATTTTTAGCATACGTTTGCTCCTGTTGGGTCAGCCGAGCAGCGAATTTCTAATTAACCACCTGCTATCATGAGAGATATCAGGGCTGCATCTTTTGAGCCCAGTACTGAGCCTGAAAAGCGTTTCCAACCCCACTTACAAGTGAAACTTGCTAAAATGTGCCTCTCTGCTCTTCACTGAAAAGCTTGGTTCTGCATACATTTTTAGCATACGTCTGCTCCTGCTGGGTCAGCCGAGCAGCAAATTTCTACTTAACCACCTGCTATCATGAGAGACATCAGGGCTGCATCTTTTGAGCCCAGTACTGAGCCTGAGAAGCGTTTCCAACCCCACTTACAAGTGAAACTTGCTAAAATGTGCCTGGCTGCTCTTCACTGAAAAGCTTGGTTCTGCATACATTTTTAGCATACGTTTGCTCCTGTTGGGTCAGCCGAGCAGTGAATTTCTAATTAACCACCTGCTATCATGAGAGACATCAGGGCAGCATCTTTCGAGCCCAGTACTGAGCCTGAAAAGCGTTTCCAACCCCACTTACAAGTGAAACTTGCTAAAAAGTGCCTCTCTGCTCTTCACTGAAAAGCTTGGTTCTGCATACATTTTTAGCATACGTTTGCTCCTGCTGGGTCAACCGAGCAGCAAATTTCTACTTAACCACCTGCTATCATGATAGACATCAGGGCTGCATCTTTTGAGCCCAGTATGAGCCTGAAAAGCGTTTCCAACCCCACTTACAAGTGAAACTTGCTAAAATGTGCCTGGATGCTCTTCACTGAAAAGCTTGGTTCTGCATACATTTTTAGCATACGTTTGCTCCTGTTGGGTCAGCCGAGCAGCGAATTTCTAATTAACCACCTGCTATCATGAGAGACATCAGGGCTGCATCTTTTGAGCCCAGTACTGAGCCTGAAAAGCGTTTCCAACCCCACTTACAAGTGAAACTTGCTAAAATGTGCCTCTCTGCTCTTCACTGAAAAGCTTGGTTCTGCATACATTTTTGGCCTACGTTTGCTCCTGCTGGGTCAGCCGAGCAGCAAATTTCTACTTAACCACCTGCTATCATGAGAGACATCACGGCTGCATCTTTTGAGCCCAGTAATGAGCCTGAAAAGCGTTTCCAACCCCACTTACAAGTGAAACTTGCTAAAATGTGCCTCTCTGCTCTTCACTGAAAAGCTTGGTTCTGCATACATTTTTAGCATACGTTTGCTCCTGCTGGGTCAGCCGAGCAGCAAATTTCTACTTAACCACCTGCTATCATGATAGACATCAGGGCTGCATCTTTTGAGCCCAGTACTGAGCCTGAAAAGCGTTTCCAACCCCACTTACAAGTGAAACTTGCTATAATGTGCCTGGCTGCTCTTCACTGAAAAGCTTGGTTCTGCAACATTTTTAGCATACGTTTGCTCCTGCTGGGTCAGCCGAGCAGCGAATTTTTAGTTAACCACCTGCTATCATGATAGACATCAGGGCTGCATCTTTTGAGCCCAGTACTGAGCCTGAAAAGCGTTTCCAACCCCACTTACAAGTGAAACTTGCTAAAAGGTGCCTGGCTGCTCTTCACTGAAAAGCTTGGTTCTGCATACATTTTTAGCATACGTTTGCTCCTGTTGGGTCAGCCGAGCAGCGAATTTCTAATTAACCACCTGCTATCATGAGAGACCTCAGGGCTGCATCTTTTGATCCCAGTACTGAGCCTGAAAAGCATTTCCAACCCCACTTACAAGTAAAACTTGCTAAAATGTGCCTGGCTGCTCTTAATTGAAAAGCTGGTTCTGCAACATTTTTAGCATACGTTTGCTCCTGCTGGGTCAGCCGAGCAGCAAATTTCTACTTAACCACCTGCTATCATGAGAGACATCAGGGCTGCATCTTTTGAGCCCAGTACTGAGCCTGAAAAGCGTTTCCAACCACACTTACAAGTGAAACTTGCTAAAATGTGCCTTTCTGCTCTTCACTGAAAAGCTTGGTTCTGCATACATTTTTAGCATACGTTTGCTCCTGCTGGGTCAGCCGAGCAGCAAATTTCTACTTAACCACCTGCTATCATGATAGACATCAGGGCTGCATCTTTTGAGCCCAGTATGAGCCTGAAAAGCGTTTCCAACCCCACTTACAAGTGAAACTTGCTAAAATGTGCCTCTCTGCTCTTCACTGAAAAGCTTGGTTCTGCATACATTTTTGGCCTATGTTTGCTCCTGCTGGGTCAGCCGAGCAGCAAATTTCTACTTAACCACCTGCTATCATGAGAGACATCACGGCTGCATCTTTTGAGCCCAGTAATGAGCCTGAAAAGCGTTTCCAACCCCACTTACAAGTGAAACTTGCTAAAATGTGCCTCTCTGCTCTTCACTGAAAAGCTTGGTTCTGCATACATTTTTAGCATACGTTTGCTCCTGCTGGGTCAGCCGAGCAGCAAATTTCTACTTAACCACCTGCTATCATGAGAGACATCAGGGCTGCATCTTTTGAGCCCAGTACTGAGCCTGAAAAGTGTTTCCAACCCCACTTACAAGTGAAACTTGCTAAAATGTGCCTCTCTGCTCTTCACTGAAAAGCTTGGTTCTGCATACATTTTTAGCATACGTTTGCTCCTGCTGGGTCAGCCGAGCAGCGAATTTCTAATTAACCACCTGCTATCATGAGAGACATCAGGGCTGCATCTTTTGAGCCCAGTACTGAGCCTGAAAAGCATTTCCAACCCCACTTACAAGTGAAACTTGCTAAAATGTGCCTGGCTGCTCTTCACTGATAAGCTGGTTCTGCAACATTTTTAGCATACGTTTGCTCCTGCTGGGTCAGCCGAGCAGCAAATTTCTACTTAACCACCTGCTATCATGAGAGACATCAGGGCTGCATCTTTTGAGCCCAGTACTGAGCCTGAAAAGCATTTCCAACCCCACTTACAAGTGAAACTTGCTAAAATGTGCCTCTCTGCTCTTCACTGAAAAGCTTGGTTCTGCATACATTTTTAGCATACGTTTGCTCCTGCTGGGTCAGCCGAGCAGCGAATTTCTACTTAACCACCTGCTATCATGAGAGACATCAGGGCTGCATCTTTTGAGCCCAGTACTGAGCCTGAAAAGCATTTCCAACCCCACTTACAAGTGAAACTTGCTAAAATGTGCCTGGCTGCTCTTCACTGATAAGCTGGTTCTGCAACATTTTTAGCATACGTTTGCTCCTGCTGGGTCAGCCGAGCAGCAAATTTCTACTTAACCACCTGCTATCATGAGAGACATCAGGGCTGCATCTTTTGAGCCCAGTACTGAGCCTGAAAAGCATTTCCAACCCCACTTACAAGTGAAACTTGCTAAAATGTGCCTCTCTGCTCTTCACTGAAAAGCTTGGTTCTGCATACATTTTTAGCATACGTTTGCTCCTGCTGGGTCAGCCGAGCAGCGAATTTCTACTTAACCACCTGCTATCATGAGAGACATCAGGGCTGCATCTTTTGAGCCCAGTACTGAGCCTGAAAAGCGTTTCCAACCCCACTTACAAGTGAAACTTGCTAAAATGTGCCTGGCTGCTCTTCAGTGAAAAGCTTGGTTCTGCATACATTTTTAGCATACGTTTGCTCCTGCTTGGTCAGCCGAGCAGCGAATTTCTAATTAACCACCTGCTATCATGAGAGACATCAGGGCTGCATCTTTTGAGCCCAGTACTGAGCCTGAAAAGCGTTTCCAACCCCACTTACAAGTGAAAAAAATGTGCCTGGCTGCTCTTCACTGAAAAGCTGGTTCTGCAACATTTTTAGCATACGTTTGCTCCTGCTGGGTCAGCCGAGCAGCGAATTTCTACTTAACCACCTGCTATCATGAGAAACATCAGGGCTGCATCTTTTGAGCCCAGTACTGAGCCTGAAAAGCGTTTCCAACCCCACTTACAAGTGAAACTTGCTAAAATGTGCCTCTCTGCTCTTCACTGAAAAGCTTGGTTCTGCATACATTTTTAGCATACGTTTGCTCCTGCTGGGTCAGCCGAGCAGCAAATTTCTACTTAACCACCTGCTATCATGAGAGACATCAGGGCTGCATCTTTTGAGCCCAGTACTGAGCCTGAAAAGCGTTTCCAACCCCACTTACAAATGAAACTTGCTAAAATGTGCCTCTCTGCTCTTCACTGAAAAGCTTGGTTCTGCATACATTTTTAGCATACGTTTGCTCCTGCTGGGTCAGCCGAGCAGCGAATTTCTAATTAACCACCTGCTATCATGATAGACATCAGGGCTGCATCTTTTGAGCCCAGTACTGAGCCTGAAAAGCGTTTCCAACCCCACTTACAAGTGAAACTTGCTAAAATGTGCCTGGCTGCTCTTCACTGAAAAGCTTGGTTCTGCATACATTTTTAGCATACGTTTGCTCCTGTTGGGTCAGCCGAGCAGCGAATTTCTAATTAACCACCTGCTATCATGAGAGACATCAGGGCTGCATCTTTTGAGCCCAGTACTGAGCCTGAAAAGCATTTCCAACCCCACTTACAAGTAAAACTTGCTAAAATGTGCCTGGCTGCTCTTCATTGAAAAGCTGGTTCTGCAACATTTTTAGCATACGTTTGCTCCTGCTGGGTCAGCCGAGCAGCAAATTTCTACTTACCACCTGCTATCATGAGAGACATCAGGGCTGCATCTTTTGAGCCCAGTACTGAGCCTGAAAAGCGTTTCCAACCCCACTTACAAGTGAAACTTGCTAAAATGTGCCTCTCTGCTCTTCACTGAAAAGCTTGGTTCTGCATACATTTTTAGCATACGTCTGCTCCTGCTGGGTCAGCCGAGCAGCAAATTTCTACTTAACCACCTGCTATCATGAGAGACATCAGGGCTGCATCTTTTGAGCCCAGTACTGAGCCTGAAAAGCGTTTCCAACCCCACTTACAAGTGAAACTTGCTAAAATGTGCCTGGCTGCTCTTCACTGAAAAGCTTGGTTCTGCATACATTTTTAGCATACGTTTGCTCCTGTTGGGTCAGCCGAGCAGTGAATTTCTAATTAACCACCTGCTATCATGAGAGACATCAGGGCAGCATCTTTCGAGCCCAGTACTGAGCCTGAAAAGCGTTTCCAACCCCACTTACAAGTGAAACTTGCTAAAAAGTGCCTCTCTGCTCTTCACTGAAAAGCTTGGTTCTGCATACATTTTTAGCATACGTTTGCTCCTGCTGGGTCAGCCGAGCAGCAAATTTCTACTTAACCACCTGCTATCATGATAGACATCAGGGCTGCATCTTTTGAGCCCAGTATGAGCCTGAAAAGTGTTTCCAACCCCACTTACAAGTGAAACTTGCTAAAATGTGCCTGGATGCTCTTCACTGAAAAGCTTGGTTCTGCATACATTTTTAGCATACGTTTGCTCCTGTTGGGTCAGCCGAGCAGCGAATTTCTAATTAACCACCTGCTATCATGAGAGACATCAGGGCTGCATCTTTTGAGCCCAGTACTGAGCCTGAAAAGCGTTTCCAACCCCACTTACAAGTGAAACTTGCTAAAATGTGCCTCTCTGCTCTTCACTGAAAAGCTTGGTTCTGCATACATTTTTGGCCTACGTTTGCTCCTGCTGGGTCAGCCGAGCAGCAAATTTCTACTTAACCACCTGCTATCATGAGAGACATCACGGCTGCATCTTTTGAGCCCAGTAATGAGCCTGAAAAGCGTTTCCAACCCCACTTACAAGTAAAACTTGCTAAAAGGTGCCTGGCTGCTCTTCACTGAAAAGCTTGGTTCTGCATACATTTTTAGCATACGTTTGCTCCTGTTGGGTCAGCCGAGCAGCGAATTTCTAATTAACCACCTGCTATCATGAGAGACATCAGGGCTGCATCTTTTGAGCCCAGTACTGAGCCTGAAAAGCATTTCCAACCCCACTTACAAGTAAAACTTGCTAAAATGTGCCTGGCTGCTCTTAATTGAAAAGCTGGTTCTGCAACATTTTTAGCATACGTTTGCTCCTGCTGGGTCAGCCGAGCAGCAAATTTCTACTTAACCACCTGCTATCATGAGAGACATCAGGGCTGCATCTTTTGAGCCCAGTACTGAGCCTGAAAAGCGTTTCCAACCCCACTTACAAGTGAAACTTGCTAAAATGTGCCTTTCTGCTCTTCACTGAAAAGCTTGGTTCTGCATACATTTTTAGCATACGTTAGCTCCTGCTGGGTCAGCCGAGCAGCAAATTTCTACTTAACCACCTGCTATCATGATAGACATCAGGGCTGCATCTTTTGAGCCCAGTATGAGCCTGAAAAGCGTTTCCAACCCCACTTACAAGTGAAACTTGCTAAAATGTGCCTCTCTGCTCTTCACTGAAAAGCTTGGTTCTGCATACATTTTTGGCCTATGTTTGCTCCTGCTGGGTCAGCCGAGCAGCAAATTTCTACTTAACCACCTGCTATCATGAGAGACATCACGGCTGCATCTTTTGAGCCCAGTAATGAGCCTGAAAAGCGTTTCCAACCCCACTTACAAGTGAAACTTGCTAAAATGTGCCTCTCTGCTCTTCACTGAAAAGCTTGGTTCTGCATACATTTTTAGCATACGTTTGCTCCTGCTGGGTCAGCCGAGCAGCAAATTTCTACTTAACCACCTGCTATCATGAGAGACATCAGGGCTGCATCTTTTGAGCCCAGTACTGAGCCTGAAAAGTGTTTCCAACCCCACTTACAAGTGAAACTTGCTAAAATGTGCCTCTCTGCTCTTCACTGAAAAGCTTGGTTCTGCATACATTTTTAGCATACGTTTGCTCCTGCTGGGTCAGCCGAGCAGCGAATTTCTAATTAACCACCTGCTATCATGAGAAACATCAGGGCTGCATCTTTTGAGCCCAGTACTGAGCCTGAAAAGCGTTTCCAACCCCACTTACAAGTGAAACTTGCTAAAATGTGCCTCTCTGCTCTTCACTGAAAAGCTTGGTTCTGCATACATTTTTAGCATACGTTTGCTCCTGCTGGGTCAGCCGAGCAGCAAATTTCTACTTAACCACCTGCTATCATGATAGACATCAGGGCTGCATCTTTTGAGCCCAGCATGAGCCTGAAAAGCATTTCCAACCCCACTTACAAGTGAAACTTGCTAAAATGTGCCTGGATGCTCTTCACTGAAAAGCTTGGTTCTGCATACATTTTTAGCATACGTTTGCTCCTGCTGGGTCAGCCGAGCAGCGAATTTCTAATTAACCACCTGCTATCATGAGAGACATCAGGGCTGCATCTTTTGAGCCCAGTACTGAGCCTGAAAAGCATTTCGAACCCCACTTACAAGTGAAACTTGCTAAAATGTGCCTGGCTGCTCTTCACTGAAAAGCTGGTTCTGCAACATTTTTAGCATACGTTTGCTCCTGCTGGGTCAGCCGAGCAGCAAATTTCTACTTAACCACCTGCTAACATGAGAGACATCAGGGCTGCATCTTTAGAGCCCAGTACTGAGCCTGAAAAGCATTTCCAACCCCACTTACAAGTGAAACTTGCTAAAATGTGCCTGGCTGCTCTTCACTGATAAGCTGGTTCTGCAACATTTTTAGCATACGTTTGCTCCTGCTGGGTCAGCCGAGCAGCAAATTTCTACTTAACCACCTGCTATCATGAGAGACATCAGGGCTGCATCTTTTGAGCCCAGTACTGAGCCTGAAAAGCGTTTCCAACCCCACTTACAAGTGAAACTTGCTAAAATGTGCCTGGCTGCTCTTCAGTGAAAAGCTTGGTTCTGCATACATTTTTAGCATACGTTTGCTCCTGCTTGGTCAGCCGAGCAGCGAATTTCTAATTAACCACCTGCTATCATGAGAGACATCAGGGCTGCATCTTTTGAGCCCAGTACTGAGCCTGAAAAGCGTTTCCAACCCCACTTATAAGTGAAAAAAATGTGCCTGGCTGCTCTTCACTGAAAAGCTGGTTGCAACATTTTTAGCATACGTTTGCTCCTGCTGCGTCAGCCGAGCAGCGAATTTCTACTTAACCACCTGCTATCATGAGAAACATCAGGGCTGCATCTTTTGAGCCCAGTACTGAGCCTGAAAAGCGTTTCCAACCCCACTTACAAGTGAAACTTGCTAAAATCTGCCTCTCTGCTCTTCACTGAAAAGCTTGGTTCTGCATAAATTTTTAGCATACGTTTGCTCCTGCTGGGTCAGTCGAGCAGCAAATTTCTACTTAACCACCTGCTATCATGATAGACATCAGGGCTGCATCTTTTGAGCCCAGTACTGAGCCTGAAAAGCGTTTCCAACCCCACTTACAAGTGAAACTTGCTAAAATGTGCCTGGCTGCTCTTCAGTGAAAAGCTTGGTTCTGCATACATTTTTAGCATACGTTTGCTCCTGCTGGGTCAGCCGAGCAGTGAATTTCTAATTAACCACCTGCTATCATGAGAGACATCAGGGCTGCATCTTTTGAGCCCAGTACTGAGCCTGAAAAGCGTTTCCAACGGCACTTACAAGTGAAACTTGTTAAAAAATATGCCTCTCAGCTCTTCACTGAAAAGCTTGGTTCTGCATACATTTTTAGCATACGTTTGCTCCTGCTGGGTCAGCCGAGCAGCAAATTTCTACTTAACCACCTGCTATCATGATAGACATCAGGGCTGCATCTTTAGAGCCCAGTACTGAGCCTGAAAAGCATTTCCAACCCCACTTACAAGTGAAACTTGCTAAAATGTGCCTGGCTGCTCTTCACTGAAAAGCTGGTTCTGCAACATTTTTAGCATACGTTTGCTCCTGCTGGGTCAGCCGAGCAGCAAATTTCTACTTAACCACCTGCTATCATGAGAGACATCAGGGCTGCATCTTTTGAGCCCAGTACTGAGCCTGAAAAGCATTTCCAACCCCACTTACAAGTGAAACTTGCTAAAATGTGCCTCTCTGCTCTTCACTGAAAAGCTTGGTTCTGCATACATTTTTAGCATACGTTTGCTCCTGCTGGGTCAGCCAAGCAGCAAATTTCTACTTAACCACCTGCTATCATGAGAGACATCAGGGCTGCATCTTTAGAGCCCAGTACTGAGCCTGAAAAGCGTTTCCAACCCCACTTACAAGTGAAACTTGCTAAAATGTGCCTGGCTGCTCTTCACTGAAAAGCTGGTTCTGCAACATTTTTAGCATACGTTTGCTCCTGCTGGGTCAGCCGAGCATCAAATTTCTACTTAACCACCTGCTATCATGAGAGACATCAGGGCTTGATTCTTTTGAGCCCAGTACTGAGCCTGAAAAGCGTTTCCAACCCCACTTACAAGTGAAACTTGCTAAAATGTGCCTGGCTGCTCTTCAGTGAAAAGCTTGGTTCTGCATACATTTTTAGCATACGTTTGCTCCTGCCGGGTTAGCCGAGCAGTGAATTTCTAATTAACCACCTGCTATCATGAGAGACATCAGGGCTGCATCTTTTGAGCCCAGTACTGAGCCTGAAAAGCGTTTCCAACCCGACTTACAAGTGAAACTTGCTAAAATGTGCCTCTCTGCTCGTCACTGAAAAGCTTGGTTCTGCATACATTTTTAGCATACGTTTGCTCCTGCCGGGTCAGCCGAGCGGTGAATTTCTAATTAACCACCTGCTATCATGAGAGACATTAGGGCTGCATCTTTTGAGCCCAGTACTGAGCCTGAAAAGCGTTTCCAACCCCACTTACAAGTAAAACTTGCTAAAATGTGCCTCTCTGCTCTTCACTGAAAAGCTTGGTTCTGCATACATTTTTAGCATACGTTTGCTCCTGCTGGGTCAGCCGAGCAGTGAATTTCTAATTAACCACCTGCTATCATGAGAGACATCAGGGCTGCATCTTTTGAGCCCAGTACTGAGCCTGAAAAGCGTTTCCAACGGCACTTACAAGTGAAACTTGTTAAAAAATATGCCTCTCAGCTCTTCACTGAAAAGCTTGGTTCTGCATACATTTTTAGCATACGTTTGCTCCTGCTGGGTCAGCCGAGCAGCAAATTTCTACTTAACCACCTGCTATCATGATAGACATCAGGGCTGCATCTTTAGAGCCCAGTACTGAGCCTGAAAAGCATTTCCAACCCCACTTACAAGTGAAACTTGCTAAAATGTGCCTGGCTGCTCTTCACTGAAAAGCTGGTTCTGCAACATTTTTAGCATACGTTTGCTCCTGCTGGGTCAGCCGAGCAGCAAATTTCTACTTAACCACCTGCTATCATGAGAGACATCAGGGCTGCATCTTTTGAGCCCAGTACTGAGCCTGAAAAGCATTTCCAACCCCACTTACAAGTGAAACTTGCTAAAATGTGCCTCTCTGCTCTTCACTGAAAAGCTTGGTTCTGCATACATTTTTAGCATACGTTTGCTCCTGCTGGGTCAGCCAAGCAGCAAATTTCTACTTAACCACCTGCTATCATGAGAGACATCAGGGCTGCATCTTTAGAGCCCAGTACTGAGCCTGAAAAGCGTTTCCAACCCCACTTACAAGTGAAACTTGCTAAAATGTGCCTGGCTGCTCTTCACTGAAAAGCTGGTTCTGCAACATTTTTAGCATACGTTTGCTCCTGCTGGGTCAGCCGAGCATCAAATTTCTACTTAACCACCTGCTATCATGAGAGACATCAGGGCTTGATTCTTTTGAGCCCAGTACTGAGCCTGAAAAGCGTTTCCAACCCCACTTACAAGTGAAACTTGCTAAAATGTGCCTGGCTGCTCTTCAGTGAAAAGCTTGGTTCTGCATACATTTTTAGCATACGTTTGCTCCTGCCGGGTTAGCCGAGCAGTGAATTTCTAATTAACCACCTGCTATCATGAGAGACATCAGGGCTGCATCTTTTGAGCCCAGTACTGAGCCTGAAAAGCGTTTCCAACCCGACTTACAAGTGAAACTTGCTAAAATGTGCCTCTCTGCTCGTCACTGAAAAGCTTGGTTCTGCATACATTTTTAGCATACGTTTGCTCCTGCCGGGTCAGCCGAGCGGTGAATTTCTAATTAACCACCTGCTATCATGAGAGACATTAGGGCTGCATCTTTTGAGCCCAGTACTGAGCCTGAAAAGCGTTTCCAACCCCACTTACAAGTAAAACTTGCTAAAATGTGCCTCTCTGCTCTTCACTGAAAAGCTTGGTTCTGCATACATTTTTAGCATACGTTTGCTCCTGCTGGGTCAGCCGAGCATCGAATTTCTACTTAACCACCTGCTATCATGAGAGACATCAGGGCTGCATCTTTTGAGCCCAGTACTGAGCCTGAAAAGCGTTTCCAACCCCACTTACAAGTGAAACTTGCTTCCAACCCCACTTACAAGTGAAACTTGCTAAAATGTGCCTGGCTGCTCTTCACTGAAAAGCTGGTTCTGCATAAATTTTTGGCCTATGTTTGCTCCTGCTGGGTCAGCCGAGCAGCAAATTTCTACTTAACCACCTGCTATCATGATAGACATCAGGGCTGCATCTTTAGAGCCCAGTACTGAGCCTGAAAAGCATTTCCAACCCCACTTACAAGTGAAACTTGCTAAAATGTGCCTGGCTGCTCTTCACTGAAAAGCTGGTTCTGCAACATTTTTAGCATACGTTTGCTCCTGCTGGGTCAGCCGAGCAGCAAATTTCTACTTAACCACCTGCTATCATGAGAGACATCAGGGCTGCATCTTTTGAACCCAGTACTGAGCCTGAAAAGCATTTCCAACCCCACTTACAAGTGAAACTTGCTAAAATGTGCCTCTCTGCTCTTCACTGAAAAGCTTGGTTCTGTATACATTTTTAGCATACGTTTGCTCCTGCTGGGTCAGCCGAGCATCGAATTTCTACTTAACCACCTGCTATCATGAGAGACATCAGGGCTGCATCTTTAGAGCCCAGTACTGAGCCTGAAAAGCGTTTCCAACCCCACTTACAAGTGAAACTTGCTAAAATGTGCCTGGCTGCTCTTCACTGAAAAGCTGGTTCTGCAACATTTTTAGCATACGTTTGCTCCTGCTGGGTCAGCCGAGCATCAAATTTCTACTTAACCACCTGCTATCATGAGAGACATCAGGGCTTGATTCTTTTGAGCCCAGTACTGAGCCTGAAAAGCGTTTCCAACCCCACTTACAAGTGAAACTTGCTAAAATGTGCCTGGCTGCTCTTCAGTGAAAAGCTTGGTTCTGCATACATTTTTAGCATACGTTTGCTCCTGCCGGGTTAGCCGAGCAGTGAATTTCTAATTAACCACCTGCTATCATGAGAGACATCAGGGCTGCATCTTTTGAGCCCAGTACTGAGCCTGAAAAGCGTTTCCAACCCGACTTACAAGTGAAACTTGCTAAAATGTGCCTCTCTGCTCGTCACTGAAAAGCTTGGTTCTGCATACATTTTTAGCATACGTTTGCTCCTGCCGGGTCAGCCGAGCGGTGAATTTCTAATTAACCACCTGCTATCATGAGAGACATTAGGGCTGCATCTTTTGAGCCCAGTACTGAGCCTGAAAAGCGTTTCCAACCCCACTTACAAGTAAAACTTGCTAAAATGTGCCTCTCTGCTCTTCACTGAAAAGCTTGGTTCTGCATACATTTTTAGCATACGTTTGCTCCTGTTGGGTCAGCCGAGCAGCGAATTTCTAATTAACCACCTGCTATCATGAGAGACATCAGGGCTGCATCTTTTGAGCCTAGTAATGAGCCTGAAAAGCAATTCCAACCCCACTTACAAGTGAAACTTGCTATAATGTGCCTGGCTGCTCTTCACTGAAAAGCTTGGTTCTCCATACATTTTTAGCATACGTTTGCTCCTGCTGGGTCAGCCGAGCAGCAAATTTCTACTTAACCACCTGCTATCAAGATAGACATCAGGGCTGCATCTTTTGAGCCCAGTACTGAGCCTGAAAAGCGTTTCCAACCCCACTTACAAGTGAAACTTGCTATAATGTGCCTGGCTGCTCTTCACTGAAAAGCTTGGTTCTGCAACATTTTTAGCATACGTTTGCTCCTGCTGGGTCAGCCGAGCAGAAAATTTCTACTTAACCACCTGCTATCATGAGAGACATCAGGGCTGCATCTTTTGAGCCCAGTACTGAGCCTGAAAAGTGTTTCCAACCCCACTTACAAGTGAAACTTGCTAAAATGTGCCTCTCTGCTCTTCACTGAAAAGCTTGGATCTGTATACATTTTTAGCATACGTTTGCTCCTGCTGGGTCAGCCGAGCAGCAAATTTCTACTTTACCACCTGCTATCATGAGAGACATCAGGGCTGCATCTTTAGAGCCCAGTACTGAGCCTGAAAAGCAATTCCAACCCCACTTACAAGTGAAACTTGCTAAAATGTGCCTGGCTGCTCTTCACTGAAAAGCTGGTTCTGCAACATTTTTAGAATACGTTTGCTTCTGCTGGGTCAGCCGAGCAGCAAATTTCTACTTAACCACCTGCTATCATGAGAGACATCAGGGCTGCATCTTTTGAGCCCAGTACTGAGCCTGAAAAGTGTTTCCAACCCCACTTACAAGTGAAACTTGCTAAAATGTGCCTCTATGCTCTTCACTGAAAAGCTTGGTTCTGCATACATTTTTAGCATACGTTTGCTCCTGCTGGGTCAGCCGAGCAGCAAATTTCTACTTAACCACCTGCTATCATGAGAGACATCAGGGCTGCATCTTTTGAGCCCAGTAATGAGCCTGAAAAGAATTTCCAACCCCACTTACAAGTGAAACTTGCTAAAATGTGCCTCTCTGCTCTTCACTGAAAAACTTGGTTCTCCATACATTTTTAGCATACGTTTGCTCCTGCTGGGTCAGCCGAGCAGCAAATTTCTACTTAACCACCTGCTATCATGATAGACATCAGGGCTGCATCTTTTGAGCCCAGTACTGAGCCTGAAAAGCGTTTCCAACCCCACTTACAAGTGAAACTTGCTAAAATGTGCCTCTCTGCTCTTCACTGAAAAGCTTGGTTCTGTATACATTTTTAGCATACGTTTGCTCCTGCTGGGTCAGCCGAGCAGCAAATTTCTACTTTACCACCTGCTATCATGAGAGACATCAGGGCTGCATCTTTAGAGCCCAGTACTGAGCCTGAAAAGCAATTCCAACCCCACTTACAAGTGAAACTTGCTAAAATGTGCCTGGCTGCTCTTCACTGAAAAGCTGGTTCTGCATACATTTTTGGCATACGTTTGCTCCTGCTGGGTCAGCCGAGCAGCGAATTTCTAATTAACCACCTGCTAACATGAGAGACATCAGGGCTGCATCTTTTGAGCCCAGTACTGAGCCTGAAAAGCGTTTCCAACCCCACTTACAAGTGAAACTTGCTAAAATGTGCCTCTATGCTCTTCACTGAAAAGCTTGGCTCTGCATACATTTTTAGCATACGTTTGCTCCTGCTGGGTCAGCCGAGCAGCGAATTTCTAATTAACCACCTGCTATCATGAGAGACATCAGGGCTGCATCTTTTGAGCCCAGTACTGAGCCTGAAAAGCATTTCCAACCCCACTTACAACTGAAACTTGCTAAAATGTGCCTGGCTGCTCTTCACTGAAAAGCTGGTTCTGCATACATTTTTGGCCTACGTTTGCTCCTGCTGGGTCAGCCGAGCAGCAAATTTCTACTTAACCACCTGCTATCATGAGAGACATCAGGGCTGCATCTTTTGAGCCCAGTAATGAGCCTGAAAAGCAATTCCAACCCCACTTACAAGTGAAACTTGCTAAAATGTGCCTCTCTGCTCTTCACTGAAAAGCTTGGTTCTCCATACATTTTTAGCATACGTTTGCTCCTGCTGGGTCAGCCGAGCAGCAAATTTCTACTTAACCACCTGCTATCATGATAGACATCAGGGCTGCATCTTTTGAGCCCAGTACTGAGCCTGAAAAGCGTTTCCAACCCCACTTACAAGTGAAACTTGCTAAAATGTGCCTCTCTGCTCTTCACTGAAAAGCTTGGTTCTGCAGACATTTTTAGCATACGTTTGCTCCTGCTGGGTCAGCCGAGCAGCAAATTTCTACTTAACCACCTGCTATCATGAGAGACATCAGGGCTGCATCTTTTGAGCCCAGTACTGAGCCTGAAAAACGTTTCCAACCCCACTTACAAGTGAAACTTGCTAAAATGTGCCTCTCTGCTCTTCACTCAAAAACGTGGTTCTGCATACATTTTTAGCATACGTTTGCTCCTGCTGGTTCAGCCGAGCAGCAAATTTCTACTTAACCACCTGCTATCATGAGAGACATCAGGGCTGCATCTTTTGAGCCCAGTACTGAGCCTGAAAAACGTTTCCAACCCCACTTACAAGTGAAACTTGCTAAAATGTGCCTCTCTGCTCTTCACTCAAAAACGTGGTTCTGCATACATTTTTAGCATACGTTTGCTCCTGCTGGGTCAGCCGAGCAGCAAATTTCTACTTAACCACCTGCTATCATGAGAGACATCAGGGCTGCATCTTTTGAGCCCAGTACTGAGCCTGAAAAGCGTTTCCAACCCCATTTACAAGTGAAACTGCTAAAATGTGCCTCTCTGCTCTTCACTGAAAAAGCTTGGTTCTGCATACATTTTTAGCATACGTTTGCTCCTGCTGGGTCAGCCGAGCAGCGAATTTCTAATTAACCACCTGCTATCATGATAGACATCAGGGCTGCATCTTTTGAGCCCAGTACTGAGCCTGAAAAGCGTTTCCAACCCCACTTACAAGTGAAACTTGCTAAAATGTGCCAGGCTGCTCTTGACTGAAAAGCTTGGTTCTGCATACATTTTTAGCATACGTTTGCTCCTGTTGGGTCAGCCGAGCAGCAAATTTCTACTTAACCACCTGCTGTCATGAGAGACATCAGGGCTGCATCTTTTGAGCCCAGTACTGAGCCTGAAAAGTGTTTCCAACCCCACTTACAAGTGAAACTTGCTAAAATGTGCCTGGATGCTCTTCACTGAAAAGCTTGGTTCTGCATACATTTTTAGCATACGTTTGCTCCTGCTGGGTCAGCCGAGCAGCGAATTTCTAATTAACCACCTGCTATCATGAGAGACATCAGGGCTGCATCTTTTGAGCCCAGTACTGAGCCTGAAAAGCGTTTCCAACCCCACTTACAAGCGAAACTTGCT
This sequence comes from Lissotriton helveticus, assembly GCF_964261635.1. NCBI lineage: Eukaryota > Metazoa > Chordata > Amphibia > Caudata > Salamandridae > Lissotriton > Lissotriton helveticus. The sequence continues at coordinate 1,424,358,576 of NC_136059.1, read as the reverse complement.
AAAATGTGCCTCTCTGCTCTTCACTGAAAAGCTTGGTTCTGCATACATTTTTAGCATACGTTTGCTCCTGTTGGGTCAGCCGAGCAGCGAATTTCTAATTAACCACCTGCTATCATGAGAGACATCAGGGCTGCATCTTTTGAGCCTAGTAATGAGCCTGAAAAGCAATTCCAACCCCACTTACAAGTGAAACTTGCTATAATGTGCCTGGCTGCTCTTCACTGAAAAGCTTGGTTCTCCATACATTTTTAGCATACGTTTGCTCCTGCTGGGTCAGCCGAGCAGCAAATTTCTACTTAACCACCTGCTATCATGATAGACATCAGGGCTGCATCTTTAGAGCCCAGTACTGAGCCTGAAAAGCAATTCCAACCCCACTTACAAGTGAAACTTGCTAAAATGTGCCTGGCTGCTCTTCACTGAAAAGCTGGTTCTGCAATATTTTTAGCATACGTTTGCTTCTGCTGGGTCAGCCGAGCAGCAAATTTCTAATTAACCACCTGCTATCATGAGAGACATCAGGGCTGCATCTTTTGAGCCCAGTACTGAGCCTGAAAAGCGTTTCCAACCCCACTTACAAGTGAAACTTGCTAAAATGTGCCTGGCTGCTCTTCACTGAAAAGCTAGTTCTGCAACATTTTTAGAATACGTTTGCTTCTGCTGGGTCAGCCGAGCAGCAAATTTCTACTTAACCACCTGCTATCATGAGAGACATCAGGGCTGCATCTTTTGAGCCCAGTACTGAGCCTGAAAAGCGTTTCCAACCCCACTTACAAGTGAAACTTGCTAAAATGTGCCTCTATGCTCTTCACTGAAAAGCTTGGTTCTGCATACATTTTTAGCATACGTTTGCTCCTGCTGGGTCAGCCGAGCAGCGAATTTCTAATTAACCACCTGCTATCATGAGAGACATCAGGTCTGCATCTTTTGAGCCCAGTACTGAGCCTGAAAAGCATTTCCAACCACACTTACAAGTGAAACTTGCTAAAATGTGCCTGGCTGCTCTTCACTGAAAAGCTGGTTCTGAATAAATTTTTGGCCTACGTTTGCTCCTGCTGGGTCAGCCGAGCAGCAAATTTCTACTTAACCACCTGCTATCATGAGAGACATCAGGGCTGCATCTTTTGAGCCCAGTAATGAGCCTGAAAAGCAATTCCAACCCCACTTACAAGTGAAACTTGCTAAAATGTGCCTCTCTGCTCTTCACTGAAAAGCTTGGTTCTGCAATATTTTTAGCATACGTTTGCTTCTGCTGGGTCAGCCGAGCAGCAAATTTCTACTTAACCACCTGCTATCATGAGAGACATCAGGGCTGCATCTTTTGAGCCCAGTAATGAGCCTGAAAAGCAATTCCAACCCCACTTACAAGTGAAACTTGCTAAAATGTGCCTCTCTGCTCTTCACTGAAAAGCTTGGTTCTGCAATATTTTTAGCATACGTTTGCTTCTGCTGGGTCAGCCGAGCAGCAAATTTCTAATTAACCACCTGCTATCATGAGAGACATCAGGGCTGCATCTTTTGAGCCCAGTACTGAGCCTGAAAAGCGTTTCCAACCCCACTTACAAGTGAAACTTGCTAAAATGTGCCTGGCTGCTCTTCATTGAAAAGCTAGTTCTGCAACATTTTTAGAATACGTTTGCTTCTGCTGGGTCAGCCGAGCAGCAAATTTCTACTTAACCACCTGCTATCATGAGAGACATCAGGGCTGCATCTTTTGAGCCCAGTACTGAGCCTGAAAAGCGTTTCCAACCCGACTTACAAGTGAAACTTGCTAAAATGTGCCTCTCTGCTCGTCACTGAAAAGCTTGGTTCTGCATACATTTTTAGCATACGTTTGCTCCTGCCGGGTCAGCCGAGCGGTGAATTTCTAATTAACCACCTGCTATCATGAGAGACATCAGGGCTGCATCTTTTGAGCCCAGTACTGAGCCTGAAAAGCGTTTCCAACCCCACTTACAAGTAAAACTTGCTAAAATGTGCCTCTCTGCTCTTCACTGAAAAGCTTGGTTCTGCATACATTTTTAGCATACGTTTGCTCCTGTTGGGTCAGCCGAGCAGCGAATTTCTAATTAACCACCTGCTATCATGAGAGACATCAGGGCTGCATCTTTTGAGCCTAGTAATGAGCCTGAAAAGCAATTCCAACCCCACTTACAAGTGAAACTTGCTATAATGTGCCTGGCTGCTCTTCACTGAAAAGCTTGGTTCTCCATACATTTTTAGCATACGTTTGCTCCTGCTGGGTCAGCCGAGCAGCAAATTTCTACTTAACCACCTGCTATCATGATAGACATCAGGGCTGCATCTTTTGAGCCCAGTACTGAGCCTGAAAAGCGTTTCCAACCCCACTTACAAGTGAAACTTGCTATAATGTGCCTGGCTGCTCTTCACTGAAAAGCTTGGTTCTGCAACATTTTTAGCATACGTTTGCTCCTGCTGGGTCAGCCGAGCAGAAAATTTCTACTTAACCACCTGCTATCATGAGAGACATCAGGGCTGCATCTTTTGAGCCCAGTACTGAGCCTGAAAAGTGTTTCCAACCCCACTTACAAGTGAAACTTGCTAAAATGTGCCTCTCTGCTCTTCACTGAAAAGCTTGGATCTGTATACATTTTTAGCATACGTTTGCTCCTGCTGGGTCAGCCGAGCAGCAAATTTCTACTTTACCACCTGCTATCATGAGAGACATCAGGGCTGCATCTTTAGAGCCCAGTACTGAGCCTGAAAAGCAATTCTAACCCCACTTACAAGTGAAACTTGCAAAAATGTGCCTGGCTGCTCTTCACTGAAAAGCTGGTTCTGCAATATTTTTAGCATACGTTTGCTTCTGCTGGGTCAGCCGAGCAGCAAATTTCTAATTAACCACCTGCTATCATGAGAGACATCAGGGCTGCATCTTTTGAGCCCAGTACTGAGCCTGAAAAGCGTTTCCAACCCCACTTACAAGTGAAACTTGCTAAAATGTGCCTGGCTGCTCTTCACTGAAAAGCTGGTTCTGCAACATTTTTAGAATACGTTTGCTTCTGCTGGGTCAGCCGAGCAGCAAATTTCTACTTAACCACCTGCTATCATGAGAGACATCAGGGCTGCATCTTTTGAGCCCAGTACTGAGCCTGAAAAGTGTTTCCAACCCCACTTACAAGTGAAACTTGCTAAAATGTGCCTCTATGCTCTTCACTGAAAAGCTTGGTTCTGCATACATTTTTAGCATACGTTTGCTCCTGCTGGGTCAGCCGAGCAGCAAATTTCTACTTAACCACCTGCTATCATGATAGACATCAGGGCTGCATCTTTTGAGCCCAGTACTGAGCCTGAAAAGCGTTTCCAACCCCACTTACAAGTGAAACTTGCTAAAATGTGCCTCTATGCTCTTCACTGAAAAGCTTGGTTCTGCATACATTTTTAGCATACGTTTGCTCCTGCTGGGTCAGCCGAGCAGCGAATTTCTAATTAACCACCTGCTATCATGAGAGACATCAGGTCTGCATCTTTTGAGCCCAGTACTGAGCCTGAAAAGCATTTCCAACCACACTTACAAGTGAAACTTGCTAAAATGTGCCTGGCTGCTCTTCACTGAAAAGCTGGTTCTGAATAAATTTTTGGCCTACGTTTGCTCCTGCTGGGTCAGCCGAGCAGCAAATTTCTACTTAACCACCTGCTATCATGAGAGACATCAGGGCTGCATCTTTTGAGCCCAGTAATGAGCCTGAAAAGCAATTCCAACCCCACTTACAAGTGAAACTTGCTAAAATGTGCCTCTCTGCTCTTCACTGAAAAGCTTGGTTCTGCAATATTTTTAGCATACGTTTGCTTCTGCTGGGTCAGCCGAGCAGCAAATTTCTAATTAACCACCTGCTATCATGAGAGACATCAGGGCTGCATCTTTTGAGCCCAGTACTGAGCCTGAAAAGCGTTTCCAACCCCACTTACAAGTGAAACTTGCTAAAATGTGCCTGGCTGCTCTTCACTGAAAAGCTAGTTCTGCAACATTTTTAGAATACGTTTGCTTCTGCTGGGTCAGCCGAGCAGCAAATTTCTACTTAACCACCTGCTATCATGAGAGACATCAGGGCTGCATCTTTTGAGCCCAGTACTGAGCCTGAAAAGCGTTTCCAACCCGACTTACAAGTGAAACTTGCTAAAATGTGCCTCTCTGCTCGTCACTGAAAAGCTTGGTTCTGCATACATTTTTAGCATACGTTTGCTCCTGTTGGGTCAGCCGAGCAGCGAATTTCTAATTAACCACCTGCTATCATGAGAGACATCAGGGCTGCATCTTTTGAGCCTAGTAATGAGCCTGAAAAGCAATTCCAACCCCACTTACAAGTGAAACTTGCTATAATGTGCCTGGCTGCTCTTCACTGAAAAGCTTGGTTCTCCATACATTTTTAGCATACGTTTGCTCCTGCTGGGTCAGCCGAGCAGCAAATTTCTACTTAACCACCTGCTATCATGATAGACATCAGGGCTGCATCTTTTGAGCCCAGTACTGAGCCTGAAAAGCGTTTCCAACCCCACTTACAAGTGAAACTTGCTATAATGTGCCTGGCTGCTCTTCACTGAAAAGCTTGGTTCTGCAACATTTTTAGCATACGTTTGCTCCTGCTGGGTCAGCCGAGCAGAAAATTTCTACTTAACCACCTGCTATCATGAGAGACATCAGGGCTGCATCTTTTGAGCCCAGTACTGAGCCTGAAAAGTGTTTCCAACCCCACTTACAAGTGAAACTTGCTAAAATGTGCCTCTCTGCTCTTCACTGAAAAGCTTGGATCTGTATACATTTTTAGCATACGTTTGCTCCTGCTGGGTCAGCCGAGCAGCAAATTTCTACTTTACCACCTGCTATCATGAGAGACATCAGGGCTGCATCTTTAGAGCCCAGTACTGAGCCTGAAAAGCAATTCCAACCCCACTTACAAGTGAAACTTGCAAAAATGTGCCTGGCTGCTCTTCACTGAAAAGCTGGTTCTGCAATATTTTTAGCATACGTTTGCTTCTGCTGGGTCAGCCGAGCAGCAAATTTCTAATTAACCACCTGCTATCATGAGAGACATCAGGGCTGCATCTTTTGAGCCCAGTACTGAGCCTGAAAAGCGTTTCCAACCCCACTTACAAGTGAAACTTGCTAAAATGTGCCTGGCTGCTCTTCACTGAAAAGCTGGTTCTGCAACATTTTTAGAATACGTTTGCTTCTGCTGGGTCAGCCGAGCAGCAAATTTCTACTTAACCACCTGCTATCATGAGAGACATCAGGGCTGCATCTTTTGAGCCCAGTAATGAGCCTGAAAAGCAATTCCAACCCCACTTACAAGTGAAACTTGCTAAAATGTGCCTCTCTGCTCTTCACTGAAAAGCTTGGTTCTCCATACATTTTTAGCATACGTTTGCTCCTGCTGGGTCAGCCGAGCAGCAAATTTCTACTTAACCACCTGCTATCATGATAGACATCAGGGCTGCATCTTTTGAGCCCAGTACTGAGCCTGAAAAGCGTTTCCAACCCCACTTACAAGTGAAACTTGCTAAAATGTGCCTCTCTGCTCTTCACTGAAAAGCTTGGTTCTGCAGACATTTTTAGCATACGTTTGCTCCTGCTGGGTCAGCCGAGCAGCAAATTTCTACTTAACCACCTGCTATCATGAGAGACATCAGGGCTGCATCTTTTGAGCCCAGTACTGAGCCTGAAAAACGTTTCCAACCCCACTTACAAGTGAAACTTGCTAAAATGTGCCTCTCTGCTCTTCACTCAAAAACGTGGTTCTGCATACATTTTTAGCATACGTTTGCTCCTGCTGGTTCAGCCGAGCAGCAAATTTCTACTTAACCACCTGCTATCATGAGAGACATCAGGGCTGCATCTTTTGAGCCCAGTACTGAGCCTGAAAAACGTTTCCAACCCCACTTACAAGTGAAACTTGCTAAAATGTGCCTCTCTGCTCTTCACTCAAAAACGTGGTTCTGCATACATTTTTAGCATACGTTTGCTCCTGCTGGGTCAGCCGAGCAGCAAATTTCTACTTAACCACCTGCTATCATGAGAGACATCAGGGCTGCATCTTTTGAGCCCAGTACTGAGCCTGAAAAGCGTTTCCAACCCCATTTACAAGTGAAACTGCTAAAATGTGCCTCTCTGCTCTTCACTGAAAAAGCTTGGTTCTGCATACATTTTTAGCATACGTTTGCTCCTGCTGGGTCAGCCGAGCAGCGAATTTCTAATTAACCACCTGCTATCATGATAGACATCAGGGCTGCATCTTTTGAGCCCAGTACTGAGCCTGAAAAGCGTTTCCAACCCCACTTACAAGTGAAACTTGCTAAAATGTGCCAGGCTGCTCTTGACTGAAAAGCTTGGTTCTGCATACATTTTTAGCATACGTTTGCTCCTGTTGGGTCAGCCGAGCAGCAAATTTCTACTTAACCACCTGCTGTCATGAGAGACATCAGGGCTGCATCTTTTGAGCCCAGTACTGAGCCTGAAAAGTGTTTCCAACCCCACTTACAAGTGAAACTTGCTAAAATGTGCCTGGATGCTCTTCACTGAAAAGCTTGGTTCTGCATACATTTTTAGCATACGTTTGCTCCTGCTGGGTCAGCCGAGTAGCGAATTTCTAATTAACCACCTGCTATCATGAGAGACATCAGGGCTGCATCTTTTGAGCCCAGTACTGAGCCTGAAAAGCGTTTCCAACCCCACTTACAAGCGAAACTTGCTAAAATGTGCCTCTCTGCTCTTCACTGAAAAGCTTGGTTCTGCATACATTTTTAGCATACGTTTGCTCCTGTTGGGTCAGCCGAGCAGCGAATTTCTAATTAACCACCTGCTATCATGAGAGACATCAGGGCTGCATCTTTTGAGCCTAGTAATGAGCCTGAAAAGCAATTCCAACCCCACTTACAAGTGAAACTTGCTATAATGTGCCTGGCTGCTCTTCACTGAAAAGCTTGGTTCTCCATACATTTTTAGCATACGTTTGCTCCTGCTGGGTCAGCCGAGCAGCAAATTTCTACTTAACCACCTGCTATCATGATAGACATCAGGGCTGCATCTTTAGAGCCCAGTACTGAGCCTGAAAAGCAATTCCAACCCCACTTACAAGTGAAACTTGCTAAAATGTGCCTGGCTGCTCTTCACTGAAAAGCTGGTTCTGCAATATTTTTAGCATACGTTTGCTTCTGCTGGGTCAGCCGAGCAGCAAATTTCTAATTAACCACCTGCTATCATGAGAGACATCAGGGCTGCATCTTTTGAGCCCAGTACTGAGCCTGAAAAGCGTTTCCAACCCCACTTACAAGTGAAACTTGCTAAAATGTGCCTGGCTGCTCTTCACTGAAAAGCTAGTTCTGCAACATTTTTAGAATACGTTTGCTTCTGCTGGGTCAGCCGAGCAGCAAATTTCTACTTAACCACCTGCTATCATGAGAGACATCAGGGCTGCATCTTTTGAGCCCAGTACTGAGCCTGAAAAGCGTTTCCAACCCCACTTACAAGTGAAACTTGCTAAAATGTGCCTCTATGCTCTTCACTGAAAAGCTTGGTTCTGCATACATTTTTAGCATACGTTTGCTCCTGCTGGGTCAGCCGAGCAGCGAATTTCTAATTAACCACCTGCTATCATGAGAGACATCAGGTCTGCATCTTTTGAGCCCAGTACTGAGCCTGAAAAGCATTTCCAACCACACTTACAAGTGAAACTTGCTAAAATGTGCCTGGCTGCTCTTCACTGAAAAGCTGGTTCTGAATAAATTTTTGGCCTACGTTTGCTCCTGCTGGGTCAGCCGAGCAGCAAATTTCTACTTAACCACCTGCTATCATGAGAGACATCAGGGCTGCATCTTTTGAGCCCAGTAATGAGCCTGAAAAGCAATTCCAACCCCACTTACAAGTGAAACTTGCTAAAATGTGCCTCTCTGCTCTTCACTGAAAAGCTTGGTTCTGCAATATTTTTAGCATACGTTTGCTTCTGCTGGGTCAGCCGAGCAGCAAATTTCTAATTAACCACCTGCTATCATGAGAGACATCAGGGCTGCATCTTTTGAGCCCAGTACTGAGCCTGAAAAGCGTTTCCAACCCCACTTACAAGTGAAACTTGCTAAAATGTGCCTGGCTGCTCTTCACTGAAAAGCTAGTTCTGCAACATTTTTAGAATACGTTTGCTTCTGCTGGGTCAGCCGAGCAGCAAATTTCTACTTAACCACCTGCTATCATGAGAGACATCAGGGCTGCATCTTTTGAGCCCAGTACTGAGCCTGAAAAGCGTTTCCAACCCGACTTACAAGTGAAACTTGCTAAAATGTGCCTCTCTGCTCGTCACTGAAAAGCTTGGTTCTGCATACATTTTTAGCATACGTTTGCTCCTGCCGGGTCAGCCGAGCGGTGAATTTCTAATTAACCACCTGCTATCATGAGAGACATCAGGGCTGCATCTTTTGAGCCCAGTACTGAGCCTGAAAAGCGTTTCCAACCCCACTTACAAGTAAAACTTGCTAAAATGTGCCTCTCTGCTCTTCACTGAAAAGCTTGGTTCTGCATACATTTTTAGCATACGTTTGCTCCTGTTGGGTCAGCCGAGCAGCGAATTTCTAATTAACCACCTGCTATCATGAGAGACATCAGGGCTGCATCTTTTGAGCCTAGTAATGAGCCTGAAAAGCAATTCCAACCCCACTTACAAGTGAAACTTGCTATAATGTGCCTGGCTGCTCTTCACTGAAAAGCTTGGTTCTCCATACATTTTTAGCATACGTTTGCTCCTGCTGGGTCAGCCGAGCAGCAAATTTCTACTTAACCACCTGCTATCATGATAGACATCAGGGCTGCATCTTTTGAGCCCAGTACTGAGCCTGAAAAGCGTTTCCAACCCCACTTACAAGTGAAACTTGCTATAATGTGCCTGGCTGCTCTTCACTGAAAAGCTTGGTTCTGCAACATTTTTAGCATACGTTTGCTCCTGCTGGGTCAGCCGAGCAGAACATTTCTACTTAACCACCTGCTATCATGAGAGACATCAGGGCTGCATCTTTTGAGCCCAGTACTGAGCCTGAAAAGTGTTTCCAACCCCACTTACAAGTGAAACTTGCTAAAATGTGCCTCTCTGCTCTTCACTGAAAAGCTTGGATCTGTATACATTTTTAGCATACGTTTGCTCCTGCTGGGTCAGCCGAGCAGCAAATTTCTACTTTACCACCTGCTATCATGAGAGACATCAGGGCTGCATCTTTAGAGCCCAGTACTGAGCCTGAAAAGCAATTCCAACCCCACTTACAAGTGAAACTTGCAAAAATGTGCCTGGCTGCTCTTCACTGAAAAGCTGGTTCTGCAATATTTTTAGCATACGTTTGCTTCTGCTGGGTCAGCCGAGCAGCAAATTTCTAATTAACCACCTGCTATCATGAGAGACATCAGGGCTGCATCTTTTGAGCCCAGTACTGAGCCTGAAAAGTGTTTCCAACCCCACTTACAAGTGAAACTTGCTAAAATGTGCCTCTATGCTCTTCACTGAAAAGCTTGGTTCTGCATACATTTTTAGCATACGTTTGCTCCTGCTGGGTCAGCCGAGCAGCAAATTTCTACTTAACCACCTGCTATCATGATAGACATCAGGGCTGCATCTTTTGAGCCCAGTACTGAGCCTGAAAAGCGTTTCCAACCCCACTTACAAGTGAAACTTGCTAAAATGTGCCTCTATGCTCTTCACTGAAAAGCTTGGTTCTGCATACATTTTTAGCATACGTTTGCTCCTGCTGGGTCAGCCGAGCAGCGAATTTCTAATTAACCACCTGCTATCATGAGAGACATCAGGTCTGCATCTTTTGAGCCCAGTACTGAGCCTGAAAAGCATTTCCAACCACACTTACAAGTGAAACTTGCTAAAATGTGCCTGGCTGCTCTTCACTGAAAAGCTGGTTCTGAATAAATTTTTGGCCTACGTTTGCTCCTGCTGGGTCAGCCGAGCAGCAAATTTCTACTTAACCACCTGCTATCATGAGAGACATCAGGGCTGCATCTTTTGAGCCCAGTAATGAGCCTGAAAAGCAATTCCAACCCCACTTACAAGTGAAACTTGCTAAAATGTGCCTCTCTGCTCTTCACTGAAAAGCTTGGTTCTGCAATATTTTTAGCATACGTTTGCTTCTGCTGGGTCAGCCGAGCAGCAAATTTCTAATTAACCACCTGCTATCATGAGAGACATCAGGGCTGCATCTTTTGAGCCCAGTACTGAGCCTGAAAAGCGTTTCCAACCCCACTTACAAGTGAAACTTGCTAAAATGTGCCTGGCTGCTCTTCACTGAAAAGCTAGTTCTGCAACATTTTTAGAATACGTTTGCTTCTGCTGGGTCAGCCGAGCAGCAAATTTCTACTTAACCACCTGCTATCATGAGAGACATCAGGGCTGCATCTTTTGAGCCCAGTACTGAGCCTGAAAAGCGTTTCCAACCCGACTTACAAGTGAAACTTGCTAAAATGTGCCTCTCTGCTCGTCACTGAAAAGCTTGGTTCTGCATACATTTTTAGCATACGTTTGCTCCTGCCGGGTCAGCCGAGCGGTGAATTTCTAATTAACCACCTGCTATCATGAGAGACATCAGGGCTGCATCTTTTGAGCCCAGTACTGAGCCTGAAAAGCGTTTCCAACCCCACTTACAAGTAAAACTTGCTAAAATGTGCCTCTCTGCTCTTCACTGAAAAGCTTGGTTCTGCATACATTTTTAGCATACGTTTGCTCCTGTTGGGTCAGCCGAGCAGCGAATTTCTAATTAACCACCTGCTATCATGAGAGACATCAGGGCTGCATCTTTTGAGCCTAGTAATGAGCCTGAAAAGCAATTCCAACCCCACTTACAAGTGAAACTTGCTATAATGTGCCTGGCTGCTCTTCACTGAAAAGCTTGGTTCTCCATACATTTTTAGCATACGTTTGCTCCTGCTGGGTCAGCCGAGCAGCAAATTTCTACTTAACCACCTGCTATCATGATAGACATCAGGGCTGCATCTTTTGAGCCCAGTACTGAGCCTGAAAAGCGTTTCCAACCCCACTTACAAGTGAAACTTGCTATAATGTGCCTGGCTGCTCTTCACTGAAAAGCTTGGTTCTGCAACATTTTTAGCATACGTTTGCTCCTGCTGGGTCAGCCGAGCAGAAAATTTCTACTTAACCACCTGCTATCATGAGAGACATCAGGGCTGCATCTTTTGAGCCCAGTACTGAGCCTGAAAAGTGTTTCCAACCCCACTTACAAGTGAAACTTGCTAAAATGTGCCTCTCTGCTCTTCACTGAAAAGCTTGGATCTGTATACATTTTTAGCATACGTTTGCTCCTGCTGGGTCAGCCGAGCAGCAAATTTCTACTTTACCACCTGCTATCATGAGAGACATCAGGGCTGCATCTTTTGAGCCCAGTACTGAGCCTGAAAAGCGTTTCCAACCCCACTTACAAGTGAAACTTGCTAAAATGTGCCTCTATGCTCTTCACTGAAAAGCTTGGTTCTGCATACATTTTTAGCATACGTTTGCTCCTGCTGGGTCAGCCGAGCAGCGAATTTCTAATTAACCACCTGCTATCATGAGAGACATCAGGTCTGCATCTTTTGAGCCCAGTACTGAGCCTGAAAAGCATTTCCAACCACACTTACAAGTGAAACTTGCTAAAATGTGCCTGGCTGCTCTTCACTGAAAAGCTGGTTCTGAATAAATTTTTGGCCTACGTTTGCTCCTGCTGGGTCAGCCGAGCAGCAAATTTCTACTTAACCACCTGCTATCATGAGAGACATCAGGGCTGCATCTTTTGAGCCCAGTAATGAGCCTGAAAAGCAATTCCAACCCCACTTACAAGTGAAACTTGCTAAAATGTGCCTCTCTGCTCTTCACTGAAAAGCTTGGTTCTGCAATATTTTTAGCATACGTTTGCTTCTGCTGGGTCAGCCGAGCAGCAAATTTCTAATTAACCACCTGCTATCATGAGAGACATCAGGGCTCCATCTTTTGAGCCCAGTACTGAGCCTGAAAAGCGTTTCCAACCCCACTTACAAGTGAAACTTGCTAAAATGTGCCTGGCTGCTCTTCACTGAAAAGCTAGTTCTGCAACATTTTTAGAATACGTTTGCTTCTGCTGGGTCAGCCGAGCAGCAAATTTCTACTTAACCACCTGCTATCATGAGAGACATCAGGGCTGCATCTTTTGAGCCCAGTACTGAGCCTGAAAAGCGTTTCCAACCCGACTTACAAGTGAAACTTGCTAAAATGTGCCTCTCTGCTCGTCACTGAAAAGCTTGGTTCTGCATACATTTTTAGCATACGTTTGCTCCTGCCGGGTCAGCCGAGCGGTGAATTTCTAATTAACCACCTGCTATCATGAGAGACATCAGGGCTGCATCTTTTGAGCCCAGTACTGAGCCTGAAAAGCGTTTCCAACCCCACTTACAAGTAAAACTTGCTAAAATGTGCCTCTCTGCTCTTCACTGAAAAGCTTGGTTCTGCATACATTTTTAGCATACGTTTGCTCCTGTTGGGTCAGCCGAGCAGCGAATTTCTAATTAACCACCTGCTATCATGAGAGACATCAGGGCTGCATCTTTTGAGCCTAGTAATGAGCCTGAAAAGCAATTCCAACCCCACTTACAAGTGAAACTTGCTATAATGTGCCTGGCTGCTCTTCACTGAAAAGCTTGGTTCTCCATACATTTTTAGCATACGTTTGCTCCTGCTGGGTCAGCCGAGCAGCAAATTTCTACTTAACCACCTGCTATCATGATAGACATCAGGGCTGCATCTTTTGAGCCCAGTACTGAGCCTGAAAAGCGTTTCCAACCCCACTTACAAGTGAAACTTGCTATAATGTGCCTGGCTGCTCTTCACTGAAAAGCTTGGTTCTGCAACATTTTTAGCATACGTTTGCTCCTGCTGGGTCAGCCGAGCAGAAAATTTCTACTTAACCACCTGCTATCATGAGAGACATCAGGGCTGCATCTTTTGAGCCCAGTACTGAGCCTGAAAAGTGTTTCCAACCCCACTTACAAGTGAAACTTGCTAAAATGTGCCTCTCTGCTCTTCACTGAAAAGCTTGGATCTGTATACATTTTTAGCATACGTTTGCTCCTGCTGGGTCAGCCGAGCAGCAAATTTCTACTTTACCACCTGCTATCATGAGAGACATCAGGGCTGCATCTTTAGAGCCCAGTACTGAGCCTGAAAAGCAATTCCAACCCCACTTACAAGTGAAACTTGCAAAAATGTGCCTGGCTGCTCTTCACTGAAAAGCTGGTTCTGCAATATTTTTAGCATACGTTTGCTTCTGCTGGGTCAGCCGAGCAGCAAATTTCTAATTAACCACCTGCTATCATGAGAGACATCAGGGCTGCATCTTTTGAGCCCAGTACTGAGCCTGAAAAGTGTTTCCAACCCCACTTACAAGTGAAACTTGCTAAAATGTGCCTCTATGCTCTTCACTGAAAAGCTTGGTTCTGCATACATTTTTAGCATACGTTTGCTCCTGCTGGGTCAGCCGAGCAGCAAATTTCTACTTAACCACCTGCTATCATGATAGACATCAGGGCTGCATCTTTTGAGCCCAGTACTGAGCCTGAAAAGCGTTTCCAACCCCACTTACAAGTGAAACTTGCTAAAATGTGCCTCTATGCTCTTCACTGAAAAGCTTGGTTCTGCATACATTTTTAGCATACGTTTGCTCCTGCTGGGTCAGCCGAGCAGCGAATTTCTAATTAACCACCTGCTATCATGAGAGACATCAGGTCTGCATCTTTTGAGCCCAGTACTGAGCCTGAAAAGCATTTCCAACCACACTTACAAGTGAAACTTGCTAAAATGTGCCTGGCTGCTCTTCACTGAAAAGCTGGTTCTGAATAAATTTTTGGCCTACGTTTGCTCCTGCTGGGTCAGCCGAGCAGCAAATTTCTACTTAACCACCTGCTATCATGAGAGACATCAGGGCTGCATCTTTTGAGCCCAGTAATGAGCCTGAAAAGCAATTCCAACCCCACTTACAAGTGAAACTTGCTAAAATGTGCCTCTCTGCTCTTCACTGAAAAGCTTGGTTCTGCAATATTTTTAGCATACGTTTGCTTCTGCTGGGTCAGCCGAGCAGCAAATTTCTAATTAACCACCTGCTATCATGAGAGACATCAGGGCTGCATCTTTTGAGCCCAGTACTGAGCCTGAAAAGCGTTTCCAACCCCACTTACAAGTGAAACTTGCTAAAATGTGCCTGGCTGCTCTTCACTGAAAAGCTAGTTCTGCAACATTTTTAGAATACGTTTGCTTCTGCTGGGTCAGCCGAGCAGCAAATTTCTACTTAACCACCTGCTATCATGAGAGACATCAGGGCTGCATCTTTTGAGCCCAGTACTGAGCCTGAAAAGCGTTTCCAACCCGACTTACAAGTGAAACTTGCTAAAATGTGCCTCTCTGCTCGTCACTGAAAAGCTTGGTTCTGCATACATTTTTAGCATACGTTTGCTCCTGCCGGGTCAGCCGAGCGGTGAATTTCTAATTAACCACCTGCTATCATGAGAGACATCAGGGCTGCATCTTTTGAGCCCAGTACTGAGCCTGAAAAGCGTTTCCAACCCCACTTACAAGTAAAACGTGCTAAAATGTGCCTCTCTGCTCTTCACTGAAAAGCTTGGTTCTGCATACATTTTTAGCATACGTTTGCTCCTGTTGGGTCAGCCGAGCAGCGAATTTCTAATTAACCACCTGCTATCATGAGAGACATCAGGGCTGCATCTTTTGAGCCTAGTAATGAGCCTGAAAAGCAATTCCAACCCCACTTACAAGTGAAACTTGCTATAATGTGCCTGGCTGCTCTTCACTGAAAAGCTTGGTTCTCCATACATTTTTAGCATACGTTTGCTCCTGCTGGGTCAGCCGAGCAGCAAATTTCTACTTAACCACCTGCTATCATGATAGACATCAGGGCTGCATCTTTTGAGCCCAGTACTGAGCCTGAAAAGCGTTTCCAACCCCACTTACAAGTGAAACTTGCTATAATGTGCCTGGCTGCTCTTCACTGAAAAGCTTGGTTCTGCAACATTTTTAGCATACGTTTGCTCCTGCTGGGTCAGCCGAGCAGAAAATTTCTACTTAACCACCTGCTATCATGAGAGACATCAGGGCTGCATCTTTTGAGCCCAGTACTGAGCCTGAAAAGTGTTTCCAACCCCACTTACAAGTGAAACTTGCTAAAATGTGCCTCTCTGCTCTTCACTGAAAAGCTTGGATCTGTATACATTTTTAGCATACGTTTGCTCCTGCTGGGTCAGCCGAGCAGCAAATTTCTACTTTACCACCTGCTATCATGAGAGACATCAGGGCTGCATCTTTAGAGCCCAGTACTGAGCCTGAAAAGCAATTCCAACCCCACTTACAAGTGAAACTTGCAAAAATGTGCCTGGCTGCTCTTCACTGAAAAGCTGGTTCTGCAATATTTTTAGCATACGTTTGCTTCTGCTGGGTCAGCCGAGCAGCAAATTTCTAATTAACCACCTGCTATCATGAGAGACATCAGGGCTGCATCTTTTGAGCCCAGTACTGAGCCTGAAAAGCGTTTCCAACCCCACTTACAAGTGAAACTTGCTAAAATGTGCCTGGCTGCTCTTCACTGAAAAGCTGGTTCTGCAACATTTTTAGAATACGTTTGCTTCTGCTGGGTCAGCCGAGCAGCAAATTTCTACTTAACCACCTGCTATCATGAGAGACATCAGGGCTGCATCTTTTGAGCCCAGTACTGAGCCTGAAAAGTGTTTCCAACCCCACTTACAAGTGAAACTTGCTAAAATGTGCCTCTATGCTCTTCACTGAAAAGCTTGGTTCTGCATACATTTTTAGCATACGTTTGCTCCTGCTGGGTCAGCCGAGCAGCAAATTTCTACTTAACCACCTGCTATCATGATAGACATCAGGGCTGCATCTTTTGAGCCCAGTACTGAGCCTGAAAAGCGTTTCCAACCCAACTTACAAGTGAAACTTGCTAAAATGTGCCTCTCTGCTCTTCACTGAAAAGCTTGGTTCTGTATACATTTTTAGCATACGTTTGCTCCTGCTGGGTCAGCCGAGCATCAAATTTCTACTTTACCACCTGCTATCATGAGAGACATCAGGGCTGCATCTTTAGAGCCCAGTACTGAGCCTGAAAAGCAATTCCAACCCCACTTACAAGTGAAACTTGCTAAAATGTGCCTGGCTGCTCTTCACTGAAAAGCTGGTTCTGCATACATTTTTGGCATACGTTTGCTCCTGCTGGGTCAGCCGAGCAGCGAATTTCTAATTAACCACCTGCTATCATGAGAGACATCAGGGCTGCATCTTTTGAGCCCAGTACTGAGCCTGAAAAGCGTTTCCAACCCCACTTACAAGTGAAACTTGCTAAAATGTGCCTCTATGCTCTTCACTGAAAAGCTTGGTTCTGCATACATTTTTAGCATACGTTTGCTCCTGCTGGGTCAGCCGAGCAGCGAATTTCTAATTAACCACCTGCTATCATGAGAGACATCAGGGCTGCATCTTTTGAGCCCAGTACTGAGCCTGAAAAGCATTTCCAACCCCACTTACAACTGAAACTTGCTAAAATGTGCCTGGCTGCTCTTCACTGAAAAGCTGGTTCTGCATACATTTTTGGCCTACGTTTGCTCCTGCTGGGTCAGCCGAGCAGCAAATTTCTACTTAACCACCTGCTATCATGAGAGACATCAGGGCTGCATCTTTTGAGCCCAGTAATGAGCCTGAAAAGCAATTCCAACCCCACTTACAAGTGAAACTTGCTAAAATGTGCCTCTCTGCTCTTCACTGAAAAGCTTGGTTCTCCATACATTTTTAGCATACGTTTGCTCCTGCTGGGTCAGCCGAGCAGCAAATTTCTACTTAACCACCTTGCTATCATGATAGACATCAGGGCTGCATCTTTTGAGCCCAGTACTGAGCCTGAAAAGCGTTTCCAACCCCACTTACAAGTGAAACTTGCCTAAATGTGCCTCTCTGCTCTTCACTGAAAAGCTTGGTTCTGCATACATTTTTAGCACACGTTTGCTTCTGCTGGGTCAGCCGAGCAGCAAATTTCTAATTAACCACCTGCTATCATGAGAGACATCAGGGCTGCATCTTTTGAGCCCAGTACTGAGCCTGAAAAGCGTTTCCAACCCCACTTACAAGTGAAACTTGCTAAAATGTGCCTCTCTGCTCTTCACTGAAAAGCTTGGTTCTGCAGACATTTTTAGCATACGTTTGCTCCTGCTGGGTCAGCCGAGCAGCAAATTTCTACTTAACCACCTGCTATCATGAGAGACATCAGGGCTGCATCTTTTGAGCCCAGTACTGAGCCTGAAAAGCATTTCCAACCCCACTTACAAGTGAAACTTGCTAAAATGTGCCTGGCTGCTCTTCACTGAAAAGCTGGTTCTGCAACATTTTTAGCATACGTTTGCTCCTGCTGGTTCAGCCGAGCAGCAAATTTCTACTTAACCACCTGCTATCATGAGAGACATCAGGGCTGCATCTTTTGAGCCCAGTACTGAGCCTGAAAAATGTTTCCAACCCCACTTACAAGTGAAACTTGCTAAAATGTTCCTCTCTGCTCTTCACTGAAAAGCTTGGTTCTGCATACATTTTTAGCATACCTTTGCTCCTGCTGGGTCAGCTGAGCAGCAAATTTCTACTTAACCACCTGCTATCATGAGAGACATCAGGGCTGCATCTTTTGAGCCCAGTACTGAGCCTGAAAAGCGTTTCCAACCCCACTTACAAGTGAAACTTGCTAAAATGTGCCTCTCTGCTCTTCACTGAAAAGCTTGGTTCTGCATACATTTTTAGCATACGTTTGCTCCTGCTGGGTCAGCCGAGCAGCGAATTTCTAATTAACCACCTGCTATCATGAGAGACATCAGGGCTGCATCTTTTGAGCCCAGTACTGAGCCTGAAAAGCGTTTCCAACCCCACTTACAAGTGAAACTTGCTAAAATGTGCCTCTCTGCTCTTCAGTGAAAAGCTGGTTCTGCATACATTTTTGGCATACGTTTGCTCCTGCTGGGTCAGCCGAGCAGCGAATTTCTAATTAACCACCTGCTATCATGAGAGACATCAGGGCTGCATCTTTTGAGCCCAGTACTGAGCCTGAAAAGCGTTTCCAACCCCACTTACAAGCGAAACTTGCTAAAATGTGCCTCTCTGCTCTTCACTGAAAAGCTTGGTTCTGCATACATTTTTAGCATACGTTTGCTCCTGCTGGGTCAGCCGAGCAGCGAATTTCTAATTAACCACCTGCTATCATGAGAGACATCAGGGCTGCATCTTTTGAGCCCAGTACTGAGCCTGAAAAGCGTTTCCAACCCCACTTACAAGCGAAACTTGCTAAAATGTGCCTCTCTGCTCTTCACTGAAAAGCTTGGTTCTGCATACATTTTTAGCATACGTTTGCTCCTGCTGGGTCAGCCGAGCAGCGAATTTCTAATTAACCACCTGCTATCATGAGAAACATCAGGGCTGCATCTTTTGAGCCCAGTACTGAGCCTGAAAAGCGTTTCCAACCCCACTTACAAGTGAAACTTGCTAAAATGTGCCTGGATGCTCTTCACTGAAAAGCTTGGTTCTGCATACATTTTTAGCATACGTTTGCTCCTGTTGGGTCAGCCGAGCAGCGAATTTCTAATTAACCACCTGCTATCATGAGAGACATCAGGGCTGCATCTTTTGAGCCCAGTACTGAGCCTGAAAAGCATTTCCAACCCCACTTACAAGTGAAACTTGCTAAAATGTGCCTCTCTGCTCTTCACTGAAAAGCTTGGATCTGTATACATTTTTAGCATACGTTTGCTCCTGCTGGGTCAGCCGAGCAGCAAATTTCTACTTTACCACCTGCTATCATGAGAGACATCAGGGCTGCATCTTTAGAGCCCAGTACTGAGCCTGAAAAGCGTTTCCAACCCCACTTACAAGTGAAACTTGCTAAAATGTGCCTGGCTGCTCTTCACTGAAAAGCTAGTTCTGCAACATTTTTAGAATACGTTTGCTTCTGCTGGGTCAGCCGAGCAGCAAATTTCTACTTAACCACCTGCTATCATGAGAGACATCAGGGCTGCATCTTTTGAGCCCAGTACTGAGCCTGAAAAGCGTTTCCAACCCCACTTACAAGTGAAACTTGCTAAAATGTGCCTGGCTGCTCTTCACTGAAAAGCTGGTTCTGCATAAATTTTTGGCCTACGTTTGCTCCTGCTGGGTCAGCCGAGCAGCAAATTTCTACTTAACCACCTGCTATCATGATAGACATCAGGGCTGCATCTTTTGGGCCCAGTACTGAGCCTGAAAAGCATTTCCAACCCCACTTACAAGTGAAACTTGCTAAAATGTGCCTGGCTGCTCTTCACTGAAAAGCTGGTTCTGCAACATTTTTAGCATACGTTTGCTCCTGCTGAGTCAGCCGAGCAGCAAATTTCTCGTTAACCGCCTGCTATCATGAGAGACATCAGGGCTGCATCTTTTGAGCCCAGTACTGAGCCTGAAAAGCGTTTCCAACCCCACTTATAAGTGAAAAAAATGTGCCTGGCTGCTCTTCACTGAAAAGCTGGTTCTGCAACATTTTTAGCATACGTTTGCTCCTGCTGCGTCAGCCGAGCAGCGAATTTCTACTTAACCACCTGCTATCATGAGAAACATCAGGGCTGCATCTTTTGAGCCCAGTACTGAGCCTGAAAAGCGTTTCCAACCCCACTTACAAGTGAAACTTGCTAAAATGTGCCTCTCTGCTCTTCACTGAAAAGCTTGGTTCTGCATACATTTTTAGCATACGTTTGCTCCTGCTGGGTCAGTCGAGCAGCAAATTTCTACTTAACCACCTGCTATCATGATAGACATCAGGGTTGCATCTTTTGAGCCCAGTACTGAGCCTGAAAAGCGTTTCCAACCCCACTTACAAGTGAAACTTGCTAAAATGTGCCTGGCTGCTCTTCAGTGAAAAGCTTGGTTCTGCATACATTTTTAGCATACGTTTGCTCCTGCTGGGTCAGCTGAGCAGTGAATTTCTAATTAACCACCTGCTATCATGAGAGACATCAGGGCTGCATCTTTTGAGCCCAGTACTGAGCCTGAAAAGCGTTTCCAACGGCACTTACAAGTGAAACTTGTTAAAAAATATGCCTCTCAGCTCTTCACTGAAAAGCTTGGTTCTGCATACATTTTTAGCATACGTTTGCTCCTGCTGGGTCAGCCGAGCATCGAATTTCTACTTAACCACCTGCTATCATGAGAGACATCAGGGCTGCATCTTTTCAGCCCAGTACTGAGCCTGAAAAGCGTTTCCAACCCCACTTACAAGTGAAACTTGCTTCCAACCCCACTTACAAGTGAAACTTGCTAAAATGTGCCTGGCTGCTCTTCACTGAAAAGCTGGTTCTGCATAAATTTTTGGCCTATGTTTGCTCCTGCTGGGTCAGCCGAGCAGCAAATTTCTACTTAACCACCTGCTATCATGATAGACATCAGGGCTGCATCTTTAGAGCCCAGTACTGAGCCTGAAAAGCATTTCCAACCCCACTTACAAGTGAAACTTGCTAAAATGTGCCTGGCTGCTCTTCACTGAAAAGCTGGTTCTGCAACATTTTTAGCATACGTTTGCTCCTGCTGGGTCAGCCGAGCAGCAAATTTCTACTTAACCACCTGCTATCATGAGAGACATCAGGGCTGCATCTTTTGAGCCCAGTACTGAGCCTGAAAAGCATTTCCAACCCCACTTACAAGTGAAACTTGCTAAAATGTGCCTCTCTGCTCTTCACTGAAAAGCTTGGTTCTGCATACATTTTTAGCATACGTTTGCTCCTGCTGGGTCAGCCAAGCAGCAAATTTCTACTTAACCACCTGCTATCATGAGAGACATCAGGGCTGCATCTTTAGAGCCCAGTACTGAGCCTGAAAAGCGTTTCCAACCCCACTTACAAGTGAAACTTGCTAAAATGTGCCTGGCTGCTCTTCACTGAAAAGCTGGTTCTGCAACATTTTTAGCATACGTTTGCTCCTGCTGGGTCAGCCGAGCATCAAATTTCTACTTAACCACCTGCTATCATGAGAGACATCAGGGCTTGATTCTTTTGAGCCCAGTACTGAGCCTGAAAAGCGTTTCCAACCCCACTTACAAGTGAAACTTGCTAAAATGTGCCTGGCTGCTCTTCAGTGAAAAGCTTGGTTCTGCATACATTTTTAGCATACGTTTGCTCCTGCCGGGTTAGCCGAGCAGTGAATTTCTAATTAACCACCTGCTATCATGAGAGACATCAGGGCTGCATCTTTTGAGCCCAGTACTGAGCCTGAAAAGCGTTTCCAACCCGACTTACAAGTGAAACTTGCTAAAATGTGCCTCTCTGCTCGTCACTGAAAAGCTTGGTTCTGCATACATTTTTAGCATACGTTTGCTCCTGCCGGGTCAGCCGAGCGGTGAATTTCTAATTAACCACCTGCTATCATGAGAGACATTAGGGCTGCATCTTTTGAGCCCAGTACTGAGCCTGAAAAGCGTTTCCAACCCCACTTACAAGTGAAACTTGCTAAAATGTGCCTGGCTGCTCTTCACTGAAAAGCTGGTTCTGCAACATTTTTAGCATACGTTTGCTCCTGTTGGGTCAGCCGAGCAGCGAATTTCTAATTAACCACCTGCTATCATGAGAGACATCAGGGCTGCATCTTTTGAGCCTAGTAATGAGCCTGAAAAGCAATTCCAACCCCACTTACAAGTGAAACTTGCTATAATGTGCCTGGCTGCTCTTCACTGAAAAGCTTGGTTCTCCATACATTTTTAGCATACGTTTGCTCCTGCTGGGTCAGCCGAGCAGCAAATTTCTACTTAACCACCTGCTATCAAGATAGACATCAGGGCTGCATCTTTTGAGCCCAGTACTGAGCCTGAAAAGCGTTTCCAACCCCACTTACAAGTGAAACTTGCTATAATGTGCCTGGCTGCTCTTCACTGAAAAGCTTGGTTCTGCGACATTTTTAGCATACGTTTGCTCCTGCTGGGTCAGCCGAGCAGAAAATTTCTACTTAACCACCTGCTATCATGAGAGACATCAGGGCTGCATCTTTTGAGTCCAGTACTGAGCCTGAAAAGTGTTTCCAACCCCACTTACAAGTGAAACTTGCTAAAATGTGCCTCTCTGCTCTTCACTGAAAAGCTTGGATCTCTATACATTTTTAGCATACGTTTGCTCCTGCTGGGTCAGCCGAGCAGCAAATTTCTACTTTACCACCTGCTATCATGAGAGACATCAGGGCTGCATCTTTAGAGCCCAGTACTGAGCCTGAAAAGCAATTCCAACCCCACTTACAAGTGAAACTTGCTAAAATGTGCCTGGCTGCTCTTCACTGAAAAGCTGGTTCTGCAACATTTTTAGAATACGTTTGCTTCTGCTGGGTCAGCCGAGCAGCAAATTTCTACTTAACCACCTGCTATCATGAGAGACATCAGGGCTGCATCTTTTGAGCCCAGTACTGAGCCTGAAAAGTGTTTCCAACCCCACTTACAAGTGAAACTTGCTAAAATGTGCCTCTATGCTCTTCACTGAAAAGCTTGGTTCTGCATACATTTTTAGCATACGTTTGCTCCTGCTGGGTCAGCCGAGCAGCAAATTTCTACTTAACCACCTGCTATCATGAGAGACATCAGGGCTGCATCTTTTGAGCCCAGTAATGAGCCTGAAAAGAAATTCCAACCCCACTTACAAGTGAAACTTGCTAAAATGTGCCTCTCTGCTCTTCACTGAAAAGCTTGGTTCTCCATACATTTTTAGCATACGTTTGCTCCTGCTGGGTCAGCCGAGCAGCAAATTTCTACTTAACCACCTGCTATCATGATAGACATCAGGGCTGCATCTTTTGAGCCCAGTACTGAGCCTGAAAAGCGTTTCCAACCCCACTTACAAGTGAAACTTGCTAAAATGTGCCTCTCTGCTCTTCACTGAAAAGCTTGGTTCTGTATACATTTTTAGCATACGTTTGCTCCTGCTGGGTCAGCCGAGCAGCAAATTTCTACTTTACCACCTGCTATCATGAGAGACATCAGGGCTGCATCTTTACAGCCCAGTACTGAGCCTGAAAAGCAATTCCAACCCCACTTACAAGTGAAACTTGCTAAAATGTGCCTGGCTGCTCTTCACTGAAAAGCTGGTTCTGCATACATTTTTGGCATACGTTTGCTCCTGCTGGGTCAGCCGAGCAGCGAATTTCTAATTAACCACCTGCTAACATGAGAGACATCAGGGCTGCATCTTTTGAGCCCAGTACTGAGCCTGAAAAGCGTTTCCAACCCCACTTACAAGTGAAACTTGCTAAAATGTGCCTCTATGCTCTTCACTGAAAAGCTTGGTTCTGCATACATTTTTAGCATACGTTTGCTCCTGCTGGGTCAGCCGAGCAGCGAATTTCTAATTAACCACCTGCTATCATGAGAGACATCAGGGCTGCATCTTTTGAGCCCAGTACTGAGCCTGAAAAGCATTTCCAACCCCACTTACAACTGAAACTTGCTAAAATGTGCCTGGCTGCTCTTCACTGAAAAGCTGGTTCTGCATACATTTTTGGCCTACGTTTGCTCCTGCTGGGTCAGCCGAGCAGCAAATTTCTACTTAACCACCTGCTATCATGAGAGACATCAGGGCTGCATCTTTTGAGCCCAGTAATGAGCCTGAAAAGCAATTCCAACCCCACTTACAAGTGAAACTTGCTAAAATGTGCCTCTCTGCTCTTCACTGAAAAGCTTGGTTCTCCATACATTTTTAGCATACGTTTGCTCCTGCTGGGTCAGCCGAGCAGCAAATTTCTACTTAACCACCTGCTATCATGATAGACATCAGGGCTGCATCTTTTGAGCCCAGTACTGAGCCTGAAAAGCGTTTCCAACCCCACTTACAAGTGAAACTTGCTAAAATGTGCCTCTCTGCTCTTCACTGAAAAGCTTGGTTCTGCAGACATTTTTAGCATACGTTTGCTCCTGCTGGGTCAGCCGAGCAGCAAATTTCTACTTAACCACCTGCTATCATGAGAGACATCAGGGCTGCATCTTTTGAGCCCAGTACTGAGCCTGAAAAGCATTTCCAACCCCACTTACAAGTGAAATTTGCTAAAATGTGCCTGGCTGCTCTTCACTGAAAAGCTGGTTCTGCAACATTTTTAGCATACGTTTGCTCCTGCTGGGTCAGCCGAGCAGCGAATTTCTAATTAACCACCTGCTATCATGATAGACATCAGGGCTGCATCTTTTGAGCCCAGTACTGAGCCTGAAAAGCGTTTCCAACCCCACTTACAAGTGAAACTTGCTAAAATGTGCCAGGCTGCTCTTGACTGAAAAGCTTGGTTCTGCATACATTTTTAGCATACGTTTGCTCCTGTTGGGTCAGCCGAGCAGCAAATTTCTACTTAACCACCTGCTGTCATGAGAGACATCAGGGCTGCATCTTTTGAGCCCAGTACTGAGCCTGAAAAGTGTTTCCAACCCCACTTACAAGTGAAACTTGCTAAAATGTGCCTGGATGCTCTTCACTGAAAAGCTTGGTTCTGCATACATTTTTAGCATACGTTTGCTCCTGCTGGGTCAGCCGAGCAGCGAATTTCTAATTAACCACCTGCTATCATGAGAGACATCAGGGCTGCATCTTTTGAGCCCAGTACTGAGCCTGAAAAGCGTTTCCAACCCCACTTACAAGCGAAACTTGCTAAAATGTGCCTCTCTGCTCTTCACTGAAAAGCTTGGTTCTGCATACATTTTTAGCATACGTTTGCTCCTGTTGGGTCAGCTGAGCAGCGAATTTCTAATTAACCACCTGCTATCATGATAGACATCAGGGCTGCATCTTTAGAGCCCAGTACTGAGCCTGAAAAGCAATTCCAACCCCACTTACAAGTGAAACTTGCTAAAATGTGCCTGGCTGCTCTTCACTGAAAAGCTGGTTCTGCAATATTTTTAGCATACGTTTGCTTCTGCTGGGTCAGCCGAGCAGCAAATTTCTACTTAACCACCTGCTATCATGAGAGACATCAGGGCTGCATCTTTTGAGCCCAGTAATGAGCCTGAAAAGCAATTCCAACCCCACTTACAAGTGAAACTTGCTAAAATGTGCCTCTCTGCTCTTCACTGAAAAGCTTGGTTCTGCAATATTTTTAGCATACGTTTGCTTCTGCTGGGTCAGCCGAGCAGCAAATTTCTAATTAACCACCTGCTATCATGAGAGACATCAGGGCTGCATCTTTTGAGCCCAGTACTGAGCCTGAAAAGCGTTTCCAACCCCACTTACAAGTGAAACTTGCTAAAATGTGCCTGGCTGCTCTTCACTGAAAAGCTAGTTCTGCAACATTTTTAGAATACGTTTGCTTCTGCTGGGTCAGCCGAGCAGCAAATTTCTACTTAACCACCTGCTATCATGAGAGACATCAGGGCTGCATCTTTTGAGCCCAGTACTGAGCCTGAAAAGCGTTTCCAACCCGACTTACAAGTGAAACTTGCTAAAATGTGCCTCTCTGCTCGTCACTGAAAAGCTTGGTTCTGCATACATTTTTAGCATACGTTTGCTCCTGCCGGGTCAGCCGAGCGGTGAATTTCTAATTAACCACCTGCTATCATGAGAGACATCAGGGCTGCATCTTTTGAGCCCAGTACTGAGCCTGAAAAGCGTTTCCAACCCCACTTACAAGTAAAACTTGCTAAAATGTGCCTCTCTGCTCTTCACTGAAAAGCTTGGTTCTGCATACATTTTTAGCATACGTTTGCTCCTGCTGGGTCAGCCGAGCAGCAAATTTCTACTTAACCACCTGCTATCATGATAGACATCAGGGCTGCATCTTTTGAGCCCAGTACTGAGCCTGAAAAGCGTTTCCAACCCCACTTACAAGTGAAACTTGCTATAATGTGCCTGGCTGCTCTTCACTGAAAAGCTTGGTTCTGCAACATTTTTAGCATACGTTTGCTCCTGCTGGGTCAGCCGAGCAGAAAATTTCTACTTAACCACCTGCTATCATGAGAGACATCAGGGCTGCATCTTTTGAGCCCAGTACTGAGCCTGAAAAGTGTTTCCAACCCCACTTACAAGTGAAACTTGCTAAAATGTGCCTCTCTGCTCTTCACTGAAAAGCTTGGATCTGTATACATTTTTAGCATACGTTTGCTCCTGCTGGGGTTAGCCGAGCAGCAAATTTCTACTTTACCACCTGCTATCATGAGAGACATCAGGGCTGCATCTTTAGAGCCCAGTACTGAGCCTGAAAAGCAATTCCAACCCCACTTACAAGTGAAACTTGCAAAAATGTGCCTGGCTGCTCTTCACTGAAAAGCTGGTTCTGCAATATTTTTAGCATACGTTTGCTTCTGCTGGGTCAGCCGAGCAGCAAATTTCTAATTAACCACCTGCTATCATGAGAGACATCAGGGCTGCATCTTTTGAGCCCAGTACTGAGCCTGAAAAGCGTTTCCAACCCCACTTACAAGTGAAACTTGCTAAAATGTGCCTGGCTGCTCTTCACTGAAAAGCTGGTTCTGCAACATTTTTAGAATACGTTTGCTTCTGCTGGGTCAGCCGAGCAGCAAATTTCTACTTAACCACCTGCTATCATGAGAGACATCAGGGCTGCATCTTTTGAGCCCAGTACTGAGCCTGAAAAGTGTTTCCAACCCCACTTACAAGTGAAACTTGCTAAAATGTGCCTCTATGCTCTTCACTGAAAAGCTTGGTTCTGCATACATTTTTAGCATACGTTTGCTCCTGCTGGGTCAGCCGAGCAGCAAATTTCTACTTAACCACCTGCTATCATGATAGACATCAGGGCTGCATCTTTTGAGCCCAGTACTGAGCCTGAAAAGCGTTTCCAACCCCACTTACAAGTGAAACTTGCTAAAATGTGCCTCTCTGCTCTTCACTGAAAAGCTTGGTTCTGTATACATTTTTAGCATACGTTTGCTCCTGCTGGGTCAGCCGAGCAGCAAATTTCTACTTTACCACCTGCTATCATGAGAGACATCAGGGCTGCATCTTTAGAGCCCAGTACTGAGCCTGAAAAGCAATTCCAACCCCACTTACAAGTGAAACTTGCTAAAATGTGCCTGGCTGCTCTTCACTGAAAAGCTGGTTCTGCATACATTTTTGGCATACGTTTGCTCCTGCTGGGTCAGCCGAGCAGCGAATTTCTAATTAACCACCTGCTATCATGAGAGACATCAGGGCTGCATCTTTTGAGCCCAGTACTGAGCCTGAAAAGCGTTTCCAACCCCACTTACAAGTGAAACTTGCTAAAATGTGCCTCTATGCTCTTCACTGAAAAGCTTGGTTCTGCATACATTTTTAGCATACGTTTGCTCCTGCTGGGTCAGCCGAGCAGCGAATTTCTAATTAACCACCTGCTATCATGAGAGACATCAGGGCTGCATCTTTTGAGCCCAGTACTGAGCCTGAAAAGCATTTCCAACCCCACTTACAACTGAAACTTGCTAAAATGTGCCTGGCTGCTCTTCACTGAAAAGCTGGTTCTGCATACATTTTTGGCCTACGTTTGCTCCTGCTGGGTCAGCCGAGCAGCAAATTTCTACTTAACCACCTGCTATCATGAGAGACATCAGGGCTGCATCTTTTGAGCCCAGTAATGAGCCTGAAAAGCAATTCCAACCCCACTTACAAGTGAAACTTGCTAAAATGTGCCTCTCTGCTCTTCACTGAAAAGCTTGGTTCTCCATACATTTTTAGCATACGTTTGCTCCTGCTGGGTTAGCCGAGCAGCAAATTTCTACTTAACCACCTGCTATCATGATAGACATCAGGGCTGCGTCTTTTGAGCCCAGTACTGAGCCTGAAAAGCGTTTCCAACCCCACTTACAAGTGAAACTTGCCTAAATGTGCCTCTCTGCTCTTCACTGAAAAGCTTGGTTCTGCATACATTTTTAGCACACGTTTGCTTCTGCTGGGTCAGCCGAGCAGCAAATTTCTAATTAACCACCTGCTATCATGAGAGACATCAGGGCTGCATCTTTTGAGCCCAGTACTGAGCCTGAAAAGCGTTTCCAACCCCACTTACAAGTGAAACTTGCTAAAATGTGCCTCTCTGCTCTTCACTGAAAAGCTTGGTTCTGCAGACATTTTTAGCATACGTTTGCTCCTGCTGGGTCAGCCGAGCAGCAAATTTCTACTTAACCACCTGCTATCATGAGAGACATCAGGGCTGCATCTTTTGAGCCCAGTACTGAGCCTGAAAAGCATTTCCAACCCCACTTACAAGTGAAACTTGCTAAAATGTGCCTGGCTGCTCTTCACTGAAAAGCTGGTTCTGCAACATTTTTAGCATACGTTTGCTCCTGCTGGTTCAGCCGAGCAGCAAATTTCTACTTAACCACCTGCTATCATGAGAGACATCAGGGCTGCATCTTTTGAGCCCAGTACTGAGCCTGAAAAATGTTTCCAACCCCACTTACAAGTGAAACTTGCTAAAATGTGCCTCTCTGCTCTTCACTGAAAAGCTTGGTTCTGCATACATTTTTAGCATACCTTTGCTCCTGCTGGGTCAGCTGAGCAGCAAATTTCTACTTAACCACCTGCTATCATGAGAGACATCAGGGCTGCATCTTTTGAGCCCAGTACTGAGCCTGAAAAGCGTTTCCAACCCCACTTACAAGTGAAACTTGCTAAAATGTGCCTCTCTGCTCTTCACTGAAAAGCTTGGTTCTGCATACATTTTTAGCATACGTTTGCTCCTGCTGGGTCAGCCGAGCAGCGAATTTCTAATTAACCACCTGCTATCATGAGAGACATCAGGGCTGCATCTTTTGAGCCCAGTACTGAGCCTGAAAAGCGTTTCCAACCCCACTTACAAGTGAAACTTGCTAAAATGTGCCTCTCTGCTCTTCACTGAAAAGCTGGTTCTGCATACATTTTTGGCATACGTTTGCTCCTGCTGGGTCAGCCGAGCAGCGAATTTCTAATTAACCACCTGCTATCATGAGAGACATCAGGGCTGCATCTTTTGAGCCCAGTACTGAGCCTGAAAAGCGTTTCCAACCCCACTTACAAGTGAAACTTGCTAAAATGTGCCTGGATGCTCTTCACTGAAAAGCTTGGTTCTGCATACATTTTTAGCATACGTTTGCTCCTGCTGGGTCAGCCGAGCAGCGAATTTCTAATTAACCACCTGCTATCATGAGAGACATCAGGGCTGCATCTTTTGAGCCCAGTACTGAGCCTGAAAAGCGTTTCCAACCCCACTTACAAGCGAAACTTGCTAAAATGTGCCTCTCTGCTCTTCACTGAAAAGCTTGGTTCTGCATACATTTTTAGCATACGTTTGCTCCTGCTGGGTCAGCCGAGCAGCGAATTTCTAATTAACCACCTGCTATCATGAGAAACATCAGGGCTGCATCTTTTGAGCCCAGTACTGAGCCTGAAAAGCGTTTCCAACCCCACTTACAAGTGAAACTTGCTAAAATGTGCCTGGATGCTCTTCACTGAAAAGCTTGGTTCTGCATACATTTTTAGCATACGTTTGCTCCTGTTGGGTCAGCCGAGCAGCGAATTTCTAATTAACCACCTGCTATCATGAGAGACATCAGGGCTGCATCTTTTGAGCCCAGTACTGAGCCTGAAAAGCGTTTCCAACCCCACTTACAAGTGAAACTTGCTAAAATGTGCCTGGCTGCTCTTCACTGAAAAGCTAGTTCTGCAACATTTTTAGAATACGTTTGCTTCTGCTGGGTCAGCCGAGCAGCAAATTTCTACTTAACCACCTGCTATCATGAGAGACATCAGGGCTGCATCTTTTGAGCCCAGTACTGAGCCTGAAAAGCGTTTCCAACCCGACTTACAAGTGAAACTTGCTAAAATGTGCCTCTCTGCTCGTCACTGAAAAGCTTGGTTCTGCATACATTTTTAGCATACGTTTGCTCCTGCCGGGTCAGCCGAGCGGTGAATTTCTAATTAACCACCTGCTATCATGAGAGACATCAGGGCTGCATCTTTTGAGCCCAGTACTGAGCCTGAAAAGCGTTTCCAACCCCACTTACAAGTGAAACTTGCTAAAATGTGCCTCTATGCTCTTCACTGAAAAGCTTGGTTCTGCATACATTTTTAGCATACGTTTGCTCCTGCTGGGTCAGCCGAGCAGCGAATTTCTAATTAACCACCTGCTATCATGAGAGACATCAGGGCTGCATCTTTTGAGCCCAGTACTGAGCCTGAAAAGCATTTCCAACCCCACTTACAACTGAAACTTGCTAAAATGTGCCTGGCTGCTCTTCACTGAAAAGCTGGTTCTGCATACATTTTTGGCCTACGTTTGCTCCTGCTGGGTCAGCCGAGCAGCAAATTTCTACTTAACCACCTGCTATCATGAGAGACATCAGGGCTGCATCTTTTGAGCCCAGTAATGAGCCTGAAAAGCAATTCCAACCCCACTTACAAGTGAAACTTGCTAAAATGTGCCTCTCTGCTCTTCACTGAAAAGCTTGGTTCTCCATACATTTTTAGCATACGTTTGCTCCTGCTGGGTCAGCCGAGCAGCAAATTTCTACTTAACCACCTGCTATCATGATAGACATCAGGGCTGCGTCTTTTGAGCCCAGTACTGAGCCTGAAAAGCGTTTCCAACCCCACTTACAAGTGAAACTTGCCTAAATGTGCCTCTCTGCTCTTCACTGAAAAGCTTGGTTCTGCATACATTTTTAGCACACGTTTGCTTCTGCTGGGTCAGCCGAGCAGCAAATTTCTAATTAACCACCTGCTATCATGAGAGACATCAGGGCTGCATCTTTTGAGCCCAGTACTGAGCCTGAAAAGCGTTTCCAACCCCACTTACAAGTGAAACTTGCTAAAATGTGCCTCTCTGCTCTTCACTGAAAAGCTTGGTTCTGCAGACATTTTTAGCATACGTTTGCTCCTGCTGGGTCAGCCGAGCAGCAAATTTCTACTTAACCACCTGCTATCATGAGAGACATCAGGGCTGCATCTTTTGAGCCCAGTACTGAGCCTGAAAAGCATTTCCAACCCCACTTACAAGTGAAACTTGCTAAAATGTGCCTGGCTGCTCTTCACTGAAAAGCTGGTTCTGCAACATTTTTAGCATACGTTTGCTCCTGCTGGTTCAGCCGAGCAGCAAATTTCTACTTAACCACCTGCTATCATGAGAGACATCAGGGCTGCATCTTTTGAGCCCAGTACTGAGCCTGAAAAATGTTTCCAACCCCACTTACAAGTGAAACTTGCTAAAATGTGCCTCTCTGCTCTTCACTGAAAAGCTTGGTTCTGCATACATTTTTAGCATACCTTTGCTCCTGCTGGGTCAGCTGAGCAGCAAATTTCTACTTAACCACCTGCTATCATGAGAGACATCAGGGCTGCATCTTTTGAGCCCAGTACTGAGCCTGAAAAGCGTTTCCAACCCCACTTACAAGTGAAACTTGCTAAAATGTGCCTGGCTGCTCTTCACTGAAAAGCTAGTTCTGCAACATTTTTAGAATACGTTTGCTTCTGCTGGGTCAGCCGAGCAGCAAATTTCTACTTAACCACCTGCTATCATGAGAGACATCAGGGCTGCATCTTTTGAGCCCAGTACTGAGCCTGAAAAGCGTTTCCAACCCCACTTACAAGTGAAACTTGCTAAAATGTGCCTCTCTGCTCTTCACTGAAAAGCTGGTTCTGCATACATTTTTGGCATACGTTTGCTCCTGCTGGGTCAGCCGAGCAGCGAATTTCTAATTAACCACCTGCTATCATGAGAGACATCAGGGCTGCATCTTTTGAGCCCAGTACTGAGCCTGAAAAGCGTTTCCAACCCCACTTACAAGTGAAACTTGCTAAAATGTGCCTGGATGCTCTTCACTGAAAAGCTTGGTTCTGCATACATTTTTAGCATACGTTTGCTCCTGCTGGGTCAGCCGAGCAGCGAATTTCTAATTAACCACCTGCTATCATGAGAGACATCAGGGCTGCATCTTTTGAGCCCAGTACTGAGCCTGAAAAGCGTTTCCAACCCCACTTACAAGCGAAACTTGCTAAAATGTGCCTCTCTGCTCTTCACTGAAAAGCTTGGTTCTGCATACATTTTTAGCATACGTTTGCTCCTGCTGGGTCAGCCGAGCAGCGAATTTCTAATTAACCACCTGCTATCATGAGAAACATCAGGGCTGCATCTTTTGAGCCCAGTACTGAGCCTGAAAAGCGTTTCCAACCCCACTTACAAGTGAAACTTGCTAAAATGTGCCTGGATGCTCTTCACTGAAAAGCTTGGTTCTGCATACATGTTTAGCATACGTTTGCTCCTGTTGGGTCAGCCGAGCAGCGAATTTCTAATTAACCACCTGCTATCATGAGAGACATCAGGGCTGCATCTTTTGAGCCCAGTACTGAGCCTGAAAAGCATTTCCAACCCCACTTACAAGTGAAACTTGCTAAAATGTGCCTCTCTGCTCTTCACTGAAAAGCTTGGTTCTGCATACATTTTTAGCATACGTTTGCTCCTGCTGGGTCAGCCGAGCAGCAAATTTCTACTTAACCACCTGCTATCATGATAGACATCAGGGCTGCATCTTTTGAGCCCAGTACTGAGCCTGAAAAGTGTTTCCAACCCCACTTACAAGTGAAACTTGCTAAAATGTGCCTCTCTGCTCTTCACTGAAAAGCTTGGATCTGTATACATTTTTAGCATACGTTTGCTCCTGCTGGGTCAGCCGAGCAGCAAATTTCTACTTTACCACCTGCTATCATGAGAGACATCAGGGCTGCATCTTTAGAGCCCAGTACTGAGCCTGAAAAGCGTTTCCAACCCCACTTACAAGTGAAACTTGCTAAAATGTGCCTGGCTGCTCTTCACTGAAAAGCTAGTTCTGCAACATTTTTAGAATACGTTTGCTTCTGCTGGGTCAGCCGAGCAGCAAATTTCTACTTAACCACCTGCTATCATGAGAGACATCAGGGCTGCATCTTTTGAGCCCAGTACTGAGCCTGAAAAGCGTTTCCAACCCCACTTACAAGTGAAACTTGCTAAAATGTGCCTCTATGCTCTTCACTGAAAAGCTTGGTTCTGCATACATTTTTAGCATACGTTTGCTCCTGCTGGGTCAGCCGAGCAGCGAATTTCTAATTAACCACCTGCTATCATGAGAGACATCAGGTCTGCATCTTTTGAGCCCAGTACTGAGCCTGAAAAGCATTTCCAACCACACTTACAAGTGAAACTTGCTAAAATGTGCCTGGCTGCTCTTCACTGAAAAGCTGGTTCTGCATAAATTTTTGGCCTACGTTTGCTCCTGCTGGGTCAGCCGAGCAGCAAATTTCTACTTAACCACCTGCTATCATGAGAGACATCAGGGCTGCATCTTTTGAGCCCAGTAATGAGCCTGAAAAGCAATTCCAACCCCACTTACAAGTGAAACTTGCTAAAATGTGCCTCTCTGCTCTTCACTGAAAAGCTTGGTTCTGCATACATTTTTAGCATACGTTTGCTTCTGCTGGGTCAGCCGAGCAGCAAATTTCTACTTAACCACCTGCTATCATGATAGACATCAGGGCTGCATCTTTTGAGCCCAGTACTGAGCCTGAAAAGCGTTTCCAACCCCACTTACAAGTGAAACTTGCTAAAATGTGCCTCTCTGCTCTTCACTGAAAAGCTTGGTTCTGTATACATTTTTAGCATACGTTTGCTCCTGTTGGGTCAGCCGAGCAGCGAATTTCTAATTAACCACCTGCTATCATGAGAGACATCAGGGCTGCATCTTTTGAGCCCAGTACTGAGCCTGAAAAGCATTTCCAACCCCACTTACAAGTGAAACTTGCTAAAATGTGCCTGGCTGCTCTTCACTGAAAAGCTGGTTCTGCAATATTTTTAGCATACGTTTGCTTCTGCTGGGTCAGCCGAGCAGCGAATTTCTAATTAACCACCTGCTATCATGAGAGACATCAGGGCTGCATCTTTTGAGCCCAGTACTGAGCCTGAAAAGCGTTTCCAACCCCACTTACAAGTGAAACTTGCTAAAATTTGCCTGGCTGCTCTTCACTGAAAAGCTGGTTCTGCAACATTTTTAGCATACGTTTGCTTCTGCTGGGTCAGCCGAGCAGCAAATTTCTACTTAACCACCTGCTATCATGGGAGACATCAGGGCTACATCTTTTGAGCCCAGTACTGAGCCTGAAAAGCGTTTCCAACCCCACTTACAAGTGAAACTTGCTAAAATGTGCCTCTATGCTCTTCACTGAAAAGCTTGGTTCTGCATACATTTTTAGCATACGTTTGCTCCTGCTGGGTCAGCCGAGCAGCGAATTTCTAATTAACCACCTGCTATCATGAGAGACATCAGGGCTGCATCTTTTGAGCCCAGTACTGAGCCTGAAAAGCATTTCCAACCCCACTTACAAGTGAAACTTGCTAAAATGTGCCTGGCTGCTCTTCACTGAAAAGCTGGTTCTGCATAAATTTTTGGCCTACGTTTGCTCCTGCTGGGTCAGCCGAGCAGCAAATTTCTACTTAACCACCTGCTATCATGAGAGACATCAGGGCTGCATCTTTTGAGCCCAGTAATGAGCCTGAAAAGCAATTCCAACCCCACTTACAAGTGAAACTTGCTAAAATGTGCCTCTCTGCTCTTCACTGAAAAGCTTGGTTCTCCATACATTTTTAGCATACGTTTGCTCCTGCTGGGTCAGCCGAGCAGCAAATTTCTACTTAACCACCTGCTATCATGATAGACATCAGGGCTGCATCTTTTGAGCCCAGTACTGAGCCTGAAAAGCGTTTCCAACCCCACTTACAAGTGAAACTTGCCTAAATGTGCCTCTCTGCTCTTCACTGAAAAGCCTCGTTCTGCATACATTTTTAGCATACGTTTGCTTCTGCTGGGTCAGCCGAGCAGCGAATTTCTAATTAACCACCTGCTATCATGAGAGACATCAGGGCTGCATCTTTTGAGCCCAGTACTGAGCCTGAAAAGCGTTTCCAACCCCACTTACAAGCGAAACTTGCTAAAATGTGCCTCTCTGCTCTTCACTGAAAAGCTTGGTTCTGCATACATTTTTAGCATACGTTTGCTCCTGCTGGGTCAGCCGAGCAGCAAATTTCTACTTAACCACCTGCTATCATGATAGACATCAGGGCTGCATCTTTTGAGCCCAGTACTGAGCCTGAAAAGTGTTTCCAACCCCACTTACAAGTGAAACTTGCTAAAATGTGCCTCTCTGCTCTTCACTGAAAAGCTTGGATCTGTATACATTTTTAGCATACGTTTGCTCCTGCTGGGTCAGCCGAGCAGCAAATTTCTACTTTACCACCTGCTATCATGAGAGACATCAGGGCTGCATCTTTAGAGCCCAGTACTGAGCCTGAAAAGCGTTTCCAACCCCACTTACAAGTGAAACTTGCTAAAATGTGCCTCTATGCTCTTCACTGAAAAGCTTGGTTCTGCATACATTTTTAGCATACGTTTGCTCCTGCTGGGTCAGCCGAGCAGCGAATTTCTAATTAACCACCTGCTATCATGAGAGACATCAGGTCTGCATCTTTTGAGCCCAGTACTGAGCCTGAAAAGCATTTCCAACCACACTTACAAGTGAAACTTGCTAAAATGTGCCTGGCTGCTCTTCACTGAAAAGCTGGTTCTGCATAAATTTTTGGCCTACGTTTGCTCCTGCTGGGTCAGCCGAGCAGCAAATTTCTACTTAACCACCTGCTATCATGAGAGACATCAGGGCTGCATCTTTTGAGCCCAGTAATGAGCCTGAAAAGCAATTCCAACCCCACTTACAAGTGAAACTTGCTAAAATGTGCCTCTCTGCTCTTCACTGAAAAGCTTGGTTCTGCATACATTTTTAGCATACGTTTGCTTCTGCTGGGTCAGCCGAGCAGCAAATTTCTACTTAACCACCTGCTATCATGATAGACATCAGGGCTGCATCTTTTGAGCCCAGTACTGAGCCTGAAAAGCGTTTCCAACCCCACTTACAAGTGAAACTTGCTAAAATGTGCCTCTCTGCTCTTCACTGAAAAGCTTGGTTCTGTATACATTTTTAGCATACGTTTGCTCCTGTTGGGTCAGCCGAGCAGCGAATTTCTAATTAACCACCTGCTATCATGAGAGACATCAGGGCTGCATCTTTTGAGCCCAGTACTGAGCCTGAAAAGCATTTCCAACCCCACTTACAAGTGAAACTTGCTAAAATGTGCCTGGCTGCTCTTCACTGAAAAGCTGGTTCTGCAATATTTTTAGCATACGTTTGCTTCTGCTGGGTCAGCCGAGCAGCGAATTTCTAATTAACCACCTGCTATCATGAGAGACATCAGGGCTGCATCTTTTGAGCCCAGTACTGAGCCTGAAAAGCGTTTCCAACCCCACTTACAAGTGAAACTTGCTAAAATTTGCCTGGCTGCTCTTCACTGAAAAGCTGGTTCTGCAACATTTTTAGCATACGTTTGCTTCTGCTGGGTCAGCCGAGCAGCAAATTTCTACTTAACCACCTGCTATTATGGGAGACATCAGGGCTACATCTTTTGAGCCCAGTACTGAGCCTGAAAAGCGTTTCCAACCCCACTTACAAGTGAAACTTGCTAAAATGTGCCTCTATGCTCTTCACTGAAAAGCTTGGTTCTGCATACATTTTTAGCATACGTTTGCTCCTGCTGGGTCAGCCGAGCAGCGAATTTCTAATTAACCACCTGCTATCATGAGAGACATCAGGGCTGCATCTTTTGAGCCCAGTACTGAGCCTGAAAAGCATTTCCAACCCCACTTACAAGTGAAACTTGCTAAAATGTGCCTGGCTGCTCTTCACTGAAAAGCTGGTGCTGCATAAATTTTTGGCCTACGTTTGCTCCTGCTGGGTCAGCCGAGCAGCAAATTTCTACTTAACCACCTGCTATCATGAGAGACATCAGGGCTGCATCTTTTGAGCCCAGTAATGAGCCTGAAAAGCAATTCCAACCCCACTTACAAGTGAAACTTGCTAAAATGTGCCTCTCTGCTCTTCACTGAAAAGCTTGGTTCTCCATACATTTTTAGCATACGTTTGCTCCTGCTGGGTCAGCCGAGCAGCAAATTTCTACTTAACCACCTGCTATCATGATAGACATCAGGGCTGCATCTTTTGAGCCCAGTACTGAGCCTGAAAAGCGTTTTCAACCCCACTTACAAGTGAAACTTGCCTAAATGTGCCTCTCTGCTCTTCACTGAAAAGCTTGGTTCTGCATACATTTTTAGCATACGTTTGCTTCTGCTGGGTCAGCCGAGCAGCAAATTTCTAATTAACCACCTGCTATCATGAGAGACATCAGGGCTGCATCTTTTGAGCCCAGTACTGAGCCTGAAAAGCGTCTCCCCCCCCACTTACAAGTGAAACTTGCTAAAATGTGCCTGGATGCTCTTCACTGAAAAGCTTGGTTCAGCATACATTTTTAGCATGCGTTTCCTCCTGTTGGGTCAGCCGAGCAGCGAATTTCTAATTAACTACCTGCTATCATGAGAGACATCAGGGCTGCATCTTTTGAGCCCTGTACTGAGCCTGAAAAGCATTTCCAAACCCACTTACAAGTGAAACTTGGTAAAATGTGCCTGGCTGCTCTTCACTGAAAAGCTGGTTCTGCAACATTTTTAGCATACGTTTGCTCCTGCTGGGTCAGCCGAGCAGCGAATTTCTAATTAACCACCTGCTATCATGAGAGACATCAGGGCTGCATCTTTTGAGCCCAGTACTGAGCCTGAAAAGCGTTTCCAACCCCACTCACAAGTGAAACTTGCTAAAATGTGCCTGGCTGCTCTTCACTGAAAAGCTTGGTTCTGCATACATTTTTAGCATACGTTTGCTCCTGCTGGGTCAGCCAAGCAGCAAGTTTCTACTTAACCACCTGCTATCATGAGAGACATCAGGGCTGCATCTTTTGAGCCCAGTACTGAGCCTGAAAAGCATTTCCAACCCCACTTACAAGTGAAACTTGCTAAAATGTGCCTGGCTGCTCTTCACTGAAAAGCTGGTTCTGCAACATTTTTAGCATACGTTTGCTCCTGCTGGGTCAGCCGAGCAGCAAATTTCTACTTAACCACCTGCTATCATGAGAGACATCAGGGCTGCATCTTTTGAGCCCAGTACTGAGCCTGAAAAACGTTTCCAACCCCACTTACAAGTGAAACTTGCTAAAATGTGCCTCTCTGCTCTTCACTGAAAAACGTGGTTCTGCATACATTTTTAGCATACGTTTGCTCCTGCTGGGTCAGCCGAGCAGCAAATTTCTAATTAACCACCTGCTATCATGAGAGACATCAGGGCTGCATCTTTTGAGCCCAGTACTGAGCCTGAAAAGCGTTTCCAACCCCACTTACAAGTGAAACTTGCTAAAATGTGCCTCTCTGCTCTTCACTGAAAAGCTGGTTCTGCATACATTTTTGGCATACGTGTGCTCCTGCTGGGTCAGCCGAGCAGCGAATTTCTAATTAACCACCTGCTATCATGAGAGACATCAGGGCT
Organism: Lissotriton helveticus; assembly: GCF_964261635.1. Lineage (NCBI taxonomy): Eukaryota > Metazoa > Chordata > Amphibia > Caudata > Salamandridae > Lissotriton > Lissotriton helveticus. Next base: position 1,424,320,127 of record NC_136059.1, on the reverse strand, counting down.
GCATCTTTTGAGCCCAGTACTGAGCCTGAAAAGCGTTTCCAACCCCACTTACAAGTGAAACTTGCTAAAATGTGCCTCTCTGCTCTTCACTGAAAAGCTTGGTTCTGCATACATTTTTAGCATACGTTTGCTCCTGCTGGGTCAGCCGAGCAGCGAATTTCTAATTAACCACCTGCTATCATGAGAAACATCAGGGCTGCATCTTTTGAGCCCAGTACTGAGCCTGAAAAGCGTTTCCAACCCCACTTACAAGTGAAACTTGCTAAAATGTGCCTGGATGCTCTTCACTGAAAAGCTTGGTTCTGCATACATTTTTAGCATACGTTTGCTCCTGTTGGGTCAGCCGAGCAGCGAATTTCTAATTAACCACCTGCTATCATGAGAGACATCAGGGCTGCATCTTTTGAGCCCAGTACTGAGCCTGAAAAGCATTTCCAACCCCACTTACAAGTGAAACTTGCTAAAATGTGCCTCTCTGCTCTTCACTGAAAAGCTTGGTTCTGCATACATTTTTAGCATACGTTTGCTCCTGTTGGGTCAGCCGAGCAGCGAATTTCTAATTAACCACCTGCTATCATGAGAGACATCAGGGCTGCATCTTTTGAGCCTAGTAATGAGCCTGAAAAGCAATTCCAACCCCACTTACAAGTGAAACTTGCTATAATGTGCCTGGCTGCTCTTCACTGAAAAGCTTGGTTCTCCATACATTTTTAGCATACGTTTGCTCCTGCTGGGTCAGCCGAGCAGCAAATTTCTACTTAACCACCTGCTATCATGATAGACATCAGGGCTGCATCTTTTGAGCCCAGTACTGAGCCTGAAAAGTGTTTCCAACCCCACTTACAAGTGAAACTTGCTAAAATGTGCCTCTCTGCTCTTCACTGGAAAGCTTGGATCTGTATACATTTTTAGCATACGTTTGCTCCTGCTGGGTCAGCCGAGCAGCAAATTTCTACTTTACCACCTGCTATCATGAGAGACATCAGGGCTGCATCTTTAGAGCCCAGTACTGAGCCTGAAAAGCGTTTCCAACCCCACTTACAAGTGAAACTTGCTAAAATGTGCGTGGCTGCTCTTCACTGAAAAGCTAGTTCTGCAACATTTTTAGAATACGTTTGCTTCTGCTGGGTCAGCCGGGCAGCAAATTTCTACTTAACCACCTGCTATCATGAGAGACATCAGGGCTGCATCTTTTGAGCCCAGTACTGAGCCTGAAAAGCGTTTCCAACCCCACTTACAAGTGAAACTTGCTAAAATGTGCCTGGATGCTCTTCACTGAAAAGCTTGGTTCTGCATACATTTTTAGCATACGTTTGCTCCTGTTGGGTCAGCCGAGCAGCGAATTTCTAATTAACCACCTGCTATCATGAGAGACATCAGGGCTGCATCTTTTGAGCCCAGTACTGAGCCTGAAAAGCGTTTCCAACCCCACTTACAAGTGAAACTTGCTAAAATGTGCCTGGATGCTCTTCACTGAAAAGCTTGGTTCTGCATACATTTTTAGCATACGTTTGCTCCTGTTGGGTCAGCCGAGCAGCGAATTTCTAATTAACCACCTGCTATCATGAGAGACATCAGGGCTGCATCTTTTGAGCCCAGTACTGAGCCTGAAAAGCATTTCCAACCCCACTTACAAGTGAAACTTGCTAAAATGTGCCTCTCTGCTCTTCACTGAAAAGCTTGGTTCTGCATACATTTTTAGCATACGTTTGCTCCTGTTGGGTCAGCCGAGCAGCGAATTTCTAATTAACCACCTGCTATCATGAGAGACATCAGGGCTGCATCTTTTGAGCCTAGTAATGAGCCTGAAAAGCAATTCCAACCCCACTTACAAGTGAAACTTGCTATAATGTGCCTGGCTGCTCTTCACTGAAAAGCTTGGTTCTCCATACATTTTTAGCATACGTTTGCTCCTGCTGGGTCAGCCGAGCAGCAAATTTCTACTTAACCACCTGCTATCATGATAGACATCAGGGCTGCATCTTTTGAGCCCAGTACTGAGCCTGAAAAGTGTTTCCAACCCCACTTACAAGTGAAACTTGCTAAAATGTGCCTCTCTGCTCTTCACTGGAAAGCTTGGATCTGTATACATTTTTAGCATACGTTTGCTCCTGCTGGGTCAGCCGAGCAGCAAATTTCTACTTTACCACCTGCTATCATGAGAGACATCAGGGCTGCATCTTTAGAGCCCAGTACTGAGCCTGAAAAGCGTTTCCAACCCCACTTACAAGTGAAACTTGCTAAAATGTGCCTGGCTGCTCTTCACTGAAAAGCTAGTTCTGCAACATTTTTAGAATACGTTTGCTTCTGCTGGGTCAGCCGAGCAGCAAATTTCTACTTAACCACCTGCTATCATGAGAGACATCACGGCTGCATCTTTTGAGCCCAGTACTGAGCCTGAAAAGCGTTTCCAACCCCACTTACAAGTGAAACTTGCTAAAATGTGCCTCTATGCTCTTCACTGAAAAGCTTGGTTCTGCATACATTTTTAGCATACGTTTGCTCCTGCTGGGTCAGCCGAGCAGCGAATTTCTAATTAACCACCTGCTATCATGAGAGACATCAGGTCTGCATCTTTTGAGCCCAGTACTGAGCCTGAAAAGCATTTCCAACCACACTTACAAGTGAAACTTGCTAAAATGTGCCTGGCTGCTCTTCACTGAAAAGCTGGTTCTGCATAAATTTTTGGCCTACGTTTGCTCCTGCTGGGTCAGCCGAGCAGCAAATTTCTACTTAACCACCTGCTATCATGAGAGACATCAGGGCTGCATCTTTTGAGCCCAGTAATGAGCCTGAAAAGCAATTCCAACCCCACTTACAAGTGAAACTTGCTAAAATGTGCCTCTCTGCTCTTCACTGAAAAGCTTGGTTCTGCATACATTTTTAGCATACGTTTGCTTCTGCTGGGTCAGCCGAGCAGCAAATTTCTACTTAACCACCTGCTATCATGATAGACATCAGGGCTGCATCTTTTGAGCCCAGTACTGAGCCTGAAAAGCGTTTCCAACCCCACTTACAAGTGAAACTTGCTAAAATGTGCCTCTCTGCTCTTCACTGAAAAGCTTGGTTCTGTATACATTTTTAGCATACGTTTGCTCCTGTTGGGTCAGCCGAGCAGCGAATTTCTAATTAACCACCTGCTATCATGAGAGACATCAGGGCTGCATCTTTTGAGCCCAGTACTGAGCCTGAAAAGCATTTCCAACCCCACTTACAAGTGAAACTTGCTAAAATGTGCCTGGCTGCTCTTCACTGAAAAGCTGGTTCTGCAATATTTTTAGCATACGTTTGCTTCTGCTGGGTCAGCCGAGCAGCGAATTTCTAATTAACCACCTGCTATCATGAGAGACATCAGGGCTGCATCTTTTGAGCCCAGTACTGAGCCTGAAAAGCGTTTCCAACCCCACTTACAAGTGAAACTTGCTAAAATTTGCCTGGCTGCTCTTCACTGAAAAGCTGGTTCTGCAACATTTTTAGCATACGTTTGCTTCTGCTGGGTCAGCCGAGCAGCAAATTTCTACTTAACCACCTGCTATTATGGGAGACATCAGGGCTACATCTTTTGAGCCCAGTACTGAGCCTGAAAAGCGTTTCCAACCCCACTTACAAGTGAAACTTGCTAAAATGTGCCTCCATGCTCTTCACTGAAAAGCTTGGTTCTGCATACATTTTTAGCATACGTTTGCTCCTGCTGGGTCAGCCGAGCAGCGAATTTCTAATTAACCACCTGCTATCATGAGAGACATCAGGGCTGCATCTTTTGAGCCCAGTACTGAGCCTGAAAAGCATTTCCAACCCCACTTACAAGTGAAACTTGCTAAAATGTGCCTGGCTGCTCTTCACTGAAAAGCTGGTGCTGCATAAATTTTTGGCCTACGTTTGCTCCTGCTGGGTCAGCCGAGCAGCAAATTTCTACTTAACCACCTGCTATCATGAGAGACATCAGGGCTGCATCTTTTGAGCCCAGTAATGAGCCTGAAAAGCAATTCCAACCCCACTTACAAGTGAAACTTGCTAAAATGTGCCTCTCTGCTCTTCACTGAAAAGCTTGGTTCTCCATACATTTTTAGCATACGTTTGCTCCTGCTGGGTCAGCCGAGCAGCAAATTTCTACTTAACCACCTGCTATCATGATAGACATCAGGGCTGCATCTTTTGAGCCCAGTACTGAGCCTGAAAAGCGTTTTCAACCCCACTTACAAGTGAAACTTGCCTAAATGTGCCTCTCTGCTCTTCACTGAAAAGCTTGGTTCTGCATACATTTTTAGCATACGTTTGCTTCTGCTGGGTCAGCCGAGCAGCAAATTTCTAATTAACCACCTGCTATCATGAGAGACATCAGGGCTGCATCTTTTGAGCCCAGTACTGAGCCTGAAAAGCGTCTCCCCCCCCACTTACAAGTGAAACTTGCTAAAATGTGCCTGGATGCTCTTCACTGAAAAGCTTGGTTCAGCATACATTTTTAGCATGCGTTTCCTCCTGTTGGGTCAGCCGAGCAGCGAATTTCTAATTAACTACCTGCTATCATGAGAGACATCAGGGCTGCATCTTTTGAGCCCTGTACTGAGCCTGAAAAGCATTTCCAAACCCACTTACAAGTGAAACTTGGTAAAATGTGCCTGGCTGCTCTTCACTGAAAAGCTGGTTCTGCAACATTTTTAGCATACGTTTGCTCCTGCTGGGTCAGCCGAGCAGCGAATTTCTAATTAACCACCTGCTATCATGAGAGACATCAGGGCTGCATCTTTTGAGCCCAGTACTGAGCCTGAAAAGCGTTTCCAACCCCACTCACAAGTGAAACTTGCTAAAATGTGCCTGGCTGCTCTTCACTGAAAAGCTTGGTTCTGCATACATTTTTAGCATACGTTTGCTCCTGCTGGGTCAGCCAAGCAGCAAGTTTCTACTTAACCACCTGCTATCATGAGAGACATCAGGGCTGCATCTTTTGAGCCCAGTACTGAGCCTGAAAAGCATTTCCAACCCCACTTACAAGTGAAACTTGCTAAAATGTGCCTGGCTGCTCTTCACTGAAAAGCTGGTTCTGCAACATTTTTAGCATACGTTTGCTCCTGCTGGGTCAGCCGAGCAGCAAATTTCTACTTAACCACCTGCTATCATGAGAGACATCAGGGCTGCATCTTTTGAGCCCAGTACTGAGCCTGAAAAACGTTTCCAACCCCACTTACAAGTGAAACTTGCTAAAATGTGCCTCTCTGCTCTTCACTGAAAAACGTGGTTCTGCATACATTTTTAGCATACGTTTGCTCCTGCTGGGTCAGCCGAGCAGCAAATTTCTAATTAACCACCTGCTATCATGAGAGACATCAGGGCTGCATCTTTTGAGCCCAGTACTGAGCCTGAAAAGCGTTTCCAACCCCACTTACAAGTGAAACTTGCTAAAATGTGCCTCTCTGCTCTTCACTGAAAAGCTGGTTCTGCATACATTTTTGGCATACGTGTGCTCCTGCTGGGTCAGCCGAGCAGCGAATTTCTAATTAACCACCTGCTATCATGAGAGACATCAGGGCTGCATCTTTTGAGCCCAGTACTGAGCCTGAAAAGCGTTTCCAACCCCACTTACAAGTGAAACTTGCTAAAATGTGCCTCTCTGCTCTTCACTGAAAAGCTTGGTTCTGCATACATTTTTAGCATACGTTTGCTCCTGCTGGGTCAGCCGAGCAGCGAATTTCTAATTAACCACCTGCTATCATGAGAAACATCAGGGCTGCATCTTTTGAGCCCAGTACTGAGCCTGAAAAGCGTTTCCAACCCCACTTACAAGTGAAACTTGCTAAAATGTGCCTGGATGCTCTTCACTGAAAAGCTTGGTTCTGCATACATTTTTAGCATACGTTTGCTCCTGTTGGGTCAGCCGAGCAGCGAATTTCTAATTAACCACCTGCTATCATGAGAGACATCAGGGCTGCATCTTTTGAGCCCAGTACTGAGCCTGAAAAGCATTTCCAACCCCACTTACAAGTGAAACTTGCTAAAATGTGCCTCTCTGCTCTTCACTGAAAAGCTTGGTTCTGCATACATTTTTAGCATACGTTTGCTCCTGTTGGGTCAGCCGAGCAGCGAATTTCTAATTAACCACCTGCTATCATGAGAGACATCAGGGCTGCATCTTTTGAGCCTAGTAATGAGCCTGAAAAGCAATTCCAACCCCACTTACAAGTGAAACTTGCTATAATGTGCCTGGCTGCTCTTCACTGAAAAGCTTGGTTCTCCATACATTTTTAGCATACGTTTGCTCCTGCTGGGTCAGCCGAGCAGCAAATTTCTACTTAACCACCTGCTATCATGATAGACATCAGGGCTGCATCTTTTGAGCCCAGTACTGAGCCTGAAAAGTGTTTCCAACCCCACTTACAAGTGAAACTTGCTAAAATGTGCCTCTCTGCTCTTCACTGGAAAGCTTGGATCTGTATACATTTTTAGCATACGTTTGCTCCTGCTGGGTCAGCCGAGCAGCAAATTTCTACTTTACCACCTGCTATCATGAGAGACATCAGGGCTGCATCTTTAGAGCCCAGTACTGAGCCTGAAAAGCGTTTCCAACCCCACTTACAAGTGAAACTTGCTAAAATGTGCGTGGCTGCTCTTCACTGAAAAGCTAGTTCTGCAACATTTTTAGAATACGTTTGCTTCTGCTGGGTCAGCCGGGCAGCAAATTTCTACTTAACCACCTGCTATCATGAGAGACATCAGGGCTGCATCTTTTGAGCCCAGTACTGAGCCTGAAAAGCGTTTCCAACCCCACTTACAAGTGAAACTTGCTAAAATGTGCCTGGATGCTCTTCACTGAAAAGCTTGGTTCTGCATACATTTTTAGCATACGTTTGCTCCTGTTGGGTCAGCCGAGCAGCGAATTTCTAATTAACCACCTGCTATCATGAGAGACATCAGGGCTGCATCTTTTGAGCCCAGTACTGAGCCTGAAAAGCGTTTCCAACCCCACTTACAAGTGAAACTTGCTAAAATGTGCCTGGATGCTCTTCACTGAAAAGCTTGGTTCTGCATACATTTTTAGCATACGTTTGCTCCTGTTGGGTCAGCCGAGCAGCGAATTTCTAATTAACCACCTGCTATCATGAGAGACATCAGGGCTGCATCTTTTGAGCCCAGTACTGAGCCTGAAAAGCATTTCCAACCCCACTTACAAGTGAAACTTGCTAAAATGTGCCTCTCTGCTCTTCACTGAAAAGCTTGGTTCTGCATACATTTTTAGCATACGTTTGCTCCTGTTGGGTCAGCCGAGCAGCGAATTTCTAATTAACCACCTGCTATCATGAGAGACATCAGGGCTGCATCTTTTGAGCCTAGTAATGAGCCTGAAAAGCAATTCCAACCCCACTTACAAGTGAAACTTGCTATAATGTGCCTGGCTGCTCTTCACTGAAAAGCTTGGTTCTCCATACATTTTTAGCATACGTTTGCTCCTGCTGGGTCAGCCGAGCAGCAAATTTCTACTTAACCACCTGCTATCATGATAGACATCAGGGCTGCATCTTTTGAGCCCAGTACTGAGCCTGAAAAGTGTTTCCAACCCCACTTACAAGTGAAACTTGCTAAAATGTGCCTCTCTGCTCTTCACTGGAAAGCTTGGATCTGTATACATTTTTAGCATACGTTTGCTCCTGCTGGGTCAGCCGAGCAGCAAATTTCTACTTTACCACCTGCTATCATGAGAGACATCAGGGCTGCATCTTTAGAGCCCAGTACTGAGCCTGAAAAGCGTTTCCAACCCCACTTACAAGTGAAACTTGCTAAAATGTGCCTGGCTGCTCTTCACTGAAAAGCTAGTTCTGCAACATTTTTAGAATACGTTTGCTTCTGCTGGGTCAGCCGAGCAGCAAATTTCTACTTAACCACCTGCTATCATGAGAGACATCACGGCTGCATCTTTTGAGCCCAGTACTGAGCCTGAAAAGCGTTTCCAACCCCACTTACAAGTGAAACTTGCTAAAATGTGCCTCTATGCTCTTCACTGAAAAGCTTGGTTCTGCATACATTTTTAGCATACGTTTGCTCCTGCTGGGTCAGCCGAGCAGCGAATTTCTAATTAACCACCTGCTATCATGAGAGACATCAGGTCTGCATCTTTTGAGCCCAGTACTGAGCCTGAAAAGCATTTCCAACCACACATACAAGTGAAACTTGCTAAAATGTGCCTGGCTGCTCTTCACTGAAAAGCTGGTTCTGCATAAATTTTTGGCCTACGTTTGCTCCTGCTGGGTCAGCCGAGCAGCAAATTTCTACTTAACCACCTGCTATCATGAGAGACATCAGGGCTGCATCTTTTGAGCCCAGTAATGAGCCTGAAAAGCAATTCCAACCCCACTTACAAGTGAAACTTGCTAAAATGTGCCTCTCTGCTCTTCACTGAAAAGCTTGGTTCTGCATACATTTTTAGCATACGTTTGCTTCTGCTGGGTCAGCCGAGCAGCAAATTTCTACTTAACCACCTGCTATCATGATAGACATCAGGGCTGCATCTTTTGAGCCCAGTACTGAGCCTGAAAAGCGTTTCCAACCCCACTTACAAGTGAAACTTGCTAAAATGTGCCTCTCTGCTCTTCACTGGAAAGCTTGGATCTGTATACATTTTTAGCATACGTTTGCTCCTGCTGGGTCAGCCGAGCAGCAAATTTCTACTTTACCACCTGCTATCATGAGAGACATCAGGGCTGCATCTTTAGAGCCCAGTACTGAGCCTGAAAAGCGTTTCCAACCCCACTTACAAGTGAAACTTGCTAAAATGTGCGTTGCTGCTCTTCACTGAAAAGCTAGTTCTGCAACATTTTTAGAATACGTTTGCTTCTGCTGGGTCAGCCGGGCAGCAAATTTCTACTTAACCACCTGCTATCATGAGAGACATCAGGGCTGCATCTTTTGAGCCCAGTACTGAGCCTGAAAAGCGTTTCCAACCCCACTTACAAGTGAAACTTGCTAAAATGTGCCTGGATGCTCTTCACTGAAAAGCTTGGTTCTGCATACATTTTTAGCATACGTTTGCTCCTGTTGGGTCAGCCGAGCAGCGAATTTCTAATTAACCACCTGCTATCATGAGAGACATCAGGGCTGCATCTTTTGAGCCCAGTACTGAGCCTGAAAAGCGTTTCCAACCCCACTTACAAGTGAAACTTGCTAAAATGTGCCTGGATGCTCTTCACTGAAAAGCTTGGTTCTGCATACATTTTTAGCATACGTTTGCTCCTGTTGGGTCAGCCGAGCAGCGAATTTCTAATTAACCACCTGCTATCATGAGAGACATCAGGGCTGCATCTTTTGAGCCCAGTACTGAGCCTGAAAAGCATTTCCAACCCCACTTACAAGTGAAACTTGCTAAAATGTGCCTCTCTGCTCTTCACTGAAAAGCTTGGTTCTGCATACATTTTTAGCATACGTTTGCTCCTGTTGGGTCAGCCGAGCAGCGAATTTCTAATTAACCACCTGCTATCATGAGAGACATCAGGGCTGCATCTTTTGAGCCTAGTAATGAGCCTGAAAAGCAATTCCAACCCCACTTACAAGTGAAACTTGCTATAATGTGCCTGGCTGCTCTTCACTGAAAAGCTTGGTTCTCCATACATTTTTAGCATACGTTTGCTCCTGCTGGGTCAGCCGAGCAGCAAATTTCTACTTAACCACCTGCTATCATGATAGACATCAGGGCTGCATCTTTTGAGCCCAGTACTGAGCCTGAAAAGTGTTTCCAACCCCACTTACAAGTGAAACTTGCTAAAATGTGCCTCTCTGCTCTTCACTGGAAAGCTTGGATCTGTATACATTTTTAGCATACGTTTGCTCCTGCTGGGTCAGCCGAGCAGCAAATTTCTACTTTACCACCTGCTATCATGAGAGACATCAGGGCTGCATCTTTAGAGCCCAGTACTGAGCCTGAAAAGCGTTTCCAACCCCACTTACAAGTGAAACTTGCTAAAATGTGCCTGGCTGCTCTTCACTGAAAAGCTAGTTCTGCAACATTTTTAGAATACGTTTGCTTCTGCTGGGTCAGCCGAGCAGCAAATTTCTACTTAACCACCTGCTATCATGAGAGACATCAGGGCTGCATCTTTTGAGCCCAGTACTGAGCCTGAAAAGCGTTTCCAACCCCACTTACAAGTGAAACTTGCTAAAATGTGCCTCTATGCTCTTCACTGAAAAGCTTGGTTCTGCATACATTTTTAGCATACGTTTGCTCCTGCTGGGTCAGCCGAGCAGCGAATTTCTAATTAACCACCTGCTATCATGAGAGACATCAGGTCTGCATCTTTTGAGCCCAGTACTGAGCCTGAAAAGCATTTCCAACCACACATACAAGTGAAACTTGCTAAAATGTGCCTGGCTGCTCTTCACTGAAAAGCTGGTTCTGCATAAATTTTTGGCCTACGTTTGCTCCTGCTGGGTCAGCCGAGCAGCAAATTTCTACTTAACCACCTGCTATCATGAGAGACATCAGGGCTGCATCTTTTGAGCCCAGTAATGAGCCTGAAAAGCAATTCCAACCCCACTTACAAGTGAAACTTGCTAAAATGTGCCTCTCTGCTCTTCACTGAAAAGCTTGGTTCTGCATACATTTTTAGCATACGTTTGCTTCTGCTGGGTCAGCCGAGCAGCAAATTTCTACTTAACCACCTGCTATCATGATAGACATCAGGGCTGCATCTTTTGAGCCCAGTACTGAGCCTGAAAAGCGTTTCCAACCCCACTTACAAGTGAAACTTGCTAAAATGTGCCTCTCTGCTCTTCACTGAAAAGCTTGGTTCTGTATACATTTTTAGCATACGTTTGCTCCTGCTGGGTCAGCCGAGCAGCAAATTTCTACTTTACCACCTGCTATCATGAGAGACATCAGGGCTGCATCTTTTGAGCCCATTACTGAGCCTGAAAAGTGTTTCCAACCCCACTTACAAGTGAAACTTGCTAAAATGTGCCTGGCTGCTCTTCACTGAAAAGCTTGGTTCTGCATACATTTTTAGCATACGTTTGCTCCTGTTGGGTCAGCCGAGCAGCGAATTTCTAATTAACCACCTGCTATCATGAGAGACATCAGGGCTGCATCTTTTGAGCCCAGTACTGAGCCTGAAAAGCATTTCCAACCCCACTTACAAGTGAAACTTGCTAAAATGTGCCTGGCTGCTCTTCACTGAAAAGCTGGTTCTGCAATATTTTTAGCATACGTTTGCTTCTGCTGGGTCAGCCCAGCAGCGAATTTCTAATTAACCACCTGCTATCATGAGAGACATCAGGGCTGCATCTTTTGAGCCCAGTACTGAGCCTGAAAAGCGTTTCCAACCCCACTTACAAGTGAAACTTGCTAAAATGTGCCTGGCTGCTCTTCACTGAAAAGCTGGTTCTGCAACATTTTTAGCATACGTTTGCTTCTGCTGGGTCAGCCGAGCAGCAAATTTCTACTTAACCACCTGCTATCATGGGAGACATCAGGGCTACATCTTTTGAGCCCAGTACTGAGCCTGAAAAGCGTTTCCAACCCCACTTACAAGTGAAACTTGCTAAAATGTGCCTCTATGCTCTTCACTGAAAAGCTTGGTTCTGCATACATTTTTAGCATACGTTTGCTCCTGCTGGGTCAGCCGAGCAGCGAATTTCTAATTAACCACCTGCTATCATGAGAGACATCAGGGCTGCATCTTTTGAGCCCAGTACTGAGCCTGAAAAGCATTTCCAACCCCACTTACAAGTGAAACTTGCTAAAATGTGACTGGCTGCTCTTCACTGAAAAGCTGGTTCTGCATAAATTTTTGGCCTACGTTTGCTCCTGCTGGGTCAGCCGAGCAGCAAATTTCTACTTAACCACCTGCTATCATGAGAGACATCAGGGCTGCATCTTTTGAGCCCAGTAATGAGCCTGAAAAGCAATTCCAACCCCACTTACAAGTGAAACTTGCTAAAATGTGCCTCTCTGCTCTTCACTGAAAAGCTTGGTTCTCCATACATTTTTAGCATACGTTTGCTCCTGCTGGGTCAGCCGAGCAGCAAATTTCTACTTAACCACCTGCTATCATGATAGACATCAGGGCTGCATCTTTTGAGCCCAGTACTGAGCCTGAAAAGCGTTTCCAACCCCACTTACAAGTGAAACTTGCCTAAATGTGCCTCTCTGCTCTTCACTGAAAAGCTTGGTTCTGCATACATTTTTAGCATACGTTTGCTTCTGCTGGGTCAGCCGAGCAGCAAATTTCTAATTAACCACCTTCTATCATGAGAGACATCAGGGCTGCATCTTTTGAGCCCAGTACTGAGCCTGAAAAGCGTTTCCAACCCCACTTACAAGTGAAACTTGCTAAAATGTGCCTGGATGCTCTTCACTGAAAAGCTTGGTTCAGCATACATTTTTAGCATGCGTTTCCTCCTGTTGGGTCAGCCGAGCAGCGAATTTCTAATTAACTACCTGCTATCATGAGAGACATCAGGGCTGCATCTTTTGAGCCCTGTACTGAGCCTGAAAAGCATTTCCAACCCCACCTACAAGTGAAACTTGGTAAAATGTGCCTGGCTGCTCTGCACTGAAAAGCTGGTTCTGCAACATTTTTAGCATACGTTTGCTCCTGCTGGGTCAGCCGAGCAGCGAATTTCTAATTAACCACCTGCTATCATGAGAGACATCAGGGCTGCATCTTTTGAGCCCAGTACTGAGCCTGAAAAGCGTTTCCAACCCCACTCACAAGTGAAACTTGCTAAAATGTGCCTGGCTGCTCTTCACTGAAAAGCTTGGTTCTGCATACATTTTTAGCATACGTTTGCTCCTGCTGGGTCAGCCGAGCAGCAAGTTTCTACTTAACCACCTGCTATCATGAGAGACATCAGGGCTGCATCTTTTGAGCCCAGTACTGAGCCTGAAAAGCATTTCCAACCCCACTTACAAGTGAAACTTGCTAAAATGTGCCTGGCTGCTCTTCACTGAAAAGCTGGTTCTGCAACATTTTTAGCATACGTTTGCTCCTGCTGGGTCAGCCGAGCAGCAAATTTCTACTTAACCACCTGCTATCATGAGAGACATCAGGGCTGCATCTTTTGAGCCCAGTACTGAGCCTGAAAAACGTTTCCAACCCCACTTACAAGTGAAACTTGCTAAAATGTGCCTCTCTGCTCTTCACTGAAAAACGTGGTTCTGCATACATTTTTAGCATACGTTTGCTCCTGCTGGGTCAGCCGAGCAGCAAATTTCTACTTAACCACCTGCTATCATGAGAGACATCAGGGCTGCATCTTTTGAGCCCAGTACTGAGCCTGAAAAGCGTTTCCAACCCCACTTACAAGTGAAACTTGCTAAAATGTGCCTCTCTGCTCTTCACTGAAAAGCTTGGTTCTGCATACATTTTTAGCATACGTTTGCTCCTGTTGGGTCAGCCGAGCAGCGAATTTCTAATTAACCACCTGCTATCATGAGAGACATCAGGGCTGCATCTTTTGAGCCCAGTACTGAGCCTGAAAAGCGTTTCCAACCCCACTTACAAGTGAAACTTGCTAAAATGTGCCTCTCTGCTCTTCACTGAAAAGCTTGGTTCTGCATACATTTTTAGCATACGTTTGCTCCTGCTGGGTCAGCCGAGCAGCGAATTTCTAATTAACCACCTGCTATCATGAGAGACATCAGGGCTGCATCTTTAGAGCCCAGTACTGAGCCTGAAAAGCATTTCCAACCCCACTTACAAGTGAAACATGCTAAAATGTGCCTCTCTGCTCTTCACTGAAAAGCTTGTTTCTGCATACATTTTTAGCATACGTTTGCTCCTGCTGGGTCAGCCGAGCTGGGAATTTCTACTTAACCACCTGCTATCATGAGAGACATCAGGGCTGCATCTTTTGAGCCCAGTACTGAGCCTGAAAAGCATTTCCAACCCCACTTACAAGTGAAACTTGCTAAAATGTGCCTGGCTGCTCTTCACTGAAAAGCTGGTTCTGCATACATTTTTGCATACGTTTGCTCCTGTTGGGTCAGCCGAGCAGCGAATTTCTAATTAACCACCTGCTATCATGAGAGACATCAGGGCTGCATCTTTTGAGCCCAGTACTGAGCCTGAAAAGCGTTTCCAACCCCACTTACAAGTGAAACTTGCTAAAATGTGCCTCTCTGCTCTTCACTGAAAAGCTTGGTTCTGCATACATTTTTAGCATACGTTTGCTCCTGCTGGGTCAGCCGAGCAGCAAATTTCTAATTAACCACCTGCTATCATGAGAGACATCAGGGCTGCATCTTTTGAGCCCAGTACTGAGCCTGAAAAGCATTTCGAACCCCACTTACAAGTGAAACTTGCTAAAATGTGCCTCTCTGCTTCACTGAAAAGCTTGGTTCTGCATACATTTTTAGCATACGTTTCCTCCTGCTGGGTCAGCCGAGCAGCAAATTTCTAATTACCCACCTGCTATCATGAGAGACATCAGGGCTGCATCTTTTGAGCCCAGTACTGAGCCTGAAAAGCGTTTCCAACCCCACTTACAAGTGAAACTTGCTAAAATGTGCCTGGATGCTCTTCACTGAAAAGCTTGGTTCTGCATACATTTTTAGCATACGTTTGCTCCTGTTGGGTCAGCCGAGCAGCGAATTTCTAATTAACCACCTGCTATCATGAGAGACATCAGGGCTGCATCTTTTGAGCCCAGTACTGAGCCTGAAAAGCATTTCCAACCCCACTTACAAGTGAAACTTGCTAAAATGTGCCTCTCTGCTCTTCACTGAAAAGCTTGGTTCTGCATACATTTTTAGCATACGTTTGCTCCTGCTGGGTCAGCCGAGCAGCAAATTTCTACTTAACCACCTGCTATCATGATAGACATCAGGGCTGCATCTTTTGAGCCCAGTACTGAGCCTGAAAAGTGTTTCCAACCCCACTTACAAGTGAAACTTGCTAAAATGTGCCTCTCTGCTCTTCACTGAAAAGCTTGGATCTGTATACATTTTTAGCATACGTTTGCTCCTGCTGGGTCAGCCGAGCAGCAAATTTCTACTTTACCACCTGCTATCATGAGAGACATCAGGGCTGCATCTTTAGAGCCCAGTACTGAGCCTGAAAAGCGTTTCCAACCCCACTTACAAGTGAAACTTGCTAAAATGTGCCTGGCTGCTCTTCACTGAAAAGCTAGTTCTGCAACATTTTTAGAATACGTTTGCTTCTGCTGGGTCAGCCGAGCAGCAAATTTCTACTTAACCACCTGCTATCATGAGAGACATCAGGGCTGCATCTTTTGAGCCCAGTACTGAGCCTGAAAAGCGTTTCCAACCCCACTTACAAGTGAAACTTGCTAAAATGTGCCTCTATGCTCTTCACTGAAAAGCTTGGTTCTGCATACATTTTTAGCATACGTTTGCTCCTGCTGGGTCAGCCGAGCAGCGAATTTCTAATTAACCACCTGCTATCATGAGAGACATCAGGTCTGCATCTTTTGAGCCCAGTACTGAGCCTGAAAAGCATTTCCAACCACACTTACAAGTGAAACTTGCTAAAATGTGCCTGGCTGCTCTTCACTGAAAAGCTGGTTCTGCATAAATTTTTGGCCTACGTTTGCTCCTGCTGGGTCAGCCGAGCAGCAAATTTCTACTTAACCACCTGCTATCATGAGAGACATCAGGGCTGCATCTTTTGAGCCCAGTAATGAGCCTGAAAAGCAATTCCAACCCCACTTACAAGTGAAACTTGCTAAAATGTGCCTCTCTGCTCTTCACTGAAAAGCTTGGTTCTGCATACATTTTTAGCATACGTTTGCTTCTGCTGGGTCAGCCGAGCAGCAAATTTCTACTTAACCACCTGCTATCATGATAGACATCAGGGCTGCATCTTTTGAGCCCAGTACTGAGCCTGAAAAGCGTTTCCAACCCCACTTACAAGTGAAACTTGCTAAAATGTGCCTCTCTGCTCTTCACTGAAAAGCCTGGTTCTGTATACATTTTTAGCATACGTTTGCTCCTGCTGGGTCAGCCGAGCAGCAAATTTCTACTTTACCACCTGCTATCATGAGAGACATCAGGGCTGCATCTTTTGAGCCCAGTACTGAGCCTGAAAAGTGTTTCCAACCCCACTTGCAAGTGAAACTTGCTAAAATGTGCCTGGCTGCTCTTCACTGAAAAGCTTGGTTCTGCATACATTTTTAGCATACGTTTGCTCCTGTTGGGTCAGCCGAGCAGCGAATTTCTAATTAACCACCTGCTATCATGAGAGACATCAGGGCTGCATCTTTTGAGCCCAGTACTGAGCCTGAAAAGCATTTCCAACCCCACTTACAAGTGAAACTTGCTAAAATGTGCCTGGCTGCTCTTCACTGAAAAGCTGGTTCTGCAATATTTTTAGCATACGTTTGCTTCTGCTGGGTCAGCCGAGCAGCGAATTTCTAATTAACCACCTGCTATCATGAGAGACATCAGGGCTGCATCTTTTGAGCCCAGTACTGAGCCTGAAAAGCGTTTCCAACCCCACTTACAAGTGAAACTTGCTAAAATGTGCCTGGCTGCTCTTCACTGAAAAGCTGGTTCTGCAACATTTTTAGCATACGTTTGCTTCTGCTGGGTCAGCCGAGCAGCAAATTTCTACTTAACCACCTGCTATCATGGGAGACATCAGGGCTACATCTTTTGAGCCCAGTACTGAGCCTGAAAAGCGTTTCCAACCCCACTTACAAGTGAAACTTGCTAAAATGTGCCTCTATGCTCTTCACTGAAAAGCTTGGTTCTGCATACATTTTTAGCATACGTTTGCTCCTGCTGGGTCAGCCGAGCAGCGAATTTCTAATTAACCACCTGCTATCATGAGAGACATCAGGGCTGCATCTTTTGAGCCCAGTACTGAGCCTGAAAAGCATTTCCAACCCCACTTACAAGTGAAACTTGCTAAAATGTGCCTGGCTGCTCTTCACTGAAAAGCTGGTTCTGCATAAATTTTTGGCCTACGTTTGCTCCTGCTGGGTCAGCCGAGCAGCAAATTTCTACTTAACCACCTGCTATCATGAGAGACATCAGGGCTGCATCTTTTGAGCCCAGTAATGAGCCTGAAAAGCAATTCCAACCCCACTTACAAGTGAAACTTGCTAAAATGTGCCTCTCTGCTCTTCACTGAAAAGCTTGGTTCTCCATACATTTTTAGCATACGTTTGCTCCTGCTGGGTCAGCCAAGCAGCAAATTTCTACTTAACCACCTGCTATCATGATAGACATCAGGGCTGCATCTTTTGAGCCCAGTACTGAGCCTGAAAAGCGTTTCCAACCCCACTTACAAGTGAAACTTGCCTAAATGTGCCTCTCTGCTCTTCACTGAAAAGCTTGGTTCTGCATACATTTTTAGCATACGTTTGCTTCTGCTGGGTCAGCCGAGCAGCAAATTTCTAATTAACCACCTGCTATCATGAGAGACATCAGGGCTGCATCTTTTGAGCCCAGTACTGAGCCTGAAAAGCGTTTCCGACCCCACTTACAAGTGAAACTTGCTAAAATGTGCCTGGATGCTCTTCACTGAAAAGCTTGGTTCAGCATACATTTTTAGCATGCGTTTCCTCCTGTTGGGTCAGCCGAGCAGCGAATTTCTAATTAACTACCTGCTATCATGAGAGACATCAGGGCTGCATCTTTTGAGCCCTGTACTGAGCCTGAAAAGCATTTCCAACCCCACTTACAAGTGAAACTTGGTAAAATGTGCCTGGCTGCTCTTCACTGAAAAGCTGGTTCTGCAACATTTTTAGCATACGTTTGCTCCTGCTGGGTCAGCCGAGCAGCGAATTTCTAATTAACCACCTGCTATCATGAGAGACATCAGGGCTGCATCTTTTGAGCCCAGTACTGAGCCTGAAAAGCGTTTCCAACCCCACTCACAAGTGAAACTTGCTAAAATGTGCCTGGCTGCTCTTCACTGAAAAGCTTGGTTCTGCATACATTTTTAGCATACGTTTGCTCCTGCTGGGTCAGCCGAGCAGCAAGTTTCTACTTAACCACCTGCTATCATGAGAGACATCAGGGCTGCATCTTTTGAGCCCAGTACTGAGCCTGAAAAACGTTTCCAACCCCACTTACAAGTGAAACTTGCTAAAATGTGCCTCTCTGCTCTTCACTGAAAAACGTGGTTCTGCATACATTTTTAGCATACGTTTGCTCCTGCTGGGTCAGCCGAGCAGCAAATTTCTAATTAACCACCTGCTATCATGAGAGACATCAGGGCTGCATCTTTTGAGCCCAGTACTGAGCCTGAAAAGCGTTTCCAACCCCACTTACAAGTGAAACTTGCTAAAATGTGCCTCTCTGCTCTTCACTGAAAAGCTGGTTCTGCATACATTTTTGGCATACGTGTGCTCCTGCTGGGTCAGCCGAGCAGCGAATTTCTAATTAACCACCTGCTATCATGAGAGACATCAGGGCTGCATCTTTTGAGCCCAGTACTGAGCCTGAAAAGCGTTTCCAACCCCACTTACAAGTGAAACTTGCTAAAATGTGCCTGGATGCTCTTCACTGAAAAGCTTGGTTCTGCATACATTTTTAGCATACGTTTGCTCCTGCTGGGTCAGCCGAGCAGCGAATTTCTAATTAACCACCTGCTATCATGAGAGACATCAGGGCTGCATCTTTTGAGCCCAGTACTGAGCCTGAAAAGCGTTTCCAACCCCACTTACAAGCGAAACTTGCTAAAATGTGCCCCTCTGCTCTTCACTGAAAAGCTTGGTTCTGCATACATTTTTAGCATACGTTTGCTCCTGCTGGGTCAGCCGAGCAGCGAATTTCTAATTAACCACCTGCTATCATGAGAAACATCAGGGCTGCATCTTTTGAGCCCAGTACTGAGCCTGAAAAGCGTTTCCAACCCCACTTACAAGTGAAACTTGCTAAAATGTGCCTGGATGCTCTTCACTGAAAAGCTTGGTTCTGCATACATTTTTAGCATACGTTTGCTCCTGTTGGGTCAGCCGAGCAGCGAATTTCTAATTAACCACCTGCTATCATGAGAGACATCAGGGCTGCATCTTTTGAGCCCAGTACTGAGCCTGAAAAGCATTTCCAACCCCACTTACAAGTGAAACTTGCTAAAATGTGCCTCTCTGCTCTTCACTGAAAAGCTTGGTTCTGCATACATTTTTAGCATACGTTTGCTCCTGTTGGGTCAGCCGAGCAGCGAATTTCTAATTAACCACCTGCTATCATGAGAGACATCAGGGCTGCATCTTTTGAGCCTAGTAATGAGCCTGAAAAGCAATTCCAACCCCACTTACAAGTGAAACTTGCTATAATGTGCCTGGCTGCTCTTCACTGAAAAGCTTGGTTCTCCATACATTTTTAGCATACGTTTGCTCCTGCTGGGTCAGCCGAGCAGCAAATTTCTACTTAACCACCTGCTATCATGATAGACATCAGGGCTGCATCTTTTGAGCCCAGTACTGAGCCTGAAAAGTGTTTCCAACCCCACTTACAAGTGAAACTTGCTAAAATGTGCCTCTCTGCTCTTCACTGAAAAGCTTGGATCTGTATACATTTTTAGCATACGTTTGCTCCTGCTGGGTCAGCCGAGCAGCAAATTTCTACTTTACCACCTGCTATCATGAGAGACATCAGGGCTGCATCTTTAGAGCCCAGTACTGAGCCTGAAAAGCGTTTCCAACCCCACTTACAAGTGAAACTTGCTAAAATGTGCCTGGCTGCTCTTCACTGAAAAGCTAGTTCTGCAACATTTTTAGAATACGTTTGCTTCTGCTGGGTCAGCCGAGCAGCAAATTTCTACTTAACCACCTGCTATCATGAGAGACATCAGGGCTGCATCTCTTGAGCCAGTACTGAGCCTGAAAAGCGTTTCCAACCCCACTTACAAGTGAAACTTGCTAAAATGTGCCTCTATGCTCTTCACTGAAAAGCTTGGTTCTGCATACATTTTTAGCATACGTTTGCTCCTGCTGGGTCAGCCGAGCAGCGAATTTCTAATTAACCACCTGCTATCATGAGAGACATCAGGTCTGCATCTTTTGAGCCCAGTACTGAGCCTGAAAAGCATTTCCAACCACACTTACAAGTGAAACTTGCTAAAATGTGCCTGGCTGCTCTTCACTGAAAAGCTGGTTCTGCATAAATTTTTGGCCTACGTTTGCTCCTGCTGGGTCAGCCGAGCAGCAAATTTCTACTTAACCACCTGCTATCATGAGAGACATCAGGGCTGCATCTTTTGAGCCCAGTAATGAGCCTGAAAAGCAATTCCAACCCCACTTACAAGTGAAACTTGCTAAAATGTGCCTCTCTGCTCTTCACTGAAAAGCTTGGTTCTGTATACATTTTTAGCATACGTTTGCTCCTGCTGGGTCAGCCGAGCAGCAAATTTCTACTTTACCACCTGCTATCATGAGAGACATCAGGGCTGCATCTTTTGAGCCCAGTACTGAGCCTGAAAAGTGTTTCCAACCCCACTTACAAGTGAAACTTGCTAAAATGTGCCTGGCTGCTCTTCACTGAAAAGCTTGGTTCTGCATACATTTTTAGCATACGTTTGCTCCTGTTGGGTCAGCCGAGCAGCGAATTTCTAATTAACCACCTGCTATCATGAGAGACATCAGGGCTGCATCTTTTGAGCCCAGTACTGAGCCTGAAAAGCATTTCCAACCCCACTTACAAGTGAAACTTGCTAAAATGTGCCTGGCTGCTCTTCACTGAAAAGCTGGTTCTGCAATATTTTTAGCATACGTTTGCTTCTGCTGGGTCAGCCGAGCAGCGAATTTCTAATTAACCACCTGCTATCATGAGAGACATCAGGGCTGCATCTTTTGAGCCCAGTACTGAGCCTGAAAAGCGTTTCCAACCCCACTTAAAGTGAAACTTGCTAAAATGTGCCTGGCTGCTCTTCACTGAAAAGCTGGTTCTGCAACATTTTTAGCATACGTTTGCTTCTGCTGGGTCAGCCGAGCAGCAAATTTCTACTTAACCACCTGCTATCATGGGAGACATCAGGGCTACATCTTTTGAGCCCAGTACTGAGCCTGAAAAGCGTTTCCAACCCCACTTACAAGTGAAACTTGCTAAAATGTGCCTCTATGCTCTTCACTGAAAAGCTTGGTTCTGCATACATTTTTAGCATACGTCTGCTCCTGCTGGGTCAGCCGAGCAGCAAATTTCTAATTAACCACCTGCTATCATGAGAGACATCAGGGCTGCATCTTTTGAGCCCAGTACTGAGCCTGAAAAGCGTTTCCAACCCCACTTACAAGTGAAACTTGCTAAAATGTGCCTCTCTGCTCTTCACTGAAAAGCTGGTTCTGCATACATTTTTGGCATACGTGTGCTCCTGCTGGGTCAGCCGAGCAGCGAATTTCTAATTAACCACCTGCTATCATGAGAGACATCAGGGCTGCATCTTTTGAGCCCAGTACTGAGCCTGAAAAGCGTTTCCAACCCCACTTACAAGTGAAACTTGCTAAAATGTGCCTGGATGCTCTTCACTGAAAAGCTTGGTTCTGCATACATTTTTAGCATACGTTTGCTCCTGCTGGGTCAGCCGAGCAGCGAATTTCTAATTAACCACCTGCTATCATGAGAGACATCAGGGCTGCATCTTTTGAGCCCAGTACTGAGCCTGAAAAGCGTTTCCAACCCCACTTACAAGCGAAACTTGCTAAAATGTGCCTCTCTGCTCTTCACTGAAAAGCTTGGTTCTGCATACATTTTTAGCATACGTTTGCTCCTGCTGGGTCAGCCGAGCAGCGAATTTCTAATTAACCACCTGCTATCATGAGAAACATCAGGGCTGCATCTTTTGAGCCCAGTACTGAGCCTGAAAAGCGTTTCCAACCCCACTTACAAGTGAAACTTGCTAAAATGTGCCTGGATGCTCTTCACTGAAAAGCTTGGTTCTGCATACATTTTTAGCATACGTTTGCTCCTGTTGGGTCAGCCGAGCAGCGAATTTCTAATTAACCACCTGCTATCATGAGAGACATCAGGGCTGCATCTTTTGAGCCCAGTACTGAGCCTGAAAAGCATTTCCAACCCCACTTACAAGTGAAACTTGCTAAAATGTGCCTCTCTGCTCTTCACTGAAAAGCTTGGTTCTGCATACATTTTTAGCATACGTTTGCTCCTGTTGGGTCAGCCGAGCAGCGAATTTCTAATTAACCACCTGCTATCATGAGAGACATCAGGGCTGCATCTTTTGAGCCTAGTAATGAGCCTGAAAAGCAATTCCAACCCCACTTACAAGTGAAACTTGCTATAATGTGCCTGGCTGCTCTTCACTGAAAAGCTTGGTTCTCCATACATTTTTAGCAAACGTTTGCTCCTGCTGGGTCAGCCGAGCAGCAAATTTCTACTTAACCACCTGCTATCATGATAGACATCAGGGCTGCATCTTTTGAGCCCAGTACTGAGCCTGAAAAGTGTTTCCAACCCCACTTACAAGTGAAACTTGCTAAAATGTGCCTCTCTGCTCTTCACTGAAAAGCTTGGATCTGTATACATTTTTAGCATACGTTTGCTCCTGCTGGGTCAGCCGAGCAGCAAATTTCTACTTTACCACCTGCTATCATGAGAGACATCAGGGCTGCATCTTTAGAGCCCAGTACTGAGCCTGAAAAGCGTTTCCAACCCCACTTACAAGTGAAACTTGCTAAAATGTGCCTGGCTGCTCTTCACTGAAAAGCTAGTTCTGCAACATTTTTAGAATACGTTTGCTTCTGCTGGGTCAGCCGAGCAGCAAATTTCTACTTAACCACCTGCTATCATGAGAGACATCAGGGCTGCATCTTTTGAGCCAGTACTGAGCCTGAAAAGCGTTTCCAACCCCACTTACAAGTGAAACTTGCTAAAATGTGCCTCTATGCTCTTCACTGAAAAGCTTGGTTCTGCATACATTTTTAGCATACGTTTGCTCCTGCTGGGTCAGCCGAGCAGCGAATTTCTAATTAACCACCTGCTATCATGAGAGACATCAGGTCTGCATCTTTTGAGCCCAGTACTGAGCCTGAAAAGCATTTCCAACCACACTTACAAGTGAAACTTGCTAAAATGTGCCTGGCTGCTCTTCACTGAAAAGCTGGTTCTGCATAAATTTTTGGCCTACGTTTGCTCCTGCTGGGTCAGCCGAGCAGCAAATTTCTACTTAACCACCTGCTATCATGAGAGACATCAGGGCTGCATCTTTTGAGCCCAGTAATGAGCCTGAAAAGCAATTCCAACCCCACTTACAAGTGAAACTTGCTAAAATGTGCCTCTCTGCTCTTCACTGAAAAGCTTGGTTCTGTATACATTTTTAGCATACGTTTGCTCCTGCTGGGTCAGCCGAGCAGCAAATTTCTACTTTACCACCTGCTATCATGAGAGACATCAGGGCTGCATCTTTTGAGCCCAGTACTGAGCCTGAAAAGTGTTTCCAACCCCACTTACAAGTGAAACTTGCTAAAATGTGCCTGGCTGCTCTTCACTGAAAAGCTTGGTTCTGCATACATTTTTAGCATACGTTTGCTCCTGTTGGGTCAGCCGAGCAGCGAATTTCTAATTAACCACCTGCTATCATGAGAGACATCAGGGCTGCATCTTTTGAGCCCAGTACTGAGCCTGAAAAGCATTTCCAACCCCTCTTACAAGTGAAACTTGCTAAAATGTGCCTGGCTGCTCTTCACTGAAAAGCTGGTTCTGCAATATTTTTAGCATACGTTTGCTTCTGCTGGGTCAGCCGAGCAGCGAATTTCTAATTAACCACCTGCTATCATGAGAGACATCAGGGCTGCATCTTTTGAGCCCAGTACTGAGCCTGAAAAGCGTTTCCAACCCCACTTAAAGTGAAACTTGCTAAAATGTGCCTGGCTGCTCTTCACTGAAAAGCTGGTTCTGCAACATTTTTAGCATACGTTTGCTTCTGCTGGGTCAGCCGAGCAGCAAATTTCTACTTAACCACCTGCTATCATGGGAGACATCAGGGCTACATCTTTTGAGCCCAGTACTGAGCCTGAAAAGCGTTTCCAACCCCACTTACAAGTGAAACTTGCTAAAATGTGCCTCTATGCTCTTCACTGAAAAGCTTGGTTCTGCATACATTTTTAGCATACGTTTGCTCCTGCTGGGTCAGCCGAGCAGCGAATTTCTAATTAACCACCTGCTATCATGAGAGACATCAGGGCTGCATCTTTTGAGCCCAGTACTGAGCCTGAAAAGCATTTCCAACCCCACTTACAAGTGAAACTTGCTAAAATGTGCCTGGCTGCTCTTCACTGAAAAGCTGGTTCTGCATACATTTTTGGCCTACGTTTGCTCCTGCTGGGTCAGCCGAGCAGCAAATTTCTACTTAACCACCTGCTATCATGAGAGACATCAGGGCTGCATCTTTTGAGCCCAGTAATGAGCCTGAAAAGCAATTCCAACCCCACTTACAAGTGAAACTTGCTAAAATGTGCCTCTCTGCTCTTCACTGAAAAGCTTGGTTCTCCATACATTTTTAGCATACGTTTGCTCCTGCTGGGTCAGCCGAGCAGCAAATTTCTACTTAACCACCTGCTATCATGATAGACATCAGGGCTGCATCTTTTGAGCCCAGTACTGAGCCTGAAAAGCGTTTCCAACCCCACTTACAAGTGAAACTTGCCTAAATGTGCCTCTCTGCTCTTCACTGAAAAGCTTGGTTCTGCATACATTTTTAGCATACGTTTGCTTCTGCTGGGTCAGCCGAGCAGCAAATTTCTAATTAACCACCTGCTATCATGAGAGACATCAGGGCTGCATCTTTTGAGCCCAGTACTGAGCCTGAAAAGCGTTTCCAACCCCACTTACAAGTGAAACTTGCTAAAATGTGCCTGGATGCTCTTCACTGAAAAGCTTGGTTCAGCATACATTTTTAGCATGCGTTTCCTCCTGTTGGGTCAGCCGAGCAGCGAATTTCTAATTAACTACCTGCTATCATGAGAGACATCAGGGCTGCATCTTTTGAGCCCTGTACTGAGCCTGAAAAGCATTTCCAACCCCACCTACAAGTGAAACTTGGTAAAATGTGCCTGGCTGCTCTTCACTGAAAAGCTGGTTCTGCAACATTTTTAGCATACGTTTGCTCCTGCTGGGTCAGCCGAGCAGCGAATTTCTAATTAACCACCTGCTATCATGAGAGACATCAGGGCTGCATCTTTGAGCCCAGTACTGAGCCTGAAAAGCGTTTCCAACCCCACTCACAAGTGAAACTTGCTAAAATGTGCCTGGCTGCTCTTCACTGAAAAGCTTGGTTCTGCATACATTTTTAGCATACGTTTGCTCCTGCTGGGTCAGCCGAGCAGCAAGTTTCTACTTAACCACCTGCTATCATGAGAGACATCAGGGCTGCATCTTTTGAGCCCAGTACTGAGCCTGAAAAGCATTTCCAACCCCACTTACAAGTGAAACTTGCTAAAATGTGCCTGGCTGCTCTTCACTGAAAAGCTGGTTCTGCAACATTTTTAGCATACGTTTGCTCCTGCTGGGTCAGCCGAGCAGCAAATTTCTACTTAACCACCTGCTATCATGAGAGACATCAGGGCTGCATCTTTTGAGCCCAGTACTGAGCCTGAAAAATGTTTCCAACCCCACTTACAAGTGAAACTTGCTAAAATGTGCCTCTCTGCTCTTCACTGAAAAACGTGGTTCTGCATACATTTTTAGCATACGTTTGCTCCTGCTGGGTCAGCCGAGCAGCAAATTTCTACTTAACCACCTGCTATCATGAGAGACATCAGGGCTGCATCTTTTGAGCCCAGTACTGAGCCTGAAAAGCGTTTCCAACCCCACTTACAAGTGAAACTTGCTAAAATGTGCCTCTCTGCTCTTCACTGAAAAGCTTGGTTCTGCATACATTTTTAGCATACGTTTGCTCCTGTTGGGTCAGCCGAGCAGCGAATTTCTAATTAACCACCTGCTATCATGAGAGACATCAGGGCTGCATCTTTAGAGCCCAGTACTGAGCCTGAAAAGCGTTTCCAACCCCACTTACAAGTGAAACATGCTAAAATGTGCCTCTCTGCTCTTCACTGAAAAGCTTGTTTCTGCATACATTTTTAGCATACGTTTGCTCCTGCTGGGTCAGCCGAGCAGGGAATTTCTACTTAACCACCTGCTATCATGAGAGACATCAGGGCTGCATCTTTTGAGCCCAGTACTGAGCCTGAAAAGCATTTCCAACCCCACTTACAAGTGAAACTTGCTAAAATGTGCCTGGCTGCTCTTCACTGAAAAGCTGGTTCTGCATACATTTTTGCATACGTTTGCTCCTGTTGGGTCAGCCGAGCAGCGAATTTCTAATTAACCACCTGCTATCATGAGAGACATCAGGGCTCCATCTTTTGAGCCCAGTACTGAGCCTGAAAAGCGTTTCCAACCCCACTTACAAGTGAAACTTGCTAAAATGTGCCTCTCTGTTCTTCACTGAAAAGCTTGGTTCTGCATACATTTTTAGCATACGTTTGCTCCTGCTGGGTCAGCCGAGCAGCAAATTTCTAATTAACCACCTGCTATCATGAGAGACATCAGGGCTGCATCTTTTGAGCCCAGTACTGAGCCTGAAAAGCATTTCGAACCCCACTTACAAGTGAAACTTGCTAAAATGTGCCTCTCTGCTTCACTGAAAAGCTTGGTTCTGCATACATTTTTAGCATACGTTTGCTCCTGCTGGGTCAGCCAAGCAGCAAATTTCTACTTAACCACCTGCTATCATGAGAGACATCAGGGCTGCATCTTTTGAGCCCAGTACTGAGCCTGAAAAGCGTTTCTAACCCCACTTACAAGTGAAACTTGCTAAAATGTGCCTGGCTGCTCTTCACTGAAAAGCTGGTTCTGCATACATTTTTGGCATACGTTTGCTCCTGCTGGGTCAGCCGAGCAGTGAATTTCTAATTAACCACCTGCTATCATGAGAGACATCAGGGCTGCATCTTTTGAGCCCAGTACTGAGCCTGAAAAGCGTTTCCAACCCCACTTACAAGTGAAACTTGCTAAAATGTGCCTGGCTGCTCTTCACTGAAAAGCTGGTTCTGCAACATTTTTAGCATACGTTTGCTCCTGCTGGGTCAGCCGAGCATCAAATTTCTACTTAACCACCTGCTATCATGAGAGACATCAGGGCTGCATCTTTTGAGCCCAGTACTGAGCCTGAAAAACGTTTCCAACCCCACTTACAAGTGAAACTTGCTAAAATGTGCCTGGCTGCTCTTCACTGAAAAGCTGGTTCTGCAACATTTTTAGCATACGTTTGCTCCTGCTGGGTCAGCCGAGCAGCAAATTTCTACTTAACCACCTGCTATCATGAGAGACATCAGGGCTGCATCTTTTGAGCCCAGTACTGAGCCTGAAAAACGTTTCCAACCCCACTTACAAGTGAAACTTGCTAAAATGTGCCTCTCTGCTCTTCACTGAAAAACGTGGTTCTGCATACATTTTTAGCATACGTTTGCTCCTGCTGGGTCAGCCGAGCAGCAAATTTCTACTTAACCACCTGCTATCATGAGAGACATCAGGGCTGCATCTTTTGAGCCCAGTACTGAGCCTGAAAAGCGTTTCCAACCCCACTTACAAGTGAAACTTGCTAAAATGTGCCTCTCTGCTCTTCACTGAAAAGCTTGGTTCTGCATACATTTTTAGCATACGTTTGCTCCTGTTGGGTCAGCCGAGCAGCGAATTTCTAATTAACCACCTGCTATCATGAGAGACATCAGGGCTGCATCTTTTGAGCCCAGTACTGAGCCTGAAAAGCGTTTCCAACCCCACTTACAAGTGAAACTTGCTAAAATGTGCCTCTCTGCTCTTCACTGAAAAGCTTGGTTCTGCATACATTTTTAGCATACGTTTGCTCCTGCTGGGTCAGCCGAGCAGCGAATTTCTAATTAACCACCTGCTATCATGAGAGACATCAGGGCTGCATCTTTAGAGCCCAGTACTGAGCCTGAAAAGCGTTTCCAACCCCACTTACAAGTGAAACTTGCTAAAATGTGCCTCTCTGCTCTTCACTGAAAAGCTTGGTTCTGCATACATTTTTAGCATACGTTTGCTCCTGCTGGGTCAGCCGAGCAGCAAATTTCTAATTAACCACCTGCTATCATGAGAGACATCAGGGCTGCATCTTTTGAGCCCAGTACTGAGCCTGAAAAGCATTTCGAACCCCACTTACAAGTGAAACTTGCTAAAATGTGCCTCTCTGCTTCACTGAAAAGCTTGGTTCTGCATACATTTTTAGCATACGTTTGCTCCTGCTGGGTCAGCCAAGCAGCAAATTTCTACTTAACCACCTGCTATCATGAGAGACATCAGGGCTGCATCTTTTGAGCCCAGTACTGAGCCTGAAAAGCGTTTCCAACCCCACTTACAAGTGAAACTTGCTAAAATGTGCCTGGCTGCTCTTCACTGAAAAGCTGGTTCTGCAACATTTTTAGCACACGTTTGCTCCTGCTGGGTCAGCCGAGCATCAAATTTCTACTTAACCACCTGCTATCATGAGAGACATCAGGGCTCGATTCTTTTGAGCCCAGTACTGAGCCTGAAAAGCGTTTCCAACCCCACTACAAGTGAAACTTGCTAAAATGTGCCTGGCTGCTCTTCAGTGAAAAGCTTGGTTCTGCATACATTTTTAGCATACGTTTGCTCCTGCCGGGTTAGCCGAGCAGTGAATTTCTAATTAACCACCTGCTATCATGAGAGACATCAGGGCTGCATCTTTTGAGCCCAGTACTGAGCCTGAAAACCGTTTCCAACCCGACTTACAAGTGAAACTTGCTAAAATGTGCCTCTCTGCTCTCCACTGAAAAGCTTGGTTCTGCATACATTTTTAGCATACGTTTGCTCCTGCCGGGTCAGCCGAGCGGTGAATTTCTAATTAACCACCTGCTATCATGAGAGACATCAGGGCTGCATCTTTTGAGCCCAGTACTGAGCCTGAAAAGCGTTTCCAACCCCACTTACAAGTAAAACTTGCTAAAATGTGCCTCTCTGCTCTTCACTGAAAAGCTTGGTTCTGCATACATTTTTAGCATACGTTTGCTCCTGTTGGGTCAGCCGAGCAGCGAATTTCTAATTAACCACCTGCTATCATGAGAGACATCAGGGCTGCATCTTTTGAGCCTAGTAATGAGCCTGAAAAGCAATTCCAACCCCACTTACAAGTGAAACTTGCTATAATGTGCCTGGCTGCTCTTCACTGAAAAGCTTGGTTCTCCATACATTTTTAGCATACGTTTGCTCCTGCTGGGTCAGCCGAGCAGCAAATTTCTACTTAACCACCTGCTATCATGAGAGACATCAGGGCTGCATCTTTTGAGCCCAGTACTGAGCCTGAAAAGCATTTCCAACCCCACTTACAAGTGAAACTTGCTATAATGTGCCTGGCTGCTCTTCACTGAAAAGCTTGGTTCTCCATACATTTTTAGCATACGTTTGCTCCTGCTGGGTCAGCCGAGCAGAACATTTCTACTTAACCACCTGCTATCATGAGAGACATCAGGGCTGCATCTTTTGAGCCCAGTACTGAGCCTGAAAAGCATTTCCAACCCCACTTACAAGTGAAACTTGCTAAAATGTGCCTGGCTGCTCTTCACTGAAAAGCTGGTTCTGCAACATTTTTAGCATACGTTTGCTCCTGCTGGGTCAGCCGAGCAGCAAATTTCTACTTAACCACCTGCTATCATGAGAGACATCAGGGCTGCATCTTTTGAGCCCAGTACTGAGCCTGAAAAACGTTTCCAACCCCACTTACAAGTGAAACTTGCTAAAATGTGCCTCTCTGCTCTTCACTGAAAAACGTGGTTCTGCATACATTTTTAGCATACGTTTGCTCCTGCTGGGTCAGCCGAGCAGCAAATTTCTACTTAACCACCTGCTATCATGAGAGACATCAGGGCTGCATCTTTTGAGCCCAGTACTGAGCCTGAAAAGCGTTTCCAACCCCACTTACAAGTGAAACTTGCTAAAATGTGCCTCTCTGCTCTTCACTGAAAAGCTTGGTTCTGCATACATTTTTAGCATACGTTTGCTCCTGCTGGGTCAGCCGAGCAGCGAATTTCTAATTAACCACCTGCTATCATGAGAGACATCAGGGCTGCATCTTTAGAGCCCAGTACTGAGCCTGAAAAGCATTTCCAACCCCACTTACAAGTGAAACATGCTAAAATGTGCCTCTCTGCTCTTCACTGAAAAGCTTGTTTCTGCATACATTTTTAGCATACGTTTGCTCCTGCTGGGTCAGCCGAGCAGCGAATTTCTACTTAACCACCTGCTATCATGAGAGACATCAGGGCTGCATCTTTTGAGCCCAGTACTGAGCCTGAAAAGCATTTCCAACCCCACTTACAAGTGAAACTTGCTAAAATGTGCCTGGCTGCTCTTCACTGAAAAGCTGGTTCTGCATACATTTTTGCATACGTTTGCTCCTGTTTGGTCAGCCGAGCAGCGAATTTCAAATTAACCACCTGCTATCATGAGAGACATCAGGGCTGCATCTTTTGAGCCCAGTACTGAGCCTGAAAAGCGTTTCCAACCCCACTTACAAGTGAAACTTGCTAAAATGTGCCTCTCTGCTCTTCACTGAAAAGCTTGGTTCTGCATACATTTTTAGCATACGTTTGCTCCTGCTGGGTCAGCCGAGCAGCAAATTTCTAATTAACCACCTGCTATCATGAGAGACATCAGGGCTGCATCTTTTGAGCCCAGTACTGAGCCTGAAAAGCATTTCGAACCCCACTTACAAGTGAAACTTGCTAAAATGTGCCTCTCTGCTCTTCACTGAAAAGCTTGGTTCTGCATACATTTTTAGCATACGTTTGCTCCTGCTGGGTCAGCCAAGCAGCAAATTTCTACTTAACCACCTGCTATCATGAGAGACATCAGGGCTGCATCTTTTGAGCCCAGTACTGAGCCTGAAAAGCGTTTCCAACCCCACTTACAAGTGAAACTTGCTAAAATGTGCCTGGCTGCTCTTCACTGAAAAGCTGGTTCTGCATACATTTTTGGCATACGTTTGCTCCTGCTGGGTCAGCCGAGCAGTGAATTTCTAATTAACCACCTGCTATCATGAGAGACATCAGGGCTGCATCTTTTGAGCCCAGTACTGAGCCTGAAAAGCGTTTCCAACCCCACTTACAAGTGAAACTTGCTAAAATGTGCCTGGCTGCTCTTCACTGAAAAGCTGGTTCTGCAACATTTTTAGCATACTTTTGCTCCTGCTGGGTCAGCCGAGCATCAAATTTCTACTTAACCACCTGCTATCATGAGAGACATCAGGGCTCGATTCTTTTGAGCCCAGTACTGAGCCTGAAAAGCGTTTCCAACCCCACTTACAAGTGAAACTTGCTAAAATGTGCCTGGCTGCTCTTCAGTGAAAAGCTTGGTTCTGCATACATTTTTAGCATACGTTTGCTCCTGCCGGGTTAGCCGAGCAGTGAATTTCTAATTAACCACCTGCTATCATGAGAGACATCAGGGCTGCATCTTTTGAGCCCAGTACTGAGCCTGAAAACCGTTTCCAACCCGACTTACAAGTGAAACTTGCTAAAATGTGCCTCTCTGCTCTTCACTGAAAAGCTTGGT
This sequence comes from Lissotriton helveticus, assembly GCF_964261635.1. Taxonomy (NCBI): domain Eukaryota; kingdom Metazoa; phylum Chordata; class Amphibia; order Caudata; family Salamandridae; genus Lissotriton; species Lissotriton helveticus. The sequence goes on along the minus strand of NC_136059.1, from coordinate 1,424,288,635 downwards.
TCTGCATACATTTTTAGCATACGTTTGCTCCTGCCGGGTCAGCCAAGCGGTGAATTTCTAATTAACCACCTGCTATCATGAGAGACTTCAGGGCTGCATCTTTTGAGCCCAGTACTGAGCCTGAAAAGCGTTTCCAACCCCACTTACAAGTAAAACTTGCTAAAATGTGCCTGGCTGCTCTTCACTGAAAAGCTTGGTTCTCCATACATTTTTAGCATACGTTTGCTCCTGCTGGGTCAGCCGAGCAGCAAATTTCTACTTAACCACCTGCTATCATGATAGACATCAGGGCTGCATCTTTTGAGCCCAGTACTGAGCCTGAAAAGCGTTTCCAACCCCACTTACAAGTGAAACTTGCTATAATGTGCCTGGCTGCTCTTCACTGAAAAGCTTGGTTCTGCAACATTTTTAGCATACGTTTGCTCCTGCTGGGTCAGCCGAGCAGAACATTTCTACTTAACCACCTGCTATCATGAGAGACATCAGGGCTGCATCTTTTGAGCCCAGTACTGAGCCTGAAAAGCATTTCCAACCCCACTTACAAGTGAAACTTGCTAAAATGTGCCTGGCTGCTCTTCACTGAAAAGCTGGTTCTGCAACATTTTTAGCATACGTTTGCTCCTGCTGGGTCAGCCGAGCAGCAAATTTCTACTTAACCACCTGCTATCATGAGAGACATCAGGGCTGCATCTTTTGAGCCCAGTACTGAGCCTGAAAAGCATTTCCAACCCCACTTACAAGTGAAACTTGCTAAAATGTGCCTGGCTGCTCTTCACTGAAAAGCTGGTTCTGCAACATTTTTAGCATACGTTTGCTCCTGCTGGGTCAGCCGAGCAGCAAATTTCTACTTAACCACCTGCTATCATGAGAGACATCAGGGCTGCATCTTTTGAGCCCAGTACTGAGCCTGAAAAACGTTTCCAACCCCACTTACAAGTGAAACTTGCTAAAATGTGCCTCTCTGCTCTTCACTGAAAAACGTGGTTCTGCATACATAAAATGTGCCTCTCTGCTCTTCACTGGGACATCAGGGCTGCATCTTTTGAGCCCAGTACTGAGCCTGAAAAGCGTTTCCAACCCCACTTACAAGTGAAACTTGCTATAATGTGCCTGGCTGCTCTTCACTGAAAAGCTTGGTTCTGCAACATTTTTAGCATACGTTTGCTCCTGCTGGGTCAGCCGAGCAGCAAATTTCTAATTAACCACCTGCTATCATGAGAGACATCAGGGCTGCATCTTTTGAGCCCAGTACTGAGCCTGAAAAGCGTTTCCAACCCCACTTACAAGTGAAACTTGCTAAAATGTGCCTGGCTGCTCTTCACTGAAAAGCTGGTTCTGCAACATTTTTAGAATACGTTTGCTTCTGCTGGGTCAGCCGAGCAGCAAATTTCTACTTAACCACCTGCTATCATGAGAGACATCAGGGCTGCATCTTTTGAGCCCAGTACTGAGCCTGAAAAGCGTTTCCAACCCCACTTACAAGTGAAACTTGCTAAAATGTGCCTCTATGCTCTTCACTGAAAAGCTTGGTTCTGCATACATTTTTAGCATACGTTTGCTCCTGCTGGGTCAGCCGAGCAGCAAATTTCTACTTAACCACCTGCTATCATGAGAGACATCAGGGCTGCATCTTTTGAGCCCAGTAATGAGCCTGAAAAGCAATTCCAACCCCACTTACAAGTGAAACTTGCTAAAATGTGCCTCTCTGCTCTTCACTGAAAAGCTTGGTTCTCCATACATTTTTAGCATACGTTTGCTCCTGCTGGGTCAGCCGAGCAGCAAATTTCTACTTAACCACCTGCTATCATGATAGACATCAGGGCTGCATCTTTTGAGCCCAGTACTGAGCCTGAAAAGCGTTTCCAACCCCACTTACAAGTGAAACTTGCTAAAATGTGCCTCTCTGCTCTTCACTGAAAAGCTTGGTTCTGTATACATTTTTAGCATACGTTTGCTCCTGCTGGGTCAGCCGAGCAGCAAATTTCTACTTTACCACCTGCTATCATGAGAGACATCAGGGCTGCATCTTTAGAGCCCAGTACTGAGCCTGAAAAGCAATTCCAACCCCACTTACAAGTGAAACTTGCTAAAATGTGCCTGGCTGCTCTTCACTGAAAAGCTAGTTCTGCATACATTTTTGGCATACGTTTGCTCCTGCTGGGTCAGCCGAGCAGCGAATTTCTAATTAACCACCTGCTATCATGAGAGACATCAGGGCTGCATCTTTTGAGCCCAGTACTGAGCCTGAAAAGCATTTCCAACCCCACTTACAAGTGAAACTTGCTAAAATGTGCCTGGCTGCTCTTCAGTGAAAAGCTTGGTTCTGCATACATTTTTAGCATACGTTTGCTCCTGCCGGGTTAGCCGAGCAGTGAATTTCTAATTAACCACCTGCTATCATGAGAGACATCAGGGCTGCATCTTTTGAGCCCAGTACTGAGCCTGAAAAGCGTTTCCAACCCGACTTACAAGTGAAACTTGCTAAAATGTGCCTCTCTGCTCTTCACTGAAAAGCTTGGTTCTGCATACATATTTAGCATACGTTTGCTCCTGCCGGGTCAGCCGAGCGGTGAATTTCTAATTAACCACCTGCTATCATGAGAGACATCAGGGCTGCATCTTTTGAGCCCAGTACTGAGCCTGAAAAGCGTTTCCAACCCCACTTACAAGTAAAACTTGCTAAAATGTGCCTCTCTGCTCTTCACTGAAAAGCTTGGTTCTGCATACATTTTTAGCATACGTTTGCTCCTGTTGGGTCAGCCGAGCAGCGAATTTCTAATTAACCACCTGCTATCATGAGAGACATCAGGGCTGCATCTTTTGAGCCTAGTAATGAGCCTGAAAAGCAATTCCAACCCCACTTACAAGTGAAACTTGCTATAATGTGCCTGGCTGCTCTTCACTGAAAAGCTTGGTTCTCCATACATTTTTAGCATACGTTTGCTCCTGCTGGGTCAGCCGAGCAGCAAATTTCTACTTAACCACCTGCTATCATGATAGACATCAGGGCTGCATCTTTTGAGCCCAGTACTGAGCCTGAAAAGCGTTTCCAACCCCACTTACAAGTGAAACTTGCTATAATGTGCCTGGCTGCTCTTCACTGAAAAGCTTGGTTCTGCAACATTTTTAGCATACGTTTGCTCCTGCTGGGTCAGCCGAGCAGAAAATTTCTACTTAACCACCTGCTATCATGAGAGACATCAGGGCTGCATCTTTTGAGCCCAGTACTGAGCCTGAAAAGTGTTTCCAACCCCACTTACAAGTGAAACTTGCTAAAATGTGCCTCTCTGCTCTTCACTGAAAAGCTTGGATCTGTATACATTTTTAGCATACATTTGCTCCTGCTGGGTCAGCCGAGCAGCAAATTTCTACTTTACGACCTGCTATCATGAGAGACATCAGGGCTGCATCTTTAGAGCCCAGTACTGAGCCTGAAAAGCAATTCCAACCCCACTTACAAGTGAAACTTGCTAAAATGTGCCTGGCTGCTCTTCACTGAAAAGCTGGTTCTGCAACATTTTTAGAATACGTTTGCTTCTGCTGGGTCAGCCGAGCAGCAAATTTCTACTTAACCACCTGCTATCATGAGAGACATCAGGGCTGCATCTTTTGAGCCCAGTACTGAGCCTGAAAAGCGTTTCCAACCCCACTTACAAGTGAAACTTGCTAAAATGTGCCTCTCTGCTCTTCACTGAAAAGCTTGGTTCTGCATACATTTTTAGCATACGTTTGCTCCTGCTGGGTCAGCCGAGCAGCGAATTTCTAATTAACCACCTGCTATCATGAGAGACATCAGGGCTGCATCTAGAGCCCAGTACTGAGCCTGAAAAGCGTTTCCAACCCCACTTACAAGTGAAACTTGCTAAAATGTGCCTCTCTGCTCTTCACTGAAAAGCTTGGTTCTGCATACATTTTTAGCATACGTTTGCTCCTGCTGGGTCAGCCGAGCAGCAAATTTCTAATTAACCACCTGCTATCATGAGAGACATCAGGGCTGCATCTTTTGAGCCCAGTACTGAGCCTGAAAAGCATTTCGAACCCCACTTACAAGTGAAACTTGCTAAAATGTGCCTCTCTGCTTCACTGAAAAGCTTGGTTCTGCATACATTTTTAGCATACGTTTGCTCCTGCTGGGTCAGCCAAGCAGCAAATTTCTACTTAACCACCTGCTATCATGAGAGACATCAGGGCTGCATCTTTTGAGCCCAGTACTGAGCCTGAAAAGCGTTTCCAACCCCACTTACAAGTGAAACTTGCTAAAATGTGCCTGGCTGCTCTTCACTGAAAAGCTGGTTCTGCAACATTTTTAGCACACGTTTGCTCCTGCTGGGTCAGCCGAGCATCAAATTTCTACTTAACCACCTGCTATCATGAGAGACATCAGGGCTCGATTCTTTTGAGCCCAGTACTGAGCCTGAAAAGCGTTTCCAACCCCACTACAAGTGAAACTTGCTAAAATGTGCCTGGCTGCTCTTCAGTGAAAAGCTTGGTTCTGCATAAATTTTTAGCATACGTTTGCTCCTGCCGGGTTAGCCGAGCAGTGAATTTCTAATTAACCACCTGCTATCATGAGAGACATCAGGGCTGCATCTTTTGAGCCCAGTACTGAGCCTGAAAACCGTTTCCAACCCGACTTACAAGTGAAACTTGCTAAAATGTGCCTCTCTGCTCTCCACTGAAAAGCTTGGTTCTGCATACATTTTTAGCATACGTTTGCTCCTGCCGGGTCAGCCGAGCGGTGAATTTCTAATTAACCACCTGCTATCATGAGAGACATCAGGGCTGCATCTTTTGAGCCCAGTACTGAGCCTGAAAAGCGTTTCCAACCCCACTTACAAGTAAAACTTGCTAAAATGTGCCTCTCTGCTCTTCACTGAAAAGCTTGGTTCTGCATACATTTTTAGCATACGCTTGCTCCTGTTGGGTCAGCCGAGCAGCGAATTTCTAATTAACCACCTGCTATCATGAGAGACATCAGGGCTGCATCTTTTGAGCCTAGTAATGAGCCTGAAAAGCAATTCCAACCCCACTTACAAGTGAAACTTGCTATAATGTGCCTGGCTGCTCTTCACTGAAAAGCTTGGTTCTCCATACATTTTTAGCATACGTTTGCTCCTGCTGGGTCAGCCGAGCAGCAAATTTCTACTTAACCACCTGCTATCATGAGAGACATCAGGGCTGCATCTTTTGAGCCCAGTACTGAGCCTGAAAAGCATTTCCAACCCCACTTACAAGTGAAACTTGCTATAATGTGCCTGGCTGCTCTTCACTGAAAAGCTTGGTTCTCCATACATTTTTAGCATACGTTTGCTCCTGCTGGGTCAGCCGAGCAGAACATTTCTACTTAACCACCTGCTATCATGAGAGACATCAGGGCTGCATCTTTTGAGCCCAGTACTGAGCCTGAAAAGCATTTCCAACCCCACTTACAAGTGAAACTTGCTAAAATGTGCCTGGCTGCTCTTCACTGAAAAGCTGGTTCTGCAACATTTTTAGCATACGTTTGCTCCTGCTGGGTCAGCCGAGCAGCAAATTTCTACTTAACCACCTGCTATCATGAGAGACATCAGGGCTGCATCTTTTGAGCCCAGTACTGAGCCTGAAAAACGTTTCCAACCCCACTTACAAGTGAAACTTGCTAAAATGTGCCTCTCTGCTCTTCACTGAAAAACGTGGTTCTGCATACATTTTTAGCATACGTTTGCTCCTGCTGGGTCAGCCGAGCAGCAAATTTCTACTTAACCACCTGCTATCATGAGAGACATCAGGGCTGCATCTTTTGAGCCCAGTACTGAGCCTGAAAAGCGTTTCCAACCCCACTTACAAGTGAAACTTGCTAAAATGTGCCTCTCTGCTCTTCACTGAAAAGCTTGGTTCTGCATACATTTTTAGCATACGTTTGCTCCTGCTGGGTCAGCCGAGCAGCGAATTTCTAATTAACCACCTGCTATCATGAGAGACATCAGGGCTGCATCTTTAGAGCCCAGTACTGAGCCTGAAAAGCATTTCCAACCCCACTTACAAGTGAAACATGCTAAAATGTGCCTCTCTGCTCTTCACTGAAAAGCTTGTTTCTGCATACATTTTTAGCATACGTTTGCTCCTGCTGGGTCAGCCGAGCAGCGAATTTCTACTTAACCACCTGCTATCATGAGAGACATCAGGGCTGCATCTTTTGAGCCCAGTACTGAGCCTGAAAAGCATTTCCAACCCCACTTACAAGTGAAACTTGCTAAAATGTGCCTGGCTGCTCTTCACTGAAAAGCTGGTTCTGCATACATTTTTGCATACGTTTGCTCCTGTTGGGTCAGCCGAGCAGCGAATTTCTAATTAACCACCTGCTATCATGAGAGACATCAGGGCTGCATCTTTTGAGCCCAGTACTGAGCCTGAAAAGCGTTTCCAACCCCACTTACAAGTGAAACTTGCTAAAATGTGCCTCTCTGCTCTTCACTGAAAAGCTTGGTTCTGCATACATTTTTAGCATACGTTTGCTCCTGCTGGGTCAGCCGAGCAGCAAATTTCTAATTAACCACCTGCTATCATGAGAGACATCAGGGCTGCATCTTTTGAGCCCAGTACTGAGCCTGAAAAGCATTTCGAACCCCACTTACAAGTGAAACTTGCTAAAATGTGCCTCTCTGCTCTTCACTGAAAAGCTTGGTTCTGCATACATTTTTAGCATACGTTTGCTCCTGCTGGGTCAGCCAAGCAGCAAATTTCTACTTAACCACCTGCTATCATGAGAGACATCAGGGCTGCATCTTTTGAGCCCAGTACTGAGCCTGAAAAGCGTTTCCAACCCCACTTACAAGTGAAACTTGCTAAAATGTGCCTGGCTGCTCTTCACTGAAAAGCTGGTTCTGCATACATTTTTGGCATACGTTTGCTCCTGCTGGGTCAGCCGAGCAGTGAATTTCTAATTAACCACCTGCTATCATGAGAGACATCAGGGCTGCATCTTTTGAGCCCAGTACTGAGCCTGAAAAGCGTTTCCAACCCCACTTACAAGTGAAACTTGCTAAAATGTGCCTGGCTGCTCTTCACTGAAAAGCTGGTTCTGCAACATTTTTAGCATACTTTTGCTCCTGCTGGGTCAGCCGAGCATCAAATTTCTACTTAACCACCTGCTATCATGAGAGACATCAGGGCTCGATTCTTTTGAGCCCAGTACTGAGCCTGAAAAGCGTTTCCAACCCCACTTACAAGTGAAACTTGCTAAAATGTGCCTGGCTGCTCTTCAGTGAAAAGCTTGGTTCTGCATACATTTTTAGCATACGTTTGCTCCTGCCGGGTTAGCCGAGCAGTGAATTTCTAATTAACCACCTGCTATCATGAGAGACATCAGGGCTGCATCTTTTGAGCCCAGTACTGAGCCTGAAAACCGTTTCCAACCCGACTTACAAGTGAAACTTGCTAAAATGTGCCTCTCTGCTCTTCACTGAAAAGCTTGGTTCTGCATACATTTTTAGCATACGTTTGCTCCTGCCGGGTCAGCCGAGCGGTGAATTTCTAATTAACCACCTGCTATCATGAGAGACTTCAGGGCTGCATCTTTTGAGCCCAGTACTGAGCCTGAAAAGCGTTTCCAACCCCACTTACAAGTAAAACTTGCTAAAATGTGCCTCTCTGCTCTTCACTGAAAAGCTTGGTTCTGCATACATTTTTAGCATACGTTTGCTCCTGTTGGGTCAGCCGAGCAGCGAATTTCTAATTAACCACCTGCTATCATGAGAGACATCAGGGCTGCATCTTTTGAGCCTAGTAATGAGCCTGAAAAGCAATTCCAACCCCACTTACAAGTGAAACTTGCTATAATGTGCCTGGCTGCTCTTCACTGAAAAGCTTGGTTCTCCATACATTTTTAGCATACGTTTGCTCCTGCTGGGTCAGCCGAGCAGCAAATTTCTACTTAACCACCTGCTATCATGATAGACATCAGGGCTGCATCTTTTGAGCCCAGTACTGAGCCTGAAAAGCGTTTCCAACCCCACTTACAAGTGAAACTTGCTATAATGTGCCTGGCTGCTCTTCACTGAAAAGCTTGGTTCTGCAACATTTTTAGCATACGTTTGCTCCTGCTGGGTCAGCCGAGCAGAACATTTCTACTTAACCACCTGCTATCATGAGAGACATCAGGGCTGCATCTTTTGAGCCCAGTACTGAGCCTGAAAAGCATTTCCAACCCCACTTACAAGTGAAACTTGCTAAAATGTGCCTGGCTGCTCTTCACTGAAAAGCTGGTTCTGCAACATTTTTAGCATACGTTTGCTCCTGCTGGGTCAGCCGAGCAGCAAATTTCTACTTAACCACCTGCTATCATGAGAGACATCAGGGCTGCATCTTTTGAGCCCAGTACTGAGCCTGAAAAGCATTTCCAACCCCACTTACAAGTGAAACTTGCTAAAATGTGCCTGGCTGCTCTTCACTGAAAAGCTGGTTCTGCAACATTTTTAGCATACGTTTGCTCCTGCTGGGTCAGCCGAGCAGCAAATTTCTACTTAACCACCTGCTATCATGAGAGACATCAGGGCTGCATCTTTTGAGCCCAGTACTGAGCCTGAAAAACGTTTCCAACCCCACTTACAAGTGAAACTTGCTAAAATGTGCCTCTCTGCTCTTCACTGAAAAACGTGGTTCTGCATACATAAAATGTGCCTCTCTGCTCTTCACTGGGACATCAGGGCTGCATCTTTTGAGCCCAGTACTGAGCCTGAAAAGCGTTTCCAACCCCACTTACAAGTGAAACTTGCTATAATGTGCCTGGCTGCTCTTCACTGAAAAGCTTGGTTCTGCAACATTTTTAGCATACGTTTGCTCCTGCTGGGTCAGCCGAGCAGCAAATTTCTAATTAACCACCTGCTATCATGAGAGACATCAGGGCTGCATCTTTTGAGCCCAGTACTGAGCCTGAAAAGCGTTTCCAACCCCACTTACAAGTGAAACTTGCTAAAATGTGCCTGGCTGCTCTTCACTGAAAAGCTGGTTCTGCAACATTTTTAGAATACGTTTGCTTCTGCTGGGTCAGCCGAGCAGCAAATTTCTACTTAACCACCTGCTATCATGAGAGACATCAGGGCTGCATCTTTTGAGCCCAGTACTGAGCCTGAAAAGCGTTTCCAACCCCACTTACAAGTGAAACTTGCTAAAATGTGCCTCTATGCTCTTCACTGAAAAGCTTGGTTCTGCATACATTTTTAGCATACGTTTGCTCCTGCTGGGTCAGCCGAGCAGCAAATTTCTACTTAACCACCTGCTATCATGAGAGACATCAGGGCTGCATCTTTTGAGCCCAGTACTGAGCCTGAAAAGCGTTTCCAACCCCACTTACAAGTGAAACTTGCTAAAATGTGCCTCTCTGCTCTTCACTGAAAAGCTTGGTTCTGCATACATTTTTAGCATACGTTTGCTCCTGTTGGGTCAGCCGAGCAGCGAATTTCTAATTAACCACCTGCTATCATGAGAGACATCAGGGCTGCATCTTTTGAGCCTAGTAATGAGCCTGAAAAGCAATTCCAACCCCACTTACAAGTGAAACTTGCTATAATGTGCCTGGCTGCTCTTCACTGAAAAGCTTGGTTCTCCATACATTTTTAGCATACGTTTGCTCCTGCTGGGTCAGCCGAGCAGCAAATTTCTACTTAACCACCTGCTATCATGATAGACATCAGGGCTGCATCTTTTGAGCCCAGTACTGAGCCTGAAAAGCGTTTCCAACCCCACTTACAAGTGAAACTTGCTATAATGTGCCTGGCTGCTCTTCACTGAAAAGCTTGGTTCTGCAACATTTTTAGCATACGTTTGCTCCTGCTGGGTCAGCCGAGCAGAACATTTCTACTTAACCACCTGCTATCATGAGAGACATCAGGGCTGCATCTTTTGAGCCCAGTACTGAGCCTGAAAAGCATTTCCAACCCCACTTACAAGTGAAACTTGCTAAAATGTGCCTGGCTGCTCTTCACTGAAAAGCTGGTTCTGCAACATTTTTAGCATACGTTTGCTCCTGCTGGGTCAGCCGAGCAGCAAATTTCTACTTAACCACCTGCTATCATGAGAGACATCAGGGCTGCATCTTTTGAGCCCAGTACTGAGCCTGAAAAGCATTTCCAACCCCACTTACAAGTGAAACTTGCTAAAATGTGCCTGGCTGCTCTTCACTGAAAAGCTGGTTCTGCAACATTTTTAGCATACGTTTGCTCCTGCTGGGTCAGCCGAGCAGCAAATTTCTACTTAACCACCTGCTATCATGAGAGACATCAGGGCTGCATCTTTTGAGCCCAGTACTGAGCCTGAAAAACGTTTCCAACCCCACTTACAAGTGAAACTTGCTAAAATGTGCCTCTCTGCTCTTCACTGAAAAACGTGGTTCTGCATACATAAAATGTGCCTCTCTGCTCTTCACTGGGACATCAGGGCTGCATCTTTTGAGCCCAGTACTGAGCCTGAAAAGCGTTTCCAACCCCACTTACAAGTGAAACTTGCTATAATGTGCCTGGCTGCTCTTCACTGAAAAGCTTGGTTCTGCAACATTTTTAGCATACGTTTGCTCCTGCTGGGTCAGCCGAGCAGCAAATTTCTAATTAACCACCTGCTATCATGAGAGACATCAGGGCTGCATCTTTTGAGCCCAGTACTGAGCCTGAAAAGCGTTTCCAACCCCACTTACAAGTGAAACTTGCTAAAATGTGCCTGGCTGCTCTTCACTGAAAAGCTGGTTCTGCAACATTTTTAGAATACGTTTGCTTCTGCTGGGTCAGCCGAGCAGCAAATTTCTACTTAACCACCTGCTATCATGAGAGACATCAGGGCTGCATCTTTTGAGCCCAGTACTGAGCCTGAAAAGCGTTTCCAACCCCACTTACAAGTGAAACTTGCTAAAATGTGCCTCTATGCTCTTCACTGAAAAGCTTGGTTCTGCATACATTTTTAGCATACGTTTGCTCCTGCTGGGTCAGCCGAGCAGCAAATTTCTACTTAACCACCTGCTATCATGAGAGACATCAGGGCTGCATCTTTTGAGCCCAGTACTGAGCCTGAAAAGCGTTTCCAACCCCACTTACAAGTGAAACTTGCTAAAATGTGCCTCTCTGCTCTTCACTGAAAAGCTTGGTTCTGCATACATTTTTAGCATACGTTTGCTCCTGTTGGGTCAGCCGAGCAGCGAATTTCTAATTAACCACCTGCTATCATGAGAGACATCAGGGCTGCATCTTTTGAGCCTAGTAATGAGCCTGAAAAGCAATTCCAACCCCACTTACAAGTGAAACTTGCTATAATGTGCCTGGCTGCTCTTCACTGAAAAGCTTGGTTCTCCATACATTTTTAGCATACGTTTGCTCCTGCTGGGTCAGCCGAGCAGCAAATTTCTACTTAACCACCTGCTATCATGATAGACATCAGGGCTGCATCTTTTGAGCCCAGTACTGAGCCTGAAAAGCGTTTCCAACCCCACTTACAAGTGAAACTTGCTATAATGTGCCTGGCTGCTCTTCACTGAAAAGCTTGGTTCTGCAACATTTTTAGCATACGTTTGCTCCTGCTGGGTCAGCCGAGCAGAACATTTCTACTTAACCACCTGCTATCATGAGAGACATCAGGGCTGCATCTTTTGAGCCCAGTACTGAGCCTGAAAAGCATTTCCAACCCCACTTACAAGTGAAACTTGCTAAAATGTGCCTGGCTGCTCTTCACTGAAAAGCTGGTTCTGCAACATTTTTAGCATACGTTTGCTCCTGCTGGGTCAGCCGAGCAGCAAATTTCTACTTAACCACCTGCTATCATGAGAGACATCAGGGCTGCATCTTTTGAGCCCAGTACTGAGCCTGAAAAGCATTTCCAACCCCACTTACAAGTGAAACTTGCTAAAATGTGCCTGGCTGCTCTTCACTGAAAAGCTGGTTCTGCAACATTTTTAGCATACGTTTGCTCCTGCTGGGTCAGCCGAGCAGCAAATTTCTACTTAACCACCTGCTATCATGAGAGACATCAGGGCTGCATCTTTTGAGCCCAGTACTGAGCCTGAAAAACGTTTCCAACCCCACTTACAAGTGAAACTTGCTAAAATGTGCCTCTCTGCTCTTCACTGAAAAACGTGGTTCTGCATACATAAAATGTGCCTCTCTGCTCTTCACTGGGACATCAGGGCTGCATCTTTTGAGCCCAGTACTGAGCCTGAAAAGCGTTTCCAACCCCACTTACAAGTGAAACTTGCTATAATGTGCCTGGCTGCTCTTCACTGAAAAGCTTGGTTCTGCAACATTTTTAGCATACGTTTGCTCCTGCTGGGTCAGCCGAGCAGCAAATTTCTAATTAACCACTTGCTATCATGAGAGACATCAGGGCTGCATCTTTTGAGCCCAGTACTGAGCCTGAAAAGCGTTTCCAACCCCACTTACAAGTGAAACTTGCTAAAATGTGCCTGGCTGCTCTTCACTGAAAAGCTGGTTCTGCAACATTTTTAGAATACGTTTGCTTCTGCTGGGTCAGCCGAGCAGCAAATTTCTACTTAACCACCTGCTATCATGAGAGACATCAGGGCTGCATCTTTTGAGCCCAGTACTGAGCCTGAAAAGCGTTTCCAACCCCACTTACAAGTGAAACTTGCTAAAATGTGCCTCTATGCTCTTCACTGAAAAGCTTGGTTCTGCATACATTTTTAGCATACGTTTGCTCCTGCTGGGTCAGCCGAGCAGCAAATTTCTACTTAACCACCTGCTATCATGAGAGACATCAGGGCTGCATCTTTTGAGCCCAGTAATGAGCCTGAAAAGCAATTCCAACCCCACTTACAAGTGAAACTTGCTAAAATGTGCCTCTCTGCTCTTCACTGAAAAGCTTGGTTCTCCATACATTTTTAGCATACGTTTGCTCCTGCTGGGTCAGCCGAGCAGCAAATTTCTACTTAACCACCTGCTATCATGATAGACATCAGGGCTGCATCTTTTGAGCCCAGTACTGAGCCTGAAAAGCGTTTCCAACCCCACTTACAAGTGAAACTTGCTAAAATGTGCCTCTCTGCTCTTCACTGAAAAGCTTGGTTCTGTATACATTTTTAGCATACGTTTGCTCCTGCTGGGTCAGCCGAGCAGCAAATTTCTACTTTACCACCTGCTATCATGAGAGACATCAGGGCTGCATCTTTAGAGCCCAGTACTGAGCCTGAAAAGCAATTCCAACCCCACTTACAAGTGAAACTTGCTAAAATGTGCCTGGCTGCTCTTCACTGAAAAGCTAGTTCTGCATACATTTTTGGCATACGTTTGCTCCTGCTGGGTCAGCCGAGCAGCGAATTTCTAATTAACCACCTGCTATCATGAGAGACATCAGGGCTGCATCTTTTGAGCCTAGTAATGAGCCTGAAAAGCAATTCCAACCCCACTTACAAGTGAAACTTGCTATAATGTGCCTGGCTGCTCTTCACTGAAAAGCTTGGTTCTCCATACATTTTTAGCATACGTTTGCTCCTGCTGGGTCAGCCGAGCAGCAAATTTCTACTTAACCACCTGCTATCATGATAGACATCAGGGCTGCATCTTTTGAGCCCAGTACTGAGCCTGAAAAGCGTTTCCAACCCCACTTACAAGTGAAACTTGCTATAATGTGCCTGGCTGCTCTTCACTGAAAAGCTTGGTTCTGCAACATTTTTAGCATACGTTTGCTCCTGCTGGGTCAGCCGAGCAGAACATTTCTACTTAACCACCTGCTATCATGAGAGACATCAGGGCTGCATCTTTTGAGCCCAGTACTGAGCCTGAAAAGCATTTCCAACCCCACTTACAAGTGAAACTTGCTAAAATGTGCCTGGCTGCTCTTCACTGAAAAGCTGGTTCTGCAACATTTTTAGCATACGTTTGCTCCTGCTGGGTCAGCCGAGCAGCAAATTTCTACTTAACCACCTGCTATCATGAGAGACATCAGGGCTGCATCTTTTGAGCCCAGTACTGAGCCTGAAAAGCATTTCCAACCCCACTTACAAGTGAAACTTGCTAAAATGTGCCTGGCTGCTCTTCACTGAAAAGCTGGTTCTGCAACATTTTTAGCATACGTTTGCTCCTGCTGGGTCAGCCGAGCAGCAAATTTCTACTTAACCACCTGCTATCATGAGAGACATCAGGGCTGCATCTTTTGAGCCCAGTACTGAGCCTGAAAAACGTTTCCAACCCCACTTACAAGTGAAACTTGCTAAAATGTGCCTCTCTGCTCTTCACTGAAAAACGTGGTTCTGCATACATAAAATGTGCCTCTCTGCTCTTCACTGGGACATCAGGGCTGCATCTTTTGAGCCCAGTACTGAGCCTGAAAAGCGTTTCCAACCCCACTTACAAGTGAAACTTGCTATAATGTGCCTGGCTGCTCTTCACTGAAAAGCTTGGTTCTGCAACATTTTTAGCATACGTTTGCTCCTGCTGGGTCAGCCGAGCAGCAAATTTCTAATTAACCACCTGCTATCATGAGAGACATCAGGGCTGCATCTTTTGAGCCCAGTACTGAGCCTGAAAAGCGTTTCCAACCCCACTTACAAGTGAAACTTGCTAAAATGTGCCTGGCTGCTCTTCACTGAAAAGCTGGTTCTGCAACATTTTTAGAATACGTTTGCTTCTGCTGGGTCAGCCGAGCAGCAAATTTCTACTTAACCACCTGCTATCATGAGAGACATCAGGGCTGCATCTTTTGAGCCCAGTACTGAGCCTGAAAAGCGTTTCCAACCCCACTTACAAGTGAAACTTGCTAAAATGTGCCTCTATGCTCTTCACTGAAAAGCTTGGTTCTGCATACATTTTTAGCATACGTTTGCTCCTGCTGGGTCAGCCGAGCAGCAAATTTCTACTTAACCACCTGCTATCATGAGAGACATCAGGGCTGCATCTTTTGAGCCCAGTACTGAGCCTGAAAAGCGTTTCCAACCCCACTTACAAGTGAAACTTGCTAAAATGTGCCTCTCTGCTCTTCACTGAAAAGCTTGGTTCTGCATACATTTTTAGCATACGTTTGCTCCTGTTGGGTCAGCCGAGCAGCGAATTTCTAATTAACCACCTGCTATCATGAGAGACATCAGGGCTGCATCTTTTGAGCCTAGTAATGAGCCTGAAAAGCAATTCCAACCCCACTTACAAGTGAAACTTGCTATAATGTGCCTGGCTGCTCTTCACTGAAAAGCTTGGTTCTCCATACATTTTTAGCATACGTTTGCTCCTGCTGGGTCAGCCGAGCAGCAAATTTCTACTTAACCACCTGCTATCATGATAGACATCAGGGCTGCATCTTTTGAGCCCAGTACTGAGCCTGAAAAGCGTTTCCAACCCCACTTACAAGTGAAACTTGCTATAATGTGCCTGGCTGCTCTTCACTGAAAAGCTTGGTTCTGCAACATTTTTAGCATACGTTTGCTCCTGCTGGGTCAGCCGAGCAGAACATTTCTACTTAACCACCTGCTATCATGAGAGACATCAGGGCTGCATCTTTTGAGCCCAGTACTGAGCCTGAAAAGCATTTCCAACCCCACTTACAAGTGAAACTTGCTAAAATGTGCCTGGCTGCTCTTCACTGAAAAGCTGGTTCTGCAACATTTTTAGCATACGTTTGCTCCTGCTGGGTCAGCCGAGCAGCAAATTTCTACTTAACCACCTGCTATCATGAGAGACATCAGGGCTGCATCTTTTGAGCCCAGTACTGAGCCTGAAAAGCATTTCCAACCCCACTTACAAGTGAAACTTGCTAAAATGTGCCTGGCTGCTCTTCACTGAAAAGCTGGTTCTGCAACATTTTTAGCATACGTTTGCTCCTGCTGGGTCAGCCGAGCAGCAAATTTCTACTTAACCACCTGCTATCATGAGAGACATCAGGGCTGCATCTTTTGAGCCCAGTACTGAGCCTGAAAAACGTTTCCAACCCCACTTACAAGTGAAACTTGCTAAAATGTGCCTCTCTGCTCTTCACTGAAAAACGTGGTTCTGCATACATAAAATGTGCCTCTCTGCTCTTCACTGGGACATCAGGGCTGCATCTTTTGAGCCCAGTACTGAGCCTGAAAAGCGTTTCCAACCCCACTTACAAGTGAAACTTGCTATAATGTGCCTGGCTGCTCTTCACTGAAAAGCTTGGTTCTGCAACATTTTTAGCATACGTTTGCTCCTGCTGGGTCAGCCGAGCAGCAAATTTCTAATTAACCACTTGCTATCATGAGAGACATCAGGGCTGCATCTTTTGAGCCCAGTACTGAGCCTGAAAAGCGTTTCCAACCCCACTTACAAGTGAAACTTGCTAAAATGTGCCTGGCTGCTCTTCACTGAAAAGCTGGTTCTGCAACATTTTTAGAATACGTTTGCTTCTGCTGGGTCAGCCGAGCAGCAAATTTCTACTTAACCACCTGCTATCATGAGAGACATCAGGGCTGCATCTTTTGAGCCCAGTACTGAGCCTGAAAAGCGTTTCCAACCCCACTTACAAGTGAAACTTGCTAAAATGTGCCTCTATGCTCTTCACTGAAAAGCTTGGTTCTGCATACATTTTTAGCATACGTTTGCTCCTGCTGGGTCAGCCGAGCAGCAAATTTCTACTTAACCACCTGCTATCATGAGAGACATCAGGGCTGCATCTTTTGAGCCCAGTAATGAGCCTGAAAAGCAATTCCAACCCCACTTACAAGTGAAACTTGCTAAAATGTGCCTCTCTGCTCTTCACTGAAAAGCTTGGTTCTCCATACATTTTTAGCATACGTTTGCTCCTGCTGGGTCAGCCGAGCAGCAAATTTCTACTTAACCACCTGCTATCATGATAGACATCAGGGCTGCATCTTTTGAGCCCAGTACTGAGCCTGAAAAGCGTTTCCAACCCCACTTACAAGTGAAACTTGCTAAAATGTGCCTCTCTGCTCTTCACTGAAAAGCTTGGTTCTGTATACATTTTTAGCATACGTTTGCTCCTGCTGGGTCAGCCGAGCAGCAAATTTCTACTTTACCACCTGCTATCATGAGAGACATCAGGGCTGCATCTTTAGAGCCCAGTACTGAGCCTGAAAAGCAATTCCAACCCCACTTACAAGTGAAACTTGCTAAAATGTGCCTGGCTGCTCTTCACTGAAAAGCTAGTTCTGCATACATTTTTGGCATACGTTTGCTCCTGCTGGGTCAGCCGAGCAGCGAATTTCTAATTAACCACCTGCTATCATGAGAGACATCAGGGCTGCATCTTTTGAGCCCAGTACTGAGCCTGAAAAGCATTTCCAACCCCACTTACAAGTGAAACTTGCTAAAATGTGCCTGGCTGCTCTTCAGTGAAAAGCTTGGTTCTGCATACATTTTTAGCATACGTTTGCTCCTGCCGGGTTAGCCGAGCAGTGAATTTCTAATTAACCACCTGCTATCATGAGAGACATCAGGGCTGCATCTTTTGAGCCCAGTACTGAGCCTGAAAAGCGTTTCCAACCCGACTTACAAGTGAAACTTGCTAAAATGTGCCTCTCTGCTCTTCACTGAAAAGCTTGGTTCTGCATACATTTTTAGCATACGTTTGCTCCTGTTGGGTCAGCCGAGCAGCGAATTTCTAATTAACCACCTGCTATCATGAGAGACATCAGGGCTGCATCTTTTGAGCCTAGTAATGAGCCTGAAAAGCAATTCCAACCCCACTTACAAGTGAAACTTGCTATAATGTGCCTGGCTGCTCTTCACTGAAAAGCTTGGTTCTCTATACATTTTTAGCATACGTTTGCTCCTGCTGGGTCAGCCGAGCAGCAAATTTCTACTTAACCACCTGCTATCATGATAGACATCAGGGCTGCATCTTTTGAGCCCAGTACTGAGCCTGAAAAGCGTTTCCAACCCCACTTACAAGTGAAACTTGCTATAATGTGCCTGGCTGCTCTTCACTGAAAAGCTTGGTTCTGCAACATTTTTAGCATACGTTTGCTCCTGCTGGGTCAGCCGAGCAGAAAATTTCTACTTAACCACCTGCTATCATGAGAGACATCAGGGCTGCATCTTTTGAGCCCAGTACTGAGCCTGAAAAGTGTTTCCAACCCCACTTACAAGTGAAACTTGCTAAAATGTGCCTCTCTGCTCTTCACTGAAAAGCTTGGATCTGTATACATTTTTAGCATACGTTTGCTCCTGCTGGGTCAGCCGAGCAGCAAATTTCTACTTTACGACCTGCTATCATGAGAGACATCAGGGCTGCATCTTTAGAGCCCAGTACTGAGCCTGAAAAGCAATTCCAACCCCACTTACAAGTGAAACTTGCTAAAATGTGCCTGGCTGCTCTTCACTGAAAAGCTGGTTCTGCAACATTTTTAGAATACGTTTGCTTCTGCTGGGTCAGCCGAGCAGCAAATTTCTACTTAACCACCTGCTATCATGAGAGACATCAGGGCTGCATCTTTTGAGCCCAGTACTGAGCCTGAAAAGCGTTTCCAACCCCACTTACAAGTGAAACTTGCTAAAATGTGCCTCTATGCTCTTCACTGAAGAGCTTGGTTCTGCATACATTTTTAGCATACGTTTGCTCCTGCTGGGTCAGCCGAGCAGCAAATTTCTACTTAACCACCTGCTATCATGAGAGACATCAGGGCTGCATCTTTTGAGCCCAGTAATGAGCCTGAAAAGCAATTCCAACCCCACTTACAAGTGAAACTTGCTAAAATGTGCCTCTCTGCTCTTCACTGAAAAGCTTGGTTCTCCACACATTTTTAGCATACGTTTGCTCCTGCTGGGTCAGCCGAGCAGCAAATTTCTACTTAACCACCTGCTATCATGATAGACATCAGGGCTGCATCTTTTGAGCCCAGTACTGAGCCTGAAAAGCGTTTCCAACCCCACTTACAAGTGAAACTTGCTAAAATGTGCCTCTCTGCTCTTCACTGAAAAGCTTGGTTCTGTATACATTTTTAGCATACGTTTGCTCCTGCTGGGTCAGCCGAGCAGCAAATTTCTACTTTACCACCTGCTATCATGAGAGACATCAGGGCTGCATCTTTAGAGCCCAGTACTGAGCCTGAAAAGCAATTCCAACCCCACTTACAAGTGAAACTTGCTAAAATGTGCCTGGCTGCTCTTCACTGAAAAGCTGGTTCTGCATACATTTTTGGCATACGTTTGCTCCTGCTGGGTCAGCCGAGCAGTGAATTTCTAATTAACCACCTGCTATCATGAGAGACATCAGGGCTGCATCTTTTGAGACCAGTACTGAGCCTGAAAAGCATTTCCAACCCCACTTACAAGTGAAACTTGCTAAAATGTGCCTGGCTGCTCTTCACTGAAAAGCTGGTTCTGCAATATTTTTAGCATACGTTTGCTTCTGCTGGGTCAGCCGAGCAGCGAATTTCTAATTAACCACCTGCTATCATGAGAGACATCAGGGCTGCATCTTTTGAGCCCAGTACTGAGCCTGAAAGGCGTTTCCAACCCCACTTACAAGTGAAACTTGCTAAAATGTGCCTGGCTGCTCTTCACTGAAAAGCTGGTTCTGCAACATTTTTAGCATACGTTTGCTTCTGCTGGGTCAGCCGAGCAGCAAATTTCTACTTAACCACCTGCTATCATGAGAGACATCAGGGCTGCATCTTTTGAGCCCAGTACTGAGCCTGAAAAGCGTTTCCAACCCCACTTACAAGTGAAACTTGCTAAAATGTGCCTCTATGCTCTTCACTGAAAAGCTTGGTTCTGCATACATTTTTAGCATACGTTTGCTCCTGCTGGGTCAGCCGAGCAGCGAATTTCTAATTAACCACCTGCTATCATGAGAGACATCAGGGCTGCATCTTTTGAGCCCAGTACTGAGCCTGAAAAGCATTTCCAACCCCACTTACAAGTGAAACTTGCTAAAATGTGCCTCTCTGCTCTTCACTGAAAAGCTTGGTTCTCCATACATTTTTGGCCTACGTTTGCTCCTGCTGGGTCAGCCGAGCAGCAAATTTCTACTTAACCACCTGCTATCATGATAGACATCAGGGCTGCATCTTTTGAGCCCAGTACTGAGCCTGAAAAGCAATTCCAACCCCACTTACAAGTGAAACTTGCTAAAATGTGCCTCTCTGCTCTTCACTGAAAAGCTTGGTTCTCCATACATTTTTAGCATACGTTTGCTTCTGCTGGGTCAGCCGAGCAGCAAATTTCTAATTAACCACCTGCTATCATGAGAGACATCAGGGCTGCATCTTTTGAGCCCAGTACTGAGCCTGAAAAGCGTTTCCAACCCCACTTACAAGTGAAACTTGCTAAAATGTGCCTGGCTGCTCTTCACTGAAAAGCTGGTTCTGCAACATTTTTAGCATACGTTTGCTCCTGCTGGTTCAGCCGAGCAGCAAATTTCTACTTAACCACCTGCTATCATGAGAGACATCAGGGCTGCATCTTTTGAGCCCAGTACTGAGCCTGAAAAACGTTTCCAACCCCACTTACAAGTGAAACTTGCTAAAATGTGCCTCTCTGCTCTTCACTCAAAAACGTGGTTCTGCATACATTTTTAGCATACGTTTGCTCCTGCTGGGTCAGCCGAGCAGCAAATTTCTACTTAACCACCTGCTGTCATGAGAGACATCAGGGCTGCATCTTTTGAGCCCAGTACTGAGCCTGAAAAGTGTTTCCAACCCCACTTACAAGTGAAACTTGCTAAAATGTGCCTCTCTGCTCTTCACTGAAAAGCTTGGTTCTGCATACATTTTTAGCATACCTTTGCTCCTGCTGGGTCAGCTGAGCAGCAAATTTCTACTTAACCACCTGCTATCATGAGAGACATCAGGGCTGCATCTTTTGAGCCCAGTACTGAGCCTGAAAAGCATTTCCAACCCCACTTACAAGTGAAACTTGCTAAAATGTGCCTCTCTGCTCTTCACTGAAAAGCTTGGTTCTGCATACATTTTTAGCATACGTTTGCTCCTGCTGGGTCAGCTGAGCAGCGAATTTCTAATTAACCACCTGCTATCATGATAGACATCAGGGCTGCATCTTTTGAGCCTAGTAATGAGCCTGAAAAGCAATTCCAACCCCACTTACAAGTGAAACTTGCTATAATGTGCCTGGCTGCTCTTCACTGAAAAGCTTGGTTCTCCATACATTTTTAGCATACGTTTGCTCCTGCTGGGTCAGCCGAGCAGCAAATTTCTACTTAACCACCTGCTATCATGATAGACATCAGGGCTGCATCTTTTGAGCCCAGTACTGAGCCTGAAAAGTGTTTCCAACCCCACTTACAAGTGAAACTTGCTAAAATGTGCCTCTCTGCTCTTCACTGAAAAGCTTGGATCTGTATACATTTTTAGCATACGTTTGCTCCTGCTGGGTCAGCCGAGCAGCAAATTTCTACTTTACCACCTGCTATCATGAGAGACATCAGGGCTGCATCTTTAGAGCCCAGTACTGAGCCTGAAAAGCAATTCCAACCCCACTTACAAGTGAAACTTGCTAAAATGTGCCTGGCTGCTCTTCACTGAAAAGCTGGTTCTGCAATATTTTTAGCATACGTTTGCTTCTGCTGGGTCAGCCGAGCAGCAAATTTCTAATTAACCACCTGCTATCATGAGAGACATCAGGGCTGCATCTTTTGAGCCCAGTACTGAGCCTGAAAAGCGTTTCCAACCCCACTTACAAGTGAAACTTGCTAAAATGTGCCTGGCTGCTCTTCACTGAAAAGCTAGTTCTGCAACATTTTTAGAATACGTTTGCTTCTGCTGGGTCAGCCGAGCAGCAAATTTCTACTTAACCACCTGCTATCATGAGAGACATCAGGGCTGCATCTTTTGAGCCCAGTACTGAGCCTGAAAAGCGTTTCCAACCCCACTTACAAGTGAAACTTGCTAAAATGTGCCTCTATGCTCTTCACTGAAAAGCTTGGTTCTGCATACATTTTTAGCATACGTTTGCTCCTGCTGG
This sequence comes from Lissotriton helveticus, assembly GCF_964261635.1. Classification (NCBI taxonomy): domain Eukaryota; kingdom Metazoa; phylum Chordata; class Amphibia; order Caudata; family Salamandridae; genus Lissotriton; species Lissotriton helveticus. The sequence continues at coordinate 1,424,266,772 of NC_136059.1, read as the reverse complement.
GTCAGCCGAGCAGCGAATTTCTAATTAACCACCTGCTATCATGAGAGACATCAGGGCTGCATCTTTTGAGCCCAGTACTGAGCCTGAAAAGCATTTCCAACCCCACTTACAAGTGAAACTTGCTAAAATGTGCCTCTCTGCTCTTCACTGAAAAGCTTGGTTCTGCATACATTTTTAGCATACGTTTGCTCCTGCTGGGTCAGCCGAGCAGCAAATATCTACTTAACCACCTGCTATCATGATAGACATCAGGGCTGCATCTTTTGAGCAGTACTGAGCCTGAAAAGCGTTTCCAACCCCACTTACAAGTGAAACTTGCTAAAATGTGCCTCTCTGCTCTTCACTGAAAAGCTTGGTTCTGTATACATTTTTAGCATACGTTTGCTCCTGCTGGGTCAGCCGAGCAGCAAATTTCTACTTTACCACCTGCTATCATGAGAGACATCAGGGCTGCATCTTTAGAGCCCAGTACTGAGCCTGAAAAGCAATTCCAACCCCACTTACAAGTGAAACTTGCTAAAATGTGCCTCTCTGCTCTTCACTGAAAAGCTGGTTCTGCATACATTTTTGGCATACGTTTGCTCCTGCTGGGTCAGCCGAGCAGCGAATTTCTAATTAACCACCTGCTATCATGAGAGACATCAGGGCTGCATCTTTTGAGCCCAGTACTGAGCCTGAAAAGTGTTTCCAACCCCACTTACAAGTGAAACTTGCTAAAATGTGCCTGGCTGCTCTTCACTGAAAAGCTTGTTTCTGCATACATTTTTAGCATACGTTTGCTCCTGCTGGGTCAGCCGAGCAGCGAATTTCTACTTAACCACCTGCTATCATGAGAGACATCAGGGCTGCATCTTTTGAGCCCAGTACTGAGCCTGAAAAGCATTTCCAACCCCACTTACAAGTGAAACTTGCTAAAATGTGCCTGGCTGCTCTTCACTGAAAAGCTGGTTCTGCATACATTTTTGCATACGTTTGCTCCTGTTGGGTCAGCCGAGCAGCGAATTTCTAATTAACCACCTGCTATCATGAGAGACATCAGGGCTGCATCTTTTGAGCCCAGTACTGAGCCTGAAAAGCGTTTCCAACCCCACTTACAAGTGAAACTTGCTAAAATGTGCCTCTCTGCTCTTCACTGAAAAGCTTGGTTCTGCATACATTTTTAGCATACGTTTGCTCTGCTGGGTCAGCCGAGCAGCAAATTTCTAATTAACCACCTGCTATCATGAGAGACATCAGGGCTGCATCTTTTGAGCCCAGTACTGAGCCTGAAAAGCATTTCGAACCCCACTTACAAGTGAAACTTGCTAAAATGTGCCTCTCTGCTCTTCACTGAAAAGCTTGGTTCTGCATACATTTTTAGCATACGTTTTCTCCTGCTGGGTCAGCCAAGCAGCAAATTTCTACTTAACCACCTGCTATCATGAGAGACATCAGGGCTGCATCTTTTGAGCCCAGTACTGAGCCTGAAAAGCGTTTCCAACCCCACTTACAAGTGAAACTTGCTAAAATGTGCCTGGCTGCTCTTCACTGAAAAGCTGGTTCTGCATACATTTTTGGCATACGTTTGCTCCTGCTGGGTCAGCCGAGCAGTAAATTTCTAATTAACCACCTGCTATCATGAGAGACATCAGGGCTGCATCTTTTGAGCCCAGTACTGAGCCTGAAAAGCGTTTCCAACCCCACTTACAAGTGAAACTTGCTAAAATGTGCCTGGCTGCTGTTCACTGAAAAGCTGGTTCTGCAACATTTTTAGCATACGTTTGCTCCTGCTGGGTCAGCCGAGCATCAAATTTCTACTTAACCACCTGCTATCATGAGAGACATCAGGGCTCGATTCTTTTGAGCCCAGTACTGAGCCTGAAAAGCCTTTCCAACCCCACTTACAAGTGAAACTTGCTAAAATGTGCCTGGCTGCTCTTCAGTGAAAAGCTTGGTTCTGCATACATTTTTAGCATACGTTTGCTCCTGCCGGGTTAGCCGAGCAGTGAATTTCTAATTAACCACCTGCTATCATGAGAGACATCAGGGCTGCATCTTTTGAGCCCAGTACTGAGCCTGAAAACCGTTTCCAACCCGACTTACAAGTGAAACTTGCTAAAATGTGCCTCTCTGCTCTTCACTGAAAAGCTTGGTTCTGCATACATTTTTAGCATACGTTTGCTCCTGTTGGGTCAGCCGAGCAGCGAATTTCTAATTAACCACCTGCTATCATGAGAGACATCAGGGCTGCATCTTTTGAGCCTAGTAATGAGCCTGAAAAGCAATTCCAACCCCACTTACAAGTGAAACTTGCTATAATGTGCCTGGCTGCTCTTCACTGAAAAGCTTGGTTCTCCATACATTTTTAGCATACGTTTGCTCCTGCTGGGTCAGCCGAGCAGCAAATTTCTACTTAACCACCTGCTATCATGATAGACATCAGGGCTGCATCTTTTGAGCCCAGTACTGAGCCTGAAAAGCGTTTCCAACCCCACTTACAAGTGAAACTTGCTATAATGTGCCTGGCTGCTCTTCACTGAAAAGCTTGGTTCTGCAACATTTTTAGCATACGTTTGCTCCTTCTGGGTCAGCCGAGCAGAAAATTTCTACTTAACCACCTGCTATCATGAGAGACATCAGGGCTGCATCTTTTGAGCCCAGTACTGAGCCTGAAAAGCGTTTCCAACCCCACTTACAAGTGAAACTTGCTAAAATGTGCCTGGCTGCTCTTCACTGAAAAGCTGGTTCTGCAATATTTTTAGCATACGTTTGCCTCTGCTGGGTCAGCCGAGCAGCAAATTTCTAATTAACCACCTGCTATCATGAGAGACATCAGGGCTGCATCTTTTGAGCCCAGTACTGAGCCTGAAAAGCGTTTCCAACCCCACTTACAAGTGAAACTTGCTAAAATGTGCCTCTCTGCTCTTCACTGAAAAGCTTGGTTCTGTATACATTTTTAGCATACGTTTGCTCCTGCTGGGTCAGCCGAGCAGCAAATTTCTACTTTACCACCTGCTATCATGAGAGACATCAGGGCTGCATCTTTAGAGCCCAGTACTGAGCCTGAAAAGCAATTCCAACCCCACTTACAAGTGAAACTTGCTAAAATGTGCCTCTCTGCTCTTCACTGAAAAGCCGGTTCTGCATACATTTTTGGCATACGTTTGCTCCTGCTGGGTCAGCCGAGCAGCGAATTTCTAATTAACCACCTGCTATCATGAGAGACATCAGGGCTGCATCTTTTGAGCCCAGTACTGAGCCTGAAAAGTGTTTCCAACCCCACTTACAAGTGAAACTTGCTAAAATGTGCCTGGCTGCTCTTCACTGAAAAGCTTGTTTCTGCATACATTTTTAGCATACGTTTGCTCCTGCTGGGTCAGCCGAGCAGCGAATTTCTACTTAACCACCTGCTATCATGAGAGACATCAGGGCTGCATCTTTTGAGCCCAGTACTGAGCCTGAAAAGCATTTCCAACCCCACTTACAAGTGAAACTTGCTAAAATGTGCCTGGCTGCTCTTCACTGAAAAGCTGGTTCTGCATACATTTTTGCATACGTTTGCTCCTGTTGGGTCAGCCGAGCAGCGAATTTCTAATTAACCACCTGCTATCATGAGAGACATCAGGGCTGCATCTTTTGAGCCCAGTACTGAGCCTGAAAAGCGTTTCCAACCCCACTTACAAGTGAAACTTGCTAAAATGTGCCTCTCTGCTCTTCACTGAAAAGCTTGGTTCTGCATACATTTTTAGCATACGTTTGCTCTGCTGGGTCAGCCGAGCAGCAAATTTCTAATTAACCACCTGCTATCATGAGAGACATCAGGGCTGCATCTTTTGAGCCCAGTACTGAGCCTGAAAAGCATTTCGAACCCCACTTACAAGTGAAACTTGCTAAAATGTGCCTCTCTGCTCTTCACTGAAAAGCTTGGTTCTGCATACATTTTTAGCATACGTTTTCTCCTGCTGGGTCAGCCAAGCAGCAAATTTCTACTTAACCACCTGCTATCATGAGAGACATCAGGGCTGCATCTTTTGAGCCCAGTACTGAGCCTGAAAAGCGTTTCCAACCCCACTTACAAGTGAAACTTGCTAAAATGTGCCTGGCTGCTCTTCACTGAAAAGCTGGTTCTGCATACATTTTTGGCATACGTTTGCTCCTGCTGGGTCAGCCGAGCAGTGAATTTCTAATTAACCACCTGCTATCATGAGAGACATCAGGGCTGCATCTTTTGAGCCCAGTACTGAGCCTGAAAAGCGTTTCCAACCCCACTTACAAGTGAAACTTGCTAAAATGTGCCTGGCTGCTGTTCACTGAAAAGCTGGTTCTGCAACATTTTTAGCATACGTTTGCTCCTGCTGGGTCAGCCGAGCATCAAATTTCTACTTAACCACCTGCTATCATGAGAGACATCAGGGCTCGATTCTTTTGAGCCCAGTACTGAGCCTGAAAAGCCTTTCCAACCCCACTTACAAGTGAAACTTGCTAAAATGTGCCTGGCTGCTCTTCAGTGAAAAGCTTGGTTCTGCATACATTTTTAGCATACGTTTGCTCCTGCCGGGTTAGCCGAGCAGTGAATTTCTAATTAACCACCTGCTATCATGAGAGACATCAGGGCTGCATCTTTTGAGCCCAGTACTGAGCCTGAAAACCGTTTCCAACCCGACTTACAAGTGAAACTTGCTAAAATGTGCCTCTCTGCTCTTCACTGAAAAGCTTGGTTCTGCATACATTTTTAGCATACGTTTGCTCCTGTTGGGTCAGCCGAGCAGCGAATTTCTAATTAACCACCTGCTATCATGAGAGACATCAGGGCTGCATCTTTTGAGCCTAGTAATGAGCCTGAAAAGCAATTCCAACCCCACTTACAAGTGAAACTTGCTATAATGTGCCTGGCTGCTCTTCACTGAAAAGCTTGGTTCTCCATACATTTTTAGCATACGTTTGCTCCTGCTGGGTCAGCCGAGCAGCAAATTTCTACTTAACCACCTGCTATCATGATAGACATCAGGGCTGCATCTTTTGAGCCCAGTACTGAGCCTGAAAAGCGTTTCCAACCCCACTTACAAGTGAAACTTGCTATAATGTGCCTGGCTGCTCTTCACTGAAAAGCTTGGTTCTGCAACATTTTTAGCATACGTTTGCTCCTTCTGGGTCAGCCGAGCAGAAAATTTCTACTTAACCACCTGCTATCATGAGAGACATCAGGGCTGCATCTTTTGAGCCCAGTACTGAGCCTGAAAAGCGTTTCCAACCCCACTTACAAGTGAAACTTGCTAAAATGTGCCTGGCTGCTCTTCACTGAAAAGCTGGTTCTGCAATATTTTTAGCATACGTTTGCCTCTGCTGGGTCAGCCGAGCAGCAAATTTCTAATTAACCACCTGCTATCATGAGAGACATCAGGGCTGCATCTTTTGAGCCCAGTACTGAGCCTGAAAAGCGTTTCCAACCCCACTTACAAGTGAAACTTGCTAAAATGTGCCTCTCTGCTCTTCACTGAAAAGCTTGGTTCTGTATACATTTTTAGCATACGTTTGCTCCTGCTGGGTCAGCCGAGCAGCAAATTTCTACTTTACCACCTGCTATCATGAGAGACATCAGGGCTGCATCTTTAGAGCCCAGTACTGAGCCTGAAAAGCAATTCCAACCCCACTTACAAGTGAAACTTGCTAAAATGTGCCTCTCTGCTCTTCACTGAAAAGCTGGTTCTGCATACATTTTTGGCATACGTTTGCTCCTGCTGGGTCAGCCGAGCAGCGAATTTCTAATTAACCACCTGCTATCATGAGAGACATCAGGGCTGCATCTTTTGAGCCCAGTACTGAGCCTGAAAAGTGTTTCCAACCCCACTTACAAGTGAAACTTGCTAAAATGTGCCTGGCTGCTCTTCACTGAAAAGCTTGTTTCTGCATACATTTTTAGCATACGTTTGCTCCTGCTGGGTCAGCCGAGCAGCGAATTTCTACTTAACCACCTGCTATCATGAGAGACATCAGGGCTGCATCTTTTGAGCCCAGTACTGAGCCTGAAAAGCATTTCCAACCCCACTTACAAGTGAAACTTGCTAAAATGTGCCTGGCTGCTCTTCACTGAAAAGCTGGTTCTGCATACATTTTTGCATACGTTTGCTCCTGTTGGGTCAGCCGAGCAGCGAATTTCTAATTAACCACCTGCTATCATGAGAGACATCAGGGCTGCATCTTTTGAGCCCAGTACTGAGCCTGAAAAGCGTTTCCAACCCCACTTACAAGTGAAACTTGCTAAAATGTGCCTCTCTGCTCTTCACTGAAAAGCTTGGTTCTGCATACATTTTTAGCATACGTTTGCTCTGCTGGGTCAGCCGAGCAGCAAATTTCTAATTAACCACCTGCTATCATGAGAGACATCAGGGCTGCATCTTTTGAGCCCAGTACTGAGCCTGAAAAGCATTTCGAACCCCACTTACAAGTGAAACTTGCTAAAATGTGCCTCTCTGCTCTTCACTGAAAAGCTTGGTTCTGCATACATTTTTAGCATACGTTTTCTCCTGCTGGGTCAGCCAAGCAGCAAATTTCTACTTAACCACCTGCTATCATGAGAGACATCAGGGCTGCATCTTTTGAGCCCAGTACTGAGCCTGAAAAGCGTTTCCAACCCCACTTACAAGTGAAACTTGCTAAAATGTGCCTGGCTGCTCTTCACTGAAAAGCTGGTTCTGCATACATTTTTGGCATACGTTTGCTCCTGCTGGGTCAGCCGAGCAGTGAATTTCTAATTAACCACCTGCTATCATGAGAGACATCAGGGCTGCATCTTTTGAGCCCAGTACTGAGCCTGAAAAGCGTTTCCAACCCCACTTACAAGTGAAACTTGCTAAAATGTGCCTGGCTGCTGTTCACTGAAAAGCTGGTTCTGCAACATTTTTAGCATACGTTTGCTCCTGCTGGGTCAGCCGAGCATCAAATTTCTACTTAACCACCTGCTATCATGAGAGACATCAGGGCTCGATTCTTTTGAGCCCAGTACTGAGCCTGAAAAGCCTTTCCAACCCCACTTACAAGTGAAACTTGCTAAAATGTGCCTGGCTGCTCTTCAGTGAAAAGCTTGGTTCTGCATACATTTTTAGCATACGTTTGCTCCTGCCGGGTTAGCCGAGCAGTGAATTTCTAATTAACCACCTGCTATCATGAGAGACATCAGGGCTGCATCTTTTGAGCCCAGTACTGAGCCTGAAAACCGTTTCCAACCCGACTTACAAGTGAAACTTGCTAAAATGTGCCTCTCTGCTCTTCACTGAAAAGCTTGGTTCTGCATACATTTTTAGCATACGTTTGCTCCTGTTGGGTCAGCCGAGCAGCGAATTTCTAATTAACCACCTGCTATCATGAGAGACATCAGGGCTGCATCTTTTGAGCCTAGTAATGAGCCTGAAAAGCAATTCCAACCCCACTTACAAGTGAAACTTGCTATAATGTGCCTGGCTGCTCTTCACTGAAAAGCTTGGTTCTCCATACATTTTTAGCATACGTTTGCTCCTGCTGGGTCAGCCGAGCAGCAAATTTCTACTTAACCACCTGCTATCATGATAGACATCAGGGCTGCATCTTTTGAGCCCAGTACTGAGCCTGAAAAGCGTTTCCAACCCCACTTACAAGTGAAACTTGCTATAATGTGCCTGGCTGCTCTTCACTGAAAAGCTTGGTTCTGCAACATTTTTAGCATACGTTTGCTCCTTCTGGGTCAGCCGAGCAGAAAATTTCTACTTAACCACCTGCTATCATGAGAGACATCAGGGCTGCATCTTTTGAGCCCAGTACTGAGCCTGAAAAGCGTTTCCAACCCCACTTACAAGTGAAACTTGCTAAAATGTGCCTGGCTGCTCTTCACTGAAAAGCTGGTTCTGCAATATTTTTAGCATACGTTTGCCTCTGCTGGGTCAGCCGAGCAGCAAATTTCTAATTAACCACCTGCTATCATGAGAGACATCAGGGCTCCATCTTTTGAGCCCAGTACTGAGCCTGAAAAGCGTTTCCAACCCCACTTACAAGTGAAACTTGCTAAAATGTGCCTGACTGCTCTTCACTGAAAAGCTGGTTCTGCAACATTTTTAGAATACGTTTGCTTCTGCTGGGTCAGCCGAGCAGCAAATTTCTACTTAACCACCTGCTATCATGAGAGACATCAGGGCTGCATCTTTTGAGCCCAGTACTGAGCCTGAAAAGCGTTTCCAACCCCACTTACAAGTGAAACTTGCTAAAATGTGCCTCTATGCTCTTCACTGAAAAGCTTGGTTCTGCATACATTTTTAGCATACGTTTGCTCCTGCTGGGTCAGCCGAGCAGCAAATTTCTACTTAACCACCTGCTATCATGAGAGACATCAGGGCTGCATCTTTTGAGCCCAGTAATGAGCCTGAAAAGCAATTCCAACCCCACTTACAAGTGAAACTTGCTAAAATGTGCCTCTCTGCTCTTCACTGAAAAGCTTGGTTCTCCATACATTTTTAGCATACGTTTGCTCCTGCTGGGTCAGCCGAGCAGCAAATTTCTACTTAACCACCTGCTATCATGATAGACATCAGGGCTGCATCTTTTGAGCCCAGTACTGAGCCTGAAAAGCGTTTCCAACCCCACTTACAAGTGAAACTTGCTAAAATGTGCCTCTCTGCTCTTCACTGAAAAGCTTGGTTCTGTATACATTTTTAGCATACGTTTGCTCCTGCTGGGTCAGCCGAGCAGCAAATTTCTACTTTACCACCTGCTATCATGAGAGACATCAGGGCTGCATCTTTAGAGCCCAGTACTGAGCCTGAAAAGCAATTCCAACCCCACTTACAAGTGAAACTTGCTAAAATGTGCCTGGCTGCTCTTCACTGAAAAGCTAGTTCTGCATACATTTTTGGCATACGTTTGCTCCTGCTGGGTCAGCCGAGCAGCGAATTTCTAATTAACCACCTGCTATCATGAGAGACATCAGGGCTGCATCTTTAGAGCCCAGTACTGAGCCTGAAAAGCAATTCCAACCCCACTTACAAGTGAAACTTGCTAAAATGTGCCTGGCTGCTCTTCACTGAAAAGCTGGTTCTGCAATATTTTTAGCATACGTTTGCTTCTGCTGGGTCAGCCGAGCAGCAAATTTCTAATTAACCACCTGCTATCATGAGAGACATCAGGGCTGCATCTTTTGAGCCCAGTACTGAGCCTGAAAAGCGTTTCCAACCCCACTTACAAGTGAAACTTGCTAAAATGTGCCTGGCTGCTCTTCACTGAAAAGCTGGTTCTGCAACATTTTTAGAATACGTTTGCTTCTGCTGGGTCAGCCGAGCAGCAAATTTCTACTTAACCACCTGCTATCATGAGAGACATCAGGGCTGCATCTTTTGAGCCCAGTACTGAGCCTGAAAGGCGTTTCCAACCCCACTTACAAGTGAAACTTGCTAAAATGTGCCTGGCTGCTCTTCACTGAAAAGCTGGTTCTGCAACATTTTTAGCATACGTTTGCTTCTGCTGGGTCAGCCGAGCAGCAAATTTCTACTTAACCACCTGCTATCATGAGAGACATCAGGGCTGCATCTTTTGAGCCCAGTACTGAGCCTGAAAAGCGTTTCCAACCCCACTTACAAGTGAAACTTGCTAAAATGTGCCTCTATGCTCTTCACTGAAAAGCTTGTTTCTGCATACATTTTTAGCATACGTTTGCTCCTGCTGGGTCAGCCGAGCAGCGAATTTCTAATTAACCACCTGCTATCATGAGAGACATCAGGGCTGCATCTTTTGAGCCCAGTACTGAGCCTGAAAAGCATTTCCAACCCCACTTACAAGTGAAACTTGCTAAAATGTGCCTCTCTGCTCTTCACTGAAAAGCTTGGTTCTCCATACATTTTTGGCCTACGTTTGCTCCTGCTGGGTCAGCCGAGCAGCAAATTTCTACTTAACCACCTGCTATCATGATAGACATCAGGGCTGCATCTTTTGAGCCCAGTACTGAGCCTGAAAAGCAATTCCAACCCCACTTACAAGTGAAACTTGCTAAAATGTGCCTCTCTGCTCTTCACTGAAAAGCTTGGTTCTCCATACATTTTTAGCATACGTTTGCTTCTGCTGGGTCAGCCGAGCAGCAAATTTCTAATTAACCACCTGCTATCATGAGAGACATCAGGGCTGCATCTTTTGAGCCCAGTACTGAGCCTGAAAAGCGTTTCCAACCCCACTTACGAGTGAAACTTGCTAAAATGTGCCTGGCTGCTCTTCACTGAAAAGCTGGTTCTGCAACATTTTTAGCATACGTTTGCTCCTGCTGGTTCAGCCGAGCAGCAAATTTCTACTTAACCACCTGCTATCATGAGAGACATCAGGGCTGCATCTTTTGAGCCCAGTACTGAGCCTGAAAAACGTTTCCAACCCCACTTACAAGTGAAACTTGCTAAAATGTGCCTCTCTGCTCTTCACTCAAAAACGTGGTTCTGCATACATTTTTAGCATACGTTTGCTCCTGCTGGGTCAGCCGAGCAGCAAATTTCTACTTAACCACCTGCTGTCATGAGAGACATCAGGGCTGCATCTTTTGAGCCCAGTACTGAGCCTGAAAAGTGTTTCCAACCCCACTTACAAGTGAAACTTGCTAAAATGTGCCTCTCTGCTCTTCACTGAAAAGCTTGGTTCTGCATACATTTTTAGCATACCTTTGCTCCTGCTGGGTCAGCTGAGCAGCAAATTTCTACTTAACCACCTGCTATCATGAGAGACATCAGGGCTGCATCTTTTGAGCCCAGTACTGAGCCTGAAAAGCATTTCCAACCCCACTTACAAGTGAAACTTGCTAAAATGTGCCTCTCTGCTCTTCACTGAAAAGCTTGGTTCTGCATACATTTTTAGCATACGTTTGCTCCTGCTGGGTCAGCCGAGCAGCGAATTTCTAATTAACCACCTGCTATCATGATAGACATCAGGGCTGCATCTTTTGAGCCTAGTAATGAGCCTGAAAAGCAATTCCAACCCCACTTACAAGTGAAACTTGCTATAATGTGCCTGGCTGCTCTTCACTGAAAAGCTTGGTTCTCCATACATTTTTAGCATACGTTTGCTCCTGCTGGGTCAGCCGAGCAGCAAATTTCTACTTAACCACCTGCTATCATGATAGACATCAGGGCTGCATCTTTTGAGCCCAGTACTGAGCCTGAAAAGTGTTTCCAACCCCACTTACAAGTGAAACTTGCTAAAATGTGCCTCTCTGCTCTTCACTGAAAAGCTTGGATCTGTATACATTTTTAGCATACGTTTGCTCCTGCTGGGTCAGCCGAGCAGCAAATTTCTACTTTACCACCTGCTATCATGAGAGACATCAGGGCTGCATCTTTAGAGCCCAGTACTGAGCCTGAAAAGCAATTCCAACCCCACTTACAAGTGAAACTTGCTAAAATGTGCCTGGCTGCTCTTCACTGAAAAGCTGGTTCTGCAATATTTTTAGCATACGTTTGCTTCTGCTGGGTCAGCCGAGCAGCAAATTTCTAATTAACCACCTGCTATCATGAGAGACATCAGGGCTGCATCTTTTGAGCCCAGTACTGAGCCTGAAAAGCGTTTCCAACCCCACTTACAAGTGAAACTTGCTAAAATGTGCCTGGCTGCTCTTCACTGAAAAGCTAGTTCTGCAACATTTTTAGAATACGTTTGCTTCTGCTGGGTCAGCCGAGCAGCAAATTTCTACTTAACCACCTGCTATCATGAGAGACATCAGGGCTGCATCTTTTGAGCCCAGTACTGAGCCTGAAAAGCGTTTCCAACCCCACTTACAAGTGAAACTTGCTAAAATGTGCCTCTATGCTCTTCACTGAAAAGCTTGGTTCTGCATACATTTTTAGCATACGTTTGCTCCTGCTGGGTCAGCCGAGCAGCGAATTTCTAATTAACCACCTGCTATCATGAGAGACATCAGGGCTGCATCTTTTGAGCCCAGTAATGAGCCTGAAAAGCAATTCCAACCCCACTTACAAGTGAAACTTGCTAAAATGTGCCTCTCTGCTCTTCACTGAAAAGCTTGGTTCTGCATACATTTTTAGCATACGTTTGCTCCAGCTGGGTCAGCCGAGCAGCAAATATCTACTTAACCACCTGCTATCATGATAGACATCAGGGCTGCATCTTTTGAGCCCAGTACTGAGCCTGAAAAGCGTTTCCAACCCCACTTACAAGTGAAACTTGCTAAAATGTGCCTCTCTGCTCTTCACTGAAAAGCTTGGTTCTGTATACATTTTTAGCATACGTTTGCTCCTGCTGGGTCAGCCGAGCAGCAAATTTCTACTTTACCACCTGCTATCATGAGAGACATCAGGGCTGCATCTTTAGAGCCCAGTACTGAGCCTGAAAAGCAATTCCAACCCCACTTACAAGTGAAACTTGCTAAAATGTGCCTCTCTGCTCTTCACTGAAAAGCTTGGTTCTGCATACATTTTTAGCATACGTTTGCTCCTGCTGGGTCAGCCGAGCAGCGAATTTCTAATTAACCACCTGCTATCATGAGAGACATCAGGGCTGCATCTTTTGAGCCCAGTACTGAGCCTGAAAAGCATTTCCAACCCCACTTACAAGTGAAACTTGCTAAAATGTGCCTGGCTGCTCTTCACTGAAAAGCTGGTTCTGCAATATTTTTAGCATACGTTTGCTTCTGCTGGGTCAGCCGAGCAGCGAATTTCTAATTAACCACCTGCTATCATGAGAGACATCAGGGCTGCATCTTTTGAGCCCAGTACTGAGCCTGAAAAGCGTTTCCAACCCCACTTACAAGTGAAACTTGCTAAAATGTGCCTGGCTGCTCTTCACTGAAAAGCTGGTTCTGCAATATTTTTAGCATACGTTTGCTTCTGCTGGGTCAGCCGAGCAGCAAATTTCTACTTAACCACCTGCTATCATGAGAGACATCAGGGCTGCATCTTTTGAGCCCAGTACTGAGCCTGAAAAGCGTTTCCAACCCCACTTACAAGTGAAACTTGCTAAAATGTGCCTGGCTGCTCTTCACTGAAAAGCTGGTTCTGCAACATTTTTAGCATACGTTTGCTCCTGCTGGGTCAGCCGAGCAGCAAATTTCTACTTAACCATCTGCTATCATGAGAGACATCAGGGCTGCATCTTTTGAGCCCAGTACTGAGCCTGAAAAGCGTTTCCAACCCCACTTACAAGTGAAACTTGCTAAAATGTGCCTCTCTGCTCTTCACTGAAAAGCTTGGTACTGCATACATTTTTAGCATACGTTTGCTCCTGCTGGGTCAGCCGAGCAGCAAATTTCTACTTAACCACCTGCTATCATGAGAGACATCAGGGCTGCATCTTTTGAGCCCAGTACTGAGCCTGAAAAGCATTTCCAACCCCACTTACAAGTGAAACTTGCTAAAATGTGCCTGGCTGCTCTTCACTGAAAAGCTGGTTCTGCAACATTTTTAGCATTCGTTTGCTCCTGCTGGGTCAGCCGAGCAGCGAATTTCTAATTAACCACCTGCTATCATGAGAGACATCAGGGCTGCATCTTTTGAGCCCAGTACTGAGCCTGAAAAGTGTTTCCAACCCCACTTACAAGTGAAACTTGCTAAAATGTGCCTCTCTGCTCTTCACTGAAAAGCTTGGTTCTGCATACATTTTTAGCATACCTTTTTGCTCCTGCTGGGTCAGCTGAGCAGCAAATCTCTACTTAACCACCTGCTATCATGAGAGACATCAGGGCTGCATCTTTTGAGCCCAGTACTGAGCCTGAAAAGCGTTTCCAACCCCACTTACAAGTGAAACTTGCTAAAATGTGCCTCTCTGCTCTTCACTGAAAAGCTTGGTTCTGCATACATTTTTAGCATACGTTTGCTCCTGCTGGGTCAGCCGAGCAGCGAATTTCTAATTAACCACCTGCTATCATGAGAGACATCAGGGCTGCATCTTTTGAGCCCAGTACTGAGCCTGAAAAGTGTTTCCAACCCCACTTACAAGTGAAACTTGCTAAAATGTGCCTGGATGCTCTTCACTGAAAAGCTTGGTTCTGCATACATTTTTAGCATACGTTTGCTCCTGCTGGGTCAGCCGAGCAGCGAATTTCTAATTAACCACCTGCTATCATGAGAGACATCAGGGCTGCATCTTTTGAGCCCAGTACTGAGCCTGAAAAGCGTTTCCAACCCCACTTACAAGCGAAACTTGCTAAAATGTGCCTCTCTGCTCTTCACTGAAAAGCTTGGTTCTGCATACATTTTTAGCATACGTTTGCTCCTGCTGGGTCAGCCGAGCAGCGAATTTCTAATTAACCACCTGCTATCATGAGAAACATCAGGGCTGCATCTTTTGAGCCCAGTACTGAGCCTGAAAAGCGTTTCCAACCCCACTTACAAGTGAAACTTGCTAAAATGTGCCTGGATGCTCTTCACTGAAAAGCTTGGTTCTGCATACATTTTTAGCATACGTTTGCTCCTGTTGGGTCAGCCGAGCAGCGAATTTCTAATTAACCACCTGCTATCATGAGAGACATCAGGGCTGCATCTTTTGAGCCCAGTACTGAGCCTGAAAAGCATTTCCAACCCCACTTACAAGTGAAACTTGCTAAAATGTGCCTCTCTGCTCTTCACTGAAAAGCTTGGTTCTGCATACATTTTTAGCATACGTTTGCTCCTGTTGGGTCAGCCGAGCAGCGAATTTCTAATTAACCACCTGCTATCATGAGAGACATCAGGGCTGCATCTTTTGAGCCTAGTAATGAGCCTGAAAAGCAATTCCAACCCCACTTACAAGTGAAACTTGCTATAATGTGCCTGGCTGCTCTTCACTGAAAAGCTTGGTTCTCCATACATTTTTAGCATACGTTTGCTCCTGCTGGGTCAGCCGAGCAGCAAATTTCTACTTAACCACCTGCTATCATGATAGACATCAGGGCTGCATCTTTTGAGCCCAGTACTGAGCCTGAAAAGTGTTTCCAACCCCACTTACAAGTGAAACTTGCTAAAATGTGCCTCTCTGCTCTTCACTGAAAAGCTTGGATCTGTATACATTTTTAGCATACGTTTGCTCCTGCTGGGTCAGCCGAGCAGCAAATTTCTACTTTACCACCTGCTATCATGAGAGACATCAGGGCTGCATCTTTAGAGCCCAGTACTGAGCCTGAAAAGCAATTCCAACCCCACTTACAAGTGAAACTTGCTAAAATGTGCCTGGCTGCTCTTCACTGAAAAGCTGGTTCTGCAATATTTTTAGCATACGTTTGCTTCTGCTGGGTCAGCCGAGCAGCAAATTTCTAATTAACCACCTGCTATCATGAGAGACATCAGGGCTGCATCTTTTGAGCCCAGTACTGAGCCTGAAAAGCGTTTCCAACCCCACTTACAAGTGAAACTTGCTAAAATGTGCCTGGCTGCTCTTCACTGAAAAGCTAGTTCTGCAACATTTTTAGAATACGTTTGCTTCTGCTGGGTCAGCCGAGCAGCAAATTTCTACTTAACCACCTGCTATCATGAGAGACATCAGGGCTGCATCTTTTGAGCCCAGTACTGAGCCTGAAAAGCGTTTCCAACCCCACTTACAAGTGAAACTTGCTAAAATGTGCCTCTATGCTCTTCACTGAAAAGCTTGGTTCTGCATACATTTTTAGCATACGTTTGCTCCTGCTGGGTCAGCCGAGCAGCGAATTTCTAATTAACCACCTGCTATCATGAGAGACATCAGGTCTGCATCTTTTGAGCCCAGTACTGAGCCTGAAAAGCAATTCCAACCCCACTTACAAGTGAAACTTGCTAAAATGTGCCTCTCTGCTCTTCACTGAAAAGCTTGGTTCTGCATACATTTTTAGCATACGTTTGCTTCTGCTGGGTCAGCCGAGCAGCAAATTTCTACTTAACCACCTGCTATCATGAGACACATCAGGGCTGCATCTTTTGAGCCCAGTAATGAGCCTGAAAAGCAATTCCAACCCCACTTACAAGTGAAACTTGCTAAAATGTGCCTCTCTGCTCTTCACTGAAAAGCTTGTTTCTCCATACATTTTTAGCATACGTTTGCTCCTGCTGGGTCAGCCGAGCAGCAAATTTCTACTTAACCACCTGCTATCATGATAGACATCAGGGCTGCATCTTTTGAGCCCAGTACTGAGCCTGAAAAGCGTTTCCAACCCCACTTACAAGTGAAACTTGCTAAAATGTGCCTCTCTGCTCTTCACTGAAAAGCTTGGTTCTGTATACATTTTTAGCATACGTTTGCTCCTGCTGGGTCAGCCGAGCAGCAAATTTCTACTTTACCACCTGCTATCATGAGAGACATCAGGGCTGCATCTTTTGAGCCCAGTACTGAGCCTGAAAAGTGTTTCCAACCCCACTTACAAGTGAAACTTGCTAAAATGTGCCTGGCTGCTCTTCACTGAAAAGCTTGGTTCTGCATACATTTTTAGCATACGTTTGCTCCTGTTGGGTCAGCCGAGCAGCGAATTTCTAATTAACCACCTGCTATCATGAGAGACATCAGGGCTGCATCTTTTGAGCCCAGTACTGAGCCTGAAAAGCATTTCCAACCCCACTTACAAGTGAAACTTGCTAAAATGTGCCTGGCTGCTCTTCACTGAAAAGCTGGTTCTGCAATATTTTTAGCATACGTTTGCTTCTGCTGGGTCAGCCGAGCAGCGAATTTCTAATTAACCACCTGCTATCATGAGAGACATCAGGGCTGCATCTTTTGAGCCCAGTAATGAGCCTGAAAAGCAATTCCAACCCCACTTACAAGTGAAACTTGCTAAAATGTGCCTCTCTGCTCTTCACTGAAAAGCTTGGTTCTCCATACATTTTTAGCATACGTTTGCTCCTGCTGGGTCAGCCGAGCAACAAATTTCTACTTAACCACCTGCTATCATGATAGACATCAGGGCTGCATCTTTTGAGCCCAGTACTGAGCCTGAAAAGCGTTTCCAACCCCACTTACAAGTGAAACTTGCCTAAATGTGCCTCTCTGCTCTTCACTGAAAAGCTTGGTTCTGCATACATTTTTAGCATACGTTTGCTTCTGCTGGGTCAGCCGAGCAGCAAATTTCTAATTAACCACCTGCTATCATGAGAGACATCAGGGCTGCATCTTTTGAGCCCAGTACTGAGCCTGAAAAGCGTTTCCAACCCCACTTACAAGTGAAACTTGCTAAAATGTGCCTGGATGCTCTTCACTGAAAAGCTTGGTTCAGCATACATTTTTAGCATGCGTTTCCTCCTGTTGGGTCAGCCGAGCAGCGAATTTCTAATTAACTACCTGCTATCATGAGAGACATCAGGGCTGCATCTTTTGAGCCCTGTACTGAGCCTGAAAAGCATTTCCAACCCCACTTACAAGTGAAACTTGCTAAAATGTGCCTGGCTGCTCTTCACTGAAAAGCTGGTTCTGCAACATTTTTAGCATACGTTTGCTCCTGCTGGGTCAGCCGAGCAGCGAATTTCTAATTAACCACCTGCTATCATGAGAGACATCAGGGCTGCATCTTTTGAGCCCAGTACTGAGCCTGAAAAGCGTTTCCAACCCCACTCACAAGTGAAACTTGCTAAAATGTGCCTGGCTGCTCTTCACTGAAAAGCTTGGTTCTGCATACATTTTTAGCATACGTTTGCTCCTGCTGGGTCAGCCGAGCAGCAAGTTTCTACTTAACCACCTGCTATCATGAGAGACATCAGGGCTGCATCTTTTGAGCCCAGTACTGAGCCTGAAAAGCGTTTCCAACCCCACTTACAAGTGAAACTTGCTAAAATGTGCCTCTCTGCTCTTCACTGAAAAGCTTGGTTCTGCAGACATTTTTAGCATACGTTTGCTCCTGCTGGGTCAGCCGAGCAGCAAATTTCTACTTAACCACCTGCTATCATGAGAGACATCAGGGCTGCATCTTTTGAGCCCAGTACTGAGCCTGAAAAGCATTTCCAACCCCACTTACAAGTGAAACTTGCTAAAATGTGCCTGGCTGCTCTTCACTGAAAAGCTGGTTCTGCAACATTTTAGCATACGTTTGCTCCTGCTGGGTCAGCCGAGCAGCAAATTTCTACTTAACCACCTGCTATCATGAGAGACATCAGGGCTGCATCTTTTGAGCCCAGTACTGAGCCTGAAAAACGTTTCCAACCCCACTTACAAGTGAAACTTGCTAAAATGTGCCTCTCTGCTCTTCACTGAAAAACGTGGTTCTGCATAAATTTTTAGCATACGTTTGCTCCTGCTGGGTCAGCCGAGCAGCAAATTTCTACTTAACCACCTGCTATCATGAGAGACATCAGGGCTGCATCTTTTGAGCCCAGTACTGAGCCTGAAAAGCGTTTCCAACCCCACTTACAAGTGAAACTTGCTAAAATGTGCCTCTCTGCTCTTCACTGAAAAGCTTGGTTCTGCATACATTTTTAGCATACGTTTGCTCCTGTTGGGTCAGCCGAGCAGCGAATTTCTAATTAACCACCTGCTATCATGAGAGACATCAGGGCTGCATCTTTTGAGCCCAGTACTGAGCCTGAAAAGCGTTTCCAACCCCACTTACAAGTGAAACTTGCTAAAATGTGCCTCTCTGCTCTTCACTGAAAAGCTTGGTTCTGCATACATTTTTAGCATACGTTTGCTCCTGCTGGGTCAGCCGAGCAGCGAATTTCTAATTAACCACCTGCTATCATGAGAGACATCAGGGCTGCATCTTTAGAGCCCAGTACTGAGCCTGAAAAGCATTTCCAACCCCACTTACAAGTGAAACATGCTAAAATGTGCCTCTCTGCTCTTCACTGAAAAGCTTGTTTCTGCATACATTTTTAGCATACGTTTGCTCCTGCTGGGTCAGCCGAGCAGCGAATTTCTACTTAACCACCTGCTATCATGAGAGACATCAGGGCTGCATCTTTTGAGCCCAGTACTGAGCCTGAAAAGCATTTCCAACCCCACTTACAAGTGAAACTTGCTAAAATGTGCCTGGCTGCTCTTCACTGAAAAGCTGGTTCTGCATACATTTTTGCATACGTTTGCTCCTGTTGGGTCAGCCGAGCAGCGAATTTCTAATTAACCACCTGCTTTCATGAGAGACATCAGGGCTGCATCTTTTGAGCCCAGTACTGAGCCTGAAAAGCGTTTCCAACCCCACTTACAAGTGAAACTTGCGAAAATGTGCCTCTCTGCTCTTCACTGAAAAGCTTGGTTCTGCATACATTTTTAGCATATGTTTGCTCCTGCTGGGTCAGCCGAGCAGCAAATTTCTAATTAACCACCTGCTATCATGAGAGACATCAGGGCTGCATCTTTTGAGCCCAGTACTGAGCCTGAAAAGCATTTCGAACCCCACTTACAAGTGAAACTTGCTAAAATGTGCCTCTCTGCTCTTCACTGAAAAGCTTGGTTCTGCATACATTTTTAGCATACGTTTGCTCCTGCTGGGTCAGCCAAGCAGCAAATTTCTACTTAACCACCTGCTATCATGAGAGACATCAGGGCTGCATCTTTTGAGCCCAGTACTGAGCCTGAAAAGCGTTTCCAACCCCACTTACAAGTGAAACTTGCTAAAATGTGCCTGGCTGCTCTTCACTGAAAAGCTGGTTCTGCATACATTTTTGGCATACGTTTGCTCCTGCTGGGTCAGCCGAGCAATGAATTTCTAATTAACCACCTGCTATCATGAGAGACATCAGGGCTGCATCTTTTGAGCCCAGTACTGAGCCTGAAAAGCGTTTCCAACCCCACTTACAAGTGAAACTTGCTAAAATGTGCCTGGCTGCTCTTCACTGAAAAGCTGGTTCTGCAACATTTTTAGCATACGTTTGCTCCTGCTGGGTCAGCCGAGCATCAAATTTCTACTTAACCACCTGCTATCATGAGAGACATCAGGGCTCGATTCTTTTGAGCCCAGTACTGAGCCTGAAAAGCGTTTCCAACCCCACTTACAAGTGCAACTTGCTAAAATGTGCCTGGCTGCTCTTCAGTGAAAAGCTTGGTTCTGCATACATTTTTAGCATACGTTTGCTCCTGCCGGGTTAGCCGAGCAGTGAATTTCTAATTAACCACCTGCTATCATGAGAGACATCAGGGCTGCATCTTTTGAGCCCAGTACTGAGCCTGAAAACCGTTTCCAACCCGACTTACAAGTGAAACTTGCTAAAATGTGCCTCTCTGCTCTTCACTGAAAAACTTGGTTCTGCATACATTTTTAGCATACGTTTGCTCCTGCCGGGTCAGCCGAGCGGTGAATTTCTAATTAACCACCTGCTATCATGAGAGACATCAGGGCTGTATCTTTTGAGCCCAGTACTGAGCCTGAAAAGCGTTTCCAACCCCACTTACAAGTAAAACTTGCTAAAATGTGCCTCTCTGCTCTTCACTGAAAAGCTTGGTTCTGCATACATTTTTAGCATACGTTTGATCCTGTTGGGTCAGCCGAGCAGCGAATTTCTAATTAACCACCTGCTATCATGAGAGACATCAGGGCTGCATCTTTTGAGCCTAGTAATGAGCCTAAAAAGCAATTCCAACCCCACTTACAAGTGAAACTTGCTATAATGTGCCTGGCTGCTCTTCACTGAAAAGCTTGGTTCTCCATACATTTTTAGCATACGTTTGCTCCTGCTGGGTCAGCCGAGCAGCAAATTTCTACTTAACCACCTGCTATCATGATAGACATCAGGGCTGCATCTTTTGAGCCCAGTACTGAGCCTGAAAAGCGTTTCCAACCCCACTTACAAGTGAAACTTGCTATAATGTGCCTGGCTGCTCTTCACTGAAAAGCTTGGTTCTGCAACATTTTTAGCATACGTTTGCTCCTGCTGGGTCAGCCGAGCAGAAAATTTCTACTTAACCACCTGCTATCATGAGAGACATCAGGGCTGCATCTTTTGAGCCCAGTACTGAGCCTGAAAAGCATTTCCAACCCCACTTACAAGTGAAACTTGCTAAAATGTGCCTGGCTGCTCTTCACTGAAAAGCTGGTTCTGCAACATTTTTAGCATACGTTTGCTCCTGCTGGGTCAGCCGAGCAGCAAATTTCTACTTAACCACCTGCTATCATGAGAGACATCAGGGCTGCATCTTTTGAGCCCAGTACTGAGCCTGAAAAACGTTTCCAACCCCACTTACAAGTGAAACTTGCTAAAATGTGCCTCTCTGCTCTTCACTGAAAAACGTGGTTCTGCATACATTTTTAGCATACGTTTGCTCCTGCTGGGTCAGCCGAGCAGCAAATTTCTACTTAACCACCTGCTATCATGAGAGACATCAGGGCTGCATCTTTTGAGCCCAGTACTGAGCCTGAAAAGCGTTTCCAACCCCACTTACAAGTGAAACTTGCTAAAATGTGCCTCTCTGCTCTTCACTGAAAAGCTTGGTTCTGCATACATTTTTAGCATACGTTTGCTCCTGTTGGGTCAGCCGAGCAGCGAATTTCTAATTAACCACCTGCTATCATGAGAGACATCAGGGCTGCATCTTTTGAGCTCAGTACTGAGCCTGAAAAGCGTTTCCAACCCCACTTACAAGTGAAACTTGCTAAAATGTGCCTCTCTGCTCTTCACTGAAAAGCTTGGTTCTGCATACATTTTTAGAATACGTTTGCTCCTGCTGGGTCAGCCGAGCAGCGAATTTCTAATTAACCACCTGTTATCATGAGAGACATCAGGGCTGCATCTTTAGAGCCCAGTACTGAGCCTGAAAAGCATTTCCAACCCCACTTACAAGTGAAACATGCTAAAATGTGCCTCTCTGCTCTTCACTGAAAAGCTTGTTTCTGCATACATTTTTAGCATACGTTTGCTCCTGCTGGGTCAGCCGAGCAGCGAATTTCTACTTAACCACCTGCTATCATGAGAGACATCAGGGCTGCATCTTTTGAGCCCAGTACTGAGCCT
The DNA here is from genome assembly GCF_964261635.1 of Lissotriton helveticus. Lineage (NCBI taxonomy): Eukaryota > Metazoa > Chordata > Amphibia > Caudata > Salamandridae > Lissotriton > Lissotriton helveticus. Next base: position 1,424,244,975 of record NC_136059.1, on the reverse strand, counting down.
GAAAAGCATTTCCAACCCCACTTACAAGTGAAACTTGCTAAAATGTGCCTGGCTGCTCTTCACTGAAAAGCTGGTTCTGCATACATTTTTGCATACGTTTGCTCCTGTTGGGTCAGCCGAGCAGCGAATTTCTAATTAACCACCTGCTATCATGAGAGACATCAGGGCTGCATCTTTTGAGCCCAGTACTGAGCCTGAAAAGCGTTTCCAACCCCACTTACAAGTGAAACTTGCTAAAATGTGCCTCTCTGCTCTTCACTGAAAAGCTTGGTTCTGCATACATTTTTAGCATACGTTTGCTCCTGCTGGGTCAGCCGAGCAGCAAATTTCTAATTAACCACCTGCTATCATGAGAGACATCAGGGCTGCATCTTTTGAGCCCAGTACTGAGCCTGAAAAGCATTTCGAACCCCACTTACAAGTGAAACTTGCTAAAATGTGCCTCTCTGCTCTTCACTGAAAAGCTTGGTTCTGCATACATTTTTAGCATACGTTTGCTCCTGCTGGGTCAGCCAAGCAGCAAATTTCTACTTAACCACCTGCTATCATGAGAGACATCAGGGCTGCATCTTTTGAGCCCAGTACTGAGCCTGAAAAGCGTTTCCAACCCCACTTACAAGTGAAACTTGCTAAAATGTGCCTGGCTGCTCTTCACTGAAAAGCTGGTTCTGCATACATTTTTGGCATACGTTTGCTCCTGCTGGGTCAGCCGAGCAGTGAATTTCTAATTAACCACCTGCTATCATGAGAGACATCAGGGCTGCATCTTTTGAGCCCAGTACTGAGCCTGAAAAGCATTTCCAACCCCACTTACAAGTGAAACTTGCTAAAATGTGCCTGGCTGCTCTTCACTGAAAAGCTGGTTCTGCATACATTTTTGGCATACGTTTGCTCCTGCTGGGTCAGCCGAGCAGCGAATTTCTAATTAACCACCTGCTATCATGAGAGACATCAGGGCTGCATCTTTTGAGCCCAGTACTGAGCCTGAAAAGCGTTTCCAACCCCACTCACAAGTGAAACTTGCTAAAATGTGCCTGGCTGCTCTTCACTGAAAAGCTTGGTTCTGCATACATTTTTAGCATACGTTTGCTCCTGCTGGGTCAGCCGAGCAGCAAGTTTCTACTTAACCACCTGCTATCATGAGAGACATCAGGGCTGCATCTTTTGAGCCCAGTACTGAGCCTGAAAAGCGTTTCCAACCCCACTTACAAGTGAAACTTGCTAAAATGTGCCTCTCTGCTCTTCACTGAAAAGCTTGGTTCTGCAGACATTTTTAGCATACGTTTGCTCCTGCTGGGTCAGCCGAGCAGCAAATTTCTACTTAACCACCTGCTATCATGAGAGACATCAGGGCTGCATCTTTTGAGCCCAGTACTGAGCCTGAAAAGCATTTCCAACCCCACTTACAAGTGAAACTTGCTAAAATGTGCCTGGCTGCTCTTCACTGAAAAGCTGGTTCTGCAACATTTTAGCATACGTTTGCTCCTGCTGGGTCAGCCGAGCAGCAAATTTCTACTTAACCACCTGCTATCACGAGAGACATCAGGGCTGCATCTTTTGAGCCCAGTACTGAGCCTGAAAAACGTTTCCAACCCCACTTACAAGTGAAACTTGCTAAAATGTGCCTCTCTGCTCTTCACTGAAAAACGTGGTTCTGCATACATTTTTAGCATACGTTTGCTCCTGCTGGGTCAGCCGAGCAGCAAATTTCTACTTAACCACCTGCTATCATGAGAGACATCAGGGCTGCATCTTTTGAGCCCAGTACTGAGCCTGAAAAGCGTTTCCAACCCCACTTACAAGTGAAACTTGCTAAAATGTGCCTCTCTGCTCTTCACTGAAAAGCTTGGTTCTGCATACATTTTTAGCATACGTTTGCTCCTGTTGGGTCAGCCGAGCAGCGAATTTCTAATTAACCACCTGCTATCATGAGAGACATCAGGGCTGCATCTTTTGAGCCCAGTACTGAGCCTGAAAAGCGTTTCCAACCCCACTTACAAGTGAAACTTGCTAAAATGTGCCTCTCTGCTCTTCACTGAAAAGCTTGGTTCTGCATACATTTTTAGCATACGTTTGCTCCTGCTGGGTCAGCCGAGCAGCGAATTTCTAATTAACCACCTGCTATCATGAGAGACATCAGGGCTGCATCTTTAGAGCCCAGTACTGAGCCTGAAAAGCATTTCCAACCCCACTTACAAGTGAAACATGCTAAAATGTGCCTCTCTGCTCTTCACTGAAAAGCTTGTTTCTGCATACATTTTTAGCATACGTTTGCTCCTGCTGGGTCAGCCGAGCAGCGAATTTCTACTTAACCACCTGCTATCATGAGAGACATCAGGGCTGCATCTTTTGAGCCCAGTACTGAGCCTGAAAAGCATTTCCAACCCCACTTACAAGTGAAACTTGCTAAAATGTGCCTGGCTGCTCTTCACTGAAAAGCTGGTTCTGCATACATTTTTGCATACGTTTGCTCCTGTTGGGTCAGCCGAGCAGCGAATTTCTAATTAACCACCTGCTTTCATGAGAGACATCAGGGCTGCATCTTTTGAGCCCAGTACTGAGCCTGAAAAGCGTTTCCAACCCCACTTACAAGTGAAACTTGCTAAAATGTGCCTGGCTGCTCTTCACTGAAAAGCTGGTTCTGCAACATTTTTAGCATACGTTTGCTCCTGCTGGGTCAGCCGAGCATCAAATTTCTACTTAACCACCTGCTATCATGAGAGACATCAGGGCTCGATTCTTTTGAGCCCAGTACTGAGCCTGAAAAGCGTTTCCAACCCCACTTACAAGTGCAACTTGCTAAAATGTGCCTGGCTGCTCTTCAGTGAAAAGCTTGGTTCTGCATACATTTTTAGCATACGTTTGCTCCTGCCGGGTTAGCCGAGCAGTGAATTTCTAATTAACCACCTGCTATCATGAGAGACATCAGGGCTGCATCTTTTGAGCCCAGTACTGAGCCTGAAAACCGTTTCCAACCCGACTTACAAGTGAAACTTGCTAAAATGTGCCTCTCTGCTCTTCACTGAAAAGCTTGGTTCTGCATACATTTTTAGCATACGTTTGCTCCTGCCGGGTCAGCCGAGCGGTGAATTTCTAATTAACCACCTGCTATCATGAGAGACATCAGGGCTGTATCTTTTGAGCCCAGTACTGAGCCTGAAAAGCGTTTCCAACCCCACTTACAAGTAAAACTTGCTAAAATGTGCCTCTCTGCTCTTCACTGAAAAGCTTGGTTCTGCATACATTTTTAGCATACGTTTGATCCTGTTGGGTCAGCCGAGCAGCGAATTTCTAATTAACCACCTGCTATCATGAGAGACATCAGGGCTGCATCTTTTGAGCCTAGTAATGAGCCTGAAAAGCAATTCCAACCCCACTTACAAGTGAAACTTGCTATAATGTGCCTGGCTGCTCTTCACTGAAAAGCTTGGTTCTCCATACATTTTTAGCATACGTTTGCTCCTGCTGGGTCAGCCGAGCAGCAAATTTCTACTTAACCACCTGCTATCATGATAGACATCAGGGCTGCATCTTTTGAGCCCAGTACTGAGCCTGAAAAGCGTTTCCAACCCCACTTACAAGTGAAACTTGCTATAATGTGCCTGGCTGCTCTTCACTGAAAAGCTTGGTTCTGCAACATTTTTAGCATACGTTTGCTCCTGCTGGGTCAGCCGAGCAGAAAATTTCTACTTAACCACCTGCTATCATGAGAGACATCAGGGCTGCATCTTTTGAGCCCAGTACTGAGCCTGAAAAGCATTTCCAACCCCACTTACAAGTGAAACTTGCTAAAATGTGCCTGGCTGCTCTTCACTGAAAAGCTGGTTCTGCAACATTTTTAGCATACGTTTGCTCCTGCTGGGTCAGCCGAGCAGCAAATTTCTACTTAACCACCTGCTATCATGAGAGACATCAGGGCTGCATCTTTTGAGCCCAGTACTGAGCCTGAAAAACGTTTCCAACCCCACTTACAAGTGAAACTTGCTAAAATGTGCCTCTCTGCTCTTCACTGAAAAACGTGGTTCTGCATACATTTTTAGCATACGTTTGCTCCTGCTGGGTCAGCCGAGCAGCAAATTTCTACTTAACCACCTGCTATCATGAGAGACATCAGGGCTGCATCTTTTGAGCCCAGTACTGAGCCTGAAAAGCGTTTCCAACCCCACTTACAAGTGAAACTTGCTAAAATGTGCCTCTCTGCTCTTCACTGAAAAGCTTGGTTCTGCATACATTTTTAGCATACGTTTGCTCCTGTTGGGTCAGCCGAGCAGCGAATTTCTAATTAACCACCTGCTATCATGAGAGACATCAGGGCTGCATCTTTTGAGCTCAGTACTGAGCCTGAAAAGCGTTTCCAACCCCACTTACAAGTGAAACTTGCTAAAATGTGCCTCTCTGCTCTTCACTGAAAAGCTTGGTTCTGCATACATTTTTAGAATACGTTTGCTCCTGCTGGGTCAGCCGAGCAGCGAATTTCTAATTAACCACCTGCTATCATGAGAGACATCAGGGCTGCATCTTTAGAGCCCAGTACTGAGCCTGAAAAGCATTTCCAACCCCACTTACAAGTGAAACATGCTAAAATGTGCCTCTCTGCTCTTCACTGAAAAGCTTGTTTCTGCATACATTTTTAGCATACGTTTGCTCCTGCTGGGTCAGCCGAGCAGCGAATTTCTACTTAACCACCTGCTATCATGAGAGACATCAGGGCTGCATCTTTTGAGCCCAGTACTGAGCCTGAAAAGCATTTCCAACCCCACTTACAAGTGAAACTTGCTAAAATGTGCCTGGCTGCTCTTCACTGAAAAGCTTGGTTCTGCATACATTTTTGCATACGTTTGCTCCTGTTGGGTCAGCCGTGCAGCAAATTTCTAATTAACCACCTGCTATCATGAGAGACATCAGGGCTGCATCTTTTGAGCCCAGTACTGAGCCTGAAAAGCATTTCGAACCCCACTTACAAGTGAAACTTGCTAAAATGTGCCTCTCTGCTCTTCACTGAAAAGCTTGGTTCTGCATACATTTTTAGCATACGTTTGCTCCTGCTGGGTCAGCCAAGCAGCAAATTTCTACTTAACCACCTGCTATCATGAGAGACATCAGGGCTGCATCTTTTGAGCCCAGTACTGAGCCTGAAAAGCGTTTCCAACCCCACTTACAAGTGAAACTTGCTAAAATGTGCCTGGCTGCTCTTCACTGAAAAGCTGGTTCTGCATACATTTTTGGCATACGTTTGCTCCTGCTGGGTCAGCCGAGCAGTGAATTTCTAATTAACCACCTGCTATCATGAGAGACATCAGGGCTGCATCTTTTGAGCCCAGTACTGAGCCTGAAAAGCATTTCCAACCCCACTTACAAGTGAAACTTGCTAAAATGTGCCTGGCTGCTCTTCACTGAAAAGCTGGTTCTGCATACATTTTTGGCATACGTTTGCTCCTGCTGGGTCAGCCGAGCAGCGAATTTCTAATTAACCACCTGCTATCATGAGAGACATCAGGGCTGCATCTTTTGAGCCCAGTACTGAGCCTGAAAAGCGTTTCCAACCCCACTTACAAGTGAAACTTGCTAAAATGTGCCTCTCTGCTCTTCACTGAAAAGCTTGGTTCTGCATACATTTTTAGCATACGTTTGCTCCTGCTGGGTCAGCCGAGCAGCAAATTTCTAATTAACCACCTGCTATCATGAGAGACATCAGGGCTGCATCTTTTGAGCCCAGTACTGAGCCTGAAAAGCATTTCGAACCCCACTTACAAGTGAAACTTGCTAAAATGTGCCTCTCTGCTCTTCACTGAAAAGCTTGGTTCTGCATACATTTTTAGCATACGTTTGCTCCTGCTGGGTCAGCCAAGCAGCAAATTTCTACTTAACCACCTGCTATCATGAGAGACATCAGGGCTGCATCTTTTGAGCCCAGTACTGAGCCTGAAAAGCGTTTCCAACCCCACTTACAAGTGAAACTTGCTAAAATGTGCCTGGCTGCTCTTCACTGAAAAGCTGGTTCTGCATACATTTTTGGCATACGTTTGCTCCTGCTGGGTCAGCCGAGCAGTGAATTTCTAATTAACCACCTGCTATCATGAGAGACATCAGGGCTGCATCTTTTGAGCCCAGTACTGAGCCTGAAAAGCATTTCCAACCCCACTTACAAGTGAAACTTGCTAAAATGTGCCTGGCTGCTCTTCACTGAAAAGCTGGTTCTGCAACATTTTTAGCATACGTTTGCTCCTGCTGGGTCAGCCGAGCATCAAATTTCTACTTAACCACCTGCTATCATGAGAGACATCAGGGCTCGATTCTTTTGAGCCCAGTACTGAGCCTGAAAAGCGTTTCCAACCCCACTTACAAGTGAAACTTGCTAAAATGTGCCTCTCTGCTCTTCACTGAAAAGCTTGGTTCTGCATACATTTTTAGCATACGTTTGCTCCTGCCGGGTCAGCCGAGCGGTGAATTTCTAATTAACCACCTGCTATCATGAGAGACATCAGGGCTGCATCTTTTGAGCCCAGTACTGAGCCTGAAAAGCGTTTCCAACCCCACTTACAAGTAAAACTTGCTAAAATGTGCCTCTCTGCTCTTCACTGAAAAGCTTGGTTCTGCATACATTTTTAGCATACGTTTGCTCCTGTTGGGTCAGCCGAGCAGCGAATTTCTAATTAACCACCTGCTATCATGAGAGACATCAGGGCTGCATCTTTTGAGCCTAGTAATGAGCCTGAAAAGCAATTCCAACCCCACTTACAAGTGAAACTTGCTATAATGTGCCTGGCTGCTCTTCACTGAAAAGCTTGGTTCTCCATACATTTTTAGCATACGTTTGCTCCTGCTGGGTCAGCTGAGCAGCAAATTTCTACTTAACCACCTGCTATCATGATAGACATCAGGGCTGCATCTTTTGAGCCCAGTACTGAGCCTGAAAAGCGTTTCCAACCCCACTTACAAGTGAAACTTGCTATAATGTGCCTGGCTGCTCTTCACTGAAAAGCTTGGTTCTGCAACATTTTTAGCATACGTTTGCTCCTGCTGGGTCAGCCGAGCAGAAAATTTCTACTTAACCACCTGCTATCATGAGAGACATCAGGGCTGCATCTTTTGAGCCCAGTACTGAGCCTGAAAAGTGTTTCCAACCCCACTTACAAGTGAAACTTGCTAAAATGTGCCTCTCTGCTCTTCACTGAAAAGCTTGGATCTGTATACATTTTTAGCATACGTTTGCTCCTGCTGGGTCAGCCGAGCAGCAAATTTCTACTTTACGACCTGCTATCATGAGAGACATCAGGGCTGCATCTTTAGAGCCCAGTACTGAGCCTGAAAAGCAATTCCAACCCCACTTACAAGTGAAACTTGCTAAAATGTGCCTGGCTGCTCTTCACTGAAAAGCTGGTTCTGCAATATTTTTAGCATACGTTTGCTTCTGCTGGGTCAGCCGAGCAGCAAATTTCTAATTAACCACCTGCTATCATGAGAGACATCAGGGCTGCATCTTTTGAGCCCAGTACTGAGCCTGAAAAGCGTTTCCAACCCCACTTACAAGTGAAACTTGCTAAAATGTGCCTGGCTGCTCTTCACTGAAAAGCTGGTTCTGCAACATTTTTAGAATACGTTTGCTTCTGCTGGGTCAGCCGAGCAGCAAATTTCTACTTAACCACCTGCTATCATGAGAGACATCAGGGCTGCATCTTTTGAGCCCAGTACTGAGCCTGAAAAGCGTTTCCAACCCCACTTACAAGTGAAACTTGCTAAAATGTGCCTCTATGCTCTTCACTGAAAAGCTTGGTTCTGCATACATTTTTAGCATACGTTTGCTCCTGCTGGGTCAGCCGAGCAGCAAATTTCTACTTAACCACCTGCTATCATGAGAGACATCAGGGCTGCATCTTTTGAGCCCAGTAATGAGCCTGAAAAGCAATTCCAACCCCACTTACAAGTGAAACTTGCTAAAATGTGCCTCTCTGCTCTTCACTGAAAAGCTTGGTTCTCCATACATTTTTAGCATACGTTTGCTCCTGCTGGGTCAGCCGAGCAGCGAATTTCTACTTAACCACCTGCTATCACGAGAGACATCAGGGCTGCATCTTTTGAGCCCAGTACTGAGCCTGAAAAGCATTTCCAACCCCACTTACAAGTGAAACTTGCTAAAATGTGCCTGGCTGCTCTTCACTGAAAAGCTGGTTCTGCATACATTTTTGCATACGTTTGCTCCTGTTGGGTCAGCCGAGCAGCGAATTTCTAATTAACCACCTGCTATCATGAGAGACATCAGGGCTGCATCTTTTGAGCCCAGTACTGAGCCTGAAAAGCGTTTCCAACCCCACTTACAAGTGAAACTTGCTAAAATGTGCCTCTCTACTCTTCACTGAAAAGCTTGGTTCTGCATACATTTTTAGCATACGTTTGCTCCTGCTGGGTCAGCCGAGCAGCAAATTTCTAATTAACCACCTGCTATCATGAGAGACATCAGGGCTGCATCTTTTGAGCCCAGTACTGAGCCTGAAAAGCATTTCGAACCCCACTTACAAGTGAAACTTGCTAAAATGTGCCTCTCTGCTCTTCACTGAAAAGCTTGGTTCTGCATACATTTTTAGCATACGTTTGCTCCTGCTGGGTCAGCCAAGCAGCAAATTTCTACTTAACCACCTGCTATCATGATAGACATCAGGGCTGCATCTTTTGAGCCCAGTACTGAGCCTGAAAAGCGTTTCCAACCCCACTTACAAGTGAAACTTGCTAAAATGTGCCTCTCTGCTCTTCACTGAAAAGCTTGGTTCTGTATACATTTTTAGCATACGTTTGCTCCTGCTGGGTCAGCCGAGCAGCAAATTTCTACTTTACCACCTGCTATCATGAGAGACATCAGGGCTGCATCTTTAGAGCCCAGTACTGAGCCTGAAAAGCAATTCCAACCCCACTTACAAGTGAAACTTGCTAAAATGTGCCTGGCTGCTCTTCACTGAAAAGCTAGTTCTGCATACATTTTTGGCATACGTTTGCTCCTGCTGGGTCAGCCGAGCAGCGAATTTCTAATTAACCACCTGCTATCATGAGAGACATCAGGGCTGCATCTTTTGAGCCCAGTACTGAGCCTGAAAAGCATTTCCAACCCCACTTACAAGTGAAACTTGCTAAAATGTGCCTGGCTGCTCTTCAGTGAAAAGCTTGGTTCTGCATACATTTTTAGCATACGTTTGCTCCTGCCGGGTTAGCCGAGCAGTGAATTTCTAATTAACCACCTGCTATCATGAGAGACATCAGGGCTGCATCTTTTGAGCCCAGTACTGAGCCTGAAAATCGTTTCCAACCCCACTTACAAGTAAAACTTGCTAAAATGTGCCTCTCTGCTCTTCACTGAAAAGCTTGGTTCTGCATACATTTTTAGCATACGTTTGCTCCTGTTGGGTCAGCCGAGCAGCGAATTTCTAATTAACCACCTGCTATCATGAGAGACATCAGGGCTGCATCTTTTGAGCCTAGTAATGAGCCTGAAAAGCAATTCCAACCCCACTTACAAGTGAAACTTGCTATAATGTGCCTGGCTGCTCTTCACTGAAAAGCTTGGTTCTCCATACATTTTTAGCATACGTTTGCTCCTGCTGGGTCAGCCGAGCAGCAAATTTCTACTTAACCACCTGCTATCATGATAGACATCAGGGCTGCATCTTTTGAGCCCAGTACTGAGCCTGAAAAGCGTTTCCAACCCCACTTACAAGTGAAACTTGCTATAATGTGCCTGGCTGCTCTTCACTGAAAAGCTTGGTTCTGCAACATTTTTAGCATACGTTTGCTCCTGCTGGGTCAGCCGAGCAGAAAATTTCTACTTAACCACCTGCTATCATGAGAGACATCAGGGCTGCATCTTTTGAGCCCAGTACTGAGCCTGAAAAGCATTTCCAACCCCACTTACAAGTGAAACTTGCTAAAATGTGCCTGGCTGCTCTTCACTGAAAAGCTGGTTCTGCAACATTTTTAGCATACGTTTGCTCCTGCTGGGTCAGCCGAGCAGCAAATTTCTACTTAACCACCTGCTATCATGATAGACATCAGGGCTGCATCTTTTGAGCCCAGTACTGAGCCTGAAAAGCGTTTCCAACCCCACTTACAAGTGAAACTTGCTAAAATGTGCCTCTCTGCTCTTCACTGAAAAGCTTGGTTCTGTATACATTTTTAGCATACGTTTGCTCCTGCTGGGTCAGCCGAGCAGCAAATTTCTACTTTACCACCTGCTATCATGAGAGACATCAGGGCTGCATCTTTAGAGCCCAGTACTGAGCCTGAAAAGCAATTCCAACCCCACTTACAAGTGAAACTTGCTAAAATGTGCCTGGCTGCTCTTCACTGAAAAGCTAGTTCTGCATACATTTTTGGCATACGTTTGCTCCTGCTGGGTCAGCCGAGCAGCGAATTTCTAATTAACCACCTGCTATCATGAGAGACATCAGGGCTGCATCTTTTGAGCCCAGTACTGAGCCTGAAAAGCATTTCCAACCCCACTTACAAGTGAAACTTGCTAAAATGTGCCTGGCTGCTCTTCAGTGAAAAGCTTGGTTCTGCATACATTTTTAGCATACGTTTGCTCCTGAAGGGTTAGCCAAGCAGTGAATTTCTAATTAACCACCTGCTATCATGAGAGACATCAGGGCTGCATCTTTTGAGCCCAGTACTGAGCCTGAAAAGCGTTTCCAACCCCACTTACAAGTAAAACTTGCTAAAATGTGCCTCTCTGCTCTTCACTGAAAAGCTTGGTTCTGCATACATTTTTAGCATACGTTTGCTCCTGTTGGGTCAGCCGAGCAGCGAATTTCTAATTAACCACCTGCTATCATGAGAGACATCAGGGCTGCATCTTTTGAGCCTAGTAATGAGCCTGAAAAGCAATTCCAACCCCACTTACAAGTGAAACTTGCTATAATGTGCCTGGCTGCTCTTCACTGAAAAGCTTGGTTCTCCATACATTTTTAGCATACGTTTGCTCCTGCTGGGTCAGCAGAGCAGCAAATTTCTACTTAACCACCTGCTATCATGATAGACATCAGGGCTGCATCTTTTGAGCCCAGTACTGAGCCTGAAAAGCGTTTCCAACCCCACTTACAAGTGAAACTTGCTATAATGTGCCTGGCTGCTCTTCACTGAAAAGCTTGGTTCTGCAACATTTTTAGCATACGTTTGCTCCTGCTGGGTCAGCCGAGCAGAACATTTCTACTTAACCACCTGCTATCATGAGAGACATCAGGGCTGCATCTTTTGAGCCCAGTACTGAGCCTGAAAAGCATTTCCAACCCCACTTACAAGTGAAACTTGCTAAAATGTGCCTGGCTGCTCTTCACTGAAAAGCTGGTTCTGCAACATTTTTAGCATACGTTTGCTCCTGCTGGGTCAGCCGAGCAGCAAATTTCTACTTAACCACCTGCTATCATGAGAGACATCAGGGCTGCATCTTTTGAGCCCAGTACTGAGCCTGAAAAACGTTTCCAACCCCACTTACAAGTGAAACTTGCTAAAATGTGCCTCTCTGCTCTTCACTGAAAAACGTGGTTCTGCATACATTTTTAGCATACGTTTGCTCCTGCTGGGTCAGCCGAGCAGCAAATTTCTACTTAACCACCTGCTATCATGAGAGACATCAGGGCTGCATCTTTTGAGCCCAGTACTGAGCCTGAAAAGCGTTTCCAACCCCACTTACAAGTGAAACTTGCTAAAATGTGCCTCTCTGCTCTTCACTGAAAAGCTTGGTTCTGCATACATTTTTAGCATACGTTTGCTCCTGTTGGGTCAGCCGAGCAGCGAATTTCTAATTAACCACCTGCTATCATGAGAGACATCAGGGCTGCATCTTTTGAGCCCAGTACTGTGCCTGAAAAGTGTTTCCAACCCCACTTACAAGTGAAACTTGCTAAAATGTGCCTCTCTGCTCTTCACTGAAAAGCTTGGTTCTGCATACATTTTTAGAATACGTTTGCTCCTGCTGGGTCAGCCGAGCAGCGAATTTCTAATTAACCACCTGCTATCATGAGAGACATCAGGGCTGCATCTTTAGAGCCCAGTACTGAGCCTGAAAAGCATTTCCAACCCCACTTACAAGTGAAACATGCTAAAATGTGCCTCTCTGCTCTTCACTGAAAAGCTTGTTTCTGCATACATTTTTAGCATACGTTTGCTCCTGCTGGGTCAGCCGAGCAGCGAATTTCTACTTAACCACCTGCTATCATGAGAGACATCAGGGCTGCATCTTTTGAGCCCAGTACTGAGCCTGAAAAGCATTTCCAACCCCACTTACAAGTGAAACTTGCTAAAATGTGCCTGGCTGCTCTTCACTGAAAAGCTGGTTCTGCATACATTTTTGCATACGTTTGCTCCTGTTGGGTCAGCCGAGCAGCGAATTTCTAATTAACCACCTGCTATCATGAGAGACATCAGGGCTGCATCTTTTGAGCCCAGTACTGAGCCTGAAAAGCGTTTCCAACCCCACTTACAAGTGAAACTTGCTAAAATGTGCCTCTCTGCTCTTCACTGAAAAGCTTGGTTCTGCATACATTTTTAGCATACGTTTGCTCCTGCTGGGTCAGCCGAGCAGCAAATTTCTAATTAACCACCTGCTATCATGAGAGACATCAGGGCTGCATCTTTTGAGCCCAGTACTGAGCCTGAAAAGCATTTCGAACCCCACTTACAAGTGAAACTTGCTAAAATGTGCCTCTCTGCTCTTCACTGAAAAGCTTGGTTCTGCATACATTTTTAGCATACGTTTGCTCCTGCTGGGTCAGCCAAGCAGCAAATTTCTACTTAACCACCTGCTATCATGAGAGACATCAGGGCTGCATCTTTTGAGCCCAGTACTGAGCCTGAAAAGCGTTTCCAACCCCACTTACAAGTGAAACTTGCTAAAATGTGCCTGGCTGCTCTTCACTGAAAAGCTGGTTCTGCATACATTTTTGGCATACGTTTGCTCCTGCTGGGTCAGCCGAGCAGTGAATTTCTAATTAACCACCTGCTATCATGAGAGACATCAGGGCTGCATCTTTTGAGCCCAGTACTGAGCCTGAAAAGCGTTTCCAACCCCACTTACAAGTGAAACTTGCTAAAATGTGCCTGGCTGCTCTTCACTGAAAAGCTGGTTCTGCAACATTTTTAGCATACGTTTGCTCCTGCTGGGTCAGCCGAGCATCAAATTTCTACTTAACCACCTGCTATCATGAGAGACATCAGGGCTCGATTCTTTTGAGCCCAGTACTGAGCCTGAAAAGCGTTTCCAACCCCACTTACAAGTGAAACTTGCTAAAATGTGCCTGGCTGCTCTTCAGTGAAAAGCTTGGTTCTGCATACATTTTTAGCATACGTTTGCTCCTGCCGGGTTAGCCGAGCAGTGAATTTCTAATTAACCACCTGCTATCATGAGAGACATCAGGGCTGCATCTTTTGAGCCCAGTACTGAGCCTGAAAACCGTTTCCAACCCGACTTACAAGTGAAACTTGCTAAAATGTGCCTCTCTGCTCTTCACTGAAAAGCTTGGTTCTGCATACATTTTTAGCATACGTTTGCTCCTGCCGGGTCAGCCGAGCGGTGAATTTCTAATTAACCACCTGCTATCATGAGAGACATCAGGGCTGCATCTTTTGAGCCCAGTACTGAGCCTGAAAAGCGTTTCCAACCCCACTTACAAGTAAAACTTGCTAAAATGTGCCTCTCTGCTCTTCACTGAAAAGCTTGGTTCTGCATACATTTTTAGCATACGTTTGCTCCTGTTGGGTCAGCCGAGCAGCGAATTTCTAATTAACCACCTGCTATCATGAGAGACATCAGGGCTGCATCTTTTGAGCCTAGTAATGAGCCTGAAAAGCAATTCCAACCCCACTTACAAGTGAAACTTGCTATAATGTGCCTGGCTGCTCTTCACTGAAAAGCTTGGTTCTCCATACATTTTTAGCATACGTTTGCTCCTGCTGGGTCAGCCGAGCAGCAAATTTCTACTTAACCACCTGCTATCATGATAGACATCAGGGCTGCATCTTTTGAGCCCAGTACTGAGCCTGAAAAGCGTTTCCAACCCCACTTACAAGTGAAACTTGCTATAATGTGCCTGGCTGCTCTTCACTGAAAAGCTTGGTTCTGCAACATTTTTAGCATACGTTTGCTCCTGCTGGGTCAGCCGAGCAGAAAATTTCTACTTAACCACCTGCTATCATGAGAGACATCAGGGCTGCATCTTTTGAGCCCAGTACTGAGCCTGAAAAGTGTTTCCAACCCCACTTACAAGTGAAACTTGCTAAAATGTGCCTCTCTGCTCTTCACTGAAAAGCTTGGATCTGCATACATTTTTAGCATACGTTTGCTCCTGCTGGGTCAGCCGAGCAGCAAATTTCTACTTTACGACCTGCTATCATGAGAGACATCAGGGCTGCATCTTTTGAGCCCAGTACTGAGCCTGAAAAGCAATTCCAACCCCACTTACAAGTGAAACTTGCTAAAATGTGCCTGGCTGCTCTTCACTGAAAAGCTGGTTCTGCAACATTTTTAGAATACGTTTGCTTCTGCTGGGTCAGCCGAGCAGCAAATTTCTACTTAACCACCTGCTATCATGAGAGACATCAGGGCTGCATCTTTTGAGCCCAGTACTGAGCCTGAAAAGCGTTTCCAACCCCACTTACAAGTGAAACTTGCTAAAATGTGCCTCTATGCTCTTCACTGAAAAGCTTGGTTCTGCATACATTTTTAGCATACGTTTGCTCCTGCTGGGTCAGCCGAGCAGCAAATTTCTACTTAACCACCTGCTATCATGAGAGACATCAGGGCTGCATCTTTTGAGCCCAGTAATGAGCCTGAAAAGCAATTCCAACCCCACTTACAAGTGAAACTTGCTAAAATGTGCCTCTCTGCTCTTCACTGAAAAGCTTGGTTCTCCATACATTTTTAGCATACGTTTGCTCCTGCTGGGTTAGCCGAGCAGCAAATTTCTACTTAACCACCTGCTATCATGATAGACATCAGGGCTGCATCTTTTGAGCCCAGTACTGAGCCTGAAAAGCGTTTCCAACCCCACTTACAAGTGAAACTTGCTAAAATGTGCCTCTCTGCTCTTCACTGAAAAGCTTGGTTCTGTATACATTTTTAGCATACGTTTGCTCCTGCTGGGTCAGCCGAGCAGCAAATTTCTACTTTACCACCTGCTATCATGAGAGACATCAGGGCTGCATCTTTAGAGCCCAGTACTGAGCCTGAAAAGCAATTCCAACCCCACTTACAAGTGAAACTTGCTAAAATGTGCCTGGCTGCTCTTCACTGAAAAGCTAGTTCTGCATACATTTTTGGCATACGTTTGCTCCTGCTGGGTCAGCCGAGCAGCGAATTTCTAATTAACCACCTGCTATCATGAGAGACGTCAGGGCTGCATCTTTTGAGCCCAGTACTGAGCCTGAAAAGCGTTTCCAACCCGACTTACAAGTGAAACTTGCTAAAATGTGCCTCTCTGCTCTTCACTGAAAAGCTTGGTTCTGCATACATTTTTAGCATACGTTTGCTCCTGCCGGGTCAGCCGAGCGGTGAATTTCTAATTAACCACCTGCTATCATGAGAGACATCAGGGCTGCATCTTTTGAGCCCAGTACTGAGCCTGAAAAGCGTTTCCAACCCCACTTACAAGTAAAACTTGCTAAAATGTGCCTCTCTGCTCTTCACTGAAAAGCTTGGTTCTGCATACATTTTTAGCATACGTTTGCTCCTGTTGGGTCAGCCGAGCAGCGAATTTCTACTTAACCACCTGCTATCATGATAGACATCAGGGCTGCATCTTTTGAGCCCAGTACTGAGCCTGAAAAGCGTTTCCAACCCCACTTACAAGTGAAACTTGCTATAATGTGCCTGGCTGCTCTTCACTAAAAAGCTTGGTTCTGCAACATTTTTAGCATACGTTTGCTCCTGCTGGGTCAGCCGAGCAGAAAATTTCTACTTAACCACCTGCTATCATGAGAGACATCAGGGCTGCATCTTTTGAGCCCAGTACTGAGCCTGAAAAGTGTTTCCAACCCCACTTACAAGTGAAACTTGCTAAAATGTGCCTCTCTGCTCTTCACTGAAAAGCTTGGATCTGTATACATTTTTAGCATACGTTTGCTCCTGCTGGGTCAGCCGAGCAGCAAATTTCTACTTTACGACCTGCTATCATGAGAGACATCAGGGCTGCATCTTTAGAGCCCAGTACTGAGCCTGAAAAGCAATTCCAACCCCACTTACAAGTGAAACTTGCTAAAATGTGCCTGGCTGCTCTTCACTGAAAAGCTGGTTCTGCAATATTTTTAGCATACGTTTGCTTCTGCTGGGTCAGCCGAGCAGCAAATTTCTAATTAACCACCTGCTATCATGAGAGACATCAGGGCTGCATCTTTTGAGCCCAGTACTGAGCCTGAAAAGCGTTTCCAACCCCACTTACAAGTGAAACTTGCTAAAATGTGCCTGGCTGCTCTTCACTGAAAAGCTGGTTCTGCAACATTTTTAGAATACGTTTGCTTCTGCTGGGTCAGCCGAGCAGCAAATTTCTACTTAACCACCTGCTATCATGAGAGACATCAGGGCTGCATCTTTTGAGCCCAGTACTGAGCCTGAAAAGCGTTTCCAACCCCACTTACAAGTGAAACTTGCTAAAATGTGCCTCTATGCTCTTCACTGAAAAGCTTGGTTCTGCATACATTTTTAGCATACGTTTGCTCCTGCTGGGTCAGCCGAGCAGCAAATTTCTACTTAACCACCTGCTATCATGAGAGACATCAGGGCTGCATCTTTTGAGCCCAGTAATGAGCCTGAAAAGCAATTCCAACCCCACTTACAAGTGAAACTTGCTAAAATGTGCCTCTCTGCTCTTCACTGAAAAGCTTGGTTCTCCATACATTTTTAGCATACGTTTGCTCCTGCTGGGTCAGCCGAGCAGCAAATTTCTACTTAACCACCTGCTATCATGATAGACATCAGGGCTGCATCTTTTGAGCCCAGTACTGAGCCTGAAAAGCGTTTCCAACCCCACTTACAAGTGAAACTTGCTAAAATGTGCCTCTCTGCTCTTCACTGAAAAGCTTGGTTCTGTATACATTTTTAGCATACGTTTGCTCCTGCTGGGTCAGCCGAGCAGCAAATTTCTACTTTACCACCTGCTATCATGAGAGACATCAGGGCTGCATCTTTAGAGCCCAGTACTGAGCCTGAAAAGCAATTCCAACCCCACTTACAAGTGAAACTTGCTAAAATGTGCCTGGCTGCTCTTCACTGAAAAGCTGGTTCTGCATACATTTTTGGCATACGTTTGCTCCTGCTGGGTCAGCCGAGCAGCGAATTTCTAATTAACCACCTGCTATCATGAGAGACATCAGGGCTGCATCTTTTGAGCCCAGTACTGAGCCTGAAAAGCATTTCCAACCCCACTTACAAGTGAAACTTGCTAAAATGTGCCTGGCTGCTCTTCACTGAAAAGCTGGTTCTGCAATATTTTTAGCATACGTTTGCTTCTGCTGGGTCAGCCGAGCAGCGAATTTCTAATTAACCACCTGCTATCATGAGAGACATCAGGGCTGCATCTTTTGAGCCCAGTACTGAGCCTGAAAGGCGTTTCCAACCCCACTTACAAGTGAAACTTGCTAAAATGTGCCTGGCTGCTCTTCACTGAAAAGCTGGTTCTGCAACATTTTTAGCATACGTTTGCTTCTGCTGGGTCAGCCGAGCAGCAAATTTCTACTTAACCACCTGCTATCATGAGAGACATCAGGGCTGCATCTTTTGAGCCCAGTACTGAGCCTGAAAAGCGTTTCCAACCCCACTTACAAGTGAAACTTGCTAAAATGTGCCTCTATGCTCTTCACTGAAAAGCTTGGTTCTGCATACATTTTTAGCATACGTTTGCTCCTGCTGGGTCAGCCGAGCAGCGAATTTCTAATTAACCACCTGCTATCATGAGAGACATCAGGGCTGCATCTTTTGAGCCCAGTACTGAGCCTGAAAAGCATTTCCAACCCCACTTACAAGTGAAACTTGCTAAAATGTGCCTCTCTGCTCTTCACTGAAAAGCTTGGTTCTCCATACATTTTTGGCCTACGTTTGCTCCTGCTGGGTCAGCCGAGCAGCAAATTTCTACTTAACCACCTGCTATCATGATAGACATCACAGTACTGAGCCTGAAAAGCAATTCCAACCCCACTTACAAGTGAAACTTGCTAAAATGTGCCTCTCTGCTCTTCACTGAAAAGCTTGGTTCTCCATACATTTTTAGCATACGTTTGCTTCTGCTGGGTCAGCCGAGCAGCAAATTTCTAATTAACCACCTGCTATCATGAGAGACATCAGGGCTGCATCTTTTGAGCCCAGTACTGAGCCTGAAAAGCGTTTCCAACCCCACTTACAAGTGAAACTTGCTAAAATGTGCCTGGCTGCTCTTCACTCAAAAACGTGGTTCTGCATACATTTTTAGCATACGTTTGCTCCTGCTGGTTCAGCCGAGCAGCAAATTTCTACTTAACCACCTGCTATCATGAGAGACATCAGGGCTGCATCTTTTGAGCCCAGTACTGAGCCTGAAAAACGTTTCCAACCCCACTTACAAGTGAAACTTGCTAAAATGTGCCTGGCTGCTCTTCAGTGAAAAGCTTGGTTCTGCATACATTTTTAGCATACGTTTGCTCCTGCCGGGTTAGCCGAGCAGTGAATTTCTAATTAACCACCTGCTATCATGAGAGACATCAGGGCTGCATCTTTTGAGCCCAGTACTGAGCCTGAAAACCGTTTCCAACCCGACTTACAAGTGAAACTTGCTAAAATGTGCCTCTCTGCTCTTCACTGAAAAGCTTGGTTCTGCATACATTTTTAGCATACGTTTGCTCCTGCCGGGTCAGCCGAGCGGTGAATTTCTAATTAACCACCTGCTATCATGAGAGACATCAGGGCTGCATCTTTTGAGCCCAGTACTGAGCCTGAAAAGCGTTTCCAACCCCACTTACAAGTAAAACTTGCTAAAATGTGCCTCTCTGCTCTTCACTGAAAAGCTTGGTTCTGCATACATTTTTAGCATACGTTTGCTCCTGTTGGGTCAGCCGAGCAGCGAATTTCTAATTAACCACCTGCTATCATGAGAGACATCAGGGCTGCATCTTTTGAGCCTAGTAATGAGCCTGAAAAGCAATTCCAACCCCACTTACAAGTGAAACTTGCTATAATGTGCCTGGCTGCTCTTCACTGAAAAGCTTGGTTCTCCATACATTTTTAGCATACGTTTGCTCCTGCTGGGTCAGCCGAGCAGCAAATTTCTACTTAACCACCTGCTATCATGATAGACATCAGGGCTGCATCTTTTGAGCCCAGTACTGAGCCTGAAAAGCGTTTCCAACCCCACTTACAAGTGAAACTTGCTATAATGTGCCTGGCTGCTCTTCACTGAAAAGCTTGGTTCTGCAACATTTTTAGCATACGTTTGCTCCTGCTGGGTCAGCCGAGCAGAAAATTTCTACTTAACCACCTGCTATCATGAGAGACATCAGGGCTGCATCTTTTGAGCCCAGTACTGAGCCTGAAAAGTGTTTCCAACCCCACTTACAAGTGAAACTTGCTAAAATGTGCCTCTCTGCTCTTCACTGAAAAGCTTGGATCTGTATACATTTTTAGCATACGTTTGCTCCTGCTGGGTCAGCCGAGCAGCAAATTTCTACTTTACGACCTGCTATCATGAGAGACATCAGGGCTGCATCTTTTGAGCCCAGTACTGAGCCTGAAAAGCAATTCCAACCCCACTTACAAGTGAAACTTGCTAAAATGTGCCTGGCTGCTCTTCACTGAAAAGCTGGTTCTGCAACATTTTTAGAATACGTTTGCTTCTGCTGGGTCAGCCGAGCAGCAAATTTCTACTTAACCACCTGCGATCATGAGAGACATCAGGGCTGCATCTTTTGAGCCCAGTACTGAGCCTGAAAAGCGTTTCCAACCCCACTTACAAGTGAAACTTGCTAAAATGTGCCTCTATGCTCTTCACTGAAAAGCTTGGTTCTGCATACATTTTTAGCATACGTTTGCTCCTGCTGGGTCAGCCGAGCAGCAAATTTCTACTTAACCACCTGCTATCATGAGAGACATCAGGGCTGCATCTTTTGAGCCCAGTAATGAGCCTGAAAAGCAATTCCAACCCCACTTACAAGTGAAACTTGCTAAAATGTGCCTCTCTGCTCTTCACTGAAAAGCTTGGTTCTCCATACATTTTTAGCATACGTTTGCTCCTGCTGGGTTAGCCGAGCAGCAAATTTCTACTTAACCACCTGCTATCATGATAGACATCAGGGCTGCATCTTTTGAGCCCAGTACTGAGCCTGAAAAGCGTTTCCAACCCCACTTACAAGTGAAACTTGCTAAAATGTGCCTCTCTGCTCTTCACTGAAAAGCTTGGTTCTGTATACATTTTTAGCATACGTTTGCTCCTGCTGGGTCAGCCGAGCAGCAAATTTCTACTTTACCACCTGCTATCATGAGAGACATCAGGGCTGCATCTTTAGAGCCCAGTACTGAGCCTGAAAAGCAATTCCAACCCCACTTACAAGTGAAACTTGCTAAAATGTGCCTGGCTGCTCTTCACTGAAAAGCTAGTTCTGCATACATTTTTGGCATACGTTTGCTCCTGCTGGGTCAGCCGAGCAGCGAATTTCTAATTAACCACCTGCTATCATGAGAGACATCAGGGCTGCATCTTTTGAGCCCAGTACTGAGCCTGAAAAGCGTTTCCAACCCGACTTACAAGTGAAACTTGCTAAAATGTGCCTCTCTGCTCTTCACTGAAAAGCTTGGTTCTGCATACATTTTTAGCATACGTTTGCTCCTGCCGGGTCAGCCGAGCGGTGAATTTCTAATTAACCACCTGCTATCATGAGAGACATCAGGGCTGCATCTTTTGAGCCCAGTACTGAGCCTGAAAAGCGTTTCCAACCCCACTTACAAGTAAAACTTGCTAAAATGTGCCTCTCTGCTCTTCACTGAAAAGCTTGGTTCTGCATACATTTTTAGCATACGTTTGCTCCTGTTGGGTCAGCCGAGCAGCGAATTTCTAATTAACCACCTGCTATCATGAGAGACATCAGGGCTGCATCTTTTGAGCCTAGTAATGAGCCTGAAAAGCAATTCCAACCCCACTTACAAGTGAAACTTGCTATAATGTGCCTGGCTGCTCTTCACTGAAAAGCTTGGTTCTCCATACATTTTTAGCATACGTTTGCTCCTGCTGGGTCAGCCGAGCAGCAAATTTCTACTTAACCACCTGCTATCATGATAGACATCAGGGCTGCATCTTTTGAGCCCAGTACTGAGCCTGAAAAGCGTTTCCAACCCCACTTACAAGTGAAACTTGCTATAATGTGCCTGGCTGCTCTTCACTGAAAAGCTTGGTTCTGCAACATTTTTAGCATACGTTTGCTCCTGCTGGGTCAGCCGAGCAGAAAATTTCTACTTAACCACCTGCTATCATGAGAGACATCAGGGCTGCATCTTTTGAGCCCAGTACTGAGCCTGAAAAGTGTTTCCAACCCCACTTACAAGTGAAACTTGCTAAAATGTGCCTCTCTGCTCTTCACTGAAAAGCTTGGATCTGTATACATTTTTAGCATACGTTTGCTCCTGCTGGGTCAGCCGAGCAGCAAATTTCTACTTTACGACCTGCTATCATGAGAGACATCAGGGCTGCATCTTTAGAGCCCAGTACTGAGCCTGAAAAGCAATTCCAACCCCACTTACAAGTGAAACTTGCTAAAATGTGCCTGGCTGCTCTTCACTGAAAAGCTGGTTCTGCAATATTTTTAGCATACGTTTGCTTCTGCTGGGTCAGCCGAGCAGCAAATTTCTAATTAACCACCTGCTATCATGAGAGACATCAGGGCTGCATCTTTTGAGCCCAGTACTGAGCCTGAAAAGCGTTTCCAACCCCACTTACAAGTGAAACTTGCTAAAATGTGCCTGGCTGCTCTTCACTGAAAAGCTGGTTCTGCAACATTTTTAGAATACGTTTGCTTCTGCTGGGTCAGCCGAGCAGCAAATTTCTACTTAACCACCTGCTATCATGAGAGACATCAGGGCTGCATCTTTTGAGCCCAGTACTGAGCCTGAAAAGCGTTTCCAACCCCACTTACAAGTGAAACTTGCTAAAATGTGCCTCTATGCTCTTCACTGAAAAGCTTGGTTCTGCATACATTTTTAGCATACGTTTGCTCCTGCTGGGTCAGCCGAGCAGCAAATTTCTACTTAACCACCTGCTATCATGAGAGACATCAGGGCTGCATCTTTTGAGCCCAGTAATGAGCCTGAAAAGCAATTCCAACCCCACTTACAAGTGAAACTTGCTAAAATGTGCCTCTCTGCTCTTCACTGAAAAGCTTGGTTCTCCATACATTTTTAGCATACGTTTGCTCCTGCTGGGTCAGCCGAGCAGCAAATTTCTACTTAACCACCTGCTATCATGATAGACATCAGGGCTGCATCTTTTGAGCCCAGTACTGAGCCTGAAAAGCATTTCCAACCCCACTTACAAGTGAAACTTGCTAAAATGTGCCTCTCTGCTCTTCACTGAAAAGCTTGGTTCTGTATACATTTTTAGCATACGTTTGCTCCTGCTGGGTCAGCCGAGCAGCAAATTTCTACTTTACCACCTGCTATCATGAGAGACATCAGGGCTGCATCTTTAGAGCCCAGTACTGAGCCTGAAAAGCAATTCCAACCCCACTTACAAGTGAAACTTGCTAAAATGTGCCTGGCTGCTCTTCACTGAAAAGCTGGTTCTGCATACATTTTTGGCATACGTTTGCTCCTGCTGGGTCAGCCGAGCAGCGAATTTCTAATTAACCACCTGCTATCACGAGAGACATCAGGGCTGCATCTTTTGAGCCCAGTACTGAGCCTGAAAAGCGTTTCCAACCCCACTTACAAGTGAAACTTGCTAAAATGTGCCTCTATGCTCTTCACTGAAAAGCTTGGTTCTGCATACATTTTTAGCATACGTTTGCTCCTGCTGGGTCAGCCGAGCAGCAAATTTCTACTTAACCACCTGCTATCATGAGAGACATCAGGGCTGCATCTTTTGAGCCCAGTAATGAGCCTGAAAAGCAATTCCAACCCCACTTACAAGTGAAACTTGCTAAAATGTGCCTCTCTGCTCTTCACTGAAAAGCTTGGTTCTCCATACATTTTTAGCATACGTTTGCTCCTGCTGGGTCAGCCGAGCAGCGAATTTCTACTTAACCACCTGCTATCACGAGAGACATCAGGGCTGCATCTTTTGAGCCCAGTACTGAGCCTGAAAAGCATTTCCAACCCCACTTACAAGTGAAACTTGCTAAAATGTGCCTGGCTGCTCTTCACTGAAAAGCTGGTTCTGCATACATTTTTGCATACGTTTGCTCCTGTTGGGTCAGCCGAGCAGCGAATTTCTAATTAACCACCTGCTATCATGAGAGACATCAGGGCTGCATCTTTTGAGCCCAGTACTGAGCCTGAAAAGCGTTTCCAACCCCACTTACAAGTGAAACTTGCTAAAATGTGCCTCTCTGCTCTTCACTGAAAAGCTTGGTTCTGCATACATTTTTAGCATACGTTTGCTCCTGCTGGGTCAGCCGAGCAGCAAATTTCTAATTAACCACCTGCTATCATGAGAGACATCAGGGCTGCATCTTTTGAGCCCAGTACTGAGCCTGAAAAGCATTTCGAACCCCACTTACAAGTGAAACTTGCTAAAATGTGCCTCTCTGCTCTTCACTGAAAAGCTTGGTTCTGCATACATTTTTAGCATACGTTTGCTCCTGCTGGGTCAGCCAAGCAGCAAATTTCTACTTAACCACCTGCTATCATGATAGACATCAGGGCTGCATCTTTTGAGCCCAGTACTGAGCCTGAAAAGCGTTTCCAACCCCACTTACAAGTGAAACTTGCTAAAATGTGCCTCTCTGCTCTTCACTGAAAAGCTTGGTTCTGTATACATTTTTAGCATACGTTTGCTCCTGCTGGGTCAGCCGAGCAGCAAATTTCTACTTTACCACCTGCTATCATGAGAGACATCAGGGCTGCATCTTTAGAGCCCAGTACTGAGCCTGAAAAGCAATTCCAACCCCACTTACAAGTGAAACTTGCTAAAATGTGCCTGGCTGCTCTTCACTGAAAAGCTAGTTCTGCATACATTTTTGGCATACGTTTGCTCCTGCTGGGTCAGCCGAGCAGCGAATTTCTAATTAACCACCTGCTATCATGAGAGACATCAGGGCTGCATCTTTTGAGCCCAGTACTGAGCCTGAAAAGCATTTCCAACCCCACTTACAAGTGAAACTTGCTAAAATGTGCCTGGCTGCTCTTCAGTGAAAAGCTTGGTTCTGCATACATTTTTAGCATACGTTTGCTCCTGCCGGGTTAGCCGAGCAGTGAATTTCTAATTAACCACCTGCTATCATGAGAGACATCAGGGCTGCATCTTTTGAGCCCAGTACTGAGCCTGAAAAGCGTTTCCAACCCCACTTACAAGTAAAACTTGCTAAAATGTGCCTCTCTGCTCTTCACTGAAAAGCTTGGTTCTGCATACATTTTTAGCATACGTTTGCTCCTGTTGGGTCAGCCGAGCAGCGAATTTCTAATTAACCACCTGCTATCATGAGAGACATCAGGGCTGCATCTTTTGAGCCTAGTAATGAGCCTGAAAAGCAATTCCAACCCCACTTACAAGTGAAACTTGCTATAATGTGCCTGGCTGCTCTTCACTGAAAAGCTTGGTTCTCCATACATTTTTAGCATACGTTTGCTCCTGCTGGGTCAGCCGAGCAGCAAATTTCTACTTAACCACCTGCTATCATGATAGACATCAGGGCTGCATCTTTTGAGCCCAGTACTGAGACTGAAAAGCGTTTCCAACCCCACTTACAAGTGAAACTTGCTATAATGTGCCTGGCTGCTCTTCACTGAAAAGCTTGGTTCTGCAACATTTTTAGCATACGTTTGCTCCTGCTGGGTCAGCCGAGCAGAAAATTTCTACTTAACCACCTGCTATCATGAGAGACATCAGGGCTGCATCTTTTGAGCCCAGTACTGAGCCTGAAAAGCATTTCCAACCCCACTTACAAGTGAAACTTGCTAAAATGTGCCTGGCTGCTCTTCACTGAAAAGCTGGTTCTGCAACATTTTTAGCATACGTTTGCTCCTGCTGGGTCAGCCGAGCAGCAAATTTCTACTTAACCACCTGCTATCATGATAGACATCAGGGCTGCATCTTTTGAGCCCAGTACTGAGCCTGAAAAGCGTTTCCAACCCCACTTACAAGTGAAACTTGCTAAAATGTGCCTCTCTGCTCTTCACTGAAAAGCTTGGTTCTGTATACATTTTTAGCATACGTTTGCTCCTGCTGGGTCAGCCGAGCAGCAAATTTCTACTTTACCACCTGCTATCATGAGAGACATCAGGGCTGCATCTTTAGAGCCCAGTACTGAGCCTGAAAAGCAATTCCAACCCCACTTACAAGTGAAACTTGCTAAAATGTGCCTGGCTGCTCTTCACTGAAAAGCTAGTTCTGCATACATTTTTGGCATACGTTTGCTCCTGCTGGGTCAGCCGAGCAGCGAATTTCTAATTAACCACCTGCTATCATGAGAGACATCAGGGCTGCATCTTTTGAGCCCAGTACTGAGCCTGAAAAGCATTTCCAACCCCACTTACAAGTGAAACTTGCTAAAATGTGCCTGGCTGCTCTTCAGTGAAAAGCTTGGTTCTGCATACATTTTTAGCATACGTTTGCTCCTGCCGGGTTAGCCGAGCAGTGAATTTCTAATTAACCACCTGCTATCATGAGAGACATCAGGGCTGCATCTTTTGAGCCCAGTACTGAGCCTGAAAAGCGTTTCCAACCCCACTTACAAGTAAAACTTGCTAAAATGTGCCTCTCTGCTCTTCACTGAAAAGCTTGGTTCTGCATACATTTTTAGCATACGTTTGCTCCTGTTGGGTCAGCCGAGCAGCGAATTTCTAATTAACCACCTGCTATCATGAGAGACATCAGGGCTGCATCTTTTGAGCCTAGTAATGAGCCTGAAAAGCAATTCCAACCCCACTTACAAGTGAAACTTGCTATAATGTGCCTGGCTGCTCTTCACTGAAAAGCTTGGTTCTCCATACATTTTTAGCATACGTTTGCTCCTGCTGGGTCAGCCGAGCAGCAAATTTCTACTTAACCACCTGCTATCATGATAGACATCAGGGCTGCATCTTTTGAGCCCAGTACTGAGCCTGAAAAGCGTTTCCAACCCCACTTACAAGTGAAACTTGCTATAATGTGCCTGGCTGCTCTTCACTGAAAAGCTTGGTTCTGCAACATTTTTAGCATACGTTTGCTCCTGCTGGGTCAGCCGAGCAGAACATTTCTACTTAACCACCTGCTATCATGAGAGACATCAGGGCTGCATCTTTTGAGCCCAGTACTGAGCCTGAAAAGCATTTCCAACCCCACTTACAAGTGAAACTTGCTAAAATGTGCCTGGCTGCTCTTCACTGAAAAGCTGGTTCTGCAACATTTTTAGCATACGTTTGCTCCTGCTGGGTCAGCCGAGCAGCAAATTTCTACTTAACCACCTGCTATCATGAGAGACATCAGGGCTGCATCTTTTGAGCCCAGTACTGAGCCTGAAAAACGTTTCCAACCCCACTTACAAGTGAAACTTGCTAAAATGTGCCTCTCTGCTCTTCACTGAAAAACGTGGTTCTGCATACATTTTTAGCATACGTTTGCTCCTGCTGGGTCAGCCGAGCAGCAAATTTCTACTTAACCACCTGCTATCATGAGAGACATCAGGGCTGCATCTTTTGAGCCCAGTACTGAGCCTGAAAAGCGTTTCCAACCCCACTTACAAGTGAAACTTGCTAAAATGTGCCTCTCTGCTCTTCACTGAAAAGCTTGGTTCTGCATACATTTTTAGAATACGTTTGCTCCTGCTGGGTCAGCCGAGCAGCGAATTTCTAATTAACCACCTGCTATCATGAGAGACATCAGGGCTGCATCTTTAGAGCCCAGTACTGAGCCTGAAAAGCATTTCCAACCCCACTTACAAGTGAAACATGCTAAAATGTGCCTCTCTGCTCTTCACTGAAAAGCTTGTTTCTGCATACATTTTTAGCATACGTTTGCTCCTGCTGGGTCAGCCGAGCAGCGAATTTCTACTTAACCACCTGCTATCATGAGAGACATCAGGGCTGCATCTTTTGAGCCCAGTACTGAGCCTGAAAAGCATTTCCAACCCCACTTACAAGTGAAACTTGCTAAAATGTGCCTGGCTGCTCTTCACTGAAAAGCTGGTTCTGCATACATTTTTGCATACGTTTGCTCCTGTTGGGTCAGCCGAGCAGCGAATTTCTAATTAACCACCTGCTATCATGAGAGACATCAGGGCTGCATCTTTTGAGCCCAGTACTGAGCCTGAAAAGCGTTTCCAACCCCACTTACAAGTGAAACTTGCTAAAATGTGCCTCTCTGCTCTTCACTGAAAAGCTTGGTTCTGCATACATTTTTAGCATACGTTTGCTCCTGCTGGGTCAGCCGAGCAGCAAATTTCTAATTAACCACCTGCTATCATGAGAGACATCAGGGCTGCATCTTTTGAGCCCAGTACTGAGCCTGAAAAGCATTTCGAACCCCACTTACAAGTGAAACTTGCTAAAATGTGCCTCTCTGCTCTTCACTGAAAAGCTTGGTTCTGCATACATTTTTAGCATACGTTTGCTCCTGCTGGGTCAGCCAAGCAGCAAATTTCTACTTAACCACCTGCTATCATGAGAGACATCAGGGCTGCATCTTTTGAGCCCAGTACTGAGCCTGAAAAGCGTTTCCAACCCCACTTACAAGTGAAACTTGCTAAAATGTGCCTGGCTGCTCTTCACTGAAAAGCTGGTTCTGCATACATTTTTGGCATACGTTTGCTCCTGCTGGGTCAGCCGAGCAGTGAATTTCTAATTAACCACCTGCTATCATGAGAGACATCAGGGCTGCATCTTTTGAGCCCAGTACTGAGCCTGAAAAGCGTTTCCAACCCCACTTACAAGTGAAACTTGCTAAAATGTGCCTGGCTGCTCTTCACTGAAAAGCTGGTTCTGCAACATTTTTAGCATACGTTTGCTCCTGCTGGGTCAGCCGAGCATCAAATTTCTACTTAACCACCTGCTATCATGAGAGACATCAGGGCTCGATTCTTTTGAGCCCAGTACTGAGCCTGAAAAGCGTTTCCAACCCCACTTACAAGTGAAACTTGCTAAAATGTGCCTGGCTGCTCTTCAGTGAAAAGCTTGGTTCTGCATACATTTTTAGCATACGTTTGCTCCTGCCGGGTTAGCCGAGCAGTGAATTTCTAATTAACCACCTGCTATCATGAGAGACATCAGGGCTGCATCTTTTGAGCCCAGTACTGAGCCTGAAAACCGTTTCCAACCCGACTTACAAGTGAAACTTGCTAAAATGTGCCTCTCTGCTCTTCACTGAAAAGCTTGGTTCTGCATACATTTTTAGCATACGTTTGCTCCTGCCGGGTCAGCCGAGCGGTGAATTTCTAATTAACCACCTGCTATCATGAGAGACATCAGGGCTGCATCTTTTGAGCCCAGTACTGAGCCTGAAAAGCGTTTCCAACCCCACTTACAAGTAAAACTTGCTAAAATGTGCCTCTCTGCTCTTCACTGAAAAGCTTGGTTCTGCATACATTTTTAGCATACGTTTGCTCCTGTTGGGTCAGCCGAGCAGCGAATTTCTAATTAACCACCTGCTATCATGAGAGACATCAGGGCTGCATCTTTTGAGCCTAGTAATGAGCCTGAAAAGCAATTCCAACCCCACTTACAAGTGAAACTTGCTATAATGTGCCTGGCTGCTCTTCACTGAAAAGCTTGGTTCTCCATACATTTTTAGCATACGTTTGCTCCTGCTGGGTCAGCCGAGCAGCAAATTTCTACTTAACCACCTGCTATCATGATAGACATCAGGGCTGCATCTTTTGAGCCCAGTACTGAGCCTGAAAAGCGTTTCCAACCCCACTTACAAGTGAAACTTGCTATAATGTGCCTGGCTGCTCTTCACTGAAAAGCTTGGTTCTGCAACATTTTTAGCATACGTTTGCTCCTGCTGGGTCAGCCGAGCAGAAAATTTCTACTTAACCACCTGCTATCATGAGAGACATCAGGGCTGCATCTTTTGAGCCCAGTACTGAGCCTGAAAAGTGTTTCCAACCCCACTTACAAGTGAAACTTGCTAAAATGTGCCTCTCTGCTCTTCACTGAAAAGCTTGGATCTGCATACATTTTTAGCATACGTTTGCTCCTGCTGGGTCAGCCGAGCAGCAAATTTCTACTTTACGACCTGCTATCATGAGAGACATCAGGGCTGCATCTTTTGAGCCCAGTACTGAGCCTGAAAAGCAATTCCAACCCCACTTACAAGTGAAACTTGCTAAAATGTGCCTGGCTGCTCTTCACTGAAAAGCTGGTTCTGCAACATTTTTAGAATACGTTTGCTTCTGCTGGGTCAGCCGAGCAGCAAATTTCTACTTAACCACCTGCTATCATGAGAGACATCAGGGCTGCATCTTTTGAGCCCAGTACTGAGCCTGAAAAGCGTTTCCAACCCCACTTACAAGTGAAACTTGCTAAAATGTGCCTCTATGCTCTTCACTGAAAAGCTTGGTTCTGCATACATTTTTAGCATACGTTTGCTCCTGCTGGGTCAGCCGAGCAGCAAATTTCTACTTAACCACCTGCTATCATGAGAGACATCAGGGCTGCATCTTTTGAGCCCAGTAATGAGCCTGAAAAGCAATTCCAACCCCACTTACAAGTGAAACTTGCTAAAATGTGCCTCTCTGCTCTTCACTGAAAAGCTTGGTTCTCCATACATTTTTAGCATACGTTTGCTCCTGCTGGGTTAGCCGAGCAGCAAATTTCTACTTAACCACCTGCTATCATGATAGACATCAGGGCTGCATCTTTTGAGCCCAGTACTGAGCCTGAAAAGCGTTTCCAACCCCACTTACAAGTGAAACTTGCTAAAATGTGCCTCTCTGCTCTTCACTGAAAAGCTTGGTTCTGTATACATTTTTAGCATACGTTTGCTCCTGCTGGGTCAGCCGAGCAGCAAATTTCTACTTTACCACCTGCTATCATGAGAGAGATCAGGGCTGCATCTTTAGAGCCCAGTACTGAGCCTGAAAAGCAATTCCAACCCCACTTACAAGTGAAACTTGCTAAAATGTGCCTGGCTGCTCTTCACTGAAAAGCTAGTTCTGCATACATTTTTGGCATACGTTTGCTCCTGCTGGGTCAGCCGAGCAGCGAATTTCTAATTAACCACCTGCTATCATGAGAGACGTCAGGGCTGCATCTTTTGAGCCCAGTACTGAGCCTGAAAAGCGTTTCCAACCCGACTTACAAGTGAAACTTGCTAAAATGTGCCTCTCTGCTCTTCACTGAAAAGCTTGGTTCTGCATACATTTTTAGCATACGTTTGCTCCTGCCGGGTCAGCCGAGCGGTGAATTTCTAATTAACCACCTGCTATCATGAGAGACATCAGGGCTGCATCTTTTGAGCCCAGTACTGAGCCTGAAAAGCGTTTCCAACCCCACTTACAAGTAAAACTTGCTAAAATGTGCCTCTCTGCTCTTCACTGAAAAGCTTGGTTCTGCATACATTTTTAGCATACGTTTGCTCCTGTTGGGTCAGCCGAGCAGCGAATTTCTAATTAACCACCTGCTATCATGAGAGACATCAGGGCTGCATCTTTTGAGCCTAGTAATGAGCCTGAAAAGCAATTCCAACCCCACTTACAAGTGAAACTTGCTATAATGTGCCTGGCTGCTCTTCACTGAAAAGCTTGGTTCTCCATACATTTTTAGCATACGTTTGCTCCTGCTGGGTCAGCCGAGCAGCAAATTTCTACTTAACCACCTGCTATCATGATAGACATCAGGGCTGCATCTTTTGAGCCCAGTACTGAGCCTGAAAAGCGTTTCCAACCCCACTTACAAGTGAAACTTGCTATAATGTGCCTGGCTGCTCTTCACTAAAAAGCTTGGTTCTGCAACATTTTTAGCATACGTTTGCTCCTGCTGGGTCAGCCGAGCAGCAAATTTCTAATTAACCACCTGCTATCATGAGAGACATCAGGGCTGCATCTTTTGAGCCCAGTACTGAGCCTGAAAAGCGTTTCCAACCCCACTTACAAGTGAAACTTGCTAAAATGTGCCTGGCTGCTCTTCACTGAAAAGCTGGTTCTGCAACATTTTTAGAATACGTTTGCTTCTGCTGGGTCAGCCGAGCAGCAAATTTCTACTTAACCACCTGCTATCATGAGAGACATCAGGGCTGCATCTTTTGAGCCCAGTACTGAGCCTGAAAAGCGTTTCCAACCCCACTTACAAGTGAAACTTGCTAAAATGTGCCTCTATGCTCTTCACTGAAAAGCTTGGTTCTGCATACATTTTTAGCATACGTTTGCTCCTGCTGGGTCAGCCGAGCAGCAAATTTCTACTTAACCACCTGCTATCATGAGAGACATCAGGGCTGCATCTTTTGAGCCCAGTAATGAGCCTGAAAAGCAATTCCAACCCCACTTACAAGTGAAACTTGCTAAAATGTGCCTCTCTGCTCTTCACTGAAAAGCTTGGTTCTCCATACATTTTTAGCATACGTTTGCTCCTGCTGGGTCAGCCGAGCAGCAAATTTCTACTTAACCACCTGCTATCATGATAGACATCAGGGCTGCATCTTTTGAGCCCAGTACTGAGCCTGAAAAGCGTTTCCAACCCCACTTACAAGTGAAACTTGCTAAAATGTGCCTCTCTGCTCTTCACTGAAAAGCTTGGTTCTGTATACATTTTTAGCATACGTTTGCTCCTGCTGGGTCAGCCGAGCAGCAAATTTCTACTTTACCACCTGCTATCATGAGAGACATCAGGGCTGCATCTTTAGAGCCCAGTACTGAGCCTGAAAAGCAATTCCAACCCCACTTACAAGTGAAACTTGCTAAAATGTGCCTGGCTGCTCTTCACTGAAAAGCTGGTTCTGCATACATTTTTGGCATACGTTTGCTCCTGCTGGGTCAGCCGAGCAGCGAATTTCTAATTAACCACCTGCTATCATGAGAGACATCAGGGCTGCATCTTTTGAGCCCAGTACTGAGCCTGAAAAGCATTTCCAACCCCACTTACAAGTGAAACTTGCTAAAATGTGCCTGGCTGCTCTTCACTGAAAAGCTGGTTCTGCAATATTTTTAGCATACGTTTGCTTCTGCTGGGTCAGCCGAGCAGCGAATTTCTAATTAACCACCTGCTATCATGAGAGACATCAGGGCTGCATCTTTTGAGCCCAGTACTGAGCCTGAAAGGCGTTTCCAACCCCACTTACAAGTGAAACTTGCTAAAATGTGCCTGGCTGCTCTTCACTGAAAAGCTGGTTCTGCAACATTTTTAGCATACGTTTGCTTCTGCTGGGTCAGCCGAGCAGCAAATTTCTACTTAACCACCTGCTATCATGAGAGACATCAGGGCTGCATCTTTTGAGCCCAGTACTGAGCCTGAAAAGCGTTTCCAACCCCACTTACAAGTGAAACTTGCTAAAATGTGCCTCTATGCTCTTCACTGAAAAGCTTGGTTCTGCATACATTTTTAGCATACGTTTGCTCCTGCTGGGTCAGCCGAGCAGCGAATTTCTAATTAACCACCTGCTATCATGAGAGACATCAGGGCTGCATCTTTTGAGCCCAGTACTGAGCCTGAAAAGCATTTCCAACCCCACTTACAAGTGAAACTTGCTAAAATGTGCCTCTCTGCTCTTCACTGAAAAGCTTGGTTCTCCATACATTTTTGGCCTACGTTTGCTCCTGCTGGGTCAGCCGAGCAGCAAATTTCTACTTAACCACCTGCTATCATGATAGACATCACAGTACTGAGCCTGAAAAGCAATTCCAACCCCACTTACAAGTGAAACTTGCTAAAATGTGCCTCTCTGCTCTTCACTGAAAAGCTTGGTTCTCCATACATTTTTAGCATACGTTTGCTTCTGCTGGGTCAGCCGAGCAGCAAATTTCTAATTAACCACCTGCTATCATGAGAGACATCAGGGCTGCATCTTTTGAGCCCAGTACTGAGCCTGAAAAGCGTTTCCAACCCCACTTACAAGTGAAACTTGCTAAAATGTGCCTGGCTGCTCTTCACTCAAAAACGTGGTTCTGCATACATTTTTAGCATACGTTTGCTCCTGCTGGTTCAGCCGAGCAGCAAATTTCTACTTAACCACCTGCTATCATGAGAGACATCAGGGCTGCATCTTTTGAGCCCAGTACTGAGCCTGAAAAACGTTTCCAACCCCACTTACAAGTGAAACTTGCTAAAATGTGCCTGGCTGCTCTTCAGTGAAAAGCTTGGTTCTGCATACATTTTTAGCATACGTTTGCTCCTGCCGGGTTAGCCGAGCAGTGAATTTCTAATTAACCACCTGCTATCATGAGAGACATCAGGGCTGCATCTTTTGAGCCCAGTACTGAGCCTGAAAACCGTTTCCAACCCGACTTACAAGTGAAACTTGCTAAAATGTGCCTCTCTGCTCTTCACTGAAAAGCTTGGTTCTGCATACATTTTTAGCATACGTTTGCTCCTGCCGGGTCAGCCGAGCGGTGAATTTCTAATTAACCACCTGCTATCATGAGAGACATCAGGGCTGCATCTTTTGAGCCCAGTACTGAGCCTGAAAAGCGTTTCCAACCCCACTTACAAGTAAAACTTGCTAAAATGTGCCTCTCTGCTCTTCACTGAAAAGCTTGGTTCTGCATACATTTTTAGCATACGTTTGCTCCTGTTGGGTCAGCCGAGCAGCGAATTTCTAATTAACCACCTGCTATCATGAGAGACATCAGGGCTGCATCTTTTGAGCCTAGTAATGAGCCTGAAAAGCAATTCCAACCCCACTTACAAGTGAAACTTGCTATAATGTGCCTGGCTGCTCTTCACTGAAAAGCTTGGTTCTCCATACATTTTTAGCATACGTTTGCTCCTGCTGGGTCAGCCGAGCAGCAAATTTCTACTTAACCACCTGCTATCATGATAGACATCAGGGCTGCATCTTTTGAGCCCAGTACTGAGCCTGAAAAGCGTTTCCAACCCCACTTACAAGTGAAACTTGCTATAATGTGCCTGGCTGCTCTTCACTGAAAAGCTTGGTTCTGCAACATTTTTAGCATACGTTTGCTCCTGCTGGGTCAGCCGAGCAGAAAATTTCTACTTAACCACCTGCTATCATGAGAGACATCAGGGCTGCATCTTTTGAGCCCAGTACTGAGCCTGAAAAGTGTTTCCAACCCCACTTACAAGTGAAACTTGCTAAAATGTGCCTCTCTGCTCTTCACTGAAAAGCTTGGATCTGTATACATTTTTAGCATACGTTTGCTCCTGCTGGGTCAGCCGAGCAGCAAATTTCTACTTTACGACCTGCTATCATGAGAGACATCAGGGCTGCATCTTTTGAGCCCAGTACTGAGCCTGAAAAGCAATTCCAACCCCACTTACAAGTGAAACTTGCTAAAATGTGCCTGGCTGCTCTTCACTGAAAAGCTGGTTCTGCAACATTTTTAGAATACGTTTGCTTCTGCTGGGTCAGCCGAGCAGCAAATTTCTACTTAACCACCTGCTATCATGAGAGACATCAGGGCTGCATCTTTTGAGCCCAGTACTGAGCCTGAAAAGCGTTTCCAACCCCACTTACAAGTGAAACTTGCTAAAATGTGCCTCTATGCTCTTCACTGAAAAGCTTGGTTCTGCATACATTTTTAGCATACGTTTGCTCCTGCTGGGTCAGCCGAGCAGCAAATTTCTACTTAACCACCTGCTATCATGAGAGACATCAGGGCTGCATCTTTTGAGCCCAGTAATGAGCCTGAAAAGCAATTCCAACCCCACTTACAAGTGAAACTTGCTAAAATGTGCCTCTCTGCTCTTCACTGAAAAGCTTGGTTCTCCATACATTTTTAGCATACGTTTGCTCCTGCTGGGTTAGCCGAGCAGCAAATTTCTACTTAACCACCTGCTATCATGATAGACATCAGGGCTGCATCTTTTGAGCCCAGTACTGAGCCTGAAAAGCGTTTCCAACCCCACTTACAAGTGAAACTTGCTAAAATGTGCCTCTCTGCTCTTCACTGAAAAGCTTGGTTCTGTATACATTTTTAGCATACGTTTGCTCCTGCTGGGTCAGCCGAGCAGCAAATTTCTACTTTACCACCTGCTATCATGAGAGACATCAGGGCTGCATCTTTAGAGCCCAGTACTGAGCCTGAAAAGCAATTCCAACCCCACTTACAAGTGAAACTTGCTAAAATGTGCCTGGCTGCTCTTCACTGAAAAGCTAGTTCTGCATACATTTTTGGCATACGTTTGCTCCTGCTGGGTCAGCCGAGCAGCGAATTTCTAATTAACCACCTGCTATCATGAGAGACATCAGGGCTGCATCTTTTGAGCCCAGTACTGAGCCTGAAAAGCGTTTCCAACCCGACTTACAAGTGAAACTTGCTAAAATGTGCCTCTCTGCTCTTCACTGAAAAGCTTGGTTCTGCATACATTTTTAGCATACGTTTGCTCCTGCCGGGTCAGCCGAGCGGTGAATTTCTAATTAACCACCTGCTATCATGAGAGACATCAGGGCTGCATCTTTTGAGCCCAGTACTGAGCCTGAAAAGCGTTTCCAACCCCACTTACAAGTAAAACTTGCTAAAATGTGCCTCTCTGCTCTTCACTGAAAAGCTTGGTTCTGCATACATTTTTAGCATACGTTTGCTCCTGTTGGGTCAGCCGAGCAGCGAATTTCTAATTAACCACCTGCTATCATGAGAGACATCAGGGCTGCATCTTTTGAGCCTAGTAATGAGCCTGAAAAGCAATTCCAACCCCACTTACAAGTGAAACTTGCTATAATGTGCCTGGCTGCTCTTCACTGAAAAGCTTGGTTCTCCATACATTTTTAGCATACGTTTGCTCCTGCTGGGTCAGCCGAGCAGCAAATTTCTACTTAACCACCTGCTATCATGATAGACATCAGGGCTGCATCTTTTGAGCCCAGTACTGAGCCTGAAAAGCGTTTCCAACCCCACTTACAAGTGAAACTTGCTATAATGTGCCTGGCTGCTCTTCACTGAAAAGCTTGGTTCTGCAACATTTTTAGCATACGTTTGCTCCTGCTGGGTCAGCCGAGCAGAAAATTTCTACTTAACCACCTGCTATCATGAGAGACATCAGGGCTGCATCTTTTGAGCCCAGTACTGAGCCTGAAAAGTGTTTCCAACCCCACTTACAAGTGAAACTTGCTAAAATGTGCCTCTCTGCTCTTCACTGAAAAGCTTGGATCTGTATACATTTTTAGCATACGTTTGCTCCTGCTGGGTCAGCCGAGCAGCAAATTTCTACTTTACGACCTGCTATCATGAGAGACATCAGGGCTGCATCTTTAGAGCCCAGTACTGAGCCTGAAAAGCAATTCCAACCCCACTTACAAGTGAAACTTGCTAAAATGTGCCTGGCTGCTCTTCACTGAAAAGCTGGTTCTGCAATATTTTTAGCATACGTTTGCTTCTGCTGGGTCAGCCGAGCAGCAAATTTCTAATTAACCACCTGCTATCATGAGAGACATCAGGGCTGCATCTTTTGAGCCCAGTACTGAGCCTGAAAAGCGTTTCCAACCCCACTTACAAGTGAAACTTGCTAAAATGTGCCTGGCTGCTCTTCACTGA
This sequence comes from Lissotriton helveticus, assembly GCF_964261635.1. Lineage (NCBI taxonomy): Eukaryota > Metazoa > Chordata > Amphibia > Caudata > Salamandridae > Lissotriton > Lissotriton helveticus. The sequence continues at coordinate 1,424,208,213 of NC_136059.1, read as the reverse complement.
AAAGCTGGTTCTGCAACATTTTTAGAATACGTTTGCTTCTGCTGGGTCAGCCGAGCAGCAAATTTCTACTTAACCACCTGCTATCATGAGAGACATCAGGGCTGCATCTTTTGAGCCCAGTACTGAGCCTGAAAAGCGTTTCCAACCCCACTTACAAGTGAAACTTGCTAAAATGTGCCTCTATGCTCTTCACTGAAAAGCTTGGTTCTGCATACATTTTTAGCATACGTTTGCTCCTGCTGGGTCAGCCGAGCAGCAAATTTCTACTTAACCACCTGCTATCATGAGAGACATCAGGGCTGCATCTTTTGAGCCCAGTAATGAGCCTGAAAAGCAATTCCAACCCCACTTACAAGTGAAACTTGCTAAAATGTGCCTCTCTGCTCTTCACTGAAAAGCTTGGTTCTCCATACATTTTTAGCATACGTTTGCTCCTGCTGGGTCAGCCGAGCAGCAAATTTCTACTTAACCACCTGCTATCATGATAGACATCAGGGCTGCATCTTTTGAGCCCAGTACTGAGCCTGAAAAGCATTTCCAACCCCACTTACAAGTGAAACTTGCTAAAATGTGCCTCTCTGCTCTTCACTGAAAAGCTTGGTTCTGTATACATTTTTAGCATACGTTTGCTCCTGCTGGGTCAGCCGAGCAGCAAATTTCTACTTTACCACCTGCTATCATGAGAGACATCAGGGCTGCATCTTTAGAGCCCAGTACTGAGCCTGAAAAGCAATTCCAACCCCACTTACAAGTGAAACTTGCTAAAATGTGCCTGGCTGCTCTTCACTGAAAAGCTGGTTCTGCATACATTTTTGGCATACGTTTGCTCCTGCTGGGTCAGCCGAGCAGCGAATTTCTAATTAACCACCTGCTATCACGAGAGACATCAGGGCTGCATCTTTTGAGCCCAGTACTGAGCCTGAAAAGCGTTTCCAACCCCACTTACAAGTGAAACTTGCTAAAATGTGCCTCTATGCTCTTCACTGAAAAGCTTGGTTCTGCATACATTTTTAGCATACGTTTGCTCCTGCTGGGTCAGCCGAGCAGCAAATTTCTACTTAACCACCTGCTATCATGAGAGACATCAGGGCTGCATCTTTTGAGCCCAGTAATGAGCCTGAAAAGCAATTCCAACCCCACTTACAAGTGAAACTTGCTAAAATGTGCCTCTCTGCTCTTCACTGAAAAGCTTGGTTCTCCATACATTTTTAGCATACGTTTGCTCCTGCTGGGTCAGCCGAGCAGCGAATTTCTACTTAATCACCTGCTATCACGAGAGACATCAGGGCTGCATCTTTTGAGCCCAGTACTGAGCCTGAAAAGCATTTCCAACCCCACTTACAAGTGAAACTTGCTAAAATGTGCCTGGCTGCTCTTCACTGAAAAGCTGGTTCTGCATACATTTTTGCATACGTTTGCTCCTGTTGGGTCAGCCGAGCAGCGAATTTCTAATTAACCACCTGCTATCATGAGAGACATCAGGGCTGCATCTTTTGAGCCCAGTACTGAGCCTGAAAAGCGTTTCCAACCCCACTTACAAGTGAAACTTGCTAAAATGTGCCTCTCTGCTCTTCACTGAAAAGCTTGGTTCTGCATACATTTTTAGCATACGTTTGCTCCTGCTGGGTCAGCCGAGCAGCAAATTTCTAATTAACCACCTGCTATCATGAGAGACATCAGGGCTGCATCTTTTGAGCCCAGTACTGAGCCTGAAAAGCATTTCGAACCCCACTTACAAGTGAAACTTGCTAAAATGTGCCTCTCTGCTCTTCACTGAAAAGCTTGGTTCTGCATACATTTTTAGCATACGTTTGCTCCTGCTGGGTCAGCCAAGCAGCAAATTTCTACTTAACCACCTGCTATCATGATAGACATCAGGGCTGCATCTTTTGAGCCCAGTACTGAGCCTGAAAAGCGTTTCCAACCCCACTTACAAGTGAAACTTGCTAAAATGTGCCTCTCTGCTCTTCACTGAAAAGCTTGGTTCTGTATACATTTTTAGCATACGTTTGCTCCTGCTGGGTCAGCCGAGCAGCAAATTTCTACTTTACCACCTGCTATCATGAGAGACATCAGGGCTGCATCTTTAGAGCCCAGTACTGAGCCTGAAAAGCAATTCCAACCCCACTTACAAGTGAAACTTGCTAAAATGTGCCTGGCTGCTCTTCACTGAAAAGCTAGTTCTGCATACATTTTTGGCATACGTTTGCTCCTGCTGGGTCAGCCGAGCAGCGAATTTCTAATTAACCACCTGCTATCATGAGAGACATCAGGGCTGCATCTTTTGAGCCCAGTACTGAGCCTGAAAAGCATTTCCAACCCCACTTACAAGTGAAACTTGCTAAAATGTGCCTGGCTGCTCTTCAGTGAAAAGCTTGGTTCTGCATACATTTTTAGCATACGTTTGCTCCTGCCGGGTTAGCCGAGCAGTGAATTTCTAATTAACCACCTGCTATCATGAGAGACATCAGGGCTGCATCTTTTGAGCCCAGTACTGAGCCTGAAAAGCGTTTCCAACCCCACTTACAAGTAAAACTTGCTAAAATGTGCCTCTCTGCTCTTCACTGAAAAGCTTGGTTCTGCATACATTTTTAGCATACGTTTGCTCCTGTTGGGTCAGCCGAGCAGCGAATTTCTAATTAACCACCTGCTATCATGAGAGACATCAGGGCTGCATCTTTTGAGCCTAGTAATGAGCCTGAAAAGCAATTCCAACCCCACTTACAAGTGAAACTTGCTATAATGTGCCTGGCTGCTCTTCACTGAAAAGCTTGGTTCTCCATACATTTTTAGCATACGTTTGCTCCTGCTGGGTCAGCCGAGCAGCAAATTTCTACTTAACCACCTGCTATCATGATAGACATCAGGGCTGCATCTTTTGAGCCCAGTACTGAGCCTGAAAAGCGTTTCCAACCCCACTTACAAGTGAAACTTGCTATAATGTGCCTGGCTGCTCTTCACTGAAAAGCTTGGTTCTGCAACATTTTTAGCATACGTTTGCTCCTGCTGGGTCAGCCGAGCAGAAAATTTCTACTTAACCACCTGCTATCATGAGAGACATCAGGGCTGCATCTTTTGAGCCCAGTACTGAGCCTGAAAAGCATTTCCAACCCCACTTACAAGTGAAACTTGCTAAAATGTGCCTGGCTGCTCTTCACTGAAAAGCTGGTTCTGCAACATTTTTAGCATACGTTTGCTCCTGCTGGGTCAGCCGAGCAGCAAATTTCTACTTAACCACCTGCTATCATGATAGACATCAGGGCTGCATCTTTTGAGCCCAGTACTGAGCCTGAAAAGCGTTTCCAACCCCACTTACAAGTGAAACTTGCTAAAATGTGCCTCTCTGCTCTTCACTGAAAAGCTTGGTTCTGTATACATTTTTAGCATACGTTTGCTCCTGCTGGGTCAGCCGAGCAGCAAATTTCTACTTTACCACCTGCTATCATGAGAGACATCAGGGCTGCATCTTTAGAGCCCAGTACTGAGCCTGAAAAGCAATTCCAACCCCACTTACAAGTGAAACTTGCTAAAATGTGCCTGGCTGCTCTTCACTGAAAAGCTAGTTCTGCATACATTTTTGGCATACGTTTGCTCCTGCTGGGTCAGCCGAGCAGCGAATTTCTAATTAACCACCTGCTATCATGAGAGACATCAGGGCTGCATCTTTTGAGCCCAGTACTGAGCCTGAAAAGCATTTCCAACCCCACTTACAAGTGAAACTTGCTAAAATGTGCCTGGCTGCTCTTCAGTGAAAAGCTTGGTTCTGCATACATTTTTAGCATACGTTTGCTCCTGCCGGGTTAGCCGAGCAGTGAATTTCTAATTAACCACCTGCTATCATGAGAGACATCAGGGCTGCATCTTTTGAGCCCAGTACTGAGCCTGAAAAGCGTTTCCAACCCCACTTACAAGTAAAACTTGCTAAAATGTGCCTCTCTGCTCTTCACTGAAAAGCTTGGTTCTGCATACATTTTTAGCATACGTTTGCTCCTGTTGGGTCAGCCGAGCAGCGAATTTCTAATTAACCACCTGCTATCATGAGAGACATCAGGGCTGCATCTTTTGAGCCTAGTAATGAGCCTGAAAAGCAATTCCAACCCCACTTACAAGTGAAACTTGCTATAATGTGCCTGGCTGCTCTTCACTGAAAAGCTTGGTTCTCCATACATTTTTAGCATACGTTTGCTCCTGCTGGGTCAGCCGAGCAGCAAATTTCTACTTAACCACCTGCTATCATGATAGACATCAGGGCTGCATCTTTTGAGCCCAGTACTGAGCCTGAAAAGCGTTTCCAACCCCACTTACAAGTGAAACTTGCTATAATGTGCCTGGCTGCTCTTCACTGAAAAGCTTGGTTCTGCAACATTTTTAGCATACGTTTGCTCCTGCTGGGTCAGCCGAGCAGAACATTTCTACTTAACCACCTGCTATCATGAGAGACATCAGGGCTGCATCTTTTGAGCCCAGTACTGAGCCTGAAAAGCATTTCCAACCCCACTTACAAGTGAAACTTGCTAAAATGTGCCTGGCTGCTCTTCACTGAAAAGCTGGTTCTGCAACATTTTTAGCATACGTTTGCTCCTGCTGGGTCAGCCGAGCAGCAAATTTCTACTTAACCACCTGCTATCATGAGAGACATCAGGGCTGCATCTTTTGAGCCCAGTACTGAGCCTGAAAAACGTTTCCAACCCCACTTACAAGTGAAACTTGCTAAAATGTGCCTCTCTGCTCTTCACTGAAAAACGTGGTTCTGCATACATTTTTAGCATACGTTTGCTCCTGCTGGGTCAGCCGAGCAGCAAATTTCTACTTAACCACCTGCTATCATGAGAGACATCAGGGCTGCATCTTTTGAGCCCAGTACTGAGCCTGAAAAGCGTTTCCAACCCCACTTACAAGTGAAACTTGCTAAAATGTGCCTCTCTGCTCTTCACTGAAAAGCTTGGTTCTGCATACATTTTTAGAATACGTTTGCTCCTGCTGGGTCAGCCGAGCAGCGAATTTCTAATTAACCACCTGCTATCATGAGAGACATCAGGGCTGCATCTTTAGAGCCCAGTACTGAGCCTGAAAAGCATTTCCAACCCCACTTACAAGTGAAACATGCTAAAATGTGCCTCTCTGCTCTTCACTGAAAAGCTTGTTTCTGCATACATTTTTAGCATACGTTTGCTCCTGCTGGGTCAGCCGAGCAGCGAATTTCTACTTAACCACCTGCTATCATGAGAGACATCAGGGCTGCATCTTTTGAGCCCAGTACTGAGCCTGAAAAGCATTTCCAACCCCACTTACAAGTGAAACTTGCTAAAATGTGCCTGGCTGCTCTTCACTGAAAAGCTGGTTCTGCATACATTTTTGCATACGTTTGCTCCTGTTGGGTCAGCCGAGCAGCGAATTTCTAATTAACCACCTGCTATCATGAGAGACATCAGGGCTGCATCTTTTGAGCCCAGTACTGAGCCTGAAAAGCGTTTCCAACCCCACTTACAAGTGAAACTTGCTAAAATGTGCCTCTCTGCTCTTCACTGAAAAGCTTGGTTCTGCATACATTTTTAGCATACGTTTGCTCCTGCTGGGTCAGCCGAGCAGCAAATTTCTAATTAACCACCTGCTATCATGAGAGACATCAGGGCTGCATCTTTTGAGCCCAGTACTGAGCCTGAAAAGCATTTCGAACCCCACTTACAAGTGAAACTTGCTAAAATGTGCCTCTCTGCTCTTCACTGAAAAGCTTGGTTCTGCATACATTTTTAGCATACGTTTGCTCCTGCTGGGTCAGCCAAGCAGCAAATTTCTACTTAACCACCTGCTATCATGAGAGACATCAGGGCTGCATCTTTTGAGCCCAGTACTGAGCCTGAAAAGCGTTTCCAACCCCACTTACAAGTGAAACTTGCTAAAATGTGCCTGGCTGCTCTTCACTGAAAAGCTGGTTCTGCATACATTTTTGGCATACGTTTGCTCCTGCTGGGTCAGCCGAGCAGTGAATTTCTAATTAACCACCTGCTATCATGAGAGACATCAGGGCTGCATCTTTTGAGCCCAGTACTGAGCCTGAAAAGCGTTTCCAACCCCACTTACAAGTGAAACTTGCTAAAATGTGCCTGGCTGCTCTTCACTGAAAAGCTGGTTCTGCAACATTTTTAGCATACGTTTGCTCCTGCTGGGTCAGCCGAGCATCAAATTTCTACTTAACCACCTGCTATCATGAGAGACATCAGGGCTCGATTCTTTTGAGCCCAGTACTGAGCCTGAAAAGCGTTTCCAACCCCACTTACAAGTGAAACTTGCTAAAATGTGCCTGGCTGCTCTTCAGTGAAAAGCTTGGTTCTGCATACATTTTTAGCATACGTTTGCTCCTGCCGGGTTAGCCGAGCAGTGAATTTCTAATTAACCACCTGCTATCATGAGAGACATCAGGGCTGCATCTTTTGAGCCCAGTACTGAGCCTGAAAACCGTTTCCAACCCGACTTACAAGTGAAACTTGCTAAAATGTGCCTCTCTGCTCTTCACTGAAAAGCTTGGTTCTGCATACATTTTTAGCATACGTTTGCTCCTGCCGGGTCAGCCGAGCGGTGAATTTCTAATTAACCACCTGCTATCATGAGAGACATCAGGGCTGCATCTTTTGAGCCCAGTACTGAGCCTGAAAAGCGTTTCCAACCCCACTTACAAGTAAAACTTGCTAAAATGTGCCTCTCTGCTCTTCACTGAAAAGCTTGGTTCTGCATACATTTTTAGCATACGTTTGCTCCTGTTGGGTCAGCCGAGCAGCGAATTTCTAATTAACCACCTGCTATCATGAGAGACATCAGGGCTGCATCTTTTGAGCCTAGTAATGAGCCTGAAAAGCAATTCCAACCCCACTTACAAGTGAAACTTGCTATAATGTGCCTGGCTGCTCTTCACTGAAAAGCTTGGTTCTCCATACATTTTTAGCATACGTTTGCTCCTGCTGGGTCAGCCGAGCAGCAAATTTCTACTTAACCACCTGCTATCATGATAGACATCAGGGCTGCATCTTTTGAGCCCAGTACTGAGCCTGAAAAGCGTTTCCAACCCCACTTACAAGTGAAACTTGCTATAATGTGCCTGGCTGCTCTTCACTGAAAAGCTTGGTTCTGCAACATTTTTAGCATACGTTTGCTCCTGCTGGGTCAGCCGAGCAGAAAATTTCTACTTAACCACCTGCTATCATGAGAGACATCAGGGCTGCATCTTTTGAGCCCAGTACTGAGCCTGAAAAGTGTTTCCAACCCCACTTACAAGTGAAACTTGCTAAAATGTGCCTCTCTGCTCTTCACTGAAAAGCTTGGATCTGCATACATTTTTAGCATACGTTTGCTCCTGCTGGGTCAGCCGAGCAGCAAATTTCTACTTTACGACCTGCTATCATGAGAGACATCAGGGCTGCATCTTTTGAGCCCAGTACTGAGCCTGAAAAGCAATTCCAACCCCACTTACAAGTGAAACTTGCTAAAATGTGCCTGGCTGCTCTTCACTGAAAAGCTGGTTCTGCAACATTTTTAGAATACGTTTGCTTCTGCTGGGTCAGCCGAGCAGCAAATTTCTACTTAACCACCTGCTATCATGAGAGACATCAGGGCTGCATCTTTTGAGCCCAGTACTGAGCCTGAAAAGCGTTTCCAACCCCACTTACAAGTGAAACTTGCTAAAATGTGCCTCTATGCTCTTCACTGAAAAGCTTGGTTCTGCATACATTTTTAGCATACGTTTGCTCCTGCTGGGTCAGCCGAGCAGCAAATTTCTACTTAACCACCTGCTATCATGAGAGACATCAGGGCTGCATCTTTTGAGCCCAGTAATGAGCCTGAAAAGCAATTCCAACCCCACTTACAAGTGAAACTTGCTAAAATGTGCCTCTCTGCTCTTCACTGAAAAGCTTGGTTCTCCATACATTTTTAGCATACGTTTGCTCCTGCTGGGTTAGCCGAGCAGCAAATTTCTACTTAACCACCTGCTATCATGATAGACATCAGGGCTGCATCTTTTGAGCCCAGTACTGAGCCTGAAAAGCGTTTCCAACCCCACTTACAAGTGAAACTTGCTAAAATGTGCCTCTCTGCTCTTCACTGAAAAGCTTGGTTCTGTATACATTTTTAGCATACGTTTGCTCCTGCTGGGTCAGCCGAGCAGCAAATTTCTACTTTACCACCTGCTATCATGAGAGACATCAGGGCTGCATCTTTAGAGCCCAGTACTGAGCCTGAAAAGCAATTCCAACCCCACTTACAAGTGAAACTTGCTAAAATGTGCCTGGCTGCTCTTCACTGAAAAGCTAGTTCTGCATACATTTTTGGCATACGTTTGCTCCTGCTGGGTCAGCCGAGCAGCGAATTTCTAATTAACCACCTGCTATCATGAGAGACGTCAGGGCTGCATCTTTTGAGCCCAGTACTGAGCCTGAAAAGCGTTTCCAACCCGACTTACAAGTGAAACTTGCTAAAATGTGCCTCTCTGCTCTTCACTGAAAAGCTTGGTTCTGCATACATTTTTAGCATACGTTTGCTCCTGCCGGGTCAGCCGAGCGGTGAATTTCTAATTAACCACCTGCTATCATGAGAGACATCAGGGCTGCATCTTTTGAGCCCAGTACTGAGCCTGAAAAGCGTTTCCAACCCCACTTACAAGTAAAACTTGCTAAAATGTGCCTCTCTGCTCTTCACTGAAAAGCTTGGTTCTGCATACATTTTTAGCATACGTTTGCTCCTGTTGGGTCAGCCGAGCAGCGAATTTCTAATTAACCACCTGCTATCATGAGAGACATCAGGGCTGCATCTTTTGAGCCTAGTAATGAGCCTGAAAAGCAATTCCAACCCCACTTACAAGTGAAACTTGCTATAATGTGCCTGGCTGCTCTTCACTGAAAAGCTTGGTTCTCCATACATTTTTAGCATACGTTTGCTCCTGCTGGGTCAGCCGAGCAGCAAATTTTTACTTAACCACCTGCTATCATGATAGACATCAGGGCTGCATCTTTTGAGCCCAGTACTGAGCCTGAAAAGCGTTTCCAACCCCACTTACAAGTGAAACTTGCTATAATGTGCCTGGCTGCTCTTCACTAAAAAGCTTGGTTCTGCAACATTTTTAGCATACGTTTGCTCCTGCTGGGTCAGCCGAGCAGCAAATTTCTAATTAACCACCTGCTATCATGAGAGACATCAGGGCTGCATCTTTTGAGCCCAGTACTGAGCCTGAAAAGCGTTTCCAACCCCACTTACAAGTGAAACTTGCTAAAATGTGCCTGGCTGCTCTTCACTGAAAAGCTGGTTCTGCAACATTTTTAGAATACGTTTGCTTCTGCTGGGTCAGCCGAGCAGCAAATTTCTACTTAACCACCTGCTATCATGAGAGACATCAGGGCTGCATCTTTTGAGCCCAGTACTGAGCCTGAAAAGCGTTTCCAACCCCACTTACAAGTGAAACTTGCTAAAATGTGCCTCTATGCTCTTCACTGAAAAGCTTGGTTCTGCATACATTTTTAGCATACGTTTGCTCCTGCTGGGTCAGCCGAGCAGCAAATTTCTACTTAACCACCTGCTATCATGAGAGACATCAGGGCTGCATCTTTTGAGCCCAGTAATGAGCCTGAAAAGCAATTCCAACCCCACTTACAAGTGAAACTTGCTAAAATGTGCCTCTCTGCTCTTCACTGAAAAGCTTGGTTCTCCATACATTTTTAGCATACGTTTGCTCCTGCTGGGTCAGCCGAGCAGCAAATTTCTACTTAACCACCTGCTATCATGATAGACATCAGGGCTGCATCTTTTGAGCCCAGTACTGAGCCTGAAAAGCGTTTCCAACCCCACTTACAAGTGAAACTTGCTAAAATGTGCCTCTCTGCTCTTCACTGAAAAGCTTGGTTCTGTATACATTTTTAGCATACGTTTGCTCCTGCTGGGTCAGCCGAGCAGCAAATTTCTACTTTACCACCTGCTATCATGAGAGACATCAGGGCTGCATCTTTAGAGCCCAGTACTGAGCCTGAAAAGCAATTCCAACCCCACTTACAAGTGAAACTTGCTAAAATGTGCCTGGCTGCTCTTCACTGAAAAGCTGGTTCTGCATACATTTTTGGCATACGTTTGCTCCTGCTGGGTCAGCCGAGCAGCGAATTTCTAATTAACCACCTGCTATCATGAGAGACATCAGGGCTGCATCTTTTGAGCCCAGTACTGAGCCTGAAAAGCATTTCCAACCCCACTTACAAGTGAAACTTGCTAAAATGTGCCTGGCTGCTCTTCACTGAAAAGCTGGTTCTGCAATATTTTTAGCATACGTTTGCTTCTGCTGGGTCAGCCGAGCAGCGAATTTCTAATTAACCACCTGCTATCATGAGAGACATCAGGGCTGCATCTTTTGAGCCCAGTACTGAGCCTGAAAGGCGTTTCCAACCCCACTTACAAGTGAAACTTGCTAAAATGTGCCTGGCTGCTCTTCACTGAAAAGCTGGTTCTGCAACATTTTTAGCATACGTTTGCTTCTGCTGGGTCAGCCGAGCAGCAAATTTCTACTTAACCACCTGCTATCATGAGAGACATCAGGGCTGCATCTTTTGAGCCCAGTACTGAGCCTGAAAAGCGTTTCCAACCCCACTTACAAGTGAAACTTGCTAAAATGTGCCTCTATGCTCTTCACTGAAAAGCTTGGTTCTGCATACATTTTTAGCATACGTTTGCTCCTGCTGGGTCAGCCGAGCAGCGAATTTCTAATTAACCACCTGCTATCATGAGAGACATCAGGGCTGCATCTTTTGAGCCCAGTACTGAGCCTGAAAAGCATTTCCAACCCCACTTACAAGTGAAACTTGCTAAAATGTGCCTCTCTGCTCTTCACTGAAAAGCTTGGTTCTCCATACATTTTTGGCCTACGTTTGCTCCTGCTGGGTCAGCCGAGCAGCAAATTTCTACTTAACCACCTGCTATCATGATAGACATCACAGTACTGAGCCTGAAAAGCAATTCCAACCCCACTTACAAGTGAAACTTGCTAAAATGTGCCTCTCTGCTCTTCACTGAAAAGCTTGGTTCTCCATACATTTTTAGCATACGTTTGCTTCTGCTGGGTCAGCCGAGCAGCAAATTTCTAATTAACCACCTGCTATCATGAGAGACATCAGGGCTGCATCTTTTGAGCCCAGTACTGAGCCTGAAAAGCGTTTCCAACCCCACTTACAAGTGAAACTTGCTAAAATGTGCCTGGCTGCTCTTCACTCAAAAACGTGGTTCTGCATACATTTTTAGCATACGTTTGCTCCTGCTGGTTCAGCCGAGCAGCAAATTTCTACTTAACCACCTGCTATCATGAGAGACATCAGGGCTGCATCTTTTGAGCCCAGTACTGAGCCTGAAAAACGTTTCCAACCCCACTTACAAGTGAAACTTGCTAAAATGTGCCTGGCTGCTCTTCAGTGAAAAGCTTGGTTCTGCATACATTTTTAGCATACGTTTGCTCCTGCCGGGTTAGCCGAGCAGTGAATTTCTAATTAACCACCTGCTATCATGAGAGACATCAGGGCTGCATCTTTTGAGCCCAGTACTGAGCCTGAAAACCGTTTCCAACCCGACTTACAAGTGAAACTTGCTAAAATGTGCCTCTCTGCTCTTCACTGAAAAGCTTGGTTCTGCATACATTTTTAGCATACGTTTGCTCCTGCCGGGTCAGCCGAGCGGTGAATTTCTAATTAACCACCTGCTATCATGAGAGACATCAGGGCTGCATCTTTTGAGCCCAGTACTGAGCCTGAAAAGCGTTTCCAACCCCACTTACAAGTAAAACTTGCTAAAATGTGCCTCTCTGCTCTTCACTGAAAAGCTTGGTTCTGCATACATTTTTAGCATACGTTTGCTCCTGTTGGGTCAGCCGAGCAGCGAATTTCTAATTAACCACCTGCTATCATGAGAGACATCAGGGCTGCATCTTTTGAGCCTAGTAATGAGCCTGAAAAGCAATTCCAACCCCACTTACAAGTGAAACTTGCTATAATGTGCCTGGCTGCTCTTCACTGAAAAGCTTGGTTCTCCATACATTTTTAGCATACGTTTGCTCCTGCTGGGTCAGCCGAGCAGCAAATTTCTACTTAACCACCTGCTATCATGATAGACATCAGGGCTGCATCTTTTGAGCCCAGTACTGAGCCTGAAAAGCGTTTCCAACCCCACTTACAAGTGAAACTTGCTATAATGTGCCTGGCTGCTCTTCACTGAAAAGCTTGGTTCTGCAACATTTTTAGCATACGTTTGCTCCTGCTGGGTCAGCCGAGCAGAAAATTTCTACTTAACCACCTGCTATCATGAGAGACATCAGGGCTGCATCTTTTGAGCCCAGTACTGAGCCTGAAAAGTGTTTCCAACCCCACTTACAAGTGAAACTTGCTAAAATGTGCCTCTCTGCTCTTCACTGAAAAGCTTGGATCTGTATACATTTTTAGCATACGTTTGCTCCTGCTGGGTCAGCCGAGCAGCAAATTTCTACTTTACGACCTGCTATCATGAGAGACATCAGGGCTGCATCTTTTGAGCCCAGTACTGAGCCTGAAAAGCAATTCCAACCCCACTTACAAGTGAAACTTGCTAAAATGTGCCTGGCTGCTCTTCACTGAAAAGCTGGTTCTGCAACATTTTTAGAATACGTTTGCTTCTGCTGGGTCAGCCGAGCAGCAAATTTCTACTTAACCACCTGCTATCATGAGAGACATCAGGGCTGCATCTTTTGAGCCCAGTACTGAGCCTGAAAAGCGTTTCCAACCCCACTTACAAGTGAAACTTGCTAAAATGTGCCTCTATGCTCTTCACTGAAAAGCTTGGTTCTGCATACATTTTTAGCATACGTTTGCTCCTGCTGGGTCAGCCGAGCAGCAAATTTCTACTTAACCACCTGCTATCATGAGAGACATCAGGGCTGCATCTTTTGAGCCCAGTAATGAGCCTGAAAAGCAATTCCAACCCCACTTACAAGTGAAACTTGCTAAAATGTGCCTCTCTGCTCTTCACTGAAAAGCTTGGTTCTCCATACATTTTTAGCATACGTTTGCTCCTGCTGGGTTAGCCGAGCAGCAAATTTCTACTTAACCACCTGCTATCATGATAGACATCAGGGCTGCATCTTTTGAGCCCAGTACTGAGCCTGAAAAGCGTTTCCAACCCCACTTACAAGTGAAACTTGCTAAAATGTGCCTCTCTGCTCTTCACTGAAAAGCTTGGTTCTGTATACATTTTTAGCATACGTTTGCTCCTGCTGGGTCAGCCGAGCAGCAAATTTCTACTTTACCACCTGCTATCATGAGAGACATCAGGGCTGCATCTTTAGAGCCCAGTACTGAGCCTGAAAAGCAATTCCAACCCCACTTACAAGTGAAACTTGCTAAAATGTGCCTGGCTGCTCTTCACTGAAAAGCTAGTTCTGCATACATTTTTGGCATACGTTTGCTCCTGCTGGGTCAGCCGAGCAGCGAATTTCTAATTAACCACCTGCTATCATGAGAGACATCAGGGCTGCATCTTTTGAGCCCAGTACTGAGCCTGAAAAGCGTTTCCAACCCGACTTACAAGTGAAACTTGCTAAAATGTGCCTCTCTGCTCTTCACTGAAAAGCTTGGTTCTGCATACATTTTTAGCATACGTTTGCTCCTGCCGGGTCAGCCGAGCGGTGAATTTCTAATTAACCACCTGCTATCATGAGAGACATCAGGGCTGCATCTTTTGAGCCCAGTACTGAGCCTGAAAAGCGTTTCCAACCCCACTTACAAGTAAAACTTGCTAAAATGTGCCTCTCTGCTCTTCACTGAAAAGCTTGGTTCTGCATACATTTTTAGCATACGTTTGCTCCTGTTGGGTCAGCCGAGCAGCGAATTTCTAATTAACCACCTGCTATCATGAGAGACATCAGGGCTGCATCTTTTGAGCCTAGTAATGAGCCTGAAAAGCAATTCCAACCCCACTTACAAGTGAAACTTGCTATAATGTGCCTGGCTGCTCTTCACTGAAAAGCTTGGTTCTCCATACATTTTTAGCATACGTTTGCTCCTGCTGGGTCAGCCGAGCAGCAAATTTCTACTTAACCACCTGCTATCATGATAGACATCAGGGCTGCATCTTTTGAGCCCAGTACTGAGCCTGAAAAGCGTTTCCAACCCCACTTACAAGTGAAACTTGCTATAATGTGCCTGGCTGCTCTTCACTGAAAAGCTTGGTTCTGCAACATTTTTAGCATACGTTTGCTCCTGCTGGGTCAGCCGAGCAGAAAATTTCTACTTAACCACCTGCTATCATGAGAGACATCAGGGCTGCATCTTTTGAGCCCAGTACTGAGCCTGAAAAGTGTTTCCAACCCCACTTACAAGTGAAACTTGCTAAAATGTGCCTCTCTGCTCTTCACTGAAAAGCTTGGATCTGTATACATTTTTAGCATACGTTTGCTCCTGCTGGGTCAGCCGAGCAGCAAATTTCTACTTTACGACCTGCTATCATGAGAGACATCAGGGCTGCATCTTTAGAGCCCAGTACTGAGCCTGAAAAGCAATTCCAACCCCACTTACAAGTGAAACTTGCTAAAATGTGCCTGGCTGCTCTTCACTGAAAAGCTGGTTCTGCAATATTTTTAGCATACGTTTGCTTCTGCTGGGTCAGCCGAGCAGCAAATTTCTAATTAACCACCTGCTATCATGAGAGACATCAGGGCTGCATCTTTTGAGCCCAGTACTGAGCCTGAAAAGCGTTTCCAACCCCACTTACAAGTGAAACTTGCTAAAATGTGCCTGGCTGCTCTTCACTGAAAAGCTGGTTCTGCAACATTTTTAGAATACGTTTGCTTCTGCTGGGTCAGCCGAGCAGCAAATTTCTACTTAACCACCTGCTATCATGAGAGACATCAGGGCTGCATCTTTTGAGCCCAGTACTGAGCCTGAAAAGCGTTTCCAACCCCACTTACAAGTGAAACTTGCTAAAATGTGCCTCTATGCTCTTCACTGAAAAGCTTGGTTCTGCATACATTTTTAGCATACGTTTGCTCCTGCTGGGTCAGCCGAGCAGCAAATTTCTACTTAACCACCTGCTATCATGAGAGACATCAGGGCTGCATCTTTTGAGCCCAGTAATGAGCCTGAAAAGCAATTCCAACCCCACTTACAAGTGAAACTTGCTAAAATGTGCCTCTCTGCTCTTCACTGAAAAGCTTGGTTCTCCATACATTTTTAGCATACGTTTGCTCCTGCTGGGTCAGCCGAGCAGCAAATTTCTACTTAACCACCTGCTATCATGATAGACATCAGGGCTGCATCTTTTGAGCCCAGTACTGAGCCTGAAAAGCATTTCCAACCCCACTTACAAGTGAAACTTGCTAAAATGTGCCTCTCTGCTCTTCACTGAAAAGCTTGGTTCTGTATACATTTTTAGCATACGTTTGCTCCTGCTGGGTCAGCCGAGCAGCAAATTTCTACTTTACCACCTGCTATCATGAGAGACATCAGGGCTGCATCTTTAGAGCCCAATACTGAGCCTGAAAAGCAATTCCAACCCCACTTACAAGTGAAACTTGCTAAAATGTGCCTGGCTGCTCTTCACTGAAAAGCTGGTTCTGCATACATTTTTGGCATACGTTTGCTCCTGCTGGGTCAGCCGAGCAGCGAATTTCTAATTAACCACCTGCTATCACGAGAGACATCAGGGCTGCATCTTTTGAGCCCAGTACTGAGCCTGAAAAGCATTTCCAACCCCACTTACAAGTGAAACTTGCTAAAATGTGCCTGGCTGCTCTTCACTGAAAAGCTGGTTCTGCAATATTTTTAGCATACGTTTGCTTCTGCTGGGTCAGCCGAGCAGCGAATTTCTAATTAACCACCTGCTATCATGAGAGACATCAGGGCTGCATCTTTTGAGCCCAGTACTGAGCCTGAAAGGCGTTTCCAACCCCACTTACAAGTGAAACTTGCTAAAATGTGCCTGGCTGCTCTTCACTGAAAAGCTGGTTCTGCAACATTTTTAGCATACGTTTGCTTCTGCTGGGTCAGCCGAGCAGCAAATTTCTACTTAACCACCTGCTATCATGAGAGACATCAGGGCTGCATCTTTTGAGCCCAGTACTGAGCCTGAAAAGCGTTTCCAACCCCACTTACAAGTGAAACTTGCTAAAATGTGCCTCTATGCTCTTCACTGAAAAGCTTGGTTCTGCATACATTTTTAGCATACGTTTGCTCCTGTTGGGTCAGCCGAGCAGCGAATTTCTAATTAACCACCTGCTATCATGAGAGACATCAGGGCTGCATCTTTTGAGCCTAGTAATGAGCCTGAAAAGCAATTCCAACCCCACTTACAAGTGAAACTTGCTATAATGTGCCTGGCTGCTCTTCACTGAAAAGCTTGGTTCTCCATACATTTTTAGCATACGTTTGCTCCTGCTGGGTCAGCCGAGCAGCAAATTTCTACTTAACCACCTGCTATCATGATAGACATCAGGGCTGCATCTTTTGAGCCCAGTACTGAGCCTGAAAAGCGTTTCCAACCCCACTTACAAGTGAAACTTGCTATAATGTGCCTGGCTGCTCTTCACTGAAAAGCTTGGTTCTGCAACATTTTTAGCATACGTTTGCTCCTGCTGGGTCAGCCGAGCAGAACATTTCTACTTAACCACCTGCTATCATGAGAGACATCAGGGCTGCATCTTTTGAGCCCAGTACTGAGCCTGAAAAGTGTTTCCAACCCCACTTACAAGTGAAACTTGCTAAAATGTGCCTCTCTGCTCTTCACTGAAAAGCTTGGATCTGTATACATTTTTAGCATACGTTTGCTCCTGCTGGGTCAGCCGAGCAGCAAATTTCTACTTTACGACCTGCTATCATGAGAGACATCAGGGCTGCATCTTTAGAGCCCAGTACTGAGCCTGAAAAGCAATTCCAACCCCACTTACAAGTGAAACTTGCTAAAATGTGCCTGGCTGCTCTTCACTGAAAAGCTGGTTCTGCAATATTTTTAGCATACGTTTGCTTCTGCTGGGTCAGCCGAGCAGCAAATTTCTAATTAACCACCTGCTATCATGAGAGACATCAGGGCTGCATCTTTTGAGCCTAGTAATGAGCCTGAAAAGCAATTCCAACCCCACTTACAAGTGAAACTTGCTATAATGTGCCTGGCTGCTCTTCACTGAAAAGCTTGGTTCTCCATACATTTTTAGCATACGTTTGCTCCTGCTGGGTCAGCCGAGCAGCAAATTTCTACTTAACCACCTGCTATCATGATAGACATCAGGGCTGCATCTTTTGAGCCCAGTACTGAGCCTGAAAAGCGTTTCCAACCCCACTTACAAGTGAAACTTGCTATAATGTGCCTGGCTGCTCTTCACTGAAAAGCTTGGTTCTGCAACATTTTTAGCATACGTTTGCTCCTGCTGGGTCAGCCGAGCAGAACATTTCTACTTAACCACCTGCTATCATGAGAGACATCAGGGCTGCATCTTTTGAGCCCAGTACTGAGCCTGAAAAGTGTTTCCAACCCCACTTACAAGTGAAACTTGCTAAAATGTGCCTCTCTGCTCTTCACTGAAAAGCTTGGATCTGTATACATTTTTAGCATACGTTTGCTCCTGCTGGGTCAGCCGAGCAGCAAATTTCTACTTTACGACCTGCTATCATGAGAGACATCAGGGCTGCATCTTTAGAGCCCAGTACTGAGCCTGAAAAGCAATTCCAACCCCACTTACAAGTGAAACTTGCTAAAATGTGCCTGGCTGCTCTTCACTGAAAAGCTGGTTCTGCAATATTTTTAGCATACGTTTGCTTCTGCTGGGTCAGCCGAGCAGCAAATTTCTAATTAACCACCTGCTATCATGAGAGACATCAGGGCTGCATCTTTTGAGCCCAGTACTGAGCCTGAAAAGCGTTTCCAACCCCACTTACAAGTGAAACTTGCTAAAATGTGCCTGGCTGCTCTTCACTGAAAAGCTGGTTCTGCAACATTTTTAGAATACGTTTGCTTCTGCTGGGTCAGCCGAGCAGCAAATTTCTACTTAACCACCTGCTATCATGAGAGACATCAGGGCTGCATCTTTTGAGCCCAGTACTGAGCCTGAAAAGCGTTTCCAACCCCACTTACAAGTGAAACTTGCTAAAATGTGCCTCTATGCTCTTCACTGAAAAGCTTGGTTCTGCATACATTTTTAGCATACGTTTGCTCCTGCTGGGTCAGCCGAGCAGCAAATTTCTACTTAACCACCTGCTATCATGAGAGACATCAGGGCTGCATCTTTTGAGCCCAGTAATGAGCCTGAAAAGCAATTCCAACCCCACTTACAAGTGAAACTTGCTAAAATGTGCCTCTCTGCTCTTCACTGAAAAGCTTGGTTCTCCATACATTTTTAGCATACGTTTGCTCCTGCTGGGTCAGCCGAGCAGCAAATTTCTACTTAACCACCTGCTATCATGATAGACATCAGGGCTGCATCTTTTGAGCCCAGTACTGAGCCTGAAAAGCGTTTCCAACCCCACTTACAAGTGAAACTTGCTAAAATGTGCCTCTCTGCTCTTCACTGAAAAGCTTGGTTCTGTATACATTTTTAGCATACGTTTGCTCCTGCTGGGTCAGCCGAGCAGCAAATTTCTACTTTACCACCTGCCATCATGAGAGACATCAGGGCTGCATCTTTAGAGCCCAGTACTGAGCCTGAAAAGCAATTCCAACCCCACTTACAAGTGAAACTTGCTAAAATGTGCCTGGCTGCTCTTCACTGAAAAGCTGGTTCTGCATACATTTTTGGCATACGTTTGCTCCTGCTGGGTCAGCCGAGCAGCGAATTTCTAATTAACCACCTGCTATCATGAGAGACATCAGGGCTGCATCTTTTGAGCCCAGTACTGAGCCTGAAAAGCATTTCCAACCCCACTTACAAGTGAAACTTGCTAAAATGTGCCTGGCTGCTCTTCACTGAAAAGCTGGTTCTGCAATATTTTTAGCATACGTTTGCTTCTGCTGGGTCAGCCGAGCAGCGAATTTCTAATTAACCACCTGCTATCATGAGAGACATCAGGGCTGCATCTTTTGAGCCCAGTACTGAGCCTGAAAGGCGTTTCCAACCCCACTTACAAGTGAAACTTGCTAAAATGTGCCTGGCTGCTCTTCACTGAAAAGCTGGTTCTGCAACATTTTTAACATACGTTTGCTTCTGCTGGGTCAGCCGAGCAGCAAATTTCTACTTAACCACCTGCTATCATGAGAGACATCAGGGCTGCATCTTTTGAGCCCAGTACTGAGCCTGAAAAGCGTTTCCAACCCCACTTACAAGTGAAACTTGCTAAAATGTGCCTCTATGCTCTTCACTGAAAAGCTTGGTTCTGCATACATTTTTAGCATACGTTTGCTCCTGCTGGGTCAGCCGAGCAGCGAATTTCTAATTAACCACCTGCTATCATGAGAGACATCAGGGCTGCATCTTTTGAGCCCAGTACTGAGCCTGAAAAGCATTTCCAACCCCACTTACAAGTGAAACTTGCTAAAATGTGCCTCTCTGCTCTTCACTGAAAAGCTTGGTTCTCCATACATTTTTGGCCTACGTTTGCTCCTGCTGGGTCAGCCGAGCAGCAAATTTCTACTTAACCACCTGCTATCATGATAGACATCACAGTACTGAGCCTGAAAAGCAATTCCAACCCCACTTACAAGTGAAACTTGCTATAATGTGCCTGGCTGCTCTTCACTGAAAAGCTTGGTTCTGCAACATTTTTAGCATACGTTTGCTCCTGCTGGGTCAGCCGAGCAGAACATTTCTACTTAACCACCTGCTATCATGAGAGACATCAGGGCTGCATCTTTTGAGCCCAGTACTGAGCCTGAAAAGTGTTTCCAACCCCACTTACAAGTGAAACTTGCTAAAATGTGCCTCTCTGCTCTTCACTGAAAAGCTTGGATCTGTATACATTTTTAGCATACGTTTGCTCCTGCTGGGTCAGCCGAGCAGCAAATTTCTACTTTACGACCTGCTATCATGAGAGACATCAGGGCTGCATCTTTAGAGCCCAGTACTGAGCCTGAAAAGCAATTCCAACCCCACTTACAAGTGAAACTTGCTAAAATGTGCCTGGCTGCTCTTCACTGAAAAGCTGGTTCTGCAATATTTTTAGCATACGTTTGCTTCTGCTGGGTCAGCCGAGCAGCACATTTCTAATTAACCACCTGCTATCATGAGAGACATCAGGGCTGCATCTTTTGAGCCCAGTACTGAGCCTGAAAAGCGTTTCCAACCCCACTTACAAGTGAAACTTGCTAAAATGTGCCTGGCTGCTCTTCACTGAAAAGCTGGTTCTGCAACATTTTTAGAATACGTTTGCTTCTGCTGGGTCAGCCGAGCAGCAAATTTCTACTTAACCACCTGCTATCATGAGAGACATCAGGGCTGCATCTTTTGAGCCCAGTACTGAGCCTGAAAAGCGTTTCCAACCCCACTTACAAGTGAAACTTGCTAAAATGTGCCTCTATGCTCTTCACTGAAAAGCTTGGTTCTGCATACATTTTTAGCATACGTTTGCTCCTGCTGGGTCAGCCGAGCAGCAAATTTCTACTTAACCACCTGCTATCATGAGAGACATCAGGGCTGCATCTTTTGAGCCCAGTAATGAGCCTGAAAAGCAATTCCAACCCCACTTACAAGTAAAACTTGCTAAAATGTGCCTCTCTGCTCTTCACTGAAAAGCTTGGTTCTCCATACATTTTTAGCATACGTTTGCTCCTGCTGGGTCAGCCGAGCAGCAAATTTCTACTTAACCACCTGCTATCATGATAGACATCAGGGCTGCATCTTTTGAGCCCAGTACTGAGCCTGAAAAGCGTTTCCAACCCCACTTACAAGTGAAACTTGCTAAAATGTGCCTCTCTGCTCTTCACTGAAAAGCTTGGTTCTGTATACATTTTTAGCATACGTTTGCTCCTGCTGGGTCAGCCGAGCAGCAAATTTCTACTTTACCACCTGCTATCATGAGAGACATCAGGGCTGCATCTTTAGAGCCCAGTACTGAGCCTGAAAAGCAATTCCAACCCCACTTACAAGTGAAACTTGCTAAAATGTGCCTGGCTGCTCTTCACTGAAAAGCTGGTTCTGCATACATTTTTGGCATACGTTTGCTCCTGCTGGGTCAGCCGAGCAGCGAATTTCTAATTAACCACCTGCTATCATGAGAGACATCAGGGCTGCATCTTTTGAGCCCAGTACTGAGCCTGAAAAGCATTTCCAACCCCACTTACAAGTGAAACTTGCTAAAATGTGCCTGGCTGCTCTTCACTGAAAAGCTGGTTCTGCAATATTTTTAGCATACGTTTGCTTCTGCTGGGTCAGCCGAGCAGCGAATTTCTAATTAACCACCTGCTATCATGAGAGACATCAGGGCTGCATCTTTTGAGCCCAGTACTGAGCCTGAAAGGCGTTTCCAACCCCACTTACAAGTGAAACTTGCTAAAATGTGCCTGGCTGCTCTTCACTGAAAAGCTGGTTCTGCAACATTTTTAACATACGTTTGCTTCTGCTGGGTCAGCCGAGCAGCAAATTTCTACTTAACCACCTGCTATCATGAGAGACATCAGGGCTGCATCTTTTGAGCCCAGTACTGAGCCTGAAAAGCGTTTCCAACCCCACTTACAAGTGAAACTTGCTAAAATGTGCCTCTATGCTCTTCACTGAAAAGCTTGGTTCTGCATACATTTTTAGCATACGTTTGCTCCTGCTGGGTCAGCCGAGCAGCGAATTTCTAATTAACCACCTGCTATCATGAGAGACATCAGGGCTGCATCTTTTGAGCCCAGTACTGAGCCTGAAAAGCATTTCCAACCCCACTTACAAGTGAAACTTGCTAAAATGTGCCTCTCTGCTCTTCACTGAAAAGCTTGGTTCTCCATACATTTTTGGCCTACGTTTGCTCCTGCTGGGTCAGCCGAGCAGCAAATTTCTACTTAACCACCTGCTATCATGATAGACATCACAGTACTGAGCCTGAAAAGCAATTCCATCCCCACTTACAAGTGAAACTTGCTAAAATGTGCCTCTCTGCTCTTCACTGAAAAGCTTGGTTCTCCATACATTTTTAGCATACGTTTGCTTCTGCTGGGTCAGCCGAGCAGCAAATTTCTAATTAACCACCTGCTATCATGAGAGACATCAGGGCTGCATCTTTTGAGCCCAGTACTGAGCCTGAAAAGCGTTTCCAACCCCACTTACAAGTGAAACTTGCTAAAATGTGCCTGGCTGCTCTTCACTCAAAAACGTGGTTCTGCATACATTTTTAGCATACGTTTGCTCCTGCTGGTTCAGCCGAGCAGCAAATTTCTACTTAACCACCTGCTATCATGAGAGACATCAGGGCTGCATCTTTTGAGCCCAGTACTGAGCCTGAAAGGCGTTTCCAACCCCACTTACAAGTGAAACTTGCTAAAATGTGCCTGGCTGCTCTTCACTGAAAAGCTTGGTTCTCCATACATTTTTGGCCTACGTTTGCTCCTGCTGGGTCAGCCGAGCAGCAAATTTCTACTTAACCACCTGCTATCATGATAGACATCACAGTACTGAGCCTGAAAAGCAATTCCAACCCCACTTACAAGTGAAACTTGCTATAATGTGCCTGGCTGCTCTTCACTGAAAAGCTTGGTTCTGCAACATTTTTAGCATACGTTTGCTCCTGCTGGGTCAGCCGAGCAGAACATTTCTACTTAACCACCTGCTATCATGAGAGACATCAGGGCTGCATCTTTTGAGCCCAGTACTGAGCCTGAAAAGTGTTTCCAACCCCACTTACAAGTGAAACTTGCTAAAATGTGCCTCTCTGCTCTTCACTGAAAAGCTTGGATCTGTATACATTTTTAGCATACGTTTGCTCCTGCTGGGTCAGCCGAGCAGCAAATTTCTACTTTACGACCTGCTATCATGAGAGACATCAGGGCTGCATCTTTAGAGCCCAGTACTGAGCCTGAAAAGCAATTCCAACCCCACTTACAAGTGAAACTTGCTAAAATGTGCCTGGCTGCTCTTCACTGAAAAGCTGGTTCTGCAATATTTTTAGCATACGTTTGCTTCTGCTGGGTCAGCCGAGCAGCACATTTCTAATTAACCACCTGCTATCATGAGAGACATCAGGGCTGCATCTTTTGAGCCCAGTACTGAGCCTGAAAAGCGTTTCCAACCCCACTTACAAGTGAAACTTGCTAAAATGTGCCTGGCTGCTCTTCACTGAAAAGCTGGTTCTGCAACATTTTTAGAATACGTTTGCTTCTGCTGGGTCAGCCGAGCAGCAAATTTCTACTTAACCACCTGCTATCATGAGAGACATCAGGGCTGCATCTTTTGAGCCCAGTACTGAGCCTGAAAAGCGTTTCCAACCCCACTTACAAGTGAAACTTGCTAAAATGTGCCTCTATGCTCTTCACTGAAAAGCTTGGTTCTGCATACATTTTTAGCATACGTTTGCTCCTGCTGGGTCAGCCGAGCAGCAAATTTCTACTTAACCACCTGCTATCATGAGAGACATCAGGGCTGCATCTTTTGAGCCCAGTAATGAGCCTGAAAAGCAATTCCAACCCCACTTACAAGTAAAACTTGCTAAAATGTGCCTCTCTGCTCTTCACTGAAAAGCTTGGTTCTCCATACATTTTTAGCATACGTTTGCTCCTGCTGGGTCAGCCGAGCAGCAAATTTCTACTTAACCACCTGCTATCATGATAGACATCAGGGCTGCATCTTTTGAGCCCAGTACTGAGCCTGAAAAGCGTTTCCAACCCCACTTACAAGTGAAACTTGCTAAAATGTGCCTCTCTGCTCTTCACTGAAAAGCTTGGTTCTGTATACATTTTTAGCATACGTTTGCTCCTGCTGGGTCAGCCGAGCAGCAAATTTCTACTTTACCACCTGCTATCATGAGAGACATCAGGGCTGCATCTTTAGAGCCCAGTACTGAGCCTGAAAAGCAATTCCAACCCCACTTACAAGTGAAACTTGCTAAAATGTGCCTGGCTGCTCTTCACTGAAAAGCTGGTTCTGCATACATTTTTGGCATACGTTTGCTCCTGCTGGGTCAGCCGAGCAGCGAATTTCTAATTAACCACCTGCTATCATGAGAGACATCAGGGCTGCATCTTTTGAGCCCAGTACTGAGCCTGAAAAGCATTTCCAACCCCACTTACAAGTGAAACTTGCTAAAATGTGCCTGGCTGCTCTTCACTGAAAAGCTGGTTCTGCAATATTTTTAGCATACGTTTGCTTCTGCTGGGTCAGCCGAGCAGCGAATTTCTAATTAACCACCTGCTATCATGAGAGACATCAGGGCTGCATCTTTTGAGCCCAGTACTGAGCCTGAAAGGCGTTTCCAACCCCACTTACAAGTGAAACTTGCTAAAATGTGCCTGGCTGCTCTTCACTGAAAAGCTGGTTCTGCAACATTTTTAACATACGTTTGCTTCTGCTGGGTCAGCCGAGCAGCAAATTTCTACTTAACCACCTGCTATCATGAGAGACATCAGGGCTGCATCTTTTGAGCCCAGTACTGAGCCTGAAAAGCGTTTCCAACCCCACTTACAAGTGAAACTTGCTAAAATGTGCCTCTATGCTCTTCACTGAAAAGCTTGGTTCTGCATACATTTTTAGCATACGTTTGCTCCTGCTGGGTCAGCCGAGCAGCGAATTTCTAATTAACCACCTGCTATCATGAGAGACATCAGGGCTGCATCTTTTGAGCCCAGTACTGAGCCTGAAAAGCATTTCCAACCCCACTTACAAGTGAAACTTGCTAAAATGTGCCTCTCTGCTCTTCACTGAAAAGCTTGGTTCTCCATACATTTTTGGCCTACGTTTGCTCCTGCTGGGTCAGCCGAGCAGCAAATTTCTACTTAACCACCTGCTATCATGATAGACATCACAGTACTGAGCCTGAAAAGCAATTCCATCCCCACTTACAAGTGAAACTTGCTAAAATGTGCCTCTCTGCTCTTCACTGAAAAGCTTGGTTCTCCATACATTTTTAGCATACGTTTGCTTCTGCTGGGTCAGCCGAGCAGCAAATTTCTAATTAACCACCTGCTATCATGAGAGACATCAGGGCTCTTCACTGAAAAGCTTGGTTCTCCATACATTTTTGGCCTACGTTTGCTCCTGCTGGGTCAGCCGAGCAGCAAATTTCTACTTAACCACCTGCTATCATGATAGACATCACAGTACTGAGCCTGAAAAGCAATTCCAACCCCACTTACAAGTGAAACTTGCTAAAATGTGCCTCTCTGCTCTTCACTGAAAAGCTTGGTTCTCCATACATTTTTAGCATACGTTTGCTTCTGCTGGGTCAGCCGAGCAGCAAATTTCTAATTAACCACCTGCTATCATGAGAGACATCAGGGCTGCATCTTTTGAGCCCAGTACTGAGCCTGAAAAGCGTTTCCAACCCCACTTACAAGTGAAACTTGCTAAAATGTGCCTTGCTGCTCTTCACTGAAAAGCTGGTTCTGCAACATTTTTAGCATACCTTTGCTCCTGCTGGGTCAGCTGAGCAGCAAATTTCTACTTAACCGCCTGCTATCATGAGAGACATCAGGGCTGCATCTTTTGAGCCCAGTACTGAGCCTGAAAAGCATTTCCAACCCCACTTACAAGTGAAACTTGCTAAAATGTGCCTCTCTGCTCTTCACTGAAAAGCTTGGTTCTGCATACATTTTTAGCATACGTTTGCTCCTGCTGGGTCAGCCGAGCAGCGAATTTCTAATTAACCACCTGCTATCATGATAGACATCAGGGCTGCATCTTTTGAGCCTAGTAATGAGCCTGAAAAGCAATTCCAACCCCACTTACAAGTGAAACTTGCTATAATGTGCCTGGCTGCTCTTCACTGAAAAGCTTGGTTCTCCATACATTTTTAGCATACGTTTGCTCCTGCTGGGTCAGCCGAGCAGCAAATTTCTACTTAACCACCTGCTATCATGATAGACATCAGGGCTGCATCTTTTGAGCCCAGTACTGAGCCTGAAAAGTGTTTCCAACCCCACTTACAAGTGAAACTTGCTAAAATGTGCCTCTCTGCTCTACACTGAAAAGCTTGGATCTGTATACATTTTTAGCATACGTTTGCTCCTGCTGGGTCAGCCGAGCAGCAAATTTCTACTTTACCACCTGCTATCATGAGAGACATCAGGGCTGCATCTTTAGAGCCCAGTACTGAGCCTGAAAAGCAATTCCAACACCACTTACAAGTGAAACTTGCTAAAATGTGCCTGGCTGCTCTTCACTGAAAAGCTGGTTCTGCAATATTTTTAGCATACGTTTGCTTCTGCTGGGTCAGCCGAGCAGCAAATTTCTAATTAACCACCTGCTATCATGAGAGACATCAGGGCTGCATCTTTTGAGCCCAGTACTGAGCCTGAAAAGCGTTTCCAACCCCACTTACAAGTGAAACTTGCTAAAATGTGCCTGGCTGCTCTTCACTGAAAAGCTAGTTCTGCAACATTTTTAGAATACGTTTGCTTCTGCTGGGTCAGCCGAGCAGCAAATTTCTACTTAACCACCTGCTATCATGAGAGACATCAGGGCTGCATCTTTTGAGCCCAGTACTGAGCCTGAAAAGCGTTTCCAACCCCACTTACAAGTGAAACTTGCTAAAATGTGCCTCTATGCTCTTCACTGAAAAGCTTGGTTCTGCATACATTTTTAGCATACGTTTGCTCCTGCTGGGTCAGCCGAGCAGCGAATTTCTAATTAACCACCTGCTATCATGAGAGACATCAGGGCTGCATCTTTTGAGCCCAGTACTGAGCCTGAAAAGCATTTCCAACCACACTTACAAGTGAAACTTGCTAAAATGTGCCTGGCTGCTCTTCACTGAAAAGCTGGTTGTGCATAAATTTTTGGCCTACGTTTGCTCCTGCTGGGTCAGCCGAGCAGCAAATTTCTACTTAACCACCTGCTATCATGAGAGACATCAGGGCTGCATCTTTTGAGCCCAGTAATGAGCCTGAAAAGCAATTCCAACCCCACTTACAAGTGAAACTTGCTAAAATGTGCCTCTCTGCTCTTCACTGAAAAGCTTGGTTCTGCATACATTTTTAGCATACGTTTGCTCCTGCTGGGTCAGCCGAGCAGCAAATATCTACTTAACCACCTGCTATCATGATAGACATCAGGGCTGCATCTTTTGAGCCCAGTACTGAGCCTGAAAAGCGTTTCCAACCCCACTTACAAGTGAAACTTGCTAAAATGTGCCTCTCTGCTCTTCACTGAAAAGCTTGGTTCTGTATACATTTTTAGCATACGTTTGCTCCTGCTGGGTCAGCCGAGCAGCAAATTTCTACTTTACCACCTGCTATCATGAGAGACATCAGGGCTGCATCTTTAGAGCCCAGTACTGAGCCTGAAAAGCAATTCCAACCCCACTTACAAGTGAAACTTGCTAAAATGTGCCTCTCTGCTCTTCACTGAAAAGCTGGTTCTGCATACATTTTTGGCATACGTTTGCTCCTGCTGGGTCAGCCGAGCAGCGAATTTCTAATTAACCACCTGCTATCATGAGAGACATCAGGGCTGCATCTTTTGAGCCCAGTACTGAGCCTGAAAAGCGTTTCCAACCCCACTTACAAGTGAAACTTGCTAAAATGTGCCTGGCTGCTCTTCACTGAAAAGCTTGGTTCTGCATACATTTTTAGCATACGTTTGCTCCTGCTGGGTCAGCCGAGCAGCGAATTTCTAATTAACCACCTGCTATCATGAGAGACATCAGGGCTGCATCTTTTGAGCCCAGTACTGAGCCTGAAAAGCATTTCCAACCCCACTTACAAGTGAAACTTGCTAAAATGTGCCTGGCTGCTCTTCACTGAAAAGCTGGTTCTGCATAAATTTTTGGCCTACGTTTGCTCCTGCTGGGTCAGCCGAGCAGCAAATTTCTACTTAACCACCTGCTATCATGAGAGACATCAGGGCTGCATCTTTTGAGCCCAGTAATGAGCCTGAAAAGCAATTCCAATCCCACTTACAAGTGAAACTTGCTAAAATGTGCCTCTCTGCTCTTCACTGAAAAGCTTGGTTCTCCATACATTTTTAGCATACGTTTGCTCCTGCTGGGTCAGCCGAGCAGCAAATTTCTACTTAACCACCTGCTATCATGATAGACATCAGGGCTGCATCTTTTGAGCCCAGTACTGAGCCTGAAAAGCGTTTCCAACCCCACTCACAAGTGAAACTTGCTAAAATGTGCCTGGCTGCTCTTCACTGAAAAGCTTGGTTCTGCATACATTTTTAGCATACGTTTGCTCCTGCTGGGTCAGCCGAGCAGCAAATTTCTACTTAACCACCTGCTATCATGAGAGACATCAGGGCTGCATCTTTTGAGCCCAGTACTGAGCCTGAAAAGCGTTTCCAACCCCACTTACAAGTGAAACTTGCTAAAATGTGCCTCTCTGCTCTTCACTGAAAAGCTTGGTTCTGCAGACATTTTTAGCATACGTTTGCTCCTGCTGGGTCAGCCGAGCAGCAAATTTCTACTTAACCACCTGCTATCATGAGAGACATCAGGGCTGCATCTTTTGAGCCCAGTACTGAGCCTGAAAAGCATTTCCAACCCCACTTACAAGTGAAACTTGCTAAAATGTGCCTGGCTGCTCTTCACTGAAAAGCTGGTTCTGCAACATTTTTAGCATACGTTTGCTCCTGCTGGGTCAGCCGAGCAGCAAATTTCTACTTAACCACCTGCTATCATGAGAGACATCAGGGCTGCATCTTTTGAGCCCAGTACTGAGCCTGAAAAACGTTTCCAACCCCACTTACAAGTGAAACTTGCTAAAATGTGCCTCTCTGCTCTTCACTCAAAAACGTGGTTCTGCATACATTTTTATCATACGTTTGCTCCTGCTGGGTCAGCCGAGCAGCAAATATCTACTTAACCACCTGCTATCATGAGAGACATCAGGGCTGCATCTTTTGAGCCCAGTACTGTGCCTGAAAAGCGTTTCCAACCCCACTTACAAGTGAAACTTGCTAAAATGTGCCTCTCTGCTCTTCACTGAAAAGCTTGGTTCTGCATACATTTTTAGCATACGTTTGCTCCTGCTGGGTCAGCCGAGCAGCGAATTTCTAATTAACCACCTGCTATCATGATAGACATCAGGGCTGCATCTTTTGAGCCCAGTAATGAGCCTGAATAGCGTTTCCAACCCCACTTACAAGTGAAACTTGCTAAAATGTGCCAGGCTGCTCTTGACTGAAAAGCTTGGTTCTGCATACATTTTTAGCATACGTTTGCTCCTGTTGGGGCAGCCGAGCAGCAAATTTCTACTTAACCACCTGCTGTCATGAGAGACATCAGGGCTGCATCCTTTGAGCCCAGTACTGAGCCTGAAAAGTGTTTCCAACCCCACTTACAAGTGAAACTTGCTAAAATGTGCCTCTCTGCTCTTCACTGAAAAGCTTGGTTCTGCATACATTTTTAGCATACCTTTGCTCCTGCTGGGTCAGCTGAGCAGCAAAAAATCCTACTTAACCACCTGCTATCATGAGAGACATCAGGGCTGCATCTTTTGAGCCCAGTACTGAGCCTGAAAAGCGTTTCCAACCCCACTTACAAGTGAAACTTGCTAAAATGTGCCTCTCTGCTCTTCACTGAAAAGCTTGGTTCTGCATACATTTTTAGCATACGTTTGCTCCTGCTGGGTCAGCCGAGCAGCAAATTTCTAATTAACCACCTGCTATCATGATAGACATCAGGGCTGCATCTTTTGAGCCCAGTACTGAGCCTGAAAAGCGTTTCCAACCCCACTTACAAGTAAAACTTGCTAAAATGTGCCTGGCTGCTCTTCAGTGAAAAGCTTGGTTCTGCATACATTTTTAGCATACGTTTGCTCCTGTTGGGTCAGCCGAGCAGCGAATTTCTAATTAACCACCTGCTATCATGAGAGACATCAGGGCTGCATCTTTTGAGCCCAGTACTGAGCCTGAAAAGCGTTTCCAACCCCACTTACAAGTGAAACTTGCTAAAATGTGCCTCTCTGCTCTTCACTGAAAAGCTGGTTCTGCATACATTCTTGGCATACGTTTGCTCCTGCTGGGTCAGCCGAGCTGCGAATTTCTAATTAACCACCTGCTATCATGAGAGACATCAGGGCTGCATCTTTTGAGCCCAGTACTGAGCCTGAAAAGCGTTTCCAACCCCACTTACAAGTGAAACTTGCCTAAATGTGCCTCTCTGCTCTTCACTGAAAAGCTTGGTTCTGCATAAATTTTTAGCATACGTTTGCTTCTGCTGGGTCAGCCGAGCAGCAAATTTCTAATTAACCACCTGCTATCATGAGAGACATCAGGGCTGCATCTTTTGAGCCCAGTACTGAGCCTGAAAAGCGTTTCCAACCCCACTTACAAGTGAAACTTGCTAAAATGTGCCTCTCTGCTCTTCACTGAAAAGCTTGGTTCTGCATACATTTTTAGCATACGTTTGCTCCTGCTGGGTCAGCCGAGCAGCGAATTTCTAATTAACCACCTGCTATCATGAGAGACATCAGGGCTGCATCTTTTGAGCCCAGTACTGAGCCTGAAAAGCATTTCCAACCCCACTTACAAGTGAAACTTGCTAAAATGTGCCTGGATGCTCTTCACTGAAAAGCTTGGTTCTGCATACATTTTTAGCATACGTTTGCTCCTGTTGGGTCAGCCGAGCAGCGAATTTCTAATTAACCACCTGCTATCATGAGAGACATCAGGGCTGCATCTTTTGAGCCCAGTACTGAGCCTGAAAAGCATTTCCAACCCCACTTACAAGTGAAACTTGCTAAAATGTGCCTCTCTGCTCTTCACTGAAAAGCTTGGTTCTGCATACATTTTTAGCATACGTTTGCTCCTGTTGGGTCAGCCGAGCAGCGAAATTCTAATTAACCACCTGCTATCATGAGAGACATCAGGGCTGCATCTTTTGAGCCCAGTACTGAGCCTGAAAAGCATTTCGAACCCCACTTACAAGTGAAACTTGCTAAAATGTGCCTGGATGCTCTTCACTGAAAAGCTGGTTCTGCAACATTTTTAGCATACGTTTGCTCCTGCTGGGTCAGCCGAGCAGCAAATTTCTACTTAACCACCTGCTAACATGAGAGACATCAGGGCTGCATCTTTAGAGCCCAGTACTGAGCCTGAAAAGCATTTCCAACCCCACTTACAAGTGAAACTTGCTAAAATGTGCCTGGCTGCTCTTCACTGAAAAGCTGGTTCTGCAACATTTTTAGCATACGTTTGCTCCTGCTGGGTCAGCCGAGCAGCAAATTTCTACTTAACCACCTGCTATCATGAGAGACATCAGGGCTGCATCTTTTGAGCCCAGTACTGAGCCTGAAAAGCATTTCCAACCCCACTTACAAGTGAAACTTGCTAAAATGTGCCTCTCTGCTCTTCACTGAAAAGCTTGGTTCTGCATACATTTTTAGCATACGTTTGCTCCTGCTGGGTCAGCCAAGCAGCAAATTTCTACTTAACCACCTGCTATCATGAGAGACATCAGGGCTGCATCTTTTGAGCCCAGTACTGAGCCTGAAAAGCGTTTCCAACCCCACTTACAAGTGAAACTTGCTAAAATGTGCCTGGCTGCTCTTCACTGAAAAGCTGGTTCTGCATACATTTTTGGCATACGTTTGCTCCTGCCGGGTCAGCCGAGCAGTGAATTTCTAATTATCCACCTGCTATCATGAGAGACATCAGGGCTGCATCTTTTGAGCCCAGTACTGAGCCTGAAAAGCGTTTCCAACCCCACTTACAAGTGAAACTTGCTAAAATGTGCCTCTCTGCTCTTCACTGAAAAGCTTGGTTCTGCATAAATTTTTAGCATACGTTTGCTCCTGCCGGGTCAGCCGAGCAGTGAATTTCTAATTAACCACCTGCTATCATGAGAGACATCAGGGCTGCATCTTTTGAGCCCAGTACTGAGCCTGAAAAGCGTTTCCAACCCCACTTACAAGTAAAACTTGCTATAATGTGCCTCTCTGCTCTTCACTGAAAAGCTTGGTTCTGCATACATTTTTAGCATACGTTTGCTCCTGTTGGGTCAGCCGAGCAGCAAATTTCTAATTAACCACCTGCTATCATGAGAGACATCAGGGCTGCATCTTTTGAGCCTAGTAATGAGCCTGAAAAGCAATTCCAACCCCACTTACAAGTGAAACTTGCTATAATGTGCCTGGCTGCTCTTCACTGAAAAGCTTGGTTCTCCATACATTTTTTAGCATACGTTTGCTCCTGCTGGGTCAGCCGAGCAGCAAATTTCTACTTAACCACCTGCTATCATGATAGACATCAGGGCTGCATCTTTTGAGCCCAGTACTGAGCCTGAAAAGCGTTTCCAACCCCACTTACAAGTGAAACTTGCTATAATGTGCCTGGCTGCTCTTCACTGAAAAGCTTGGTTCTGCAACATTTTTAGCATACGTTTGCTCCTGCTGGGTCAGCCGAGCAGAAAATTTCTACTTAACCACCTGCTATCATGAGAGACATCAGGGCTGCATCTTTTGAGCCCAGTACTGAGCCTGAAAAGTGTTTCCAACCCCACTTACAAGTGAAACTTGCTAAAATGTGCCTCTCTGCTCTTCACTGAAAAGCTTGGTTCTGTATACATTTTTAGCATACGTTTGCTCCTGCTGGGTCAGCCGAGCAGCAAATTTCTACTTTACCACCTGCTATCATGAGAGACATCAGGGCTGCATCTTTAGAGCCCAGTACTGAGCCTGAAAAGCAATTCCAACCCCACTTACAAGTGAAACTTGCTAAAATGTGCCTGGCTGCTCTTCACTGAAAAGCTGGTTCTGCATACATTTTTGGCATACGTTTGCTCCTGCTGGGTCAGCCGAGCAGCGAATTTCTAATTAACCACCTGCTATCATGAGAGACATCAGGGCTGCATCTTTTGAGCCCAGTACTGAGCCTGAAAAGCATTTCCAACCCCACTTACAAGTGAAACTTGCTAAAATGTGCCTGGCTGCTCTTCACTGAAAAGCTTGGTTCTGCATACATTTTTAGCATACGTTTGCTCCTGTTGGGTAAGCCGAGCAGCAAATTTCTAATTAACCACCTGCTATCATGAGAGACATCAGGGCTGCATCTTTTGAGCCCAGTACTGAGCCTGAAAAGCATTTCCAACCCCACTTACAAGTGAAACTTGCTAAAATGTGCCTGGCTGCTCTTCACTGAAAAGCTGGTTCTGCAATATTTTTAGCATACGTTTGCTTCTGCTGGGTCAGCCGAGCAGCGAATTTCTAATTAACCACCTGCTATCATGAGAGACATCAGGGCTGCATCTTTTGAGCCCAGTACTGAGCCTGAAAAGCGTTTCCAACCCCACTTACAAGTGAAACTTGCTAAAATGTGCCTGGCTGCTCTTCACTGAAAAGCTGGTTCTGCAACATTTTTAGCATACGTTTGCTCCTGCTGGGTCAGCCGAGCAGCAAATTTCTACTTAACCACCTGCTATCATGAGAGACATCAGGGCTGCATCTTTTGAGCCCAGTACTGAGCCTTAAAAGCGTTTCCAACCCCACTTACAAGTGAAACTTGCTAAAATGTGCCTGGCTGCTCTTCAGTGAAAATCTTGGTTCTGCATACATTTTTAGCATACGTTTGCTCCTGCCGGGTCAGCCGAGCAGTGAATTTCTAATTAACCACCTGCTATCATGAGAGACATCAGGGCTGCATCTTTTGAGCACAGTACTGAGCCTGAAAAGCGTTTCCAACCCCACTTACAAGTGAAACTTGCTATAATGTGCCTGGCTGCTCTTCACTGAAAAGCTTGGTTCTGCAACATTTTTAG
Source organism: Lissotriton helveticus (assembly GCF_964261635.1). Classification (NCBI taxonomy): domain Eukaryota; kingdom Metazoa; phylum Chordata; class Amphibia; order Caudata; family Salamandridae; genus Lissotriton; species Lissotriton helveticus. The sequence goes on along the minus strand of NC_136059.1, from coordinate 1,424,174,425 downwards.
CATACGTTTGCTCCTGCTGGGTCAGCCGAGCAGAACATTTCTACTTAACCACCTGCTATCATGAGAGACATCAGGGCTGCATCTTTTGAGCCCAGTACTGAGCCTGAAAAGCGTTTCCAACCCCACTTACAAGTGAAACTTGCTAAAATGTGCCTGGATGCTCTTCACTGAAAAGCTTGGTTCTGCATACATTTTTAGCATACGTTTGCTCCTGTTGGGTCAGCCGAGCAGCAAATTTCTAATTAACCATCTGCTATCATGAGAGACATCAGGGCTGCATCTTTTGAGCCCAGTACTGAGCCTGAAAAGCATTTCCAACCCCACTTACAAGTGAAACTTGCTAAAATGTGCCTGGCTGCTCTTCACTGAAAAGCTGGTTCTGCAACATTTTTAGCATACGTTTGCTCCTGCTGGGTCAGCCGAGCAGCGAATTTCTAATTAACCACCTGCTATCATGAGAGACATCAGGGCTGCATCTTTTGAGCCCAGTACTGAGCCTGAAAAGCGTTTCCAACCCCACTTACAAGTGAAACTTGCTAAAATGTGCCTCTCTGCTCTTCACTGAAAAGCTTGGTTCTGCATACATTTTTAGCATACGATTGCTCCTGCTGGGTCAGCCGAGCAGCAAATTTCTAATTAACCACCTGCTATCATGAGAGACATCAGGGCTGCATCTTTTGAGCCCAGTACTGAGCCTGAAAAGCGTTTCCAACCCCACTTACAAGTGAAACTTGCTAAAATGTGCCTGGATGCTCTTCACTGAAAAGCTTGGTTCTGCATACATTTTTAGCATACGTTTGCTCCTGTTGGGTCAGCCGAGCACCGAATTTCTAATTAACCACCTGCTATCATGAGAGACATCAGGGCTGCATCTTTTGAGCCCCGTACTGAGCCTGAAAAGCATTTCCAACCCCACTTACAAGTGAAACTTGCTAAAATGTGCCTGGCTGCTCTTCACTGAAAAGCTGGTTCTGCAACATTTTTAGCATACGTTTGCTTCTGCTGGGTCAGCCGAGCAGCAAATTTCTACTTAACCACCTGCTATCATGAGAGACATCAGGGCGGCATCTTTTGAGCCCAGTACTGAGCCTGAAAAGCGTTTCCAACCCCACTTACAAGTGAAACTTGCTAAAATGTGCCTCTCTGCTCTTCACTGAAAAGCTTGGTTCTGCATACATTTTTAGCATACGTTTGCTCCTGCTGGGTCAGCCGAGCAGCGAATTTCTAATTAACCACCTGCTATCATGAGAGACATCAGGGCTGCATCTTTTGAGCCCAGTACTGAGCCTGAAAAGCGTTTCCAACCCCACTTACAAGTGAAACTTGCTAAAATGTGCCTCTCTGCTCTTCACTGAAAAGCTTGGTTCTGCATACATTTTTAGCATACATTTGCTCCTGTTGGGTCAGCCGAGCAGCGAATTTCTAATTAACCACCTGCTATCATGAGAGACATCAGGGCTGCATCTTTTGAGCCCAGTACTGAGCCTGAAAAGCAATTCCAACCCCACTTACAAGTGAAACTTGCTAAAATGTGCCTGGCTGCTCTTCACTGAAAAGCTGGTTCTGCATACATTTTTGGCATACGTTTGCTCCTGCTGGGTCAGCCGAGCAGCGAATTTCTAATTAACCACCTGCTATCATGAGAGACATCAGGGCTGCATCTTTTGAGCCCAGTACTGAGCCTGAAAAGCATTTCCAACCCCACTTACAAGTGAAACTTGCTAAAATGTGCCTGGCTGCTCTTCACTGAAAAGCTGGTTCTGCATACATTTTTAGCATACGTTTGCTTCTGCTGGGTCAGCCGAGCAGCGAATTTCTAATTAACCACCTGCTATCATGAGAGACATCAGGGCTGCATCTTTTGTGCCCAGTACTGAGCCTGAAAAGCGTTTCCAACCCCACTTACAAGTGAAACTTGCTAAAAATGTGCCTGGCTGCTCTTCACTGAAAAGCTGGTTCTGCAACATTTTTAGCATACGTTTGCTCCTGCTGGGTCAGCCGAGCAGCAAATTTCTACTTAACCACCTGCTATCATGAGAGACATCAGGGCTGCATCTTTTGAGCCCAGTACTGAGCCTGAAAAGCGTTTCCAACCCCACTTACAAGTGAAACTTGCTAAAATGTGCCTGGCTGCTCTTCAGTGAAAAGCTTGGTTCTGCATACATTTTTAGCATACGTTTGCTCCTGCCGGGTCAGCCGAGCAGTGAATTTCTAATTAACCACCTGCTATCATGAGAGACATCAGGGCTGCATCTTTTGAGCCCAGTACTGAGCCTGAAAAGCGTTTCCAACCCCACTTACAAGTGAAACTTGCTATAATGTGCCTGGCTGCTCTTCACTGAAAAGCTTGGTTCTGCAACATTTTTAGCATACGTTTGCACCTGCTGGGTCAGCCGAGCAGAAAATTTCTACTTAACCACCTGCTATCATGAGAGACATCAGGGCTGCATCTTTTGAGCCCAGTACTGAGCCTGAAAAGTGTTTCCAACCCCACTTACAAGTGAAACTTGCTAAAATGTGCCTCTCTGCTCTTCACTGAAAAGCTTGGTTCTGTATACATTTTTAGCATACGTTTGCTCCTGCTGGGTCAGCCGAGCAGCAAATTTCTACTTTACCACCTGCTATCATGAGAGACATCAGGGCTGCATCTTTAGAGCCCAGTACTGAGCCTGAAAAGCAATTCCAACCCCACTTACAAGTGAAACTTGCTAAAATGTGCCTGGCTGCTCTTCACTGAAAAGCTGGTTCTGCATACATTTTTGGCATACGTTTGCTCCTGCTGGGTCAGCCGAGCAGCGAATTTCTAATTAACCACCTGCTATCATGAGAGACATCAGGGCTGCATCTTTTGAGCCCAGTACTGAGCCTGAAAAGCATTTCCAACCCCACTTACAAGTGAAACTTGCTAAAATGTGCCTGGCTGCTCTTCACTGAAAAGCTTGGTTCTGCATACATTTTTAGCATACGTTTGCTCCTGTTGGGTCAGCCGAGCAGCGAATTTCTAATTAACCACCTGCTATCATGAGAGACATCAGGGCTGCATCTTTTGAGCCCAGTACTGAGCCTGAAAAGCGTTTCCAACCCCACTTACAAGTGAAACTTGCTAAAATGTGCCTGGCTGCTCTTCACTGAAAAGCTGGTTCTGCAACATTTTTAGCATACGTTTGCTCCTGTTGGGTCAGCCGAGCACCACATTTCTAAATAACCACCTGCTATCATGAGAGACATCAGGGCTGCATCTTTTGAGCCCCGTACTGAGCCTGAAAAGCATTTCCAACCCCACTTACAAGTGAAACTTGCTAAAATGTGCCTGGCTGCTCTTCACTGAAAAGCTGGTTCTGCAACATTTTTAGTATACGTTTGCTTCTGCTGGGTCAGCCGAGCAGCAAATTTCTACTTAACCACCTGCTATCATGAGAGACATCAGGGCTGCATCTTTTGAGCCCAGTACTGAGCCTGAAAAGCGTTTCCAACCCCACTTACAAGTGAAACTTGCTAAAATGTGCCTCTCTGCTCTTCACTGAAAAGCTTGGTTCTGCATACATTTTTAGCATACGTTTGCTCCTGCTGGGTCAGCCGAGCAGCGAATTTCTAATTAACCACCTGCTATCATGAGAGACATCAGGGCTGCATCTTTTGAGCCCAGTACTGAGCCTGAAAAGCGTTTCCAACCCCACTTACAAGTGAAACTTGCTAAAATGTGCCTCTCTGCTCTTCACTGAAAAGCTTGGTTCTGCATACATTTTTAGCATACATTTGCTCCTGTTGGGTCAGCCGAGCAGCGAATTTCTAATTAACCACCTGCTATCATGAGAGACATCAGGGCTGCATCTTTTGAGCCCAGTACTGAGCCTGAAAAGCAATTCCAACCCCACTTACAAGTGAAACTTGCTAAAATGTGCCTGGCTGCTCTTCACTGAAAAGCTGGTTCTGCATACATTTTTGGCATACGTTTGCTCCTGCTGGGTCAGCCGAGCAGCGAATTTCTAATTAACCACCTGCTATCATGAGAGACATCAGGGCTGCATCTTTTGAGCCCAGTACTGAGCCTGAAAAGCATTTCCAACCCCACTTACAAGTGAAACTTGCTAAAATGTGCCTGGCTGCTCTTCACTGAAAAGCTTGGTTCTGCATACATTTTTAGCATACGTTTGCTCCTGTTGGGTCAGCCGAGCAGCGAATTTCTAATTAACCACCTGCTATAATGAGAGACATCAGGGCTGCATCTTTTGAGCCCAGTACTGAGCCTGAAAAGCATTTCCAACCCCACTTACAAGTGAAACTTGCTAAAATGTGCCTGGATGCTCTTCACTGAAAAGCTTGGTTCTGCATACATTTTTAGCATACGTTTGCTCCTGTTGGGTCAGCCGAGCAGCAAATTTCTAATTAACCACCTGCTATCATGAGAGACATCAGGGCTGCATCTTTTGAGCCCAGTACTGAGCCTGAAAAGCATTTCCAACCCCACTTACAAGTGAAACTTGCTAAAATGTGCCTGGCTGCTCTTCACTGAAAAGCTGGTTCTGCAACATTTTTAGCATACGTTTGCTCCTGCTGGGTCAGCCGAGCAGCGAATTTCTAATTAACCACCTGCTATCATGAGAGACATCAGGGCTGCATCTTTTGAGCCCAGTACTGAGCCTGAAAAGCGTTTCCAACCCCACTTACAAGTGAAACTTGCTAAAATGTGCCTCTCTGCTCTTCACTAAAAAGCTTGGTTCTGCATACATTTTTAGCATACGTTTGCTCCTGCTGGGTCAGCCGAGCAGCAAATTTCTAATTAACCACCTGCTATCATGAGAGACATCAGGGCTGCATCTTTTGAGCCCAGTACTGAGCCTGAAAAGCGTTTCCAACCCCACTTACAAGTGAAACTTGCTAAAATGTGCCTGGCTGCTCTTCACTGAAAAGCTGGTTCTGCAACATTTTTAGCATACGTTTGCTCCTGCTGGGTCAGCCGAGCAGCAAATTTCTACTTAACCACCTGCTATCATGAGAGACATCAGGGCTGCATCTTTTGAGCCCAGTACTGAGCCTGCAAAGCGTTTCCAACCCCACTTACAAGTGAAACTTGCTAAAATGTGCCTGGCTGCTCTTCAGTGAAAAGCTTGGTTCTGCATACATTTTTAGCATACGTTTGCTCCTGCCGGGTCAGCCGAGCAGTGAATTTCTAATTAACCACCTGCTATCATGAGAGACATCAGGGCTGCATCTTTTGAGCACAGTACTGAGCCTGAAAAGCGTTTCCAACCCCACTTACAAGTGAAACTTGCTATAATGTGCCTGGCTGCTCTTCACTGAAAAGCTTGGTTCTGCAACATTTTTAGCATACGTTTGCTCCTGCTGGGTCAGCCGAGCAGAACATTTCTACTTAACCACCTGCTATCATGAGAGACATCAGGGCTGCATCTTTTGAGCCCAGTACTGAGCCTGAAAAGCGTTTCCAACCCCACTTACAAGTGAAACTTGCTAAAATGTGCCTGGATGCTCTTCACTGAAAAGCTTGGTTCTGCATACATTTTTAGCATACGTTTGCTCCTGCTGGGTCAGCCGAGCAGCGAATTTCTAATTAACCACCTGCTATCATGAGAGACATCAGGGCTGCATCTTTTGAGCCCAGTACTGAGCCTGAAAAGCGTTTCCAACCCCACTTACAAGTGAAACTTGCTAAAATGTGCCTCTCTGCTCTTCACTGAAAAGCTTGGTTCTGCATACATTTTTAGCATACGTTTGCTCCTGTTGGGTCAGCCGAGCAGCGAATTTCTAATTAACCACCTGCTATCATGAGAGACATCAGGGCTGCATCTTTTGAGCCCAGTACTGAGCCTGAAAAGCAATTCCAACCCCACTTACAAGTGAAACTTGCTAAAATGTGCCTGGCTGCTCTTCACTGAAAAGCTGGTTCTGCATACATTTTTGGCATACGTTTGCTCCTGCTGGGTCAGCCGAGCAGCGAATTTCTAATTAACCACCTGCTATCATGAGAGACATCAGGGCTGCATCTTTTGAGCCCAGTACTGAGCCTGAAAAGCATTTCCAACCCCACTTACAAGTGAAACTTGCTAAAATGTGCCTGGCTGCTCTTCACTGAAAAGCTTGGTTCTGCATACATTTTTAGCATACGTTTGCTCCTGTTGGGTCAGCCGAGCAGCGAATTTCTAATTAACCACCTGCTATCATGAGAGACATCAGGGCTGCATCTTTTGAGCCCAGTACTGAGCCTGAAAAGCGTTTCCAACCCCACTTACAAGTGAAACTTGCTAAAATGTGCCTGGCTGCTCTTCACTGAAAAGCTGGTTCTGCAACATTTTTAGCATACGTTTGCTCCTGTTGGGTCAGCCGAGCACCACATTTCTAAATAACCACCTGCTATCATGAGAGACATCAGGGCTGCATCTTTTGAGCCCCGTACTGAGCCTGAAAAGCATTTCCAACCCCACTTACAAGTGAAACTTGCTAAAATGTGCCTGGCTGCTCTTCACTGAAAAGCTGGTTCTGCAACATTTTTAGCATACGTTTGCTTCTGCTGGGTCAGCCGAGCAGCAAATTTCTACTTAACCACCTGCTATCATGAGAGACATCAGGGCTGCATCTTTTGAGCCCAGTACTGAGCCTGAAAAGCGTTTCCAACCCCACTTACAAGTGAAACTTGCTAAAATGTGCCTGGATGCTCTTCACTGAAAAGCTTGGTTCTGCATACATTTTTAGCATACGTTTGCTCCTGCTGGGTCAGCCGAGCAGCGAATTTCTAATTAACCACCTGCTATCATGAGAGACATCAGGGCTGCATCTTTTGAGCCCAGTACTGAGCCTGAAAAGCGTTTCCAACCCCACTTACAAGTGAAACTTGCTAAAATGTGCCTCTCTGCTCTTCACTGAAAAGCTTGGTTCTGCATACATTTTTAGCATACGTTTGCTCCTGTTGGGTCAGCCGAGCAGCGAATTTCTAATTAACCACCTGCTATCATGAGAGACATCAGGGCTGCATCTTTTGAGCCCAGTACTGAGCCTGAAAAGCAATTCCAACCCCACTTACAAGTGAAACTTGCTAAAATGTGCCTGGCTGCTCTTCACTGAAAAGCTAGTTCTGCATACATTTTTGGCATACGTTTGCTCCTGCTGGGTCAGCCGAGCAGCGAATTTCTAATTAACCACCTGCTATCATGAGAGACATCAGGGCTGCATCTTTTGAGCCCAGTACTGAGCCTGAAAAGCATTTCCAACCCCACTTACAAGTGAAACTTGCTAAAATGTGCCTGGCTGCTCTTCACTGAAAAGCTTGGTTCTGCATACATTTTTAGCATACGTTTGCTCCTGTTGGGTCAGCCGAGCAGCGAATTTCTAATTAACCACCTGCTATAACGAGAGACATCAGGGCTGCATCTTTTGAGCCCAGTACTGAGCCTGAAAAGCATTTCCAACCCCACTTACAAGTAAAACTTGCTAAAATGTGCCTGGCTGCTCTTCACTGAAAAGCTGGTTCTGCAATATTTTTAGCATACGTTTGCTTCTGCTGGGTCAGCCGAGCAGCGAATTTCTAATTAACCACCTGCTACCATGAGAGACATCAGGGCTGCATCTTTTGAGCCCAGTACTGAGCCTGAAAAGCGTTTCCAACCCCACTTACAAGTGAAACTTGCTAAAATGTGCCTGGCTGCTCTTCACTGAAAAGCTGGTTCTGCAACATTTTTAGCATACGTTTGCTCCTGCTGGGTCAGCCGAGCAGCAAATTTCTACTTAACCACCTGCTATCATGAGAGACATCAGGGCTGCATCTTTTGAGCCCAGTACTGAGCCTGAAAAGCATTTCCAACCCCACTTACAAGTGAAACTTGCTAAAATGTGCCTGGCTGCTCTTCACTGAAAAGCTGGTTCTGCAACATTTTTAGCATACGTTTGCTCCTGCTGGGTCAGCCGAGCAGCAAATTTCTACTTAACCACCTGCTATCATGAGAGACATCAGGGCTGCATCTTTTGAGCCCAGTACTGAGCCTGAAAAGCATTTCCAACCCCACTTACAAGTGAAACTTGCTAAAATGTGCCTCTCTGCTCTTCACTGAAAAGCTTGGTTCTGCATACATTTTTAGCATACGTTTGCTCCTGCTGGGTCAGCCAAGCAGCAAATTTCTACTTAACCACCTGCTATCATGAGAGACATCAGGGCTGCATCTTTTGAGCCCAGTACTGAGCCTGAAAAGCGTTTCCAACCCCACTTACAAGTGAAACTTGCTAAAATGTGCCTGGCTGCTCTTCACTGAAAAGCTGGTTCTGCATACATTTTTGGCATACGTTTGCTCCTGCCGGGTCAGCCGAGCAGTGAATTTCTAATTATCCACCTGCTATCATGAGAGACATCAGGGCTGCATCTTTTGAGCCCAGTACTGAGCCTGAAAAGCGTTTCCAACCCCACTTACAAGTGAAACTTGCTAAAATGTGCCTCTCTGCTCTTCACTGAAAAGCTTGGTTCTGCATAAATTTTTAGCATACGTTTGCTCCTGCCGGGTCAGCCGAGCAGTGAATTTCTAATTAACCACCTGCTATCATGAGAGACATCAGGGCTGCATCTTTTGAGCCCAGTACTGAGCCTGAAAAGCGTTTCCAACCCCACTTACAAGTAAAACTTGCTATAATGTGCCTCTCTGCTCTTCACTGAAAAGCTTGGTTCTGCATACATTTTTAGCATACGTTTGCTCCTGTTGGGTCAGCCGAGCAGCAAATTTCTAATTAACCACCTGCTATCATGAGAGACATCAGGGCTGCATCTTTTGAGCCTAGTAATGAGCCTGAAAAGCAATTCCAACCCCACTTACAAGTGAAACTTGCTATAATGTGCCTGGCTGCTCTTCACTGAAAAGCTTGGTTCTCCATACATTTTTTAGCATACGTTTGCTCCTGCTGGGTCAGCCGAGCAGCAAATTTCTACTTAACCACCTGCTATCATGATAGACATCAGGGCTGCATCTTTTGAGCCCAGTACTGAGCCTGAAAAGCGTTTCCAACCCCACTTACAAGTGAAACTTGCTATAATGTGCCTGGCTGCTCTTCACTGAAAAGCTTGGTTCTGCAACATTTTTAGCATACGTTTGCTCCTGCTGGGTCAGCCGAGCAGAAAATTTCTACTTAACCACCTGCTATCATGAGAGACATCAGGGCTGCATCTTTTGAGCCCAGTACTGAGCCTGAAAAGTGTTTCCAACCCCACTTACAAGTGAAACTTGCTAAAATGTGCCTCTCTGCTCTTCACTGAAAAGCTTGGTTCTGTATACATTTTTAGCATACGTTTGCTCCTGCTGGGTCAGCCGAGCAGCAAATTTCTACTTTACCACCTGCTATCATGAGAGACATCAGGGCTGCATCTTTAGAGCCCAGTACTGAGCCTGAAAAGCAATTCCAACCCCACTTACAAGTGAAACTTGCTAAAATGTGCCTGGCTGCTCTTCACTGAAAAGCTGGTTCTGCATACATTTTTGGCATACGTTTGCTCCTGCTGGGTCAGCCGAGCAGCGAATTTCTAATTAACCACCTGCTATCATGAGAGACATCAGGGCTGCATCTTTTGAGCCCAGTACTGAGCCTGAAAAGCATTTCCAACCCCACTTACAAGTGAAACTTGCTAAAATGTGCCTGGCTGCTCTTCACTGAAAAGCTTGGTTCTGCATACATTTTTAGCATACGTTTGCTCCTGTTGGGTAAGCCGAGCAGCAAATTTCTAATTAACCACCTGCTATCATGAGAGACATCAGGGCTGCATCTTTTGAGCCCAGTACTGAGCCTGAAAAGCATTTCCAACCCCACTTACAAGTGAAACTTGCTAAAATGTGCCTGGCTGCTCTTCACTGAAAAGCTGGTTCTGCAATATTTTTAGCATACGTTTGCTTCTGCTGGGTCAGCCGAGCAGCGAATTTCTAATTAACCACCTGCTATCATGAGAGACATCAGGGCTGCATCTTTTGAGCCCAGTACTGAGCCTGAAAAGCGTTTCCAACCCCACTTACAAGTGAAACTTGCTAAAATGTGCCTGGCTGCTCTTCACTGAAAAGCTGGTTCTGCAACATTTTTAGCATACGTTTGCTCCTGCTGGGTCAGCCGAGCAGCAAATTTCTACTTAACCACCTGCTATCATGAGAGACATCAGGGCTGCATCTTTTGAGCCCAGTACTGAGCCTTAAAAGCGTTTCCAACCCCACTTACAAGTGAAACTTGCTAAAATGTGCCTGGCTGCTCTTCAGTGAAAATCTTGGTTCTGCATACATTTTTAGCATACGTTTGCTCCTGCCGGGTCAGCCGAGCAGTGAATTTCTAATTAACCACCTGCTATCATGAGAGACATCAGGGCTGCATCTTTTGAGCACAGTACTGAGCCTGAAAAGCGTTTCCAACCCCACTTACAAGTGAAACTTGCTATAATGTGCCTGGCTGCTCTTCACTGAAAAGCTTGGTTCTGCAACATTTTTAGCATACGTTTGCTCCTGCTGGGTCAGCCGAGCAGAACATTTCTACTTAACCACCTGCTATCATGAGAGACATCAGGGCTGCATCTTTTGAGCCCAGTACTGAGCCTGAAAAGCGTTTCCAACCCCACTTACAAGTGAAACTTGCTAAAATGTGCCTGGATGCTCTTCACTGAAAAGCTTGGTTCTGCATACATTTTTAGCATACGTTTGCTCCTGTTGGGTCAGCCGAGCAGCAAATTTCTAATTAACCATCTGCTATCATGAGAGACATCAGGGCTGCATCTTTTGAGCCCAGTACTGAGCCTGAAAAGCATTTCCAACCCCACTTACAAGTGAAACTTGCTAAAATGTGCCTGGCTGCTCTTCACTGAAAAGCTGGTTCTGCAACATTTTTAGCATACGTTTGCTCCTGCTGGGTCAGCCGAGCAGCGAATTTCTAATTAACCACCTGCTATCATGAGAGACATCAGGGCTGCATCTTTTGAGCCCAGTACTGAGCCTGAAAAGCGTTTCCAACCCCACTTACAAGTGAAACTTGCTAAAATGTGCCTCTCTGCTCTTCACTGAAAAGCTTGGTTCTGCATACATTTTTAGCATACGATTGCTCCTGCTGGGTCAGCCGAGCAGCAAATTTCTAATTAACCACCTGCTATCATGAGAGACATCAGGGCTGCATCTTTTGAGCCCAGTACTGAGCCTGAAAAGCGTTTCCAACCCCACTTACAAGTGAAACTTGCTAAAATGTGCCTGGATGCTCTTCACTGAAAAGCTTGGTTCTGCATACATTTTTAGCATACGTTTGCTCCTGTTGGGTCAGCCGAGCACCGAATTTCTAATTAACCACCTGCTATCATGAGAGACATCAGGGCTGCATCTTTTGAGCCCCGTACTGAGCCTGAAAAGCATTTCCAACCCCACTTACAAGTGAAACTTGCTAAAATGTGCCTGGCTGCTCTTCACTGAAAAGCTGGTTCTGCAACATTTTTAGCATACGTTTGCTTCTGCTGGGTCAGCCGAGCAGCAAATTTCTACTTAACCACCTGCTATCATGAGAGACATCAGGGCGGCATCTTTTGAGCCCAGTACTGAGCCTGAAAAGCGTTTCCAACCCCACTTACAAGTGAAACTTGCTAAAATGTGCCTCTCTGCTCTTCACTGAAAAGCTTGGTTCTGCATACATTTTTAGCATACGTTTGCTCCTGCTGGGTCAGCCGAGCAGCGAATTTCTAATTAACCACCTGCTATCATGAGAGACATCAGGGCTGCATCTTTTGAGCCCAGTACTGAGCCTGAAAAGCGTTTCCAACCCCACTTACAAGTGAAACTTGCTAAAATGTGCCTCTCTGCTCTTCACTGAAAAGCTTGGTTCTGCATACATTTTTAGCATACATTTGCTCCTGTTGGGTCAGCCGAGCAGCGAATTTCTAATTAACCACCTGCTATCATGAGAGACATCAGGGCTGCATCTTTTGAGCCCAGTACTGAGCCTGAAAAGCAATTCCAACCCCACTTACAAGTGAAACTTGCTAAAATGTGCCTGGCTGCTCTTCACTGAAAAGCTGGTTCTGCATACATTTTTGGCATACGTTTGCTCCTGCTGGGTCAGCCGAGCAGCGAATTTCTAATTAACCACCTGCTATCATGAGAGACATCAGGGCTGCATCTTTTGAGCCCAGTACTGAGCCTGAAAAGCATTTCCAACCCCACTTACAAGTGAAACTTGCTAAAATGTGCCTGGCTGCTCTTCACTGAAAAGCTGGTTCTGCATACATTTTTAGCATACGTTTGCTTCTGCTGGGTCAGCCGAGCAGCGAATTTCTAATTAACCACCTGCTATCATGAGAGACATCAGGGCTGCATCTTTTGTGCCCAGTACTGAGCCTGAAAAGCGTTTCCAACCCCACTTACAAGTGAAACTTGCTAAAAATGTGCCTGGCTGCTCTTCACTGAAAAGCTGGTTCTGCAACATTTTTAGCATACGTTTGCTCCTGCTGGGTCAGCCGAGCAGCAAATTTCTACTTAACCACCTGCTATCATGAGAGACATCAGGGCTGCATCTTTTGAGCCCAGTACTGAGCCTGAAAAGCGTTTCCAACCCCACTTACAAGTGAAACTTGCTAAAATGTGCCTGGCTGCTCTTCAGTGAAAAGCTTGGTTCTGCATACATTTTTAGCATACGTTTGCTCCTGCCGGGTCAGCCGAGCAGTGAATTTCTAATTAACCACCTGCTATCATGAGAGACATCAGGGCTGCATCTTTTGAGCCCAGTACTGAGCCTGAAAAGCGTTTCCAACCCCACTTACAAGTGAAACTTGCTATAATGTGCCTGGCTGCTCTTCACTGAAAAGCTTGGTTCTGCAACATTTTTAGCATACGTTTGCACCTGCTGGGTCAGCCGAGCAGAAAATTTCTACTTAACCACCTGCTATCATGAGAGACATCAGGGCTGCATCTTTTGAGCCCAGTACTGAGCCTGAAAAGTGTTTCCAACCCCACTTACAAGTGAAACTTGCTAAAATGTGCCTCTCTGCTCTTCACTGAAAAGCTTGGTTCTGTATACATTTTTAGCATACGTTTGCTCCTGCTGGGTCAGCCGAGCAGCAAATTTCTACTTTACCACCTGCTATCATGAGAGACATCAGGGCTGCATCTTTAGAGCCCAGTACTGAGCCTGAAAAGCAATTCCAACCCCACTTACAAGTGAAACTTGCTAAAATGTGCCTGGCTGCTCTTCACTGAAAAGCTGGTTCTGCATACATTTTTGGCATACGTTTGCTCCTGCTGGGTCAGCCGAGCAGCGAATTTCTAATTAACCACCTGCTATCATGAGAGACATCAGGGCTGCATCTTTTGAGCCCAGTACTGAGCCTGAAAAGCATTTCCAACCCCACTTACAAGTGAAACTTGCTAAAATGTGCCTGGCTGCTCTTCACTGAAAAGCTTGGTTCTGCATACATTTTTAGCATACGTTTGCTCCTGTTGGGTCAGCCGAGCAGCGAATTTCTAATTAACCACCTGCTATCATGAGAGACATCAGGGCTGCATCTTTTGAGCCCAGTACTGAGCCTGAAAAGCGTTTCCAACCCCACTTACAAGTGAAACTTGCTAAAATGTGCCTGGCTGCTCTTCACTGAAAAGCTGGTTCTGCAACATTTTTAGCATACGTTTGCTCCTGTTGGGTCAGCCGAGCACCACATTTCTAAATAACCACCTGCTATCATGAGAGACATCAGGGCTGCATCTTTTGAGCCCCGTACTGAGCCTGAAAAGCATTTCCAACCCCACTTACAAGTGAAACTTGCTAAAATGTGCCTGGCTGCTCTTCACTGAAAAGCTGGTTCTGCAACATTTTTAGCATACGTTTGCTTCTGCTGGGTCAGCCGAGCAGCAAATTTCTACTTAACCACCTGCTATCATGAGAGACATCAGGGCTGCATCTTTTGAGCCCAGTACTGAGCCTGAAAAGCGTTTCCAACCCCACTTACAAGTGAAACTTGCTAAAATGTGCCTCTCTGCTCTTCACTGAAAAGCTTGGTTCTGCATACATTTTTAGCATACGTTTGCTCCTGCTGGGTCAGCCGAGCAGCGAATTTCTAATTAACCACCTGCTATCATGAGAGACATCAGGGCTGCATCTTTTGAGCCCAGTACTGAGCCTGAAAAGCGTTTCCAACCCCACTTACAAGTGAAACTTGCTAAAATGTGCCTCTCTGCTCTTCACTGAAAAGCTTGGTTCTGCATACATTTTTAGCATACATTTGCTCCTGTTGGGTCAGCCGAGCAGCGAATTTCTAATTAACCACCTGCTATCATGAGAGACATCAGGGCTGCATCTTTTGAGCCCAGTACTGAGCCTGAAAAGCAATTCCAACCCCACTTACAAGTGAAACTTGCTAAAATGTGCCTGGCTGCTCTTCACTGAAAAGCTGGTTCTGCATACATTTTTGGCATACGTTTGCTCCTGCTGGGTCAGCCGAGCAGCGAATTTCTAATTAACCACCTGCTATCATGAGAGACATCAGGGCTGCATCTTTTGAGCCCAGTACTGAGCCTGAAAAGCATTTCCAACCCCACTTACAAGTGAAACTTGCTAAAATGTGCCTGGCTGCTCTTCACTGAAAAGCTTGGTTCTGCATACATTTTTAGCATACGTTTGCTCCTGTTGGGTCAGCCGAGCAGCGAATTTCTAATTAACCACCTGCTATAATGAGAGACATCAGGGCTGCATCTTTTGAGCCCAGTACTGAGCCTGAAAAGCATTTCCAACCCCACTTACAAGTGAAACTTGCTAAAATGTGCCTGGATGCTCTTCACTGAAAAGCTTGGTTCTGCATACATTTTTAGCATACGTTTGCTCCTGTTGGGTCAGCCGAGCAGCAAATTTCTAATTAACCACCTGCTATCATGAGAGACATCAGGGCTGCATCTTTTGAGCCCAGTACTGAGCCTGAAAAGCATTTCCAACCCCACTTACAAGTGAAACTTGCTAAAATGTGCCTGGCTGCTCTTCACTGAAAAGCTGGTTCTGCAACATTTTTAGCATACGTTTGCTCCTGCTGGGTCAGCCGAGCAGCGAATTTCTAATTAACCACCTGCTATCATGAGAGACATCAGGGCTGCATCTTTTGAGCCCAGTACTGAGCCTGAAAAGCGTTTCCAACCCCACTTACAAGTGAAACTTGCTAAAATGTGCCTCTCTGCTCTTCACTAAAAAGCTTGGTTCTGCATACATTTTTAGCATACGTTTGCTCCTGCTGGGTCAGCCGAGCAGCAAATTTCTAATTAACCACCTGCTATCATGAGAGACATCAGGGCTGCATCTTTTGAGCCCAGTACTGAGCCTGAAAAGCGTTTCCAACCCCACTTACAAGTGAAACTTGCTAAAATGTGCCTGGCTGCTCTTCACTGAAAAGCTGGTTCTGCAACATTTTTAGCATACGTTTGCTCCTGCTGGGTCAGCCGAGCAGCAAATTTCTACTTAACCACCTGCTATCATGAGAGACATCAGGGCTGCATCTTTTGAGCCCAGTACTGAGCCTGCAAAGCGTTTCCAACCCCACTTACAAGTGAAACTTGCTAAAATGTGCCTGGCTGCTCTTCAGTGAAAAGCTTGGTTCTGCATACATTTTTAGCATACGTTTGCTCCTGCCGGGTCAGCCGAGCAGTGAATTTCTAATTAACCACCTGCTATCATGAGAGACATCAGGGCTGCATCTTTTGAGCACAGTACTGAGCCTGAAAAGCGTTTCCAACCCCACTTACAAGTGAAACTTGCTATAATGTGCCTGGCTGCTCTTCACTGAAAAGCTTGGTTCTGCAACATTTTTAGCATACGTTTGCTCCTGCTGGGTCAGCCGAGCAGAACATTTCTACTTAACCACCTGCTATCATGAGAGACATCAGGGCTGCATCTTTTGAGCCCAGTACTGAGCCTGAAAAGCGTTTCCAACCCCACTTACAAGTGAAACTTGCTAAAATGTGCCTGGATGCTCTTCACTGAAAAGCTTGGTTCTGCATACATTTTTAGCATACGTTTGCTCCTGCTGGGTCAGCCGAGCAGCGAATTTCTAATTAACCACCTGCTATCATGAGAGACATCAGGGCTGCATC
Source organism: Lissotriton helveticus (assembly GCF_964261635.1). NCBI lineage: Eukaryota > Metazoa > Chordata > Amphibia > Caudata > Salamandridae > Lissotriton > Lissotriton helveticus. The sequence continues at coordinate 1,424,158,361 of NC_136059.1, read as the reverse complement.
TTTTGAGCCCAGTACTGAGCCTGAAAAGCGTTTCCAACCCCACTTACAAGTGAAACTTGCTAAAATGTGCCTCTCTGCTCTTCACTGAAAAGCTTGGTTCTGCATACATTTTTAGCATACGTTTGCTCCTGTTGGGTCAGCCGAGCAGCGAATTTCTAATTAACCACCTGCTATCATGAGAGACATCAGGGCTGCATCTTTTGAGCCCAGTACTGAGCCTGAAAAGCAATTCCAACCCCACTTACAAGTGAAACTTGCTAAAATGTGCCTGGCTGCTCTTCACTGAAAAGCTGGTTCTGCATACATTTTTGGCATACGTTTGCTCCTGCTGGGTCAGCCGAGCAGCGAATTTCTAATTAACCACCTGCTATCATGAGAGACATCAGGGCTGCATCTTTTGAGCCCAGTACTGAGCCTGAAAAGCATTTCCAACCCCACTTACAAGTGAAACTTGCTAAAATGTGCCTGGCTGCTCTTCACTGAAAAGCTTGGTTCTGCATACATTTTTAGCATACGTTTGCTCCTGTTGGGTCAGCCGAGCAGCGAATTTCTAATTAACCACCTGCTATCATGAGAGACATCAGGGCTGCATCTTTTGAGCCCAGTACTGAGCCTGAAAAGCGTTTCCAACCCCACTTACAAGTGAAACTTGCTAAAATGTGCCTGGCTGCTCTTCACTGAAAAGCTGGTTCTGCAACATTTTTAGCATACGTTTGCTCCTGTTGGGTCAGCCGAGCACCACATTTCTAAATAACCACCTGCTATCATGAGAGACATCAGGGCTGCATCTTTTGAGCCCCGTACTGAGCCTGAAAAGCATTTCCAACCCCACTTACAAGTGAAACTTGCTAAAATGTGCCTGGCTGCTCTTCACTGAAAAGCTGGTTCTGCAACATTTTTAGCATACGTTTGCTTCTGCTGGGTCAGCCGAGCAGCAAATTTCTACTTAACCACCTGCTATCATGAGAGACATCAGGGCTGCATCTTTTGAGCCCAGTACTGAGCCTGAAAAGCGTTTCCAACCCCACTTACAAGTGAAACTTGCTAAAATGTGCCTGGATGCTCTTCACTGAAAAGCTTGGTTCTGCATACATTTTTAGCATACGTTTGCTCCTGCTGGGTCAGCCGAGCAGCGAATTTCTAATTAACCACCTGCTATCATGAGAGACATCAGGGCTGCATCTTTTGAGCCCAGTACTGAGCCTGAAAAGCGTTTCCAACCCCACTTACAAGTGAAACTTGCTAAAATGTGCCTCTCTGCTCTTCACTGAAAAGCTTGGTTCTGCATACATTTTTAGCATACGTTTGCTCCTGTTGGGTCAGCCGAGCAGCGAATTTCTAATTAACCACCTGCTATCATGAGAGACATCAGGGCTGCATCTTTTGAGCCCAGTACTGAGCCTGAAAAGCAATTCCAACCCCACTTACAAGTGAAACTTGCTAAAATGTGCCTGGCTGCTCTTCACTGAAAAGCTAGTTCTGCATACATTTTTGGCATACGTTTGCTCCTGCTGGGTCAGCCGAGCAGCGAATTTCTAATTAACCACCTGCTATCATGAGAGACATCAGGGCTGCATCTTTTGAGCCCAGTACTGAGCCTGAAAAGCATTTCCAACCCCACTTACAAGTGAAACTTGCTAAAATGTGCCTGGCTGCTCTTCACTGAAAAGCTTGGTTCTGCATACATTTTTAGCATACGTTTGCTCCTGTTGGGTCAGCCGAGCAGCGAATTTCTAATTAACCACCTGCTATAACGAGAGACATCAGGGCTGCATCTTTTGAGCCCAGTACTGAGCCTGAAAAGCATTTCCAACCCCACTTACAAGTAAAACTTGCTAAAATGTGCCTGGCTGCTCTTCACTGAAAAGCTGGTTCTGCAATATTTTTAGCATACGTTTGCTTCTGCTGGGTCAGCCGAGCAGCGAATTTCTAATTAACCACCTGCTACCATGAGAGACATCAGGGCTGCATCTTTTGAGCCCAGTACTGAGCCTGAAAAGCGTTTCCAACCCCACTTACAAGTGAAACTTGCTAAAATGTGCCTGGCTGCTCTTCACTGAAAAGCTGGTTCTGCAACATTTTTAGCATACGTTTGCTCCTGCTGGGTCAGCCGAGCAGCAAATTTCTACTTAACCACCTGCTATCATGAGAGACATCAGGGCTGCATCTTTTGAGCCCAGTACTGAGCCTGAAAAGCGTTTCCAACCCCACTTACAAGTGAAACTTGCTAAAATGTGCCTGGCTGCTCTTCAGTGAAAAGCTTGGTTCTGCATACATTTTTAGCATACGTTTGCTCCTGCCGGGTCAGCCGAGCAGTGAATTTCTAATTAACCACCTGCTATCATGAGAGACATCAGGGCTGCATCTTTTGAGCACAGTACTGAGCCTGAAAAGCGTTTCCAACCCCACTTACAAGTGAAACTTGCTATAATGTGCCTGGCTGCTCTTCACTGAAAAGCTTGGTTCTGCAACATTTTTAGCATACGTTGGCTCCTGCTGGGTCAGCCGAGCAGAACATTTCTACTTAACCACCTGCTATCATGAGAGACATCAGGGCTGCATCTTTTGAGCCCAGTACTGAGCCTGAAAAGCGTTTCCAACCCCACTTACAAGTGAAACTTGCTAAAATGTGCCTGGATGCTCTTCACTGAAAAGCTTGGTTCTGCATACATTTTTAGCATATGTTTGCTCCTGTTGGGTCAGCCGAGCAGCAAATTTCTAATTAACCACCTGCTATCATGAGAGACATCAGGGCTGCATCTTTTGAGCCCAGTACTGAGCCTGAAAAGCATTTCCAACCCCACTTACAAGTGAAACTTGCTAAAATGTGCCTGGCTGCTCTTCACTGAAAAGCTGGTTCTGCAACATTTTTAGCATACGTTTGCTCCTGCTGGGTCAGCCGAGCAGCAAATTTCTAATTAACCACCTGCTATCATGAGAGACATCAGGGCTGCATCTTTTGAGCCCAGTACTGAGCCTGAAAAGCGTTTCCAACCCCACTTACAAGTGAAACTTGCTAAAATGTGCCTGGATGCTCTTCACTGAAAAGCTGGTTCTGCAACATTTTTAGCATACGTTTGCTCCTGCTGGGTCAGCCGAGCAGCAAATTTCTACTTAACCACCTGCTATCATGAGAGACATCAGGGCTGCATCTTTTGAGCCCAGTACTGAGCCTGAAAAGCGTTTCCAACCCCACTTACAAGTGAAACTTGCTAAAATGTGCCTGGCTGCTCTTCACTGAAAAGCTGGTTCTGCAACATTTTTAGCATACGTTTGCTCCTGCTGGGTCAGCCGAGCAGCAAATTTCTACTTAACCACCTGCTATCATGAGAGACATCAGGGCTGCATCTTTTGAGCCCAGTACTGAGCCTGAAAAGCGTTTCCAACCCCACTTACAAGTGAAACTTGCTAAAATGTGCCTGGCTGCTCTTCAGTGAAAAGCTTGGTTCTGCATACATTTTTAGCATACGTTTGCTCCTGCCGGGTCAGTCGAGCAGTGAATTTCTAATTAACCACCTGCTATCATGAGAGACATCAGGGCTGCATCTTTTGAGCACAGTACTGAGCCTGAAAAGCGTTTCCAACCCCACTTACAAGTGAAACTTGCTATAATGTGCCTGGCTGCTCTTCACTGAAAAGCTTGGTTCTGCAACATTTTTAGCATACGTTTGCTCCTGCTGGGTCAGCCGAGCAGAACATTTCTACTTAACCACCTGCTATCATGAGAGACATCAGGGCTGCATCTTTTGAGCCCAGTACTGAGCCTGAAAAGCGTTTCCAACCCCACTTACAAGTGAAACTTGCTAAAATGTGCCTGGCTGCTCTTCACTGAAAAGCTGGTTCTGCAACATTTTTAGCATACGTTTGCTCCTGCTGGGTCAGCCGAGCAGCACATTTCTACTTAACCACCTGCTATCATGAGAGACATCAGGGCTGCATCTTTTGAGCCCAGTACTGAGCCTGAAAAGCGTTTCCAACCCCACTTACAAGTGAAACTTGCTAAAATGTGCCTGGCTGCTCTTCAGGGAAAAGCTTGGTTCTGCATACATTTTTAGCATACGTTTGCTCCTGCCGGGTCAGTCGAGCAGTGAATTTCTATTTAACCACCTGCTATCATGAGAGACATCAGGGCTGCATCTTTTGAGCACAGTACTGAGCCTGAAAAGCGTTTCCAACCCCACTTACAAGTGAAACTTGCTATAATGTGCCTGGCTGCTCTTCACTGAAAAGCTTGGTTCTGCAACATTTTTAGCATACGTTTGCTCCTGCTGGGTCAGCCGAGCAGAACATTTCTACTTAACCACCTGCTATCATGAGAGACATCAGGGCTGCATCTTTTGAGCCCAGTACTGAGCCTGAAAAGCGTTTCCAACCCCACTTACAAGTGAAACTTGCTAAAATGTGCCTGGATGCTCTTCACTGAAAAGCTTGGTTCTGCATACATTTTTAGCATACGTTTGCTCCTGTTGGGTCAGCCGAGCAGCAAATTTCTAATTAACCACCTGCTATCATGAGAGACATCAGGGCTGCATCTTTTGAGCCCAGTACTGAGCCTGAAAAGCATTTCCAACCCCACTTACAAGTGAAACTTGCTAAAATGTGCCTGGCTGCTCTTCACTGAAAAGCTGGTTCTGCAACATTTTTAGCATACGTTTGCTCCTGCTGGGTCAGCCGAGCAGCGAATTTCTAATTAACCACCTGCTATCATGAGAGACATCAGGGCTGCATCTTTTGAGCCCAGTACTGAGCCTGAAAAGCGTTTCCAACCCCACTTACAAGTGAAACTTGCTAAAATGTGCCTGGATGCTCTTCACTGAAAAGCTTGGTTCTGCATACATTTTTAGCATACTTTTGCTCCTGTTGGGTCAGCCGAGCAGCGAATTTCTAATTAACCACCTGCTATCATGGGAGACATCAGGGCTGCATCTTTTGAGCCCCGTACTGAGCCTGAAAAGCATTTCCAACCCCACTTACAAGTGAAACTTGCTAAAATGTGCCTGGCTGCTCTTCACTGAAAAGCTGGTTCTGCAACATTTTTAGCATACGTTTGCTTCTGCTGGGTCAGCCGAGCAGCAAATTTCTACTTAACCACCTGCTATCATGAGAGACATCAGGGCTGCATCTTTTGAGCCCAGTACTGAGCCTGAAAAGCATTTCCAACCCCACTTACAAGTGAAACTTGCTAAAATGTGCCTCTCTGCTCTTCACTGAAAAGCTTGGTTCTGCATACATTTTTAGCATACGTTTGCTCCTGCTGGGTCAGCCGAGCAGCGAATTTCTAATTAACCACCTGCTATCATGAGAGACATCAGGGCTGCATCTTTTGAGCCCAGTACTGAGCCTGAAAAGCGTTTCCAACCCCACTTACAAGTGAAACTTGCTAAAATGTGCCTCTCTGCTCTTCACTGAAAAGCTTGGTTCTGCATACATTTTTAGCATATGTTTGTACCTGTTGGGTCAGCCGAGCAGCGAATTTCTAATTAACCACCTGCTATCATGAGAGACATCAGGGCTGCATCTTTTGAGCCCAGTACTGAGCCTGAAAAGCAATTCCAACCCCACTTACAAGTGAAACTTGCTAAAATGTGCCTGGCTGCTCTTCACTGAAAAGCTGGTTCTGCATACATTTTTGGCATACGTTTGCTCCTGCTGGGTCAGCCGAGCAGCGAATTTCTAATTAACCACCTGCTATCATGAGAGACATCAGGGCTGCATCTTTTGAGCCCAGTACTGAGCCTGAAAAGCATTTCCAACCCCACTTACAAGTGAAACTTGCTAAAATGTGCCTGGCTGCTCTTCACTGAAAAGCTTGGTTCTGCATACATTTTTAGCATACGTTTGCTTCTGTTGGGTCAGCCGAGCAGCGAATTTCTAATTAACCACCTGCTATCATGAGAGACATCAGGGCTGCATCTTTTGAGCCCAGTACTGAGCCTGAAAAGCATTTCCAACCCCACTTACAAGTGAAACTTGCTAAAATGTGCCTGGCTGCTCTTCACTGAAAAGCTGGTTCTGCAATATTTTTAGCATACGTTTGCTTCTGCTGGGTCAGCCGAGCAGCGAATTTCTAATTAACCACCTGCTATCATGAGAGACATCAGGGCTGCATCTTTTGAGCCCAGTACTGAGCCTGAAAAGCGTTTCCAACCCCACTTACAAGTGAAACTTGCTAAAATGTGCCTGGCTGCTCTTCACTGAAAAGCTGGTTCTGCAACATTTTTAGCATACGTTTGCTCCTGCTGGGTCAGCCGAGCAGCAAATTTCTACTTAACCACCTGCTATCATGAGAGACATCAGGGCTGCATCTTTTGAGCCCAGTACTGAGCCTGAAAAGCGTTTCCAACCCCACTTACAAGTGAAACTTGCTAAAATGTGCCTGGCTGCTCTTCAGTGAAAAGCTTGGTTCTGCATACATTTTTAGCATACGTTTGCTCCTGCCGGGTCAGCCGAGCAGTGAATTTCTAATTAACCACCTGCTATCATGAGAGACATCAGGGCTGCATCTTTTGAGCACAGTACTGAGCCTGAAAAGCGTTTCCAACCCCACTTACAAGTGAAACTTGCTATAATGTGCCTGGCTGCTCTTCACTGAAAAGCTTGGTTCTGCAACATTTTTAGCATACGTTTGCTCCTGCTGGGTCAGCCGAGCAGAACATTTCTACTTAACCACCTGCTATCATGAGAGACATCAGGGCTGCATCTTTTGAGCCCAGTACTGAGCCTGAAAAGCGTTTCCAACCCCACTTACAAGTGAAACTTGCTAAAATGAGCCTGGCTGCTCTTCAGTGAAAAGCTTGGTTTTGCATACATTTTTAGCATACGTTTGCTCCTGCCGGGTCAGCCGAGCAGTGAATTTCTAATTAACCACCTGCTATCATGAGAGACATCAGGGCTGCATCTTTTGAGCACAGTACTGAGCCTGAAAAGCGTTTCCAACCCCACTTACAAGTGAAACTTGCTAAAATGTGCCTGGATGCTCTTCACTGAAAAGCTTGGTTCTGCATACATTTTTAGCATACGTTTGCTCCTGTTGGGTCAGCCGAGCAGCAAATTTCTAATTAACCACCTGCTATCATGAGAGACATCAGGGCTGCATCTTTTGAGCCCAGTACTGAGCCTGAAAAGCATTTCCAACCCCACTTACAAGTGAAACTTGCTAAAATGTGCCTGGCTGCTCTTCACTGAAAAGCTGGTTCTGCAACATTTTTAGCATACGTTTGCTCCTGCTGGGTCAGCCGAGCAGCGAATTTCTAATTAACCACCTGCTATCATGAGAGACATCAGGGCTGCATCTTTTGAGCCCAGTACTGAGCCTGAAAAGCGTTTCCAACCCCACTTACAAGTGAAACTTGCTAAAATGTGCCTGGATGCTCTTCACTGAAAAGCTTGGTTCTGCATACATTTTTAGCATACTTTTGCTCCTGTTGGGTCAGCCGAGCAGCGAATTTCTAATTAACCACCTGCTATCATGAGAGACATCAGGGCTGCATCTTTTGAGCCCCGTACTGAGCCTGAAAAGCATTTCCAACCCCACTTACAAGTGAAACTTGCTAAAATGTGCCTGGCTGCTCTTCACTGAAAAGCTGGTTCTGCAACATTTTTAGCATACGTTTGCTTCTGCTGGGTCAGCCGAGCAGCAAATTTCTACTTAACCACCTGCTATCATGAGAGACATCAGGGCTGCATCTTTTGAGCCCAGTACTGAGCCTGAAAAGCATTTCCAACCCCACTTACAAGTGAAACTTGCTAAAATGTGCCTCTCTGCTCTTCACTGAAAAGCTTGGTTCTGCATACATTTTTAGCATACGTTTGCTCCTGCTGGGTCAGCCGAGCAGCGAATTTCTAATTAACCACCTGCTATCATGAGAGACATCAGGGCTGCATCTTTTGAGCCCAGTACTGAGCCTGAAAAGCGTTTCCAACCCCACTTACAAGTGAAACTTGCTAAAATGTGCCTCTCTGCTCTTCACTGAAAAGCTTGGTTCTGCATACATTTTTAGCATACGTTTGTTCCTGTTGGGTCAGCCGAGCAGCGAATTTCTACTTAACCACCTGCTATCATGAGAGACATCAGGGCTGCATCTTTTGAGCCCAGTACTGAGCCTGAAAAGCGTTTCCAACCCCACTTACAAGTGAAACTTGCTAAAATGTGCCTGGCTGCTCTTCAGTGAAAAGCTTGGTTCTGCATACATTTTTAGCATACGTTTGCTCCTGCCGGGTCAGCCGAGCAGTGAATTTCTAATTAACCACCTGCTATCATGAGAGACATCAGGGCTGCATCTTTTGAGCACAGTACTGAGCCTGAAAAGCGTTTCCAACCCCACTTACAAGTGAAACTTGCTAAAATGTGCCTGGATGCTCTTCACTGAAAAGCTTGGTTCTGCATACATTTTTAGCATACGTTTGCTCCTGTTGGGTCAGCCGAGCAGCAAATTTCTAATTAACCACCTGCTATCATGAGAGACATCAGGGCTGCATCTTTTGAGCCCAGTACTGAGCCTGAAAAGCATTTCCAACCCCACTTACAAGTGAAACTTGCTAAAATGTGCCTGGCTGCTCTTCACTGAAAAGCTGGTTCTGCAACATTTTTAGCATACGTTTGCTCCTGCTGGGTCAGCCGAGCAGCGAATTTCTAATTAACCACCTGCTATCATGAGAGACATCAGGGCTGCATCTTTTGAGCCCAGTACTGAGCCTGAAAAGCGTTTCCAACCCCACTTACAAGTGAAACTTGCTAAAATGTGCCTGGATGCTCTTCACTGAAAAGCTTGGTTCTGCATACATTTTTAGCATACTTTTGCTCCTGTTGGGTCAGCCGAGCAGCGAATTTCTAATTAACCACCTGCTATCATGAGAGACATCAGGGCTGCATCTTTTGAGCCCCGTACTGAGCCTGAAAAGCATTTCCAACCCCACTTACAAGTGAAACTTGCTAAAATGTGCCTGGCTGCTCTTCACTGAAAAGCTGGTTCTGCAACATTTTTAGCATACGTTTGCTTCTGCTGGGTCAGCCGAGCAGCAAATTTCTACTTAACCACCTGCTATCATGAGAGACATCAGGGCTGCATCTTTTGAGCCCAGTACTGAGCCTGAAAAGCATTTCCAACCCCACTTACAAGTGAAACTTGCTAAAATGTGCCTCTCTGCTCTTCACTGAAAAGCTTGGTTCTGCATACATTTTTAGCATACGTTTGCTCCTGCTGGGTCAGCCGAGCAGCGAATTTCTAATTAACCACCTGCTATCATGAGAGACATCAGGGCTGCATCTTTTGAGCCCAGTACTGAGCCTGAAAAGCGTTTCCAACCCCACTTACAAGTGAAACTTGCTAAAATGTGCCTCTCTGCTCTTCACTGAAAAGCTTGGTTCTGCATACATTTTTAGCATACGTTTGTTCCTGTTGGGTCAGCCGAGCAGCGAATTTCTACTTAACCACCTGCTATCATGAGAGACATCAGGGCTGCATCTTTTGAGCCCAGTACTGAGCCTGAAAAGCGTTTCCAACCCCACTTACAAGTGAAACTTGCTAAAATGTGCCTGGCTGCTCTTCAGTGAAAAGCTTGGTTCTGCATACATTTTTAGCATACGTTTGCTCCTGCCGGGTCAGCCGAGCAGTGAATTTCTAATTAACCACCTGCTATCATGAGAGACATCAGGGCTGCATCTTTTGAGCACAGTACTGAGCCTGAAAAGCGTTTCCAACCCCACTTACAAGTGAAACTTGCTATAATGTGCCTGGCTGCTCTTCACTGAAAAGCTTGGTTCTGCAACATTTTTAGCATACGTTGGCTCCTGCTGGGTCAGCCGAGCAGAACATTTCTACTTAACCACCTGCTATCATGAGAGACATCAGGGCTGCATCTTTTGAGCCCAGTACTGAGCCTGAAAAGCGTTTCCAACCCCACTTACAAGTGAAACTTGCTAAAATGTGCCTGGATGCTCTTCACTGAAAAGCTTGGTTCTGCATACATTTTTAGCATATGTTTGCTCCTGTTGGGTCAGCCGAGCAGCAAATTTCTAATTAACCACCTGCTATCATGAGAGACATCAGGGCTGCATCTTTTGAGCCCAGTACTGAGCCTGAAAAGCATTTCCAACCCCACTTACAAGTGAAACTTGCTAAAATGTGCCTGGCTGCTCTTCACTGAAAAGCTGGTTCTGCAACATTTTTAGCATACGTTTGCTCCTGCTGGGTCAGCCGAGCAGCGAATTTCTAATTAACCACCTGCTATCATGAGAGACATCAGGGCTGCATCTTTTGAGCCCAGTACTGAGCCTGAAAAGCGTTTCCAACCCCACTTACAAGTGAAACTTGCTAAAATGTGCCTGGATGCTCTTCACTGAAAAGCTTGGTTCTGCATACATTTTTAGCATACTTTTGCTCCTGTTGGGTCAGCCGAGCAGCGAATTTCTAATTAACCACCTGCTATCATGGGAGACATCAGGGCTGCATCTTTTGAGCCCCGTACTGAGCCTGAAAAGCATTTCCAACCCCACTTACAAGTGAAACTTGCTAAAATGTGCCTGGCTGCTCTTCACTGAAAAGCTGGTTCTGCAACATTTTTAGCATACGTTTGCTTCTGCTGGGTCAGCCGAGCAGCAAATTTCTACTTAACCACCTGCTATCATGAGAGACATCAGGGCTGCATCTTTTGAGCCCAGTACTGAGCCTGAAAAGCATTTCCAACCCCACTTACAAGTGAAACTTGCTAAAATGTGCCTCTCTGCTCTTCACTGAAAAGCTTGGTTCTGCATACATTTTTAGCATACGTTTGCTCCTGCTGGGTCAGCCGAGCAGCGAATTTCTAATTAACCACCTGCTATCATGAGAGACATCAGGGCTGCATCTTTTGAGCCCAGTACTGAGCCTGAAAAGCGTTTCCAACCCCACTTACAAGTGAAACTTGCTAAAATGTGCCTCTCTGCTCTTCACTGAAAAGCTTGGTTCTGCATACATTTTTAGCATACGTTTGTTCCTGTTGGGTCAGCCGAGCAGCGAATTTCTAATTAACCACCTGCTATCATGAGAGACATCAGGGCTGCATCTTTTGAGCCCAGTACTGAGCCTGAAAAGCAATTCCAACCCCACTTACAAGTGAAACTTGCTAAAATGTGCCTGGCTGCTCTTCACTGAAAAGCTGGTTCTGCATACATTTTTGGCATACGTTTGCTCCTGCTGGGTCAGCCGAGCAGCGAATTTCTAATTAACCACCTGCTATCATGAGAGACATCAGGGCTGCATCTTTTGAGCCCAGTACTGAGCCTGAAAAGCATTTCCAACCCCACTTACAAGTGAAACTTGCTAAAATGTGCCTGGCTGCTCTTCACTGAAAAGCTTGGTTCTGCATACATTTTTAGCATACGTTTGCTTCTGTTGGGTCAGCCGAGCAGCGAATTTCTAATTAACCACCTGCTATCATGAGAGACATCAGGGCTGCATCTTTTGAGCCCAGTACTGAGCCTGAAAAGCATTTCCAACCCCACTTACAAGTGAAACTTGCTAAAATGTGCCTGGCTGCTCTTCACTGAAAAGCTGGTTCAGCAATATTTTTAGCATACGTTTGCTTCTGCTGGGTCAGCCGAGCAGCGAATTTCTAATTAACCACCTGCTATCATGAGAGACATCAGGGCTGCATCTTTTGAGCCCAGTACTGAGCCTGAAAAGCGTTTCCAACCCCACTTACAAGTGAAACTTGCTAAAATGTGCCTGGCTGCTCTTCACTGAAAAGCTGGTTCTGCAACATTTTTAGCATACGTTTGCTCCTGCTGGGTCAGCCGAGCAGCAAATTTCTACTTAACCACCTGCTATCATGAGAGACATCAGGGCTGCATCTTTTGAGCCCAGTACTGAGCCTGAAAAGCGTTTCCAACCCCACTTACAAGTGAAACTTGCTAAAATGTGCCTGGCTGCTCTTCAGTGAAAAGCTTGGTTCTGCATACATTTTTAGCATACGTTTGCTCCTGCCGGGTCAGCCGAGCAGTGAATTTCTAATTAACCACCTGCTATCATGAGAGACATCAGGGCTGCATCTTTTGAGCACAGTACTGAGCCTGAAAAGCGTTTCCAACCCCACTTACAAGTGAAACTTGCTATAATGTGCCTGGCTGCTCTTCACTGAAAAGCTTGGTTCTGCAACATTTTTAGCATACGTTTGCTCCTGCTGGGTCAGCCGAGCAGAACATTTCTACTTAACCACCTGCTATCATGAGAGACATCAGGGCTGCATCTTTTGAGCCCAGTACTGAGCCTGAAAAGCGTTTCCAACCCCACTTACAAGTGAAACTTGCTAAAATGGGCCTGGCTGCTCTTCAGTGAAAAGCTTGGTTCTGCATACATTTTTAGCATACGTTTGCTCCTGCCGGGTCAGCCGAGCAGTGAATTTCTAATTAACCACCTGCTATCATGAGAGACATCAGGGCTGCATCTTTTGAGCACAGTACTAAGCCTGAAAAGCGTTTCCAACCCCACTTACAAGTGAAACTTGCTAAAATGTGCCTGGATGCTCTTCACTGAAAAGCTTGGTTCTGCATACATTTTTAGCATACGTTTGCTCCTGTTGGGTCAGCCGAGCAGCAAATTTCTAATTAACCACCTGCTATCATGAGAGACATCAGGGCTGCATCTTTTGAGCCCAGTACTGAGCCTGAAAAGCATTTCCAACCCCACTTACAAGTGAAACTTGCTAAAATGTGCCTGGCTGCTCTTCACTGAAAAGCTGGTTCTGCAACATTTTTAGCATACGTTTGCTCCTGCTGGGTCAGCCGAGCAGCGAATTTCTAATTAACCACCTGCTATCATGAGAGACATCAGGGCTGCATCTTTTGAGCCCAGTACTGAGCCTGAAAAGCGTTTCCAACCCCACTTACAAGTGAAACTTGCTAAAATGTGCCTGGCTGCTCTTCACTGAAAAGCTGGTTCTGCAACATTTTTAGCATACGTTTGCTTCTGCTGGGTCAGCCGAGCAGCAAATTTCTACTTAACCACCTGCTATCATGAGAGACATCAGGGCTGCATCTTTTGAGCCCAGTACTGAGCCTGAAAAGCATTTCCAACCCCACTTACAAGTGAAACTTGCTAAAATGTGCCTCTCTGCTCTTCACTGAAAAGCTTGGTTCTGCATACATTTTTAGCATACGTTTGCTCCTGCTGGGTCAGCCGAGCAGCGAATTTCTAATTAACCACCTGCTATCATGAGAGACATCAGGGCTGCATCTTTTGAGCCCAGTACTGAGCCTGAAAAGCGTTTCCAACCCCACTTACAAGTGAAACTTGCTAAAATGTGCCTCTCTGCTCTTCACTGAAAAGCTTGGTTCTGCATACATTTTTAGCATACGTTTGTTCCTGTTGGGTCAGCCGAGCAGCGAATTTCTAATTAACCACCTGCTATCATGAGAGACATCAGGGCTGCATCTTTTGAGCCCAGTACTGAGCCTGAAAAGCAATTCCAACCCCACTTACAAGTGAAACTTGCTAAAATGTGCCTGGCTGCTCTTCACTGAAAAGCTGGTTCTGCATACATTTTTGGCATACGTTTGCTCCTGCTGGGTCAGCCGAGCAGCGAATTTCTAATTAACCACCTGCTATCATGAGAGACATCAGGGCTGCATCTTTTGAGCCCAGTACTGAGCCTGAAAAGCATTTCCAACCCCACTTACAAGTGAAACTTGCTAAAATGTGCCTGGCTGCTCTTCACTGAAAAGCTGGTTCAGCAATATTTTTAGCATACGTTTGCTTCTGCTGGGTCAGCCGAGCAGCGAATTTCTAATTAACCACCTGCTATCATGAGAGACATCAGGGCTGCATCTTTTGAGCCCAGTACTGAGCCTGAAAAGCGTTTCCAACCCCACTTACAAGTGAAACTTGCTAAAATGTGCCTGGCTGCTCTTCACTGAAAAGCTGGTTCTGCAACATTTTTAGCATACGTTTGCTCCTGCTGGGTCAGCCGAGCAGCAAATTTCTACTTAACCACCTGCTATCATGAGAGACATCAGGGCTGCATCTTTTGAGCCCAGTACTGAGCCTGAAAAGCGTTTCCAACCCCACTTACAAGTGAAACTTGCTAAAATGTGCCTGGCTGCTCTTCAGTGAAAAGCTTGGTTCTGCATACATTTTTAGCATACGTTTGCTCCTGCCGGGTCAGCCGAGCAGTGAATTTCTAATTAACCACCTGCTATCATGAGAGACATCAGGGCTGCATCTTTTGAGCACAGTACTGAGCCTGAAAAGCGTTTCCAACCCCACTTACAAGTGAAACTTGCTATAATGTGCCTGGCTGCTCTTCACTGAAAAGCTTGGTTCTGCAACATTTTTAGCATACGTTTGCTCCTGCTGGGTCAGCCGAGCAGAACATTTCTACTTAACCACCTGCTGTCATGAGAGACATCAGGGCTGCATTTTTTGAGCCCAGTACTGAGCCTGAAAAGCGTTTCCAACCCCACTTACAAGTGAAACTTGCTAAAATGGGCCTGGCTGCTCTTCAGTGAAAAGCTTGGTTCTGCATACATTTTTAGCATACGTTTGCTCCTGCCGGGTCAGCCGAGCAGTGAATTTCTAATTAACCACCTGCTATCATGAGAGACATCAGGGCTGCATCTTTTGAGCACAGTACTGAGCCTGAAAAGCGTTTCCAACCCCACTTACAAGTGAAACTTGCTAAAATGTGCCTGGATGCTCTTCACTGAAAAGCTTGGTTCTGCATACATTTTTAGCATATGTTTGCTCCTGTTGGGTCAGCCGAGCAGCAAATTTCTAATTAACCACCTGCTATCATGAGAGACATCAGGGCTGCATCTTTTGAGCCCAGTACTGAGCCTGAAAAGCATTTCCAACCCCACTTACAAGTGAAACTTGCTAAAATGTGCCTGGCTGCTCTTCACTGAAAAGCTGGTTCTGCAACATTTTTAGCATACGTTTGCTCCTGCTGGGTCAGCCGAGCAGCGAATTTCTAATTAACCACCTGCTATCATGAGAGACATCAGGGCTGCATCTTTTGAGCCCAGTACTGAGCCTGAAAAGCGTTTCCAACCCCACTTACAAGTGAAACTTGCTAAAATGTGCCTGGATGCTCTTCACTGAAAAGCTTGGTTCTGCATACATTTTTAGCATACTTTTGCTCCTGTTGGGTCAGCCGAGCAGCGAATTTCTAATTAACCACCTGCTATCATGGGAGACATCAGGGCTGCATCTTTTGAGCCCCGTACTGAGCCTGAAAAGCATTTCCAACCCCACTTACAAGTGAAACTTGCTAAAATGTGCCTGGCTGCTCTTCACTGAAAAGCTGGTTCTGCAACATTTTTAGCATACGTTTGCCCAGTACTGAGCCTGAAAAGCATTTCCAACCCCACTTACAAGTGAAACTTGCTAAAATGTGCCTCTCTGCTCTTCACTGAAAAGCTTGGTTCTGCATACATTTTTAGCATACGTTTGCTCCTGCTGGGTCAGCCGAGCAGCGAATTTCTAATTAACCACCTGCTATCATGAGAGACATCAGGGCTGCATCTTTTGAGCCCAGTACTGAGCCTGAAAAGCGTTTCCAACCCCACTTACAAGTGAAACTTGCTAAAATGTGCCTCTCTGCTCTTCACTGAAAAGCTTGGTTCTGCATACATTTTTAGCATACGTTTGTTCCTGTTGGGTCAGCCGAGCAGCGAATTTCTAATTAACCACCTGCTATCATGAGAGACATCAGGGCTGCATCTTTTGAGCCCAGTACTGAGCCTGAAAAGCAATTCCAACCCCACTTACAAGTGAAACTTGCTAAAATGTGCCTGGCTGCTCTTCACTGAAAAGCTGGTTCTGCATACATTTTTGGCATACGTTTGCTCCTGCTGGGTCAGCCGAGCAGCGAATTTCTAATTAACCACCTGCTATCATGAGAGACATCAGGGCTGCATCTTTTGAGCCCAGTACTGAGCCTGAAAAGCATTTCCAACCCCACTTACAAGTGAAACTTGCTAAAATGTGCCTGGCTGCTCTTCACTGAAAAGCTTGGTTCTGCATACATTTTTAGCATACGTTTGCTTCTGTTGGGTCAGCCGAGCAGCGAATTTCTAATTAACCACCTGCTATCATGAGAGACATCAGGGCTGCATCTTTTGAGCCCAGTACTGAGCCTGAAAAGCATTTCCAACCCCACTTACAAGTGAAACTTGCTAAAATGTGCCTGGCTGCTCTTCACTGAAAAGCTGGTTCAGCAATATTTTTAGCATACGTTTGCTTCTGCTGGGTCAGCCGAGCAGCGAATTTCTAATTAACCACCTGCTATCATGGGAGACATCAGGGCTGCATCTTTTGAGCCCAGTACTGAGCCTGAAAAGCGTTTCCAACCCCACTTACAAGTGAAACTTGCTAAAATGTGCCTGGCTGCTCTTCACTGAAAAGCTGGTTCTGCAACATTTTTAGCATACGTTTGCTCCTGCTGGGTCAGCCGAGCAGCAAATTTCTACTTAACCACCTGCTATCATGAGAGACATCAGGGCTGCATCTTTTGAGCCCAGTACTGAGCCTGAAAAGCGTTTCCAACCCCACTTACAAGTGAAACTTGCTAAAATGTGCCTGGCTGCTCTTCAGTGAAAAGCTTGGTTCTGCATAAATTTTTAGCATACGTTTGCTCCTGCCGGGTCAGCCGAGCAGTGAATTTCTAATTAACCACCTGCTATCATGAGAGACATCAGGGCTGCATCTTTTGAGCACAGTACTGAGCCTGAAAAGCGTTTCCAACCCCACTTACAAGTGAAACTTGCTATAATGTGCCTGGCTGCTCTTCACTGAAAAGCTTGGTTCTGCAACATTTTTAGCATACGTTTGCTCCTGCTGGGTCAGCCGAGCAGAACATTTCTACTTAACCACCTGCTATCATGAGAGACATCAGGGCTGCATCTTTTGAGCCCAGTACTGAGCCTGAAAAGCGTTTCCAACCCCACTTACAAGTGAAACTTGCTAAAATGGGCCTGGCTGCTCTTCAGTGAAAAGCTTGGTTCTGCATACATTTTTAGCATACGTTTGCTCCTGCCGGGTCAGCCGAGCAGTGAATTTCTAATTAACCACCTGCTATCATGAGAGACATCAGGGCTGCATCTTTTGAGCACAGTACTAAGCCTGAAAAGCGTTTCCAACCCCACTTACAAGTGAAACTTGCTAAAATGTGCCTGGATGCTCTTCACTGAAAAGCTTGGTTCTGCATACATTTTTAGCATACGTTTGCTCCTGTTGGGTCAGCCGAGCAGCAAATTTCTAATTAACCACCTGCTATCATGAGAGACATCAGGGCTGCATCTTTTGAGCCCAGTACTGAGCCTGAAAAGCATTTCCAACCCCACTTACAAGTGAAACTTGCTAAAATGTGCCTGGCTGCTCTTCACTGAAAAGCTGGTTCTGCAACATTTTTAGCATACGTTTGCTCCTGCTGGGTCAGCCGAGCAGCGAATTTCTAATTAACCACCTGCTATCATGAGAGACATCAGGGCTGCATCTTTTGAGCCCAGTACTGAGCCTGAAAAGCATTTCCAACCCCACTTACAAGTGAAACTTGCTAAAATGTGCCTGGCTGCTCTTCACTGAAAAGCTGGTTCTGCAACATTTTTAGCATACGTTTGCTTCTGCTGGGTCAGCCGAGCAGCAAATTTCTACGTAACCACCTGCTATCATGAGAGACATCAGGGCTGCATCTTTTGAGCCCAGTACTGAGCCTGAAAAGCATTTCCAACCCCACTTACAAGTGAAACTTGCTAAAATGTGCCTCTCTGCTCTTCACTGAAAAGCTTGGTTCTGCATACATTTTTAGCATACGTTTGCTCCTGCTGGGTCAGCCGAGCAGCGAATTTCTAATTAACCACCTGCTATCATGAGAGACATCAGGGCTGCATCTTTTGAGCCCAGTACTGAGCCTGAAAAGCGTTTCCAACCCCACTTACAAGTGAAACTTGCTAAAATGTGCCTCTCTGCTCTTCACTGAAAAGCTTGGTTCTGCATACATTTTTAGCATACGTTTGTTCCTGTTGGGTCAGCCGAGCAGCGAATTTCTAATTAACCACCTGCTATCATGAGAGACATCAGGGCTGCATCTTTTGAGCCCAGTACTGAGCCTGAAAAGCAATTCCAACCCCACTTACAAGTGAAACTTGCTAAAATGTGCCTGGCTGCTCTTCACTGAAAAGCTGGTTCTGCATACCTTTTTGGCATACGTTTGCTCCTGCTGGGTCAGCCGAGCAGCGAATTTCTAATTAACCACCTGCTATCATGAGAGACATCAGGGCTGCATCTTTTGAGCCCAGTACTGAGCCTGAAAAGCATTTCCAACCCCACTTACAAGTGAAACTTGCTAAAATGTGCCTGGCTGCTCTTCACTGAAAAGCTTGGTTCTGCATACATTTTTAGCATACGTTTGCTTCTGTTGGGTCAGCCGAGCAGCGAATTTCTAATTAACCACCTGCTATCATGAGAGACATCAGGGCTGCATCTTTTGAGCCCAGTACTGAGCCTGAAAAGCATTTCCAACCCCACTTACAAGTGAAACTTGCTAAAATGTGCCTGGCTGCTCTTCACTGAAAAGCTGGTTCAGCAATATTTTTAGCATACGTTTGCTTCTGCTGGGTCAGCCGAGCAGCGAATTTCTAATTAACCACCTGCTATCATGAGAGACATCAGGGCTGCATCTTTTGAGCCCAGTACTGAGCCTGAAAAGCGTTTCCAACCCCACTTACAAGTGAAACTTGCTAAAATGTGCCTGGCTGCTCTTCACTGAAAAGCTGGTTCTGCAACATTTTTAGCATACGTTTGCTCCTGCTGGGTCAGCCGAGCAGCAAATTTCTACTTAACCACCTGCTATCATGAGAGACATCAGGGCTGCATCTTTTGAGCCCAGTACTGAGCCTGAAAAGCGTTTCCAACCCCACTTACAAGTGAAACTTGCTAAAATGTGCCTGGCTGCTCTTCAGTGAAAAGCTTGGTTCTGCATACATTTTTAGCATACGTTTGCTCCTGCCGGGTCAGCCAAGCAGTGAATTTCTAATTAACCACCTGCTATCATGAGAGACATCAGGGCTGCATCTTTTGAGCACAGTACTGAGCCTGAAAAGCGTTTCCAACCCCACTTACAAGTGAAACTTGCTATAATGTGCCTGGCTGCTCTTCACTGAAAAGCTTGGTTCTGCAACATTTTTAGCATACGTTTGCTCCTGCTGGGTCAGCCGAGCAGAACATTTCTACTTAACCACCTGCTATCATGAGAGACATCAGGGCTGCATCTTTTGAGCCCAGTACTGAGCCTGAAAAGCGTTTCCAACCCCACTTACAAGTGAAACTTGCTAAAATGGGCCTGGCTGCTCTTCAGTGAAAAGCTTGGTTCTGCATACATTTTTAGCATACGTTTGCTCCTGCCGGGTCAGCCGAGCAGTGAATTTCTAATTAACCACCTGCTATCATGAGAGACATCAGGGCTGCATCTTTTGAGCACAGTACTGAGCCTGAAAAGTGTTTCCAACCCCACTTACAAGTGAAACTTGCTAAAATGTGCCTGGATGCTCTTCACTGAAAAGCTTGGTTCTGCATACATTTTTAGCATACGTTTGCTCCTGTTGGGTCAGCCGAGCAGCAAATTTCTAATTAACCACCTGCTATCATGAGAGACATCAGGGCTGCATCTTTTGAGCCCAGTACTGAGCCTGAAAAGCATTTCCAACCCCACTTACAAGTGAAACTTGCTAAAATGTGCCTGGCTGCTCTTCACTGAAAAGCTGGTTCTGCAACATTTTTAGCATACGTTTGCTCCTGCTGGGTCAGCCGAGCAGCGAATTTCTAATTAACCACCTGCTATCATGAGAGACATCAGGGCTGCATCTTTTGAGCCCAGTACTGAGCCTGAAAAGCGTTTCCAACCCCACTTACAAGTGAAACTTGCTAAAATGTGCCTGGATGCTCTTCACTGAAAAGCTTGGTTCTGCATACATTTTTAGCATACTTTTGCTCCTGTTGGGTCAGCCGAGCAGCGAATTTCTAATTAACCACCTGCTATCATGAGAGACATCAGGGCTGCATCTTTTGAGCCCCGTACTGAGCCTGAAAAGCATTTCCAACCCCACTTACAAGTGAAACTTGCTAAAATGTGCCTGGCTGCTCTTCACTGAAAAGCTGGTTCTGCAACATTTTTAGCATACGTTTGCTTCTGCTGGGTCAGCCGAGCAGCAAATTTCTACTTAACCACCTGCTATCATGAGAGACATCAGGGCTGCATCTTTTGAGCCCAGTACTGAGCCTGAAAAGCATTTCCAACCCCACTTACAAGTGAAACTTGCTAAAATGTGCCTCTCTGCTCTTCACTGAAAAGCTTGGTTCTGCATACATTTTTAGCATACGTTTGCTCCTGCTGGGTCAGCCGAGCAGCGAATTTCTAATTAACCACCTGCTATCATGAGAGACATCAGGGCTGCATCTTTTGAGCCCAGTACTGAGCCTGAAAAGCGTTTCCAACCCCACTTACAAGTGAAACTTGCTAAAATGTGCCTCTCTGCTCTTCACTGAAAAGCTTGGTTCTGCATACATTTTTAGCATACGTTTGTTCCTGTTGGGTCAGCCGAGCAGCGAATTTCTAATTAACCACCTGCTATCATGAGAGACATCAGGGCTGCATCTTTTGAGCCCAGTACTGAGCCTGAAAAGCAATTCCAACCCCACTTACAAGTGAAACTTGCTAAAATGTGCCTGGCTGCTCTTCACTGAAAAGCTGGTTCTGCATACATTTTTGGCATACGTTTGCTCCTGCTGGGTCAGCCGAGCAGCGAATTTCTAATGAACCACCTGCTATCATGAGAGACATCAGGGCTGCATCTTTTGAGCCCAGTACTGAGCCTGAAAAGCATTTCCAACCCCACTTACAAGTGAAACTTGCTAAAATGTGCCTGGCTGCTCTTCACTGAAAAGCTGGTTCTGCAATATTTTTAGCATACGTTTGCTCCTGCTGGGTCAGCCGAGCAGAACATTTCTACTTAACCACCTGCTATCATGAGAGACATCAGGGCTGCATCTTTTGAGCCCAGTACTGAGCCTGAAAAGCGTTTCCAACCCCACTTACAAGTGAAACTTGCTAAAATGTGCCTGGATGCTCTTCACTGAAAAGCTTGGTTCTGCATATATTTTTAGCATACGTTTGCTCCTGTTGGGTCAGCCGAGCAGCAAATTTCTAATTAACCACCTGCTATCATGAGAGACATCAGGGCTGCATCTTTTGAGCCCAGTACTGAGCCTGAAAAGCATTTCCAACCCCACTTACAAGTGAAACTTGCTAAAATGTGCCTGGCTGCTCTTCACTGAAAAGCTGGTTCTGCAACATTTTTAGCATACGTTTGCTCCTGCTGGGTCAGCCGAGCAGCGAATTTCTAATTAACCACCTGCTATCATGAGAGACATCAGGGCTGCATCTTTTGAGCCCAGTACTGAGCCTGAAAAGCGTTTCCAACCCCACTTACAAGTGAAACTTGCTAAAATGTGCCTCTCTGCTCTTCACTGAAAAGCTTGGTTCTGCATACATTTTTAGCATACGTTTGCTCCTGCTGGGTCAGCCGAGCAGCAAATTTCTAATTAACCACCTGCTATCATGAGAGACATCTTGGCTGCATCTTTTGAGCCCAGTACTGAGCCTGAAAAGCGTTTCCAACCCCACTTACAAGTGAAACTTGCTAAAATGTGCCTGGATGCTCTTCACTGAAAAGCTTGGTTCTGCATACATTTTTAGCATACTTGCTCCTGTTGGGTCAGCCGAGCAGCAAATTTCTAATTAACCACCTGCTATCATGAGAGACATCAGGGCTGCATCTTTTGAGCCCCGTACTGAGCCTGAAAAGCATTTCCAACCCCACTTACAAGTGAAACTTGCTAAAATGTGCCTGGCTGCTCTTCACTGAAAAGCTGGTTCTGCAACATTTTTAGCATACGTTTGCTTCTGCTGGGTCAGCCGAGCAGCAAATTTCTACTTAACCACCTGCTATCATGAGAGACATCAGGGCTGCATCTTTTGAGCCCAGTACTGAGCCTGAAAAGCGTTTCCAACCACACTTACAAGTGAAACTTGCTAAAATGTGCCTCTCTGCTCTTCACTGAAAAGCTTGGTTCTGCATACATTTTTAGCATACGTTTGCTCCTGCTGGGTCAGCCGAGCAGCGAATTTCTAATTAACCACCTGCTATCATGAGAGACATCAGGGCTGCATCTTTTGAGCCCAGTACTGAGCCTGAAAAGCGTTTCCAACCCCATTACAAGTGAAACTTGCTAAAATGTGCCTCTCTGCTCTTCACTGAAAAGCTTGGTTCTGCATACATTTTTAGCATACGTTTGCTCCTGTTGGGTCAGCCGAGCAGCGAATTTCTAATTAACCACCTGCTATCATGAGAGACATCAGGGCTGCATCTTTTGAGCCCAGTACTGAGCCTGAAAAGCATTTCCAACCCCACTTACAAGTGAAACTTGCTAAAATGTGCCTGGATGCTCTTCACTGAAAAGCTGGTTCTGCAACATTTTTAGCATACGTTTGCTCCTGCTGGGTCAGCCGAACAGCGAATTTCTAATTAACCACCTGCTATCATGAGAGACATCAGGGCTGCATCTTTTGAGCCCAGTACTGAGCCTGAAAAGCGTTTCCAACCCACATACAAGTGAAACTTGCTAAAATGTGCCTCTCTGCTCTTCACTGAAAAGCTTGGTTCTGCATACATTTTTAGCATACGTTTGCTCCTGCTGGGTCAGCCGAGCAGCAAATTTCTAATTAACCACCTGCTATCATGAGAGACATCAGGGCTGCATCTTTTGAGCCCAGTACTGAGCCTGAAAAGCGTTTCCAACCCCACTTACAAGTGAAACTTGCTAAAATGTGCCTGGATGCTCTTCACTGAAAAGCTTGGTTCTGCATACATTTTTAGCATACGTTTGCTCCTGTTGGGTCAGCCGAGCAGCGAATTTCTAATTAACCACCTGCTATCATGAGAGACATCAGGGCTGCATCTTTTGAGCCCAGTACTGAGCCTGAAAAGCGTTTCCAACCCCACTTACAAGTGAAACTTGCTAAAATGTGCCTCTCTGCTCTTCACTGAAAAGATTGGTTCTGCATTCCATTTTAGCATACGTTTGCTCCTGCTGGGTCAGCCGAGCAGCGAATTTCTAATTAACCACCTGCTATCATGAGAGACATCAGGGCTGCATCTTTTGAGCCCAGTACTGAGCCTGAAAAGCATTTCCAACCCCACTTACAAGTGAAACTTGCTAAAATGTGCCTGGCTGCTCTTCACTGAAAAGCTGGCTCTGCATACATTTTTGGCCTACGTTTGCTCCTGCTGGGTCAGTCGAGCAGTGAATTTCTAATTAACCACCTGCTATCATGAGAGACATCAGGGCTGCATCTTTTGAGCCCAGTACTGAGCCTGAAAAGCATTTCCAACCCCACTTACAAGTGAAACTTGCTAAAATGTGCCTGGCTGCTCTTCACTGAAAAGCTGGTTCTGCAACATTTTTAGCATACGTTTGCTCCTGCTGGGTCAGCCGAGCAGCGAATTTCTAATTAACCACCTGCTATCATGAGAGATATCAGGGCTGCATCTTTTGAGCCCAGTACTGAGCCTGAAAAGCGTTTCCAACCCCACTTACAAGTGAAACTTGCTAAAATGTGCCTCTCTGCTCTTCACTAAAAAGCTTGGTTCTGCATACATTTTTAGCATACGTTTGCTCCTGCTGGGTCAGCCGAGCAGCAAATTTCTAATTAACCACCTGCTATCATGAGAGACATCAGGGCTGCATCTTTTGAGCCCAGTACTGAGCCTGAAAAGCGTTTCCAACCCCACTTACAAGTGAAACTTGCTAAAATGTGCCTGGATGCTCTTCACTGAAAAGCTGGTTCTGCAACATTTTTAGCATACGTTTGCTCCTGCTGGGTCAGCCGAGCAGCAAATTTCTACTTAACCACCTGCTATCATGAGAGACATCAGGGCTGCATCTTTTGAGCCCAGTACTGAGCCTGAAAAGCGTTTCCAACCCCACTTACAAGTGAAACTTGCTAAAATGTGCCTGGCTGCTCTTCACTGAAAAGCTGGTTCTGCAACATTTTTAGCATACGTTTGCTCCTGCTGGGTCAGCCGAGCAGCAAATTTCTACTTAACCACCTGCTATCATGAGAGACATCAGGGCTGCATCTTTTGAGCCCAGTACTGAGCCTGCAAAGCGTTTCCAACCCCACTTACAAGTGAAACTTGCTAAAATGTGCCTGGCTGCTCTTCAGTGAAAAGCTTGGTTCTGCATACATTTTTAGCATACGTTTGCTCCTGCCGGGTCAGCCGAGCAGTGAATTTCTAATTAACCACCTGCTATCATGAGAGACATCAGGGCTGCATCTTTTGAGCACAGTACTGAGCCTGAAAAGCGTTTCCAACCCCACTTACAAGTGAAACTTGCTATAATGTGCCTGGCTGCTCTTCACTGAAAAGCTTGATTCTGCAACATTTTTAGCATACGTTTGCTCCTGCTGGGTCAGCCGAGCAGAACATTTCTACTTAACCACCTGCTATCATGAGAGACATCAGGGCTGCATCTTTTGAGCCCAGTACTGAGCCTGAAAAGCGTTTCCAACCCCACTTACAAGTGAAACTTGCTAAAATGTGCCTGGATGCTCTTCACTGAAAAGCTTGGTTCTGCATACATTTTTAGCATACGTTTGCTCCTGTTGGGTCAGCCGAGCAGCAAATTTCTAATTAACCACCTGCTATCATGAGAGACATCAGGGCTGCATCTTTTGAGCCCAGTACTGAGCCTGAAAAGCATTTCCAACCCCACTTACAAGTGAAACTTGCTAAAATGTGCCTGGCTGCTCTTCACTGAAAAGCTGGTTCTGCAACATTTTTAGCATACTTTTGCTCCTGCTGGGTCAGCCGAGCAGCGAATTTCTAATTAACCACCTGCTATCATGAGAGACATCAGGGCTGCATCTTTTGAGCCCAGTACTGAGCCTGAAAAGCGTTTCCAACCCCACTTACAAGTGAAACTTGCTAAAATGTGCCTCTCTGCTCTTCACTGAAAAGCTTGGTTCTGCATACATTTTTAGCATACGTTTGCTCCTGCTGGGTCAGCCGAGCAGCAAATTTCTAATTAACCACCTGCTATCATGAGAGACATCAGGGCTGCATCTTTTGAGCCCAGTACTGAGCCTGAAAAGCGTTTCCAACCCCACTTACAAGTGAAACTTGCTAAAATGTGCCTGGATGCTCTTCACTGAAAAGCTTGGTTCTGCATACATTTTTAGCATACGTTTGCTCCTGTTGGGTCAGCCGAGCACCAAATTTCTAATTAACCACCTGCTATCATGAGAGACATCAGGGCTGCATCTTTTGAGCCCCGTACTGAGCCTGAAAAGCATTTCCAACCCCACTTACAAGTGAAACTTGCTAAAATGTGCCTGGCTGCTCTTCACTGAAAAGCTGGTTCTGCAACATTTTTAGCATACGTTTGCTTCTGCTGGGTCAGCCGAGCAGCAAATTTCTACTTAACCACCTGCTATCATGAGAGACATCAGGGCTGCATCTTTTGAGCCCAGTACTGAGCCTGAAAAGCGTTTCCAACCCCACTTACAAGTGAAACTTGCTAAAATGTGCCTCTCTGCTCTTCACTGAAAAGCTTGGTTCTGCATACATTTTTAGCATACGTTTGCTCCTGCTGGGTCAGCCGAGCAGCGAATTTCTAATTAACCACCTGCTATCATGAGAGACATCAGGGCTGCATCTTTTGAGCCCAGTACTGAGCCTGAAAAGCGTTTCCAACCCCACTTACAAGTGAAACTTGCTAAAATGTGCCTGGATGCTCTTCACTGAAAAGCTTGGTTCTGCATACATTTTTAGCATACGTTTGCTCCTGTTGGGTCAGCCGAGCAGCAAATTTCTAATTAACCACCTGCTATCATGAGAGACATCAGGGCTGCATCTTTTGAGCCCAGTACTGAGCCTGAAAAGCATTTCCAACCCCACTTACAAGTGAAACTTGCTAAAATGTGCCTGGCTGCTCTTCACTGAAAAGCTGGTTCTGCAACATTTTTAGCATACTTTTGCTCCTGCTGGGTCAGCCGAGCAGCGAATTTCTAATTAACCACCTGCTATCATGAGAGACATCAGGGCTGCATCTTTTGAGCCCAGTACTGAGCCTGAAAAGCGTTTCCAACCCCACTTACAAGTGAAACTTGCTAAAATGTGCCTCTCTGCTCTTCACTGAAAAGCTTGGTTCTGCATACATTTTTAGCATACGTTTGCTCCTGCTGGGTCAGCCGAGCAGCAAATTTCTAATTAACCACCTGCTATCATGAGAGACATCAGGGCTGCATCTTTTGAGCCCAGTACTGAGCCTGAAAAGCGTTTCCAACCCCACTTACAAGTGAAACTTGCTAAAATGTGCCTGGATGCTCTTCACTGAAAAGCTTGGTTCTGCATACATTTTTAGCATACGTTTGCTCCTGTTGGGTCAGCCGAGCACCAAATTTCTAATTAACCACCTGCTATCATGAGAGACATCAGGGCTGCATCTTTTGAGCCCCGTACTGAGCCTGAAAAGCATTTCCAACCCCACTTACAAGTGAAACTTGCTAAAATGTCTCTGGCTGCTCTTCAGTGAAAAGCTTGGTTCTGCATACATTTTTAGCATACGTTTGCTCCTGCCGGGTCAGCCGAGCAGTGAATTTCTAATTAACCACCTGCTATCATGAGAGACATCAGGGCTGCATCTTTTGAGCACAGTACTGAGCCTGAAAAGCGTTTCCAACCCCACTTACAAGTGAAACTTGCTATAATGTGCCTGGCTGCTCTTCACTGAAAAGCTTGGTTCTGCAACATTTTTAGCATACGTTGGCTCCTGCTGGGTCAGCCGAGCAGAACATTTCTACTTAACCACCTGCTATCATGAGAGACATCAGGGCTGCATCTTTTGAGCCCAGTACTGAGCCTGAAAAGCAATTCCAACCCCACTTACAAGTGAAACTTGCTAAAATGTGCCTGGCTGCTCTTCACTGAAAAGCTGGTTCTGCATACATTTTTGGCATACGTTTGCTCCTGCTGGGTCAGCCGAGCAGCGAATTTCTAATTAACCACCTGCTATCATGAGAGACATCAGGGCTGCATCTTTTGAGCCCAGTACTGAGCCTGAAAAGCATTTCCAACCCCACTTACAAGTGAAACTTGCTAAAATGTGCCTGGCTGCTCTTCACTGAAAAGCTTGGTTCTGCATACATTTTTAGCATACGTTTGCTCCTGTTGGGTCAGCCGAGCAGCGAATTTCTAATTAACCACCTGCTATAATGAGAGACATCAGGGCTGCATCTTTTGAGCCCAGTACTGAGCCTGAAAAGCATTTCCAAACCCACTTACAAGTAAAACTTGCTAAAATGTGCCTGGCTGCTCTTCACTGAAAAGCCGGTTCTGCAATATTTTTAGCATACGTTTGCTTCTGCTGGGTCAGCCGAGCAGCGAATTTCTAATTACCACCTGCTACCATGAGAGACATCAGGGCTGCATCTTTTGAGCCCAGTACTGAGCCTGAAAAGCGTTTCCAACCCCACTTACAAGTGAAACTTGCTAAAATGTCCCTGGCTGCTCTTCAGTGAAAAGCTTGGTTCTGCATACATTTTTAGCATACGTTTGCTCCTGCCGGGTCAGCCGAGCAGTGAATTTCTAATTAACCACCTGCTATCATGAGAGACATCAGGGCTGCATCTTTTGAGCACAGTACTGAGCCTGAAAAGCGTTTCCAACCCCACTTACAAGTGAAACTTGCTATAATGTGCCTGGCTGCTCTTCACTGAAAAGCTTGGTTCTGCAACATTTTTAGCATACGTTGGCTCCTGCTGGGTCAGCCGAGCAGAACATTTCTACTTAACCACCTGCTATCATGAGAGACATTAGGTCTGCATCTTTTGAGCCCAGTACTGAGCCTGAAAAGCGTTTCCAACCCCACTTACAAGTGAAACTTTCTAAAATGTGCCTGGATGCTCTTCACTGAAAAGCTTGGTTCTGCATACATTTTTAGCATACGTTTGCTCCTGTTGGGTCAGCCGAGCAGCAAATTTCTAATTAACCACCTGCTATCATGAGAGACATCAGGGCTGCATCTTTTGAGCCCAGTACTGAGCCTGAAAAGCATTTCCAACCCCACTTACAAGTGAAACTTGCTAAAATGTGCCTGGCTGCTCTTCACTGAAAAGCTGGTTCTGCAACATTTTTAGCATACGTTTGCTCCTGCTGGGTCAGCCGAGCAGCAAATTTCTAATTAACCACCTGCTATCATGAGAGACATCAGGGCTGCATCTTTTGAGCCCAGTACTGAGCCTGAAAAGCGTTTCCAACCCCACTTACAAGTGAAACTTGCTAAAATGTGCCTGGATGCTCTTCACTGAAAAGCTGGTTCTGCAACATTTTTAGCATACGTTTGCTCCTGCTGGGTCAGCCGAGCAGCAAATTTCTACTTAACCACCTGCTATCATGAGAGACATCAGGGCTGCATCTTTTGAGCCCAGTACTGAGCCTGAAAAGCGTTTCCAACCCCACTTACAAGTGAAACTTGCTAAAATGTGCCTGGATGCTCTTCACTGAAAAGCTTGGTTCTGCATACATTTTTAGCATACTTTTGCTCCTGTTGGGTCAGCCGAGCAGCGAATTTCTAATTAACCACCTGCTATCATGAGAGACATCAGGGCTGCATCTTTTGAGCCCCGTACTGAGCCTGAAAAGCATTTCCAACCCCACTTACAAGTGAAACTTGCTAAAATGTGCCTGGCTGCTCTTCACTGAAAAGCTGGTTCTGCAACATTTTTAGCATACGTTTGCTTCTGCTGGGTCAGCCGAGCAGCAAATTTCTACTTAACCACCTGCTATCATGAGAGACATCAGGGCTGCATCTTTTGAGCCCAGTACTGAGCCTGAAAAGCATTTCCAACCCCACTTACAAGTGAAACTTGCTAAAATGTGCCTCTCTGCTCTTCACTGAAAAGCTTGGTTCTGCATACATTTTTAGCATACGTTTGCTCCTGCTGGGTCAGCCGAGCAGCGAATTTCTAATTAACCACCTGCTATCATGAGAGACATCAGGGCTGCATCTTTTGAGCCCAGTACTGAGCCTGAAAAGCGTTTCCAACCCCACTTACAAGTGAAACTTGCTAAAATGTGCCTCTCTGCTCTTCACTGAAAAGCTTGGTTCTGCATACATTTTTAGCATACGTTTGTTCCTGTTGGGTCAGCCGAGCAGCGAATTTCTAATTAACCACCTGCTATCATGAGAGACATCAGGGCTGCATCTTTTGAGCCCAGTACTGAGCCTGAAAAGCAATTCCAACCCCACTTACAAGTGAAACTTGCTAAAATGTGCCTGGCTGCTCTTCACTGAAAAGCTGGTTCTGCATACATTTTTGGCATACGTTTGCTCCTGCTGGGTCAGCCGAGCAGCGAATTTCTAATTAACCACCTGCTATCATGAGAGACATCAGGGCTGCATCTTTTGAGCCCAGTACTGAGCCTGAAAAGCATTTCCAACCCCACTTACAAGTGAAACTTGCTAAAATGTGCCTGGCTGCTCTTCACTGAAAAGCTGGTTCTGCAATATTTTTAGCATACGTTTGCTTCTGCTGGGTCAGCCGAGCAGCGAATTTCTAATTAACCACCTGCTATCATGAGAGACATCAGGGCTGCATCTTTTGAGCCCAGTACTGAGCCTGAAAAGCGTTTCCAACCCCACTTACAAGTGAAACTTGCTAAAATGTGCCTGGCTGCTCTTCACTGAAAAGCTGGTTCTGCAACATTTTTAGCATACGTTTGCTCCTGCTGGGTCAGCCGAGCAGCAAATTTCTACTTAACCACCTGCTATCATGAGAGACATCAGGGCTGCATCTTTTGAGCCCAGTACTGAGCCTGAAAAGCGTTTCCAACCCCACTTACAAGTGAAACTTGCTAAAATGTGCCTGGCTGCTCTTCAGTGAAAAGCTTGGTTCTGCATACATTTTTAGCATACGTTTGCTCCTGCCGGGTCAGCCGAGCAGTGAATTTCTAATTAACCACCTGCTATCATGAGAGACATCAGGGCTGCATCTTTTGAGCACAGTACTGAGCCTGAAAAGCGTTTCCAACCCCACTTACAAGTGAAACTTGCTATAATGTGCCTGGCTGCTCTTCACTGAAAAGCTTGGTTCTGCAACATTTTTAGCATACGTTTGCTCCTGCTGGGTCAGCCGAGCAGAACATTTCTACTTAACCACCTGCTATCATGAGAGACATCAGGGCTGCATCTTTTGAGCCCAGTACTGAGCCTGAAAAGCGTTTCCAACCCCACTTACAAGTGAAACTTGCTAAAATGTGCCTGGATGCTCTTCACTGAAAAGCTTGGTTCTGCATATATTTTTAGCATACGTTTGCTCCTGTTGGGTCAGCCGAGCAGCAAATTTCTAATTAACCACCTGCTATCATGAGAGACATCAGGGCTGCGTCTTTTGAGCCCAGTACTGAGCCTGAAAAGCATTTCCAACCCCACTTACAAGTGAAACTTGCTAAAATGTGCCTGGCTGCTCTTCACTGAAAAGCTGGTTCTGCAACATTTTTAGCATACGTTTGCTCCTGCTGGGTCAGCCGAGCAGCGAATTTCTAATTAACCACCTGCTATCATGAGAGACATCAGGGCTGCATCTTTTGAGCCCAGTACTGAGCCTGAAAAGCGTTTCCAACCCCACTTACAAGTGAAACTTGCTAAAATGTGCCTCTCTGCTCTTCACTGAAAAGCTTGGTTCTGCATACATTTTTAGCATACGTTTGCTCCTGCTGGGTCAGCCGAGCAGCAAATTTCTAATTAACCACCTGCTATCATGAGAGACATCAGGGCTGCATCTTTTGAGCCCAGTACTGAGCCTGAAAAGCGTTTCCAACCCCACTTACAAGTGAAACTTGCTAAAATGTGCCTGGATGCTCTTCACTGAAAAGCTTGGTTCTGCAAACATTTTTAGCATACTTGCTCCTGTTGGGTCAGATGAGCAGCAAATTTCTAATTAACCACCTGCTATCATGAGAGACATCAGGGCTGCATCTTTTGAGCCCCGTACTGAGCCTGAAAAGCATTTCCAACCCCACTTACAAGTGAAACTTGCTAAAATGTGCCTGGCTGCTCTTCACTGAAAAGCTGGTTCTGCAACATTTTTAGCATACGTTTGCTTCTGCTGGGTCAGCCGAGCAGCGAATTTCTACTTAACCACCTGCTATCATGAGAGACATCAGGGCTGCATCTTTTGAGCCCAGTACTGAGCCTGAAAAGCGTTTCCAACCCCACTTACAAGTGAAACTTGCTAAAATGTGCCTCTCTGCTCTTCACTGAAAAGCTTGGTTCTGCATACATTTTTAGCATACGTTTGCTCCTGCTGGGTCAGCCGAGCAGCGAATTTCTAATTAACCACCTGCTATCATGAGAGACATCAGGGCTGCATCTTTTGAGCCCAGTACTGAGCCTGAAAAGCGTTTCCAACCCACTTACAAGTGAAACTTGCTAAAAGTGCCTCTCTGCTCTTCACTGAAAAGCTTGGTTCTGCATACATTTTTAGCATACGTTTGCTCCTGCTGGGTCAGCCGAACAGCAAATTTCTAATTAACCACCTGCTATCATGAGAGACATCAGGGCTGCATCTTTTGAGCCCAGTACTGAGCCTGAAAAGCGTTTCCAACCCCACTTACAAGTGAAACTTGCTAAAATGTGCCTGGATGCTCTTCACTGAAAAGCTTGGTTCTGCATACATTTTTAGCATACGTTTGCTCCTGTTGGGTCAGCCGAGCAGCGAATTTCTAATTAACCACCTGCTATCATGAGAGACATCAGGGCTGCATCTTTTGAGCCCAGTACTGAGCCTGAAAAGCGTTTCCAACTCCACTTACAAGTGAAACTTGCTAAAATGTGCCTCTCTGCTCTTCACTGAAAAGCTTGGTTCTGCATTCCATTTTAGCATACGTTTGCTCCTGCTGGGTCAGCCGAGCAGCGAATTTCTAATTAACCACCTGCTATCATGAGAGACATCAGGGCTGCATCTTTTGAGCCCAGTACTGAGCCTGAAAAGCATTTCCAACCCCACTTACAAGTGAAACTTGCTAAAATGTGCCTGGCTGCTCTTCACTGAAAAGCTGGCTCTGCATACATTTTTGGCCTACGTTTGCTCCTGCTGGGTCAGTCGAGCAGTGAATTTCTAATTAACCACCTGCTATTATGAGAGACATCAGGGCTGCATCTTTTGAGCCCAGTACTGAGCCTGAAAAGCATTTCGAACCCCACTTACAAGTGAAACTTGCTAAAATGTGCCTGGCTGCTCTTCACTGAAAGCTTGGTTCTGCATACATTTTTAGCATACGTTTGCTCCTGCTGGGTCAGCCAAGCAGCGAATTTCTACTTAACCACCTGCTATCATGAGAGACATCAGGGCTGCATCTTTTGAGCCCAGTACTGAGCCTGAAAAGCGTTTCCAACCCCACTTACAAGTGAAACTTGCTAAAATGTGCCTCTCTGCTCTTCACTGAAAAGCTTGGTTCTGCATACATTTTTAGCATACGTTTCCTCCTGCTGGGTCAGCCGAGCAGCGAATTTCTAATTAACCACCTGCTATCATGAGAGACATCAGGGCTGCATCTTTTGAGCCCAGTACTGAGCCTGAAAAGCCTTTCCAACCCCACTTACAAGTGAAACTTGCTAAAATGTGCCTGGCTGCTCTTCACTGAAAAGCTTGGTTCTGCATACATCTTTAGCATACGTTTGCTCCTGTTGGGTCAGCCGAGCAGCGAATTTCTAATTAACCACCTGCTATCATGAGAGACATCAGGGCTGCATCTTTTGAGCCCAGTACTGAGCCTGAAAAGCATTTCCAACCCCACTTTCAAGTGAAACTTGCTAAAATGTGCCTGGCTGCTCTTCACTGAAAAGCTGGTTCTGCAACATTTTTAGCATACGTTTGCTTCTGCTGGGTCAGCCGAGCAGCAAATTTCTAATTAACCACCTGCTATCACGAGAGACATCAGGGCTGCATCTTTTGAGCCCAGTACTGAGCCTGAAAAGCGTTTCCAACCCCACTTACAAGTGAAACTTGCTAAAATGTGCCTCTCTGCTCTTCACTGAAAAGCTTGGTTCTGCATACATTTTTAGCATACGTTTGCTCCTGCTGGGTCAGCCGAGCAGCGAATTTCTAATGAACCACCTGCTATCATGAGAGACATCAGGGCTTCATCTTTTGAGCCCAGTACTAAGCCTGAAAAGCGTTTCCAACCCCACTTACAAGTGAAACTTGCTAAAATGTGCCTCTCTGCTCTTCACTGAAAAGCTTGGTTCTGCATACATTTTTAGCATACGTTTGCTCCTGTTGGGTCAGCCAAGCAGCGAATTTCTAATTAACCACCTGCTATCATGAGAGACATCAGGGCTGCATCTTTTGAGCCCAGTAATGAGCCTGAAAAGCAATTCCAACCCCACTTACAAGTGAAACTTGCTAAAATGTGCCTCTCTGCTCTTCACTGAAAAGCTTGGTTCTCCATACATTTTTAGCATACGTTTGCTCCTGCTGGGTCAGCCGAGCAGCAAATTTCTTCTTAACCACCTGCTATCATGATAGATATCAGGGCTGCATCTTTTGAGCCCAGTACTGAGCCTGAAAAGCGTTTCCAACCCCACTTACAAGTGAAACTTGCTATAATGTGCCTGGCTGCTCTTCACTGAAAAGCTTGGTTCTGCAACATTTTTAGCATACGTTTGCTCCTGCTGGGTCAGCCGAGCAGCGAATTTCTAATTAACCACCTGCTATCATGAGAGACATCAGGGCTGCATCTTTTGAGCCCAGTACTGAGCCTGAAAAGCGTTTCCAACCCCACTTACAAGTGAAACTTGCTAAAATGTGCCTCTCTGCTCTTCACTAAAAAGCTTGGTTCTGCATACATTTTTAGCATACGTTTGCTCCTGCTGGGTCAGCCGAGCAGCACATTTCTAATTAACCACCTGCTATCATGAGAGACATCAGGGCTGCATCTTTTGAGCCCAGTACTGAGCCTGAAAAGCGTTTCCAACCCCAATTACAAGTGAAACTTGCTAAAATGTGCCTGGATGCTCTTCACTGAAAAGCTGGTTCTGCAACATTTTTAGCATACGTTTGCTCCTGCTGGGTCAGCCGAGCAGCAAATTTCTACTTAACCACCTGCTATCATGAGAGACATCAGGGCTGCATCTTTTGAGCCCAGTACTGAGCCTGAAAAGCGTTTCCAACCCCACTTACAAGTGAAACTTGCTAAAATGTGCCTGGCTGCTCTTCACTGAAAAGCTGGTTCTGCAACATTTTTAGCATACGTTTGCTCCTGCTGGGTCAGCCGAGCAGCAAATTTCTACTTAACCACCTGCTATCATGAGAGACATCAGGGCTGCATCTTTTGAGCCCAGTACTGAGCCTGAAAAGCGTTTCCAACCCCACTTACAAGTGAAACTTGCTAAAATGTGCCTGGATGCTCTTCAGTGAAAAGCTTGGTTCTGCATACATTTTTAGCATACGTTTGCTCCTGTTGGGTCAGCCGAGCAGCGAATTTCTAATTAACCACCTGCTATCATGAGAGACATCAGGGCTGCATCTTTTGAGCACAGTACTGAGCCTGAAAAGCATTTCCAACCCCACTTACAAGTGAAACTTGCTAAAATGTGCCTGGCTGCTCTTCACTGAAAAGCTGGTTCTGCAACATTTTTAGCATACGTTTGCTTCTGCTGGGTCAGCCGAGCAGAACATTTCTACTTAACCACCTGCTATCATGAGAGACATCAGGGCTGCATCTTTTGAGCCCAGTACTGAGCCTGAAAAGCATTTCCAACCCCACTTACAAGTGAAACTTGCTAAAATGTGCCTCTCTGCTCTTCACTGAAAAGCTTGGTTCTGCATACATTTTTAGCATACGTTTGCTCCTGCTGGGTCAGCCGAGCAGCGAATTTCTAATTAACCACCTGCTATCATGAGAGACATCAGGGCTGCATCTTTTGAGCCCAGTACTGAGCCTGAAAAGCGTTTCCAACCCCACTTACAAGTGAAACTTGCTAAAATGTGCCTCTCTGCTCTTCACTGAAAAGCTTGGTTCTGCATACATTTTTAGCATACGTTTGTTCCTGTTGGGTCAGCCGAGCAGCAAATTTCTAATTAACCACCTGCTATCATGAGAGACATCAGGGCTGCATCTTTTGAGCCCAGTACTGAGCCTGAAAAGCAATTCCAACCCCACTTACAAGTGAAACTTGCTAAAATGTGCCTGGCTGCTCTTCACTGAAAAGCTGGTTCTGCATACATTTTTGGCATACGTTTGCTCCTGCTGGGTCAGCCGAGCAGCGAATTTCTAATTAACCACCTGCTATCATGAGAGACATCAGGGCTGCATCTTTTGAGCCCAGTACTGAGCCTGAAAAGCATTTCCAACCCCACTTACAAGTGAAACTTGCTAAAATGTGCCTGGCTGCTCTTCACTGAAAAGCTTGGTTCTGCATACATTTTTAGCATACGTTTGCTCCTGTTGGGTCAGCCGAGCAGCGAATTTCTAATTAACCACCTGCTATCATGAGAGACATCAGGGCTGCATCTTTTGAGCCCAGTACTGAGCCTGAAAAGCATTTCCAACCCCACTTACAAGTGAAACTTGCTAAAATGTGCCTGGCTGCTCTTCACTGAAAAGCTGGTTCTGCAATATTTTTAGCATACGTTTGCTTCTGCTGGGTCAGCCGAGCAGCGAATTTCTAATTACCCCACCTGCTATCATGAGAGACATCAGGGCTGCATCTTTTGAGCCCAGTACTGAGCCTGAAAAGCGTTTCCAACCCCACTTACAAGTGAAACTTGCTAAAATGTGCCTGGCTGCTCTTCACTGAAAAGCTGGTTCTGCAACATTTTTAGCATACGTTTGCTCCTCCTGGGTCAGCCGAGCAGCAAATTTCTACTTAACCACCTGCTATCATGAGAGACATCAGGGCTGCATCTTTTGAGCCCAGTAATGAGCCTGAAAAGCGTTTCCAACCCCACTTACAAGTGAAACTTGCTAAAATGTGCCTGGCTGCTCTTCAGTGAAAAGCTTGGTTCTGCATACATTTTTAGCATACGTTTGCTCCTGCCGGGTCAGCCGAGCAGTGAATTTCTAATTAACCACCTGCTATCATGAGAGACATCAGGGCTGCATCTTTTGAGCACAGTACTGAGCCTGAAAAGCATTTCCAACCCCACTTACAAGTGAAACTTGCTATAATGTGCCTGGCTGCTCTTCACTGAAAAGCTTGGTTCTGCAACATTTTTAGCATACGTTTGCTCCTGCTGGGTCAGCCGAGCAGAACATTTCTACTTAACCACCTGCTATCATGAGAGACATCAGGGCTGCATCTTTTGAGCCCAGTACTGAGCCTGAAAAGCGTTTCCAACCCCACTTACAAGTGAAACTTGCTAAAATGTGCCTGGATGCTCTTCACTGAAAAGCTTGGTTCTGCATACATTTTTAGCATACGTTTGCTCCTGTTGGGTCAGCCGAGCAGCAAATTTCTAATTAACCACCTGCTATCATGAGAGACATCAGGGCTGCATCTTTTGAGCCCAGTACTGAGCCTGAAAAGCATTTCCAACCCCACTTACAAGTGAAACTTGCTAAAATGTGCCTGGCTGCTCTTCACTGAAAAGCTGGTTCTGCAACATTTTTAGCATACGTTTGCTCCTGCTGGGTCAGCCGAGCAGCGAATTTCTAATTAACCACCTGCTATCATGAGAGACATCAGGGCTGCATCTTTTGAGCCCAGTACTGAGCCTGAAAAGCGTTTCCAACCCCACTTACAAGTGAAACTTGCTAAAATGTGCCTCTCTGCTCTTCACTGAAAAGCTTGGTTCTGCATACATTTTTAGCATACGTTTGCTCCTGCTGGGTCAGCCGAGCAGCAAATTTCTAATTAACCACCTGCTATCATGAGAGACATCAGGGCTGCATCTTTTGAGCCCAGTACTGAGCCTGAAAAGCGTTTCCAACCCCACTTACAAGTGAAACTTGCTAAAATGTGCCTGGATGCTCTTCACTGAAAAGTTTGGTTCTGCATACATTTTTAGCATACTTGCTCCTGTTGGGTCAGCCGAGCAGCAAATTTCTAATTAACCACCTGCTATCATGAGAGACATCAGGGCTGCATCTTTTGAGCCCCGTACTGAGCCTGAAAAGCATTTCCAACCCCACTTACAAGTGAAACTTGCTAAAATGTGCCTGGCTGCTCTTCACTGAAAAGCTGGTTCTGCAACATTTTTAGCATACGTTTGCTTCTGCTGGGTCAGCCGAGCAGCAAATTTCTACTTAACCACCTGCTATCATGAGAGACATCAGGGCTGCATCTTTTGAGCCCAGTACTGAGCCTGAAAAGCGTTTCCAACCCCACTTACAAGTGAAACTTGCTAAAATGTGCCTCTCTGCTCTTCACTGAAAAGCTTGGTTCTGCATACATTTTTAGCATACGTTTGCTCCTGCTGGGTCAGCCGAGCAGCGAATTTCTAATTAACCACCTGCTATCATGAGAGACATCAGGGCTGCATCTTTTGAGCCCAGTACTGAGCCTGAAAAGCGTTTCCAACCCCATTACAAGTGAAACTTGCTAAAATGTGCCTCTCTGCTCTTCACTGAAAAGCTTGGTTCTGCATACATTTTTAGCATACGTTTGCTCCTGTTGGGTCAGCCGAGCAGCGAATTTCTAATTAACCACCTGCTATCATGAGAGACATCAGGGCTGCATCTTTTGAGCCCAGTACTGAGCCTGAAAAGCATTTCCAACCCCACTTACAAGTGAAACTTGCTAAAATGTGCCTGGATGCTCTTCACTGAAAAGCTGGTTCTGCAACATTTTTAGCATACGTTTGCTCCTGCTGGGTCAGCCGAACAGCGAATTTCTAATTAACCACCTGCTATCATGAGAGACATCAGGGCTGCATCTTTTGAGCCCAGTACTGAGCCTGAAAAGCGTTTCCAACCAACTTACAAGTGAAACTTGCTAAAATGTGCCTCTCTGCTCTTCACTGAAAAGCTTGGTTCTGCATACATTTTTAGCATACGTTTGCTCCTGCTGGGTCAGCCGAGCAGCAAATTTCTAATTAACCACCTGCTATCATGAGAGACACCAGGGCTGCATCTTTTGAGCCCAGTACTGAGCCTGAAAAGCGTTTCCAACCCCACTTACAAGTGAAACTTGCTAAAATGTGCCTGGATGCTCTTCACTGAAAAGCTTGGTTCTGCATACATTTTTAGCATACGTTTGCTCCTGTTGGGTCAGCCGAGCAGCGAATTTCTAATTAACCACCTGCTATCATGAGAGACATCAGGGCTGCATCTTTTGAGCCCAGTACTGAGCCTGAAAAGCGTTTCCAACCCCACTTACAAGTGAAACTTGCTAAAATGTGCCTCTCTGCTCTTCACTGAAAAGCTTGGTTCTGCATTCCATTTTAGCATACGTTTGCTCCTGCTGGGTCAGCCGAGCAGCGAATTTCTAATTAACCACCTGCTATCATGAGAGACATCAGGGCTGCATCTTTTGAGCCCAGTACTGAGCCTGAAAAGCATTTCCAACCCCACTTACAAGTGAAACTTGCTAAAATGTGCCTGGCTGCTCTTCACTGAAAAGCTGGCTCTGCATACATTTTTGGCCTACGTTTGCTCCTGCTGGGTCAGTCGAGCAGTGAATTTCTAATTAACCACCTGCTATCATGAGAAACATCAGGGCTGCATCTTTTGAGCCCAGTACTGAGCCTGAAAAGCATTTCCAACCCCACTTACAAGTGAAACTTGCTAAAATGTGCCTGGCTGCTCTTCACTGAAAAGCTGGCTCTGCATACATTTTTGGCCTACGTTTGCTCCTGCTGGGTCAGTCGAGCAGTGAATTTCTAATTAACCACCTGCTATCATGAGAAACATCAGGGCTGCATCTTTTGAGCCCAGTACTGAGCCTGAAAAGCATTTCGAACCCCACTTACAAGTAAAACTTGCTAAAATGTGCCTGGCTGCTCTTCACTGAAAAGCTGGTTCTGCAACATTTTTAGCATACGTTTGCTCCTGCTGGGTCAGCCGAGCAGCAAATTTCTACTTAACCACCTGCTATCATGAGAGACATCAGGGCTGCATCTTTTGAGCCCAGTACTGAGCCTGAAAAGCATTTCCAACCCCACTTACAAGTGAAACTTGCTAAAATGTGCCTGGCTGCTCTTCACTGAAAAGCTTGGTTCTGCATACATTTTTAGCATACGTTTGCTCCTGCTGGGTCAGCCAAGCAGCGAATTTCTACTTAACCACCTGCTATCATGAGAGACATCAGGGCTGCATCTTTTGAGCCCAGTACTGAGCCTGAAAAGCCTTTCCAACCCCACTTACAAGTGAAACTTGCTAAAATGTGCCTGGCTGCTCTTCACTGAAAAGCTTGGTTCTGCATACATCTTTAGCATACGTTTGCTCCTGTTGGGTCAGCCGAGCAGCGAATTTCTAATTAACCACCTGCTATCATGAGAGACATCAGGGCTGCATCTTTTGAGCCCCGTACTGAGCCTGAAAAGCATTTCCAACCCCACTTACAAGTGAAACTTGCTAAAATGTGCCTGGCTGCTCTTCACTGAAAAGCTGGTTCTGCAACATTTTTAGCATACGTTTGCTTCTGCTGGGTCAGCCGAGCAGCAAATTTCTACTTAACCACCTGCTATCATGAGAGACATCAGGGCTGCATCTTTTGAGCCCAGTACTGAGCCTGAAAAGCATTTCCAACCCCACTTACAAGTGAAACTTGCTAAAATGTGCCTCTCTGCTCTTCACTGAAAAGCTTGGTTCTGCATACATTTTTAGCATACGTTTGCTCCTGCTGGGTCAGCCGAGCAGCGAATTTCTAATTAACCACCTGCTATCATGAGAGACATCAGGGCTTCATCTTTTGAGCCCAGTACTGAGCCTGAAAAGCGTTTCCAACCCCACTTACAAGTGAAACTTGCTAAAATGTGCCTGGCTGCTCTTCACTGAAAAGCTGGTTCGGCAACATTTTTAGCATACGTTTGCTCCTGCTGGGTCAGCCGAGCAGTGAATTTCTACTTAACCACCTGCTATAATGAGAGACATCAGGGCTGCATCTTTTGAGCCCAATACTGAGCCTGAAAAGCGTTTCCAACCCCACTTACAAGTGAAACTTGCTAAAATGTGCCTCTCTGCTCTTCACTGAAAAGCTTGGTTCTGCATACATTTTTAGCATACGTTTGCTCCTGCTGGGTCAGCCGAGCAGCGAATTTCTAATTAACCACCTGCTATCATGAGAGACATCAGGGCTGCATCTTTTGAGCCCAGTACTGAGCCTGAAAAGCATTTCCAACCCCATTACAAGTGAAACTTGCTAAAATGTGCCTCTCTGCTCTTCACTGAAAAGCTTGGTTCTGCATACATTTTTAGCATACG
Source organism: Lissotriton helveticus (assembly GCF_964261635.1). Taxonomy (NCBI): domain Eukaryota; kingdom Metazoa; phylum Chordata; class Amphibia; order Caudata; family Salamandridae; genus Lissotriton; species Lissotriton helveticus. Next base: position 1,424,117,902 of record NC_136059.1, on the reverse strand, counting down.
TTTGCTCCTGTTGGGTCAGCCGAGCAGCGAATTTCTAATTAACCACCTGCTATCATGAGAGACATCAGGGCTGCATCTTTTGAGCCCAGTACTGAGCCTGAAAAGCATTTCCAACCCCACTTACAAGTGAAACTTGCTAAAATGTGCCTGGATGCTCTTCACTGAAAAGCTGGTTCTGCAACATTTTTAGCATACGTTTGCTCCTGCTGGGTCAGCCGAACAGCGAATTTCTAATTAACCACCTGCTATCATGAGAGACATCAGGGCTGCATCTTTTGAGCCCAGTACTGAGCCTGAAAAGCGTTTCCAACCAACTTACAAGTGAAACTTGCTAAAATGTGCCTCTCTGCTCTTCACTGAAAAGCTTGGTTCTGCATACATTTTTAGCATACGTTTGCTCCTGCTGGGTCAGCCGAGCAGCAAATTTCTAATTAACCACCTGCTATCATGAGAGACATCAGGGCTGCATCTTTTGAGCCCAGTACTGAGCCTGAAAAGCGTTTCCAACCCCACTTACAAGTGAAACTTGCTAAAATGTGCCTGGATGCTCTTCACTGAAAAGCTTGGTTCTGCATACATTTTTAGCATACGTTTGCTCCTGTTGGGTCAGCCGAGCAGCGAATTTCTAATTAACCACCTGCTATCATGAGAGACATCAGGGCTGCATCTTTTGAGCCCAGTACTGAGCCTGAAAAGCGTTTCCAACCCCACTTACAAGTGAAACTTGCTAAAATGTGCCTCTCTGCTCTTCACTGAAAAGCTTGGTTCTGCATTCCATTTTAGCATACGTTTGCTCCTGCTGGGTCAGCCGAGCAGCGAATTTCTAATTAACCACCTGCTATCATGAGAGACATCAGGGCTGCATCTTTTGAGCCCAGTACTGAGCCTGAAAAGCATTTCCAACCCCACTTACAAGTGAAACTTGCTAAAATGTGCCTGGCTGCTCTTCACTGAAAAGCTGGCTCTGCATACATTTTTGGCCTACGTTTGCTCCTGCTGGGTCAGTCGAGCAGTGAATTTCTAATTAACCACCTGCTATCATGAGAAACATCAGGGCTGCATCTTTTGAGCCCAGTACTGAGCCTGAAAAGCATTTCGAACCCCACTTACAAGTAAAACTTGCTAAAATGTGCCTGGCTGCTCTTCACTGAAAAGCTGGTTCTGCAACATTTTTAGCATACGTTTGCTCCTGCTGGGTCAGCCGAGCAGCAAATTTCTACTTAACCACCTGCTATCATGAGAGACATCAGGGCTGCATCTTTTGAGCCAGTACTGAGCCTGAAAAGCATTTCCAACCCCACTTACAAGTGAAACTTGCTAAAATGTGCCTGGCTGCTCTTCACTGAAAAGCTTGGTTCTGCATACATTTTTAGCATACGTTTGCTCCTGCTGGGTCAGCCAAGCAGCGAATTTCTACTTAACCACCTGCTATCATGAGAGACATCAGGGCTGCATCTTTTGAGCCCAGTACTGAGCCTGAAAAGCCTTTCCAACCCCACTTACAAGTGAAACTTGCTAAAATGTGCCTGGCTGCTCTTCACTGAAAAGCTTGGTTCTGCATACATCTTTAGCATACGTTTGCTCCTGTTGGGTCAGCCGAGCAGCGAATTTCTAATTAACCACCTGCTATCATGAGAGACATCAGGGCTGCATCTTTTGAGCCCCGTACTGAGCCTGAAAAGCATTTCCAACCCCACTTACAAGTGAAACTTGCTAAAATGTGCCTGGCTGCTCTTCACTGAAAAGCTGGTTCTGCAACATTTTTAGCATACGTTTGCTTCTGCTGGGTCAGCCGAGCAGCAAATTTCTACTTAACCACCTGCTATCATGAGAGACATCAGGGCTGCATCTTTTGAGCCCAGTACTGAGCCTGAAAAGCATTTCCAACCCCACTTACAAGTGAAACTTGCTAAAATGTGCCTCTCTGCTCTTCACTGAAAAGCTTGGTTCTGCATACATTTTTAGCATACGTTTGCTCCTGCTGGGTCAGCCGAGCAGCGAATTTCTAATTAACCACCTGCTATCATGAGAGACATCAGGGCTTCATCTTTTGAGCCCAGTACTGAGCCTGAAAAGCGTTTCCAACCCCACTTACAAGTGAAACTTGCTAAAATGTGCCTGGCTACTCTTCACTGAAAAGCTGTTTCGGCAACATTTTTAGCATACGTTTGCTCCTGCTGGGTCAGCCGAGCAGTGAATTTCTACTTAACCACCTGCTATAATGAGAGACATCAGGGCTGCATCTTTTGAGCCCAATACTGAGCCTGAAAAGCGTTTCCAACCCCACTTACAAGTGAAACTTGCTAAAATGTGCCTCTCTGCTCTTCACTGAAAAGCTTGGTTCTGCATACATTTTTAGCATACGTTTGCTCCTGTTGGGTCAGCCAAGCAGCAAATTTCTAATTAACCACCTGCTATCATGAGAGACATCAGGGCTGCATCTTTTGAGCCCAGTACTGAGCCTGAAAAGCAATTCCAACCCCACTTACAAGTGAAACTTGCTATAATGTGCCTGGCTGCTCTTCACTGAAAAGCTTGGTTCTGCAACATTTTTAGCATACGTTTGCTCCTGCTGGGTCAGCCGAGCAGCAAATTTCTACTTAACCACCTGCTATCATGATAGATATCAGGGCTGCATCTTTTGAGCCCAGTACTGAGCCTGAAAAGCGTTTCCAACCCCACTTACAAGTGAAACTTGCTAAAATGTGCCTCTCTTCTCTTCACTGAAAAGCTTGGTTCTGCATACATTTTTAGCATACGTTTGCTCCTGCTGGGTCAGCCGAGCAGCGAATTTCTAATTAACCACCTGCTATCATGAGAGACATCAGGGCTGCATCTTTTGAGCCCAGTACTGAGCCTGAAAAGCGTTTCCAACCCCACTTACAAGTGAAACTTGCTAAAATGTGCCTCTCTGCTCTTCACTGAAAAGCTTGGTTCTGCATACATTTTTAGCATACGTTTGCTCCTGCTGGGTCAGCCGAGCAGCGAATTTCTAATTAACCACCTGCTATCATGATAGACATCAGGGCTGCATCTTTTGAGCCCAGTACTGAGCCTGAAAAGCGTTTCCAACCCCACTTACAAGTGAAACTTGCTAAAATGTGCCTGGATGCTCTTCACTGAAAAGCTTGGTTCTGCATACATTTTTAGCATACGTTTGCTCCTGTTGGGTCAGCCGAGCAGCAAATTTCTAATTAACCACCTGCTATCATGAGAGACATCAGGGCTGCATCTTTTGAGCCCAGTACTGAGCCTGAAAAGCATTTCCAACCCCACTTACAAGTGAAACTTGCTAAAATGTGCCTGGCTGCTCTTCACTGAAAAGCTGGTTCTGCAACATTTTTAGCATACGTTTGCTCCTGCTGGGTCAGCCGAGCAGCGAATTTCTAATTAACCACCTGCTATCATGAGAGACATCAGGGCTGCATCTTTTGAGCCCAGTACTGAGCCTGAAAAGCGTTTCCAACCCCACTTACAAGTGAAACTTGCTAAAATGTGCCTCTCTGCTCTTCACTGAAAAGCTTGGTTCTGCATACATTTTTAGCATACGTTTGCTCCTGCTGGGTCAGCCGAGCAGCAAATTTCTAATTAACCACCTGCTATCATGAGAGACCTCAGGGCTGCATCTTTTGAGCCCAGTACTGAGCCTGAAAAGCGTTTCCAACCCCACTTACAAGTGAAACTTGCTAAAATGTGCCTGGATGCTCTTCACTGAAAAGCTTGGTTCTGCATACATTTTTAGCATACTTGCTCCTGTTGGGTCAGCCGAGCAGCAAATTTCTAATTAACCACCTGCTATCATGAGAGACATCAGGGCTGCATCTTTTGAGCCCCGTACTGAGCCTGAAAAGCATTTCCAACCCCACTTACAAGTGAAACTTGCTAAAATGTGCCTGGCTGCTCTTCACTGAAAAGCTGGTTCTGCAACATTTTTAGCATACGTTTGCTTCTGCTGGGTCAGCCGAGCAGCAAATTTCTACTTAACCACCTGCTATCATGAGAGACATCAGGGCTGCATCTTTTGAGCCCAGTACTGAGCCTGAAAAGCGTTTCCAACCCCACTTACAAGTGAAACTTGCTAAAATGTGCCTCTCTGCTCTTCACTGAAAAGCTTGGTTCTGCATACATTTTTAGCATACGTTTGCTCCTGCTGGGTCAGCCGAGCAGCGAATTTCTAATTAACCACCTGCTATCATGAGAGACATCAGGGCTGCATCTTTTGAGCCCAGTACTGAGCCTGAAAAGCGTTTCCAACCCCATTACAAGTGAAACTTGCTAAAATGTGCCTCTCTGCTCTTCACTGAAAAGCTTGGTTCTGCATACATTTTTAGCATACGTTTGCTCCTGTTGGGTCAGCCGAGCAGCGAATTTCTAATTAACCACCTGCTATCATGAGAGACATCAGGGCTGCATCTTTTGAGCCCAGTACTGAGCCTGAAAAGCATTTCCAACCCCACTTACAAGTGAAACTTGCTAAAATGTGCCTGGATGCTCTTCACTGAAAAGCTGGTTCTGCAACATTTTTAGCATAAGTTTGCTCCTGCTGGGTCAGCCGAACAGCGAATTTCTAATTAACCACCTGCTATCATGAGAGACATCAGGGCTGCATCTTTTGAGCCCAGTACTGAGCCTGAAAAGCGTTTCCAACCAACTTACAAGTGAAACTTGCTAAAATGTGCCTCTCTGCTCTTCACTGAAAAGCTTGGTTCTGCATACATTTTTAGCATACGTTTGCTCCTGCTGGGTCAGCCGAGCAGCAAATTTCTAATTAACCACCTGCTATCATGAGAGACATCAGGGCTGCATCTTTTGAGCCCAGTACTGAGCCTGAAAAGCGTTTCCAACCCCACTTACAAGTGAAACTTGCTAAAATGTGCCTGGATGCTCTTCACTGAAAAGCTTGGTTCTACATACATTTTTAGCATACGTTTGCTCCTGTTGGGTCAGCCGAGCAGCGAATTTCTAATTAACCACCTGCTATCATGAGAGACATCAGGGCTGCATCTTTTGAGCCCAGTACTGAGCCTGAAAAGCGTTTCCAACCCCACTTACAAGTGAAACTTGCTAAAATGTGCCTCTCTGCTCTTCACTGAAAAGCTTGGTTCTGCATTCCATTTTAGCATACGTTTGCTCCTGCTGGGTCAGCCGAGCAGCGAATTTCTAATTAACCACCTGCTATCATGAGAGACATCAGGGCTGCATCTTTTGAGCCCAGTACTGAGCCTGAAAAGCATTTCCAACCCCACTTACAAGTGAAACTTGCTAAAATGTGCCTGGCTGCTCTTCACTGAAAAGCTGGCTCTGCATACATTTTTGGCCTACGTTTGCTCCTGCTGGGTCAGTCGAGCAGTGAATTTCTAATTAACCACCTGCTATCATGAGAAACATCAGGGCTGCATCTTTTGAGCCCAGTACTGAGCCTGAAAAGCATTTCCAACCCCACTTACAAGTGAAACTTGCTAAAATGTGCCTGGCTGCTCTTCACTGAAAAGCTGGCTCTGCATACATTTTTGGCCTACGTTTGCTCCTGCTGGGTCAGTCGAGCAGTGAATTTCTAATTAACCACCTGCTATCATGAGAAACATCAGGGCTGCATCTTTTGAGCCCAGTACTGAGCCTGAAAAGCATTTCGAACCCCACTTACAAGTAAAACTTGCTAAAATGTGCCTGGCTGCTCTTCACTGAAAAGCTGGTTCTGCAACATTTTTAGCATACGTTTGCTCCTGCTGGGTCAGCCGAGCAGCAAATTTCTACTTAACCACCTGCTATCATGAGAGACATCAGGGCTGCATCTTTTGAGCCCAGTACTGAGCCTGAAAAGCATTTCCAACCCCACTTACAAGTGAAACTTGCTAAAATGTGCCTGGCTGCTCTTCACTGAAAAGCTTGGTTCTGCATACATTTTTAGCATACGTTTGCTCCTGCTGGGTCAGCCAAGCAGCGAATTTCTACTTAACCACCTGCTATCATGAGAGACATCAGGGCTGCATCTTTTGAGCCCAGTACTGAGCCTGAAAAGCCTTTCCAACCCCACTTACAAGTGAAACTTGCTAAAATGTGCCTGGCTGCTCTTCACTGAAAAGCTTGGTTCTGCATACATCTTTAGCATACGTTTGCTCCTGTTGGGTCAGCCGAGCAGCGAATTTCTAATTAACCACCTGCTATCATGAGAGACATCAGGGCTGCATCTTTTGAGCCCCGTACTGAGCCTGAAAAGCATTTCCAACCCCACTTACAAGTGAAACTTGCTAAAATGTGCCTGGCTGCTCTTCACTGAAAAGCTGGTTCTGCAACATTTTTAGCATACGTTTGCTTCTGCTGGGTCAGCCGAGCAGCAAATTTCTACTTAACCACCTGCTATCATGAGAGACATCAGGGCTGCATCTTTTGAGCCCAGTACTGAGCCTGAAAAGCATTTCCAACCCCACTTACAAGTGAAACTTGCTAAAATGTGCCTCTCTGCTCTTCACTGAAAAGCTTGGTTCTGCATACATTTTTAGCATACGTTTGCTCCTGCTGGGTCAGCCGAGCAGCGAATTTCTAATTAACCACCTGCTATCATGAGAGACATCAGGGCTTCATCTTTTGAGCCCAGTACTGAGCCTGAAAAGCGTTTCCAACCCCACTTACAAGTGAAACTTGCTCAAATGTGCCTGGCTGCTCTTCACTGAAAAGCTGGTTCGGCAACATTTTTAGCATACGTTTGCTCCTGCTGGGTCAGCCGAGCAGTGAATTTCTACTTAACCACCTGCTATAATGAGAGACATCAGGGCTGCATCTTTTGAGCCCAATACTGAGCCTGAAAAGCGTTTCCAACCCCACTTACAAGTGAAACTTGCTAAAATGTGCCTCTCTGCTCTTCACTGAAAAGCTTGGTTCTGCATACATTTTTAGCATACGTTTGCTCCTGCTGGGTCAGCCGAGCAGCGAATTTCTAATTAACCACCTGCTATCATGAGAGACATCAGGGCTGCATCTTTTGAGCCCAGTACTGAGCCTGAAAAGCATTTCCAACCCCATTACAAGTGAAACTTGCTAAAATGTGCCTCTCTGCTCTTCACTGAAAAGCTTGGTTCTGCATACATTTTTAGCATACGTTTGCTCCTGTTGGGTCAGCCGAGCAGCGAATTTCTAATTAACCACCTGCTATCATGAGAGACATCAGGGCTGCATCTTTTGAGCCCAGTACTGAGCCTGAAAAGCATTTCCAACCCCACTTACAAGTGAAACTTGCTAAAATGTGCCTGGATGCTCTTCACTGAAAAGCTGGTTCTGCAACATTTTTAGCATACGTTTGCTCCTGCTGGGTCAGCCGAACAGCGAATTTCTAATTAACCACCTGCTATCATGAGAGACATCAGGGCTGCATCTTTTGAGCCCAGTACTGAGCCTGAAAAGCGTTTCCAACCAACTTACAAGTGAAACTTGCTAAAATGTGCCTCTCTGCTCTTCACTGAAAAGCTTGGTTCTGCATACATTTTTAGCATACGTTTGCTCCTGCTGGGTCAGCCGAGCAGCAAATTTCTAATTAACCACCTGCTATCATGAGAGACATCAGGGCTGCATCTTTTGAGCCCAGTACTGAGCCTGAAAAGCGTTTCCAACCCCACTTACAAGTGAAACTTGCTAAAATGTGCCTGGATGCTCTTCACTGAAAAGCTTGGTTCTGCATACATTTTTAGCATACGTTTGCTCCTGTTGGGTCAGCCGAGCAGCGAATTTCTAATTAACCACCTGCTATCATGAGAGACATCAGGGCTGCATCTTTTGAGCCCAGTACTGAGCCTGAAAAGCGTTTCCAACCCCACTTACAAGTGAAACTTGCTAAAATGTGCCTCTCTGCTCTTCACTGAAAAGCTTGGTTCTGCATTCCATTTTAGCATACGTTTGCTCCTGCTGGGTCAGCCGAGCAGCGAATTTCTAATTAACCACCTGCTATCATGAGAGACATCAGGGCTGCATCTTTTGAGCCCAGTACTGAGCCTGAAAAGCATTTCCAACCCCACTTACAAGTGAAACTTGCTAAAATGTGCCTGGCTGCTCTTCACTGAAAAGCTGGCTCTGCATACATTTTTGGCCTACGTTTGCTCCTGCTGGGTCAGTCGAGCAGTGAATTTCTAATTAACCACCTGCTATCATGAGAAACATCAGGGCTGCATCTTTTGAGCCCAGTACTGAGCCTGAAAAGCATTTCGAACCCCACTTACAAGTAAAACTTGCTAAAATGTGCCTGGCTGCTCTTCACTGAAAAGCTGGTTCTGCAACATTTTTAGCATACGTTTGCTCCTGCTGGGTCAGCCGAGCAGCAAATTTCTACTTAACCACCTGCTATCATGAGAGACATCAGGGCTGCATCTTTTGAGCCCAGTACTGAGCCTGAAAAGCATTTCCAACCCCACTTACAAGTGAAACTTGCTAAAATGTGCCTGGCTGCTCTTCACTGAAAAGCTTGGTTCTGCATACATTTTTAGCATACGTTTGCTCCTGCTGGGTCAGCCAAGCAGCGAATTTCTACTTAACCACCTGCTATCATGAGAGACATCAGGGCTGCATCTTTTGAGCCCAGTACTGAGCCTGAAAAGCCTTTCCAACCCCACTTACAAGTGAAACTTGCTAAAATGTGCCTGGCTGCTCTTCACTGAAAAGCTTGGTTCTGCATACATCTTTAGCATACGTTTGCTCCTGTTGGGTCAGCCGAGCAGCGAATTTCTAATTAACCACCTGCTATCATGAGAGACATCAGGGCTGCATCTTTTGAGCCCCGTACTGAGCCTGAAAAGCATTTCCAACCCCACTTACAAGTGAAACTTGCTAAAATGTGCCTGGCTGCTCTTCACTGAAAAGCTGGTTCTGCAACATTTTTAGCATACGTTTGCTTCTGCTGGGTCAGCCGAGCAGCAAATTTCTACTTAACCACCTGCTATCATGAGAGACATCAGGGCTGCATCTTTTGAGCCCAGTACTGAGCCTGAAAAGCATTTCCAACCCCACTTACAAGTGAAACTTGCTAAAATGTGCCTCTCTGCTCTTCACTGAAAAGCTTGGTTCTGCATACATTTTTAGCATACGTTTGCTCCTGCTGGGTCAGCCGAGCAGCGAATTTCTAATTAACCACCTGCTATCATGAGAGACATCAGGGCTTCATCTTTTGAGCCCAGTACTGAGCCTGAAAAGCGTTTCCAACCCCACTTACAAGTGAAACTTGCTAAAATGTGCCTGGCTACTCTTCACTGAAAAGCTGGTTCGGCAACATTTTTAGCATACGTTTGCTCCTGCTGGGTCAGCCGAGCAGTGAATTTCTACTTAACCACCTGCTATAATGAGAGACATCAGGGCTGCATCTTTTGAGCCCAATACTGAGCCTGAAAAGCGTTTCCAACCCCACTTACAAGTGAAACTTGCTAAAATGTGCCTCTCTGCTCTTCACTGAAAAGCTTGGTTCTGCATACATTTTTAGCATACGTTTGCTCCTGTTGGGTCAGCCAAGCAGCAAATTTCTAATTAACCACCTGCTATCATGAGAGACATCAGGGCTGCATCTTTTGAGCCCAGTACTGAGCCTGAAAAGCAATTCCAACCCCACTTACAAGTGAAACTTGCTATAATGTGCCTGGCTGCTCTTCACTGAAAAGCTTGGTTCTGCAACATTTTTAGCATACGTTTGCTCCTGCTGGGTCAGCCGAGCAGCAAATTTCTACTTAACCACCTGCTATCATGATAGATATCAGGGCTGCATCTTTTGAGCCCAGTACTGAGCCTGAAAAGCGTTTCCAACCCCACTTACAAGTGAAACTTGCTAAAATGTGCCTCTCTTCTCTTCACTGAAAAGCTTGGTTCTGCATACATTTTTAGCATACGTTTGCTCCTGCTGGGTCAGCCGAGCAGCGAATTTCTAATTAACCACCTGCTATCATGAGAGACATCAGGGCTGCATCTTTTGAGCCCAGTACTGAGCCTGAAAAGCGTTTCCAACCCCACTTACAAGTGAAACTTGCTAAAATGTGCCTCTCTGCTCTTCACTGAAAAGCTTGGTTCTGCATACATTTTTAGCATACGTTTGCTCCTGCTGGGTCAGCCGAGCAGCGAATTTCTAATTAACTACCTGCTATCATGATAGACATCAGGGCTGCATCTTTTGAGCCCAGTACTGAGCCTGAAAAGCGTTTCCAACCCCACTTACAAGTGAAACTTGCTAAAATGTGCCTGGATGCTCTTCACTGAAAAGCTTGGTTCTGCATACATTTTTAGCATACGTTTGCTCCTGTTGGGTCAGCCGAGCAGCAAATTTCTAATTAACCACCTGCTATCATGAGAGACATCAGGGCTGCATCTTTTGAGCCCAGTACTGAGCCTGAAAAGCATTTCCAACCCCACTTACAAGTGAAACTTGCTAAAATGTGCCTGGCTGCTCTTCACTGAAAAGCTGGTTCTGCAACATTTTTAGCATACGTTTGCTCCTGCTGGGTCAGCCGAGCAGCGAATTTCTAATTAACCACCTGCTATCATGAGAGACATCAGGGCTGCATCTTTTGAGCCCAGTACTGAGCCTGAAAAGCGTTTCCAACCCCACTTACAAGTGAAACTTGCTAAAATGTGCCTGGATGCTCTTCACTGAAAAGCTTGGTTCTGCATACATTTTTAGCATACTTGCTCCTGTTGGGTCAGCCGAGCAGCAAATTTCTAATTAACCACCTGCTATCATGAGAGACATCAGGGCTGCATCTTTTGAGCCCCGTACTGAGCCTGAAAAGCATTTCCAACCCCACTTACAAGTGAAACTTGCTGAAATGTGCCTGGCTGCTCTTCACTGAAAAGCTGGTTCTGCAACATTTTTAGCATACGTTTGCTTCTGCTGGGTCAGCCGAGCAGCAAATTTCTACTTAACCACCTGCTATCATAAGAGACATCAGGGCTGCATCTTTTGAGCCCAGTACTGAGCCTGAAAAGCGTTTCCAACCCCACTTACAAGTGAAACTTGCTAAAATGTGCCTCTCTGCTCTTCAGTGAAAATCTTGGTTCTGCATACATTTTTAGCATACGTTTGCTCCTGTTGGGTCAGCCGAGCAGCGAATTTCTAATTAACCACCTGCTATCATGAGAGACATCAGGGCTGCATCTTTTGAGCCCAGTACTGAGCCTGAAAAGCATTTCCAACCCCACTTACAAGTGAAACTTGCTAAAATGTGCCTGGATGCTCTTCACTGAAAAGCTGGTTCTGCAACATTTTTAGCATACGTTTGCTCCTGCTGGGTCAGCCGAACAGCGAATTTCTAATTAACCACCTGCTATCATGAGAGACATCAGGGCTGCATCTTTTGAGCCCAGTACTGAGCCTGAAAAGCGTTTCCAACCCACTTACAAGTGAAACTTGCTAAAATGTGCCTCTCTGCTCTTCACTGAAAAGCTTGGTTCTGCATACATTTTTAGCATACGTTTGCTCCTGCTGGGTCAGCCGAGCAGCAAATTTCTAATTAACCACCTGCTATCATGAGAGACATCAGGGCTGCATCTTTTGAGCCCAGTACTGAGCCTGAAAAGCGTTTCCAACCCCACTTACAAGTGAAACTTGCTAAAATGTGCCTGGATGCTCTTCACTGAAAAGCTTGGTTCTGCATACATTTTTAGCATACGTTTGCTCCTGTTGGGTCAGCCGAGCAGCGAATTTCTAATTAACCACCTGCTATCATGAGAGACATCAGGGCTGCATCTTTTGAGCCCAGTACTGAGCCTGAAAAGCGTTTCCAACCCCACTTACAAGTGAAACTTGCTAAAATGTGCCTCTCTGCTCTTCACTGAAAAGCTTGGTTCTGCATTCCATTTTAGCATATGTTTGCTCCTGCTGGGTCAGCCGAGCAGCGAATTTCTAATTAACCACCTGCTATCATGAGAGACATCAGGGCTGCATCTTTTGAGCCCAGTACTGAGCCTGAAAAGCATTTCCAACCCCACTTACAAGTGAAACTTGCTAAAATGTGCCTGGCTGCTCTTCACTGAAAAGCTGGCTCTGCATACATTTTTGGCCTACGTTTGCTCCTGCTGGGTCAGTCGAGCAGTGAATTTCTAATTAACCACCTGCTATCATGAGAGACATCAGGGCTGCATCTTTTGAGCCCAGTACTGAGCCTGAAAAGCATTTCGAACCCCACTTACAAGTAAAACTTGCTAAAATGTGCCTGGCTGCTCTTCACTGAAAAGCTGGTTCTGCAACATTTTTAGCATACGTTTGCTCCTGCTGGGTCAGCCGAGCAGCAAATTTCTACTTAACCACCTGCTATCATGAGAGACATCAGGGCTGCATCTTTTGAGCCCAGTACTGAGCCTGAAAAGCATTTCCAACCCCACTTACAAGTGAAACTTGCTAAAATGTGCCTGGCTGCTCTTCACTGAAAAGCTTGGTTCTGCATACATTTTTAGCATACGTTTGCTCCTGCTGGGTCAGCCAAGCAGCGAATTTCTATTTAACCACCTGCTATCATGAGAGACATCAGGGCTGCATCTTTTGAGCCCAGTACTGAGCCTGAAAAGCGTTTCCAACCCCACTTACAAGTGAAACTTGCTAAAATGTGCCTCTCTGCTCTTCACTGAAAAGCTTGGTTCTGCATACAATTTTAGCATACGTTTGCTCCTGCTGGGTCAGCCGAGCAGCGAATTTCTAATTAACCACCTGCTATCATGAGAGACATCAGGGCTGCATCTTTTGAGCCCAGTACTGAGCCTGAAAAGCCTTTCCAACCCCACTTACAAGTGAAACTTGCTAAAATGTGCCTGGCTGCTCTTCACTGAAAAGCTTGGTTCTGCATACATCTTTAGCATACGTTTGCTCCTGTTGGGTCAGCCGAGCAGCGAATTTCTAATTAACCACCTGCTATCATGAGAGACATCAGGGCTGCATCTTTTGAGCCCCGTACTGAGCCTGAAAAGCATTTCCAACCCCACTTACAAGTGAAACTTGCTAAAATGTGCCTGGCTGCTCTTCACTGAAAAGCTGGTTCTGCAACATTTTTAGCATACGTTTGCTTCTGCTGGGTCAGCCGAGCAGCAAATTTCTACTTAACCACCTGCTATCATGAGAGACATCAGGGCTGCATCTTTTGAGCCCAGTACTGAGCCTGAAAAGCATTTCCAACCCCACTTACAAGTGAAACTTGCTAAAATGTGCCTCTCTGCTCTTCACTGAAAAGCTTGGTTCTGCATACATTTTTAGCATACGTTTGCTCCTGCTGGGTCAGCCGAGCAGCGAATTTCTAATTAACCACCTGCTATCATGAGAGACATCAGGGCTTCATCTTTTGAGCCCAGTACTGAGCCTGAAAAGCGTTTCCAACCCCACTTACAAGTGAAACTTGCTAAAATGTGCCTGGCTGCTCTTCACTGAAAAGCTGGTTCTGCAACATTTTTAGCATACGTTTGCTCCTGCTGGGTCAGCCGAGCAGCGAATTTCTAATTAACCACCTGCTATCATGAGAGACATCAGGGCTGCATCTTTTGAGCCCAGTACTGAGCCTGAAAAGCGTTTCCAACCCCACTTACAAGTGAAACTTGCTAAAATGTGCCTCTCTGCTCTTCACTGAAAAGCTTGGTTCTGCATACATTTTTAGCATACGTTTGCTCCTGCTGGGTCAGCCGAGCAGCGAATTTCTAATTAACCACCTGCTATCATGAGAGACATCAGGGCTGCATCTTTTGAGCCCAGTACTGAGCCTGAAAAGCCTTTCCAACCCCACTTACAAGTGAAACTTGCTAAAATGTGCCTGGCTGCTCTTCACTGAAAAGCTTGGTTCTGCATACATCTTTAGCATACGTTTGCTCCTGTTGGGTCAGCCGAGCAGCGAATTTCTAATTAACCACCTGCTATCATGAGAGACATCAGGGCTGCATCTTTTGAGCCCAGTACTGAGCCTGAAAAGCATTTCCAACCCCACTTACAAGTGAAACTTGCTAAAATGTGCCTGGCTGCTCTTCACTGAAAAGCTGGTTCTGCAACATTTTTAGCATACGTTTGCTTCTGCTGGGTCAGCCGAGCAGCAAATTTCTAATTAACCACCTGCTATCACGAGAGACATCAGGTCTGCATCTTTTGAGCCCAGTACTGAGCCTGAAAAGCGTTTCCAACCCCACTTACAAGTGAAACTTGCTAAAATGTGCCTCTCTGCTCTTCACTGAAAAGCTTGGTTCTGCATACATTTTTAGCATACGTTTGCTCCTGCTGGGTCAGCCGAGCAGCGAATTTCTAATTAACCACCTGCTATCATGAGAGACATCAGGGCTTCATCTTTTGAGCCCAGTACTGAGCCTGAAAAGCGTTTCCAACCCCACTTACAAGTGAAACTTGCTAAAATGTGCCTGGCTGCTCTTCACTGAAAAGCTGGTTCTGCAACATTTTTAGCATACGTTTGCTCCTGCTGGGTCAGCCGAGCAGTGAATTTCTACTTAACCACCTGCTATAATGAGAGACATCAGGGCTGCATCTTTTGAGCCCAATACTGAGCCTGAAAAGCGTTTCCAACCCCACTTACAAGTGAAACTTGCTAAAATGTGCCTCTCTGCTCTTCACTGAAAAGCTTGGTTCTGCATACATTTTTAGCATACGTTTGCTCCTGTTGGGTCAGCCAAGCAGCGAATTTCTAATTAACCACCTGCTATCATGAGAGACATCAGGGCTGCATCTTTTGAGCCCAGTAATGAGCCTGAAAAGCAATTCCAACCCCACTTACAAGTGAAACTTGCTAAAATGTGCCTCTCTGCTCTTCACTGAAAAGCTTGGTTCTCCATACATTTTTAGCATACGTTTGCTCCTGCTGGGTCAGCAGAGCAGCAAATTTCTTCTTACCACCTGCTATCATGATAGATATCAGGGCTGCATCTTTTGAGCCCAGTACTGAGCCTGAAAAGCGTTTCCAACCCCACTTACAAGTGAAACTTGCTATAATGTGCCTGGCTGCTCTTCACTGAAAAGCTTGGTTCTGCAACATTTTTAGCATACGTTTGCTCCTGCTGGGTCAGCCGAGCAGCGAATTTCTAATTAACCACCTGCTATCATGAGAGACATCAGGGCTGCATCTTTTGAGCCCAGTACTGAGCCTGAAAAGCGTTTCCAACCCCACTTACAAGTGAAACTTGCTAAAATGTGCCTCTCTGCTCTTCACTAAAAAGCTTGGTTCTGCATACATTTTTAGCATACGTTTGCTCCTGCTGGGTCAGCCGAGCAGCAAATTTCTAATTAACCACCTGCTATCATGAGAGACATCAGGGCTGCATCTTTTGAGCCCAGTACTGAGCCTGAAAAGCGTTTCCAACCCCAATTACAAGTGAAACTTGCTAAAATGTGCCTGGATGCTCTTCACTGAAAAGCTGGTTCTGCAACATTTTTAGCATACGTTTGCTCCTGCTGGGTCAGCCGAGCAGCAAATTTCTACTTAACCACCTGCTATCATGAGAGACATCAGGGCTGCATCTTTTGAGCCCAGTACTGAGCCTGAAAAGCGTTTCCAACCCCACTTACAAGTGAAACTTGCTAAAATGTGCCTGGCTGCTCTTCACTGAAAAGCTGGTTCTGCAACATTTTTAGCATACGTTTGCTCCTGCTGGGTCAGCCGAGCAGCAAATTTCTACTTAACCACCTGCTATCATGAGAGACATCAGGGCTGCATCTTTTGAGCCCAGTACTGAGCCGGAAAAGCGTTTCCAACCCCACTTACAAGTGAAACTTGCTAAAATGTGCCTGGATGCTCTTCAGTGAAAAGCTTGGTTCTGCATACATTTTTAGCATACGTTTGCTCCTGTTGGGTCAGCCGAGCAGCGAATTTCTAATTAACCACCTGCTATCATGAGAGACATCAGGGCTGTATCTTTTGAGCACAGTACTGAGCCTGAAAAGCATTTCCAACCCCACTTACAAGTGAAACTTGCTAAAATGTGCCTGGCTGCTCTTCACTGAAAAGCTGGTTCTGCAACATTTTTAGCATACGTTTGCTTCTGCTGGGTCAGCCGAGCAGAACATTTCTACTTAACCACCTGCTATCATGAGAGACATCAGGGCTGCATCTTTTGAGCCCAGTACTGAGCCTGAAAAGCATTTCCAACCCCACTTACAAGTGAAACTTGCTAAAATGTGCCTCTCTGCTCTTCACTGAAAAGCTTGGTTCTGCATACATTTTTAGCATACGTTTGCTCCTGCTGGGTCAGCCGAGCAGCGAATTTCTAATTAACCACCTGCTATCATGAGAGACATCAGGGCTGCATCTTTTGAGCCCAGTACTGAGCCTGAAAAGCGTTTCCAACCCCACTTACAAGTGAAACTTGCTAAAATGTGCCTCTCTGCTCTTCACTGAAAAGCTTGGTTCTGCATACATTTTTAGCATACGTTTGTTCCTGTTGGGTCAGCCGAGCAGCAAATTTCTAATTAACCACCTGCTATCATGAGAGACATCAGGGCTGCATCTTTTGAGCCCAGTACTGAGCCTGAAAAGCAATTCCAACCCCACTTACAAGTGAAACTTGCTAAAATGTGCCTGGCTGCTCTTCACTGAAAAGCTGGTTCTGCATACATTTTTGGCATACGTTTGCTCCTGCTGGGTCAGCCGAGCAGCGAATTTCTAATTAACCACCTGCTATCATGAGAGACATCAGGGCTGCATCTTTTGAGCCCAGTACTGAGCCTGAAAAGCATTTCCAACCCCACTTACAAGTGAAACTTGCTAAAATGTGCCTGGCTGCTCTTCACTGAAAAGCTTGGTTCTGCATACATTTTTAGCATACGTTTGCTCCTGTTGGGTCAGCCGAGCAGCGAATTTCTAATTAACCACCTGGTATCATGAGAGACATCAGGGCTGCATCTTTTGAGCCCAGTACTGAGCCTGAAAAGCATTTCCAACCCCACTTACAAGTGAAACTTGCTAAAATGTGCCTGGCTGCTCTTCACTGAAAAGCTGGTTCTGCAATATTTTTAGCATACGTTTGCTTCTGCTGGGTCAGCCGAGCAGCGAATTTCTAATTAACCACCTGCTATCATGAGAGACATCAGGGCTGCATCTTTTGAGCCCAGTACTGAGCCTGAAAAGCGTTTCCAACCCCACTTACAAGTGAAACTTGCTAAAATGTGCCTGGCTGCTCTTCACTGAAAAGCTGGTTCTGCAACATTTTTAGCATACGTTTGCTCCTCCTGGGTCAGCCGAGCAGCAAATTTCTACTTAACCACCTGCTATCATGAGAGACATCAGGGCTGCATCTTTTGAGCCCAGTAATGAGCCTGAAAAGCGTTTCCAACCCCACTTACAAGTGAAACTTGCTAAAATGTGCCTGGCTGCTCTTCAGTGAAAAGCTTGGTTCTGCATACATTTTTAGCATACGTTTGCTCCTGCCGGGTCAGCCGAGCAGTGAATTTCTAATTAACCACCTGCTATCATGAGAGACATCAGGGCTGCATCTTTTGAGCACAGTACTGAGCCTGAAAAGCGTTTCCAACCCCACTTACAAGTGAAACTTGCTATAATGTGCCTGGCTGCTCTTCACTGAAAAGCTTGGTTCTGCAACATTTTTAGCATACGTTTGCTCCTGCTGGGTCAGCCGAGCAGAACATTTCTACTTAACCACCTGCTATCATGAGAGACATCAGGGCTGCATCTTTTGAGCCCAGTACTGAGCCTGAAAAGCGTTTCCAACCCCACTTACAAGTGAAACTTGCTAAAATGTGCCTGGATGCTCTTCACTGAAAAGCTTGGTTCTGCATACATTTTTAGCATACGTTTGCTCCTGTTGGGTCAGCCGAGCAGCAAATTTCTAATTAACCACCTGCTATCATGAGAGACATCAGGGCTGCATCTTTTGAGCCCAGTACTGAGCCTGAAAAGCATTTCCAACCCCACTTACAAGTGAAACTTGCTAAAATGTGCCTGGCTGCTCTTCACTGAAAAGCTGGTTCTGCAACATTTTTAGCATACGTTTGCTCCTGCTGGGTCAGCCGAGCAGCGAATTTCTAATTAACCACCTGCTATCATGAGAGACATCAGGGCTGCATCTTTTGAGCCCAGTACTGAGCCTGAAAAGCGTTTCCAACCCCACTTACAAGTGAAACTTGCTAAAATGTGCCTCTCTGCTCTTCACTGAAAAGCTTGGTTCTGCATACATTTTTAGCATACGTTTGCTCCTGCTGGGTCAGCCGAGCAGCAAATTTCTAATTAACCACCTGCTATCATGAGAGACATCAGGGCTGCATCTTTTGAGCCCAGTACTGAGCCTGAAAAGCGTTTCCAACCCCACTTACAAGTGAAACTTGCTAAAATGTGCCTGGATGCTCTTCACTGAAAAGCTTGGTTCTGCATACATTTTTAGCATACTTGCTCCTGTTGGGTCAGCAGAGCAGCAAATTTCTAATTAACCACCTGCTATCATGAGAGACATCAGGGCTGCATCTTTTGAGCCCCGTACTGAGCCTGAAAAGCATTTCCAACCCCACTTACAAGTGAAACTTGCTAAAATGTGCCTGGCTGCTCTTCACTGAAAAGCTGGTTCTGCAACATTTTTAGCATACGTTTGCTTCTGCTGGGTCAGCCGAGCAGCAAATTTCTACTTAACCACCTGCTATCATGAGAGACATCAGGGCTGCATCTTTTGAGCCCAGTACTGAGCCTGAAAAGCGTTTCCAACCCCACTTACAAGTGAAACTTGCTAAAATGTGCCTCTCTGCTCTTCACTGAAAAGCTTGGTTCGGCATACATTTTTAGCATACGTTTGCTCCTGCTGGGTCAGCCGAGCAGCGAATTTCTAATTAACCACCTGCTATCATGAGAGACATCAGGGCTGCATCTTTTGAGCCCAGTACTGAGCCTGAAAAGCGTTTCCAACCCCATTACAAGTGAAACTTGCTAAAATGTGCCTCTCTGCTCTTCACTGAAAAGCTTGGTTCTGCATACATTTTTAGCATACGTTTGCTCCTGTTGGGTCAGCCGAGCAGCGAATTTCTAATTAACCACCTGCTATCATGAGAGACATCAGGGCTGCATCTTTTGAGCCCAGTACTGAGCCTGAAAAGCATTTCCAACCCCACTTACAAGTGAAACTTGCTAAAATGTGCCTGGATGCTCTTCACTGAAAAGCTGGTTCTGCAACATTTTTAGCATACGTTTGCTCCTGCTGGGTCAGCCGAACAGCGAATTTCCAATTAACCACCTGCTATCATGAGAGACATCAGGGCTGCATCTTTTGAGCCCAGTACTGAGCCTGAAAAGCGTTTCCAACCAACTTACAAGTGAAACTTGCTAAAATGTGCCTCTCTGCTCTTCACTGAAAAGCTTGGTTCTGCATACATTTTTAGCATACGTTTGCTCCTGCTGGGTCAGCCGAGCAGCAAATTTCTAATTAACCACCTGCTATCATGAGAGACATCAGGGCTGCATCTTTTGAGCCCAGTACTGAGCCTGAAAAGCGTTTCCAACCCCACTTACAAGTGAAACTTGCTAAAATGTGCCTGGATGCTCTTCACTGAAAAGCTTGGTTCTGCATACATTTTTAGCATACGTTTGCTCCTGTTGGGTCAGCCGAGCAGCGAATTTCTAATTAACCACCTGCTATCATGAGAGACATCAGGGCTGCATCTTTTGAGCCCAGTACTGAGCCTGAAAAGCGTTTCCAACCCCACTTACAAGTGAAACTTGCTAAAATGTGCCTCTCTGCTCTTCACTGAAAAGCTTGGTTCTGCATTCCATTTTAGCATACGTTTGCTCCTGCTGGGTCAGCCGAGCAGCGAATTTCTAATTAACCACCTGCTATCATGAGAGACATCAGGGCTGCATCTTTTGAGCCCAGTACTGAGCCTGAAAAGCATTTCCAACCCCACTTACAAGTGAAACTTGCTAAAATGTGCCTGGCTGCTCTTCACTGAAAAGCTGGCTCTGCATACATTTTTGGCCTACGTTTGCTCCTGCTGGGTCAGTCGAGCAGTGAATTTCTAATTAACCACCTGCTATCATGAGAAACATCAGGGCTGCATCTTTTGAGCCCAGTACTGAGCCTGAAAAGCATTTCGAACCCCACTTACAAGTAAAACTTGCTAAAATGTGCCTGGCTGCTCTTCACTGAAAAGCTGGTTCTGCAACATTTTTAGCATACGTTTGCTCCTGCTGGGTCAGCCGAGCAGCAAATTTCTACTTAACCACCTGCTATCATGAGAGACATCAGGGCTGCATCTTTTGAGCCCAGTACTGAGCCTGAAAAGCATTTCCAACCCCACTTACAAGTGAAACTTGCTAAAATGTGCCTGGCTGCTCTTCACTGAAAAGCTTGGTTCTGCATACATTTTTAGCATACGTTTGCTCCTGCTGGGTCAGCCAAGCAGCGAATTTCTACTTAACCACCTGCTATCATGAGAGACATCAGGGCTGCATCTTTTGAGCCCAGTACTGAGCCTGAAAAGCCTTTCCAACCCCACTTACAAGTGAAACTTGCAAAAATGTGCCTGGCTGCTCTTCACTGAAAAGCTTGGTTCTGCATACATCTTTAGCATACGTTTGCTCCTGTTGGGTCAGCCGAGCAGCGAATTTCTAATTAACCACCTGCTATCATGAGAGACATCAGGGCTGCATCTTTTGAGCCCCGTACTGAGCCTGAAAAGCATTTCCAACCCCACTTACAAGTGAAACTTGCTAAAATGTGCCTCTCTGCTCTTCACTGAAAAGCTTGGTTCTGCATACATTTTTAGCATACGTTTGCTCCTGCTGGGTCAGCCGAGCAGCAAATTTCTAATTAACCACCTGCTATCATGAGAGACATCAGGGCTGCATCTTTTGAGCCCAGTACTGAGCCTGAAAAGCGTTTCCAACCCCACTTACAAGTGAAACTTGCTAAAATGTGCCTGGATGCTCTTCACTGAAAAGCTTGGTTCTGCATACATTTTTAGCATACTTGCTCCTGTTGGGTCAGCCGAGCAGCAAATTTCTAATTAACCACCTGCTATCATGAGAGACATCAGGGCTGCATCTTTTGAGCCCCGTACTGAGCCTGAAAAGCATTTCCAACCCCACTTACAAGTGAAACTTGCTAAAATGTGCCTGGCTGCTCTTCACTGAAAAGCTGGTTCTGCAACATTTTTAGCATACGTTTGCTTCTGCTGGGTCAGCCGAGCAGCAAATTTCTACTTAACCACCTGCTATCATGAGAGACATCAGGGCTGCATCTTTTGAGCCCAGTACTGAGCCTGAAAAGCGTTTCCAACCCCACTTACAAGTGAAACTTGCTAAAATGTGCCTCTCTGCTCTTCACTGAAAAGCTTGGTTCTGCATACATTTTTAGCATACGTTTGCTCCTGCTGGGTCAGCCGAGCAGCGAATTTCTAATTAACCACCTGCTATCATGAGAGACATCAGGGCTGCATCTTTTGAGCCCAGTACTGAGCCTGAAAAGCGTTTCCAACCCCATTACAAGTGAAACTTGCTAAAATGTGCCTCTCTGCTCTTCACTGAAAAGCTTGGTTCTGCATACATTTTTAGCATACGTTTGCTCCTGTTGGGTCAGCCGAGCAGCGAATTTCTAATTAACCACCTGCTATCATGAGAGACATCAGGGCTGCATCTTTTGAGCCCAGTACTGAGCCTGAAAAGCATTTCCAACCCCACTTACAAGTGAAACTTGCTAAAATGTGCCTGGATGCTCTTCACTGAAAAGCTGGTTCTGCAACATTTTTAGCATACGTTTGCTCCTGCTGGGTCAGCCGAACAGCGAATTTCTAATTAACCACCTGCTATCATGAGAGACATCAGGGCTGCATCTTTTGAGCCCAGTACTGAGCCTGAAAAGCGTTTCCAACCAACTTACAAGTGAAACTTGCTAAAATGTGCCTCTCTGCTCTTCACTGAAAAGCTTGGTTCTGCATACATTTTTAGCATACGTTTGCTCCTGCTGGGTCAGCCGAGCAGCAAATTTCTAATTAACCACCTGCTATCATGAGAGACATCAGGGCTGCATCTTTTGAGCCCAGTACTGAGCCTGAAAAGCGTTTCCAACCCCACTTACAAGTGAAACTTGCTAAAATGTGCCTGGCTGCTCTTCACTGAAAAGCTGGTTCTGCAACATTTTTAGCATACGTTTGCTCCTGCTGGGTCAGCCGAGCAGTGAATTTCTACTTAACCACCTGCTATCATGAGAGACATCAGGGCTGAGCCCAATACTGAGCCTGAAAAGCGTTTCCAACCCCACTTACAAGTGAAACTTGCTAAAATGTGCCTGGCTGCTCTTCACTGAAAAGCTTGGTTCTGCATACATTTTTAGCATACGTTTGCTCCTGTTGGGTCAGCCAAGCAGCGAATTTCTAATTAACCACCTGCTATCATGAGAGACATCAGGGCTGCATCTTTTGAGCCCAGTACTGAGCCTGAAAAGCGTTTCCAACCCCACTTACAAGTGAAACTTGCTAAAATGTGCCTGGATGCTCTTCACTGAAAAGCTTGGTTCTGCATACATTTTTAGCATACGTTTGCTCCTGTTGGGTCAGCCGAGCAGCGAATTTCTAATTAACCACCTGCTATCATGAGAGACATCAGGGCTGCATCTTTTGAGCCCAGTACTGAGCCTGAAAAGCGTTTCCAACCCCACTTACAAGTGAAACTTGCTAAAATGTGCCTCTCTGCTCTTCACTGAAAAGCTTGGTTCTGCATTCCATTTTAGCATACGTTTGCTCCTGCTGGGTCAGCCGAGCAGCGAATTTCTAATTAACCACCTGCTATCATGAGAGACATCAGGGCTGCATCTTTTGAGCCCAGTACTGAGCCTGAAAAGCATTTCCAACCCCACTTACAAGTGAAACTTGCTAAAATGTGCCTGGCTGCTCTTCACTGAAAAGCTGGCTCTGCATACATTTTTGGCCTACGTTTGCTCCTGCTGGGTCAGTCGAGCAGTGAATTTCTAATTAACCACCTGCTATCATGAGAAACATCAGGGCTGCATCTTTTGAGCCCAGTACTGAGCCTGAAAAGCATTTCGAACCCCACTTACAAGTAAAACTTGCTAAAATGTGCCTGGCTGCTCTTCACTGAAAAGCTGGTTCTGCAACATTTTTAGCATACGTTTGCTCCTGCTGGGTCAGCCGAGCAGCAAATTTCTACTTAACCACCTGCTATCATGAGAGACATCAGGGCTGCATCTTTTGAGCCCAGTACTGAGCCTGAAAAGCATTTCCAACCCCACTTACAAGTGAAACTTGCTAAAATGTGCCTGGCTGCTCTTCACTGAAAAGCTTGGTTCTGCATACATTTTTAGCATACGTTTGCTCCTGCTGGGTCAGCCAAGCAGCGAATTTCTACTTAACCACCTGCTATCATGAGAGACATCAGGGCTGCATCTTTTGAGCCCAGTACTGAGCCTGAAAAGCCTTTCCAACCCCACTTACAAGTGAAACTTGCAAAAATGTGCCTGGCTGCTCTTCACTGAAAAGCTTGGTTCTGCATACATCTTTAGCATACGTTTGCTCCTGTTGGGTCAGCCGAGCAGCGAATTTCTAATTAACCACCTGCTATCACGAGAGACATCAGGGCTGCATCTTTTGAGCCCCGTACTGAGCCTGAAAAGCATTTCCAACCCCACTTACAAGTGAAACTTGCTAAAATGTGCCTGGCTGCTCTTCACTGAAAAGCTGGTTCTGCAACATTTTTAGCATACGTTTGCTTCTGCTGGGTCAGCCGAGCAGCAAATTTCTACTTAACCACCTGCTATCATGAGAGACATCAGGGCTGCATCTTTTGAGCCCAGTACTGAGCCTGAAAAGCATTTCCAACCCCACTTACAAGTGAAACTTGCTAAAATGTGCCTCTCTGCTCTTCACTGAAAAGCTTGGTTCTGCATACATTTTTAGCATACGTTTGCTCCTGCTGGGTCAGCCGAGCAGCGAATTTCTAATTAACCACCTGCTATCATGAGAGACATCAGGGCTTCATCTTTTGAGCCCAGTACTGAGCCTGAAAAGCATTTCCAACCCCACTTACAAGTGAAACTTGCTAAAATGTGCCTGGCTGCTCTTCACTGAAAAGCTGGTTCGGCAACATTTTTAGCATACGTTTGCTCCTGCTGGGTCAGCCGAGCAGTGAATTTCTACTTAACCACCTGCTATAATGAGAGACATCAGGGCTGCATCTTTTGAGCCCAATACTGAGCCTGAAAAGCGTTTCCAACCCCACTTACAAGTGAAACTTGCTAAAATGTGCCTCTCTGCTCTTCACTGAAAAGCTTGGTTCTGCATACATTTTTAGCATACGTTTGCTCCTGTTGGGTCAGCCAAGCAGCAAATTTCTAATTAACCACCTGCTATCATGAGAGACATCAGGGCTGCATCTTTTGAGCCCAGTACTGAGCCTGAAAAGCAATTCCAACCCCACTTACAAGTGAAACTTGCTATAATGTGCCTGGCTGCTCTTCACTGAAAAGCTTGGTTCTGCAACATTTTTAGCATACGTTTGCTCCTGCTGGGTCAGCCGAGCAGCAAATTTCTACTTAACCACCTGCTATCATGATAGATATCAGGGCTGCATCTTTTGAGCCCAGTACTGAGCCTGAAAAGCGTTTCCAACCCCACTTACAAGTGAAACTTGCTAAAATGTGCCTCTCTTCTCTTCACTGAAAAGCTTGGTTCTGCGTACATTTTTAGCATACGTTTGCTCCTGCTGGGTCAGCCGAGCAGCGAATTTCTAATTAACCACCTGCTATCATGAGAGACATCAGGGCTGCATCTTTTGAGCCCAGTACTGAGCCTGAAAAGCATTTCCAACCCCACTTACAAGTGAAACTTGCTAAAATGTGCCTGGCTGCTCTTCACTGAAAAGCTGGCTCTGCATACATTTTTGGCCTACGTTTGCTCCTGCTGGGTCAGTCGAGCAGTGAATTTCTAATTAACCACCTGCTATCATGAGAAACATCAGGGCTGCATCTTTTGAGCCCAGTACTGAGCCTGAAAAGCATTTCGAACCCCACTTACAAGTAAAACTTGCTAAAATGTGCCTGGCTGCTCTTCACTGAAAAGCTGGTTCTGCAACATTTTTAGCATACGTTTGCTTCTGCTGGGTCAGCCGAGCAGCAAATTTCTACTTAACCACCTGCTATCATGAGAGACATCAGGGCTGCATCTTTTGAGCCCAGTACTGAGCCTGAAAAGCGTTTCCAACCCCACTTACAAGTGAAACTTGCTAAAATGTGCCTGGCTGCTCTTCACTGAAAAGCTTGGTTCTGCATACATTTTTAGCATACGTTTGCTCCTGCTGGGTCAGCCAAGCAGCGAATTTCTAATTAACCACCTGCTATCATGAGAGACATCAGGGCTGCATCTTTTGAGCCCAGTACTGAGCCTGAAAAGCGTTTCCAACCCCACTTACAAGTGAAACTTGCTAAAATGTGCCTCTCTGCTCTTCACTGAAAAGCTTGGTTCTGCATACATTTTTAGCATACGTTTGCTCCTGTTGGGTCAGCCGAGCAGCGAATTTCTAATTAACCACCTGCTATCATGAGAGACATCAGGGCTGCATCTTTTGAGCCCAGTACTGAGCCTGAAAAGCATTTCCAACCCCACTTACAAGTGAAACTTGCTAAAATGTGCCTGGATGCTCTTCACTGAAAAGCTGGTTCTGCAACATTTTTAGCATACGTTTGCTCCTGCTGGGTCAGCCGAACAGCGAATTTCTAATTAACCACCTGCTATCATGAGAGACATCAGGGCTGCATCTTTTGAGCCCAGTACTGAGCCTGAAAAGCGTTTCCAACCAACTTACAAGTGAAACTTGCTAAAATGTGCCTCTCTGCTCTTCACTGAAAAGCTTGGTTCTGCATACATTTTTAGCATACGTTTGCTCCTG
This sequence comes from Lissotriton helveticus, assembly GCF_964261635.1. Classification (NCBI taxonomy): domain Eukaryota; kingdom Metazoa; phylum Chordata; class Amphibia; order Caudata; family Salamandridae; genus Lissotriton; species Lissotriton helveticus. The sequence goes on along the minus strand of NC_136059.1, from coordinate 1,424,092,076 downwards.
CTGGGTCAGCCGAGCAGCAAATTTCTAATTAACCACCTGCTATCATGAGAGACATCAGGGCTGCATCTTTTGAGCCCAGTACTGAGCCTGAAAAGCGTTTCCAACCCCACTTACAAGTGAAACTTGCTAAAATGTGCCTGGATGCTCTTCACTGAAAAGCTTGGTTCTGCATACATTTTTAGCATACGTTTGCTCCTGTTGGGTCAGCCGAGCAGCGAATTTCTAATTAACCACCTGCTATCATGAGAGACATCAGGGCTGCATCTTTTGAGCCCAGTACTGAGCCTGAAAAGCGTTTCCAACCCCACTTACAAGTGAAACTTGCTAAAATGTGCCTCTCTGCTCTTCACTGAAAAGCTTGGTTCTGCATTCCATTTTAGCATACGTTTGCTCCTGCTGGGTCAGCCGAGCAGCGAATTTCTAATTAACCACCTGCTATCATGAGAGACATCAGGGCTGCATCTTTTGAGCCCAGTACTGAGCCTGAAAAGCATTTCCAACCCCACTTACAAGTGAAACTTGCTAAAATGTGCCTGGCTGCTCTTCACTGAAAAGCTGGCTCTGCATACATTTTTGGCCTACGTTTGCTCCTGCTGGGTCAGTCGAGCAGTGAATTTCTAATTAACCACCTGCTATCATGAGAAACATCAGGGCTGCATCTTTTGAGCCCAGTACTGAGCCTGAAAAGCATTTCGAACCCCACTTACAAGTAAAACTTGCTAAAATGTGCCTGGCTGCTCTTCACTGAAAAGCTGGTTCTGCAACATTTTTAGCATACGTTTGCTCCTGCTGGGTCAGCCGAGCAGCAAATTTCTACTTAACCACCTGCTATCATGAGAGACATCAGGGCTGCATCTTTTGAGCCCAGTACTGAGCCTGAAAAGCATTTCCAACCCCACTTACAAGTGAAACTTGCTAAAATGTGCCTGGCTGCTCTTCACTGAAAAGCTTGGTTCTGCATACATTTTTAGCATACGTTTGCTCCTGCTGGGTCAGCCAAGCAGCGAATTTCTACTTAACCACCTGCTATCATGAGAGACATCAGGGCTGCATCTTTTGAGCCCAGTACTGAGCCTGAAAAGCCTTTCCAACCCCACTTACAAGTGAAACTTGCAAAAATGTGCCTGGCTGCTCTTCACTGAAAAGCTTGGTTCTGCATACATCTTTAGCATACGTTTGCTCCTGTTGGGTCAGCTGAGCAGCGAATTTCTAATTAACCACCTGCTATCATGAGAGACATCAGGGCTGCATCTTTTGAGCCCCGTACTGAGCCTGAAAAGCATTTCCAACCCCACTTACAAGTGAAACTTGCTAAAATGTGCCTGGCTGCTCTTCACTGAAAAGCTGGTTCTGCAACATTTTTAGCATACGTTTGCTTCTGCTGGGTCAGCCGAGCAGCAAATTTCTACTTAACCACCTGCTATCATGAGAGACATCAGGGCTGCATCTTTTGAGCCCAGTACTGAGCCTGAAAAGCATTTCCAACCCCACTTACAAGTGAAACTTGCTAAAATGTGCCTCTCTGCTCTTCACTGAAAAGCTTGGTTCTGCATACATTTTTAGCATACGTTTGCTCCTGCTGGGTCAGCCGAGCAGCGAATTTCTAATTAACCACCTGCTATCATGAGAGACATCAGGGCTTCATCTTTTGAGCCCAGTACTGAGCCTGAAAAGCATTTCCAACCCCACTTACAAGTGAAACTTGCTAAAATGTGCCTGGCTGCTCTTCACTGAAAAGCTGGTTCGGCAACATTTTTAGCATACGTTTGCTCCTGCTGGGTCAGCCGAGCAGTGAATTTCTACTTAACCACCTGCTATAATGAGAGACATCAGGGCTGCATCTTTTGAGCCCAATACTGAGCCTGAAAAGCGTTTCCAACCCCACTTACAAGTGAAACTTGCTAAAATGTGCCTCTCTGCTCTTCACTGAAAAGCTTGGTTCTGCATACATTTTTAGCATACGTTTGCTCCTGTTGGGTCAGCCAAGCAGCAAATTTCTAATTAACCACCTGCTATCATGAGAGACATCAGGGCTGCATCTTTTGAGCCCAGTACTGAGCCTGAAAAGCAATTCCAACCCCACTTACAAGTGAAACTTGCTATAATGTGCCTGGCTGCTCTTCACTGAAAAGCTTGGTTCTGCAACATTTTTAGCATACGTTTGCTCCTGCTGGGTCAGCCGAGCAGCAAATTTCTACTTAACCACCTGCTATCATGATAGATATCAGGGCTGCATCTTTTGAGCCCAGTACTGAGCCTGAAAAGCGTTTCCAACCCCACTTACAAGTGAAACTTGCTAAAATGTGCCTCTCTTCTCTTCACTGAAAAGCTTGGTTCTGCGTACATTTTTAGCATACGTTTGCTCCTGCTGGGTCAGCCGAGCAGCGAATTTCTAATTAACCACCTGCTATCATGAGAGACATCAGGGCTGCATCTTTTGAGCCCAGTACTGAGCCTGAAAAGCGTTTCCAACCCCACTTACAAGTGAAACTTGCTAAAATGTGCCTCTCTGCTCTTCACTGAAAAGCTTGGTTCTGCATACATTTTTAGCATACGTTTGCTCCTGCTGGGTCAGCCGAGCAGCGAATTTCTAATTAACCACCTGCTATCATGATAGACATCAGGGATGCATCTTTTGAGCCCAGTACTGAGCCTGAAAAGCGTTTCCAACCCCACTTACAAGTGAAACTTGCTAAAATGTGCCTGGATGCTCTTCACTGAAAAGCTTGGTTCTGCATACATTTTTAGCATACGTTTGCTCCTGTTGGGTCAGCCGAGCAGCAAATTTCTAATTAACCACCTGCTATCATGAGAGACATCAGGGCTGCATCTTTTGAGCCCAGTACTGAGCCTGAAAAGCATTTCCAACCCCACTTACAAGTGAAACTTGCTAAAATGTGCCTGGCTGCTCTTCACTGAAAAGCTGGTTCTGCAACATTTTTAGCATACGTTTGCTCCTGCTGGGTCATCCGAGCAGCGAATTTCTAATTAACCACCTGCTATCATGAGAGACATCAGGGCTGCATCTTTTGAGCCCAGTACTGAGCCTGAAAAGCGTTTCCAACCCCACTTACAAGTGAAACTTGCTAAAATGTGCCTGGATGCTCTTCACTGAAAAGCTTGGTTCTGCATACATTTTTAGCATACTTGCTCCTGTTGGGTCAGCCGAGCAGCAAATTTCTAATTAACCACCTGCTATCATGAGAGACATCAGGGCTGCATCTTTTGAGCCCCGTACTGAGCCTGAAAAGCATTTCCAACCCCACTTACAAGTGAAACTTGCTAAAATGTGCCTGGCTGCTCTTCACTGAAAAGCTGGTTCTGCAACATTTTTAGCATACGTTTGCTTCTGCTGGGTCAGCCGAGCAGCAAATTTCTACTTAACCACCTGCTATCATGAGAGACATCAGGGCTGCATCTTTTGAGCCCAGTACTGAGCCTGAAAAGCGTTTCCAACCCCACTTACAAGTGAAACTTGCTAAAATGTGCCTCTCTGCTCTTCACTGAAAAGCTTGGTTCTGCATACATTTTTAGCATACGTTTGCTCCTGCTGGGTCAGCCGAGCAGCGAATTTCTAATTAACCACCTGCTATCATGAGAGAAATCAGGGCTGCATCTTTTGAGCCCAGTACTGAGCCTGAAAAGCGTTTCCAACCCCATTACAAGTGAAACTTGCTAAAATGTGCCTCTCTGCTCTTCACTGAAAAGCTTGGTTCTGCATACATTTTTAGCATACGTTTGCTCCTGTTGGGTCAGCCGAGCAGCGAATTTCTAATTAACCACCTGCTATCATGAGAGACATCAGGGCTGCATCTTTTGAGCCCAGTACTGAGCCTGAAAAGCATTTCCAACCCCACTTACAAGTGAAACTTGCTAAAATGTGCCTGGATGCTCTTCACTGAAAAGCTGGTTCTGCAACATTTTTAGCATACGTTTGCTCCTGCTGGGTCAGCCGAACAGCGAATTTCTAATTAACCACCTGCTATCATGAGAGACATCAGGGCTGCATCTTTTGAGCCCAGTACTGAGCCTGAAAAGCGTTTCCAACCCACTTACAAGTGAAACTTGCTAAAATGTGCCTCTCTGCTCTTCACTGAAAAGCTTGGTTCTGCATACATTTTTAGCATACGTTTGCTCCTGCTGGGTCAGCCGAGCAGCAAATTTCTAATTAACCACCTGCTATCATGAGAGACATCAGGGCTGCATTTTTTGAGCCCAGTACTGAGCCTGAAAAGCGTTTCCAACCCCACTTACAAGTGAAACTTGCTAAAATGTGCCTGGATGCTCTTCACTGAAAAGCTTGGTTCTGCATACATTTTTAGCATACGTTTGCTCCTGTTGGGTCAGCCGAGCAGCGAATTTCTAATTAACCACCTGCTATCATGAGAGACATCAGGGCTGCATCTTTTGAGCCCAGTACTGAGCCTGAAAAGCGTTTCCAACCCCACTTACAAGTGAAACTTGCTAAAATGTGCCTCTCTGCTCTTCACTGAAAAGCTTGGTTCTGCATTCCATTTTAGCATATGTTTGCTCCTGCTGGGTCAGCCGAGCAGCGAATTTCTAATTAACCACCTGCTATCATGAGAGACATCAGGGCTGCATCTTTTGAGCCCAGTACTGAGCCTGAAAAGCATTTCCAACCCCACTTACAAGTGAAACTTGCTAAAATGTGCCTGGCTGCTCTTCACTGAAAAGCTGGCTCTGCATACATTTTTGGCCTACGTTTGCTCCTGCTGGGTCAGTCGAGCAGTGAATTTCTAATTAACCACCTGCTATCATGAGAGACATCATGGCTGCATCTTTTGAGCCCAGTACTGAGCCTGAAAAGCATTTCGAACCCCACTTACAAGTAAAACTTGCTAAAATGTGCCTGGCTGCTCTTCACTGAAAAGCTGGTTCTGCAACATTTTTAGCATACGTTTGCTCCTGCTGGGTCAGCCGAGCAGCAAATTTCTACTTAACCACCTGCTATCATGAGAGACATCAGGGCTGCATCTTTTGAGCCCAGTACTGAGCCTGAAAAGCATTTCCAACCCCACTTACAAGTGAAACTTGCTAAAATGTGCCTGGCTGCTCTTCACTGAAAAGCTTGGTTCTGCATACATTTTTAGCATACGTTTGCTCCTGCTGGGTCAGCCAAGCAGCGAATTTCTACTTAACCACCTGCTATCATGAGAGACATCAGGGCTGCATCTTTTGAGCCCAGTACTGAGCCTGAAAAGCGTTTCCAACCCCACTTACAAGTGAAACTTGCTAAAATGTGCCTCTCTGCTCTTCACTGAAAAGCTTGGTTCTGCATACAATTTTAGCATACGTTTGCTCCTGCTGGGTCAGCCGAGCAGCGAATTTCTAATTAACCACCTGCTATCATGAGAGACATCAGGGCTGCATCTTTTGAGCCCAGTACTGAGCCTGAAAAGCCTTTCCAACCCCACTTACAAGTGAAACTTGCTAAAATGTGCCTGGCTGCTCTTCACTGAAAAGCTTGGTTCTGCATACATCTTTAGCATACGTTTGCTCCTGTTGGGTCAGCCGAACAGCGAATTTCTAATTAACCACCTGCTATCATGAGAGACATCAGGGCTGCATCTTTTGAGCCCCGTACTGAGCCTGAAAAGCATTTCCAACCCCACTTACAAGTGAAACTTGCTAAAATGTGCCTGGCTGCTCTTCACTGAAAAGCTGGTTCTGCAACATTTTTAGCATACGTTTGCTTCTGCTGGGTCAGCCGAGCAGCAAATTTCTACTTAACCACCTGCTATCATGAGAGACATCAGGGCTGCATCTTTTGAGCCCAGTACTGAGCCTGAAAAGCATTTCCAACCCCACTTACAAGTGAAACTTGCTAAAATGTGCCTCTCTGCTCTTCACTGAAAAGCTTGGTTCTGCATACATTTTTAGCATACGTTTGCTCCTGCTGGGTCAGCCGAGCAGCGAATTTCTAATTAACCACCTGCTATCATGAGAGACATCAGGGCTTCATCTTTTGAGCCCAGTACTGAGCCTGAAAAGCGTTTCCAACCCCACTTACAAGTGAAACTTGCTAAAATGTGCCTGGCTGCTCTTCACTGAAAAGCTGGTTCTGCAACATTTTTAGCATACGTTTGCTCCTGCTGGGTCAGCCGAGCAGTGAATTTCTACTTAACCACCTGCTATAATGAGAGACATCAGGGCTGCATCTTTTGAGCCCAATACTGAGCCTGAAAAGCGTTTCCAACCCCACTTACAAGTGAAACTTGCTAAAATGTGCCTCTCTGCTCTTCACTGAAAAGCTTGGTTCTGCATACATTTTTAGCATACGTTTGCTCCTGTTGGGTCAGCCAAGCAGCGAATTTCTAATTAACCACCTGCTATCATGAGAGACATCAGGGCTGCATCTTTTGAGCCCAGTAATGAGCCTGAAAAGCAATTCCAACCCCACTTACAAGTGAAACTTGCTAAAATGTGCCTCTCTGCTCTTCACTGAAAAGCTTGGTTCTCCATACATTTTTAGCATACGTTTGCTCCTGCTGGGTCAGCCGAGCAGCAAATTTCTACTTAACCACCTGCTATCATGATAGATATCAGGGCTGCATCTTTTGAGCCCAGTACGGAGCCTGAAAAGCGTTTCCAACCCCACTTACAAGTGAAACTTGCTATAATGTGCCTGGCTGCTCTTCACTGAAAAGCTTGGTTCTGCAACATTTTTAGCATACGTTTGCTCCTGCTGGGTCAGCCGAGCAGCGAATTTCTAATTAACCACCTGCTATCATGAGAGATATCAGGGCTGCATCTTTTGAGCCCAGTACTGAGTCTGAAAAGCATTTCCAACCCCACTTACAAGTGAAACTTGCTAAAATGTGCCTGGCTGCTCTTCACTGAAAAGCTGGCTCTGCATACATTTTTGGCCTACGTTTGCTCCTGCTGGGTCAGTCGAGCAGTGAATTTCTAATTAACCACCTGCTATCATGAGAGACATCAGGGCTGCATCTTTTGAGCCCAGTACTGAGCCTGAAAAGCATTTCGAACCCCACTTACAAGTAAAACTTGCTAAAATGTGCCTGGCTGCTCTTCACTGAAAAGCTGGTTCTGCAACATTTTTAGCATACGTTTGCTCCTGCTGGGTCAGCCGAGCAGCAAATTTCTACTTAACCACCTGCTATCATGAGAGACATCAGGGCTGCATCTTTTGAGCCCAGTACTGAGCCTGAAAAGCATTTCCAACCCCACTTACAAGTGAAACTTGCTAAAATGTGCCTGGCTGCTCTTCACTGAAAAGCTTGGTTCTGCATACATTTTTAGCATACGTTTGCTCCTGCTGGGTCAGCCGAGCAGCGAATTTCTACTTAACCACCTGCTATCATGAGAGACATCAGGGCTGCATCTTTTGAGCCCAGTACTGAGCCTGAAAAGCGTTTCCAACCCCACTTACAAGTGAAACTTGCTAAAATGTGCCTCTCTGCTCTTCACTGAAAAGCTTGGTTCTGCATACATCTTTAGCATACGTTTGCTCCTGTTGGGTCAGCCGAGCAGCGAATTTCTAATTAACCACCTGCTATCATGAGAGACATCAGGGCTGCATCTTTTGAGCCCAGTACTGAGCCTGAAAAGCATTTCCAACCCCACTTACAAGTGAAACTTGCTAAAATGTGCCTGGCTGCTCTTCACTGAAAAGCTGGTTCTGCAACATTTTTAGCATACGTTTGCTTCTGCTGGGTCAGCCGAGCAGCAAATTTCTACTTAACCACCTGCTATCATGAGAGACATCAGGGCTGCATCTTTTAAGCCCAGTACTGAGCCTGAAAAGCGTTTCCAACCCCACTTACAAGTGAAACTTGCTAAAATGTGCCTCTCTGCTCTTCACTGAAAAGCTTGGTTCTGCATACATTTTTAGCATACGTTTGCTCCTGCTGGGTCAGCCGAGCAGCGAATTTCTAATTAACCACCTGCTATCATGAGAGACATCAGGGCTGCATCTTTTGAGCCCAGTACTGAGCCTGAAAAGCGTTTCCAACCCCACTTACAAGTGAAACTTGCTAAAATGTGCCTGGCTGCTCTTCACTGAAAAGCTGGTTCTGCAACATTTTTAGCATACGTTTGCTCCTGCTGGGTCAGCCGAGCAGTGAATTTCTACTTAACCACCTGCTATCATGAGAGACATCAGGGCTGAGCCCAATACTGAGCCTGAAAAGCGTTTCCAACCCCACTTACAAGTGAAACTTGCTAAAATGTGCCTCTCTGCTCTTCACTGAAAAGCTTGGTTCTGCATACATTTTTAGCATACGTTTGCTCCTGTTGGGTCAGCCAAGCAGCGAATTTCTAATTAACCACCTGCTATCATGAGAGACATCAGGGCTGCATCTTTTGAGCCCAGTAATGAGCCTGAAAAGCAATTCCAACCCCACTTACAAGTGAAACTTGCTAAAATGTGCCTCTCTGCTCTTCACTGAAAAGCTTGGTTCTCCATACATTTTTAGCATACGTTTGCTCCTGCTGGGTCAGCCGAGAAGCAAATTTCTACTTAACCACCTGCTATCATGATAGATATCAGGGCTGCATCTTTTGAGCCCAGTACTGAGCCTGAAAAGCGTTTCCAACCCCACTTACAAGTGAAACTTGCTATAATGTGCCTGGCTGCTCTTCACTGAAAAGCTTGGTTCTGCAACATTTTTAGCATACGTTTGCTCCTGCTGGGTCAGCCGAGCAGCGAATTTCTAATTAACCACCTGCTATCATGAGAGATATCAGGGCTGCATCTTTTGAGCCCAGTACTGAGTCTGAAAAGCATTTCCAACCCCACTTACAAGTGAAACTTGCTAAAATGTGCCTGGCTGCTCTTCACTGAAAAGCTGGCTCTGCATACATTTTTGGCCTACGTTTGCTCCTGCTGGGTCAGTCGAGCAGTGAATTTCTAATTAACCACCTGCTATCATGAGAGACATCAGGGCTGCATCTTTTGAGCCCAGTACTGAGCCTGAAAAGCATTTCGAACCCCACTTACAAGTAAAACTTGCTAAAATGTGCCTGGCTGCTCTTCACTGAAAAGCTGGTTCTGCAACATTTTTAGCATACGTTTGCTCCTGCTGGGTCAGCCGAGCAGCAAATTTCTACTTAACCACCTGCTATCATGAGAGACATCAGGGCTGCATCTTTTGAGCCCAGTACTGAGCCTGAAAAGCATTTCCAACCCCACTTACAAGTGAAACTTGCTAAAATGTGCCTGGCTGCTCTTCACTGAAAAGCTTGGTTCTGCATACATTTTTAGCATACGTTTGCTCCTGCTGGGTCAGCCGAGCAGCGAATTTCTACTTAACCACCTGCTATCATGAGAGACATCAGGGCTGCATCTTTTGAGCCCAGTACTGAGCCTGAAAAGCGTTTCCAACCCCACTTACAAGTGAAACTTGCTAAAATGTGCCTCTCTGCTCTTCACTGAAAAGCTTGGTTCTGCATACATCTTTAGCATACGTTTGCTCCTGTTGGGTCAGCCGAGCAGCGAATTTCTAATTAACCACCTGCTATCATGAGAGACATCAGGGCTGCATCTTTTGAGCCCAGTACTGAGCCTGAAAAGCATTTCCAACCCCACTTACAAGTGAAACTTGCTAAAATGTGCCTGGCTGCTCTTCACTGAAAAGCTGGTTCTGCAACATTTTTAGCATACGTTTGCTTCTGCTGGGTCAGCCGAGCAGCAAATTTCTACTTAACCACCTGCTATCATGAGAGACATCAGGGCTGCATCTTTTAAGCCCAGTACTGAGCCTGAAAAGCGTTTCCAACCCCACTTACAAGTGAAACTTGCTAAAATGTGCCTCTCTGCTCTTCACTGAAAAGCTTGGTTCTGCATACATTTTTAGCATACGTTTGCTCCTGCTGGGTCAGCCGAGCAGCGAATTTCTAATTAACCACCTGCTATCATGAGAGACATCAGGGCTGCATCTTTTGAGCCCAGTACTGAGCCTGAAAAGCGTTTCCAACCCCACTTACAAGTGAAACTTGCTAAAATGTGCCTGGCTGCTCTTCACTGAAAAGCTGGTTCTGCAACATTTTTAGCATACGTTTGCTCCTGCTGGGTCAGCCGAGCAGTGAATTTCTACTTAACCACCTGCTATCATGAGAGACATCAGGGCTGAGCCCAATACTGAGCCTGAAAAGCGTTTCCAACCCCACTTACAAGTGAAACTTGCTAAAATGTGCCTCTCTGCTCTTCACTGAAAAGCTTGGTTCTGCATACATTTTTAGCATACGTTTGCTCCTGTTGGGTCAGCCAAGCAGCGAATTTCTAATTAACCACCTGCTATCATGAGAGACATCAGGGCTGCATCTTTTGAGCCCAGTAATGAGCCTGAAAAGCAATTCCAACCCCACTTACAAGTGAAACTTGCTAAAATGTGCCTCTCTGCTCTTCACTGAAAAGCTTGGTTCTCCATACATTTTTAGCATACGTTTGCTCCTGCTGGGTCAGCCGAGAAGCAAATTTCTACTTAACCACCTGCTATCATGATAGATATCAGGGCTGCATCTTTTGAGCCCAGTACTGAGCCTGAAAAACGTTTCCAACCCCACTTACAAGTGAAACTTGCTATAATGTGCCTGGCTGCTCTTCACTGAAAAGCTTGGTTCTGCAACATTTTTAGCATACGTTTGCTCCTGCTGGGTCAGCCGAGCAGCAAATTTCTACTTAACCACCTGCTATCATGAGAGACATCAGGGCTGCATCTTTTGAGCCCAGTACTGAGCCTGAAAAGCATTTCCAACCCCACTTACAAGTGAAACTTGCTAAAATGTGCCTCTCTGCTCTTCACTGAAAAGCTTGGTTCTGCATACATTTTTAGCATACGTTTGCTCCTGCTGGGTCAGCCGAGCAGCAAATTTCTAATTAACCACCTGCTATCATGAGAGACATCAGGGCTGCATCTTTTGAGCCCAGTACTGAGCCTGAAAAGCGTTTCCAACCCCACTTACAAGTGAAACTTGCTAAAATGTGCCTGGATGCTCTTCACTGAAAAGCTTGGTTCTGCATAAATTTTTAGCATACGTTTGCTCCTGTTGGGTCAGCCGAGCAGCGAATTTCTAATTAACCACCTGCTATCATGAGAGACATCAGGGCTGCATCTTTTGAGCCCAGTACTGAGCCTGAAAAGCATTTCCAACCCCACTTACAAGTGAAACTTGCTAAAATGTGCCTGGCTGCTCTTCACTGAAAAGCTGGTTCTGCAACATTTTTAGCATACGTTTGCTTCTGCTGGGTCAGCCGAGCAGCAAATTTCTACTTAACCACCTGCTATCATGAGAGACATCAGGGCTGCATCTTTTGAGCCCAGTACTGAGCCTGAAAAGCGTTTCCAACCCCACTTACAAGTGAAACTTGCTAAAATGTGCCTCTCTTCTCTTCACTGAAAAGCTTGGTTCTGCATACATTTTTAGCATACGTTTGCTCCTGCTGGGTCAGCCGAGCAGCGAATTTCTAATTAACCACCTGCTATCATGAGAGACATCAGGGCTGCATCTTTTGAGCCCAGTACTGAGCCTGAAAAGCGTTTCCAACCCCACTTACAAGTGAAACTTGCTAAAATGTGCCTGGCTGCTCTTCACTGAAAAGCTGGTTCTGCAACATTTTTAGCATACGTTTGCTCCTGCTGGGTCAGCCGAGCAGCAAATTTCTACTTAACCACCTGCTATCATGAGAGACATCAGGGCTGCATCTTTTGAGCCCAGTACTGAGCCTGAAAAGCGTTTCCAACCCCACTTACAAGTGAAACTTGCTAAAATGTGCCTGGCTGCTCTTCAGTGAAAAGCTTGGTTCTGTATACATTTTTAGCATACGTTTGCTCCTGCCGGGTCAGCCGAGCAGTGAATTTCTAATTAACCACCTGCTATCATGAGTGACATCAGGTCTGCATCTTTTGAGCCCAATACTGAGCCTGAAAAGCGTTTCCAACCCCACTTACAAGTGAAACTTGCTAAAATGTGCCTCTCTGCTCTTCACTGAAAAGCTTGGTTCTGCATACATTTTTAGCATACGTTTGCTCCTGCTGGGTCAGCCGAGCAGCAAATTTCTACTTAACCACCTGCTATCATGATAGACATCAGGGCTGCATCTTTTGAGCCCAGTACTGAGCCTGAAAAGCATTTCGAACCCCACTTACAAGTGAAACTTGCTAAAATGTGCCTGGCTGCTCTTCACTGAAAAGCTGGTTCTGCAACTTTTTAGCATACGTTTGCTCCTGCTGGGTCAGCCGAGCAGCAAATTTCTACTTAACCACCTGCTATCATGAGAGACATCAGGGCTGCATCTTTTGAGCCCAGTACTGAGCCTGAAAAGCATTTCCAACCCCACTTACAAGTGAAACTTGCTAAAATGTGCCTCTCTGCTCTTCACTGAAAAGCTTGGTTCTGTATACATTTTTGGCCTACGTTTGCTCCTGCTGGGTCAGTCGAGCAGTGAATTTCTAATTAACCACCTGCTATCATGAGAGACATCAGGGCTGCATCTTTTGAGCCCAGTACTGAGCCTGAAAAGCATTTCGAACCCCACTTACAAGTAAAACTTGCTAAAATGTGCCTGGCTGCTCTTCACTGAAAAGCTGGTTCTGCAACATTTTTAGCATACGTTTGCTCCTGCTGGGTCAGCCGAGCAGCAAATTTCCAATTAACCACCTGCTATCATGAGAGACATCAGGGCTGCATCTTTTGAGCCCAGTACTGAGCCTGAAAAGCGTTTCCAACCAACTTACAAGTGAAACTTGCTAAAATGTGCCTCTCTGCTCTTCACTGAAAAGCTTGGTTCTGCATACATTTTTAGCATACGTTTGCTCCTGCTGGGTCAGCCGAGCAGCAAATTTCTAATTAACCACCTGCTATCATGAGAGACATCAGGGCTGCATCTTTTGAGCCCAGTACTGAGCCTGAAAAGCGTTTCCAACCCCACTTACAAGTGAAACTTGCTAAAATGTGCCTGGATGCTCTTCACTGAAAAGCTTGGTTCTGCATACATTTTTAGCATACGTTTGCTCCTGTTGGGTCAGCCGAGCAGCGAATTTCTAATTAACCACCTGCTATCATGAGAGACATCAGGGCTGCATCTTTTGAGCCCAGTACTGAGCCTGAAAAGCGTTTCCAACCCCACTTACAAGTGAAACTTGCTAAAATGTGCCTCTCTGCTCTTCACTGAAAAGCTTGGTTCTGCATTCCATTTTAGCATACGTTTGCTCCTGCTGGGTCAGCCGAGCAGCGAATTTCTAATTAACCACCTGCTATCATGAGAGACATCAGGGCTGCATCTTTTGAGCCCAGTACTGAGCCTGAAAAGCATTTCCAACCCCACTTACAAGTGAAACTTGCTAAAATGTGCCTGGCTGCTCTTCACTGAAAAGCTGGCTCTGCATACATTTTTGGCCTACGTTTGCTCCTGCTGGGTCAGTCGAGCAGTGAATTTCTAATTAACCACCTGCTATCATGAGAAACATCAGGGCTGCATCTTTTGAGCCCAGTACTGAGCCTGAAAAGCATTTCCAACCCCACTTACAAGTAAAACTTGCTAAAATGTGCCTGGCTGCTCTTCACTGAAAAGCTGGTTCTGCAACATTTTTAGCATACGTTTGCTCCTGCTGGGTCAGCCGAGCAGCAAATTTCTACTTAACCACCTGCTATCATGAGAGACATCAGGGCTGCATCTTTTGAGCCCAGTACTGAGCCTGAAAAGCATTTCCAACCCCACTTACAAGTGAAACTTGCTAAAATGTGCCTGGCTGCTCTTCACTGAAAAGCTTGGTTCTGCATACATTTTTAGCATACGTTTGCTCCTGCTGGGTCAGCCAAGCAGCGAATTTCTACTTAACCACCTGCTATCATGAGAGACATCAGGGCTGCATCTTTTGAGCCCAGTACTGAGCCTGAAAAGCCTTTCCAACCCCACTTACAAGTGAAACTTGCAAAAATGTGCCTGGCTGCTCTTCACTGAAAAGCTTGGTTCTGCATACATCTTTAGCATACGTTTGCTCCTGTTGGGTCAGCCGAGCAGCGAATTTCTAATTAACCACCTGCTATCATGAGAGACATTAGGGCTGCATCTTTTGAGCCCCGTACTGAGCCTGAAAAGCATTTCCAACCCCACTTACAAGTGAAACTTGCTAAAATGTGCCTCTCTGCTCTTCACTGAAAAGCTTGGTTCTGCATACATTTTTAGCATACGTTTGCTCCTGCTGGGTCAGCCGAGCAGCAAATTTCTAATTAACCACCTGCTATCATGAGAGACATCAGGGCTGCATCTTTTGAGCCCAGTACTGAGCCTGAAAAGCGTTTCCAACCCCACTTACAAGTGAAACTTGCTAAAATGTGCCTGGATGCTCTTCACTGAAAAGCTTGGTTCTGCATACATTTTTAGCATACTTGCTCCTGTTGGGTCAGCCGAGCAGCAAATTTCTAATTAACCACCTGCTATCATGAGAGACATCAGGGCTGCATCTTTTGAGCCCCGTACTGAGCCTGAAAAGCATTTCCAACCCCACTTACAAGTGAAACTTGCTAAAATGTGCCTGGCTGCTCTTCACTGAAAAGCTGGTTCTGCAACATTTTTAGCATACGTTTGCTTCTGCTGGGTCAGCCGAGCAGCAAATTTCTACTTAACCACCTGCTATCATGAGAGACATCAGGGCTGCATCTTTTGAGCCCAGTACTGAGACTGAAAAGCGTTTCCAACCCCACTTACAAGTGAAACTTGCTAAAATGTGCCTCTCTGCTCTTCACTGAAAAGCTTGGTTCTGCATACATTTTTAGCATACGTTTGCTCCTGCTGGGTCAGCCGAGCAGCGAATTTCTAATTAACCACCTGCTATCATGAGAGACATCAGGGCTGCATCTTTTGAGCCCAGTACTGAGCCTGAAAAGCGTTTCCAACCCCATTACAAGTGAAACTTGCTAAAATGTGCCTCTCTGCTCTTCACTGAAAAGCTTGGTTCTGCATACATTTTTAGCATACGTTTGCTCCTGTTGGGTCAGCCGAGCAGCGAATTTCTAATTAACCACCTGCTATCATGAGAGACATCAGGGCTGCATCTTTTGAGCCCAGTACTGAGCCTGAAAAGCATTTCCAACCCCACTTACAAGTGAAACTTGCTAAAATGTGCCTGGATGCTCTTCACTGAAAAGCTGGTTCTGCAACATTTTTAGCATACGTTTGCTCCTGCTGGGTCAGCCGAACAGCGAATTTCTAATTAACCACCTGCTATCATGAGAGACATCAGGGCTGCATCTTTTGAGCCCAGTACTGAGCCTGAAAAGCGTTTCCAACCAACTTACAAGTGAAACTTGCTAAAATGTGCCTCTCTGCTCTTCACTGAAAAGCTTGGTTCTGCATACATTTTTAGCATACGTTTGCTCCTGCTGGGTCAGCCGAGCAGCAAATTTCTAATTAACCACCTGCTATCATGAGAGACATCAGGGCTGCATCTTTTGAGCCCAGTACTGAGCCTGAAAAGCGTTTCCAACCCCACTTACAAGTGAAACTTGCTAAAATGTGCCTGGATGCTCTTCACTGAAAAGCTTGGTTCTGCATACATTTTTAGCATACGTTTGCTCCTGTTGGGTCAGCCGAGCAGCGAATTTCTAATTAACCACCTGCTATCATGAGAGACATCAGGGCTGCATCTTTTGAGCCCAGTACTGAGCCTGAAAAGCGTTTCCAACCCCACTTACAAGTGAAACTTGCTAAAATGTGCCTCTCTGCTCTTCACTGAAAAGCTTGGTTCTGCATTCCATTTTAGCATACGTTTGCTCCTGCTGGGTCAGCCGAGCAGCGAATTTCTAATTAACCACCTGCTATCATGAGAGACATCAGGGCTGCATCTTTTGAGCCCAGTACTGAGCCTGAAAAGCATTTCCAACCCCACTTACAAGTGAAACTTGCTAAAATGTGCCTGGATGCTCTTCACTGAAAAGCTGGTTCTGCAACATTTTTAGCATACGTTTGCTCCTGCTGGGTCAGCCGAACAGCGAATTTCTAATTAACCACCTGCTATCATGAGAGACATCAGGGCTGCATCTTTTGAGCCCAGTACTGAGCCTGAAAAGCGTTTCCAACCAACTTACAAGTGAAACTTGCTAAAATGTGCCTCTCTGCTCTTCACTGAAAAGCTTGGTTCTGCATACATTTTTAGCATACGTTTGCTCCTGCTGGGTCAGCCGAGCAGCAAATTTCTAATTAACCACCTGCTATCATGAGAGACATCAGGGCTGCATCTTTTGAGCCCAGTACTGAGCCTGAAAAGCGTTTCCAACCCCACTTACAAGTGAAACTTGCTAAAATGTGCCTGGATGCTCTTCACTGAAAAGCTTGGTTCTGCATACATTTTTAGCATACGTTTGCTCCTGTTGGGTCAGCCGAGCAGCGAATTTCTAATTAACCACCTGCTATCATGAGAGACATCAGGGCTGCATCTTTTGAGCCCAGTACTGAGCCTGAAAAGCGTTTCCAACCCCACTTACAAGTGAAACTTGCTAAAATGTGCCTCTCTGCTCTTCACTGAAAAGCTTGGTTCTGCATTCCATTTTAGCATACGTTTGCTCCTGCTGGGTCAGCCGAGCAGCGAATTTCTAATTAACCACCTGCTATCATGAGAGACATCAGGGCTGCATCTTTTGAGCCCAGTACTGAGCCTGAAAAGCATTTCCAACCCCACTTACAAGTGAAACTTGCTAAAATGTGCCTGGCTGCTCTTCACTGAAAAGCTGGCTCTGCATACATTTTTGGCCTACGTTTGCTCCTGCTGGGTCAATCGAGCAGTGA
Source organism: Lissotriton helveticus (assembly GCF_964261635.1). NCBI lineage: Eukaryota > Metazoa > Chordata > Amphibia > Caudata > Salamandridae > Lissotriton > Lissotriton helveticus. Next base: position 1,424,075,311 of record NC_136059.1, on the reverse strand, counting down.
ATTTCTAATTAACCACCTGCTATCATGAGAAACATCAGGGCTGCATCTTTTGAGCCCAGTACTGAGCCTGAAAAGCATTTCGAACCCCACTTACAAGTAAAACTTGCTAAAATGTGCCTGGCTGCTCTTCACTGAAAAGCTGGTTCTGCAACATTTTTAGCATACGTTTGCTCCTGCTGGGTCAGCCGAGCAGCAAATTTCTACTTAACCACCTGCTATCATGAGAGACATCAGGGCTGCATCTTTTGAGCCCAGTACTGAGCCTGAAAAGCATTTCCAACCCCACTTACAAGTGAAACTTGCTAAAATGTGCCTGGCTGCTCTTCACTGAAAAGCTTGGTTCTGCATACATTTTTAGCATACGTTTGCTCCTGCTGGGTCAGCCAAGCAGCGAATTTCTACTTAACCACCTGCTATCATGAGAGACATCAGGGCTGCATCTTTTGAGCCCAGTACTGAGCCTGAAAAGCCTTTCCAACCCCACTTACAAGTGAAACTTGCAAAAATGTGCCTGGCTGCTCTTCACTGAAAAGCTTGGTTCTGCATACATCTTTAGCATACGTTTGCTCCTGTTGGGTCAGCCGAGCAGCGAATTTCTAATTAACCACCTGCTATCATGAGAGACATCAGGGCTGCATCTTTTGAGCCCCGTACTGAGCCTGAAAAGCATTTCCAACCCCACTTACAAGTGAAACTTGCTAAAATGTGCCTGGCTGCTCTTCACTGAAAAGCTGGTTCTGCAACATTTTTAGCATACGTTTGCTTCTGCTGGGTCAGCCGAGCAGCAAATTTCTACTTAACCACCTGCTATCATGAGAGACATCAGGGCTGCATCTTTTGAGCCCAGTACTGAGCCTGAAAAGCATTTCCAACCCCACTTACAAGTGAAACTTGCTAAAATGTGCCTCTCTGCTCTTCACTGAAAAGCTTGGTTCTGCATACATTTTTAGCATACGTTTGCTCCTGCTGGGTCAGCCGAGCAGCGAATTTCTAATTAACCACCTGCTATCATGAGAGACATCAGGGCTTCATCTTTTGAGCCCAGTACTGAGCCTGAAAAGCGTTTCCAACCCCACTTACAAGTGAAACTTGCTAAAATGTGCCTGGCTGCTCTTCACTTAAAAGCTGGTTCGGCAACATTTTTAGCATACGTTTGCTCCTGCTGGGTCAGCCGAGCAGTGAATTTCTACTTAACCACCTGCTATAATGAGAGACATCAGGGCTGCATCTTTTGAGCCCAATACTGAGCCTGAAAAGCGTTTCCAACCCCACTTACAAGTGAAACTTGCTAAAATGTGCCTCTCTGCTCTTCACTGAAAAGCTTGGTTCTGCATACATTTTTAGCATACGTTTGCTCCTGTTGGGTCAGCCAAGCAGCAAATTTCTAATTAACCACCTGCTATCATGAGAGACATCAGGGCTGCATCTTTTGAGCCCAGTACTGAGCCTGAAAAGCAATTCCAACCCCACTTACAAGTGAAACTTGCTATAATGTGCCTGGCTGCTCTTCACTGAAAAGCTTGGTTCTGCAACATTTTTAGCATACGTTTGCTCCTGCTGGGTCAGCCGAGCAGCAAATTTCTACTTAACCACCTGCTATCATGATAGATATCAGGGCTGCATCTTTTGAGCCCAGTACTGAGCCTGAAAAGCGTTTCCAACCCCACTTACAAGTGAAACTTGCTAAAATGTGCCTCTCTTCTCTTCACTGAAAAGCTTGGTTCTGCATACAGTTTTTAGCATACGTTTGCTCCTGCTGGGTCAGCCGAGCAGCGAATTTCTAATTAACCACCTGCTATCATGAGAGACATCAGGGCTGCATCTTTTGAGCCCAGTACTGAGCCTGAAAAGCGTTTCCAACCCCACTTACAAGTGAAACTTGCTAAAATGTGCCTCTCTGCTCTTAACTGAAAAGCTTGGTTCTGCATACATTTTTAGCATACGTTTGCTCCTGCTGGGTCAGCCGAGCAGCGAATTTCTAATTAACCACCTGCTATCATGATAGACATCAGGGCTGCATCTTTTGAGCCCAGTACTGAGCCTGAAAAGCGTTTCCAACCCCACTTACAAGTGAAACTTGCTAAAATGTGCCTGGATGCTCTTCACTGAAAAGCTTGGTTCTGCATACATTTTTAGCATACGTTTGCTCCTGTTGGGTCAGCCGAGCAGCAAATTTCTAATTAACCACCTGCTATCATGAGAGACATCAGGGCTGCATCTTTTGAGCCCAGTACTGAGCCTGAAAAGCATTTCCAACCCCACTTACAAGTGAAACTTGCTAAAATGTGCCTGGCTGCTCTTCACTGAAAAGCTGGTTCTGCAACATTTTTAGCATACGTTTGCTCCTGCTGGGTCATCCGAGCAGCGAATTTCTAATTAACCACCTGCTATCATGAGAGACATCAGGGCTGCATCTTTTGAGCCCAGTACTGAGCCTGAAAAGCGTTTCCAACCCCACTTACAAGTGAAACTTGCTAAAATGTGCCTGGATGCTCTTCACTGAAAAGCTTGGTTCTGCATACATTTTTAGCATACTTGCTCCTGTTGGGTCAGCCGAGCAGCAAATTTCTAATTAACCACCTGCTATCATGAGAGACATTAGGGCTGCATCTTTTGAGCCCCGTACTGAGCCTGAAAAGCATTTCCAACCCCACTTACAAGTGAAACTTGCTAAAATGTGCCTGGCTGCTCTTCACTGAAAAGCTGGTTCTGCAACATTTTTAGCATACGTTTGCTTCTGCTGGGTCAGCCGAGCAGCAAATTTCTACTTAACCACCTGCTATCATGAGAGACATCAGGGCTGCATCTTTTGAGCCCAGTACTGAGCCTGAAAAGCGTTTCCAACCCCACTTACAAGTGAAACTTGCTAAAATGTGCCTCTCTGCTCTTCACTGAAAAGCTTGGTTCTGCATACATTTTTAGCATACGTTTGCTCCTGCTGGGTCAGCCGAGCAGCGAATTTCTAATTAACCACCTGCTATCATGAGAGAAATCAGGGCTGCATCTTTTGAGCCCAGTACTGAGCCTGAAAAGCGTTTCCAACCCCATTACAAGTGAAACTTGCTAAAATGTGCCTCTCTGCTCTTCACTGAAAAGCTTGGTTCTGCATACATTTTTAGCATACGTTTGCTCCTGTTGGGTCAGCCGAGCAGCGAATTTCTAATTAACCACCTGCTATCATGAGAGACATCAGGGCTGCATCTTTTGAGCCCAGTACTGAGCCTGAAAAGCATTTCCAACCCCACTTACAAGTGAAACTTGCTAAAATGTGCCTGGATGCTCTTCACTGAAAAGCTGGTTCTGCAACATTTTTAGCATACGTTTGCTCCTGCTGGGTCAGCCGAACAGCGAATTTCTAATTAACCACCTGCTATCATGAGAGACATCAGGGCTGCATCTTTTGAGCCCAGTACTGAGCCTGAAAAGCGTTTCCAACCCACTTACAAGTGAAACTTGCTAAAATGTGCCTCTCTGCTCTTCACTGAAAAGCTTGGTTCTGCATACATTTTTAGCATACGTTTGCTCCTGCTGGGTCAGCCGAGCAGCAAATTTCTAATTAACCACCTGCTATCATGAGAGACATCAGGGCTGCATTTTTTGAGCCCAGTACTGAGCCTGAAAAGCGTTTCCAACCCCACTTACAAGTGAAACTTGCTAAAATGTGCCTGGATGCTCTTCACTGAAAAGCTTGGTTCTGCATACATTTTTAGCATACGTTTGCTCCTGTTGGGTCAGCCGAGCAGCGAATTTCTAATTAACCACCTGCTATCATGAGAGACATCAGGGCTGCATCTTTTGAGCCCAGTACTGAGCCTGAAAAGCGTTTCCAACCCCACTTACAAGTGAAACTTGCTAAAATGTGCCTCTCTGCTCTTCACTGAAAAGCTTGGTTCTGCATTCCATTTTAGCATATGTTTGCTCCTGCTGGGTCAGCCGAGCAGCGAATTTCTAATTAACCACCTGCTATCATGAGAGACATCAGGGCTGCATCTTTTGAGCCCAGTACTGAGCCTGAAAAGCATTTCCAACCCCACTTACAAGTGAAACTTGCTAAAATGTGCCTGGCTGCTCTTCACTGAAAAGCTGGCTCTGCATACATTTTTGGCCTACGTTTGCTCCTGCTGGGTCAGTCGAGCAGTGAATTTCTAATTAACCACCTGCTATCATGAGAGACATCATGGCTGCATCTTTTGAGCCCAGTACTGAGCCTGAAAAGCATTTCGAACCCCACTTACAAGTAAAACTTGCTAAAATGTGCCTGGCTGCTCTTCACTGAAAAGCTGGTTCTGCAACATTTTTAGCATACGTTTGCTCCTGCTGGGTCAGCCGAGCAGCAAATTTCTACTTAACCACCTGCTATCATGAGAGACATCAGGGCTGCATCTTTTGAGCCCAGTACTGAGCCTGAAAAGCATTTCCAACCCCACTTACAAGTGAAACTTGCTAAAATGTGCCTGGCTGCTCTTCACTGAAAAGCTTGGTTCTGCATACATTTTTAGCATACGTTTGCTCCTGCTGGGTCAGCCAAGCAGCGAATTTCTACTTAACCACCTGCTATCATGAGAGACATCAGGGCTGCATCTTTTGAGCCCAGTACTGAGCCTGAAAAGCGTTTCCAACCCCACTTACAAGTGAAACTTGCTAAAATGTGCCTCTCTGCTCTTCACTGAAAAGCTTGGTTCTGCATACAATTTTAGCATACGTTTGCTCCTGCTGGGTCAGCCGAGCAGCGAATTTCTAATTAACCACCTGCTATCATGAGAGACATCAGGGCTGCATCTTTTGAGCCCAGTACTGAGCCTGAAAAGCCTTTCCAACCCCACTTACAAGTGAAACTTGCTAAAATGTGCCTGGCTGCTCTTCACTGAAAAGCTTGGTTCTGCATACATCTTTAGCATACGTTTGCTCCTGTTGGGTCAGCCGAACAGCGAATTTCTAATTAACCACCTGCTATCATGAGAGACATCAGGGCTGCATCTTTTGAGCCCCGTACTGAGCCTGAAAAGCATTTCCAACCCCACTTACAAGTGAAACTTGCTAAAATGTGCCTGGCTGCTCTTCACTGAAAAGCTGGTTCTGCAACATTTTTAGCATACGTTTGCTTCTGCTGGGTCAGCCGAGCAGCAAATTTCTACTTAACCACCTGCTATCATGAGAGACATCAGGGCTGCATCTTTTGAGCCCAGTACTGAGCCTGAAAAGCATTTCCAACCCCACTTACAAGTGAAACTTGCTAAAATGTGCCTCTCTGCTCTTCACTGAAAAGCTTGGTTCTGCATACATTTTTAGCATACGTTTGCTCCTGCTGGGTCAGCCGAGCAGCGAATTTCTAATTAACCACCTGCTATCATGAGAGAAATCAGGGCTGCATCTTTTGAGCCCAGTACTGAGCCTGAAAAGCGTTTCCAACCCCATTACAAGTGAAACTTGCTAAAATGTGCCTCTCTGCTCTTCACTGAAAAGCTTGGTTCTGCATACATTTTTAGCATACGTTTGCTCCTGTTGGGTCAGCCGAGCAGCGAATTTCTAATTAACCACCTGCTATCATGAGAGACATCAGGGCTGCATCTTTTGAGCCCAGTACTGAGCCTGAAAAGCATTTCCAACCCCACTTACAAGTGAAACTTGCTAAAATGTGCCTGGATGCTCTTCACTGAAAAGCTGGTTCTGCAACATTTTTAGCATACGTTTGCTCCTGCTGGGTCAGCCGAACAGCGAATTTCTAATTAACCACCTGCTATCATGAGAGACATCAGGGCTGCATCTTTTGAGCCCAGTACTGAGCCTGAAAAGCGTTTCCAACCCACTTACAAGTGAAACTTGCTAAAATGTGCCTCTCTGCTCTTCACTGAAAAGCTTGGTTCTGCATACATTTTTAGCATACGTTTGCTCCTGCTGGGTCAGCCGAGCAGCAAATTTCTAATTAACCACCTGCTATCATGAGAGACATCAGGGCTGCATTTTTTGAGCCCAGTACTGAGCCTGAAAAGCGTTTCCAACCCCACTTACAAGTGAAACTTGCTAAAATGTGCCTGGATGCTCTTCACTGAAAAGCTTGGTTCTGCATACATTTTTAGCATACGTTTGCTCCTGTTGGGTCAGCCGAGCAGCGAATTTCTAATTAACCACCTGCTATCATGAGAGACATCAGGGCTGCATCTTTTGAGCCCAGTACTGAGCCTGAAAAGCGTTTCCAACCCCACTTACAAGTGAAACTTGCTAAAATGTGCCTCTCTGCTCTTCACTGAAAAGCTTGGTTCTGCATTCCATTTTAGCATATGTTTGCTCCTGCTGGGTCAGCCGAGCAGCGAATTTCTAATTAACCACCTGCTATCATGAGAGACATCAGGGCTGCATCTTTTGAGCCCAGTACTGAGCCTGAAAAGCATTTCCAACCCCACTTACAAGTGAAACTTGCTAAAATGTGCCTGGCTGCTCTTCACTGAAAAGCTGGCTCTGCATACATTTTTGGCCTACGTTTGCTCCTGCTGGGTCAGTCGAGCAGTGAATTTCTAATTAACCACCTGCTATCATGAGAGACATCATGGCTGCATCTTTTGAGCCCAGTACTGAGCCTGAAAAGCATTTCGAACCCCACTTACAAGTAAAACTTGCTAAAATGTGCCTGGCTGCTCTTCACTGAAAAGCTGGTTCTGCAACATTTTTAGCATACGTTTGCTCCTGCTGGGTCAGCCGAGCAGCAAATTTCTACTTAACCACCTGCTATCATGAGAGACATCAGGGCTGCATCTTTTGAGCCCAGTACTGAGCCTGAAAAGCATTTCCAACCCCACTTACAAGTGAAACTTGCTAAAATGTGCCTGGCTGCTCTTCACTGAAAAGCTTGGTTCTGCATACATTTTTAGCATACGTTTGCTCCTGCTGGGTCAGCCAAGCAGCGAATTTCTACTTAACCACCTGCTATCATGAGAGACATCAGGGCTGCATCTTTTGAGCCCAGTACTGAGCCTGAAAAGCGTTTCCAACCCCACTTACAAGTGAAACTTGCTAAAATGTGCCTCTCTGCTCTTCACTGAAAAGCTTGGTTCTGCATACAATTTTAGCATACGTTTGCTCCTGCTGGGTCAGCCGAGCAGCGAATTTCTAATTAACCACCTGCTATCATGAGAGACATCAGGGCTGCATCTTTTGAGCCCAGTACTGAGCCTGAAAAGCCTTTCCAACCCCACTTACAAGTGAAACTTGCTAAAATGTGCCTGGCTGCTCTTCACTGAAAAGCTTGGTTCTGCATACATCTTTAGCATACGTTTGCTCCTGTTGGGTCAGCCGAACAGCGAATTTCTAATTAACCACCTGCTATCATGAGAGACATCAGGGCTGCATCTTTTGAGCCCCGTACTGAGCCTGAAAAGCATTTCCAACCCCACTTACAAGTGAAACTTGCTAAAATGTGCCTGGCTGCTCTTCACTGAAAAGCTGGTTCTGCAACATTTTTAGCATACGTTTGCTTCTGCTGGGTCAGCCGAGCAGCAAATTTCTACTTAACCACCTGCTATCATGAGAGACATCAGGGCTGCATCTTTTGAGCCCAGTACTGAGCCTGAAAAGCATTTCCAACCCCACTTACAAGTGAAACTTGCTAAAATGTGCCTCTCTGCTCTTCACTGAAAAGCTTGGTTCTGCATACATTTTTAGCATACGTTTGCTCCTGCTGGGTCAGCCGAGCAGCGAATTTCTAATTAACCACCTGCTATCATGAGAGACATCAGGGCTTCATCTTTTGAGCCCAGTACTGAGCCTGAAAAGCGTTTCCAACCCCACTTACAAGTGAAACTTGCTAAAATGTGCCTGGCTGCTCTTCACTGAAAAGCTGGTTCTGCAACATTTTTAGCATACGTTTGCTTCTGCTGGGTCAGCCGAGCAGCAAATTTCTACTTAACCACCTGCTATCATGAGAGACATCAGGGCTGCATCTTTTGAGCCCAGTACTGAGCCTGAAAAGCATTTCCAACCCCACTTACAAGTGAAACTTGCTAAAATGTGCCTCTCTGCTCTTCACTGAAAAGCTTGGTTCTGCATACATTTTTAGCATACGTTTGCTCCTGCTGGGTCAGCCGAGCAGCGAATTTCTAATTAACCACCTGCTATCATGAGAGAAATCAGGGCTGCATCTTTTGAGCCCAGTACTGAGCCTGAAAAGCGTTTCCAACCCCATTACAAGTGAAACTTGCTAAAATGTGCCTCTCTGCTCTTCACTGAAAAGCTTGGTTCTGCATACATTTTTAGCATACGTTTGCTCCTGTTGGGTCAGCCGAGCAGCGAATTTCTAATTAACCACCTGCTATCATGAGAGACATCAGGGCTGCATCTTTTGAGCCCAGTACTGAGCCTGAAAAGCATTTCCAACCCCACTTACAAGTGAAACTTGCTAAAATGTGCCTGGATGCTCTTCACTGAAAAGCTGGTTCTGCAACATTTTTAGCATACGTTTGCTCCTGCTGGGTCAGCCGAACAGCGAATTTCTAATTAACCACCTGCTATCATGAGAGACATCAGGGCTGCATCTTTTGAGCCCAGTACTGAGCCTGAAAAGCGTTTCCAACCCACTTACAAGTGAAACTTGCTAAAATGTGCCTCTCTGCTCTTCACTGAAAAGCTTGGTTCTGCATACATTTTTAGCATACGTTTGCTCCTGCTGGGTCAGCCGAGCAGCAAATTTCTAATTAACCACCTGCTATCATGAGAGACATCAGGGCTGCATTTTTTGAGCCCAGTACTGAGCCTGAAAAGCGTTTCCAACCCCACTTACAAGTGAAACTTGCTAAAATGTGCCTGGATGCTCTTCACTGAAAAGCTTGGTTCTGCATACATTTTTAGCATACGTTTGCTCCTGTTGGGTCAGCCGAGCAGCGAATTTCTAATTAACCACCTGCTATCATGAGAGACATCAGGGCTGCATCTTTTGAGCCCAGTACTGAGCCTGAAAAGCGTTTCCAACCCCACTTACAAGTGAAACTTGCTAAAATGTGCCTCTCTGCTCTTCACTGAAAAGCTTGGTTCTGCATTCCATTTTAGCATATGTTTGCTCCTGCTGGGTCAGCCGAGCAGCGAATTTCTAATTAACCACCTGCTATCATGAGAGACATCAGGGCTGCATCTTTTGAGCCCAGTACTGAGCCTGAAAAGCATTTCCAACCCCACTTACAAGTGAAACTTGCTAAAATGTGCCTGGCTGCTCTTCACTGAAAAGCTGGCTCTGCATACATTTTTGGCCTACGTTTGCTCCTGCTGGGTCAGTCGAGCAGTGAATTTCTAATTAACCACCTGCTATCATGAGAGACATCATGGCTGCATCTTTTGAGCCCAGTACTGAGCCTGAAAAGCATTTCGAACCCCACTTACAAGTAAAACTTGCTAAAATGTGCCTGGCTGCTCTTCACTGAAAAGCTGGTTCTGCAACATTTTTAGCATACGTTTGCTCCTGCTGGGTCAGCCGAGCAGCAAATTTCTACTTAACCACCTGCTATCATGAGAGACATCAGGGCTGCATCTTTTGAGCCCAGTACTGAGCCTGAAAAGCATTTCCAACCCCACTTACAAGTGAAACTTGCTAAAATGTGCCTGGCTGCTCTTCACTGAAAAGCTTGGTTCTGCATACATTTTTAGCATACGTTTGCTCCTGCTGGGTCAGCCAAGCAGCGAATTTCTACTTAACCACCTGCTATCATGAGAGACATCAGGGCTGCATCTTTTGAGCCCAGTACTGAGCCTGAAAAGCGTTTCCAACCCCACTTACAAGTGAAACTTGCTAAAATGTGCCTCTCTGCTCTTCACTGAAAAGCTTGGTTCTGCATACAATTTTAGCATACGTTTGCTCCTGCTGGGTCAGCCGAGCAGCGAATTTCTAATTAACCACCTGCTATCATGAGAGACATCAGGGCTGCATCTTTTGAGCCCAGTACTGAGCCTGAAAAGCCTTTCCAACCCCACTTACAAGTGAAACTTGCTAAAATGTGCCTGGCTGCTCTTCACTGAAAAGCTTGGTTCTGCATACATCTTTAGCATACGTTTGCTCCTGTTGGGTCAGCCGAACAGCGAATTTCTAATTAACCACCTGCTATCATGAGAGACATCAGGGCTGCATCTTTTGAGCCCCGTACTGAGCCTGAAAAGCATTTCCAACCCCACTTACAAGTGAAACTTGCTAAAATGTGCCTGGCTGCTCTTCACTGAAAAGCTGGTTCTGCAACATTTTTAGCATACGTTTGCTTCTGCTGGGTCAGCCGAGCAGCAAATTTCTACTTAACCACCTGCTATCATGAGAGACATCAGGGCTGCATCTTTTGAGCCCAGTACTGAGCCTGAAAAGCATTTCCAACCCCACTTACAAGTGAAACTTGCTAAAATGTGCCTCTCTGCTCTTCACTGAAAAGCTTGGTTCTGCATACATTTTTAGCATACGTTTGCTCCTGCTGGGTCAGCCGAGCAGCGAATTTCTAATTAACCACCTGCTATCATGAGAGACATCAGGGCTTCATCTTTTGAGCCCAGTACTGAGCCTGAAAAGCGTTTCCAACCCCACTTACAAGTGAAACTTGCTAAAATGTGCCTGGCTGCTCTTCACTGAAAAGCTGGTTCTGCAACATTTTTAGCATACGTTTGCTCCTGCTGGGTCAGCCGAGCAGTGAATTTCTACTTAACCACCTGCTATAATGAGAGACATCAGGGCTGCATCTTTTGAGCCCAATACTGAGCCTGAAAAGCGTTTCCAACCCCACTTACAAGTGAAACTTGCTAAAATGTGCCTCTCTGCTCTTCACTGAAAAGCTTGGTTCTGCATACATTTTTAGCATACGTTTGCTCCTGTTGGGTCAGCCAAGCAGCGAATTTCTAATTAACCACCTGCTATCATGAGAGACATCAGGGCTGCATCTTTTGAGCCCAGTAATGAGCCTGAAAAGCAATTCCAACCCCACTTACAAGTGAAACTTGCTAAAATGTGCCTCTCTGCTCTTCACTGAAAAGCTTGGTTCTCCATACATTTTTAGCATACGTTTGCTCCTGCTGGGTCAGCCGAGCAGCAAATTTCTACTTAACCACCTGCTATCATGATAGATATCAGGGCTGCATCTTTTGAGCCCAGTACGGAGCCTGAAAAGCGTTTCCAACCCCACTTACAAGTGAAACTTGCTATAATGTGCCTGGCTGCTCTTCACTGAAAAGCTTGGTTCTGCAACATTTTTAGCATACGTTTGCTCCTGCTGGGTCAGCCGAGCAGCGAATTTCTAATTAACCACCTGCTATCATGAGAGATATCAGGGCTGCATCTTTTGAGCCCAGTACTGAGTCTGAAAAGCATTTCCAACCCCACTTACAAGTGAAACTTGCTAAAATGTGCCTGGCTGCTCTTCACTGAAAAGCTGGCTCTGCATACATTTTTGGCCTACGTTTGCTCCTGCTGGGTCAGTCGAGCAGTGAATTTCTAATTAACCACCTGCTATCATGAGAGACATCAGGGCTGCATCTTTTGAGCCCAGTACTGAGCCTGAAAAGCATTTCGAACCCCACTTACAAGTAAAACTTGCTAAAATGTGCCTGGCTGCTCTTCACTGAAAAGCTGGTTCTGCAACATTTTTAGCATACGTTTGCTCCTGCTGGGTCAGCCGAGCAGCAAATTTCTACTTAACCACCTGCTATCATGAGAGACATCAGGGCTGCATCTTTTGAGCCCAGTACTGAGCCTGAAAAGCATTTCCAACCCCACTTACAAGTGAAACTTGCTAAAATGTGCCTGGCTGCTCTTCACTGAAAAGCTTGGTTCTGCATACATTTTTAGCATACGTTTGCTCCTGCTGGGTCAGCCGAGCAGCGAATTTCTACTTAACCACCTGCTATCATGAGAGACATCAGGGCTGCATCTTTTGAGCCCAGTACTGAGCCTGAAAAGCGTTTCCAACCCCACTTACAAGTGAAACTTGCTAAAATGTGCCTCTCTGCTCTTCACTGAAAAGCTTGGTTCTGCATACATCTTTAGCATACGTTTGCTCCTGTTGGGTCAGCCGAGCAGCGAATTTCTAATTAACCACCTGCTATCATGAGAGACATCAGGGCTGCATCTTTTGAGCCCAGTACTGAGCCTGAAAAGCATTTCCAACCCCACTTACAAGTGAAACTTGCTAAAATGTGCCTGGCTGCTCTTCACTGAAAAGCTGGTTCTGCAACATTTTTAGCATACGTTTGCTTCTGCTGGGTCAGCCGAGCAGCAAATTTCTACTTAACCACCTGCTATCATGAGAGACATCAGGGCTGCATCTTTTAAGCCCAGTACTGAGCCTGAAAAGCGTTTCCAACCCCACTTACAAGTGAAACTTGCTAAAATGTGCCTCTCTGCTCTTCACTGAAAAGCTTGGTTCTGCATACATTTTTAGCATACGTTTGCTCCTGCTGGGTCAGCCGAGCAGCGAATTTCTAATTAACCACCTGCTATCATGAGAGACATCAGGGCTGCATCTTTTGAGCCCAGTACTGAGCCTGAAAAGCGTTTCCAACCCCACTTACAAGTGAAACTTGCTAAAATGTGCCTGGCTGCTCTTCACTGAAAAGCTGGTTCTGCAACATTTTTAGCATACGTTTGCTCCTGCTGGGTCAGCCGAGCAGTGAATTTCTACTTAACCACCTGCTATCATGAGAGACATCAGGGCTGAGCCCAATACTGAGCCTGAAAAGCGTTTCCAACCCCACTTACAAGTGAAACTTGCTAAAATGTGCCTGGCTGCTCTTCACTGAAAAGCTTGGTTCTGCATACATTTTTAGCATACGTTTGCTCCTGTTGGGTCAGCCAAGCAGCGAATTTCTAATTAACCACCTGCTATCATGAGAGACATCAGGGCTGCATCTTTTGAGCCCAGTAATGAGCCTGAAAAGCAATTCCAACCCCACTTACAAGTGAAACTTGCTAAAATGTGCCTCTCTGCTCTTCACTGAAAAGCTTGGTTCTCCATACATTTTTAGCATACGTTTGCTCCTGCTGGGTCAGCCGAGAAGCAAATTTCTACTTAACCACCTGCTATCATGATAGATATCAGGGCTGCATCTTTTGAGCCCAGTACTGAGCCTGAAAAACGTTTCCAACCCCACTTACAAGTGAAACTTGCTATAATGTGCCTGGCTGCTCTTCACTGAAAAGCTTGGTTCTGCAACATTTTTAGCATACGTTTGCTCCTGCTGGGTCAGCCGAGCAGCAAATTTCTACTTAACCACCTGCTATCATGAGAGACATCAGGGCTGCATCTTTTGAGCCCAGTACTGAGCCTGAAAAGCATTTCCAACCCCACTTACAAGTGAAACTTGCTAAAATGTGCCTCTCTGCTCTTCACTGAAAAGCTTGGTTCTGCATACATTTTTAGCATACGTTTGCTCTTGCTGGGTCAGCCGAGCAGCAAATTTCTAATTAACCACCTGCTATCATGAGAGACATCAGGGCTGCATCTTTTGAGCCCAGTACTGAGCCTGAAAAGCGTTTCCAACCCCACTTACAAGTGAAACTTGCTAAAATGTGCCTGGATGCTCTTCACTGAAAAGCTTGGTTCTGCATAAATTTTTAGCATACGTTTGCTCCTGTTGGGTCAGCCGAGCAGCGAATTTCTAATTAACCACCTGCTATCATGAGAGACATCAGGGCTGCATCTTTTGAGCCCAGTACTGAGCCTGAAAAGCATTTCCAACCCCACTTACAAGTGAAACTTGCTAAAATGTGCCTGGCTGCTCTTCACTGAAAAGCTGGTTCTGCAACATTTTTAGCATACGTTTGCTTCTGCTGGGTCAGCCGAGCAGCAAATTTCTACTTAACCACCTGCTATCATGAGAGACATCAGGGCTGCATCTTTTGAGCCCAGTACTGAGCCTGAAAAGCGTTTCCAACCCCACTTACAAGTGAAACTTGCTAAAATGTGCCTCTCTTCTCTTCACTGAAAAGCTTGGTTCTGCATACATTTTTAGCATACGTTTGCTCCTGCTGGGTCAGCCGAGCAGCGAATTTCTAATTAACCACCTGCTATCATGAGAGACATCAGGGCTGCATCTTTTGAGCCCAGTACTGAGCCTGAAAAGCGTTTCCAACCCCACTTACAAGTGAAACTTGCTAAAATGTGCCTGGCTGCTCTTCACTGAAAAGCTGGTTCTGCAACATTTTTAGCATACGTTTGCTCCTGCTGGGTCAGCCGAGCAGCAAATTTCTACTTAACCACCTGCTATCATGAGAGACATCAGGGCTGCATCTTTTGAGCCCAGTACTGAGCCTGAAAAGCGTTTCCAACCCCACTTACAAGTGAAACTTGCTAAAATGTGCCTGGCTGCTCTTCAGTGAAAAGCTTGGTTCTGTATACATTTTTAGCATACGTTTGCTCCTGCCGGGTCAGCCGAGCAGTGAATTTCTAATTAACCACCTGCTATCATGAGTGACATCAGGTCTGCATCTTTTGAGCCCAATACTGAGCCTGAAAAGCGTTTCCAACCCCACTTACAAGTGAAACTTGCTAAAATGTGCCTCTCTGCTCTTCACTGAAAAGCTTGGTTCTGCATACATTTTTAGCATACGTTTGCTCCTGCTGGGTCAGCCGAGCAGCAAATTTCTACTTAACCACCTGCTATCATGATAGACATCAGGGCTGCATCTTTTGAGCCCAGTACTGAGCCTGAAAAGCATTTCGAACCCCACTTACAAGTGAAACTTGCTAAAATGTGCCTGGCTGCTCTTCACTGAAAAGCTGGTTCTGCAACTTTTTAGCATACGTTTGCTCCTGCTGGGTCAGCCGAGCAGCAAATTTCTACTTAACCACCTGCTATCATGAGAGACATCAGGGCTGCATCTTTTGAGCCCAGTACTGAGCCTGAAAAGCATTTCCAACCCCACTTACAAGTGAAACTTGCTAAAATGTGCCTCTCTGCTCTTCACTGAAAAGCTTGGTTCTGTATACATTTTTGGCCTACGTTTGCTCCTGCTGGGTCAGTCGAGCAGTGAATTTCTAATTAACCACCTGCTATCATGAGAGACATCAGGGCTGCATCTTTTGAGCCCAGTACTGAGCCTGAAAAGCATTTCGAACCCCACTTACAAGTAAAACTTGCTAAAATGTGCCTGGCTGCTCTTCACTGAAAAGCTGGTTCTGCAACATTTTTAGCATACGTTTGCTCCTGCTGGGTCAGCCGAGCAGCAAATTTCTACTTAACCACCTGCTATCATGAGAGACATCAGGGCTGCATCTTTTGAGCCCAGTACTGAGCCTGAAAAGCATTTCCAACCCCACTTACAAGTGAAACTTGCTAAAATGTGCCTGGCTGCTCTTCACTGAAAAGCTTGGTTCTGCATACATTTTTAGCATACGTTTGCTCCTGCTGGGTCAGCCGAGCAGCGAATTTCTACTTAACCACCTGCTATCATGAGAGACATCAGGGCTGCATCTTTTGAGCCCAGTACTGAGCCTGAAAAGCGTTTCCAACCCCACTTACAAGTGAAACTTGCTAAAATGTGCCTCTCTGCTCTTCACTGAAAAGCTTGGTTCTGCATACATCTTTAGCATACGTTTGCTCCTGTTGGGTCAGCCGAGCAGCGAATTTCTAATTAACCACCTGCTATCATGAGAGACATCAGGGCTGCATCTTTTGAGCCCAGTACTGAGCCTGAAAAGCATTTCCAACCCCACTTACAAGTGAAACTTGCTAAAATGTGCCTGGCTGCTCTTCACTGAAAAGCTGGTTCTGCAACATTTTTAGCATACGTTTGCTTCTGCTGGGTCAGCCGAGCAGCAAATTTCTACTTAACCACCTGCTATCATGAGAGACATCAGGGCTGCATCTTTTGGGCCCAGTACTGAGCCTGAAAAGCGTTTCCAACCCCACTTACAAGTGAAACTTGCTAAAATGTGCCTCTCTGCTCTTCACTGAAAAGCTTGGTTCTGCATACATTTTTAGCATACGTTTGCTCCTGCTGGGTCAGCCGAGCAGCGAATTTCTAATTAACCACCTGCTATCATGAGAGACATCAGGGCTGCATCTTTTGAGCCCAGTACTGAGCCTGAAAAGCGTTTCCAACCCCACTTACAAGTGAAACTTGCTAAAATGTGCCTGGCTGCTCTTCACTGAAAAGCTGGTTCTGCAACATTTTTAGCATACGTTTGCTCCTGCTGGGTCAGCCGAGCAGTGAATTTCTACTTAACCACCTGCTATCATGAGAGACATCAGGGCTGCATCTTTTGAGCCCAATACTGAGCCTGAAAAGCGTTTCCAACCCCACTTACAAGTGAAACTTGCTAAAATGTGCCTCTCTGCTCTTCACTGAAAAGCTTGGTTCTGCATACATTTTTAGCATACGTTTGCTCCTGTTGGGTCAGCCAAGCAGCGAATTTCTAATTAACCACCTGCTATCATGAGAGACATCAGGGCTGCATCTTTTGAGCCCAGTAATGAGCCTGAAAAGCAATTCCAACCCCACTTACAAGTGAAACTTGCTAAAATGTGCCTCTCTGCTCTTCACTGAAAAGCTTGGTTCTCCATACATTTTTAGCATACGTTTGCTCCTGCTGGGTCAGCCGAGAAGCAAATTTCTACTTAACCACCTGCTATCATGAGAGACATCAGGGCTGCATCTTTTGAGCCCAGTACTGAGCCTGAAAAGCATTTCCAACCCCACTTACAAGTGAAACTTGCTAAAATGTGCCTCTCTGCTCTTCACTGAAAAGCTTGGTTCTGCATACATTTTTAGCATACGTTTGCTCCTGCTGGGTCAGCCGAGCAGCAAATTTCTAATTAACCACCTGCTATCATGAGAGACATCAGGGCTGCATCTTTTGAGCCCAGTACTGAGCCTGAAAAGCGTTTCCAACCCCACTTACAAGTGAAACTTGCTAAAATGTGCCTCTCTTCTCTTCACTGAAAAGCTTGGTTCTGCATACATTTTTAGCATACGTTTGCTCCTGCTGGGTCAGCCGAGAAGCGAATTTCTAATTAACCACCTGCTATCATGAGAGACATCAGGGCTGCATCTTTCGAGCCCAGTACTGAGCCTGAAAAGCGTTTCCAACCCCACTTACAAGTGAAACTTGCTAAAATGTGCCTCTCTGCTCTTCACTGAAAAGCTTGGTTCTGCATACATTTATAGCATACGTTTGCTCCTGCTGGGTCAGCCGAGCAGCGAATTTCTAATTAACCACCTGCTATCATGAGAGACATCAGGGCTGCATCTTTTGAGCCCAGTACTGAGCCTGAAAAGCGTTTCCAACCCCACTTACAAGTGAAACTTGCTAAAATGTGCCTGGCTGCTCTTCACTGAAAAGCTGGTTCTGCAACATTTTTAGCATACGTTTGCTCCTGCTGGGTCAGCCGAGCAGCAAATTTCTACTTAACCACCTGCTATCATGAGAGACATCAGGGCTGCATCTTTTGAGCCCAGTACTGAGCCTGAAAAGCGTTTCCAACCCCACTTACAAGTGAAACTTGCTAAAATGTGCCTGGCTGCTCTTCAGTGAAAAGCTTGGTTCTGTATACATTTTTAGCATACGTTTGCTCCTGCCGGGTCAGCCGAGCAGTGAATTTCTAATTAACCACCTGCTATCATGAGTGACATCAGGTCTGCATCTTTTGAGCCCAATACTGAGCCTGAAAAGCGTTTCCAACCCCACTTACAAGTGAAACTTGCTAAAATGTGCCTCTCTGCTCTTCACTGAAAAGCTTGGTTCTGCATACATTTTTAGCATACGTTTGCTCCTGCTGGGTCAGCCGAGCAGCAAATTTCTACTTAACCACCTGCTATCATGATAGACATCAGGGCTGCATCTTTTGATCCCAGTACTGAGCCTCAAAAGCATTTCCAACCCCACTTACAAGTGAAACTTGCTATAATGTGCCTGGCTGCTCTTCACTGAAAAGCTTGGTTCTGCAACTTTTTAGCATACGTTTGCTCCTGCTGGGTCAGCCGAGCAGAAAATTTCTACTTAACCACCTGCTATCATGAGAGACATCAGGGCTGCATCTTTTGAGCCCAGTACTGAGCCTGAAAAGTGTTTCCAACCCCACTTACAAGTGAAACTTGCTAAAATGTGCCTCTCTGCTCTTCACTGAAAAGCTTGGTTCTGTATACATTTTTAGCATACGTTTGCTCCTGCTGGGTCAGCCGAGCAGCAAATTTCTACTTAACCACCTGCTATCATGAGAGACATCAGGGCTGCATCTTTAGAGCCCAGTACTGAGCCTGAAAAGCATTTCCAACCCCAGTTACAAGTGAAACTTGCTAAAATGTGCCTGGCTGCTCTTCACTGAAAAGCTGGTTCTGCATACATTTTTGGCATACGTTTGCTCCTGCTGGGTCAGTCGAGCAGCGAATTTCTAATTAACCACCTGCTATCATGAGAGACATCAGGGCTGCATCTTTTGAGCCCAGTACTGAGCCTGAAAAGCATTTCGAACCCCACTTACAAGTAAAACTTGCTAAAATGTGCCTGGCTGCTCTTCACTGAAAAGCTGGTTCTGCAACATTTTTAGCATACGTTTGCTCCTGCTGGGTCAGCCGAGCAGCAAATTTCTACTTAACCACCTGCTATCATGAGAGACATCAGGGCTGCATCTTTTGAGCCCAGTACTGAGCCTGAAAAGCATTTCCAACCCCACTTACAAGTGAAACTTGCTAAAATGTGCCTGGCTGCTCTTCACTGAAAAGCTTGGTTCTGCATACATTTTTAGCATACGTTTGCTCCTGCTGGGTCAGCCAAGCAGCGAATTTCTACTTAACCACCTGCTATCATGAGAGACATCAGGGCTGCATCTTTTGAGCCCAGTACTGAGCCTGAAAAGCGTTTCCAACCCCACTTACAAGTGAAACTTGCTAAAATGTGCCTCTCTGCTCTTCACTGAAAAGCTTGGTTCTGCATACAATTTTAGCATACGTTTGCTCCTGCTGGGTCAGCCGAGCAGCGAATTTCTAATTAACCACCTGCTATCATGAGAGACATCAGGGCTGCATCTTTTGAGCCCAGTACTGAGCCTGAAAAGCCTTTCCAACCCCACTTACAAGTGAAACTTGCTAAAATGTGCCTGGCTGCTCTTCACTGAAAAGCTTGGTTCTGCATACATCTTTAGCATACGTTTGCTCCTGTTGGGTCAGACGAGCAGCGAATTTCTAATTAACCACCTGCTATCATGAGAGACATCAGGGCTGCATCTTTTGAGCCCCGTACTGAGCCTGAAAAGCATTTCCAACCCCACTTACAAGTGAAACTTGCTAAAATGTGCCTGGCTGCTCTTCACTGAAAAGCTGGTTCTGCAACATTTTTAGCATACGTTTGCTTCTGCTGGGTCAGCCGAGCAGCAAATTTCTACTTAACCACCTGCTATCATGAGAGACATCAGGGCTGCATCTTTTGAGCCCAGTACTGAGCCTGAAAAGCATTTCCAACCCCACTTACAAGTGAAACTTGCTAAAATGTGCCTCTCTGCTCTTCACTGAAAAGCTTGGTTCTGCATACATTTTTAGCATACGTTTGCTCCTGCTGGGTCAGCCGAGCAGCGAATTTCTAATTAACCACCTGCTATCATGAGAGACATCAGGGCTTCATCTTTTGAGCCCAGTACTGAGCCTGAAAAGCGTTTCCAACCCCACTTACAAGTGAAACTTGCTAAAATGTGCCTGGCTGCTCTTCACTGAAAAGCTGGTTCTGCAACATTTTTAGCATACGTTTGCTCCTGCTGGGTCAGCCGAGCAGTGAATTTCTACTTAACCACCTGCTATAATGAGAGACATCAGGGCTGCATCTTTTGAGCCCAATACTGAGCCTGAAAAGCGTTTCCAACCCCACTTACAAGTGAAACTTGCTAAAATGTGCCTCTCTGCTCTTCACTGAAAAGCTTGGTTCTGCATACATTTTTAGCATACGTTTGCTCCTGTTGGGTCAGCCAAGCAGCGAATTTCTAATTAACCACCTGCTATCATGAGAGACATCAGGGCTGCATCTTTTGAGCCCAGTAATGAGCCTGAAAAGCAATTCCAACCCCACTTACAAGTGAAACTTGCTAAAATGTGCCTCTCTGCTCTTCACTGAAAAGCTTGGTTCTCCATACATTTTTAGCATACGTTTGCTCCTGCTGGGTCAGCCGAGCAGCAAATTTCTACTTAACCACCTGCTATCATGATAGATATCAGGGCTGCATCTTTTGAGCCCAGTACTGAGCCTGAAAAGCGTTTCCAACCCCACTTACAAGTGAAACTTGCTATAATGTGCCTGGCTGCTCTTCACTGAAAAGCTTGGTTCTGCAACATTTTTAGCATACGTTTGCTCCTGCTGGGTCAGCCGAGCAGCGAATTTCTAATTAACCACCTGCTATCATGAGAGATATCAGGGCTGCATCTTTTGAGCCCAGTACTGAGCCTGAAAAGCATTTCCAACCCCACTTACAAGTGAAACTTGCTAAAATGTGCCTGGCTGCTCTTCACTGAAAAGCTGGCTCTGCATACATTTTTGGCCTACGTTTGCTCCTGCTGGGTCAGTCGAGCAGTGAATTTCTAATTAACCACCTGCTATCATGAGAGACATCAGGGCTGCATCTTTTGAGCCCAGTACTGAGCCTGAAAAGCATTTCGAACCCCACTTACAAGTAAAACTTGCTAAAATGTGCCTGGCTGCTCTTCACTGAAAAGCTGGTTCTGCAACATTTTTAGCATACGTTTGCTCCTGCTGGGTCAGCCGAGCAGCAAATTTCTACTTAACCACCTGCTATCATGAGAGACATCAGGGCTGCATCTTTTGAGCCCAGTACTGAGCCTGAAAAGCATTTCCAACCCCACTTACAAGTGAAACTTGCTAAAATGTGCCTGGCTGCTCTTCACTGAAAAGCTTGGTTCTGCATACATTTTTAGCATACGTTTGCTCCTGCTGGGTCAGCCGAGCAGCGAATTTCTACTTAACCACCTGCTATCATGAGAGACATCAGGGCTGCATCTTTTGAGCCCAGTACTGAGCCTGAAAAGCGTTTCCAACCCCACTTACAAGTGAAACTTGCTAAAATGTGCCTCTCTGCTCTTCACTGAAAAGCTTGGTTCTGCATACATCTTTAGCATACGTTTGCTCCTGTTGGGTCAGCCGAGCAGCGAATTTCTAATTAACCACCTGCTATCATGAGAGACATCAGGGCTGCATCTTTTGAGCCCAGTACTGAGCCTGAAAAGCATTTCCAACCCCACTTACAAGTGAAACTTGCTAAAATGTGCCTGGCTGCTCTTCACTGAAAAGCTGGTTCTGCAACATTTTTAGCATACGTTTGCTTCTGCTGGGTCAGCCGAGCAGCAAATTTCTACTTAACCACCTGCTATCATGAGAGACATCAGGGCTGCATCTTTTGAGCCCAGTACTGAGCCTGAAAAGCGTTTCCAACCCCACTTACAAGTGAAACTTGCTAAAATGTGCCTCTCTGCTCTTCACTGAAAAGCTTGGTTCTGCATACATTTTTAGCATACGTTTGCTCCTGCTGGGTCAGCCGAGCAGCGAATTTCTAATTAACCACCTGCTATCATGAGAGACATCAGGGCTGCATCTTTTGAGCCCAGTACTGAGCCTGAAAAGCGTTTCCAACCCCACTTACAAGTGAAACTTGCTAAAATGTGCCTGGCTGCTCTTCACTGAAAAGCTGGTTCTGCAACATTTTTAGCATACGTTTGCTCCTGCTGGGTCAGCCGAGCAGTGAATTTCTACTTAACCACCTGCTATCATGAGAGACATCAGGGCTGCATCTTTTGAGCCCAATACTGAGCCTGAAAAGCGTTTCCAACCCCACTTACAAGTGAAACTTGCTAAAATGTGCCTCTCTGCTCTTCACTGAAAAGCTTGGCTCTGCATACATTTTTAGCATACGTTTGCTCCTGTTGGGTCAGCCAAGCAGCGAATTTCTAATTAACCACCTGCTATCATGAGAGACATCAGGGCTGCATCTTTTGAGCCCAGTAATGAGCCTGAAAAGCAATTCCAACCCCACTTACAAGTGAAACTTGCTAAAATGTGCCTCTCTGCTCTTCACTGAAAAGCTTGGTTCTCCATACATTTTTAGCATACGTTTGCTCCTGCTGGGTCAGCCGAGAAGCAAATTTCTACTTAACCACCTGCTATCATGATAGATATCAGGGCTGCATCTTTTGAGCCCAGTACTGAGCCTGAAAAGCGTTTCCAACCCCACTTACAAGTGAAACTTGCTATAATGTGCCTGGCTGCTCTTCACTGAAAAGCTTGGTTCTGCAACATTTTTAGCATACGTTTGCTCCTGCTGGGTCAGCCGAGCAGCAAATTTCTACTTAACCACCTGCTATCATGAGAGACATCAGGGCTGCATCTTTTGAGCCCAGTACTGAGCCTGAAAAGCATTTCCAACCCCACTTACAAGTGAAACTTGCTAAAATGTGCCTCTCTGCTCTTCACTGAAAAGCTTGGTTCTGCATACATTTTTAGCATACGTTTGCTCCTGCTGGGTCAGCCGAGCAGCAAATTTCTAATTAACCACCTGCTATCATGAGAGACATCAGGGCTGCATCTTTTGAGCCCCGTACTGAGCCTGAAAAGCGTTTCCAACCCCACTTACAAGTGAAACTTGCTAAAATTTGGCTGGATTCTCTTCACTGAAAAGCTTGGTTCTGCATACATTTTTAGCATACGTTTGCTCCTGTTGGGTCAGCCGAGCAGCGAATTTCTAATTAACCACCTGCTATCATGAGAGACATCAGGGCTGCATCTTTTGAGCCCAGTACTGAGCCTGAAAAGCATTTCCAACCCCACTTACAAGTGAAACTTGCTAAAATGTGCATGGCTGCTCTTCACTGAAAAGCTGGTTCTGCAAAATTTTTAGCATACGTTTGCTTCTGCTGGGTCAGCCGAGCAGCAAATTTCTACTTAACCACCTGCTATCATGAGAGACATCAGGGCTGCATCTTTTGAGCCCAGTACTGAGCCTGAAAAGCGTTTCCAACCCCACTTACAAGTGAAACTTGCTAAAATGTGCCTCTCTTCTCTTCACTGAAAAGCTTGGTTCTGCATACATTTTTAGCATACGTTTGCTCCTGCTGGGTCAGCCGAGCAGCGAATTTCTAATTAACCACCTGCTATCATGAGAGACATCAGGGCTGCATCTTTTGAGCCCAGTACTGAGCCTGAAAAGCGTTTCCAACCCCACTTACAAGTGAAACTTGCTAAAATGTGCCTCTCTGCTCTTCACTGAAAAGCTTGGTTCTGCATACATTTTTAGCATACGTTTGCTCCTGCTGGGTCAGCCGAGCAGCGAATTTCTAATTAACCACCTGCTATCATGAGAGACATCAGGGCTGCATCTTTTGAGCCCAGTACTGAGCCTGAAAAGCGTTTCCAACCCCACTTACAAGTGAAACTTGCTAAAATGTGCCTGGCTGCTCTTCACTGAAAAGCTGGTTCTGCAACATTTTTAGCATACGTTTGCTCCTGCTGGGTCAGCCGAGCAGCAAATTTCTACTTAACCACCTGCTATCATGAGAGACATCAGGGCTGCATCTTTTGAGCCCAGTACTGAGCCTGAAAAGCGTTTCCAACCCCACTTACAAGTGAAACTTGCTAAAATGTGCCTGGCTGCTCTTCAGTGAAAAGCTTGGTTCTGTATACATTTTTAGCATACGTTTGCTCCTGCCGGGTCAGCCGAGCAGTGAATTTCTAATTAACCACCTGCTATCATGAGTGACATCAGGTCTGCATCTTTTGAGCCCAATACTGAGCCTGAAAAGCGTTTCCAACCCCACTTACAAGTGAAACTTGCTAAAATGTGCCTCTCTGCTCTTCACTGAAAAGCTTGGTTCTGCATACATTTTTAGCATACGTTTGCTCCTGCTGGGTCAGCCGAGCAGCAAATTTCTACTTAACCACCTGCTATCATGATAGACATCAGGGCTGCATCTTTTGAGCCCAGTACTGAGCCTGAAAAGCATTTCCAACCCCACTTACAAGTGAAACTTGCTATAATGTGCCTGGCTGCTCTTCACTGAAAAGCTTGGTTCTGCAACATTTTTAGCATACGTTTGCTCCTGCTGGGTCAGCCGAGCAGAAAATTTCTACTTAACCACCTGCTATCATGAGAGACATCAGGGCTGCATCTTTTGAGCCCAGTACTGAGCCTGAAAAGTGTTTCCAACCCCACTTACAAGTGAAACTTGCTAAAATGTGCCTCTCTGCTCTTCACTGAAAAGCTTGGTTCTGTATACATTTTTAGCATACATTTACTCCTGCTGGGTCAGCCGAGCAGCAAATTTCTACTTAACCACCTGCTATCATGAGAGACATAAGGGCTGCATCTTTAGAGCCCAGTACTGAGCCTGAAAAGCATTTCCAACCCCAGTTACAAGTGAAACTTGCTAAAATGTGCCTGGCTGCTCTTCACTGAAAAGCTGGTTCTCCATACATTTTTGGCATACGTTTGCTCCTGCTGGGTCAGTCGAGCAGCGAATTTCTAATTAACCACCTGCTATCATGAGAGACATCAGGGCTGCATCTTTTGAGCCCAGTACTGAGCCTGAAAAGCGTTTCCAACCCCACTTACAAGTGAAACTTGCTAAAATGTGCCTGGCTGCTCTTCACTGAAAAGCTGGTTCTGCAACATTTTTAGCATACGTTTGCTTCTGCTGGGTCAGCCGAGCAGCAAATTTCTACTTAACCACCTGCTATCATGAGAGACATCAGGGCTGCATCTTTTGAGCCCAGTACTGAGCCTGAAAAGCGTTTCCAACCCCACTTACAAGTGAAACTTGCTAAAATGTGCCTCTCTTCTCTTCACTGAAAAGCTTGGTTCTGCATACATTTTTAGCATACGTTTGCTCCTGCTGGGTCAGCCGAGCAGCGAATTTCTAATTAACCACCTGCTATCATGAGAGACATCAGGGCTGCATCTTTTGAGCCCAGTACTGAGCCTGAAAAGCGTTTCCAACCCCACTTACAAGTGAAACTTGCTAAAATGTGCCTCTCTGCTCTTCACTGAAAAGCTTGGTTCTGCATACATTTTTAGCATACGTTTGCTCCTGCTTGGTCAGCCGAGCAGCGAATTTCTAATTAACCACCTGCTATCATGAGAGACATCAGGGCTGCATCTTTTGAGCCCAGTACTGAGCCTGAAAAGCGTTTCCAACCCCACTTACAAGTGAAACTTGCTAAAATGTGCCTGGCTGCTCTTCACTGAAAAGCTGGTTCTGCAACATTTTTAGCATACGTTTGCTCCTGCTGGGTCAGCCGAGCAGCAAATTTCTACTTAACCACCTGCTATCATGAGAGACATCAGGGCTGCATCTTTTGAGCCCAGTACTGAGCCTGAAAAGCGTTTCCAACCCCACTTACAAGTGAAACTTGCTAAAATGTGCCTGGCTGCTCTTCAGTGAAAAGCTTGGTTCTGTATACATTTTTAGCATACGTTTGCCCCTGCCGGGTCAGCCGAGCAGTGAATTTCTAATTAACCACCTGCTATCATGAGTGACATCAGGGCTGCATCTTTTGAGCCCAATACTGAGCCTGAAAAGCGTTTCCAACCCCACTTACAAGTGAAACTTGCTAAAATGTGCCTCTCTGCTCTTCACTGAAAAGCTTGGTTCTGCATACATTTTTAGCATACGTTTGCTCCTGCTGGGTCAGCCGAACAGCAAATTTCTACTTAACCACCTGCTATCATGATAGACATCAGGGCTGCATCTTTTGAGCCCAGTACTGAGCCTGAAAAGCATTTCCAACCCCACTTACAAGTGAAACTTGCTATAATGTGCCTGGCTGCTCTTCACTGAAAAGCTTGGTTCTGCAACATTTTTAGCATACGTTTGCTCCTGCTGGGTCAGCCGAGCAGAAAATTTCTACTTAACTACCTGCTATCATGAGAGACATCAGGGCTGCATCTTTTGAGCCCAGTACTGAGCCTGAAAAGTGTTTCCAACCCCACTTACAAGTGAAACTTGCTAAAATGTGCCTCTCTGCTCTTCACTGAAAAGCTTGGTTCTCTATACATTTTTAGCATACGTTTGCTCCTGCTGGGTCAGCCGAGCAGCAAATTTCTACTTAACCACCTGCTATCATGAGAGACATCAGGGCTGCATCTTTAGAGCCCAGTACTGAGCCTGAAAAGCATTTCCAACCCCAGTTACAAGTGAAACTTGCTAAAATGTGCCTGGCTGCTCTTCACTGAAAAGCTGGTTCTGCATACATTTTTGGCATACGTTTGCTCCTGCTGGGTCAGTCGAGCAGCGAATTTCTAATTAACCACCTGCTATCATGAGAGACATCAGGGCTGCATCTTTTGAGCCCAGTACTGAGCCTGAAAAGCGTTTCCAACCCCACTTACAAGTGAAACTTGCTAAAATGTGCCTCTCTGCTCTTCACTGAAAAGCTTGGTTCTGCATACATTTTTAGCATACGTTTGCTCCCGCTGGGTCAGCCGAGCAGCAAATTTCTAATTAACCACCTGCTATCATGAGAGACATCAGGGCTGCATCTTTTGAGCCCAGTACTGAGCCTGAAAAGCGTTTCCAACCCCACTTACAAGTGAAACTTGCTAAAATGTGCCTGGATGCTCTTCACTGAAAAGCTTGGTTCTGCATACATTTTTAGCATACGTTTGCTCCTGTTGGGTCAGCCGAGCAGCGAATTTCTAATTAACCACCTGCTATCATGAGAGACATCAGGGCTGCATCTTTTGAGCCAGTACTGAGCCTGAAAAGCATTTCCAACCCCACTTACAAGTGAAACTTGCTAAAATGTGCCTGGCTGCTCTTCACTGAAAAGCTGGTTCTGCAACACTTTTTAGCATACGTTTGCTCCTGCTGGGTCAGCCGAGCAGCGAATTTCTAATTAACCACCTGCTATCATGAGAGACATCAGGGCTGCATCTTTTGAGCCCAGTACTGAGCCTGAAAAGCGTTTCCAACCCCACTTACAAGTGAAACTTGCTAAAATGTGCCTCTCTGCTCTTCACTGAAAAGCTTGGTTCTGCATACATTTTTAGCATACGTTTGCTCCTGCTGGGTCAGCCGAGCAGCAAATTTCTAATTAACCACCTGCTATCATGAGAGACATCAGGGCTGCATCTTTTGAGCCCAGTACTGAGCCTGAAAAGCGTTTCCAACCCCACTTACAAGTGAAACTTGCTAAAATGTGCCTCTCTTCTCTTCACTGAAAAGCTTGGTTCTGCATACATTTTTAGCATACGTTTGCTCCTGCTGGGTCAGCCGAGCAGCGAATTTCTAATTAACCACCTGCTATCATGAGAGACATCAGGGCTGCATCTTTTGAGCCCAGTACTGAGCCTGAAAAGCATTTCCAACCCCACTTACAAGTGAAACTTGCTAAAATGTGCTTGGCTGCTCTTCACTGAAAAGCTGGTTCTGCAACATTTTTAGCATACGTTTGCTTCTGCTGGGTCAGCCGAGCAGCAAATTTCTACTTAACCACCTGCTATCATGAGAGACATCAGGGCTGCATCTTTTGAGCCCAGTACTGAGCCTGAAAAGCGTTTCCAACCCCACTTACAAGTGAAACTTGCTAAAATGTGCCTCTCTGCTCTTCACTGAAAAGCTTGGTTCTGCATACATTTTTAGCATACGTTTGCTCCTGCTGGGTCAGCCGAGCAGCAAATTTCTAATTAACCACCTGCTATCATGAGAGACATCAGGGCTGCATCTTTTGAGCCCAGTACTGAGCCTGAAAAGCGTTTCCAACCCCACTTACAAGTGAAACTTGCTAAAATGTGCCTGGATGCTCTTCACTGAAAAGCTTGGTTCTGCATACATTTTTAGCATACGTTTGCTCCTGTTGGGTCAGCCGAGCAGCGAATTTCTAATTAACCACCTGCTATCATGAGAGACATTAGGGCTGCATCTTTTGAGCCCAGTACTGAGCCTGAAAAGCATTTCCAACCCCACTTACAAGTGAAACTTGCTAAAATGTGCCTGGCTGCTCTTCACTGAAAAGCTGGTTCTGCAACATTTTTAGCATACGTTTGCTCCTGCTGGGTCAGCCGAGCAGCGAATTTCTAATTAACCACCTGCTATCATGAGAGACATCAGGGCTGCATCTTTTGAGGCCAGTACTGAGCCTGAAAAGCGTTTCCAACCCCACTTACAAGTGAAACTTGCTAAAATGTGCTTGGCTGCTCTTCACTGAAAAGCTGGTTCTGCAACATTTTTAGCATACGTTTGCTTCTGCTGGGTCAGCCGAGCAGCAAATTTCTACTTAACCACCTGCTATCATGAGAGACATCAGGGCTGCATCTTTTGAGCCCAGTACTGAGCCTGAAAAGCGTTTCCAACCCCACTTACAAGTGAAACTTGCTAAAATGTGCCTGGATGCTCTTCACTGAAAAGCTTGGTTCTGCATACATTTTTAGCATACGTTTGCTCCTGCCGGGTCAGCCGAGCAGTGAATTTCTAATTAACCACCTGCTATCATGAGAGACATCAGGGCTGCATCTTTTGAGCCCAATACTGAGCCTGAAAAGTGTTTCCAACCCCACTTACAAGTGAAACTTGCTTAAATGTGCCTCTCTGCTCTTCACTGAAAAGCTTGGTTCTGCATACATTTTTAGCATACGTTTGCTCCTGCTGGGTCAGCCGAGCAGCAAATTTCTACTTAACCACCTGCTATCATGATAGACATCAGGGCTGCATCTTTTGAGCCCAGTACTGAGCCTGAAAAGCGTTTCCAACCCCACTTACAAGTGAAACTTGCTATAATGTGCCTGGCTGCTCTTCACTGAAAAGCTTGGTTCTGCAACATTTTTAGCATACGTTTGCTCCTGCTGGGTCAGCCGAGCAGAAAATTTCTACTTAACCACCTGCTATCATGAGAGACATCAGGGCTGCATCTTTTGAGCCCAGTACTGAGCCTGAAAAGTGTTTCCAACCCCACTTACAAGTGAAACTTGCTAAAATGTGCCTCTCTGCTCTTCACTGAAAAGCTTGGTTCTGTATACATTTTTAGCATACGTTTGCTCCTGCTGGGTCAGCCGAGCAGCAAATTTCTACTTAACCACCTGCTATCATGAGAGACATCAGGGCTGCATCTTTAGAGCCCAGTACTGAGCCTGAAAAGCATTTCCAACCCCACTTACAAGTGAAACTTGCTAAAATGTGCCTGTGTCGACGAGCCGTGTGAGTTACACTCGTATGGCCACGAGGTGTTGCATGGAAGAGGAAAGGCTTGTGTAGTCTCCAGAGGTCCGCGTTGCTTGCTTCAAAGTGTGAGGTGCGGGAGTCTGAGGAGATTTATTTTCCTGTCAGCGCGTCTAGATCAACAGGAAGCCAGGAACACAGGACGTCCCCCGGCGCACCAGCAGCTAAGGGCCGGCAGTCTATGGAGAAAACTTTAACTCTTTCCTTCCAGCGTCATTGCCTGCTGCCTTGCATAGCTGTTTGAGAGCTATTGGAATAGTGTATTCAGTCGTGTGGCACCTACACCGTCCTCGTTCATGCGGCAGTGAGAGTCTCTCACAGGTTTGGTGAACCAGGGACACAATTTGAAGCTAACTCTTTACTAGCTGAGACACATTTATAGGAACCGTGTGACTTAAAAGCCGCATATACCAGGTCCGTTAAGCTCTACCATCGAGCTATCTGCCGGGCTCGTGCAGCCTTCTATGCTACCGAATTCCGGAACAACTCAAATCCGTCAAAGGCTATTTTTAAGGCCGTAAAACAACTTATGGCGAAGCGGTCTACCACTACGACCGTAAGCTCCCTTTCCCATTGTGAATCCCTTGCTTCCTATTTTTTGGGGAAGGTCCAAGCCATTTACAGGACGTTCCCTAGCATAGGGTCCACTGTGGAAAGTACTAATCGGGATCACCATCAGACCACACTGCTTGTTTTCTCCCCCCTTGCCTCGGATGGTTTTGACAAACTTGCGTTGCAAGTTAAATCTGGGTCTCCATCCGACCCAGTAAGGCCTGCTCTCTTTCGAGACCAAGCTTTTATGGGGCTTACAGTTGTATGCTACCTTGTCAATCTCTCCTTGGAAACGGGAATTGTACCATCTAAGTGGAAACAAGCCGTGGTGTCCCCGATTATTAAAAAGCCCACCCTGGACCCCTCTAAGCCTGAAAGTTATCGCCCCATCTCGCTGCTACCCTGGCCAGCCAAGATCACTGAAGCCCATGTCAATTTGGTCCTGTCTGAACATCTGACTCGGACCAATGCCCTTGACCCCACACAAAACGGATTCCGTGCTGGGCACAGTACGGAAACTGCGTTACTTGTGATGGTGGAACATCTCCGGGCAAGGCTGGATGCTGGTCAAACGGCGGCGCTTATTTTATTAGATCTTAGCGCCGCCTTTGATACGGTAAATCACAGCATCCTCCTGCATCGGCTCGAGGAGACTGGCATTGGCGGTGTAGTATTGCGATGGTTCCGCTCCTTCTTAGACGACCGCTCCTTTTGTGTTGCCATCCCTCCCTTCAAGTCCAGTTACCATCCACTGGCCATGGGGGTTCCGCAAGGGTCCTCGCTGAGTCCCACGTTGTTCAATCTGTACGTGAGACCGCTGGCTGATGTCGCCAGGCAGTGGGGCCTTACCCTGGTCTCGTATGCCGACGACACTCAGCTGGCGGTTACTCTCAGCGGGGATGCGGAAATTGAGGCCCCCAGGTTTCAGTCCGGACTGAAGGCGGTGGCTAGTTGGCTGACAGGCAACTGCCTTCAGCTAAACGCCACTAAAACAGAGGTGTTGGTCGTCGGGAAGGGAGTGGAATTGTGGGGTGATCACTGGTGGCCTTCAGAGTTGGGCCCCACTCCGATCCCTGTATCGGAAGTGAAAAATCTGGGGATTTGGCTGGACTCGGGCCTCTCCTTTATAGGCCATACGAAAAGAACTGCGGCCTGTTGCTTCGGTCTTTTGAGGGGCTTGAGACCTGTTCTCAAGTTCTTTGACGCCCCGACCAGGCAGCTGGTGATCCAGGCCACTATCATCTCTCGCCTGGATTATGCCAGCTCTCTCCTGGCTGGGGCCAATCAGGCTGAACTAACCCGGTTACAACGGGTTCAGAATGCTGCGGCGAGGGCGATTGTCGGCCTACCAAGATTTTGTTCAGTGACAGGTGTCCTTCGCTCCCTACACTGGCTTCCGGTTAGGAAGCGTATTCTTTTTAAAGTCCTGTGCCTCGCTTTCAAAATCTTGAGAGGTACAGGCCCGGAAATCCTGTCGAATTGTTTGTCTTTTTATGTTCCTGCCCGTTGCCTCCGCTCCCAAGGTCTGGCCCTTGCGGTGGTTCCCAGATTCAGGCTTAGCCGCATGGGAGGCCGCTCGTTTAGGGTAATGGCTGCGTCAGCATGGAACTCCTTGCCTGTTGAAATCCGTTTGCTGGAGGACCTTCTGACCTTCCGGAAGGCGATAAAAACCTTCCTGTTTTAGCTGTTTTCTGTCCCTGTTCCTGTTTTAGTTGCTTACTGGCCTCTTTTTTATATCCCGTTGTGTTACGAGCTACCTTGTCTCTGCGCCGGGACGCTCCTTGGCTGGAGTCGCTGCGCGCACAATAAATAGACGTAACATAACATAACATAACATAACTTTCAAAAGTGTACTCTCTTAGAAAACTATATTACAGTTCTATGCTGGTGATGTTAATTAGGTTGTAATTTTCCTTTAGGAAATTTTGCTAAGAGTTACTTTTTAGGCTCCTTGGGTAAATTTAACAATCCTAGGGTGGTGGTTATTTAGGAATTTATTCCCCTTTTGCTAGTAGTCAAACATGGCAGCAGCAAGCATGAGCCAACCCCCACCTTTCCTGAATGATATAGGGGAGCCAGAAATCAGCTGGAAAGAGTGGATGAAACTCTTTGAGTCGTATTTAATAGCTATTGGTGGGGAAAAATATAAGTCTGAAAGAAAAAAACACATTTTATTACACAATCTGGGAAGGCAAGGTAGAAAGGTCTATGAGTCACTACCTATGTTAAGTCAGGAGGAAACAGATGAAACAGGAGTGGATGTGTATGAACAAACTATGGCAAAGTTAGAGGAACATTTTGGGGACAAGGTAAATGTAGTGTTGGAACGGCATAAGTTTTTCAAAAGGAGCCAAGGCAAACAGGAGTCTGTACAAAATTTCATTGCTGCATTGTGGGGTTTAACACAACTGTGTGAGTTTGGGAACTTAACTGATTCTCTTATAAGAGATCAGCTTGTCAGGTGTACCAATAACCCGCGCATACAAGAGAAGTTACTAGCTAGGAACCCAGGTTTAAGAGAAGCCATTGAAATAGCCAAGTCGGTTGAACACACAGCTAGGTGTATTAAGGAGATGAAACCTAAAGGGGAGGAAGTAGCCTCAGTAAAAGATGAAGAGGATGGTAACGAAATATGTAAGATAAGGTCTAAAGACAATTACAATGTGAGAGGAGAAACTAAGGAAAAGGGACCCAAGTGCTACAGGTGTGGCAGCAATAACCATTTTGCAACCTTTTACCAGTGCCCTGCAAGTTTCGTCACTTGTAAAAGGTGTAATAGGAGAGGGCATTTTGCGAGAGTATGCAGAGATGGAGAACAACATACTAGGTACGATGGTAAGAATACGGAGAAGAGCGCAGCAAGGGAAGTAAGGTGCATAGAACAAAGATGCGAGAAAATAATTTTACAGGTGAAAGATATAGATGGATCTGTAAATGCTATTTACCCCAAATGTGATGTTTACCTTGATGGCCAATGCGTTGAAATGTATGCTGATTCATGCTCTCCTTACACCTTGCTGAACAAAGATGATTTTGTGTCCATGGAAAAATGTAGTGTGGAACAATTGAAAATGCCTAACATTTCTCCCACAGTGTATAATAAGGGTAAAATACCATTGGTGGGCATGAAAAATGTTCAACTCCGGTTTAAAGATAGGGAAACTTTTGGTCCAGTGTATGTGGTGGAATCAGGATCCAATCTGCTGGGTTGGGTTCACCAAAAAGAGCTGGGAATCATCCTAGATCCCAATAGTTTTGAACAAGTGTTGCTCACTGACAGGTCCCGGGAAGGTAAAAACATTTGTGAGGAATTTGGTCAACTATTCAGAGACGAGCTTGGTTGTTTGCACATGTTCCAGCACAGAATTAAGTTGAAATATAATGCTAGACCAGTTGTTCATAAACTACGCCCTGTACCCCTCAAATTGAAAGTACCCCTTGAAGAAGAACTGCGCAAACTTTGTGAGTTAGATATAATACAACCTGTAACCTGCACAGAGTGGTTGGCTCCGATTGTCATCGCGGCCAAAGCCAATGGGGTGGGTATCCGCCTCTGTGTGGATTTGCGCAGCCTAAATGACAACATATGGGTGGAAAGACATCCCTTGCCCATAATTAATGAAATGCTGAGTACCATGGGTCCAGCTAAGTACTTCAGTGTAATCGACCTGTCCATGGCGTACCATCAAATTGAACTTCATCCAGAATCAAGGCCTCTCACGGCGTTCATCACCCCGGTGGGAGCATTCATGTTTAAACGGATGCCGTTTGGCCTGGCAGCAGCCATTTTCCAGAAGGCGATGCAGAAAATACTAGAAGGTGTAGAGAACACCATGTGTTTCCAGGACGACATCCTAGTATATGGGCAAACTGAGGAGGAACATGATAACGTTGTGAGACAGGTGTTCAAAAGACTTATGGAGGCAGGCCTGACCGTTAAGAAGGATAAATGCAAAATAAAAGTTAAGGAAGTCAGGTATCTAGGCCACAAGATTACAGAAGGAGGATTCAGACCAAAGGGCAGCTTGATCCAAGCGGTGAAGGAAGCACCCAGCCCCAAGAACAAGGAAGAACTAAGGTCCTTCTTAGGGCTTTTAGAGTACATGTCAAAGTACGTGGACAATTTTGCTGCCAAGTGTGAGCCCATGAGGGAACTCATGAAGAAGAACAAGGAGTTCCTATGGAACAAGGAACATGATGATGCAGTAAAATCACTAAAAGAGGAATTAATAACCTCCCCAGCGTTGGGAACCTTTGATGCATCAAGGAAAACTATCCTAGCCACAGATGCTTCCAACAAGGGTCTGGGTGCAACCCTGATACAAAAAGATGGAAATGAGGAGAAAATCATCGCGTTTGCCTCCTGGAGTCTCACAAACCCAGAGCGGAACTACTCCGTAATTGAAAGGGAGGCCCTGGCCTGTTTCTGGGCTGTCAGACATTTCAAGTTTTTCTTGTGGGGTTTGAGGTTCTCCATCCGGACCGACCATAAACCCCTCACCTTCATCTTTTCCGTGAAGGGTTTGGGGAATTGTACTCCTCGCATCAGCAGATGGATTTTGGGCCTGGAGCACTATAACTTCAAGGTGGAGTTCGTGCCTGGAAAGGAGAATAAGATCGCTGACTTCCTATCAAGGTCACCGCTACCGGACGTGGGGGAAAAGGAAGAAGCCCTTGACAGTCCAATACTGATGATGGAGACGCCTGCTATCACAGAAGAAGAGTGGGAGAAAGAAACAAAAGAAGACAAGGATATAAAGACACTGAAAGAATACATGGAGAAAGGATGGCCGAGCAAGAAGAGTGAACTTGTGGCTAGCATTGAAGAGTACTGGGAAGTGAGGAATGAACTAAGCCTTAAAAAAACAGGATCTATCGTAATCATAGAGTGGTTCCTCCCAAGGGCCTTAGGAAAAAGGTAATCGACTTGGCACACGAAGGCCACCTAGGGCGCAGCCTTACTAAAGCGAGAGTCAGATCTAGTTTCTGGTTCCCCAAGATGGATGCCATGACTGAGCAAGTTGTAAAGGATTGCGGGGCGTGTGCTAAAAGCGACAAGTCAAAGACAGTACATAAGGCACCATTGTCCCCGGTGGAAGTTCCAACCAAACCATGGAGCAAGCTGGCCATGGACATTATCGGACCCATGCAAGAACTAGGAGAGAGAAGGAAATTCATGCTGGTCTTGATCGATTACACAACCCATTGGATCAAGCAGAAGTTTGTCCACTCTGTCACCACGAAGATGGTGGTCGAGTTCTTGAATAGCGTATTCGTTGAGGAAGGTATTCCAGGGACCTTGGTTACAGATAATGGGGTGCAGTTTTGCTCGGAAGAGATGCGTGCATTCCTCAAGGGTTTGAACATTAAACATGAAACCACAGCTTTATACTGCCCGAAAGCCAACGGCCTGGTTGAGCGGGCAAACCGGATCATCAAGGAGCATATCCAATTGGCAGCAACTAATGGGCATGACATTGAAGAGTCCCTTAGAAGGTGTTTGTGGGCCTACCACACCTCCCCTAATAGGGTCACGGGCATCTCACCCTTTGTAGCACTGCGAGGACGAGAACCCTGCACCAAGTTAAATCCTAGTTGGCTTAGTGGGGGTGAGCCCAGAATAGTGGACAGGGAAGCAGGTGCCGAGAAAGTCCAAATTCACCAAGACAAATACAAGCAGTGGTATGACACTAAGCATGGGGTGAAGGATTCCAAATGGGAAGTAGGTGACAAGGTACTAGTCAAGAAGAACCTCAAAATGGGAACCACCCAAAGTAAATATTACATGCCTTGTAAAAAGTACTTAAGAATGTGGTTCAACTTGAGAATGGCCAATGGTGGAGTTTTGACAAGATTTGCAAATGTGCTTGAGTATGTTTTGTGTATGGTTCATTTCTCTGTATGATGCTATATTACTATTTTTCCCACTGTGGTGGGTTCCAGTTTTTACTCTGCGTCACCCTATGTAAGGGAGATGTGTTGTACCTTAAATCTCCTAATGGTACGTTCCATCCACCCCTTCCCCCCTGACCTTGTTGGTATGTTCTGCCCTGAAGCTTGTGATGGAATGTTGGGACACTCTCCAGTGAGGAGAGTGGAAGGTTAATAAATGGACTTGTTTATCTGGTGTCTTGCCTTTAGACTCCTTTTATAATTACAACACTGCTCTTCACTGAAAAGCTGGTTCTGCATACATTTTTGGCATACGTTTGCTCCTGCTGGGTCAGCCGAGCAGCAAATTTCTAATTAACCACCTGCTATCATGAGAGACATCAGGGCTGCATCTTTTGAGCCCAGTACTGAGCCTGAAAAGCGTTTCCAACCCCATTTACAAGTGAAACTTGCTAAAATGTGCCTGGATGCTCTTCACTGAAAAGCTTGGTTCTGCGTACATTTTTAGCATACGTTTGCTCCTGTTGGGTCAGCCGAGCAGCAAATTTCTAATTAACCACCTGCTATCATGAGAGACATCAGGGCTGCATCTTTTGAGCCAGTACTGAGCCTGAAAAGCATTTCCAACCCCACTTACAAGTGAAACTTGCTAAAATGTGCCTGGCTGCTCTTCACTGAAAAGCTGGTTCTGCAACATTTTTAGCATACGTTTGCTCCTGCTGGGTCAGCCGAGCAGCGAATTTCTAATTAACCACCTGCTATCATGAGAGACATCAGGGCTGCATCTTTTGAGCCCAGTACTGAGCCTGAAAAGCGTTTCCAACCCCACTTACAAGTGAAACTTGCTAAAATGTGCCTCTCTGCTCTTCACTGAAAAGCTTGGTTCTGCATACATTTTTAGCATACGTTTGCTCCTGCTGGGTCAGCCGAGCAGCAAATTTCTAATTAACCACCTGCTATCATGAGAGACATCAGGGCTGCATCTTTTGAGCCCAGTGCTGAGCCTGAAAAGCGTTTCAAACCCCACTTACAAGTGAAACTTGCTAAAATGTGCCTGGATGCTCTTCACTGAAAAGCTTGGTTCTGCATACAATTTTAGCATACGTTTGCTCCTGCTGGGTCAGCCGAGCAGCGAATTTCTAATTAACCACCTGCTATCATGAGAGACATCAGGGCTGCATCTTTTGAGCCCAGTACTGAGCCTGAAAAGCCTTTCCAACCCCACTTACAAGTGAAACTTGCTAAAATGTGCCTGGCTGCTCTTCACTGAAAAGCTTGGTTCTGCATACATCTTTAGCATACGTTTGCTCCTGTTGGGTCAGCCGAACAGCGAATTTCTAATTAACCACCTGCTATCATGAGAGACATCAGGGCTGCATCTTTTGAGCCCCGTACTGAGCCTGAAAAGCATTTCCAACCCCACTTACAAGTGAAACTTGCTAAAATGTGCCTGGCTGCTCTTCACTGAAAAGCTGGTTCTGCAACATTTTTAGCATACGTTTGCTTCTGCTGGGTCAGCCGAGCAGCAAATTTCTACTTAACCACCTGCTATCATGAGAGACATCAGGGCTGCATCTTTTGAGCCCAGTACTGAGCCTGAAAAGCATTTCCAACCCCACTTACAAGTGAAACTTGCTAAAATGTGCCTCTCTGCTCTTCACTGAAAAGCTTGGTTCTGCATACATTTTTAGCATACGTTTGCTCCTGCTGGGTCAGCCGAGCAGCGAATTTCTAATTAACCACCTGCTATCATGAGAGACATCAGGGCTTCATCTTTTGAGCCCAGTACTGAGCCTGAAAAGCGTTTCCAACCCCACTTACAAGTGAAACTTGCTAAAATGTGCCTGGCTGCTCTTCACTGAAAAGCTGGTTCTGCAACATTTTTAGCATACGTTTGCTCCTGCTGGGTCAGCCGAGCAGTGAATTTCTACTTAACCACCTGCTATAATGAGAGACATCAGGGCTGCATCTTTTGAGCCCAATACTGAGCCTGAAAAGCGTTTCCAACCCCACTTACAAGTGAAACTTGCTAAAATGTGCCTCTCTGCTCTTCACTGAAAAGCTTGGTTCTGCATACATTTTTAGCATACGTTTGCTCCTGTTGGGTCAGCCAAGCAGCGAATTTCTAATTAACCACCTGCTATCATGAGAGACATCAGGGCTGCATCTTTTGAGCCCAGTAATGAGCCTGAAAAGCAATTCCAACCCCACTTACAAGTGAAACTTGCTAAAATGTGCCTCTCTGCTCTTCACTGAAAAGCTTGGTTCTCCATACATTTTTAGCATACGTTTGCTCCTGCTGGGTCAGCCGAGCAGCAAATTTCTACTTAACCACCTGCTATCATGATAGATATCAGGGCTGCATCTTTTGAGCCCAGTACGGAGCCTGAAAAGCGTTTCCAACCCCACTTACAAGTGAAACTTGCTATAATGTGCCTGGCTGCTCTTCACTGAAAAGCTTGGTTCTGCAACATTTTTAGCATACGTTTGCTCCTGCTGGGTCAGCCGAGCAGCGAATTTCTAATTAACCACCTGCTATCATGAGAGATATCAGGGCTGCATCTTTTGAGCCCAGTACTGAGTCTGAAAAGCATTTCCAACCCCACTTACAAGTGAAACTTGCTAAAATGTGCCTGGCTGCTCTTCACTGAAAAGCTGGCTCTGCATACATTTTTGGCCTACGTTTGCTCCTGCTGGGTCAGTCGAGCAGTGAATTTCTAATTAACCACCTGCTATCATGAGAGACATCAGGGCTGCATCTTTTGAGCCCAGTACTGAGCCTGAAAAGCATTTCGAACCCCACTTACAAGTAAAACTTGCTAAAATGTGCCTGGCTGCTCTTCACTGAAAAGCTGGTTCTGCAACATTTTTAGCATACGTTTGCTCCTGCTGGGTCAGCCGAGCAGCAAATTTCTACTTAACCACCTGCTATCATGAGAGACATCAGGGCTGCATCTTTTGAGCCCAGTACTGAGCCTGAAAAGCATTTCCAACCCCACTTACAAGTGAAACTTGCTAAAATGTGCCTGGCTGCTCTTCACTGAAAAGCTTGGTTCTGCATACATTTTTAGCATACGTTTGCTCCTGCTGGGTCAGCCGAGCAGCGAATTTCTACTTAACCACCTGCTATCATGAGAGACATCAGGGCTGCATCTTTTGAGCCCAGTACTGA
The DNA here is from genome assembly GCF_964261635.1 of Lissotriton helveticus. Classification (NCBI taxonomy): domain Eukaryota; kingdom Metazoa; phylum Chordata; class Amphibia; order Caudata; family Salamandridae; genus Lissotriton; species Lissotriton helveticus. The sequence continues at coordinate 1,424,036,549 of NC_136059.1, read as the reverse complement.
GCCTGAAAAGCGTTTCCAACCCCACTTACAAGTGAAACTTGCTAAAATGTGCCTCTCTGCTCTTCACTGAAAAGCTTGGTTCTGCATACATCTTTAGCATACGTTTGCTCCTGTTGGGTCAGCCGAGCAGCGAATTTCTAATTAACCACCTGCTATCATGAGAGACATCAGGGCTGCATCTTTTGAGCCCAGTACTGAGCCTGAAAAGCATTTCCAACCCCACTTACAAGTGAAACTTGCTAAAATGTGCCTGGCTGCTCTTCACTGAAAAGCTGGTTCTGCAACATTTTTAGCATACGTTTGCTTCTGCTGGGTCAGCCGAGCAGCAAATTTCTACTTAACCACCTGCTATCATGAGAGACATCAGGGCTGCATCTTTTAAGCCCAGTACTGAGCCTGAAAAGCGTTTCCAACCCCACTTACAAGTGAAACTTGCTAAAATGTGCCTCTCTGCTCTTCACTGAAAAGCTTGGTTCTGCATACATTTTTAGCATACGTTTGCTCCTGCTGGGTCAGCCGAGCAGCGAATTTCTAATTAACCACCTGCTATCATGAGAGACATCAGGGCTGCATCTTTTGAGCCCAGTACTGAGCCTGAAAAGCGTTTCCAACCCCACTTACAAGTGAAACTTGCTAAAATGTGCCTGGCTGCTCTTCACTGAAAAGCTGGTTCTGCAACATTTTTAGCATACGTTTGCTCCTGCTGGGTCAGCCGAGCAGTGAATTTCTACTTAACCACCTGCTATCATGAGAGACATCAGGGCTGAGCCCAATACTGAGCCTGAAAAGCGTTTCCAACCCCACTTACAAGTGAAACTTGCTAAAATGTGCCTGGCTGCTCTTCACTGAAAAGCTTGGTTCTGCATACATTTTTAGCATACGTTTGCTCCTGTTGGGTCAGCCAAGCAGCGAATTTCTAATTAACCACCTGCTATCATGAGAGACATCAGGGCTGCATCTTTTGAGCCCAGTAATGAGCCTGAAAAGCAATTCCAACCCCACTTACAAGTGAAACTTGCTAAAATGTGCCTCTCTGCTCTTCACTGAAAAGCTTGGTTCTCCATACATTTTTAGCATACGTTTGCTCCTGCTGGGTCAGCCGAGAAGCAAATTTCTACTTAACCACCTGCTATCATGATAGATATCAGGGCTGCATCTTTTGAGCCCAGTACTGAGCCTGAAAAACGTTTCCAACCCCACTTACAAGTGAAACTTGCTATAATGTGCCTGGCTGCTCTTCACTGAAAAGCTTGGTTCTGCAACATTTTTAGCATACGTTTGCTCCTGCTGGGTCAGCCGAGCAGCAAATTTCTACTTAACCACCTGCTATCATGAGAGACATCAGGGCTGCATCTTTTGAGCCCAGTACTGAGCCTGAAAAGCATTTCCAACCCCACTTACAAGTGAAACTTGCTAAAATGTGCCTCTCTGCTCTTCACTGAAAAGCTTGGTTCTGCATACATTTTTAGCATACGTTTGCTCTTGCTGGGTCAGCCGAGCAGCAAATTTCTAATTAACCACCTGCTATCATGAGAGACATCAGGGCTGCATCTTTTGAGCCCAGTACTGAGCCTGAAAAGCGTTTCCAACCCCACTTACAAGTGAAACTTGCTAAAATGTGCCTGGATGCTCTTCACTGAAAAGCTTGGTTCTGCATAAATTTTTAGCATACGTTTGCTCCTGTTGGGTCAGCCGAGCAGCGAATTTCTAATTAACCACCTGCTATCATGAGAGACATCAGGGCTGCATCTTTTGAGCCCAGTACTGAGCCTGAAAAGCATTTCCAACCCCACTTACAAGTGAAACTTGCTAAAATGTGCCTGGCTGCTCTTCACTGAAAAGCTGGTTCTGCAACATTTTTAGCATACGTTTGCTTCTGCTGGGTCAGCCGAGCAGCAAATTTCTACTTAACCACCTGCTATCATGAGAGACATCAGGGCTGCATCTTTTGAGCCCAGTACTGAGCCTGAAAAGCGTTTCCAACCCCACTTACAAGTGAAACTTGCTAAAATGTGCCTCTCTTCTCTTCACTGAAAAGCTTGGTTCTGCATACATTTTTAGCATACGTTTGCTCCTGCTGGGTCAGCCGAGCAGCGAATTTCTAATTAACCACCTGCTATCATGAGAGACATCAGGGCTGCATCTTTTGAGCCCAGTACTGAGCCTGAAAAGCGTTTCCAACCCCACTTACAAGTGAAACTTGCTAAAATGTGCCTGGCTGCTCTTCACTGAAAAGCTGGTTCTGCAACATTTTTAGCATACGTTTGCTCCTGCTGGGTCAGCCGAGCAGCAAATTTCTACTTAACCACCTGCTATCATGAGAGACATCAGGGCTGCATCTTTTGAGCCCAGTACTGAGCCTGAAAAGCGTTTCCAACCCCACTTACAAGTGAAACTTGCTAAAATGTGCCTGGCTGCTCTTCAGTGAAAAGCTTGGTTCTGTATACATCTTTAGCATACGTTTGCTCCTGTTGGGTCAGCCGAGCAGCGAATTTCTAATTAACCACCTGCTATCATGAGAGACATCAGGGCTGCATCTTTTGAGCCCAGTACTGAGCCTGAAAAGCATTTCCAACCCCACTTACAAGTGAAACTTGCTAAAATGTGCCTGGCTGCTCTTCACTGAAAAGCTGGTTCTGCAACATTTTTAGCATACGTTTGCTTCTGCTGGGTCAGCCGAGCAGCAAATTTCTACTTAACCACCTGCTATCATGAGAGACATCAGGGCTGCATCTTTTAAGCCCAGTACTGAGCCTGAAAAGCGTTTCCAACCCCACTTACAAGTGAAACTTGCTAAAATGTGCCTCTCTGCTCTTCACTGAAAAGCTTGGTTCTGCATACATTTTTAGCATACGTTTGCTCCTGCTGGGTCAGCCGAGCAGCGAATTTCTAATTAACCACCTGCTATCATGAGAGACATCAGGGCTGCATCTTTTGAGCCCAGTACTGAGCCTGAAAAGCGTTTCCAACCCCACTTACAAGTGAAACTTGCTAAAATGTGCCTGGCTGCTCTTCACTGAAAAGCTGGTTCTGCAACATTTTTAGCATACGTTTGCTCCTGCTGGGTCAGCCGAGCAGTGAATTTCTACTTAACCACCTGCTATCATGAGAGACATCAGGGCTGAGCCCAATACTGAGCCTGAAAAGCGTTTCCAACCCCACTTACAAGTGAAACTTGCTAAAATGTGCCTGGCTGCTCTTCACTGAAAAGCTTGGTTCTGCATACATTTTTAGCATACGTTTGCTCCTGTTGGGTCAGCCAAGCAGCGAATTTCTAATTAACCACCTGCTATCATGAGAGACATCAGGGCTGCATCTTTTGAGCCCAGTAATGAGCCTGAAAAGCAATTCCAACCCCACTTACAAGTGAAACTTGCTAAAATGTGCCTCTCTGCTCTTCACTGAAAAGCTTGGTTCTCCATACATTTTTAGCATACGTTTGCTCCTGCTGGGTCAGCCGAGAAGCAAATTTCTACTTAACCACCTGCTATCATGATAGATATCAGGGCTGCATCTTTTGAGCCCAGTACTGAGCCTGAAAAACGTTTCCAACCCCACTTACAAGTGAAACTTGCTATAATGTGCCTGGCTGCTCTTCACTGAAAAGCTTGGTTCTGCAACATTTTTAGCATACGTTTGCTCCTGCTGGGTCAGCCGAGCAGCAAATTTCTACTTAACCACCTGCTATCATGAGAGACATCAGGGCTGCATCTTTTGAGCCCAGTACTGAGCCTGAAAAGCATTTCCAACCCCACTTACAAGTGAAACTTGCTAAAATGTGCCTCTCTGCTCTTCACTGAAAAGCTTGGTTCTGCATACATTTTTAGCATACGTTTGCTCTTGCTGGGTCAGCCGAGCAGCAAATTTCTAATTAACCACCTGCTATCATGAGAGACATCAGGGCTGCATCTTTTGAGCCCAGTACTGAGCCTGAAAAGCGTTTCCAACCCCACTTACAAGTGAAACTTGCTAAAATGTGCCTGGATGCTCTTCACTGAAAAGCTTGGTTCTGCATAAATTTTTAGCATACGTTTGCTCCTGTTGGGTCAGCCGAGCAGCGAATTTCTAATTAACCACCTGCTATCATGAGAGACATCAGGGCTGCATCTTTTGAGCCCAGTACTGAGCCTGAAAAGCATTTCCAACCCCACTTACAAGTGAAACTTGCTAAAATGTGCCTGGCTGCTCTTCACTGAAAAGCTGGTTCTGCAACATTTTTAGCATACGTTTGCTTCTGCTGGGTCAGCCGAGCAGCAAATTTCTACTTAACCACCTGCTATCATGAGAGACATCAGGGCTGCATCTTTTGAGCCCAGTACTGAGCCTGAAAAGCGTTTCCAACCCCACTTACAAGTGAAACTTGCTAAAATGTGCCTCTCTTCTCTTCACTGAAAAGCTTGGTTCTGCATACATTTTTAGCATACGTTTGCTCCTGCTGGGTCAGCCGAGCAGCGAATTTCTAATTAACCACCTGCTATCATGAGAGACATCAGGGCTGCATCTTTTGAGCCCAGTACTGAGCCTGAAAAGCGTTTCCAACCCCACTTACAAGTGAAACTTGCTAAAATGTGCCTGGCTGCTCTTCACTGAAAAGCTGGTTCTGCAACATTTTTAGCATACGTTTGCTCCTGCTGGGTCAGCCGAGCAGCAAATTTCTACTTAACCACCTGCTATCATGAGAGACATCAGGGCTGCATCTTTTGAGCCCAGTACTGAGCCTGAAAAGCGTTTCCAACCCCACTTACAAGTGAAACTTGCTAAAATGTGCCTGGCTGCTCTTCAGTGAAAAGCTTGGTTCTGTATACATTTTTAGCATACGTTTGCTCCTGCCGGGTCAGCCGAGCAGTGAATTTCTAATTAACCACCTGCTATCATGAGTGACATCAGGTCTGCATCTTTTGAGCCCAATACTGAGCCTGAAAAGCGTTTCCAACCCCACTTACAAGTGAAACTTGCTAAAATGTGCCTCTCTGCTCTTCACTGAAAAGCTTGGTTCTGCATACATTTTTAGCATACGTTTGCTCCTGCTGGGTCAGCCGAGCAGCAAATTTCTACTTAACCACCTGCTATCATGATAGACATCAGGGCTGCATCTTTTGAGCCCAGTACTGAGCCTGAAAAGCATTTCGAACCCCACTTACAAGTGAAACTTGCTAAAATGTGCCTGGCTGCTCTTCACTGAAAAGCTGGTTCTGCAACTTTTTAGCATACGTTTGCTCCTGCTGGGTCAGCCGAGCAGCAAATTTCTACTTAACCACCTGCTATCATGAGAGACATCAGGGCTGCATCTTTTGAGCCCAGTACTGAGCCTGAAAAGCATTTCCAACCCCACTTACAAGTGAAACTTGCTAAAATGTGCCTCTCTGCTCTTCACTGAAAAGCTTGGTTCTGTATACATTTTTGGCCTACGTTTGCTCCTGCTGGGTCAGTCGAGCAGTGAATTTCTAATTAACCACCTGCTATCATGAGAGACATCAGGGCTGCATCTTTTGAGCCCAGTACTGAGCCTGAAAAGCATTTCGAACCCCACTTACAAGTAAAACTTGCTAAAATGTGCCTGGCTGCTCTTCACTGAAAAGCTGGTTCTGCAACATTTTTAGCATACGTTTGCTCCTGCTGGGTCAGCCGAGCAGCAAATTTCTACTTAACCACCTGCTATCATGAGAGACATCAGGGCTGCATCTTTTGAGCCCAGTACTGAGCCTGAAAAGCATTTCCAACCCCACTTACAAGTGAAACTTGCTAAAATGTGCCTGGCTGCTCTTCACTGAAAAGCTTGGTTCTGCATACATTTTTAGCATACGTTTGCTCCTGCTGGGTCAGCCGAGCAGCGAATTTCTACTTAACCACCTGCTATCATGAGAGACATCAGGGCTGCATCTTTTGAGCCCAGTACTGAGCCTGAAAAGCGTTTCCAACCCCACTTACAAGTGAAACTTGCTAAAATGTGCCTCTCTGCTCTTCACTGAAAAGCTTGGTTCTGCATACATCTTTAGCATACGTTTGCTCCTGTTGGGTCAGCCGAGCAGCGAATTTCTAATTAACCACCTGCTATCATGAGAGACATCAGGGCTGCATCTTTTGAGCCCAGTACTGAGCCTGAAAAGCATTTCCAACCCCACTTACAAGTGAAACTTGCTAAAATGTGCCTGGCTGCTCTTCACTGAAAAGCTGGTTCTGCAACATTTTTAGCATACGTTTGCTTCTGCTGGGTCAGCCGAGCAGCAAATTTCTACTTAACCACCTGCTATCATGAGAGACATCAGGGCTGCATCTTTTGGGCCCAGTACTGAGCCTGAAAAGCGTTTCCAACCCCACTTACAAGTGAAACTTGCTAAAATGTGCCTCTCTGCTCTTCACTGAAAAGCTTGGTTCTGCATACATTTTTAGCATACGTTTGCTCCTGCTGGGTCAGCCGAGCAGCGAATTTCTAATTAACCACCTGCTATCATGAGAGACATCAGGGCTGCATCTTTTGAGCCCAGTACTGAGCCTGAAAAGCGTTTCCAACCCCACTTACAAGTGAAACTTGCTAAAATGTGCCTGGCTGCTCTTCACTGAAAAGCTGGTTCTGCAACATTTTTAGCATACGTTTGCTCCTGCTGGGTCAGCCGAGCAGTGAATTTCTACTTAACCACCTGCTATCATGAGAGACATCAGGGCTGCATCTTTTGAGCCCAATACTGAGCCTGAAAAGCGTTTCCAACCCCACTTACAAGTGAAACTTGCTAAAATGTGCCTCTCTGCTCTTCACTGAAAAGCTTGGTTCTGCATACATTTTTAGCATACGTTTGCTCCTGTTGGGTCAGCCAAGCAGCGAATTTCTAATTAACCACCTGCTATCATGAGAGACATCAGGGCTGCATCTTTTGAGCCCAGTAATGAGCCTGAAAAGCAATTCCAACCCCACTTACAAGTGAAACTTGCTAAAATGTGCCTCTCTGCTCTTCACTGAAAAGCTTGGTTCTCCATACATTTTTAGCATACGTTTGCTCCTGCTGGGTCAGCCGAGAAGCAAATTTCTACTTAACCACCTGCTATCATGAGAGACATCAGGGCTGCATCTTTTGAGCCCAGTACTGAGCCTGAAAAGCATTTCCAACCCCACTTACAAGTGAAACTTGCTAAAATGTGCCTCTCTGCTCTTCACTGAAAAGCTTGGTTCTGCATACATTTTTAGCATACGTTTGCTCCTGCTGGGTCAGCCGAGCAGCAAATTTCTAATTAACCACCTGCTATCATGAGAGACATCAGGGCTGCATCTTTTGAGCCCAGTACTGAGCCTGAAAAGCGTTTCCAACCCCACTTACAAGTGAAACTTGCTAAAATGTGCCTCTCTTCTCTTCACTGAAAAGCTTGGTTCTGCATACATTTTTAGCATACGTTTGCTCCTGCTGGGTCAGCCGAGAAGCGAATTTCTAATTAACCACCTGCTATCATGAGAGACATCAGGGCTGCATCTTTCGAGCCCAGTACTGAGCCTGAAAAGCGTTTCCAACCCCACTTACAAGTGAAACTTGCTAAAATGTGCCTCTCTGCTCTTCACTGAAAAGCTTGGTTCTGCATACATTTATAGCATACGTTTGCTCCTGCTGGGTCAGCCGAGCAGCGAATTTCTAATTAACCACCTGCTATCATGAGAGACATCAGGGCTGCATCTTTTGAGCCCAGTACTGAGCCTGAAAAGCGTTTCCAACCCCACTTACAAGTGAAACTTGCTAAAATGTGCCTGGCTGCTCTTCACTGAAAAGCTGGTTCTGCAACATTTTTAGCATACGTTTGCTCCTGCTGGGTCAGCCGAGCAGCAAATTTCTACTTAACCACCTGCTATCATGAGAGACATCAGGGCTGCATCTTTTGAGCCCAGTACTGAGCCTGAAAAGCGTTTCCAACCCCACTTACAAGTGAAACTTGCTAAAATGTGCCTGGCTGCTCTTCAGTGAAAAGCTTGGTTCTGTATACATTTTTAGCATACGTTTGCTCCTGCCGGGTCAGCCGAGCAGTGAATTTCTAATTAACCACCTGCTATCATGAGTGACATCAGGTCTGCATCTTTTGAGCCCAATACTGAGCCTGAAAAGCGTTTCCAACCCCACTTACAAGTGAAACTTGCTAAAATGTGCCTCTCTGCTCTTCACTGAAAAGCTTGGTTCTGCATACATTTTTAGCATACGTTTGCTCCTGCTGGGTCAGCCGAGCAGCAAATTTCTACTTAACCACCTGCTATCATGATAGACATCAGGGCTGCATCTTTTGAGCCCAGTACTGAGCCTCAAAAGCATTTCCAACCCCACTTACAAGTGAAACTTGCTATAATGTGCCTGGCTGCTCTTCACTGAAAAGCTTGGTTCTGCAACTTTTTAGCATACGTTTGCTCCTGCTGGGTCAGCCGAGCAGAAAATTTCTACTTAACCACCTGCTATCATGAGAGACATCAGGGCTGCATCTTTTGAGCCCAGTACTGAGCCTGAAAAGTGTTTCCAACCCCACTTACAAGTGAAACTTGCTAAAATGTGCCTCTCTGCTCTTCACTGAAAAGCTTGGTTCTGTATACATTTTTAGCATACGTTTGCTCCTGCTGGGTCAGCCGAGCAGCAAATTTCTACTTAACCACCTGCTATCATGAGAGACATCAGGGCTGCATCTTTAGAGCCCAGTACTGAGCCTGAAAAGCATTTCCAACCCCAGTTACAAGTGAAACTTGCTAAAATGTGCCTGGCTGCTCTTCACTGAAAAGCTGGTTCTGCATACATTTTTGGCATACGTTTGCTCCTGCTGGGTCAGTCGAGCAGCGAATTTCTAATTAACCACCTGCTATCATGAGAGACATCAGGGCTGCATCTTTTGAGCCCAGTACTGAGCCTGAAAAGCATTTCGAACCCCACTTACAAGTAAAACTTGCTAAAATGTGCCTGGCTGCTCTTCACTGAAAAGCTGGTTCTGCAACATTTTTAGCATACGTTTGCTCCTGCTGGGTCAGCCGAGCAGCAAATTTCTACTTAACCACCTGCTATCATGAGAGACATCAGGGCTGCATCTTTTGAGCCCAGTACTGAGCCTGAAAAGCATTTCCAACCCCACTTACAAGTGAAACTTGCTAAAATGTGCCTGGCTGCTCTTCACTGAAAAGCTTGGTTCTGCATACATTTTTAGCATACGTTTGCTCCTGCTGGGTCAGCCAAGCAGCGAATTTCTACTTAACCACCTGCTATCATGAGAGACATCAGGGCTGCATCTTTTGAGCCCAGTACTGAGCCTGAAAAGCGTTTCCAACCCCACTTACAAGTGAAACTTGCTAAAATGTGCCTCTCTGCTCTTCACTGAAAAGCTTGGTTCTGCATACAATTTTAGCATACGTTTGCTCCTGCTGGGTCAGCCGAGCAGCGAATTTCTAATTAACCACCTGCTATCATGAGAGACATCAGGGCTGCATCTTTTGAGCCCAGTACTGAGCCTGAAAAGCCTTTCCAACCCCACTTACAAGTGAAACTTGCTAAAATGTGCCTGGCTGCTCTTCACTGAAAAGCTTGGTTCTGCATACATCTTTAGCATACGTTTGCTCCTGTTGGGTCAGACGAGCAGCGAATTTCTAATTAACCACCTGCTATCATGAGAGACATCAGGGCTGCATCTTTTGAGCCCCGTACTGAGCCTGAAAAGCATTTCCAACCCCACTTACAAGTGAAACTTGCTAAAATGTGCCTGGCTGCTCTTCACTGAAAAGCTGGTTCTGCAACATTTTAAGCATACGTTTGCTTCTGCTGGGTCAGCCGAGCAGCAAATTTCTACTTAACCACCTGCTATCATGAGAGACATCAGGGCTGCATCTTTTGAGCCCAGTACTGAGCCTGAAAAGCATTTCCAACCCCACTTACAAGTGAAACTTGCTAAAATGTGCCTCTCTGCTCTTCACTGAAAAGCTTGGTTCTGCATACATTTTTAGCATACGTTTGCTCCTGCTGGGTCAGCCGAGCAGCGAATTTCTAATTAACCACCTGCTATCATGAGAGACATCAGGGCTTCATCTTTTGAGCCCAGTACTGAGCCTGAAAAGCGTTTCCAACCCCACTTACAAGTGAAACTTGCTAAAATGTGCCTGGCTGCTCTTCACTGAAAAGCTGGTTCTGCAACATTTTTAGCATACGTTTGCTCCTGCTGGGTCAGCCGAGCAGTGAATTTCTACTTAACCACCTGCTATAATGAGAGACATCAGGGCTGCATCTTTTGAGCCCAATACTGAGCCTGAAAAGCGTTTCCAACCCCACTTACAAGTGAAACTTGCTAAAATGTGCCTCTCTGCTCTTCACTGAAAAGCTTGGTTCTGCATACATTTTTAGCATACGTTTGCTCCTGTTGGGTCAGCCAAGCAGCGAATTTCTAATTAACCACCTGCTATCATGAGAGACATCAGGGCTGCATCTTTTGAGCCCAGTAATGAGCCTGAAAAGCAATTCCAACCCCACTTACAAGTGAAACTTGCTAAAATGTGCCTCTCTGCTCTTCACTGAAAAGCTTGGTTCTCCATACATTTTTAGCATACGTTTGCTCCTGCTGGGTCAGCCGAGCAGCAAATTTCTACTTAACCACCTGCTATCATGATAGATATCAGGGCTGCATCTTTTGAGCCCAGTACTGAGCCTGAAAAGCGTTTCCAACCCCACTTACAAGTGAAACTTGCTATAATGTGCCTGGCTGCTCTTCACTGAAAAGCTTGGTTCTGCAACATTTTTAGCATACGTTTGCTCCTGCTGGGTCAGCCGAGCAGCGAATTTCTAATTAACCACCTGCTATCATGAGAGATATCAGGGCTGCATCTTTTGAGCCCAGTACTGAGCCTGAAAAGCATTTCCAACCCCACTTACAAGTGAAACTTGCTAAAATGTGCCTGGCTGCTCTTCACTGAAAAGCTGGCTCTGCATACATTTTTGGCCTACGTTTGCTCCTGCTGGGTCAGTCGAGCAGTGAATTTCTAATTAACCACCTGCTATCATGAGAGACATCAGGCCTGCATCTTTTGAGCCCAGTACTGAGCCTGAAAAGCATTTCGAACCCCACTTACAAGTAAAACTTGCTAAAATGTGCCTGGCTGCTCTTCACTGAAAAGCTGGTTCTGCAACATTTTTAGCATACGTTTGCTCCTGCTGGGTCAGCCGAGCAGCAAATTTCTACTTAACCACCTGCTATCATGAGAGACATCAGGGCTGCATCTTTTGAGCCCAGTACTGAGCCTGAAAAGCATTTCCAACCCCACTTACAAGTGAAACTTGCTAAAATGTGCCTGGCTGCTCTTCACTGAAAAGCTTGGTTCTGCATACATTTTTAGCATACGTTTGCTCCTGCTGGGTCAGCCTAGCAGCGAATTTCTACTTAACCACCTGCTATCATGAGAGACATCAGGGCTGCATCTTTTGAGCCCAGTACTGAGCCTGAAAAGCGTTTCCAACCCCACTTACAAGTGAAACTTGCTAAAATGTGCCTCTCTGCTCTTCACTGAAAAGCTTGGTTCTGCATACATCTTTAGCATACGTTTGCTCCTGTTGGGTCAGCCGAGCAGCGAATTTCTAATTAACCACCTGCTATCATGAGAGACATCAGGGCTGCATCTTTTGAGCCCAGTACTGAGCCTGAAAAGCATTTCCAACCCCACTTACAAGTGAAACTTGCTAAAATGTGCCTGGCTGCTCTTCACTGAAAAGCTGGTTCTGCAACATTTTTAGCATACGTTTGCTTCTGCTGGGTCAGCCGAGCAGCAAATTTCTACTTAACCACCTGCTATCATGAGAGACATCAGGGCTGCATCTTTTGAGCCCAGTACTGAGCCTGAAAAGCGTTTCCAACCCCACTTACAAGTGAAACTTGCTAAAATGTGCCTCTCTGCTCTTCACTGAAAAGCTTGGTTCTGCATACATTTTTAGCATACGTTTGCTCCTGCTGGGTCAGCCGAGCAGCGAATTTCTAATTAACCACCTGCTATCATGAGAGACATCAGGGCTGCATCTTTTGAGCCCAGTACTGAGCCTGAAAAGCGTTTCCAACCCCACTTACAAGTGAAACTTGCTAAAATGTGCCTGGCTGCTCTTCACTGAAAAGCTGGTTCTGCAACATTTTTAGCATACGTTTGCTCCTGCTGGGTCAGCCGAGCAGTGAATTTCTACTTAACCACCTGCTATCATGAGAGACATCAGGGCTGCATCTTTAGAGCCCAGTACTGAGCCTGAAAAGCATTTCCAACCCCAGTTACAAGTGAAACTTGCTAAAATGTGCCTGGCTGCTCTTCACTGAAAAGCTGGTTCTGCATACATTTTTGGCATACGTTTGCTCCTGCTGGGTCAGTCGAGCAGCGAATTTCTAATTAACCACCTGCTATCATGAGAGACATCAGGGCTGCATCTTTTGAGCCCAGTACTGAGCCTGAAAAGCATTTCGAACCCCACTTACAAGTAAAACTTGCTAAAATGTGCCTGGCTGCTCTTCACTGAAAAGCTGGTTCTGCAACATTTTTAGCATACGTTTGCTCCTGCTGGGTCAGCCGAGCAGCAAATTTCTACTTAACCACCTGCTATCATGAGAGACATCAGGGCTGCATCTTTTGAGCCCAGTACTGAGCCTGAAAAGCATTTCCAACCCCACTTACAAGTGAAACTTGCTAAAATGTGCCTGGCTGCTCTTCACTGAAAAGCTTGGTTCTGCATACATTTTTAGCATACGTTTGCTCCTGCTGGGTCAGCCAAGCAGCGAATTTCTACTTAACCACCTGCTATCATGAGAGACATCAGGGCTGCATCTTTTGAGCCCAGTACTGAGCCTGAAAAGCGTTTCCAACCCCACTTACAAGTGAAACTTGCTAAAATGTGCCTCTCTGCTCTTCACTGAAAAGCTTGGTTCTGCATACAATTTTAGCATACGTTTGCTCCTGCTGGGTCAGCCGAGCAGCGAATTTCTAATTAACCACCTGCTATCATGAGAGACATCAGGGCTGCATCTTTTGAGCCCAGTACTGAGCCTGAAAAGCCTTTCCAACCCCACTTACAAGTGAAACTTGCTAAAATGTGCCTGGCTGCTCTTCACTGAAAAGCTTGGTTCTGCATACATCTTTAGCATACGTTTGCTCCTGTTGGGTCAGACGAGCAGCGAATTTCTAATTAACCACCTGCTATCATGAGAGACATCAGGGCTGCATCTTTTGAGCCCCGTACTGAGCCTGAAAAGCATTTCCAACCCCACTTACAAGTGAAACTTGCTAAAATGTGCCTGGCTGCTCTTCACTGAAAAGCTGGTTCTGCAACATTTTAAGCATACGTTTGCTTCTGCTGGGTCAGCCGAGCAGCAAATTTCTACTTAACCACCTGCTATCATGAGAGACATCAGGGCTGCATCTTTTGAGCCCAGTACTGAGCCTGAAAAGCATTTCCAACCCCACTTACAAGTGAAACTTGCTAAAATGTGCCTCTCTGCTCTTCACTGAAAAGCTTGGTTCTGCATACATTTTTAGCATACGTTTGCTCCTGCTGGGTCAGCCGAGCAGCGAATTTCTAATTAACCACCTGCTATCATGAGAGACATCAGGGCTTCATCTTTTGAGCCCAGTACTGAGCCTGAAAAGCGTTTCCAACCCCACTTACAAGTGAAACTTGCTAAAATGTGCCTGGCTGCTCTTCACTGAAAAGCTGGTTCTGCAACATTTTTAGCATACGTTTGCTCCTGCTGGGTCAGCCGAGCAGTGAATTTCTACTTAACCACCTGCTATAATGAGAGACATCAGGGCTGCATCTTTTGAGCCCAATACTGAGCCTGAAAAGCGTTTCCAACCCCACTTACAAGTGAAACTTGCTAAAATGTGCCTCTCTGCTCTTCACTGAAAAGCTTGGTTCTGCATACATTTTTAGCATACGTTTGCTCCTGTTGGGTCAGCCAAGCAGCGAATTTCTAATTAACCACCTGCTATCATGAGAGACATCAGGGCTGCATCTTTTGAGCCCAGTAATGAGCCTGAAAAGCAATTCCAACCCCACTTACAAGTGAAACTTGCTAAAATGTGCCTCTCTGCTCTTCACTGAAAAGCTTGGTTCTCCATACATTTTTAGCATACGTTTGCTCCTGCTGGGTCAGCCGAGCAGCAAATTTCTACTTAACCACCTGCTATCATGATAGATATCAGGGCTGCATCTTTTGAGCCCAGTACTGAGCCTGAAAAGCGTTTCCAACCCCACTTACAAGTGAAACTTGCTATAATGTGCCTGGCTGCTCTTCACTGAAAAGCTTGGTTCTGCAACATTTTTAGCATACGTTTGCTCCTGCTGGGTCAGCCGAGCAGCGAATTTCTAATTAACCACCTGCTATCATGAGAGATATCAGGGCTGCATCTTTTGAGCCCAGTACTGAGCCTGAAAAGCATTTCCAACCCCACTTACAAGTGAAACTTGCTAAAATGTGCCTGGCTGCTCTTCACTGAAAAGCTGGCTCTGCATACATTTTTGGCCTACGTTTGCTCCTGCTGGGTCAGTCGAGCAGTGAATTTCTAATTAACCACCTGCTATCATGAGAGACATCAGGGCTGCATCTTTTGAGCCCAGTACTGAGCCTGAAAAGCATTTCGAACCCCACTTACAAGTAAAACTTGCTAAAATGTGCCTGGCTGCTCTTCACTGAAAAGCTGGTTCTGCAACATTTTTAGCATACGTTTGCTCCTGCTGGGTCAGCCGAGCAGCAAATTTCTACTTAACCACCTGCTATCATGAGAGACATCAGGGCTGCATCTTTTGAGCCCAGTACTGAGCCTGAAAAGCATTTCCAACCCCACTTACAAGTGAAACTTGCTAAAATGTGCCTGGCTGCTCTTCACTGAAAAGCTTGGTTCTGCATACATTTTTAGCATACGTTTGCTCCTGCTGGGTCAGCCTAGCAGCGAATTTCTACTTAACCACCTGCTATCATGAGAGACATCAGGGCTGCATCTTTTGAGCCCAGTACTGAGCCTGAAAAGCGTTTCCAACCCCACTTACAAGTGAAACTTGCTAAAATGTGCCTCTCTGCTCTTCACTGAAAAGCTTGGTTCTGCATACATCTTTAGCATACGTTTGCTCCTGTTGGGTCAGCCGAGCAGCGAATTTCTAATTAACCACCTGCTATCATGAGAGACATCAGGGCTGCATCTTTTGAGCCCAGTACTGAGCCTGAAAAGCATTTCCAACCCCACTTACAAGTGAAACTTGCTAAAATGTGCCTGGCTGCTCTT
Organism: Lissotriton helveticus; assembly: GCF_964261635.1. Classification (NCBI taxonomy): domain Eukaryota; kingdom Metazoa; phylum Chordata; class Amphibia; order Caudata; family Salamandridae; genus Lissotriton; species Lissotriton helveticus. The sequence goes on along the minus strand of NC_136059.1, from coordinate 1,424,021,314 downwards.
CACTGAAAAGCTGGTTCTGCAACATTTTTAGCATACGTTTGCTTCTGCTGGGTCAGCCGAGCAGCAAATTTCTACTTAACCACCTGCTATCATGAGAGACATCAGGGCTGCATCTTTTGAGCCCAGTACTGAGCCTGAAAAGCGTTTCCAACCCCACTTACAAGTGAAACTTGCTAAAATGTGCCTCTCTGCTCTTCACTGAAAAGCTTGGTTCTGCATACATTTTTAGCATACGTTTGCTCCTGCTGGGTCAGCCGAGCAGCGAATTTCTAATTAACCACCTGCTATCATGAGAGACATCAGGGCTGCATCTTTTGAGCCCAGTACTGAGCCTGAAAAGCGTTTCCAACCCCACTTACAAGTGAAACTTGCTAAAATGTGCCTGGCTGCTCTTCACTGAAAAGCTGGTTCTGCAACATTTTTAGCATACGTTTGCTCCTGCTGGGTCAGCCGAGCAGTGAATTTCTACTTAACCACCTGCTATCATGAGAGACATCAGGGCTGCATCTTTTGAGCCCAATACTGAGCCTGAAAAGCGTTTCCAACCCCACTTACAAGTGAAACTTGCTAAAATGTGCCTCTCTGCTCTTCACTGAAAAGCTTGGCTCTGCATACATTTTTAGCATACGTTTGCTCCTGTTGGGTCAGCCAAGCAGCGAATTTCTAATTAACCACCTGCTATCATGAGAGACATCAGGGCTGCATCTTTTGAGCCCAGTAATGAGCCTGAAAAGCAATTCCAACCCCACTTACAAGTGAAACTTGCTAAAATGTGCCTCTCTGCTCTTCACTGAAAAGCTTGGTTCTCCATACATTTTTAGCATACGTTTGCTCCTGCTGGGTCAGCCGAGAAGCAAATTTCTACTTAACCACCTGCTATCATGATAGATATCAGGGCTGCATCTTTTGAGCCCAGTACTGAGCCTGAAAAGCGTTTCCAACCCCACTTACAAGTGAAACTTGCTATAATGTGCCTGGCTGCTCTTCACTGAAAAGCTTGGTTCTGCAACATTTTTAGCATACGTTTGCTCCTGCTGGGTCAGCCGAGCAGCAAATTTCTACTTAACCACCCGCTATCATGAGAGACATCAGGGCTGCATCTTTTGAGCCCAGTACTGAGCCTGAAAAGCATTTCCAACCCCACTTACAAGTGAAACTTGCTAAAATGTGCCTCTCTGCTCTTCACTGAAAAGCTTGGTTCTGCATACATTTTTAGCATACGTTTGCTCCTGCTGGGTCAGCCGAGCAGCAAATTTCTAATTAACCACCTGCTATCATGAGAGACATCAGGGCTGCATCTTTTGAGCCCCGTACTGAGCCTGAAAAGCGTTTCCAACCCCACTTACAAGTGAAACTTGCTAAAATTTGGCTGGATTCTCTTCACTGAAAAGCTTGGTTCTGCATACATTTTTAGCATACGTTTGCTCCTGTTGGGTCAGCCGAGCAGCGAATTTCTAATTAACCACCTGCTATCATGAGAGACATCAGGGCTGCATCTTTTGAGCCCAGTACTGAGCCTGAAAAGCATTTCCAACCCCACTTACAAGTGAAACTTGCTAAAATGTGCATGGCTGCTCTTCACTGAAAAGCTGGTTCTGCAAAATTTTTAGCATACGTTTGCTTCTGCTGGGTCAGCCGAGCAGCAAATTTCTACTTAACCACCTGCTATCATGAGAGACATCAGGGCTGCATCTTTTGAGCCCAGTACTGAGCCTGAAAAGCGTTTCCAACCCCACTTACAAGTGAAACTTGCTAAAATGTGCCTCTCTTCTCTTCACTGAAAAGCTTGGTTCTGCATACATTTTTAGCATACGTTTGCTCCTGCTGGGTCAGCCGAGCAGCGAATTTCTAATTAACCACCTGCTATCATGAGAGACATCAGGGCTGCATCTTTTGAGCCCAGTACTGAGCCTGAAAAGCGTTTCCAACCCCACTTACAAGTGAAACTTGCTAAAATGTGCCTCTCTGCTCTTCACTGAAAAGCTTGGTTCTGCATACATTTTTAGCATACGTTTGCTCCTGCTGGGTCAGCCGAGCAGCGAATTTCTAATTAACCACCTGCTATCATGAGAGACATCAGGGCTGCATCTTTTGAGCCCAGTACTGAGCCTGAAAAGCGTTTCCAACCCCACTTACAAGTGAAACTTGCTAAAATGTGCCTGGCTGCTCTTCACTGAAAAGCTGGTTCTGCAACATTTTTAGCATACGTTTGCTCCTGCTGGGTCAGCCGAGCAGCAAATTTCTACTTAACCACCTGCTATCATGAGAGACATCAGGGCTGCATCTTTTGAGCCCAGTACTGAGCCTGAAAAGCGTTTCCAACCCCACTTACAAGTGAAACTTGCTAAAATGTGCCTGGCTGCTCTTCAGTGAAAAGCTTGGTTCTGTATACATTTTTAGCATACGTTTGCTCCTGCCGGGTCAGCCGAGCAGTGAATTTCTAATTAACCACCTGCTATCATGAGTGACATCAGGTCTGCATCTTTTGAGCCCAATACTGAGCCTGAAAAGCGTTTCCAACCCCACTTACAAGTGAAACTTGCTAAAATGTGCCTCTCTGCTCTTCACTGAAAAGCTTGGTTCTGCATACATTTTTAGCATACGTTTGCTCCTGCTGGGTCAGCCGAGCAGCAAATTTCTACTTAACCACCTGCTATCATGATAGACATCAGGGCTGCATCTTTTGAGCCCAGTACTGAGCCTGAAAAGCATTTCCAACCCCACTTACAAGTGAAACTTGCTATAATGTGCCTGGCTGCTCTTCACTGAAAAGCTTGGTTCTGCAACATTTTTAGCATACGTTTGCTCCTGCTGGGTCAGCCGAGCAGAAAATTTCTACTTAACCACCTGCTATCATGAGAGACATCAGGGCTGCATCTTTTGAGCCCAGTACTGAGCCTGAAAAGTGTTTCCAA